>NC_138129.1:3570927-4770927 GCF_964188305.1 Podarcis bocagei | reverse complement strand
AAACTCCACTATGTCCCCATCAAATCTCTGGAGACCTCACAGTCCTTAAAGAATAACTGAAAGCTTCAAGGAATTGATTTATCTTTCTGCACCTCTTGATTATTCTCCAGTGAGACTGAAAGGGTTCTGGAGGAGTCATCTGTGGTGTATTTCATCCCGGAAGAGAGAGACGGTGGAAGGAGGGGAAGTCTTGAGCAATTTTAAACATCAGGAACTGAACGGTCCATGGAAGATTTCGCCAGCCCACTCGAAAGCCTTAGGAGACAGAAGGAACAGGAATCAGCCTGGGTGTTGCAAGAGCCCTTTAAAAGAGGTCAAAATACTCTCTGCAAAATTCAGCTGTACAGCTAAGGCCACAAAAGTTTTTTCCTCCTCTCCCACCTGAGTAATACTAGAAGTTAAAGTCACTTAGTTAAACTGACTAGCGATGGGAGAGCCAGAAGGAAGTATTATTTTTCATAACTCATTATTAGATTGCATTGCTTCCTGCCACTGATATGGTGCCTGCCATGACCTTAAAGGTAAAGGGACCCCTGACCGTTAGGTCCAGTCGTGGCCGACTCTGGGGTTGTGGCGCTCATCTCGCTTTATTAGCCGAGGAAGCCTGCGTACATCTTCCGGGTCCTGTGGCCAGCATGACTAAGCCGCTTCTGGCGAACCAGAGCAGCGCACGGAAACACTGTTTACCTTCCTGCCAGAGCGGTACCTATTTATCTACTTGCACTTTGACGTGCTTTCAAACTGCTAGGTTGGCAGGAGCAGGGACCGAGCAACGGGAGCTCACCCCGTCGCGGGGATTCGAACTGCCGACCTTCTGATCAGCAAGCCCCACAGCGCCACCCGTGTCCCTAGCCATTAGGTGACTCTTAAAAGAAGAACAGACAAATTCATGGTGGTTGGGCCCTTCAGCCATTCTATATAAAGGTAGCCTCCAGGTTCAGAGGCAATCTGAGTGTTGCCTTCATGCCCTGCTTCTGGACTTTCCAAAGGAACAGGATGCTGGGCTACATTGACCCTTGATCTGGGCTCTCCTTGCGTTCTTACATATATGTTCAAGGTGGACAACAGAGACCGGGAGCTTATGTGACTTGTCTAGCACAGGGCTGGGGGAATATGTGGCCCCCTGGAGGTTGCTGGACTCCAACTCACATCAAATCCCAGCCATGGTGGCCAACGTTCAGAGATGATGGAAGCTTGGACTCCAACAATGTCCCAGAACATTCAGAGCAGATAAAGTAATTCTTCATGCGGTGCATGATTAGACTATGGAACTCCCACCCACAAGAGGTAGCCACCTATTTGGATGGCTTTAAAAGAGGGTTGGGCAAGTTCATGGAGGGGGAGAGGGCTATTGGTTGCTACTAGCCATTATGGCTCGGCTCGGACTCCACAGACAGAGGCAGCAACACTTCTGAATGCCAGTGGCTGGGAAACCACAGGAAGAGAAAGATGCTCTTGTGCGCATGTCCTGCTTCCTAGTTTCCCAAAGGTATTGGGTTGGCCACTGTGAGAACAGAATACTGGACTTGATGGGTCTCGTCCAGCAAACCCTTCTGATGTTCTCAAGATCTAAAGCCACAGCTTCTTCATCTCTGTGGCAGCGAGTTCCCAGCTGGGGTGAGCTACGGATTGGGTGGCCATTTCTCAGCTAGCCCTTCTGCCCACCACCACCACCCATCTCCAGGCCACTCACTTTTTGACCATGTGTTCGTAGATCACGGCAGGGACAATGGTCAGAGTGATGATGTTGCCGGCGTTGGTGAGGACCTCTGTGATCTCCTTGTCCTTGAGAAGGAAGAGTTCAAGAAGAAGGTTGCTCAGAGATGGAATAACAGGTTTGGAATTGCCCAAGAAAGATGTTAGACTGTTTTTGTATGCCACAACTGCAGCTAGAACTTTGTTAGCTAAGAACTGGAAAACACAAGAAGTCCCAACAGTGGAGGAATGGCAGATGAAGATGATGGACTTTTTGGAGCTAGCCGACCTGACTGGAAGAGTCTGCAATCAGGAGGAGGAGGAGTACCAGGAGGAATGGAGGAAATTCAAAGACTACTTAGTTAAGTACCGGTATGTTAAGATAACTTAATTGGGAAAAACTTGCAAATACCAGATAGGTTTGGGATTTAAATATGTAATGTTAGAGAATAACATGTTTAAAGTTAAAATGAAAAGAAAGAAAGATGTTAAGTGATTAAGTTAATTTTATGAGAAAATTTGGAAAACTGTTACAATGATATACACTGAAATCCAGCCAGGGGGATTTGAGGAAGTCACTTAACAATGTTACTAAGATTGGATTAAGTACAATTAAGATGTATGTTTGTTTGTTTAAATAAATTTAGAAAATCAATTTTAAAAAATTGAAAAAACAAAGATGGGGCGAGCTGCCACTTTACTGAATTGCACAAGGGAGCCCCCCCTTCCTGTACCCATTTAAAAATGACATTTTTTCTTGTGCCACCCTGTTGTCTGAGGCCCCTGACAGCTGCCTGGGGGAAAGAGAGGAAAGCCAGGAGATCCCAACATTATTTGAAGGAGGATCTTGAATTGGAAAGTTGGAAAGGACCACAAGGGTCATCTAGTCCAACCCCCTGCGATGCAGGGATCTTTTTTGCCCAAAGTGGGGCTCAAACCCACAACCCTGAGAGTCAGAGTCTCACGCTCTACCCACTGAGCTATCCGTGCTTGCCCCCCTCCCTTTTACCTTTCTCCCCTCATATCCCAGTATGTTCTGTCCTGTGCCACCCAAACTCCACTAAGCCTTGCCCATCCAGAATGTTCCCAAGTCCTTTAAATCTGGGGTGGGGGACAGGATCTAGCTGGTGGGCCAGATTCCCATCTCTCTCTCTCCCCATGATCTCCCAGAGGCCACTTTTGACAAGCGGGAAGGCTCAGCCTGCCCGTCTGTCAATCACCCGATGTCACCATAATGTCGGGTGACCCGACGTCAAAGGGAAGAATTGGCAGCACACCCCACATCAGAGCTTTCCAAACTGTGTGTCGTGACACGTTAGTGTGTCGGCTGCAGTGTGTAGCTACACCGCACAAACTCTCTCTGCGCTTTTCCTGGGGCTGGAAAGAGGTTAGTTTAACCCCCAGTTTGATAGTAAAACTGAATGACTGTGTCATGAAATGATGCAAAACTGAATTACTGTATTTTTCGCTCTATAACACGCACCTGACCATAACACGCACGTAGTTTTTAGAGGAGGAAAACAAGGAAAAAATATTCTAAACGAAACAGTGGATGTATGATTTTTGTGGTTCATGCTGTGGCCACAGACATGTGATCTGACAGTGAGTTTGGAGTAGCCCAATGCAAAAATCCTGTGGATCCATGCTTTGTAACCACGTTTTTGCACCACTGCGGCCCCAGGCAACAGTGGGTGCGTTATTTTTTTGGTGCAAGATGTAGCCATGGACATGCTATGTGATCTGATGGTGAATTTGGGGTGACCCAGTGCAAAATCCTGAGGATCCATGTGGATCCGTGCTTTGTAACCACATTTTAAGTGGGGAGGGAAGGAAAAGCACTCAAGGGACAAAGAGCATGCATGGGGTGGGTGGAGAAGGATGCTGTTAATAATGCAGAAGAGGGGTATAAGAGGAGAAGGCTCCTCTCCTCTCCCGCTTTGCTCCTTTAAAGCAAGCAGGCTCTCTGTCCCTCTCTCCTCCCCACTCAGTGGCTCTTCTCCCGCTTTGCTGTTTCAAAGCGAGCCTCGGAGGAGGGAAGGAAGGGGAACCATGGATCCTCTGCTCACGACTGCAGCAGATCCCCCCCCCCCCGCCACCCATAGGCATTCCCTCCATAACACGCACAGACATTTCCCCTTACTTTCTAGGAGGAAAAAAGTGAGTGTTGTGGTGCAAAAAAATACGGTACTGTGTCACAAAATGATGCATGTCTCAAAAGTGCGCCACCAATGTGAAAAGTTTGGAAAGCTCTGCTCTAAGTGTGGCTGGGGTGTGGAAAGCTTTGCGAGGCAGACTGGAACCCGTGCCAGAGATTTCCTTTGCTTACCCTAAATGGACCCCCTCTTTCTCACTGCCCCACATGCCTGGACACCCCCCAGAAAAGGGACTATTTTATGCCAGCCACCACTTTCTCCCTGCTCTTGAAATCTCTCCTCCAACCCCTCCTCTGACCCATTAGTTCCAAACGAAACCAGGCAGGTGTGGACCTGTAGATGTGCCCAAAGAATGCTAGATGCTGCGCATAACAGAGGACTTGCAAATAAACGTCATAATATCGACGGAGTCACAGGAGAGCACTGAGAGGAATGGGCATGGCTACATCTGGATTTGGGGACTGGGTGCAGAAGACAGCTTGGATTTTTTGTTTGAGTTGTGTTTTGTTTTTTTAAAAGCAAGTTTCCAGCTTTTAAGGATTTGAGCACAGCCCACAACTTGCGTGGCTCCACAGAGCTCTCCGCAGCACCCTTTGCTCCACTGCCCCTTTCACACAAGAGTCCTTACCCTCAGGCCAATGACATTCTGCCCGTTCACCTCACAGATGTAATGGTTGATGAGGAGCCCATTCCGAGCCGCAGAGCTGCCTTTGGCAAGCGAGTTGACTTGCCCTTTCTTGACGATGAAGCCCACATGGCCCATGCTGTCCTTGTGCATTGTCACTGTGCGCTGGAAAGGCCTACCGAGCAAAGATTATAATGTTAAAGTAATGTAATAGCGTATCACATCATAAATAATAATAATAATAACATAATAACAATAATTTATTATTTACCATATTTTTCGTTCTATAGGACGCACATTTTCCCCTCCAGAAATTAAGGGGAAATGTGTGTGCGTCCTACAGAGTGAATGCAGGCTGCGCCGCTAAGCCCAAAGCCAGAACAGGAAGACGGAGCATTGCAGAGCGCTCCGTCTCGCTGCTCTAGCTTGGGGACGGCTGCGCGAAAACCTCTCCAGGGCAGCGGGGTGCCTTCACCCCGCTGTCCTGCAGTAGCTAGCAAGGCTGTTCCCAAGCCAGAACAGTGAGACGGAGGGCTCCGTCTCGCTGCTCTAGCTTGGGGACGGCTGCGCGCAAACCTCTGCAGGGCAGCGGGGCGCTGCACTCCAAAGGCTTCAGGGATCTTTGAGGCTGGCGGTGGGGGAAAGCAGCGCTTCGCCCCACCGCCAGCCCCACAAGCTCTGGTGAATGTACCTTGAACGCACCTTGTTTTAGAGGAGGAGAACAAGAAAAAAAAATTCCCCTGTTCTCCCCCTCCTATGGTCCGGTGCATCCAATGGAGCGAAAAATACGGTATACCCCACGCAGGCACTCTGTGAGGCTCCCAATTCAGTGTTAAAAACAATACAGCATGAAATATTAAAAACTTCCCTGAACAGGGCTGCCTTCAGATGTCTCTTAAAGATAAGATAGCTGCTTATTTCCTTCACATCTGAAGGGAGGGCGTTCCACAGTGCGGGCGCCACCACCGAGAAGGCCCTCTGTCTGGTTCCCTGTAACCTCACTTCTCGCAATAACAGAGGGAACCGCCAGAAGGCCCTCGGCGCTGGACTTCAGTGTCTGGGCTGAACGATGGGGGTGGAGACGCTCCTTCAGATATACTGGACCGAGGCCGTTTAGGGCTTTAAAGATCAGCACCAACACTTTGAATTGTGCTTGGAAACGTACTGGGAGCCAATGCAGATCTCTCAGGACCGGTGTTATGTGGTCCCGGCGGCCGCTCCCAGTCCCCAGTCTAGCTGCCTGCAGCCCTTCTCACAGCCACCAAACACCCGCAATATCACATCTGAGAATCTTCCGCTCGCCGCTGCAACCAATCACACAACCCTGCTCTGCACTACCCTTGTATAAGACAAGGGATAATTTTAAAGCTAATTTTTTAATTAAAAACCCTCATCTCATAGATGGAAAAGTACAGTATTCCTGAAAAGGCAAGCAGAGGAGAAGAGCCTGCCACTTGCATTTTATGAGGCATCCTTAATATTGCAGGTAGTTCTAGGGTTCTTAGGAAATGCAGCTGAAATCTATTCTGAGTCGAGAGTGGATTTCATGCTCCTTATTCAGCTCCTAGTGGTGAGGAGGAATGGAAGTTCCCCCAGAATGTCTGCTTTATATACATTATTTACACAAGCGGCCCCACGTGATTGGCTAATTCCGGGATTCTCCTGTAGGCCAATCAGGTTGCAGATTCACTTCCACCTGGAGCTGGATCGGGTGGCTCCTGTGGACCAATCAGACTGCTGCATTCTGAATCCTACTCAACTCAGTACATAACAGCAGCCCTTCAGGGTGATAAAATGACTCAGATAACCGCAGCCACTTCCTGCTTCTCACCTGTCCCGGACCACCATGACGATTTTCTCCGGAGAGGCCTTCTTCAGCGCCCGCTTAGCCTTGTCCGTGTTCCAGCCTGCGCAATCCTTCCCGTCGATCTGCAGGATCTGATCTCCAAAGCGCAGGCCCACCAGAGAAGCCGGGGAGTTAGCCTTGACCAGCTGCACAAACAAGCCCTGCAGAAGACATTGGGCTGGTGAAAACCGACATACTTGATTTCTAAAAGGAGACCAGCAAGGAAAGAGCCACGTCCGCCTAGAGCCCAGGGGCAGGCGTCCCTGGACAGCAGGTGAGATGGGATTTCGAGGAAGCCAGTCCCACACCTCTCAGATGGGGAGGGAGTTGATGGCCTGGGCACCCAATAGCTCGGCTGATTGGCATCATAAACTGTCAGATTCTCAGGCCGCAGTCAGAGGTCACTGGCCATTCTCCAGGCATTCGGCTTGAGATCCTGGTTGACCTCCCCGTCTGCGTCTCCCGGCAGGTTACAGGCAAGGTCACAATCGGCGATCCCACTCAGCGTGAGAGGGACACACCTCTCCTCCCTCCTCCCTGCTTCCCTCAGGGAGGGGGAAAGAGACAGACAGAAATCTATTTACATGTCTTTATTTCTGTCATTGCAGCAGTACAGAGAAACGTGTCTGAACTCTCCAGACTCCAACAGTAGAGAGAGAAAACTCCACCCCTGTACTTCCAGTACAGGTCAGATGACACTCTGAGCTAACATCCGGTGCTCAGTACAGTGAATAGACTGCCCCTTTGTTCCAATAGTACAGTCCCAAACATCAACATCCTGTTTTGCATTCCAGGCAGCTGCAGCTCGCTCTCGCATTGCTGCTTTTTCCTGACATAAACATGGACCACTTATAAACGCCATCTCCAACTCCTCGAAAGATTCCATCAACGGTGTCTCCCAAAAAATTTACACATCACTTGGGAAGACAGGTGAACTAATACCAGTGTACAGTGGTACCTCATGTTAAGAACTTAATTCATTCTGGAGGTCCGTTCTTAACCTGAAACTGTTCTTAACCTGAGGTACCACTTTAGCTAATGGGGCCTCCCACTGCCACCACGCAATTTCTGTTCTCATCCTGAAGCAAAGTTCTTAACCTGAGGTACTATTTCTGGGTTAGCGGAGTCTGTAACCTGAAGCATATGTAACCCAAGGTACCACTATACGGTGGTACCTCAGGTTACATACACTTCAGGTTACATACACTTCAGGTACATAATTTTTTTTGAAATAAATACATAAATAATCCTAATGTAACTCTTCACCCCAAAAATGTAAGCAGGGCTCATAATAGAATCTACTATGGCTGCCCTAAAACTTCACACCCCAGAGAGTTCTGCAGTAACCAGGTGTTCAAATAGTTGTTATCAGAGACCGAACAGCCCAACTAGTGCTAAATGCTTGTGACAAAAGACCCACAGGATGTCACAGTGCTATTTTGCAAGAAGAACCAGAATATTTAGTATTCGCCCCAAACATTTACGGTATTTGTTTTCTGAGTCCTGAAATCAGCCTTCCTGTGATCAGAGAGAGAGAGAGAGAGAGGACAAAGAATCCCTATCCCTGAAATCAAGCCAAATACACTGAATTCATTCTAAGGTTTCTACCGCTTGTGTAGATGTCTGTCAAAGGAGATTAAATAAGTGCACAGAGGACAAGTCTACTAAAGTCTGTTGGCCTTAACCTTCGAAATCCAGAGGCATCATGCATGTAAAATGGAGTGGTCAGTTCAACAGGACCAGGGCTCCTGCACCTTTAATAGTTGTGTCCTGCAAGCTATATCCGCTGAAAGTATATCTTCTACAAAACTATTAAAGGTGCAAGAGCCCCCTCCTGTCTTCTTTTGCACCTGGTCCCACGACTCTGAATAACAGATGCTATTGCCTTTGTGACCTGTTGGGGAGGGGTTCCCAATAATCTCTAGACTGGCGTTCCCCAACCTGGTGCCCTCCAGCAGTTGCAAACTACAGCGTTGGCTGGGGCAGATGGGAAACAAAGCAGAAAAAACAAGGGTACAATGCTCACCCTTATGATCTTAGGTTTTTTTATGTTGAGCTTCAGACCATTTTTTGCGCTCGCAAAATATGGTCTGAAGCTCAACATCAATAAAATGAAGGCCATGGCCACTGGTCCCATCACCTCCTGGCAAATAGAAGGGGAAGAAATGGAGGCAGTGAGAGATTTTACTTTCCTGGGCTCCATGATCACTGCAGATGGTGACAGCAGCCACGAAATTAAAAGACGCCTGCTTCTTGGGAGAAAAGCAATGCCAAACCTAGACAGCATCTTAAAAAGCAGAGACATCACCTTGCCGACAAAGGTCCATATAGTTAAAGCTATGGTTTTCCCAGTAGTGATGTATGGAAGTGAGAGCTGGACCATAAAGAAGGCTGATCGCCGAAGAAATGATGCTTTTGAATTCTGGTGCTGGAGGAGACACTTGAGAGTCCCATGGACTGCAAGAAGATCAAACCTCTCCATTCTGAAGGAAATCAGCCCTGAGTGCTCACTGGAAGGACAGATCCTGAAGCTGAGGCTCCAAGACTTTGGCCACCTCATGAGAAGAAAAGACTCCCTGGAAAAGACCCTGATGTCGGGAAAGATGGAGGGCACAAGGAAAAGGGGACGACAGAGGACGAGATGGTGGGACAGTGTTCTCGAAGCTACAAGCATGAGTTTGACCAATCTGCGGGAGGCAGTGGAAGACAGGAGTGCCTGGCGTGCTCTGGTCCAGGGGGTCACGAAGAGTCGGACACGACGAAATGACTAAACAACAACAAACAACGCTGACCCAAACACGGCCACTGTAAAAACTGCAAGGCTGGATTAGATGGGCTTCGTCCATTCCCACTCTCTAGCTCTTCCTGCCTTGGAAAGTCCTAACCTCAGAACTCACCTTATCAATGTTCCTCAGCTTCAGTCCCGTCTTCCCGCGCTCGTCCTTGCAGAGGTGAACCTCCCTCAAGCCGGGCTTGATCTCCGCCCGACGAATCCCCAGGTCGCTTCCCGTCACAGGGGCAACCACCAAGCCTGCTGCGGAGGGCGCCGGGGTCACAGCCTGCCAAAGAACCCAAGTTGTGGAACAGTCAATTTAATTTACACCCAGGCTCAGACTGGATAATGAGGCTGGTTCATGCTCCACATTATCCTAAGCCAGGCTTCCTCAACCTCGGCCCTCCAGATGTTTTGAGACTACAATTTCCAGCATCCCTGACCACTGGACCTGCTAGCTAGGGATCATGGGAGTTGTAGGCCAAAAACATCTGGAGGGCCGAGGTTGAAGAAGCTTGTCCTAAGTGGTAGGGACATTCCTGATAAAGTTTCCTGAAGTCCAGGGCTGACCTGAAATCTCCAGGTTGGCGTGCCCGCCTCCAGGTGGCAGGGGGAGGGTTTGAATATCAATGTGGATGAGAGCACCTTGAGATTTTAAAATTAATATTAAGAAGATGTGTGAAGCCTGCAAGCTTTAGCTCGGGCGTCTATCCTTCTCCCATCTCCCAATTAACCTCCGTCTCCAAGGCTCGGCGCTGGGAGGTAGCGCAGGAGAATCACCAAAGGTCACTTCTAGGTCACCGAAATCCCAGGGCCTGGGATGCTCCTGACCTGGCTATCCTAGTTCCAGAAAAGCCTTCCACTGGGTCACTGTACAAATTTGCATTCCTAGAAAAGCAGCATGACTCAGTGGTTAGAACACCCGCTTTGCATGCAGAAAGGCCCTTGTTTAATTCCCAGCATCTCTCCATAGGGTTGGGGATCTCTGAAAACCTGGAGAGCCCTGCCAGTCAGAGTAGACAATACTGAGCTAAGTGGACCAGCAGTCAAGACTCAGCAGAAGGCAGATTTCTGTCTTCCTCCGACTGACTGATAATGTCATGGTGGGAAATCAAGGAACCACCAGGATCTGAGGCCGCGTTAAAGGTCACCCAATGAGTTTCAGGATGGAGCAGGGATTTGAACCCAGGTCTCCCTGGTCCTAGCTCAACACTCTAACCACTATGCTATACTGCTATGTTTCCCATTCATTGCTCCACTCACTTTTGACTCTGGTCCCACCATCCCTTGGCATGTGGCCCTGGCAAGGTTACACGGAGGGGGATGTGGCCCTTTGGTGGAAAAGGTTCTCCACCCCAGAGTTAGAGTCCTGGCAGAATGTCCCTGCGTGCAGGGATTCTGCAAATGCAACTGACAAGTGAAGGGGAAAAGGTGTTGCAGATGACCCTCAGAAATGCTTACGTTTCCGCCTGCCGGGGCAAGTCCCAGATTCTTTTGGACCTCCTCACTGGAGAGGGAGAGGCCCATGTAATCATTTAAGTCTGTGAGGTTCGGGTACAAAACTGGCAGGGCTGGAGAGGAAAGAAAGAGGGAGAAGTGAATTCAGAGCATAAGCTGCGGAGAATGCAAAACAAAACACAAAAATCAAGTCTCTAGATCTCATGATGTGTTTGCACATGTTTACAATAAGGGCTAGCCCTCCATCTAATCACCGCCTCCTGTGACAGTGAGGTCCATAGTTCGATTCTGTGCAGTGTGGGTTTCTTTTATCGGCCCTGAATCTTCCAGCGTTCAGCTTCTCATGAATTCTAGCGTTACGAGAGAGGAAGGAAAGCTTTCCTCTCTCTCCTCTTTCTCCATGTCCTGCATGATTTTGTAAACCTTCTATCATGTCTCCTCTTCCTCGCCTTTTCTGTAAGCTAAAAACTCCCAGACGCTGCAACCGTTCTTCTTAGAGGTCCATCCTGTTTTCTGAACCTTCTCCAACTCTACAATCTCTCTCTACATAATAATAATATTATTTTTATTTATAATTTTTTATTTATACCCCACCCTTCCTGGTTCAAAAACCGGGCTCAAGGGCAGCTAACAACAAATTTAAAACACTTAATTATAAAAGCAGCATAAAATGCAGTATAAAAACATGAATAGCAATAAAAATTAAAAAAATCAATTAGATAATCCCCAGGGCTAGCTGGCTGAATTGGTCCTACTTGGGCCAGTGAGGAGACCAGGGGAGAATTAGCTGTGGGGTCTCAGAGCAGATGATCTTCATAAAAAGGGGAGGGGGAGGGAAGAGAAGGGAAATAAAAGATCAGGCTGAATTCAAATTAAAGGCCAGGTGGAATAGCTCTGCCTTACAGGCCCTGCGGAAGGAGGTTAAATCCTGCAGGGCCCTAGTCTCATGGGACAGAGCATTCCACCAGGTCGGAGCCACCACTGAAAAGGCCCTGGCCCTGGTGGAGGATAATCTGACTTCCTTAGGGCCTCTAAACTATGATTATTCATGGACCTTAGGGTCCTCTGCAGGGCAGACCAGGAGAGGCAGCCCCGTAGATATCAGGGCCACAAAGCTACATGACACTGTTGAAGCTTGCATTGCGAACCTTTGGTGCCACCGAAGGCTTTTTGCCACCTCTGGATTGCGTTACCTGCTGGCTTGGGTGGCTCAGCCTTCTCTGCGGGAGAAGCTGGAGGAGCTGATGGCACAACGAGGACAGGGAGCGGAGCAGGGATGGAGGCTGGCACCTTGGGGGCTGCGTCTGCCTGGGCCTGTGGAGGCAAGAAGGGCAACTGATTAGCTTGGCATCTCCAGGGTCTTCAAAAGCTCCTGCTTTCAGGGAGGCGCGATTTGAACCAGGACTGAGCCGACGCATGAAGGTCCCGTGTGCATGCTGTTTATATGCTTCCATAAAGGAATCCTTTCCTAGGAAACACCTCAAAGCAATTGGCCAATTAAAGACAAAAGCAATTAAGAACAACCTCGTTCATAGGAACAACAGTGTCAAGACCTGCATTTAAAAGGCTTGTTGGAAAGGGAAGGTCTTCAGTGGGTGGCGAAAAGGCGTGAATGAATTTTATTATTACGGTCACAGACCAGTTCCGGCTCACTTACAATATCAGGAAAATCATAAAACACAACAGGAATACATTGAATTGCAACTGGGTATAACAGAGACAATTCAGATATAGCGGCAGTTAAAAATATATATTAAATCTTGATCATTAAAATATAACCTAAAATGGTCATTTAAAACCTTAGTCATTTTGGTAGTACAGCTTGTTCCCTGAGTTTTATGGCAGTCGCACAGAATCTGGCCACCCTTAGCGTGATCTCTGGATCCTTGTCCTCTACCAGGAGTTTTAGACATTGAAGTTCTGACCCATTTGGAGATTTTTTGTATAACAGGAGTGGTAAATATTGAGCGTATATCCCCGTAGAAACGGCAGCGTAACAAGACATGAGAGACAGTTTCTACCTCCATCAAGCTGCAGGGGCAGACTCGTTCCACGTACGGTTTACCCTCGAATCTGCCCTGCAATAAGGCAGATGTGGCGAAAAGGCAACAGAAGTGATGTCCGCCTGGTGTGATTTTTTTGTTTGTTTGTTTGTTTGTTTTGCCGCCCTTCATCCAGGGATCTCTGGGTGGTTTACAGCATAGAAATGCAAAATAAAAACACCAAACACATAATAAAAACAAAAACAAAAGGAAGGGCTACAGGAAGCCCAAGGGAAGAACCGGTCTCTCACCTTCAGAACATGGTCCACTTTCATGTCCTCGAGAGATGGGTACAACGTCGCCATATTTGCTGCTTCTTTCTGGGGGGAGAAGCACACAGAGGAAGATGCCAAGGTGAGGCTACAGCTCTGGGTCCCTGAATACGCAGGAGAACATCAGTGTTTCCTCAATGTTCTACTTTTGGGGAGGTACTGTCACTTTGTGGGGGGAACAGTCACCATTTTTTTTATTTAAAAAACACAGTGGATGCTTGGGTTGCGAACGTGATCCATGTGGGATGCACGCATGGATTGCAATTTGGCGCTTCTGCGCATGTGCAAAGAGTGATTTAGTGCTTCTGCGCATGTGCGGCTGCCGAAACCCGGAAGTAACCCATTCCAGTACCTGCAGGTTTCGGCGGTTTCAGCGGTCCGCAACCCAAAAAAATGCAAGCTGAAGCAGCTGTAATATGACTGTATATTAATTGAGTAGCCATATGCAATCAGATTTGAATAAATTTACACCTGATAGTTTGATCCACAGGTTTTAAAAAGAACTTGGACACACACACAAGGGTTAAAAGCAAACCAACCACTGCCATTCTATGAATCAGGATAATTATCATTATAAAATTTATCGCCAGCCCTTCACCCGAAGGTACCTGGTGACACTTGTCGCTGGCTAGAAGTTCCTTTAACAGATTCATCTAATTGTCTTAACAGATTAATGCGGCAGCTATTTTCTAAAAAACGGTTGGAAACTATGCAATGCAGTTGCTCAATCACTTGAAAAAGATTGTCCCATGACGATGACTTGATAGGTGCTATCGTGCCTGGCTAATTGATGCCATGGGAGGCAGGATCACAGGTTACTTGCATCACCCACAGGAGTGATCACCGGATCGTAAAAAGTTAGTCATAGGGAAACGCAGGATTTTCCGGGACAATGCAATGATTGCATTTCTCCATTTGGCATGTGTGCCACAGGGGTGGGCGGTTTTAAAATTAGCTCTTGGTAGAACTTGATTTGCAGCCTGGCAGTTCTCCACGGGTGGCACCAGCACTGCCCCTCCAGCCAGCAGGATGCCATCATTGCAACAACCTGGGCAAAGAGGGAATATCCAGTGCCGGATTTACGTATAAGCTAAACAAGCTATAACTTAGGTCCCCACTCTCTTGGGGGGGCCCCAAAAATATACTTCTTCTTAATTGTATTTCACTATTAATGTACTGGGACGCGGGTGGCGCTGTGGGTTAAACCGGTTCGAATTCCCATGATGGGGTGAGCTCCCATTGCTCGGTCCCTGCTCCTGCCAACCTAGCAGTTCGAAAGCACGTCAAAGTGCAAGTAGATAAATAGGTACCGCTCCGGCGGAAAGGTAAACTATGAGGATTACCATGACCTCTGACCCCAGTTTACATAGCACTCTGCCTCCCAACCACATAGCTCTTTTCTTCTGATTTGTGATAAAGTTTTCTCGTTTTCTTAAGTACAAGAATTGCTTTGGGATTTTGTTTTTACACCTTTCTCTCTCTCTCTCTTGTAATTGTTATATACTGGAAATCAATAATAATGCTTTAAGAATACAATGTAAACAAATTTATCGCATCTGCAATAATTCCAAATATCTTCTGTTGTCGTACATAGTCCTGCAGCTTAATATTCCAACACATTATAAAAATGGAACACTTTAAAATCAATGAGTATTCAATGCTACTCCTACTCAGAGTTGAAGAAAACGGCGATGGGTAACTTAGGTTTATTAATATCAGTGGGTCTACTCTAATACACAAATAATGCCGACTCTCATATCAACATCCAATCCACTTAGAGCAGATTATTCATTTCTTAATTCATTTCTTAATGACTGCCAAGATGAGAACCATTTCCATATATTTGTGCGTAAACTCCTTGATCTTACGTAACAAAATGTCACGAAAGGGTTTTAAGACAGTAGTGTCAAACCCCTCTTTTGTCCTCAAGAATCCTCCTCCAAAATAACTTTAAGAAATTCACTAAATACGGTCAGGACATCGGCAGCCGCCTTGCTGGTTTGTAAAATCAGCTTCTAACAGAAGTTCGTAAAAGTTGAACATCCTGGGACTGCAAGGAGAAAGTCCCTGGTGAGGGAGTCCAGGAGAACACAAAATGCTGGAAAGAGAGCGCTTAATAACTAACAGGTGGCTAATTAACAGCAACCACAAGCAGCGTCCGGAGCAGGGAATCAGTGGCTCTCCCAAATGTACAGTCCCTGCCCTTTGACCAGGATGGGAACTGGAGTCCAGCAAAATCTGGAGAGCAGCAAGGAAAACCACCCTCTTTGCAAATTCAGGGTGGCAGATGCAGAGCAGCTTTAGAAGTGTTTCCAAACTGCGCCTAGGTTTTACAATCCAAGGTGAGAGCATAGATTTTATCCAGATGGATGCCTTGGCTCTCCCTTCCCCCTTCCACACACAAAACAGATCTGCGCTCTTACCTGTCGGCTGCCTCTGGCAAGAATTCTGCTCTTGGCTTGCGCGCTCCCAGCCTGCCTTCGACTTTATAACAAGGGCCAGGGCATCAGCTGACTAGGAAGCGAAACTCAGGTGGCAGAAGAGAGAACCAGGTCAGTGCACCTGGATGACGTCAGGGGTGGAGGCGGCTCAGATTAGAGAAGCACTGGTTCTGCCATGTGTTGCAATGAAGCAGAGGAACGTCAGGTGACAGACTTCAGCCAGCCGGCCCAGTGCAAGTGGAATTTGCAGCAGTGTGGGGTGGAACCCTGAACAGGAGCAGCTGGCCAGCCAAACCCTCTTCCAGGAAACTCCATTCTGTCCTCCTCATTTTTTTCCCTCCAAAGGTCAACCTGCAGCTGAATATATTCAGTCCACAGCAGATGCACAACGTCTTACTCTGCTTTGCTTCGGAACACATTAGCAAGGCTAAAGGGGGTGGGTCTTGCCATCTGGGCAGCTGAGGGCATCCAGACACACTTCCCAGGCTTGCTGCTAATATCTGGAGGCGGTTGGAGGATGGATGGCGGCTAACAGATTGAGGTTGAATCCTGACAAGACAGAAGTACTGTTCTGGGGGGACAGGGGGCGGGCAGGTGTGGAGAACTCCCTGGTCCTGAATGGGTTAACTGTGCCCCTGAAGGACCAGGTGCGCAGCCTGGGAGTCATTCTGGACTCACAGCTGTCCATGGAGGCGCAGGTTACTATTGTGTCCAGGGCAGCTGTCTACCAGCTCCATCTGGTATGCAGGATGAGACCCTACCTGGCGGCAGACTGGTGCATGCTCTGGTTATCTCCCGCTTGGACTACTGCAATGCGCTCTACGTGGGGCTACCTTTGAAGGTGACCCAGAAACTGCAACTAATCCAGAAAGAGGCAGCTAGACTGGTGACTGGGAGTGGCCGCCAAGATTGGTAGTTGTTCTTCTCTTTGACATCTGGTGGGAGGGCGTTCCACAGGGCGGGTGCCACTACCAAGAAGGCCCTCTGCCTGATTCCCTGTAACTTGCCTTCTCGCAGCGAGGGAACCACCAGAAGGCCCCCGGCACTGGATCTCAGTGTCTGGGCAGAACAATGGGGGTGGAGACGCTCCTTCAGGTATACTGGACCGAGGCCATTTAGGGTTTTAAAGGTCATCACCAGCACTTTGAATTGTGCTCGGAAACGTCCTGGGAGTCAATGTAGGTCTTTCAAGACCGGTGTTATGTGGTTTTGGTGGCTGCTCCCAGTCACCATTCTAGCTGCCGCATTCTGGATTAGTTGTAGTTTCCGGGTCACCTTCAAAGGTAGCCCCACGTAGAGCGCATTGCAGTAGTCCAAGTGAGAGATAACCTGGCCTCACTCAGCAAGGCTATCCAGAAGTTCTTGTGAGCGAATGTGTCACAGATTCTGCTCATCAGAGGCCATACCTCTCCATGCTCGAATTTGCAAGGGCAACCCGTACACCCTTCAGCAGATTGGCCAGCTGATAAATCAAGGAAGCTGTCTAAAGTATAATTACCTGCAGCGCTGCCTAGTAGACAAGTCAGCCCTGGAGACAAATGGTGAAGTCAGATGCCATAGTCCTTAACTAACCTGCTGTTATCACATCCATTTCCGGTGACAACTCTCCATGCTTCACTGCGTTGCCATGACGGAGGTGTCCTCGGGATCCTGTGCTATTCATTACATGAACATCTTGCACTCTTTGAAGGTCTTGTGCCCATTTCACAGAGGGAGATTGTGACCTGTTGTCCGTGCTGTGAGTCAACAGCAGAGATGGAAAAAGAACCCTACGGGTATGAAGTCTCCACACTCAATTTTGATCTTAAAGTAGTAGGGGGACAGTCCGTCAGGAAGTTCTACTGCACAGACCCCACTGGAAAAAAATGGGAGCTCCAGAGACTTTTAAATACACATCCAAATGCTCCTTTTTCTGAGTTTATTTGTTCACTACATAGAACCTTGTTGTTGTTGGGTGTGTTTTTTTAAGTTCCAGGCTGTCAACTATTTTGCAGGAGGAATTCAAGCACGTACCAAATAGGTTTCATAGGGTTTTCATGTAGTTAATGAATAGAACTGAGGGGAGAGAGATTTTCTGCAGGCAATGGATTTCCCACCTGCCTTGCCATGGGCATAACCAGGATCTTGGTTGGGGTGGGCAGGACTTTGTTAGGGGGGCAGAACCGACGCGATTGGTCAGCTGGTTAAGTACCGTACTTTTTGCACCATAACACTCACTTTTTTCCTCCTAGAAAATAAGGGGAAATGTCTGTGCGTGTTATGGAGCGAATGCCTGCGGGTGGCAGGGGGTATCTGCTGCAGTCGTGAGCAGAGGATCCATGGTTCCCCTTCCTTCCCTCCTCCGTGGTTACAAAGCATGGATCCACATGGATCCTCAGGATTTTTGCATTGGGCTACTCCAAACTCACTGTCAGATCACATGTCTGTGGCCACAGCATGAACCACAAAAATCATATATCCACTATTTCGTTTAGAATATTTTTTCCCTTGTTTTCCTCCTCTAAAAACTATGTGCGTGTTATGGTCTGGTGCGTGTTATAGAGCGAAAAATACGGTATTTATATTATTTTACTTGATTGGGTAGCAGCTCCACACACACACACCCGCTATGCCCGTGCCCTACCCTTCTGCCCCGGGAGCCTTCCCTAGACCATGACTTTGAGAACAGCAGAAGGAGCTGGGAAGAGAGGAGTTCAGGGGTAGCTTTTAAGAATCATTTTATAAGTTGTGTGTCCTTCTTTCTCCATTTGCTCCTTTTACATGGTTTTGTATGTCTCTTGATATTTTATGCATTGTGATTTGCTGTTATTTTTTCTTGATTATAGATCAGTAATTCTTTATGGTAACTGATAGGTGTAAACTGTTTAATTATTGTTTGATGTTTAATTTTGCTGTTTACCATTGGATTCTAATGGATTGTTGAAAACTGCTTTATTTGATATGTTGTTTATTTTAAAGTTATTGTGACTTTTTATATGGAATCCGATGGTTACTATTATTGCTTACCAGCTCCATCTGGTACGCAGGCTGAGACCCTACCTGCCCACGGACTGTCTCGCCAGAGTGGTGCATGCTCTGGTTATCTCCCGCTTGGACTACTGCAATGCGCTCTATGTGGGGTTACCTTTGAAGGTGACCCGGAAACTACAACTAATTCAGAATGCAGCAGCTAGACTGGTGACTGGGAGCGGCCACTGAGACCACATAACACCGGTCTTGAAAGACCTACACTGGCTCCCAGTTTCTGAGCACAATTCAAAGTGTTGGTGCTGACCTTGAAAGCCCTAAACGGCCTCAAAGGTCCAGTATACCTGAAGGAGCGTCTCCACCTCCATCATTCAGCCCGGACACTGAGGTCCAGCTCCGAGGGCCTTCTGGTGGTTCCCTCACTGTGAGAAGCTAAGCTACAGGGAACCAGGCAGAGGGCCTTATCGAAGGCCCTGGGTTCAAAACCCAATGGCATCTCTAGGATGGAGACCGTGGTTGATGGCCCTGAAAGCTGATGAGATCAAAGAGAATCAACAGAATCACAGGCTGCTTTTGCAACTCACCACTTTGCACCACCCAAACCGAAGTTCACGAAAGCCGACGCCTGAATAAATGCCTTTGTTTTTAAGGTGCCACAAGACTTTGTTGTTTTTGCTGCAGGAGACAAGCCCTCTGGAAATGGAAACTTTCTGTAATGGAACCCAAGGGAGGGGGAGGAGGAGGAGCAGCAACAACCATTGCAACTCAGGAAAGCTCTTTGCAAACTCAGTCCTTGTCAACCCTTTCCTCGTCTCCCCGCTTGGTGCCACCAGGGGGCACTCCTGCTGTGGGTGTTGGGCTCGCCCTGCCACTCAGAATCTCCACCAGCTGTGTAGGCATCAGACTACAGTTCCCATCAGCACCCTGCCCCTCCAGGTGTTTTCCAACTACAACTCCCACCAGTCCCAGCCAGCGTACCAATGGGCATTGTAGTCCGACAGCATCTGAAGGGCACCAGGTCGCCAAAATCCAGCCTAAGGCTCTCTTAGCTGGATTTAGCTCACAATTAACATTTTAGTCAAATGTTATACAGTGGTGCCTCGCAAGACGAAAAGAATTCCGCCACGACTGGACCTAATGGCCAGGGGTCCCTTTACCTTACTTAAAGTAACACCCACTGAGTTCAATGGGGTTTATAGCTAAGCAGGTAAGTATAAGATTGCAACCGACCAAATATGTTATCAATGATTAGGCACCATTATCGTCTCAGACCTAATCAAACACATTTTTTAAAAGTATAGCTGTTAGCTGTAATGCTTAGCTGTTTTTTCTAATACTTAGCTGTTTTTTCTAATGCTCATTGTGAGATGTATTTTCGACAAATACCCAGACAGCTGCAGAATATGCAGTGAGGGAATCATGGCTATAGCCAGGGGGGGCAGCTGCCCCCATCAAGTAAAACAATAGAAATAACTAACTGACCAATCGCAGACGTTCTGCCCCCCTAACAAATGCCCCGCCTCCCTCCACAAAAATCCTGGCTATGCCCATGGAGGGAATTCAAACACAATTGTCAGCTGTCCTTTTAAGTGAGTTCATTGCGTTGCTGCATCTTTTCCTTAGCAAATAAAATGTAATTGACCTTCTGCCTTATACATACTGCATTATAAATATCACCATCAATTTCATTTACATGGCTCCCTGACTTTCTGGAATAACGGAGCAGCTATTAAATGATAACAAAGCCCCATTAACTTGTACGTTAAACCATTTAACAGAGAAAATGAGAAAGGAAGGGTGGGGAAAAGTTACATTTCCCTGCCCTGCCCTTCTCTCTCTCATATACAGTGGTGCCTCGCAAGACGAAAATAATTCGTTCCGCGAGTCTTTTCGTCTTGCGATGCTTTTCGTCTTGCAAAGCACGGTCCGTCGCAACTGCGCCTCTTCAAGAGGCTTCTTTAAAAAAGCGCAAGACGTTTTCGTCTTGCGAAGCAAGCCCATAGGGAAATTCGTCTAGCGAAGCAACGCAAAAACGGAAAACCCTTTCGTCTAGCGAGTTTTTCATCTTGCGGGGCATTCGTCTTGCGGGGCACCACTGTACAGGTGAAACTCGAAAAATCAGAATAGCATGAAAAAGTTAATTTATTTCAGTAATTCAACTTAAAAGGTGAAACTGATATATGAGATAGACTCTTGAAATGCACAGTGAGATATGTCAAGCCTTTATTTGTTATAATTGTGATGATCATGGCGTACAGCTGATGAAACCCCCAATTTAGCAATCTCAGAAAATTAGAATATTAAATGAAATCAGCAAAACAAGGACTGCAAATAGAGCAATATTGGAGCTCTGAGAAGTAGAAACATGTATATGTACTCAGTACTTGGTTTGGGCCCCTTTTGCATCCATTACTGCCTCAATGCGGTGTGGCATGGATGCTATCAGCCTGTGGCACTGCTGAGGTGTTATGGAAGACCAGGATGCTTCAATAGCAGCCTTCTGTCTTTTTTAAATTGAATTACTGAAATAAATGAACTTTTCCACGATATTCTAATTTTTCGAGTTTCACTTGTATATTTGTGCTGGGGGGGACAATTTTTGATAGGAGTTTTTATCGAAACTTTTCGACGTGCCATCCAACAAAAAACAAACTAATCTAAATAAAAAATTAGTTTTCTCCCAGCCTCCCACCCTGAGAGGTCTTTCCTTCCCTGCCTCAAATGCAGGGTCAGTGTTGGGGAGGGGATATTTTTGGGATGTGAGAGGAGCTTTCAAGTTCTGAATATTTGTTTTCTTTTAAATCTATGGTTAGCTGTCTTTATTTGCATATTGCCCCATTACGGGGAGCACTCTGGGAAGTTTGGAATAAATCCTATGTCCCTGGGATGGAGGTGGCAGGTTGTAGAAATGCAGACAAGTCTTTTCATAATAATAATAATAATAATAATAATAATAATAATAATAATAATAATAATAATTACTATTACTATTACTATTACTATTATTATTATTATTATTTTTATTTATTTATTTATTTATTTATTTATTTATTTATACATACATACATACATACATACATACATACATACATACATACCCCGTCCATCTGGCTGGGCTTCCCCAGCCACTCTGGGTGGCTTCCAAAAGAATATTAAAATACTATAATACATCAAACATTAAAAGCTTCCCGAAACGGGGCTGCCTTCAGATGTCTTCTAAAAGCCTGGTAGTTGTTGTTCTCTTTGACATCTGGTGGGAGGGTGTTCCACAGGGTGGGTGCCACTACCGAAAAGGCCCTCTGCATAACCTTCTCCTAAGCACAAAACAAGCACTAGCCTGCCAGGGAACTGGGAAGGAACCTGAGGAATTTCCAACCTTGCTGGAGCCCAGAAGGTCTGAAGCCTACATGTGTTGCCTGGGAGACAGCGGTTGTCCCAAGGCAAGCTCCCTGCCCGAGTGGGAGATTCAAACTCTGGTCTTCCAGGTCCTAGTCTGACACTCTCAGGTGTTGCGTTCGCAAAGTAAAGGAAGGATTGAACTCTGATTAATAAGAATACACACAGAGGCTTGAACCAGCAAGACTCTGGGAAGGGTGCGTATAATCGTGTCTCTCTGTGCCTGTCCGTCCGATCTCCGCAGCCCCCGGCCCACAAAGTTCACAAAATAACTTTTACAGAGTGTTCGAAAGAACCAATCAGATTTCTTCTGAGCATTTGCACAAACCCACATGGGGAGAAGGTTAAACCACTAAAACTAATTAAGCACAAATATTTCTGGGGTAAATAAGTTGAGAGCTACAAAGAAGAGTATCTGGCAACCCAGGAGGTAATAAACAAGCAACACACATGATAAGGATGGCCGGGAGGATAGCAATCAGTATCACCTTCATGTGAGATCTGTTTCCTGGCCCTAAGATTAACATCCTAAGATTAACATACATTAGAGAGCTACTTCAAATAAGCTTGCCCACAATCTTTATGGCCCAGGATGCCTGCCTAGTGAAGCAATTGCTGAGCTGCTGTGTACGTGACTTGTGAAGAAGAGAGGAATGGGCAGTAGAGGCAAAAGGGCATGAAAAGGGCATGAAAAGGGCATGAATGTAGAATCTTATGGGATTTAATCAGAAATTATCGTCAATATATCAAACCCAGTCAACACAATGTCTTCATCGTGGACACGATGGCTTGATGTATATTTTATAATTCCTCATGGTAATCCCATCTGATCCCTACACTCAGGACCTGCTGGCCAGGTGGTTTCTGAGAGAGACACACGATGCACACAGACCTTTGGTGTGATCCAGAGAAGCAGCAGGGGATTCTTATATTGAATAATAATTGCAGAACCTCTCTAGGACCTCTTGGATGGAAAAGATGAGGAACAAGGGGAGATGCCTGGATTAATTATTGAGAAAACATCAGCTAGTAGAGGAAGAACAAGACGTCATTCAGGATTAAACATTGGATTAAAGTAAAACATTGGACACTTGCAGTTACAACTGAAAGGTGGGTAGCTGGAAGTAATAATGATGATGATGATGATGATGATAACTTATTTATACCCAGCCCATCTGGCTGGGTTTCTCCAGCCACTCTGGGTGGCTTCCAACAGAATATTAAAATACAATAACCTAATAAACATTAAAAGCTTCCCTAAACACTTCTATTTATATCTCTGCTCTTTTGCTTTATTCTGTTATATTCATTTCTTTGCTTTTACCGATCTCTTTATTTCTCTTTCTCTGTTCTTTTATTATCTTCTTTTACTTTGTGTTCTTCAGGCTTTTCTTCTTCTCTTTCTTCTTTCTCTCTTCTCTTTTATTATTTTTCCATTTTGAAGAGTTTGCTTTTCATTGCATTGCAAAACGTCTTAATAAAACTTCATACAGAAAAGCAACAGAGCACTGGCAATGACAAATCAGTTATTATTAATTATTACAAAACCACCCCAAAGCCCCACAATGGGCTACAGCAATTAAAGCACAATATTAACACCCAAACATAATGTATTGCACAATAAAAGAGCTCAAGGCAAAATTGCAGAAATAAGGTGTAAAAATATACATCTCCGGGTTCAAATGCCACAGTAATGAGGTGCCTCTTCAGCATTTGCCACTGTGGGGCGTTCCAAAATTTCGGAGCCACCACAGAGAAGGCCATTTCCCAGGCTATCACCCTACTCCACCAAGCTTCTGAAGGCTGTGAAACGGACATGCCTTCCACCCACCGATCTTGGCCCCTGAAAGGATCTGTAGTTCTCAGCGTCTCAGGACTTGATACAATTTATACGGTGGGTTGTGCTAACTGTCCTCAACCCTCCCTAAGCTATGATCCCCAGGGTTCCTGAAGGACCGTCTCCACCCCCATTGTTCAGCCCAGACACTGAGATCCAGCTTCAAGGGTCTTCTGGCAGTTCCCTCCCTGCGAGGAGTGAAGCTACAGGGAACCAGGCAGAGGGCCTTCTCGGTGGTGGCGCCCTCCCTGGAACGCCCTCCCATCAGATGCCAAGGAAATAAACAACTATACAACCTTTAGAAGACATCTGAAGGCAGCCCTGTATAGGGAGGTTTTTAATGTTTGACTGTTTTATTGTATTTTTAATACTCTGTTGGAAGCTGCCCAGCGTGGCTGGGGAAGCCCAGCCAGATGGGCAGGGTACATGTAATAAATTATTATATTATTCTTCTTCCTTGGGAGGAGCCAGGTGGGGGCTTATCCGGCAGAGCAAGCGGACAAGGCAGCTGCTGGATTGGCTCCATGCCACCTGAGCTCATGCGCCATTAATTAGATGAGTGAATGATTTACCTGATGAAAACCAGGCTAATCTTCTCACACGACTTAGCCCGTCTTCCAGGGCACTACAAAGCAGGCGCAGGAACGCCAGGCAAATCCGCGTGGCCTCCGGAGCTTTGCACCCGCAGAAGAATTTAGTACCGAACCATTCGGAAGCGCGGACTGCTCTTTGCAATGGGCGCCTTTTGTTCAGTTAAGCTCTTGGCAGCGAGGGCGTCCCAAGTCCTCGGGTGAACTTGCTTTTTTAGCCACAAGACCACAAAGCAGCTGGGGAAGCCCAGATTGGCTCAGAGGGTGATGGAGAGGGTGAATGAATCCAGCCAGCTAACCAGAGCTGGGTTTTCACAAGCGCACCCGGAGAGCTCTGGGCACGGGGATGTTTATCACGTAACTCACCAAGGCATCAAAAGATGGCAAGCGTGTGCCAATGAGGCATCAAAGCCACCCACTCACAATTCACCCGGCGTGACAAACACTTTGCTTCAAGGGACTCACTCAGCGGCGAGTCATTGTCTCGAGTAGAAATCAAGAGATGGCAGAGACATCCACCGTGACCCAACCAGAAGAATGTAAGAGCCTACTGGATCAGGCCAATGGCACATCTAGTCTGGCATCCTCTGGACTAGTGGGTGGCACTGTGGTCTCAACCACTGAGCCTCTTAGGCTGGCTGATCAGAAGGTTGGTGGTTCGAATCCCCGCGACGGGGTGAGCTCCCGTTGCTCTGTCCCAGCTCCTGCAACCTAGCAGTTCGAAAGCACGCCAGTGCAAGTAGATAAATAGATACTGCTGTGATGGGAAGGTAAATTGTATTTCCATGTGCTCTGGATTCCATCACAGTGTCCAGTTGCACAAGACGCAGTTTAGTCACGTTGGCCACATAACCCGGAAAGCTGTCTGCGGATAAACGCTGGCTCCCTTGGCCTGAAAGTGAGATGCCCCACAGAGGACCTTAAGGTCCATAAATAGCAGCACCCTAGAGATCCCGGGCCCTAAGGAAGTCAGGTTAGCCTCAACCAGAGCCAGGGCCTTTTCAGCACTGGCCCCGGCCTGGTGGAACGCTCTGGCTCATGAGACCAGGGCCCTGCAGGATCTGATTTCTTTCCGCAGGGCCTGTAAGACAGAGTCGTCCACCTGGCCTTTGGCTTGGAGTTAATTTGATTCCCTCCCCCTCTTTCCTTTTTCCTTCTGTGATGGAACTCCTATTTGGGGACTTCCCTGTCTTTTTTCTGTAGGACTAGTCTGAATGGTTAGCCTTGGTGAAGGCTTGATGTTTTTATCCCCAAAAAAGGTGTTGATTTGAGTTTCCACTGAAATGAGGCAGCATTTTAATGTTTTATTTTAATCTTGTTTTTTAAGCTGCATTTCAATCAATTGTTTTTATATTTGGTGTTAGCTGCCCTGAGCCCGGTCTTGGCTGGGGAAGTCGGGGTATAAATAAAATTTATTATTATTATTATTATTATTATTATTATTATTATTATTATTATTATGCGACGCAACCCTCTTTTGAAAGCCACCCAGGTTGGTGGCAACCACTGCCTCTTGTGGCAGGGAGTTCCATAGTTTAACTATGCCATGCTAAACATGGTCCAGTAGAAGAGGAGTTTGGCTTTGATATCCCGCTTTATCACTCCCCTTCAGGAGTCTCAAAGCGGCTAACAATCTCCTTTTTCCCTTCCTCCCCCACAACAAACACTCTGTGAGGTGAGTGGGGCTGAGAGACTTCAGAGAAGTGTGACTGGCCCAAGGTCACCCAGCAGCTGCAGGTGGAGGAGAGGGGAATCGAACCCGGTTCACCAGATTACGAGTCTACCGCTCTTAACCACTACACCACACTGGCATGGGAGCTTCATCTCCTTGTACAGTGGTACCTCGGGTTACAGACGCTTCAGGTTACAGACTCCGCTAACCCAGAAATAGCACCTCAGGTTAAGAACTTTGCTTCAGCTCTAAAGCAAGTGTGGTTTTAAAAAAATTGGTTAGAAATTATGATATATGTAACTGCTAAAGATGCGGTAAAATGAAAATCAGATAGCGGGGACTTGGGGAAGCCCACCTAACAATGTTTAGAAAAAATAAGGACAAGAATTTGTTTGTATTGTTTGCTTTTCTGTTTGTTGTTTATTTGTGTTATAAAATTAATAAAAAAAATTTGAGGGGGAAAACGAACTTTGAGAACAGAAATCGTGTGGCGGTGGCACAGCAGCAGCGGGAGGCCCCATTAGGTAAAGTGGTACCTCAGGTTAAGAACGGACCTCCAGAACGAATTAAGTTCTTAACCAGAGGTACCACTGTATTTACAGCGTTGTTAACAGCGTTTCAGAAGCCTTTGAACTGGTGTATCAGGAAAGACTGCCACCTGACCACAACCACCTCAGCTAGAAAGACCGCTATGCCACTTGCTCCAGCGGTGGCCTTGCAGACCTCCTGCTCCCACCTCAAAGCGAAGAGGGAAGTCAGATGGCCTGGATGCAATCAATTTACCTCGCCCACATCAGCCAAGTGTGATTAAAGCAGAACGAAGCAAAGGAACCGATTAGGAAAAGGGGGAAATGTTTGCTTGGGTTCTTGCCGAGATTTTGTAACGCAATTTTGAACAAAAGAGAGCTCTCTCGCGCAGGTCAAGGTGCCAAGACAGACCTTTCTGAGTCTACCAGATGTTGGATCCCAGCTCCATCACCATAGCTGTGAACATCTGGAAGGCACCAGCCTGTCTCACGTGGAATCTTCTTCCTTCCGGATGCTGCCAAGGAAGAATCTGAACACTTTATACTGTCAAACAAACCTTCATTTGCCCCAATATTTTATTGTACGGCATGTTTCATACAGCTTGTGCTAGGAGAGGTGGGGTCCGGGGGGGGGGGGCGACACAAACCACCTATGCAGGCATTGCTCAGTTCCCTCTAGATTTCATCAGCTGCCAGCTGTGTTTTCAGCTTCGAAAGGTGAAAGCAAGAGCCAAGATCGCCAGAATGCAGCCTCCTGAGCTGTGATCGCAGGGGAAAAATGAACAACAGGCCCTGGTGTTTCTCTCTGTCCCCAAAACCACAAAGGGGTGATATGATAGCCATGTTCAAATATATAAAAGGATGTCACATAGAGGAGGGAGAAAGGTTGTTTTCTGCTGCTCCAGAGAAGCGGACACGGAGCAATGGATCCAAATTACAAGAAAGAAGATTCCACCTAAACATTAGGAAGAACTTCCTGACAGTAAGAGCTGTTTGACAGTGGAATTTGCTGCCAAGGAGTGTGGTGGAGTCTCCTACTTTGGAGGTCTTTAAGCAGAGGCTTGACAACCATATGTCAGGAGTGCTCTGATGGTGTTTCCTGCTTGGCAGGGGGTTGGACTCGATGGCCCTTGTGGTCTCTTCCAACTCTATGATTCTATGATTCTATTCTATGATTCTATGACCTCAGATAAACAATTGATGCACATGGAAATTCTACTCTTGACAAACAATTTGCTTTTACTGGAGGGGGATTGCTCATTTTCCCTTTGGTCATACAGTCATAATACTTCTTAGGATTCCTTTGTATTAAAGTCAACGAGACTCCTAAACAGCGCAAGGGCAGATGGACCAATTTTGGGAGAGAGACAAGAAGATGCCAACGGGTTGTTTTTCAGATGCCAACCGCAAGAAATTTCTCAATTCTAAGTTGCTTGTGATGAAGCAATGATCCTGAGATCTCATCAACAACACTATTCATTCAGCATTGAGCAATTTGTATTTGCAGTCTGTTTAGCGGGTCCTGCAATATTAATCCGTTTCATGCCTATCCCATGTTTTCGGGCACTACTGTTGTAATTTATTGCATTATTTCTGCCTATTACACTGATGGCCTTCTACCAGTTACAGGTCCCATGGACTCTGTGGGGTTTTCTACAATATTGCCTGGGCTTTCTCGCTGCTCAGCGACATCGAGAGCTCAGACTGCAACCTCCTTAAGCGGAGCCATCTCCACGCAGAGAGACTAATCCTCCGTACCAAGCAGAGAGGTGGCACTCAAGGCACAAAACACTCGCTCCTCGTCTCAAGTGGCAGGCCGGGAGGCAACTGTAATAGATTTACCATAATGCAATTAGATGTCCACCAGGGCAGGCCGATCTGTCAGTGACACTCCTAAGGCAGGAGAGGGAGGGGGCTCGAAGCGGAGCGCTGACTTGTTGAGAGCAAAGGAAGGAAACCAGATCTTGCGGTTCAAAACGGAGACCTGGCTATTTCGTCTGTGTCCTTCTCGCCTTCCGAAGTTTCCCAGCCTCAGTTTCATGTGACTGGAAACCTTAAAATGTCACAGGAGGAAGATGGATGAGACATTCTAAAAACAAGGGGCACACCAAGAAGTGCCACCAACACAGGGCTACTTAAAAGAATCCCAGTACGTTTCCCAAGACAATTCAAAGTGTTGGTGCTGACCTTGAAAGCCCTAAACGGCCTTGGCCCAGGATATCTGAAGGAGCGTCTCCACCCCCATCGTTCTACCCGGACACTGAGGTCCAGCGCTGAGGGCCTTCTGGCACTTCCCTCACTGAGAGAAGCAAAGTTACAGGGAACCAGGCAGAGGGCCTTCTCGGTAGTGGCGCCCGCCCTGTGGAATGCCCTCCCACCAGAAATCAAGGAAATAAACAGCAGCTACCAGACTTTTAAAAGACATCTGAAGGCAGCACTGTTTAGAGAAGTTTTTGATGTCTGATGCTTTATTGTATTTTTAATATTTTGTTGGGAGCCACACAGAGTGGCCGGGGAAACCCAGCCAAACGGCCGGGGTCTAAATAAATAAATAATAATAATAATAATAATTATTATTATTATTATTATTATTATTACAGTGGTACCTCTGGTTGAAAACGTAATCCGTTCCAGAGGCCTGATCGCAACATGAAAGGAATGCAACCCGCGTCTGCGCACATGCTGGTCGGGATTTGCTGCTTCTGCGCATGTGCGTGACATCCTTTTGCGCGCATGCGCGAGCAGCAAAACCCGGAAGTAACACTTTCCGGTACTTCTGGGTCGCCGTGGGACACAACCTGAAAAAACGTAACATTAAGCAAACGTAACTGTACTATTATTATATCCAGGGACAAACCACATAGGTATTAGCCTATTTTTACCTCCTTTTCTTAATGGCAACATGGACCATTCATAACGCAGGAAGTCTTCACAACTGTGAACAGGGCAGTGGGGGGGGGGACAAGGGAAGACAAGCTACAGCACAGGCTTCCTCAACCCTCCAGATGTTTTGAGACTACAATTCCCAGCATCCCTGACCACTGGGTCCTGCTAGCTAGGGATCATGGGAGTTGTAGGCCAAAAACATCTGGAGGGCCGAGGTTGAGGAAGCCTGCTACAGCAACTAACTAGAACATTGTTCATTGATCCTGCTCAAGGTGAAACAGAGAAAGCATTTTGGTCCCTGAAATTCATTCAGATTGTGCAGATAAAATATAACAGATGTAATTCTACAGGATGTGCTATTATTGTGTTTGAAAACGGTCAAGACCCAAGGATTTCCCCCTGCCCCCAGGCATGCACCTCCAGGTGGTACAGGTGTTGGGCACCTGGGCACCTTCACTTGGTTGCAAGTGGTTGAAAGCGAGGTGCAAAATGCGCCTTGTGCCTGCCTAATTTCCAGCCAGCATGGGCAGCAGTCAGGGAAGGTGTGAGTCATAGCCCTAACTTCTCGAGGGCACAGTGTGGCCTACCCCTGTTTTAAGAAGAAAATACGCCAAGTTCTTGGCAGCTGATTTGAGCTGGGACTCTGGGATTCTACCTTGGCGCAGGGGTTATCCACACACCTCGTGCCTAAACCGCGGGCACAAACTGCAGAACCACTTTGACCCTTTGCAGGAGCTAGGCTGGCGCGTGGCTGGATGCCTCGGGTGCCACAATGCGAAGGAAAGAACAGGACAAGAACACAACCAATAAAGACGCCGGAGGCCAACCCATTTCCCAGAGCAGCAAGTGGGAGGCAATAACCAAGACAAATAACATGCCCAGAGTTGAGAAAAGCCAGCGTAAAGCGTTTTTATTGCAATAATAAAACTCTATGTGTTTACGTAGTGATGGTGGTGGAGGCGGCGGCGGAGGAAGAAGAGGCAGCGGCAATTCTCTTACCAAAACTCACTACGTGAGGGGATGGGGAGGGGGTCAGCAGGACACCAGGACGGGGGCCGGTGCATTGCCCAGGCGGCTGTGGCAAGCTGCGATGACCAGCATCAGATCTCCGTTAAGAACTCTCTACGGTGTGTCCGCACTCGGGGGGGGGGCTGGGGAGCGGGCACGGGTTCACACCACCCCCATCACCCCCTGTGGGGAAAGCAGCACCTTTCGAAGTCCTTGAATTTAGCTAGCTGCGGGGATTCAGACTGCTAAAAGGTAAAAATATCCTGAAAATCCAGTAGAAAACACCACGCACCACAATACTGGCGGGGGTGCGGCGGAAGAGGTCAGTGGGCTGGGGGAGAGAGATGCCCCCAGAGCAACAAGGTTGACGCTACGTCACCATGGAAGATGCCCCTTCCCCAAGATGGTAGTGGTGGGGGGGGCAGGGGGGGAAGAGTCCCTTGTGGCCCCAGGTTTCAGGCAGAGAACCGTATCAACTCCTATGACTGAGGCTTCCCGGTGATTCAGCCCTCGACAGCCTCTCAAACTGCTTTGTATGGCTTTGCAGCAGAAAAGTCGGTTTTTTAATACAATAAGGTACTTCCCCAAAACGGAAACGAAACAAAGGCTTCCCTCGTTTCAAGCAACTTTTCCTATATAATGTGAACCAACCAGTATATTTACTAGCAATGCTCGATCATACACAACTCAAGTCTACACCAAAAAATATATATAATAAGATTAAAGAACCTGACCAAAACAAAAACAAAAAACCATTAAACCCCAAAACAAGTGAACAGATAAGCTGAGGTTTTACAGCATGTAGCTTAAAAATGTCAAATATTGAAAGGAAACAAGGAAGGAGAATCAGAAGCAGAGCCGAGTGACCCAAAAACATTCAAATTAGGGTGGATGTAGTGGACAGCTGGGAAAGCTCCATACAAATTCATGTGCATTCGTCTTGAAGCAGAGATTTCTGGATTTCTCCATGTGCCAAACCTGTCAAGGCAAAAAAAAAAAAAGGGAACTTGCTTTAGAGTTTGCCCTGGAGAGGAGGGGTGCAGCTGCGCTGTGCAGAGAATGAGAGAGAGAGAGAGAGAGAGAGAGAGAGAGAGAGAGAGAGAGAAAGAGAAAGAGAAAGAGAAAGGGGTGGGCGGAGAAAACAGGCGCAAATGCCAAAATAAAAAAGAGGTGGAGAAGATCCGACACCTCAGCCCTGTTGACTCAAGGCGTTGTACCCATTAGTTGCCCAGGCAACCCTGCTCAGGTGCCAAGTTCAGCTCTGGCAGGAAGCTCTCAATCTCCTGCTATTGCCACTTATGGCAAGATAGTCACGCTTTGTGCCAGGCTGATGAATGGGCCCGGGATGCCCCGTTCTAGAGATTTCTGCGCAGATGGAGGCCTCCCAACACCTGCCTCTCCCTGAGCCACTGGAAGTGCCCTCTCTCTCTCTCTCTCTCTCTCTCTCTCTCTCTCTCTTTCCCACAAACCGAGGAGTCTTCCGATACCATCACCTACCCCGGAGCAGGGAAATGGAAGAACACATGCCTCTTGTCATTCCATTTTTAGAAGCTCCACGTCAAAAATTAGGGTGGCATTGGGTGGGATGATACCCGGGTGGCCGGTGGGACCGTAGGCATAGTCTGGCGAGATTATCATCTTGGCTCGCTGCCCAACGCTCATCTGCAAAAGGAACACAGCAGGCCGTTAGAGCAGATGAAGCCCATTCCCACCACCCACCCCCTCCGCCTTTGTTTCCCCCTCCCCAGAAGGTGTCTGAATCCCCGTTTCTGAAACACACAGGCCGGAAAAGGCAAGGCTGAGAGATGCCTCCATTTCTAGTCTGCATCCACCTCAGTCTTATCATGAGATGGCTGGCATGATATGCAAATCTCTCACCACTGTGACTCACATGCAAAAGGCAGGGATAAGACAAAGGTTGCTCGCTCCAGGTAAACCCCACCGAGGTCATTACGAGCCAGATCCCAATTGCAGGGGGAAATCCCAGCCGGCCCAAAATATCACCCCATCCCTTTCAGCCACCAAACCTTCCCGCTTCATGCACAGAAGGCAGGAAGAGCCCCCACTTCTCCTCTCCGCCCAACTCCGGCTACCTGGCACTGTTCAAACCTGCACACCTGGGCAACCCCTTCTTCCCAGCCACGGATGACCTCCTGTTTGCCCATCACAAACTTGAATGGCTTGTTCCTGTCACGGGACGAGTCGAACTTCTTTCCATCCTCCAGCATACCTGTGATGGAAAAGGAAGCGAACGTCATCCTGGGGGCAAAATACACCCAAGAGAAACATTTCCCAGGAGGATCGTGGCCAGCAAAGGAAACAAATCGGACACATGGCAAAAAGCACAGGGCTCTCAACTGGGGTGGGGAGAGGAATTCAGATGGCAGATTAATTCAGTGAGACAGATTTCAGTCGATAACGGCCAACTACAGTGGAACCTCAGAACGCCGTTGAACTCGAACATTTCAGCTTCCGGACGATCAGAAACCAGATGTGATTGTTCCGGTTTTTGAATGATTTTCAGAAGCCGAACATGCAGCTCCTGCAGCCAATCAGAAACTGCGTCTTGGTTTTTCGAATGGATTAAATTCGAAAACCAAGGTACGACTGTAATACAAAATCGGTAACAGGCACCAGAGAGATGCTCTTCACAGAGATGGAACCTTTTTTCTTCAGATCCCTTCTCAGTGATTCTTCAGTGAATCCCACAGACTTGACCCTCAGTCCTCTTCCCCAACTGAATGGAAGTTTAATTCATCTTAACTGTGTTTGCTCATATTTCTGCTATTTCTTCCTTCCTTCACTTCCGCCTTGCAAAGGAAATTTGGACTGTAAGCTGCTTGGGGCAGGGGATATGTCCTTTCTGAACCCTTTCTGCTGCCAGATGAAAATATGCTCTGATCCTTCCCATTTTCCTGAGCTCTGGTGAGTAAACCAAGAGAAAGACCCCACCCTGATAAAGCCAGACAGTACCCACCCCCCAGCCCCCAATTAGGATTCCTCAAACCCTGTCTACACAATGCCTCCCCAAATTCACTGCTGTTAAAGCAGAAACGTGGAAGGAAAAGGGAATTACAAGACAGGGATTTGGTTACCAGCACTGTAGCCAACTCATTGAATGATGCCACGTCATGCAGAAACCAGAACAGACCCCCCTTTGCCCCACCTAGAGGGGCAAGAGACCCACCACCTGGCTGACAGCTTTTGCGTCTGCTGAATGAGTGCCCAAGACCCCAACTGCAACGTGTCCTTCAAGGAAAGGCGCTGCTTCTAAAGCATTTTTACTTTGTATTATAAGTGAGGACATTAATAGACAGGATATTAAACTGTTTTTATACGCAACGACAGCGGCAAGTGTATTGTTGGCCCAGAAATGGAAGCAAGAAGAAATACCGACGAAAGGAGGATGGCAGACAAAATTAACAGACTACGCTGAATTGGATAAAATGACAGGAAGGATTCAAAACCTGGGAGACCAGAGATTCACAGAAGATTGGAAGAAAGATACAAATTATTTGAAGAGCAACTGTAATCAACAAATTACGCTAGTAGGACTACAAGACGTTTTGTAAGGAGGAATATATGAAATATTTCCAAAGAAAAGAAGAGAGACATTAGTTATGATATTTAAATGTAATAGTGGAAGTAAGAAATGCAAATTAAGTGGAAAACATTGGAAAATTTTCACATGTGACTGCTGGAAGCAAAAAAAAATGTATAAGATATAAAAGTATGTTTAATAATTGTTGAAAATGATATGTTAAAAAACCAATAATTTTCTTTAATTTCTTTTTTAAAGGAAAGGGGCTGCTTCTAAAGCACTGTGAAATTTTCCAGCAGTGGGGCATGAGCAGAATACTAACTTTTTCTCGGCCAGCCCAGGGTTATCCAAAATCAACCTTGTGCCCCAAGTTCCCGTTTAATTCCAGAGGTCACAGAAACATCCAGACCTAACGTGACCAAGTTTGCTACACGACACCAAGTTTGGCTGATGAAACCACAGAGCGACGGCATCTTAGATGCACAGGAAGTTGTGGTGTTCACCAAATGAGAGGACCACAACATTAACTTGTGTCTCGCCTGCCCCACATCGCCTCTGGGAAGCAGGGGAGAGAACTGATAACATGCCTTTAGTGTACTCTTAAAAGAGCTACCACTCAACGCCAGCATTCAACGACTGAAAAAATGGGTTTTGATTTCTTTTGAAAATAAGAATGAGAAGCAACAGTAAGGCTCTAACAAAAAATAAATCCAGGAATCTAACTAAGGCCAATGGATAATTAGGTCATACGCAGTTCAGAAATAAGCTCTCTATAAAACTCCATACAAACAGGCGACACACTTACTATTCTGAGATGTCCCTATCCAGGGACTCCCATGAGCCCTCAATCTGTTAGCCACCATCCATCCTCCAACCGCCTCCAGACACTCACACAGGACCTTCAAAGCCTACACAAGCAGCCCTGCTAGAACAGACCTGGGGACTAATAGAGAGTCCAGTATCCTATTTTCAACAGTCATGAACCAGCACTCAAAGGCCAAAGGTCCTCCCCACTTGCTCTTTAGCAACTGGACTAAAGGAAGCAGATAATGTAGGCTCAAAACATTGCTTCTAAATACCGTATTTTTCAGTGTATTAGATGCCACCATGTACAAGATGCCCCCTATTTTTGGGGACTAACATTTTAGAAAATGGGGGTGATAGCATAGAGTTTGTTATGGTAAAATCTGGGTGCGGGGCTACTCTGCCACCCAGCTCGTCGGACTAAGTCCGCGGGTCCCTGCGGAAGAAAATGAGCTCAGCCGGAGACAGGAGCAAACTGCAGAAGATCCAAGTTTATTGCGCAACAGGTTCAAGACGAGATTGAACAGCGAGAAAAGGGGTGACATGAACTTTTGAAACTTCCCTCCATGTCCCAGAATACAGTGCAAAATACATCCCAGTTACATCATGAATACATTAAGAAGAGGTTGGGTTACACAGATTACATCATGAATACATTAAGAAGAGGTTGGGTTACAGATTACATCATGAATACATTAAGAAGAGGTTGGGTCACACAGAATTAACATATGGAGGAGGGAGGGGGGAATATGCAGAGCTGGAGATATGCGCAGATAAGCACATCCTGAGTACCTGATGAGAAGACAATGGTCCGTGTATGCATGGTCTGCCACCTGGCATTGCCCGGAGGAAAGGCTTGGCAGAGTGATTTGACAGTATTAGGGTCTTGACACCTTGCCTGAGGGATTATGGAGGACAGGGGAGGTGTCATGGGGTCCTAGAGAAATTGAGCAAATTGGCACGTTGATTTTCTATGAATTTTATAGATTTTAGTCCCTTTTGACATTGACAATTGGAAATAAATGGACATATTGTAGTGAAGAAGGAGGTGAAGAAGACATGCCCCCCCTTCCGTATCAAGTTGTTGAGCTTTCTTTGTGGAGGACTGCCCAATAACCACTGAAACCAGTGGCAGCAACCAATCAAATGTCCACCCTGTGTACTATCCATGTATAAGACAACCCCAACTTTTTATCATACTTTTATAAAAAAAACAACACCAAAAAATCTAGTCTTATACAGTGGTACCTCTGGATGCGAACGGGATCCGTTCTGGAGCCCCGTTCACATCCTGAGCAGAACGCAACCCGCATCTGTGCATCGTCGCAATTCTCCGCTTCTACGCATGCACGTGACGTCATTTTGAGCATCTGTACATGTGCGAGTGGCAAAACCCGTAAGTAACCCGTTCCGTTACTTCCAGGTCACCGTGGAACGCAACCTGAAAACGCTCAACCTGAAGCGTCTTTAACTCGAGGTATGACTGTACACAGAAAAGTATGGTATGTGATAAATTTTGTGAAGTGCTTTGACTACTCTAAAATAGTCTACGAACATTAAGTGTCATTAGGGGAGGCTTCCAGACATAAACTGATTGTGCTGCTCGCTGCTCACAACTGTGCAAAACGGGTCACATGTGGCTGCAAGAAAGGACCCACCGATTGATATTTCCAGCACACCAGGAAAGGCAGAAAGCAACCTGAGAAAAGCCTTTGGGGAGCCCTTGCAGCTCGCAGGCATCCGCAACAGGTCTGCCACAACCATTAAAGAGGATTAGTTTGTGATTAAGTGAGATATGCAACTGAGCACAGGGCTGGCCAAGAACTTAAGACCAGCAGGGAAGGAGGTTCCAAGGACCTACATTCTGGTCCAGGGAAGAAAACAGCAAGGAGCTCTTTAGCGCTTGAAGGTCCTGTATACATCCAGTGCAAGACCCCTCCTGCCATGGGGCTCTCTACAAATTAAGAGCCGTGGTGAGCTTGGATTGTAATGGCCAGCTTGACAGGATCGGCTTCCATTTTAAAAGGGCAAGACTCATCTTGGGAGACAGCCGAGCAAGATACAGGGACAGTCGTGTCCTGCCACTCAGAGGAAGGAGGTTGGTACCTCTGTCTAGTCTGCCTCTTCCCCCACTGGCCGATTCTGAACCTGAAGCGCTCACGGGTTTTGAGCTTGGTGAAGGAGTGAGGACCCACGTTCAGGACAATTCTTCCACTTTTATTTAGAACGTACCGTATTTTTCGCACCATAGGGCGCACCGGACCATAGGGCACACCCAGTTTTTAGGGGGGGGGAGAATCAAGAAAAAAAATATTCCCCCCCAGCCCCAAAGAGCAGCGTACAGGCTGCACACAACCTCTCCCTGCCAGAGGGGTTGCGCGCAGCTATGGAACAAGCCAAGGCAGCGAGCGGGATGGATCCTGCTCGCTGTTTTGGCTTCCCCTTTAGCCCCGTGCAGCCTCTCCTTGCCGGGAGACGCTGCGCAGGGCTAAAGAATTCATAGCCCCGTGCAGCCTCTCCTTGCGGAGGGGTTGCGCGCAGCTATGGAAGAAGGCAAGGCAGCGAGCGGGATGGATCCCGCTCACTGTTTTGGCTTCCCCTTTAGCCCCGTGCAGCCTCTCCTTGCCGGAGGGGTTGTACGGGGCTATGGCACAAGCCTGCATTCACTCCATAGGACGCACACACATTTCCCCTCAATTTTTGGAGGGGGAAAACTGCATCCAATAGAGCGAAAAATACGGTACTTCTAAGTCATCTTTCGAGGCACCGTTTGCCTAAGATGCGCACACAGCTTAAACAAAAGCAGATGAATTAATCACGCACAGTTATTTTTAAAATAGGTCAATTGAAAGGCATGACAGCATAGATCCCAGGAGCTAAAAGAATGCTACACATTCCGAAATCCTCACTTCCCTGGCTATGTCAACCACGACTTGCCCGAGCTTAACTGGTCAAGGAAATGAGAAGGCTAACTAAGCTCACTCCTGTGTTGAGGCAGCAGTAAGTATCTAAGAGATGTTTCAGGGAAAGGGTGGTCTAGAAACTGTGTCCAGGATCCAAAGAACAGCAGCTGGATGATGATGATGATGATGATGATGATGATGATAAAACTTGTATACTGCCCTATGAAAGTAAAAAACCCCTGGACGGTTAAGTCCAGTCAAAGACGACTATGGGGTTGCGGCGCTCATCACGCTTTCAGGCCGAGGGAGCCGGCGTTTGTGCACAGACAGCTTTCCAGGTCATGCAGCCAGCATGACTAAACCGCTTCTGGTGCAACGGAACACCGTGACAGAAACCAGAGCAGCGCACGGAAACGCTGTTTACCTTCCCGCTGCAGCGGTACCTATTTATCTACTTGCGCTGGCATGCTTTTGAACTGCTAGGTTGGCAGGAGCTGGGACAGAGCAACGGGATCTCACCCCGTCGTGGTGATTCGAACCGCCGACCTTCTGATCGGCAAGCCCAAGACGCTCGGTGGTTTAGACCACAGCACCACCCGCGTCCCTGCCCCATACCCGTAGATCTCAGGGCGGATAACAATGTAAAATTGCAATGTATAAAAGACAAGATACATAATAAAAACAAAAACAAAGACAATCCAATAATCCCCGCTTCCACAACACATTTAAAAGTTCTCAGCATCCACAGAACTTTGGCCTTGTATTATAAAAGAGCAGGCCTCAGCCCCATGGCAGGGAAACTCTTTTTCAAAGTTGGTGAGCTGGCTTGATAATCTGCTGCGGGGAGTGTGAAAAATTCCACTGAGCACGCCTAGATTAGCCTTTGGGATCCAAGCAGAAGGACCTTTGGGAAAGCCCTGAACAAAAGGACTCTTGGAACCTGGGAAATTTAAACCCGCCAGGCAATTCGACCCAAGGCAAGCAATGAAGATAGGCATCAGCGGTTTTGTTTGGGTACGTTCACGGTGCAATCCGTCCTCGTCTGGTCAGAAGTAAGCCCCTCCAAGGCCAATGGGATTTACTCCTAATTACCGTATTTTTTGCACCATAACACTCACTTTTTTCCTCCTAGAAAGTAAGGGGAAATGTCTGTGCGTGTTATGGAGGGAATGCCTACGGGTGGCATGCCTACGGATTTTCCTCCTCTAAAAACTACGTGCGTGTTATGGTCAGGTGCGTGTTATGGAGCGAAAAATATGGTATATGTGCATGGCAGGAGCAAGGAATCCTTTCCCCCCAACCCAATGGGTGCACTCTCTTCCAGGCAACCTGCCAACAGTTACATGGCCATTGGTGGGCGTTGCCTTTGTACAGAAGGCTAGTTTCTGCACATACTCTGGGTGACCAGACTTCAAGGACACGTTCTAGACAGGTAAACATATTCAAGGAGGGTGGTGAGGAAGGGCCAGCAAGGGGAGCCTGCCCACCTGTGGCGTATACCATTTCTGCTGCTTTATAGTAAGACGACAATAACAGGAGATCAAGAAAAGTTCTGCACTTACATTTTACGCACAAGAACACAAACATGTTACACATTGTCATCACGCAAAGGGGTTCCATGCCCAGTTTAGCCAGGAATACTCAGATCTTTGGCTGGGACAGACAGACAGGCTCTAACAGAGTCCTTCTGCAGGGAGCATCCATGTCACCCGTAACCTGATGACGAGTTTTGAGAAACAAACCTTGTCGACAAAATGGTTAACCAGACCGATATTTTCTCCTAAGTGTTCTGAACACACGTCTAGAGGCTGCACGAGGGTGAAGGAAAGAGCACATTGCAAATGATGCGTGAGGCTTTGATTTGATCTTACCGGAGAGCAAGGAATTGAGCATCCGTATGCTACCACCGTCCTGCTCTCAGGTGCCACCTTTCCAGACTCACTGTCACACTGCTCTCCAGGGATGCATTCCTGTTCCAGCCACTCCTTCTGACTGGCAAACCTTCCATGCGCCTAACGTCTGCAATGGCCTAGGCCACAACGCATGTATGCACTGAGGTCTTCCCCTCTGAGACCTCCCAAGGAGGAGGCTGAAAAAGAGGCACTCTTTCCCACTTACACTTTTGGCTATAGAGTTGTACCTCAGAAGTCGAAAGGAATCCTGTTCCGGAAGCCCATTTGACTTCCAAAATGTTCAGAAACCAAAGCGCGACTTCTGATTGGCCGCAGGAAGCTCCTGCAGCCAATCAGAAGCTGCGGAAGCCCGTCGGATATTCGGCTTCCAAAAATAGTTCGCAAACCAGAACGGTCATTTCCGGGTTTGCATCGTTCAGGAGCCAAAACATTTGAGAACTAAGCTGTTCAAAAACCAAGGTACGACTGTATGTGCACCTGAAGGTTCGGATTAATTCTACTGGAACTGACTAGGTCTGAAGGCAACCCTGTTTAGGGAAGTTTTTAATGACTGATGTCTTAATGTACTTTTAATCTCTTGTTGGAAGCCGCCCAGAGTGGCTGGGGAATAAATAATAAATTTTAATTTTTTATTTATTTACTTACTACTAATACTACAACACAGATCCTCTAGAAAAGTGAAGTGTGAGCTATGCACCCTCTTGCTTCCTTCCATGCTGTTCTGAAGCAGAGAAGTAGTGATGGGGAGGGTGCCTCAGAAATCCAAATGTGCCAACAGGCCTAAAAGGGTCCGCAGTCCCTTCCTTAGAGAGATCAAATGAGCTGAAAGTGCAGGGCAGCAGCTGGGGGAAGATGGAAGAGTTTAGCCGGTAGAAGTCCGAGAGACTGGCAGACCTGAACAGCAAGATATTGAAAGCAGTGAGGACAGCGGTTGAAACTGAAATAGTGTGAGCGCACAGCAGCGATAGCAAAGTGGTTAGAAGGAGGGCAAGGAGGGCCGGTAACGCACATCCTGCCTTAGAACTAAAGGAAGGAGACAAAGTGGTGTGGCTGCATGAACATAGATTTATTAAGTATATACTGCACAGAAACAGGACTTCAGTAGAGCCATGCCCCAATTTTCCCAGACTGCCTGACTACCACATTTGCAGCTCTTTTTCTTCCTAGGGAGCCGACAAGAACTCTGGGGCAACACCACATGTCTTCACAGAATGCAGACTTCTTAGGATAAACTTGCATGCGCGTGCGAACAGCACAGAAGGCGCCTGAGCTCGAATAATCCCTAAAAATCCATGCGATGCTTTGTGCCTTCTGCTTTGCGGAACGCAGGCCAGGTTCCTGCGAAGGGGGAAGGTAGGGATGGACACAACCGCTCCCCTGCGCTGCCTACCTGCTCTCGGGTTGCCAATGCCCTGTATTAAAGCACATCAGATATGGGTCTCATTAACTGCCCTGGTTTTTGATGTCAGGAGCTGCAGACACACAGGTGTAGATCTCCTATTAGTTGTACACTGGGCGTGATCAGGATCTGCTTCCGCTGCCAGCATTCCCTTCTGCACATGGGCTGGGCAGACTCTCCCCAGCCCAAGCCAGATTCAAACAGTGTGTGCTCTTATGCAGACTTATAAAGCACAGCAGTGCAAGGGAACGCGTCCTGGCCCAAGGGCAATTCAAAAGAGCAAAGGGAGGAATGTAGCTGCATTGTTTCCATTACTTGTACTTGGCCTTGCTCAACAGTAGGACAGTGTTTCTCAAACGTGGGTCTCCAGCTATTGTTGGACTACAACTCCCATCATCCCTAACTAGCAGGACCAGTGGGTCAGGGATGATGGGAGTTGTAGTCCAGCAACAGCTGGAGTTTGAGATACACTGGAGCAGGACACAAGGACAAGGGAGGCTTTGTGTGGAAGGTGGAAACCACTCCCCCTGGAGCAACGGTTCTCAGCCTGTGGGTCCCCAGATGTTGTTGGACTACAACTCCCATCACCCGTAGCTAGCAGGACCAGTGGGTCAGGGATGATGGGAGTTGTAGTCCAACAACATCTGGGGACCCACAGGTTGAGAACCGCTGCCCTAGAGAGAGGTCCATGCCTTTGGTACTCAAAGAGGCAGTGATACAGCCTCTGCTGGAAAGAAAATAATATCTGGACCCCTCTGATTTGAACACCCACTGACCCACCATGTTGCGTAATATGGCTCTAGGATTTCTGGATTCAAACTAGTTATGATAGAAGCCTCCTAGGATAGATTTTGGCCTGGAAGCCACCTCTGTTGCACAAGCAGATGACACAGGCAGGGAGACAGGTGAAGAAGCAAAAGCCCGTTTATTCTCCTGGCCCTCTCAGTGGCATTCAGTACAGTACTAACTATGGTTATCTTTCTGGGCTGCCTTGGAGGAACAGGAATTTAAAAACTTTTCCTTTAAAGCCAAAGACACTTATCCTCTTCAGAATGCAGCACTCAACAAGAAATCAACAGTTTGGGGTTTGTTTTTTTCTCCATGTACGCAGAATTGCATAACAGTCCCCACTTAGGGTAACAAATGTTTACTGGCCTCGTTATCAAATTAAGCCAGCCTCCAAAACGGCCAAAGAATACCAAACCCACACGATTTTTTTGTGAATCAAAACACATTCTTGCAGCAAAATCAAATCTAACATTCCAAGCATGGGGGAGACTGCCAAATACTGACAAGGGACAGCCCCCACTTGGAGAAGGAGAAAGAAAAGGAGGAGGAGGAGAGCCAAAGACAAAGCCAGGACTCCTCTCCAGAGCAGGAGGATGGATGGATGATGTTTGCCACCACAGATAAGGAGGGGAACGGCCAAGAGCAAAGAGGAAAAGTTGGCAAGGTGGAAAGTGCAGCCTTGGACCCGGAGCTTGAGACATCGAGGGATCCAAGCAGCGAACATCCGTTTTTCGCAAGAGGCCAATGCCTGTACGAGAGCTTCCACATTCGAAGCAGCAGCCCTGCTCAGCTTCCTCCTGGGACAAGGCGTCGTGCTTTCTAGCTCCGTGAAATTACCGTATTTTTTGTTCTATAAGACTCACTTTTTCCCTCCTAAAAAGTAAGGGGAATTGTGTGTGCGTCTTATGGAGCGAATACAGGCTGCGCAGCTATCCCAGAAGCCAGAACAGCAAGAGGGTTCAAATGGAGCAGCTCCAACAAAGCCAACTTAAGGCACCTCAGGCATTATGCGGCAGCACAGAGAGAGGGGCAGGAGAGTATATCAACTGCCTTGAGTGCCATTTTCTGATAAAGCAATTTAAAGCCTAATGCTAAGCTTGCTTAGATGAAAGCCCCATTGAATTCAGTGCTATTTATTTATCTCTCCCACCTTCAGTAAAAATCACTCCCAAGTAGATTTACTCTCAGGTAATCTTGCATGGAATTGCAGCATTTGCCGCAGACAGCAGACACCCTGTGTAACTCTGCAGCAACACACTGCCCCTCTCTTAAAAGGTTACTCGATCAGAAAACAACAAAAGCCTGCATTTGTTGCAGGAAGTGAGAAACTGCAGCCCTCTAAGTGCCTGTAGCCTGGGCAACAGTCCTATACGTGCAATTTGAATTGAATGAAGAATGGCTCCATTTCAAGAAGGTCAGACATCTCGCATTCGCTGGGTCTTTGCCACAGTTGGCAGGCTGCCCTCCAGAGCCTCAGAAGGCAATGTGCAAATTGGCAAGAGGCGGCCCAGGAGTTCCCACCCACTTCGATTTGCAGCACAGAGAGAGCAAGGAGCGTCTCAGAGGCTGCTTTCGCTGCCGCTTCAAGTGCCGGCTGCACAGTTGGCCTTTCAGCTACAAAGGCTCCTCATCACCTTACACGGTAAAGTCCTTCCCAAGCAGGCAGACGTCCCCGTTAAAGCCAGCGGCTGGAAAAACAAAGGGCATTCCTGTCCCGGAGCCATTTACTTTGGGAAGGTATGAACAGAACGTGCAACATTTCCTAGAGTGCCATCTTGCTGCACTGGAACGGAGACGCGATTCCCTGGCAGCCTATGGAGCCTGGCAGCCGGGCCTGTTAGCAACAAGAGGCTTGGCGGTGGTGGGCAAAGGTCCAGATTTAAGTCGGGATACGAAAGGGCACAGTCTCCCGATGACAGCTTATTTGCAAACTGTGGCGAGCTCCGTCAGGTTCTACAAAAAGGCAAGATGGAGACCAGTTGCAGCAGCTGCCCCCAGAAGACACGGGCCAATGGAGGGCAGAACACAAACATTGCTCGCTTAGAAGGAGGGGATCCTGGGAAAGGGGAACGCGGGAGGGAGAACAGGCAAGCTGGGGCTTCCCCAGTTTCAGCAATGACCAGTGAGGAACAGAAAAGCCACAAAGCTCTGCATGCGCACTCATGGGCAAACAGGGCCTCCAAAGGAGCCTGCGTCTCTTGGCACCTGTCAGCGCCGTCTCTGAATGGCTTACTCCCCTCAAATGCCATGACATTGCCCAAACCATGCCCGGCACCCAAGTCCACGCATTGCCAAGGAGGTGGGCATATTTACAAGCACACTTTTTGGAGAGCCCAGAAACAAGCTGCTTTGCTTAGACCCCTGAAATCTATGCCCTTGTGTTCTTGACCACTGCTTTCCAGGGTGTCACTTATCTCGTAACCCAAAACCCACCCCAGAAACGCCTCTCCCCGCCCATGCTTTCTCATGGAAGAAAATGGAATTGCAGAGTTGGGAGATACCCCTGAGGATCATCTAGTTCAGCGGTTCTCAACCTGTGGATCCCCAGATGTTGTTGTACTACAACTCCCATCATCCTGGAGCTCTGGCCTTGCTAGCCAGGGGCGATGGGAGTTGTAGTTCAACAACATCTGAGGACCCACAGGTTGAGAAAGGCTGATCTAGTTCAATCCCCTGCAGAAATCTGCCGCTGGGCCTTACACCAATAAAACCTGAAAGCCACAACATCACGTGCACCACGCGAACATGACAGAATCTCCATCTTCCTGCATCATCCAAGCAACAAGGGAGCTGAACAACTGCCAAAGCCAAGCCCACAAAACCTTGAATGGTTCCACAAGGAACAATCCAATCTCATTTCTAGAACATGAACTGGACAGATCACAAAGACAACCACCCTCCTCTGTCCCTGTTATCCTTAATTCCTCAGCAAAAGTAACTCAACACACAAACCACAGAGAAGGGGAAGTGTTGTCAAACCCAGATTGCACTGTGAACCCAGAAGTCTCCAGTTCAAACCTCAAGCCAACTAGTTGGCCTTGGCTATTACTTATCAACTTCTGCGGTTTTTAAAGTTTCTAATGGATAATTTTTATTTAATCCCACAATCTCACACGATTCTGTTATGAGTTTTAGGGCTGGGAGATACCTGGCTCTCAACATCGGGATATATTATCAGCTAATATATCACAGTGTCTGAAATAAGGATGGAGCCATGTAGAGGCATTGGGCAGGCTTCAGGGTTTTTGTAGCATCGTGATTTTTGCATAGCGCATGCACACACACACGGCGATATATTGCCAGGTCAAAAAATATGAAACTGATACCACAATATGGATTTCAAACTGATTTGGGGCAATATAAGGAGCTTTCTCCAGCATTGTAGGAAAGATGTAAAAAAAATAAATTAAGGACAATTGTGATATGGTTAGGAATCTGTGGGCCTACACAGTATTTTTTTCCCAACAGAATAGTGCTTCTGGAGGACCAGTTACCGTATTTTTTGCTCTAGAAGAATCACTTTTTCCCTCCTAAAAAGTAAGGGGAAATGTCTGTGCGTCTTATGAAGCGAATGCAGGCTGCGCAGCTATCACAGAAGCCAGAACAGCAAGAGGGATTGCTGCTTTCACTGCACAGTGATCCCTCTTGCTGTTCTGGCTTCTGAGATTCAGAATATTTTTTTTCTTGTTTTCCTCCTCCAAAAACTAGGTGCGTCTTGTGGTCTGGTGTGTCTTATAGAGTGAAAAATACGGTAGTTAGGAGTCGGTATACACCCAAATGTACCCAATGATCAGACACCACCCAATTTTACACAGCTGCCAATGTTGTTCAAAGCATGGGGCTCAGCAATTTTAGAAAAACTAGCCATGAACTGAAACCAGTCCTTCATCTGAATAGACACACGCAAGAGGATGTGTTCCTGTGTGACACGACAACTGAAGCCTCTGCCATTAGGTCCAGATCTAACTCTCAAGATTTGAACACACCCTGTTCCACTTCAGACCTAATGATCTGATGGCTTAATGGGCCCATGTGCTCCCTCATCATAGTCTGATATCTTTGTTTGCAAGCAGCAATAAGGACACATTGGCCCAATTGGGATGTCAAAGAAAACTGGTTTAACAAACTCCGATCATCTTCCTTGTGGATAAGAGAAGGTCTGCTGGATCAGACCCAAACCAGGATGTATTTTGGCAATGGCCCAGAGACCACGTTGAGGCAGCCATTAGATGGTATACATGAGAAACGGGGTAGAACCGCCCATTTAAATTAGCTTGATCCAAGTGTAGAAGTAAAATAAAATACAGGTAGCACCCAGTAAAACCCATTGCAGGTGCACTGATCTAACCAAAAGTGTGCTTCAAGCACTCCAGAAGAAGTCGTGTGTGTGTGTGTGTGTAATTATTTTCCTCAAAATAGTAATCTCAACAGCACACACGGCCTAAACAATTCGGCACCGCATCACAGCAAGTTTTGCAACATGCTATGTAAGATACCAACCCACAACATCCCAGGTGAAGGATACTGGCCAACATGAACAGGAAAAATCCTTTCCCAAGTTGTGGTGAAAAATGAAGATTGCCTATTTAACTTCTGTTACCAGTCTGATAAGTCCTTAAGCTGACACTATCAATGTTTTGTAGTTTGCATCCCCTGCAAACTACGTCTACACGTTGTTTGGCCCTGACCCTCAATAGTCAGAAATGATATCGTGTGCATGCAATTCAGTGTCACACTATTACACGTGTTCTGTCTGCACAAGCATTTTCGCTTGCAAGGCAGAAAGATCCCCCTTGCACTGTTCTGGGGGTACCCCAAGACCCCAGAGTCAGTTTCAGGGAGCACATGGATATACGGGGGGGGGGGGGGAGAGAATCCAATTTCCCTTTTGCAGGGCTTCCGCTGACAGAGTTCATTAGGTGAATCACACTCATCTTACAGTCATTTCCAATTGGCTATACAGTGGCATCATCCCATTCATGATGAATTTTAACAGGGAGAAATGTAAAGTATTGCACTTGGGCAAAAAAAATGAGAGGCACAAATACAAGATGGGTGACACCTGGCTTGAGAGCAGTAGATGTGAAAAGGATCTAGGAGTCTTGGTTGACCACAAACTTGACATGAGCCAACAGTGTGACGCGGCAGCTAAAAAAGCCAATGCAATTCTGGGCCTCATCAATAGGAGTATAGCATCTAGATCAAGGGAAGTAATAGTGCCACTGTATTCTGCTCTGGTCAGACCTCACCTGGAGGACTGTGTCCAGTTCTGGGCACCACAGTTCAAGAAGGACACTGACAAACTGGAACGTGTCCAGAGGAGGGCAACCAAAATGGTCAAAGGCCTGGAAACGATGCCTTATGAGGAACGGCTAAGGGAGCTGGGCATGTTTAGCCTGGAGAAGAGGAGGTTAAGGGGTGATATGATAGCCATGTTCAAATATATCAAAGGATGTCACATAGAGGAGGGAGAAAGGTTGTTTTCTGCTGCTCCAGAGAAGCGGACACGGAGCAATGGATCCAAACTGCAAGAAAGAAGATTCCACCTAAACATTAGGAAGAACTTCCTGACAGTAAGAGCTGTTTGACAGTGGAATTTGCTGCCAAGGAGTGTGGTGGAGTCTCCTACTTTGGAGGTCTTTAAGCAGAGGCTTGACAACCATATGTCAGGAGTGCTCTGATGGTGTTTCCTGCTTGGCAGGGGGTTGGACTCGATGACCCTTGTGGTCTCTTCCAACTCTATGATTCTATGATCCCTGAATGGCTGAGATCACCCGAGATCAATACTCTGAGGAGAATTAATGGGATCAGAGGCGACTGAAGAGAAAAGAATATCAGCACCATTTGTCTCAGAATTATTAGTTTCTACCTGAGGAATGAAACCAGATATTTGGTTCAGCTCTCTTTTTAAGAGGTGTCCTGCTTCTAGTTCAGTTATGAAAATGGAGCGGTGGGGGCACAGATGCTTCTTACCCCACCAGGCCAGTTGGAAAAGTCTGCTCTCAATCATATAAAGCTGATTTTAAATGAATTTCAAGCTTGGGAGAGGAGCACCTTGCCTGCCACATCTGGAAACTTGCAGTGGGGAAACCCAAACTGCTCCTACTAAGCTGACAGTTCTTGTAAACCATCTGAAATCCTGCTCAGTCTTTGCCGCTCCTAAGAAGTTCAGGCACTAACAAAAATGAGCACATCTGCCCCCAATCCTCAGGCTGTGGACACAGAACCTGACCCAGGCTCCCTGTTGCTCCCATACTGGCACCAGAGATAATTCATTTATAGCTTGCATAATCCAAAACTGCCCCTATGAGGTGTGGTCAGGATCACAGTTTAGAATTCCCAGCACCCAACACATGCCCTGAAGGCTGTGGTGGAGAACCATCCTAACTTTTTAACTCCTATGATATAGAACATGCAACCCTCATGCCACAAACCCATTTCTCCTCTTCTTCCATGCTTTGTTCCAAAAACTGTTGTGTTGCAAAGAGAACGTCAGCAATGTCTAGGCAACACGATGACCATGTACACACGCAATAGACAATCTTTATAGAATTCCTTCAAACCATAACAAGTACAAAATGAAATCTTCAGTCTCAAAGTCTCTGAAAATCTTTAAATGAAGTGAGATACCAGACTTTATACGATGAAAGACAAGCTGTGAAGCTTTGTGTATTCAGCAAATATGATGTCCAGCACTGAACAGTGATTCCAGATATGGACTACTGTTTCGTAGAATTCTTCGTCAGCATGGTGGAAGGACACAGAATTGCTTCATAAACCCATCTTATTTCGAATGAATGTATGTAAATGAAAATATCAAATGCTGTGGAACAGTGCTCATGTAATAATGTAGTCACTGCTCACTGTCTGTATCTGGCATCTTGCATGTACGATCCCTATCCTGCTCACATCGGATGCCGCTCGCTAAATCAGACAATCAGACCAGGCCAACCTTTCCAGCAGACATCGCCCTTGCCAAAAAAAAAAAGCTAAACCTGAGCATGAAACACCTGAGAAAGGAGAGAGGCTGCATTTTAGCTCCATGGGGCTTGCTAAAGGTAAGACGGTGTTGTCCAAACACACCCACACACCCAAATGAAGTGGAGATGACGGAAAGGAGCTGCCTATGGCTCAGCCCTCCCCAAATGCTCCACAGACACGGAAAAGGAAGGCTGCGCTGCCAGCACCAGAGGGCGGGCGAATCTCCTGTCCCAACCAACAGCCTCCAGGTCCCCTGCCAGCCATCCCTTTGTTCTTCCTGTCAGCGCAAGAGGCAGCCAGGGAGAGACCATCCTCATTTCCCTTCCCCACCCAATGACAGCAGGGAAGGAAAGAGAAACAGATGGAGTGGCTGCTAATCCGGGAGGGGCAGAGAGGGAGGAGGTCTGCGCCAGCACCAAGCCTTCCCTTTTCTTCCCTTTGGCATCCAAGAACGGGGTCCCCAGGAAATACTACACAGGAGGGAGAAAGAAGATCGCAAGGGGAGGATGGCAGTCCAGTGAAGAGCTAGTTCGTTCCATGAGCTATACAAGACAGAGGGTAAAGAGAACCTCTCCAAGAGGGCAGGCCCTTTGCTGTTTTAACTCACACCAGAGTAAGGCTGCCACACAGGGAGAGTCCTCCCTCATAAGCACCCAAGGGGTGCTGTGCCAAATCCCTGCAGCCTGGAGGCCAGAAAATCACTTTGGCTTCCACAGCTACATCACGAAACTGAAAGAACTGGTTATTCAACCTGGCGTCTTCCCCTAAAAACAGGATACTCTCCATCGACAGCATTCCCAGAATTTCCCTGGAGGCTTCCAAAAAAGATTTCACTCCCCAGACTGCAAGCTTAACTGCTATCTTACAGCTTCCACCCGTTTGTCTCCCTTACTTCCCCCGCCACCCAAGGATGTTTGAAGAGCAGCTACCACTCAGCTAGCGTTACGCCTCCTTCATATTTCTGGCACAATGAGAACCCTTGCAAGTGCGCACAAAGCAAGGGGTGCCAAGAAGAAAAATCAGCCACTACGCTGCTAAGAACCAGGCCATTCATCCAACCGCTGTTGGAAGTAGCTCTACCCATATAAGCAGCTGGGTTGTCACAGCGCAACCACGGCAAAGCATTCTGGCCTTGCATACTTCATGGTGTTCTCCCTCCCGCCACAGCTTCAAGCCCTACAAGGAAAGAACTCAAACCTTCACTCCTAGTGGGCGGCCAGCTCTGCAGGTGCACAATGCATACCGTTCACTGCGTGGCATCAGGAACGTGGAACTCTGCACCAACTCCCAACATTAGAGCCATTATGATACAGGCCGCAGTCGATTTGCACGGGGGCCACTTTCCGAGACACTGCAAGCTTATGTGAAATCGCGTATAATCCAAACAACCACTGAAAAAGCCTGCAAACACCCCGATCCACCCCTTTTGGTGACATTTTCAGATCACTTCCAGGTGCGGCACAATGCAAATGTGTGCATTTGCACACATTTTGGACATACCTAGAATGGTCACTGCCTGTATTCTTGTCCCAGGTGGTCTCTTCTATGCGGCACACGCAGTCTCTCCATGGGTCAGGCAATGATGTGAGATGGCTCTCCGTAAAAATGGCAATGGGGCCTATAGAGATGCTTTCGGCCAGCTGCAATCCAGCAGTGGAATCCAACAGCCCTTCAGAAATCTGCCATACTCAGACCCTGGTTTCCTTCCATAAGTAATTCACGTATGGATCATCACTCACTGCATGCGGGAAGGGCAAGGGATTTCAGGATGCTGTGTGAATATTTACAATTTAAAGTTGCTAGAAGCCGTAAGAGATAGAGGGCAGCCAGCGATTCCATGCGTGCCTTTGAAGCCTTCTTTGAAAAAACTAGGCTGCCGTCTCCCATCACTTCCTAGCAACGAATCCCAGTACAGAAAGGGGAATACCTTAGTGGACAAATTAGCTGTCAGTTCCACAGATCAACCAATCGGGCTTCAAGCAGCAAAGCGAAATATCTACCAAAGAAGGTTAACACAGAGTTCACGTTCCACCAGATTCAGAGCCACCCTCAAAATTGGGGGGCATGTTCTCAAAAAAGGGGCACATGCAACATGTTTCAACTAAATGCTTTCTCACTGCACATAGCACAGCAGCTGACTTTCCAACTAGATCAATTTCATGGCATCTCTCAATGATTTGGGTGTTTTTGATCAACCTAGGGAGCAGACACGCTCTTTGCTAAAAGGGTTTAACATGAGCCAAAATGGAAGCACTTCTAATATAATATGCAAATCACCACAGTATTGCACCCAAGTGATTAAGTACAGTACTTTGGCACAATCGTCTGAAGACCTGTGCTTTCCTCACATTGCCAATATTAGATTTTGCAGTACAAATCTATGTTAGATGACCTGTGTAGCACCAAAGAATCAGCCTCAGTGCAGAGACATTGACTGACGCTAATGAACACTTGATAACAGAGACTACCTGAAAGGTAGCACATTTTTTAAACACACACACACGGATATGCAGTAATAAATGGAACCTCAGACCTATCCACATATCACTAAAACCACAAAGGTGTGAAAAATGAACTCCTCATTAACAGCCCATTCGCAAAGACCACTAATCAACCCAGACTAACCAAAAGCATGCACCAGCACTTCAAGTCCTGTCCTTGTGATCAGGATGTCAGGCATAGCTTCTGAAAAGGACCCAGGCCACTGACACTTGAAATAAATGACACTAGGCAAAATGCACTAAAGGTCTGTCTGCCTAAGGCAACTTCGTATGCATATAAAAATATCAAGATGCACTGAAACAAGAGTACACAAGGATCTGCCTTATGTTCAATCAGACCACCGGATCCATTTAGCTCTGTGTTATCTACACGGACTGGCAGCAGCTCTCCAGGGTTTCAGAAGGGAGGAGTCCTCCCCAACAGTACCTGGAGAGACCAAGGACTTTTCGCACCCAAAGCACAGGCTCTGTCACTTAGCTATGGCCCCTTCCTCAATGCTTGCTTCCACTGCCCAATAAATTTAGGCTTTTTCCTGAAGGATTAAAAAAACAAAACCCAGCCCCCAAAATCTTGCCCACAAACATGAAACACATTTTTTCACTCAGTTCTGATGTTAGTTCCTTAAATATTCCAACCGTCAAAAAGCAAGTAAGCAAGCTACTGTAACAAATAAATAAATTCGGGCAGATTGGATCTCCCTTACAAGAGCTGGCATAACAATCACTTGGGAAACAGAGCAGACCAGAAGCATAGAAACCTCAACCATGTTTTTTAGCCTTGCAGACGGAGAAGCATGAGGTTGCAGGCGAGGGCAGCATAAACCCCACAAGATGCCAACCACAGCCTAAGACCCCTGCCAGAAGCAACAAGATTTATGACGAAATTGCAGTATTAAGGGCAAATAGCTTATCTAAGTAGTACCTTCCTTTTGACGAGATCCTTTCCGCCTAGCCCAAGCACAGCTGCTTGGGAATCCGTGGCTGCTCCAGTAGTATCTCTGAGCAGGTGGCTCAGGGAAAAACCACACACTGGGTTTAAACATGGGTGCCGTAGACCACAAAGCTTGCTGGCGTGAAGGGGGGGGCATGCGGAGAGACCCACACACAGCCCCCCCCCCCTCTTCGATGCACGCAGCAAGACCCAAGGAGCATCAGTTGCCAAGGGAAGAAAGGGCACAGATTTGAGTCCCCACCACCCTTTTTCCAAAGCAGGTTTGTGGGTTGCGACGCCCAAGAGGCGGTTAAAATGCGATGGAGGAGGGGGCTGTTTTTGCAACCAGGTAAGGGAGGAGGAGCCTCAGCCTGCCAATCATCCCCCCCCCCCCATTTGACAATTAAGGTTTTCCTCTAACCACTGCACCTTATGTGCCCAGCCATATCCTAACCCTCTGCTGGAAGGAAGAGGGGGGGCACAGATTTCTGCTCCTGCTTCTCCCCCTCCCCCATAACATTTCACCCCCTACCAGCTGAGACACACTCGCCCCCCCCACGCACAGTTGCCCCCTCCACCCCTTCCTTTTCTGCTCCAAGCACAAAACGCAGCTGTGACCCCCCCACTCCCTCCCCACCAGACACAGAGAGAGACCGTTTGCAGACGACCCCTCCCCACCCCACCCCAACCAAAAAGCCCCCCCTTCCTGGAAGTGGGGCGAGTGGGGGGGGGTTAAAAGAGGGTCATTCAGACGAGGAGACTCACCCGTGTAGTGTACCACGCAGGTCTGCCCTCGCTTAGGGAAGGTCCTCCCTAGAGAAGAGGAAAAGGCAGTTAATGGGGGGGGGAGAAGAGGGGGCTCGTGCCCCCTAACCTCTTGAGGGGGGGTCGTCGGTTGAGGGGGGGGTCTCTCGGCTCACCGTCCCCGGGGGAGATGGTCTCCACGCGCACGCCCATGTGGCCCGGCCCGCGGCGATGCTAGTCCCCAAAGGAGCGGCAGCGGCGAGTCCGGGAGGCGAGAGGGAGGAGAAGCAACGGCAGACGAACCACCAACGCCTGGAGCGAAGGAGGGGGGGCGGGGAGGGAGGAGCCGCGCCCGCGCACTGCCGTTTAGAACGGAGGCCCCGCCCCACGCCGCCGCCGCCGCCCTGCCTCGCCTTCGCCGGAGTCGGCCGCTCGGAGCCACGCCCCGCCGCTTTTCGCGCGCGCGCCCGCTCGGAAAAGGCGAGGCGCACGTGGCCGCGGCGGTGGGAGGGGCAAAGAGCGCGGCTAAGGGAGAGGGGAGAGCAGACGCCGCCGCCATCTTGGCTGCTGCCCCTCAGGGAGGAGGAGGAGGAGGAGGAGGCGGGAGAGAGAGAGCGGGCTGCTCCCTCTTTCTCCCCCTCCCTCGACTCTCCCACAGACATATATATTAGTATATCACATATACTAATACATATATTATTACGTTATTTTATATATATATATATATATATATATATATATATATTAATAATAATAATAAAATATAGAATCATAGAATCATAGAGTTGGAAGAGACCACAAGGGCCATCGAGTCCAAATATATAATAATAATAATAATAATTTATTATTTGTACCCCACCCATCCGGCCGGGCCTCCCCAGCCACTCTGGGCGGCTTCCAACAAAGATGAAAAATACACTAAAATGTCACATATTAAAAACTTCCCTGAACATTATTAGTATCCCTGAATATCATTAGTATATCACATATACTAATACATATATTACGTTGTTCAAAGGTCAAATCGCATCCTAAGAAGAATAATGACTTTATTGTTTGTACCCCGCCCATCTGACTGGGTCGCCCTCAGCAACCTCTGGGAAAAGGGAAATAGGAAAAAATGGTCGTGTTTGAAAGCAAACCGTTTGAAAGATTTAGAAAATTAAGTGATATGCAAGAAAAGGTCCAAACTTAAAATAATATTATGCTCTATTTAAGCTACAATTAATTGTTAAAAATTACTTTAAGATTAGAAGTATAACATTTGAGAGGTATAAAATAAGAATTGAAACAAGGTAATAAATTGCTGGTATTTTTATTATAGAGAATGCAGGGTAGGGAGATGTGAGGAAGTCCAGTTAGTTATACAAAAATGTTATGAACAGTTGTGTTTTTTTCTTCTTTTATATTTCTTTTTTCTTTTCTTCTTTTTCGATATTGTTTGTTGGATATGTGATTTTCTATTTTATGTTTGAAAACTGAATAAAATATTTTTTTTTTAAAAAAAGGAAAAAATGGTTGTGTTTGTGGTAAAAAGAAATACAGTGCGGTCCCCAAACATGCACATAACATTGTTTTCCTCTGCCTGATCCACAGGCTCAGATTCCCTCGTTGCTAGCGGTTCTTGGTTTTGTCTGTGAGCTGCGCTGGGTCCCTGTCAGGGGAAAAGGCAATAATATGGTGGTAGGGAGGCAAGTGTGCTGTTCATGGCCGCCTGCGCTTCAGAGAGGGGAAGGGGACGGCCGCTCATGCCTGGGTCCATACCCTCCAATGTTTCTCCCACAAAAATAGGGCTGAAGAATCTGAAGAAGTGTGCATGCTCTCTTTCATCACTTTCATCAACTCATTTTTACTTAATCCTTTATCTCATATCTACCAAAACTACCTAATTTTCTTTTTCCAACACCTTTCTAACAGTCCTTAATTTTACAATATTTTTGAAGATATACTTTACATTTTTTCCAATCTTCTTCCACCGACTCTTCTCCTTGGTCCCGGATTCTCCCAGTCAGTGATGAAAGAGAGGCTGTTAAACTATATTATTTTAAACTAAATTACTTAAATGAAAATAAGGTTGGAAGGATTTGCTGAAAAAACGATCTGAATTAGAATACAAAATTGGGAGGTGTGAGGAGGTCAAGGAAATAAGTAAAGGAAGAAAGCTATGTAAAGGTTTAATCTGTTCTTTTTTATTTAATTTTTTTTAATTGAATGTATTTTTATACCTTTTTCTCTTTTTTCTGTTACTGTTGCATTCTTTTTGATATTTTGTATTGTTCTTTTCTCTTTTTGAAACCTTAAATTTTGAAAAAAAAAATTAAGAAAAAAAATGAAGAAGTGTGCATGCACATGAAAGCTCATACCAAGAACAAATTTAGTTGGTCTCTAAGGTGCTACTGGACCATTGTTTATTATATTATTTCTACTGCGTCAGGCCAACATGGCTACCTCCTGAATCTAGAAAAATACAGTGGTGCCCCGCAAGACGAAAAACTCGCTAGACGAAAAACTCACTAGACGAAAGGGTTTCCCGTTTTTGCGTTGCTTCACTAGACAAATTTCCCTATGGGCTTGCTTCGCAAGACGAAAACGTCTTGCGCTTTTTTTTAAAAGCCGCTTGAAGAGGCGCAGTTGCGACGGACCGTGCTTCGCAAGACGGAAAACATCGCAAGACGAAAAGACTCGCGGAACGAATTATTTTCGTCTTGCGAGGCACCACTGTAGGGCTGTTTTATTCTACATCAGGGAGCGTCTCTCTCTTGCACAGAGACTTCCTGTCTCCATGGGTCACCTCCAGCCAACGGCAACCTCTCCACTTAACCTACCTCGCAGGATTGTTGTGAGGGGGAAAATGTGTGAGGAAGGGATCGTGTGCGACACCTTCTACAGATTAATAAAATGAAATAGAAGTGTAGCTATGAGCTCCCTTGAGTCGCTGTTGGGGGAGGAAATGTGGGATATAACAACAACAACAACAGTGAGAATGATCAGGAACATACCAGAAAGTAAATAGTAATAATGTAGCCTTATGAGGCTTTGCCCTCGGGTGGGAAAAATATTGTGCCTGGGAAAGGGAGAATGGGAGTCAACAGACACTCAAGGCATCCTCTTTACTTACAGAGGCAAACTCACATCCTCCTCTCTTATTTATTTATTTTGTAGAATGAATGAATGAATGAAGAGTTGGAAAAGGTTCTGGAAAGAGCAACCAAACTGAGCAAGGATCAGAGCAGAAGAAAAGTTACCAGATTATAGTCGGGGCTTTTTTCCCCCACAATCAAGTGGTGTGTCATTTTTAACGAAATAAAGAAAAATAATTTCCGCCTTACAGACCCAATAGGCTTTCAACACAGCGTGCAAAAGATTCGCGCGATTTAAAAACTGCCATTTGAGTCTGGCACCGGGAACAGCAATAAAACATGGTGATGCCAGGATTATTCAGGTGGCATTTCCTGCCCTCATCTTTGATGCTGCCCATCAGCCTCCGCCTACTAGGCAGCAGAACCCGCTGATGTCCCCTGAGGACAGACAATGGAACTGAGCAGCTGGATCTAGCTAAGTCCTGTGATGGGAGGCAAGACTTCCCTGGATGGCAATTGGCTGTTACCAGGCAACGGCTCCCACTGATGTCCTCAGAGGCAAAGGAATGAATGGGGCTGAACAGCTGGATCTCAGCAACTGAAGAGATGCCACATTGGATGCCTTTAGCAGCAGGATCCCACCTTGGATCAAATCTATGCTTCCGGGTGCCATAAGAAAGCTGCAGAGATAGCGCAGGATAGTGCGCACCCCGGAAATGATCTCTTTCAGCTTCTGCCTTCTGGAAGAAGGTACAGGGTTATAAAGACTAGGACTAGCCGCCTGAGAAACAGTTTCTATCCAAATGCGATTTTGGTTTTAAACACATTGTAAGGAGTCTGCATGGGAGTAAATTGTATTTAAAAATGGGGTACAGTGGTGCCCCGCAAGACGAATGCCTCGCAAGACGAAAAACTCGCTAGACGAAAGGGTTTTGCGGTTTTTGAGCTGCTTCGCAAGACGAATTTCCCTATGGGCTTGCTTCGCAAGACGAAAACGTCTTGCAAGTTTATTTCCTTTTTCTTAGCACCATTAATACAGTTGCAACTTGACTTCGAGGAACAACTCATAGAACGCGGTGTGGTAGCCTTTTTTGAGGTTTTTGAAGACTTTGGTGATTTTTGAAGCTTTTCCAAAACTTTTCCGACACCGTGCTTCGCAAGACGAAAAATTCGCTAGACGAAAAAACTCGCAGAACGAATTAATTTTGTCTTGCGAGGCACCACTGTATCAGAGTTTTTAGGGGGCTAACCAGGTTGGGATAGCTGGGATAGCAGGCTTGTTGGGTTTTGAATATCTTATGTAGATTTTTTCAATTTCGTTGTTCTGTATGGGACAATGACAATAAAGATTATCGTAGGAGCAGCCTGAAGGAGCGTCTCCACCCCCATCATTCTGCCCGGACGCTGAGGTCCAGCGCCGAGGGCCTTCTGGCGGTTCCCTCATTGCGAGAAGCAAAGCTACAGGGAACCAGGCAGAGGGCCTTCTCGGTAGTGGCGCCCGCCCTGTGGAACGCCCTTCCAGCAGATGTCAAAGCGATAAACAACTACCTGACATTCAGGAGACATCTTAAGGCAGCCCTGTTCAGGGAAGTTTTTAACGTGTTATATTTTATTGTATTTTGGGTTTTTATGGAAGCCGCCCAGAGTGGCTGGGGAGGCCCAGCCAGATGGGCGGGGTATAAATAATAAATTATTATTATTATTATTATTATTATTATTATTATTATTATTATTATTATTATTATATTTGTAGATGGAGTCATCCTGTGCCCTAGCATCCCAGGCAACATGGAAGTGGAACAAGTAGCTTTTTCTGAGGTGAGTTGGTGGGAGCTGCACACAGTAGTCCATGTATGATGGTCACACCACTTTTTTTAACAAAGGCGTTACCATATTGGCAGTTTTCAGTTCCATTCCTGATGATCCCTACTAGAGAATTCACCCTTTTCAGAGATGCTGCCTACTACGCCGATGTTTTCATTGAGCTATTTACCACCACCTCAAGAGCCCTTTCCTGCTCAGTCACTGCCAGTTCAGACCCTCCACAAGCGCAGACCCTCCAGTTGCCCCCATTTTCCAGGGACAGTCCTGGATTTACAGAAGTTGACCCGGTTTCCAATTTCACCCAGGAATGTCCCGCTTTTCCACTTAGGACATCCCTATTTTCATCAGAGAAATGTTACAGGATATGGAGTTATGCGACCCTGAGCCAAGGAGATAAGTAACTGTACAGCCTTTAAAAGACATCTGAAGGCAGCCCTGTATAAGGAAGTTAAGGAAAAAAAAGTTTTATTATGTTTTTATATATCCTGGAAGCCGCCCAGAGTGGCTGGGGTAACCATAATAAAATTATTATTATTGTGGAATAGGACATCCCTACTTTCACTGGGAAAACAAAAGCTTTAATTATACGGACCTTTGTCGGCAAGGTGATGTCTCTGCTTTTAAGGTGCTGTCTAGGTTTGTCATTGCTTTTCTCCCAAGAATCAGGTGTCTTTTAATTTTGTGACTGCTGTCACCATCTGCAGTGATCATGGAGCCCAAGAAAGTACTCACTGCCTCCATTTTTTCCCCTTCTATTTGCCAGGAGGTGATAGGACCAGTGGTCATGATCTTAGTTTTTTTGATGTTGAGCTTCAGGCCATATTTTGCGCTCTCCTCTTTCACCCTCATTAAAAGGTTCTTTAATTGCTCCTCACTTTCTGCCATCAAGGTTGTGTCATCAGCATATCTGAGGTCCGTATAATTAAAGCTATGGTTTTCCCAGTAGTGGTGTATGGAAGTGAGAGCTGGACCGTAAAGAAGGCTGATCGCTGAAGAATTGATGCTTTTGAATTCTGGTGCTGGAGGAGACTCTTGAGAGTACCATGGACTGCAAGAAGATCAAACCTATCCATTCTGAAGGAAATCAGCCCTGAGTGCTCACTGGAAGGACAGATCGTGAAACTGAGGCTCCAAGACTTTGGCCACCTCATGAGAAGAGAAGACTCCCTGGAAAAGACCCTGATGTTGGGAAAGATGGAGGGCACAAGGAGAAGGGGACGACAGAGGACGAGATGGTTGGACAGTGTTCTCGAAGCTACCAGCATGAGTCTGACCAAACTGCAGGAGGCAGTGGAAGACAGGAGTGCCTGGCGTGCTCTGGTCCAGGGGGTCATGAAGAGTCGAACACGACTAAATGACTAAACAACAACAACACCAGTCTCCTGCCACCCCAGGGAGGATATTGAAAGGGCTTGACTAAACAACAACTTTCACCAGAGAAATGTTGGAGGATATTCAGAGCATTGTAATCACTCTGCATTTGCTTACGTTCAACCACAGTCACAATTTTAACGCCCATTCACCCAGTTTGCCACACCCCTGGGATATTTGCCAGCCACACCCCCGCCTGCTCTCCGCCACTGGCCCTGAGATCTATAAAGGGCAGTATAAAAATTAAACAAATAAATCACAACAATTTGGTTCCCTTGAATATTCTGTTGAACGCGCACGAGCATCTGTCAGAACAGAATGCTGGACTCATTGAGCCACTGGCCAATCCAGCTGGGATTTATTCTCATGCTCTTAATTAATTCAGCAGCAAAACTCATCAATTCTGCCCGTCTCAACCTCAGGAATCGACTTAAAAGTGTGCAGTAGGATATCAATATTCAAACTGAAAGATAAACCCCGAAGCACACTCTTCTTGTAGCTTAACACCCCTCAAATTACTTCTTTGCATTCATTTTGACAGGGTCACGAGGCATCGCTAAAAATGGAAGATTCTCTGTAAGGTCAAATTTTGAAGAGTGCTCAGTATTCAAAGGCAGTTTTCTTCTGAAACCACAAGCAGCCTTTATCCTTTGAAATGGAGAAACCCTCTGGGGAGACACACAGCTAGGAATATATATTTTTATCAGAAGTATATCCAGTTTTTAGAACACAGAAGAAAGAACCCCTGATTTGAAGTGAATGATTCTGATGTAAGTGACGGCAGCTGCGCTTGTCATGAAATCTTTCTCCTTCGGGTGCCCTTGTGGAGTTAAAAAAGAAGAGGCAAGGACAAATAATTGCACAGAAGGTTTAAGACCTACTCTTCACACTGCAGTTTTCAAAATCAGAACATACTGAAGCGAAAACTTTATCCGCCTTATTTTGCAGCGCTAAAAAACAAGGGTCCATCTGGCTTAGAACTGCCTGCTCCAAACTGAGAATCATTGACAAATCTGCCATTCCTGGTCCTTTTAACTGAAGATGGCAAGGTTTCGGGGCAGGATGGTCTGTGTGAGAAAATGTGCTTTGCCACTAAACTATTGCACCTTCCAAAATACCGTATTTTTCACTCCATAAGACGCACTTTTTTCTTCCTAAAAAGTGAGGGGAAATGTCTGTGCGTCTTATGGAGCAAATGTGTGGTCCCTGGAGCCGAATTGCCCAGGGGCAAAAAGCAGATCATGCTTTTTTAAAAAAAGAGGGAAGTGGGTGTGGAAACAAAGCCACTAATCAGCAAGCGATCGGGGAGGGAGATAAGGGATGCTAGCAATAAAGGAGGCTGCCTGGCAGGGGGGAGGTAAAGACAGCAAACTTGCACGGAGAGGAGACAGGAAGACTAAAGCAATAAGGAGAGAAATTAGAAGAAAAGGAGGAGCAAAAAACTGCTCCAGCTAAGGAAAAGACACAAAGGCAAACAAGAGGGAAGGGAGTGTTGAAAGGAAGCAGCTGATCGGTGGGATCGGGAGAGAGATAAGGGACACTAGAGATAAAGGAGGCTGCCTAGGAGGGGGGAGGTAAAAGCCCATGGATCCTCAGGATTTTTACATTGGGTCACCCCAAATTCACCATCAAATCACATAGCAAGTCCATGGCTACAGCCTGCACCAAAAAAATCACGCATCCACTGTTTCCTGGGGTTGCAATGGTGCAAAAATGTGGTTACAAAGCACAGATCCCACATGGATCCTCAGGATTTTTGCATTGGGTCCCCAAATTCACCATCAGATCACATAGCATGTCCATGGCTACAGCCTGCACCCAAAAAATCATACATCCACTGTTTCGTTCAGAATATTTTTCTTGTTTTCCTCCTCTAAGAACTATGTGTGTCTTATTGTCAGGTGTGTCTTATGAAGCGAAAAATACGGTAGCCTAAGGCAGCCTTCCCCAGCCTGATGCAATTGGGAAGAGTGCGCCTCTGCTCTGAGTACTGCTTGAGGGCTTCCTATCGACATTTGGCTGCCCACTTTGAGAACAAAATGTTGGACTCGATGAGGCTTTGCCTTGACGCCAGGGCTCTCGTGTTCTTATGAGCATCTCACCAGAGGAGCACTCCACGCTGCAACCATTTGCCCTAAGTCCCACTTGCTGTTTAGCTTGTCTTGCCCACCAACCTATCCCAATCAATCCTCGTCTGCAGAAAATGCCCATCGGTTAGCTTGGTTTGCATCACTGAAATCAACTACAGTGGTACCTTGGTTTTCGAATGGCTTGGCTCCCGAACAAATCAGCTCCTGAACGCTGCAAACCCAGAAGTAAGTGTTCTGATCTGCGAACGTTTTTTGGAAGCCGAACATCCGACGCGGCTTCTGTGACTGAGTGCAGGAAGCTCCTGCAGCCACTCGGAAGCTGTGCTTTGGTTTTCAAACGGTTCCAGGAGTCGAACGGAATGGATTAAGTTTGACAACCAAGGTACCACTGTATGTGTTTCACCACAGGCCGGTCCATCTCTGAGGTACCTGGGGCCCCTCTCCTATTCCCGTTTTCCAAGAAGCAAAAGGAGTTTTCAGCCTACACTGCAGAATTCTTATCTTAAGAGAGAAAGCCATTTCCGACTATGGGGAGGAGATGGGGTTGCGGTCTAGCCCCTCCTCCCCAAGCGCGGGGGCTAACCTTGGCCCCCGCGAGAGTTGGGGGAATCCCTGGGCGTGCTCGCGACCCCGCCTATCGGCGGGCCGGGGGGAGGCGTGGCTTAAGGTAATTTAAGCCGGGCACGGCCAGGGTCCGCCCTCTTCACTCCCGACCAGCTTCAAAAACAAGCCTCAGCCCTTTCGGGGGGGCAGGGGGTACTTCCATAACAATCCCAGAGGTGCCCCCGGTTCATCCCGTCAAGGTCCCGGCAATCGCCAGTAACACTGACCTAGGCTTGGCATTCTCCCCTATTCGCCTACAGCCCCTCAAAGTCCTATTGGATCAATACCCAGATAAAAACGCGGGGAAATATCTCTGGGAGGGGTTTTCCACGGGATTTAGGATCCCGGTGGCCACCCCACCCAACTCCAGGGAGGCGGATAACCAAAAATCTGTTAGGGAACGGCCCGACATAGTCAGAAAGAAAATAGAGAAAGAAATCAGGGCAGGCAGGGTCGCAGGTCCCTTTCTTGAACCGCCTTTTCAGGGGCTGCACCTTTCCCCGCTGGGCATCGTGCCAAAGAAGGCCCCGGGGGAATTCCGCATGATTCACAACCTCTCTTACCCGAGAGGGGGTTCTGTTAATGATGCGATTCCTCAGGAGCTTTGTACAGTGAAATACGCCTCCTTCGATGAGGCTGTAAAAATGATCCGTCGATTCGGTCAGGGGGCGTTCCTAGCAAAATGCGACATTGAGTCCGCCTTCCGCCTTCTTCCAGTGCACCCAGATGACTTTAGATGGCTGGGCTTTAAATTTGACGGCGCGTATTTCATTGACAAGGCTATGCCCATGGGCTGCTCCGTTGCATATGCAGCCTTTGAATCTTTCAGCACATTCCTGGACTGGGCCCTACGCAACAGAACAGGGTCTTTTGGCGTATCACACTATCTTGACGATTTTATTTTGGCCGCAGACAGTAAAGTACGGTGCGCCACTATGCTAAAGGCTTTTACATCCCTAGCCGGCGAATTGGGGGTACCCCTAGCCGCCGGCAAGACAGAGGGCCCAGCCACATCCCTAGTCTATTTGGGTATCGAGTTGGACACCGTGGCCCAAACTTCCCGCTTACCCGCTGAAAAATTGGTGGCGCTCAAGACAATCATACAACAGCTCTTGCCTCTAAAGAAAATAACATTGAGACAGATCCAATCCCTGCTAGGCCATTTGAATTTCGCTTGCAGGGTTGTTGCCCCAGGGCGGCCATTTTGCGGCCGTCTGGCTCGTTTGGCGGCGGGCCTCAGAGCCCCTCAACACAGGGTGCGTCTCTCCAAGCAGGTAAAAGCTGACCTGGGGGTTTGGTTGCAATTCCTAGAAAAGTACAACGGGATTTCATTATGGCAGGATACCCTGCTCCTTAATGCTGACCTCCAAGTTCAATCAGATGCAGCCGGGTCCTCAGGTTTCGGTGTTTATTTTCGCGGTCAGTGGTGTGCCAAAAGGTGGCCCGCGGAGTGGCAAGGGCAGCCCATCACCAGGGATCTTACCTTCTTGGAGTTCTTCCCGATTGTCGTAGCGGTGCATTTGTGGGCGGATCAATTTCGTAATCGCAGGGTTTGTTTTAACACCGACAATCAAGCAGTGGTAGCGGTCCTTGCTAGGCAATCTGCACGGTCCACCAGAGTGGGTAACCTATTGCGCGCATTTGTCCTTCTGTGTTTAGAACAGAATATTTACTTTTCAGCCAAATTCGTGCCTGGCATTAATAATGACATCGCGGACGCTCTATCTCGTTTTCAGATGGAGCGCTTCCGCTCGTTAGCGCCAGAAGCGGACCAATCATCGATGCCTTTCCCGGAGCATCTCTGGAGGATTGGGAGCGAGACATAATGAAGGGAGTATTCGGTGCAGTGGCCCCGTCCACAATGAGATCGTATAAGAAGGCTTGGGTCGATTTTTTAAGATTTCGCGCACGCATCCCTGGCTCTAGTAGTCACACCACTCCCTCAACCAGGGAGGTCCTCCGCTACTTGGCACACATGAGGGAGTTAGGCCGGGCTCCTAAAACACTCAATATTCACTCAGCAGGGATCTCGTATTTTTGTAAAACATTTTTCGAGAAAGACCCCGGCGCAGCCTTCATTGTGCGCAAAACTCTGGAGGGATGGCGCAGACAGCAACCCCCATGTGCGGACAGGAGGCGGCCCGTAACTTATGAAATTCTGTTTAAGATTCACAAAGTTCTTCGTGAAATTTGCTGGTCAAAGCACGAAGCGCGTTTATTCTCAGCAGCGTTTTCCATAGCTTTCTTCGGCGCCCTACGTGTAGGCGAGGTAGTATGTGAAGGGGATGCCACCCAGTCTCAGAGGGGAATTTTGATGAGCGACCTGACCCTTTCTAGAACCGATCTCATAGTGCGGGTGCGGAGCTCAAAGACAGATCAGCAGGGCAAGGGGGCCCTGCTCCGGCTGCCAGCAGCTCTCGGGAAGGGCCCTTGTCCGGTTCGGGACACGAGGCGTTTTCTTTACCTAAGGCCTAGCGGACCCGGTCCGCTTCTGATACATGCGGACGGATCCCGCCTTACTAGACACCAGTTCACCAGGGTTATGCGGTCGGCATTGTCGGCTTGTGGTTTCCCGGCATCAGAATTTGCTGCTCACTCCTTCCGTATTGGCGCAGCCACCACTGCAGTGCATATGGGGCTCCCCACGGAGAGGATTAAAGACTTGGGGAGGTGGAAATCTAACGCGTACAAGGCCTATGTGAGAAGCAACTTGTGACTGCGTGTTACACCCCTGACCTCCGCCCACTTTTCTATTTGCCTTTCAGAACCCACGAGATTGCGCATTTGGTTGGTGGGCCACAGCATCGTGCACTGGGCCAAGTTTCATGCCTTGAGAAGCGGTCTGGGCGGCAACCTGAGTTTACATCCCAGGGTGGAGCTGGTTTGGATAGCGCGTAGAGGGATGCGCTGGAGTGAATTCAAACCAGCCGTGATGGCCAGGGCTGCGGCCGAGGGTCCGCCTGACGCCCTAGTGATTCAATTGGGGGAAAACGATCTCGCTTATCGCAAGGCGATCGATCTGAGGTGGCACATTTTTGATGATCTGACCGAGTTGGTAATTGCATACCCACATATCACAATAATTTGGTCCTCGTTGCTTGAGAGGAGGACATGGAGAGATTGCGTGAGCCCAGTAGGAGTCAACAAGGCGAGAAAGGTTTTAGAACGAGCGGTGGAACGTAGAGTGGCAGCTCTGGGCGGGTTCGTCATCAGACACCCGGGCATCCAGTTCAGCAACGAGGCCCTCTACAGAAGGGATGGCGTGCATCTGTCAGATGCAGGGAACGACCTATGGTTGGGTGATATCATAGCGGGGATTAGGTCCTGGGTTCAGGGGTTTCCTTAGCAGGGCGTAGGAGTTGGTTACAGGTTTGAAGGTATTGGCGGCGAGCTTTGCTCGAGTGGCGGTTAGGCATTGGCTGGGGTTCAATTGTTATGCAAATGGATGGGGGGGGAAGGAACGCCATCACCTTCCCCCAGGAAATGGGGTAGTCCGGTACAGGACTCCGAGGGGCGTTGTCTTGTCCGAAACCTACCTAGGTAAGGGCCCCCGGCACGCCCCAAGCGGTGACACCCGTGGGATCCTAGTTGGCGTACTCCAACGGGGGCCTCCCACGGTTAGTGTTAACCCTTCCCGGACATCATGCCGGGTAGCGGATAGGAGCCAATGCCTAGGGCCAATACCTTCAATTCTCTAATCAATAAAGTTGTGGCCATTTCATGCCCATTAAACTTAAACATCGTGTCCTGTGTCTTTCTTTCTGGGGGAGGGGTTTTGACACGCAAAGCCATTTCCGACTATGGGGAGGAGATGGGGTTGCGGTCTAGCCCCTCCTCCCCAAGCGCGGGGGCTAACCTTGGCCCCCGCGAGAGTTGGGGGAATCCCTGGGCGTGCTCGCGACCCCGCCCGCCTATCGGCGGGCCGGGGGGAGGCGTGGCTTAAGGTAATTTAAGCCGGGCACGGCCAGGGTCCGCCCTCTTCACTCCCGACCAGCTGAGAGGTTTTCCCATCCCACCCACCCTTAGACGTTTAGGTAGCCGTAGGTAGTCATGACCTTGCTATGGACTTCGGTTGGTCGCCGCAAGGGGCCTGGTAGGAATTTTTCCAAGTTGGTGATCTTCCGCCAGTTGGTTTTTTCGCCTACCTCGTAGCAAACCGTCACAACTTTCCCTGTATTGGCGGTTAGGCATTGGCTGGGGTTCAATTGTTATGCAAATGGATGGGGGGGGGAAGGAACGCCATCACCTTCCCCCAGGAAATGGGGTAGTCCGGTACAGGACTCCGAGGGGCGTTGTCTTGTCCGAAACCTACCTAGGTAAGGGCCCCCGGCACGCCCCAAGCGGTGACACCCGTGGGATCCTAGTTGGCGTACTCCAACGGGGGCCTCCCACGGTTAGTGTTAACCCTTCCCGGACATCATGCCGGGTAGCGGATAGGAGCCAATGCCTAGGGCCAATACCTTCAATTCTCTAATCAATAAAGTTGTGGCCATTTCATGCCCATTAAACTTAAACATCGTGTCCTGTGTCTTTCTTTCTGGGGGAGGGGTTTTGACACGCAAAACCCACCTCCTTCCCTATATATGGGCTTTCCCTCATCACCCTCCACCTCAAACACACAGAAGTGAGAGGCAGGAATGGAATAGATGCTCCTCACCCCCTCCTGCTGAAGAATAAGGGACAGTGTATGAGAAGGGAGGAAACAGAAACATCTGTATTGGTTGTCAAAGCATACAAAATACAAAATGAGAAAGGCAGCTTTTGTCAGCTGAAACGAAAGAACCTGAGAGATGTCAGCCTCGGAAAATGCAAATATTCAGTCAAACTCCGAAGTATAAAGCACAGCTTGACGCTCTTTACTCTTCCAGCCCACACGGTGTAACATGCAAGTTACAAGAATACCTGAATACAAATTACACCAATTGTGAGGCTTTTAGTAGGATGGGATAACAGCAGCTTTTGATTTCCTGGCACCAAAAAGCCACCGCCTTTCGGAAGGAGGAGGGAGCAACCCAGAATATAATGGGAATGAAGCTGCAGGGGCAGAGAGGGAACAAGCTGTACACAGCAGCCCACTCCTGAAGTGCGTTTCTGGCCCTGGGTTGCAGACGAGAAATCAGCTGCTTTTCAGCAAAAGGCAACAGCGCAACTGCTTCTGTTTCCCCAGGTCTTTGCTGAGGAAGATCAGAGAAGCATTGCATGTAGCAGTGTTGAATCTGGCAAGAATCTGGGCATAGCTGTGGTCGTAATAAAAAGAGATCACATCTGTGTAGCTCTTTAGAGGTTTCAAACCATGTCATGTACACTGTGACCCTTACAACAACTTTGTAAGGTCGGCCAGTATAGTATCCAAGCGCCCAACTTATTTAAAGGACTATGTTGTTGGACATGTAACACTGTCGATCTAATGGAAGTATGTGAAATGTAACCAATATGTTTTTGTGCCTAATTGATCCATTACGTGTAGTGCTGTATATTAAGGAAACCATTACGATTGTAACTAACACCTTATCTCAGTGGGGAGGGGTGTTATGTCCTGAAGTTCTCACCCTGGGCCAGCAGGGGGATATAGTAGATAGTTTTCACTCAGGTCCGCATATGCAAATAAGGAATTGAAGGTGAAGTTCAGTGGTTGGATAGTTACAGAAAGTTGTTACTGTTGCTTTGTAGTTGAACGCTATATAAGCAGGCTGGCTGAACCCTTCAGCCCAGTTCTGTTCTGGCCTGTGAATAAACAAGAGCTGTGTGAAGAATCGCTGTGTCGTCTGATATCTTCACCCAGAACTTAAAAAAATGTCTAGAGAAGAGTGGCTTGTCTAACAGCATGTGTGTGTGTTTTGACTGAAGGACTCTTTGAATCCAATACGTTACAGCAACTATTTATGTTTTGACAGAGAATCCAAATGCTGCAGTAAGCTTTGCAAGATTTTGGTGTTCTCTGTCTTCGATCTTCCTGGCGGTAGGCTTCCAGTGGGGGGAAATCTCAGGCCTACCTTAATAAGTCACAACCTTTGACCGTCTGATCCCAGTCACATAGCAATGAGAGGCACGAAGGGGAATGTCATTTGCACTGGAAGAATAAAGCTTCTGCAACTGAGACATGGTCAGCCGCAGCTTCTTAGTCACATACAACTCCCCCTGGGGAAAAAACACCCCAGTAAATTGTTATTATTTTTAAAAAGGAATCTTATTTCTGAAATGTCAACCTGGCTCCACGGCGTGATTCACAAAGCACCTATTGTTGCTCTGGCTCTGTGCAATAAACAGGCAAATCACTAATGACTCGCAGTCTAGTTAAAAACACAGATAAAAGCCATCAGTGTGCATGGCAACCACATTAGCACATACCGAAATAGACCAGACCACAAGATTCCGTTGCTAAATGGCTTGAATGATGTCAGCATCCATAGCCTCACAAACAGGCAGGTGTCGTGTCATCAGAAGGCTGGGATCAGGTTCTGGGGTGCACCAGAGCTTTGTTTCCCCCACCGGAGGGAGGCGATTCCCCTAACCAGGAAAGTGGAAACTACGAGGCTATTTTGTAGGGGAGGTTGGAAGCTAAGGATCGGTCTGGGTCAGGGAGGTCTCATCAGCATGTTCAGTGCTGTGCTTGCCTTGACCTGGAGCGCTTGGGAACATAATGCTAATAGCCTGTCAGAAGAACGTCATGGTAGGTCCCAGTCAGGACCTGGAGAAAGGTCAACTCGTGCCCGGCCAGCTGGGTGGTTCACATCTTACTTCCCTCTGGACACAGATCCTTCTAGCTCAGAATTATCTACTCTGACTCTCCAATCAGCTCCTCAGCCCTCCTAACCTGAGATCTGTTAACTCAAGACATTGAAGGTGGAACCTGAGACCTTCAATATTCACGGCATGTTCTCTACCGCTAAGATCATGCCCTCTGCCTCTCTAAACTGAGCTAAATAAGCATCCTTCTTGCCATGGGTAGGTATCAAACAGATGCCACCATACAGAGAAATGCACAGAGGTCCCAGGTCAGCTTGCAAAGAAGATAGCTTTGTGTTCCGGAGATTGCAGAAGACCAAAATACCTGTGAAAACGACTGGGGTTGAGAGAGACCCATAATGATATTGAGCGCAGCTGCCCGGGGTCAACCTCCGGGCAGCTGAGTTCCAGTTCTCTAAAATGTCCTGAAATTGAATATGCATTTGGCCTAGTTTCCTTACTCATATGTGAGGAGCTTACATAAATCGTAGAAGTGCAGAAGACGAGTCACTGAATCATAGCACAATCCATTCTCTTTCCAAGGCAAGAGATATTGGTTACATAAATGTACATTAAAAGTCCCTGCGTTTGTAGAACCACCAGCTTGTTCCTGCTCCCCTGAGAAAGAAGTTCATTCCAGTTTTTAAAGCGAAGTCTCTGCTTGTTCCATCCTCAGGGATTTGTCCCTGGGCAAGAGATGGTTGTAAAAACGTTGAGCTCCGTGGAGTTAATTTCTTTGGCATCTTGCGGAAGCGCTCGAGATGTCTTCACTGCTGCTCCCGGATGAAAAAAAGGAAGACGCCAGAGACCTGTCCTTTGTAGTGTTGCAACCAGAGACAACTTTCCTGCAAGGAGTCATGAATTCCCTCCAGAGACTAACTCGCCTCTGATTCTGGGTGTTCTGTCTGACCCTGATGCCTGCTTGGAAAAACAGCAAAGATGAACGTGAAATCGGAGGAGAGGCTCAGCGTCTAAAGGTTGGTGCAGAGTGGGAAATTATGGAATAGGCGCACAGAGCTCTCCGAAAGGGGGCAAACAAACTCGTAGAGCGCCCTTTGCAGACCTGGTGCCCCAGGAAGCTGTTGGACTACAATTCCCATCAGCCCCAGCAAACATGGGCAGGCACCATTGGGAACACACTGCAAATTGTGCATAAACAGACGTCTCTCCACCTGCCACTCACCCCACATCACACATGGGGGAAGCAGCTTTGGGATCCAGGATAAGCCTTATCAGGGCTATGGCCAGGAGGCTTCCCAGCCCTGGGTTAAGACTTTTGGGGGTGGGGGGGATAGGTGATTTTGGCTGGCTAAGGTCAGTGGAAGGAGATTGGCCTCTCTTCCCTCTCTGTGCATTTTCTTTTGCCTCCTTCAGCCCCAATGAAAGCATATCCAGTACAGTATACCTGAAGGAGCGTCTCCACCCCCATCACTCAGCCCAGACACTGAGGTCCAGCACCAAGGGCATTCTGGCGATTCCCTCACTGCGAAAAGCCAAGTTACAGGCAACCAGGCAGAGGGCCTTCTCAGTGGTGGCACCCGCCCTCTGGAACTCCCTCCATAGCAGTCAACTTTCCCCTTTATTTAAGGGAAATTCCCTTATTCCGAATAGGATTCCTCGCAAGAAAAGGGAAAAGTTGACAGCTATGACTCCCTCCCACCAGATGTCAACTACCAGACTTTTAGAAGACATTTGAAGGCAGCCCTGTTTAGGGAAACTTTTAATGTTTGACGGACTACTGTATTTTAATATTTTGTTGGAAGCTGCCCAGAGTGGCTGGGGAAACCCAGCCAGATGGGCGGGGTATAAATAATAAATTATTGTTATTGTTATATTATTATTTCTCAGGGTTCCCTGGAAAGATGGAATGACTTGACTGCCAAGCCAGTTGACATCTACAGCACGATCTTGTCTTACGTGTGGGTTCGGTTCCAAAGGTACTGTATATACACTGAAATTGCATATATCCAAACCTTTGAAGCTGCTGCCCCCATGGCTAGCGGGTAATGTGTGGGGAGAAAAAAAACAACATACTCCCAGTGCCTGTGGCTTCTTCTTATTAATATTATTGGGTTTTATAAACAAGAATAATGTTATACAAATAAGTATACCAAGTTTTCTCATGTCATTTGTATATCACAACCATAGCATAATAAATGTGGGAAAAATATCTGCATGTTTCATTACTAGTGGTCAATGTATAAGTTCTTGGTTCATGAATTGGTTTAAACAATTAGGAAAAAGAAGAAGTTCTCCAACTCTTCTGCACCACATCGGAGAACCCCATCCTTACCCAGTCGTCTCCATTTCCACTCTGATCTGCTTCCTCCGCTTTTCATCGATGGGGTAGGAGAAGAAGACTGCCATGGAGGAGAGCAGCAGGGCAATGGGAACAGGTGCCATGAGAATTTGCAGCGTCAGGATCACCTGGGGGTTATGTGTGCAGTCCGTGGCTCTGTAACCTGCAAAACTGGAAATGATGGCTTTTTTTTGAAAAAAATTGATTATTTCTTTGTTTATATGCCACTTTTTCCTCCAAGGAGCGTGGTTCCCTTCCTCCTCATTTATCCTCACAACAACAATGCTGTTAGGAAGGTTAAACTGGTGACTGGCCCAAGGTCACCCAGTGAGAGCTCCATGGCCGAGTGGGGGATTTGAACCCGGGTCTCCCAGGTTAGAGTCCAGCACTCTAACCACTGCACCATGAGGGCTCTTAAGCCAGCCCTGCCTCTGGGTAGGCAAAGTAAGGCCTGGGGGCCGGATCTGGCCCAATCCGGCCCGCGGATGGTCGGGGAATCAGCGTGTTTTTACATGAGTAGAATGTGTCCTTTTATTTAAAATGCATCTCTGGGTTATTTGTGGGGCCTGCCTGGCGTTTTTACATGAGTAGAATGTGTGCTTTTTAAAAAAAATGCATCTCTGGGTTATTTGTAAAAGGTAAAGGTAAAGGGTCCCCTGACAATTAAGTCCAGTCATGAACGACTCTGGAGTTGCAGCGCACATCTCGCTTTAAAAGCCGAAGGAGCTGGCATTTGTCCACAGACAGTTTTTCCGGGTCATGTGGCCAGCATGACTAAGCCGCTTCTGGCGAACCAGAACAGCGCATGGAAACACCGTTTACCTTCCCGCCAGAGCGGTACCTATTTATCTACTTGCACTATTGATGTGCTTTCGAACTGCTAGGTTGGCAGGAGCAGGGACCGAGCAATGGGAGCTCACCCCGTCACGGGGATTTGAACTGCCGACCTTCTGATCAGCAAGCCCAAGAGGCTTAGTGGTTTAGATCACAGCACCACCCGCAGGGCATAGTAATTCGTTCATTCCCCCCCTCAAAAAAAAAATATAGTCCGGCCCCCCACAAGGTCTGAGGGACAGCAGACCAGCCCCCTGCTGAAAAAGTTTGCTGACCCCTGCTCTAGGTCATTCTCCCTTCCCAGGAAGTGAAAGGGATTTTGGGACACCGTTTGTGGCTTAGGAGGCTTACTGCAGACTCATGGTGGAAATCCCAAGAGAGAGGCCGGCGGCGAGCTTGTTGAAGAAAACGTAGAACGAGTAGAAGAAAGCTTCCAGGTTAAGGCAGGTGGGGTTCTGCAGCTTGAAATCGTCCACAGCATCTGGAAGCATGGACCTGGGGAACAGGAGGAGATCAAGTCAAGCGGTTTGCACCTTCAAGACAGTCACCACAGCATCAAGCAACAATTCACCCATGAGCGAGCAAATCTAAGGTTGCTTCAAGACAAAATCCCTATTAAGCATGAATCTCAATGTTTTAAGGGACACGGGTGGCGCTGTGGGTTAAACCACTGAGCCTAGGACTTGCTGATCAGAAGGTTGGAGGTTCGAATCCCTGTGACGGGGTGAGCTCCCGTTGCTCAGTCCCTGCTCCTGCCAACCTAGCAGTTCGAAAGCACATCAAACTGCAAGTAGATAAAATCCGGCGGGAAGGTAAACGGCATTTCCATGTGCTGCTCTGGTTCACCATGCTGGCCACGTGACCCAGAAGCTGACTGTGGACAAACGCCGGCTCCCTTGGCCTATAGAGTGAGATGAGCGCTGCAACCCCAGATTTGGTCACGACTGGACCGAATGGTCAGAGGTCCCTTTACCTTTACCTTTAATGTTTGATATCCAGTGATAAAAGTTTCCCCCATATCCTCTCATAGAGGTTTTTAGTAACAGATGCTGTACACACTTGGAAAACGCAGCAAGTGAAAAGATAAAAAACAACAACAGTCAGTCTCTTTTCAGCTCTGAAAAACCAGTGCATCCATTAGTTCCTTAAATAATAATTTTGGATTCTTTCTACTTACCATCTGTTATTTTCCCACAGTTTCCCCCATTATGCTTTTATAAATGATGTATGGGATTATTTGTGTTGTGTGGAATTCTCTAAGTGAAAAGGATGGCAGATCATTAGTTTCTTTAGTACTATGCCCTACTGTGAAATTATTATGGGAAGATTATATACGTCATTATAATAATATTAGCTTTACTGGCTGGAGAAGCTGCGTTTCTTGGTCCCAGCTCCTGCCAACCTAGCAGTTCAAAAGCATGTCAAAGTGCAAGTAGATAAATAGGTACCACTCCGGCGGGAAGGTAAACGGTGTTTCCGTGCGCTGCTCTGGTTCGCCAGAAGCGGCTTAGTCATGCTGGCCACATGACCCGGAAGCTGTACGCCAGCTCCCTCGGCCAATAAAGCAAGATGAGTGCCGCAACCCCAGAGTCGGACATGACTGGACCTAATGGTCAGGGGTCTCTCTACCTTTGCCTTACTCAATGTTTTTGCACAAAGTCTGCAGGGAGGTTGCCTGTCGAGTATTCATTCTGATTCCTTCGCAAGGAATCTGCGTCAAGCAAGTGCGGTTCCCTCCATCATTTTCCTTATCTCAGAAAGTCCACCAGCAAAGTAGCAACTGTCGGTGCGAAAGGGACAAAGCCCAGGGACTCAGATTTCCCAGGCACTCGGGGACTTTACTAAGCTACATTTGCCCTGGACCTCGCAGAGCTGCTGCCAGTCCCCGTGGACAAAATTAGCCCAAAATCGAGATACAAATGTCCCCAAAGGTTCTGACAACCCTCAAGTTGGGGGCACGATTTGCCCTGGGAGCGGTAAGGGTGCTAAAGGAACAAGGTGGGCTCTTAGGAGCTTTGCTGGAGCTAATAATTTGCTTTGACCCACTGGAAGGGCCTTGATCATCTAGAGAGAATAATTGGGTGCACTCTTCCCACCTTGGATCAAATCTATGCTTCCAGGTGCCATAAGAAAGCTGCAGAGATAGCGCAGGATAGTGCGCACCCCAGAAATGATCTCTTTCAGCTTCTGCCTTCTGGAAGAAGGTACAGGGTTATAAAGACTAGGACTAGCCGCCTGAGAAACAGTTTCTATCCAAATGCGATTTTGGTTTTAAACGCAGTGTAAGGTAGTCTCTGTGGGAGTAAAGTAAAGGTAAAGGGACCCCTGACCATTAGGTCTAGTCGTGACCGACTCTGGGGTTGCGGCGCTCATCTCGCTTTACTGGCCGAGGGAGCCGGCATACAGCTTCTGGGTCATGTGGCCAGCAGGACTAAGCCGCTTCTGGCGAACCAGAGCAGCACACGGAAACGCTATTTACCTTCCCGCCGGAGTGGTACCTATTTATCTACTTGCACTTTGATGTGCTTTCGAACTGCTAGGTTGGCAGGAGCAGGGACCAAGGAACGGGAGCTCACCCCATCACGGGGATTCGAACCGCCGACCTTCTGATCAGCAAGTCCTAGCCTCTGCGGTTTAACCCACTGTGCCACCCGTATATTGTATTTAATTAGGGGGTATCAGAGTTTTTAGGGGGTTAACCAGGCTGGGATAGCAGGCTTGTTGGTTTTTGAATGTCTGTTGTAGATTTCTTCAATTTCATTGCTCTGCATGGGACAATGACAATAAAGATTATCGTATCGTATCATCGTATCGAAAGACAGATGAGATTGAGGAGCAAGGCCGGCTCATCCATTAGCCTCAGTGAGGCACTCGCCTCAGGTAGAAGGCTGGGGGAAACTGGGAGGGAAGGCAGATCTGGTCCACAAGGAGCGCGCCACTTGCCACCTTCTGTGCCTGCTGCCTGATGCCACCTCCAGCCTCCCATTTTCTCTCCCACTGCCTTCAGAGTATCGGGACTTCCCTGGGCCACCTCCAGCCACCTCATTTTGTTTTGCCTCAAGCGGCAAAATCTCTTGGGCTGGTCATATCAAGGGGCAAGTAGGAATTACAACAGAAAACTCCAAAGGGAAAAACTTGCTGACGCAAACACAGCAGCAGACCCTGTTATAAATCTCTCTCCTGCTTGGTTTTCTCACACCCATGTGCCTAGCGCTGCATTTTATGAACCAAGTGACTCTGAGAGTTCCCGGAGTGCGGAAATGCTGGAAAGCATAGCACGGGGTTTCAGGAAGCTTCCGTCCGGATGCGGTACACCCTCCCCAGACGAGGCCGCTATTGTTCGGGACTTCCCTTCCGCTCACCATGGCAACAAGTAGAGGACGGCGAGGCTGCTTCCTGCCAGGGCGACCATGAAGACGTAGACCAGGAAGTTGTGGGTCACGACCGTGATAACAATGAGAGACGGGATGATCAGCTGCAGCAGACAAGGTGAGCAGGAGGAGGAGAGGAAAGAAAAAGAGGAAAAAGAGGCACCTCATCGACAACTAGGAGCCAGGATGGCTACCTGATCTACCTACGCTGTCAGAGATGGGATACACCTGAATGCCAGTTGTGGGAAATCACAAGTGGGGAGAGCTGCTCTCACACTCAGGCTTGCGGGATTCCTATGGGGGTCTTGTCACAGAAGCATGCCAGTCCGTAATCACACAGTTCAAAGATGGGGTGAACTCTTTATTTGCAAAAATTCGACCTCCACACACTTGGTGGGATGTCAGGCCTAATGAACACACAGCTCGTTTCTGCTGGTCTTCCTCCATCGGTTGCCAAGACGGAAAGCCCTCACTTCCTCACAGCCATCTACCGTATTTTTCGCTCTATAGGACGCACTTTTTCCCCTCCAAAAATTAAGGCGAAATGTTTGTGCATCACTTGAAACGGTCCAGTCTAAATTCTTAAGACAGATTCTAGCCGTTCTACCATGCGCACCAAATGCGGCCCTACAGCTGGAGACTGGCCTCCTCTCCGTCGAAACCCGAACCTGCTTAAGAACATTCAACTATTGGCTTCACTTAAATTTAAACCCATCCGGACTACTACCTCTAGTAGCACGAGATGCTCATAGAAGTCGGTGGTCCAAAGTAGTGCATCAAAAACTACTTATATGTGGCCTCCAAGCACAGCATCTCCTGAAAATGGGTCTCCCCAAGGCAAAAACCATTATCGACCAGCGCATGAAGGATATTGAGCAGCAGAATAATCTGGCTTATATTAAGAAATTTAGTGCTTGGAACGCTTATCTGCCCCCCTCCCACTTTGATTTTCGGGCACCTTATTTGTCTACCTTAACCATTCCAAAACTCAGACGGGCCTTTACACTGGCCAGACTAAATATGTTACCCTCAGCTGTTCTTGAAGGTAGATATCAAGGAACTTCATTCGAGAACCAGCTCTGCCCCTGTGGAGCTGGCTGCGTGGAGACTGTGTCACACATTCTCCTGTCTTGTTCCCTATATAAAGATCTCAGGGACGTGACCATCACGCCGCTCCTATCTGCCATCCCGGGCCGCTCTTGTGAAGCCAAATTGTTCTCACTCCTAGCCAACCAGAACAGCTCGACAACAGAGAAGGTTGCCAAATTTTTCGAAAGAGCAATGAGACTGAGAGCTGCTATCTGAATGACATCAGTGTCGTCACCCGGATTCCTTGCCTAGGATCTTATCATTATTATCTTTATGTTTTATTATTAGTATTTTATTATCTCGGCTAACTTTTAGGTACTGAGATTTTTAACTTATCTGCATCTGGTTATTATTATCTTTCTCCCTGTCCTGACCATCCCTCCGAGGTTATATTTATATTTATAATCTTTCAATTTGGCTGGTCTATTTACTTAACCGACCTGGAACAATCTACATGAGAAAAGACCGCCGCCCATGGGACAGAGGGTCATTGATGAATTATAATCCAGCTTCTACCTAGGGTTTTAATAGGTCATAAGATTATAACTATATTTGTAATGTATTTTTGTCGGTGTTTGTCATAGAATCATGTAATCATAGAATCATAGAGTTGGAATAGACCACAAGGGCCATCGAGTCCAACCCCCTGCCAAGCAGGAAACACCATCAGAGCACTCCTGACATATGGTTGTCAAGCCTCTGCTTAAAGACCTCCAAAGTAGGAGACTCCACCACACTCCTTGGCAGCAAATTCCACTGTCGAACAGCTCTTACTGTCAGGAAGTTCTTCCTAATGTTTAGGTGGAATCTTCTTTCTTGTAGTTTGGATCCATTGCTCCGTGTCCGCTTCTCTGGAGCAGCAGAAAACAACCTTTCTCCCTCCTCTGTGTGACATCCTTTTATATATTTGAACATGGCTATCATATCACCCCTTAACCTCCTCTTCTCCAGGCTAAACATGCCCAGCTCCCTTAGCCGTTCCTCATAAGGCATCGTTTCCAGGCCTTTGACCATTTTGGTTGCCCTCCTCTGGACACGTTCCAGTTTGTCAGTTGTCCTTTGATGCTATGGCCTGTTGGCTACACAAATAAAGTCCTTGTTGTTGTTGTTGTGTGTGCATCCTATAGAGCGAACGCAGGCTGTGCGGCTAAGCCCAAAGCCAACACAGGGAGATGGAGCGCTGCGCAGCGCTCCGTCTCACTGTTCTAGCTTGGGGATGGCTGCGCAAAACCTCCGCAGGGCAGTGGGGTGAAGGCACCCCACTGTTCTGCGGAGGCTTCAAAGGCTGCGCTCCGGGGGCTTCAGGCAGCTATCCGCAAGCCTTCGGAGCGCAGCAGGAGTTCCACAGCCTGATCTACAGCTTTACTTGTAGGTCTCATTTGTTACTCCTCTGGAATTTGGCATATATATTTTTCCAACCTATCCCTGATGGTTTTCTATAGCCAGTTGGCTCTTAACATTATATTAGGCGATATACAGTGTTTAAGGCTCACCTCTGCAGTCACAGTGCAGTCTTGGACCAATATCTCTCTTTTGGAAATGTGTAATCTCAATGACTCACTCTCTCTCTTTTTTTCAAAGCACATCATAGATGTGTCAGGTGCTTTTTGCTGACATAGTACTTTTAAGTACTTGGTACTTTTAATCTGCACAGTAGAAAAATTTCAGAGATGCTCCAATCCTGCTTTCTCCTGGCACAATGCCTGGTGGAGAAAAGGGCATTATCCAAGGTGTTTTCCTCCACATCACAGGTTTGTTACATTACTGGTAAATTTATTTGGCTTGTTAGTCACTTATAGAAAAGTGTAAAAGGTGGGGGGGAGTCTCTGAGCAACTTTTAAAAAGAGAGCATAAAGTATATCATAAAAACAGATAATAAACTGCAGGAAAACTATTATGAAACAGACCCAGCAACAGCGGAAAACTTCAGCGGCAGGAAACATCTTATCAACAAACAACAGAACAGTTGACTTAATCCAGGTGTAGGCAACCTAAGGCCAGGCCGGATCCAGCCCAATCGCCTTCTCAATCCGGCCCGTGGACAGTCCAGGGATTCAGCGTGTTTTTTACATGAGTAGAATGTGTCCTTTCATTTAAAATGCATCTCTGGGTTATTTGTGAGGCCTGCCTGGTGTTTTTACATGAGCAAAATGTGTGCTTTTATTTAAAATGCATCTCTGGGTTATTTATGGGGCATAAGAATTCGTTCATTCCCCCCCCCCAAAAAAAATATAGTCTGAGGGACAGTGGGCCGGCCCCTTGCTGATAAAGTTTGCTGACCCCTGACTTAATCTGTCCAGTGCCTTCTTGGTGGTGGCACCCGCCCTGTGGAACGCCCTGCCACCAGATGTCAAAGAGAAGAACAACTACCAGACTTTTAGAAGACATCTGAAGGCAGCCCTGTTTTGGAAAGCTTTTAATGTTTAACAAACTACTGTATTTTAATTCTTTGTCGGAAGCCGCCCAGAGTGGCTGGGGAAACCCAGCCAGATTTGTGGGGTATAAATAATAAATTATTATTATTATTATTATTATTATTATTATTATTATTATTATTATTATTAAAGATGTCAATGACAGCGCCAGGCAGGCTCCCCTGGGGAGAGCAATCCACGAGCAGGAAACTATGGCTAAAACGGCCCCTTTTCCTTGTCACCACCCACTGCAAATGCAACTGAAAAAGGCAAAATGCAGACAAGTCATTGAGAACAGGTCTTGTGATGGACACTCACCGAGAGGCCTATGAAGACAGCCATCTTCTTCCCAAACCTTACCAGGAACCACTGCCAGACAGGGATGGAGAGGCAGGCGACAACCTGGAGGCAAAGAGGGGAAAGGAAACTCATCACCCGGCATGACCCAGAGCTCTTTGACACAACAAAAAAGGAATGGCAATACAAACTGTTAGAGTATATTGAACTGGCTAGATTAACAGAGGCCGTTAGAGATCACACTAGACAAGAGTTTCAAAAAGCATGGGGGAAATGAAGAGAATACTTCACAAAACAGTGCCCTAAAATACATACCCAGACTTGTCTCGATTAATGCCTGCAGGATAATTTGTGGATATTTAAGTTATAATTAGAAAAATCTTAATAATTATTCAGCTTCTAAGACGTAAATGAGGAGGCCAGATACAGGATAAAGGAAGTATTTTATTTGGTTGTTTGTATTGTTGTATGTTATGTTTATTGTATGTTATGTTCAGGTTTAATGAGGGTGGATTTCTGTATTGGGGGTGGGGGGTTTATGTTATGTTGTAAACAAAATTTCTAATAAAAATTAAGAAAATTCAGAAATTCAGAGCTCTTTGGCACAAGGCTGTATTTATCTTACTTGGGTAGTCTTATTCGGCTTTCTAAGGAAGATTAATCGCAGCAGATGAATGAGCAACCCACCTCAGGGCTCCGCCTGGTGACCTGTTCCTTGAGCATCCTTCCTGATTTGCTCCCACAAAGCTCAGGCGGAAGTCAGACTTACGGACAATTCCAGACTGTCTGTGATGGCCTGGGATTCGGATGCTGAACCTGAGGGATCCCAGCCTGCACAGGATTCCCCGCCTCCAGAACCAGCTGAGCCTCATGAGCCTGAAGGGTCCTCACCTTTGCTGGATCCTCAGGTGGAGGCGTCAGCCGAGTCTGCTCTGGCTCCAGAGGTGATGGAGGACCCATTGCCTGCAGGTGCTCCACTCTCAGCCCCGTCAGGGGAAGCGGAGGTTGCCTCTGGGTCCGGTAACCCTCCAGCCTCTCCTGAGCTGCAGAGGCTCAGGGCAGAGAGGCGAGTCACCAGAGGATCGGGGCCGCCCTATGCCTCGGGGCAGATAAAAGCTGGCCAGCCCCAGTCCCGAGGTGCAGGAGCAACATTGTTGGTTGCTAGTGTCGGATTCTCAGGCCGCAGTCAGAGGTAACTGGCCACACTCCAGGCATTCGGCTTGAGATCCTTGTTGAGCTCCCCATCTGCGTCTCCCGGCAGGATACAGGCAAGGTCACAATCGGCGATCCCACTCAGCGTGAGAGGGACACACCTCTCCTCCCTCCTCCCTGCTTCCCTCAGGGAGGGGAAAAGAGACAGACAGAAATCTATTTACATGTCTTTATTTCTGTCATTCCAGCAGTACAGAGAAACACGTCTGCACTCTCCAGACTCCAATAGTAGAGAGAGAAACTCCACCCCTGTACTTCCAGTACAGGTCAGATGACACTCTGAGCTAACATCTGGTGCTCAGTACAGTGAATAGACTGCCCCTTTGTTCCAATAGTACAGTCCCAAACATCAACATCCTGTTTTGCATTCCAGACACCTGCAGCTCGCTCTTGCATTGCTGCTTTTTCCTGACAGCTAGTTCCTGCCTGAACCCTGTACTGCTTTTCTGCCAGAGCTCCTGACCCGCCCTGGCTCCCTGCTTACAAGCCTGTTCCTGACTTCACCCGACTCCCTGCCCTGCACCCAGCTTCAGCTACTACGGACTGTCTCCACGTTGCACCTTTGACCCCGGACCGGACTTGGACCTCGCCTCTCGGGTAACCCATGGGACCAGCACACTGTCCCTATTTTGGGGTCGTATCCAGCCATATCCCAGAAAATTCAAGCTGTGCAAGGAAAGCTGGTTTGGAGCTTTTGCACAGCAAACCTGCTTCTCCCACAAAATATGAATTTGTTTTGCAGTATGGAAAGTGTTATGTACTGAGTTGAATAGGATCCAAAAGGCAGCAATCTGATTGGTCCTAGAACAATAGGATTCAGAATGCAGCAGTCTGATTGGTCCTAGAACAATGCAGCAGTATGATTGGTCTGCAGGAGCCACCCAATCCAGCTCCAGATGGAAGTGAATCCACAACCTGATTGGCCTACAGGTGAATTCTGGAATTAGCCAAGCACGTGCAGCCCATTGTGTAAATAATGTATATAAAGCAGATACTTTGGGGAAACTTTCATTCCTCCTCACCTCTATGAGCTGAATAAAGAGCATGAAATCCACTCTTGACTCTGAGTATATTTCAGAAAGTGATGGGGAAATGTACTGGAACATAGGAGCCAACTCGTAGGGGCTGAGGGGGCTTTGCCCCCCCATAAAATATTTGAGGGGCCTCCTCCACCTCTCCCCCCTCAGCTGATCGGCATTGCCATTCAAATAGTGTGTGTGTACCACATCATGTGATCGAGCCAACAGTGTGACGCGGTGGCTAAAAAAGCCAATGCAATTCTGGGCTGCATCAATAGGAGTATAGCATCTAGATCAAGGGAAGTAATAGTGCCACTGTATTCTGCTCTGGTCAGACCTCACCTAGAGTACTGTGTCCAGTTCTGGGCACCACAATTCAAGAAGGACACTGACAAACTGGAACGTGTCCAGAGGAGGGCAACCAAAATGGTCAAAGGCCTGGAAACGATGCCTTATGAGGAACGGCTAAGGGAGCTGGGCATGTTTAGCCTGGAGAAGAGGAGGTTAAGGGGTGATATGATAGCCATGTTCAAATGTATAAAAGGATGTCACATAGAGGAGGGAGAAAGGTTGTTTTCTGCTGCTCCAGAGAAGCAGACACGGAGCAATGGATCCAAACTACAAGAAAGAAGATTCCACCTAAACATTAGGAAGAACTTCCTGACAGTAAGAGCTGTTTGACAGTGGAATTTGCTGCCAAGGAGTGTGGTGGAGTCTCCTTCTTTAAGCAGAGGCTTGACAACCATATGTCAGGAGTGCTCTGATGTGTTTCCTGCTTGGCAGGGGGTTGGACTCGATGGCCCTTGTGGTCGATTCCAACTCTATGATTCTATGATTATGCAGGGCGGGGCTTACCTGCCCTCTCCCCAATATTTTATTCAAGTTGGCACCAAAGTAGTGGAAAGTGTGGGACGACACTCGCTTGATGCAACGTCCCCTAGTGTCCACCACAAAGAAGTCAGGATATTCATTAAATAAAAGGTAAAAGGACCCCTGACCATCAGGTCCAGTCGTGGCCGACTCTGGGGTTGCGGCACTCATCTCGCTTTATTGGTCGAGGGAGCCGGCGTACAGCTTCCGGGTCATGTGGCCAGAATGACCAAGCCGCTTCTGGCAAACCAGAGCAGCGCACGGAAACGCCGTTTACCTTCCCGCAGGAGCGGTACCTATTTATCTACTTGCACTTTGAGGTGCTTTTGAACTGCTAGGTTGGCAGGAGCAGGGACCGAGCAACGGGAGCTCACCCCGTCGTGGGGATTCGAACCGCTGACCTTCTGATTGGCAAGTCCTAGGCTCTGTGGTTTAACCCACAGCGCCACCCGTGTCCCATATATAAAATCTATATAAAATACAGTATAGATTTGATATGCAGTTGAAAACATTTACATTAGGAGCCACGGAGGGGATGGGTGGAGGTCTCCAGATTCAGAGAAATCTCTCTATAGTGGTACCTCGGTTGTGGAATGTAACCCGTTCTGGAAGACCATTTGACTTCTGAAACATTCGACAACCGTGGCGCAAAGGGCAGTATGCAAAGTCAATGCAGAAAACGTGGAAAAAACACAGCAGAAGCCGTTCGATTTCCTCGGTGTGTTCGAAAACGTAAGCATTTACTTCTGCGTTTTCAGCGTTCAAAAACCAAAATGTTCGGTTTCTGAGATGCTCATAAACCAAGGTACCACTCTATATGGAAATGTATTTGGTTTTGTTATAAATTTATATTTGAAAAATCAAATAAAAACGATTTTTAAAAAAGGTCAGGCAATACGTACCAACATGATGAGCACCAGATGCTGGAAGCTCCCAGGCAGTCCAGCTGCATGAGTGCAGAAGAAGGCAAAGATTCCCTGGGCAAGCTGTGGGTGGAAACGGAACAGCCTCAGCGAGCACTCGGGCGCTGAACGGGCGAGTGTGGCATGCCACTCCCTGCTAAACCATTGCTTCCATTTTTATGCTCAGTGGCTGTCAAGCAGGCTGTTTTCAGAATGAAAATCAGTGGTGGGGAAACACCACCTTGCCAGGTTTTTTGGGTCAAGCCACACTCACCTGCCCTTACCTGTGGCAGGTAAAGATACACCTGGGTTGAAAGTGCATTTTGCACATGCTGCCAATCAGTGAACAAGGTCGGAAGGAGCAAAGGACTTTCCCATCCCTTGCTATGGACCCCGTTAACTGGAGATGCCAGGGATCGAACTTTCGGCAATCCAAGCAGGTGCTCTACGGGACCGCCTCTCCTGGTCTGCCCCACAGAGGACCTTAAGGTCCATAGTTTAGAGGTCCCGGGCCCTACAAAAGTTAGATTATCCTCCACCAGGGACAGGGCCTTCTCAGTGGTGGCTCCGACCTGGTGGAATGCTCTGTCCCATGACACCAGGGCCCTGCAGTATTTAACCTCCTTCTGCAGGGCCCGTAAGACAGAGCTATTCCGCCTGGCTTTCAATTTGAACTTAGCCTGATCTTTTATTCCCCTTCCTTCCCTTCCTCTCCCCTTTTTATGAAGATTACCTGCTCTGGGATCCCACAGCTAATTCTCCCCTGGTCTCCTCGCTGGCCCAAATAGGAATAATTTAGCCAGCTAGCCCTGGTGATCATCTAATGTTTATTTGATGGATTTCCCCCTAAATTGATTTTTGAATTCTGAATTTATCGTTATTCACGTTTTATACTGTATTTTATGCTGTTTTTTGTTGCATCAATTACGTGTTTTAAATTTGTTGTTAGCCGCCCTGAGCCCGGTTTTCTGAACCGGGAAGGGCGGAGTATAAATTAAAAATTTATTATTTATTATTATTACTGCTGAGCTATGGCCCATCCGGCAAATTCAGTGTAGCGCTGAGCAATTGTGTCCCGCTTCCGCCCCAGGAAAGCCCTGTTACCCAGCCATGGTAGGGCCTGCTGTTACCTGGAAGGCCAGCGATGCCAGCAAGAAACCTGCAAGGAGCCGGGTGTAGGAGCTGTGGCTCAGGACGGCCCGCAGACTGGCAAAGAATGGGACTCTGGTCTTCCCCAAAGGGGTGTATCGTCCTGGCAAAAAAGAAAAAGAAAGAGGGAAGAAAGGAACAGTAACATGGATTTATTTCTGCCATTTCTGAATTGCCTTTCTGCACCAGAATGCCCAAGGCAAACGTATGGTGTAATAGAAGGGGAGCAGGCTACCATTAACTTCCTTTAAGCTTTCCTTTGGCAAACCAAGTTGATGGACTATGCCGAAATGGCAAAATTAACTGGGAAGCTCAGAAACCAAGAGGGCAAGAACTTTTTTTAAAAAAAGAATGGGAAAAGTTTATAATTTACTTACAAGACCATTGTAAGCAAGTTAAAACATTAGCAGGATTTGTGATGTAGTGGAAAGAATGGATAATTTGGAAGGACAAAAATTTGGACATATTGATGTTGTTGTTGTTGTTGTTTAGTCATTTAGTCGTGTCCGCCTCTTCGTGACCCCGTGGACCAGAGCACGCCAGGCACTCCTGTCTTCCACTGCCTCCTGCAGTTTGGTCAGACTCATGTTTGTAGCTTCGAGAACACTGTCCAACCATCTCGTCCTCTGTCGTCCCCTTCTCCTTGTGCCCTCCATCTTTCCCAACATGGGGGTCTTTTCCAGGGAGTCTTCTCTTCTCATGAGGTGGCCAAAGTCTTGGAGTCTCAGCTTCATGATCTGTCCTTCCAGTGAGCACTCAGGGCTGATATCCTTCAGAATGGAGAGGTTTGATCTTCTTGCAGTCCATGGGACTCTCTTTTTTTTTATATATAAAATTTTTATTGGTTTTACAGAATTTTTTAAAGACAAACAAACACCTAAAAAGACATACAAACAGCAGTCCATGGGACTCTCAAGTGTCTCCTCCACCACCAGAATTCAAAAGCAACAACAACTAAACAACAACGCATTTCTTTCTTCGCAGGGTGTTTCCAGACAGGATCTTAATATTGCAAGCAGGCAATTCAGAAGATGCAAATGGGTCATTGGCAACAGCAATGTATGGGTGTGTTTTAACTTTTTCAGAAGGGAAGATGGGTCTTGTTTTGGACTTTGCAAAGAATCTTGCATGCATAAGCCGCAGCCATCCCACCATAAGCATCTGTCTGGATGTACCCTGGATCTTGTGACCAGACCCAGGGCTGAACCTTCAAGAAAAGTCACAGTGAGCGCCAAAAATATGAAATAGTTATACGTTTACCTGGCTGCTCTTTCACTCCCAAGAAGAGGACCAAACAGGAAAGGAAATAAAGAGAGCCAAGAACCAGGGAGGCGACAACATACGCCGTGCGCTGAAAGGGAAACAGAGAAAACCATTTACTGGCCAAGTGCAAAATCACAACCAGTCAAAATCTGATGGCTTGTTCTCTGGTGCAATGCATGCATAATCCACTCAGAGTAAACGCACTGAAGGGATTGGACCTAAGTTAGTCATGTCCGTTCATTTAGGGAAGTTTTTAATGTTTAATGTTCTGTTGTGCTTTTAATTCTGTTGGGAGCCGCCCAGAGTAGTATGGGAATATTAAAGATTGTAGGAAAGAATACAGTGGTACCTCGGTTTAAGAACAGCCCTGTTTACGAACTATTTGGTTTACAAACTCCGCAAAACTGGAAGTAGTGTCCCGGTTTGAAAACTTTACCTCTGTTCGTAAACCGAAGTACCACTGTATATTGAATAAGTATTAGCCTTCCCTCACTCACGCTAGTAAGTGATGTAGCAGAGAAGATTCCCCTCAATATAGTAGAAGCTAGTTTGCAGGTTCGTTAGAATCTCTTCGTTAAGTTTATTCCTGGTATCCCCTTTTGATCCCACTTAAAAAGACACAGGTGGCGCTGTGGGTAAAACCTCAGCGCCTAGGACTTGCCGGGACGCGGGTGGCGCTGTGGGTAAAACCTCAGCACCTAGGACTTGCCGATCGTAAGGTCGGCGGTTCGAATCCCCGCGGCGGGGTGAGCTCCCATCTTTCGGTCCCAGCTCCTGCCAACCTAGCAGTTCGAAAGCACCCTTAAGTGCAAGTAGATAAATAGGGACCACTTTATAGCGGGAAGGTAAACGGCGTTTCCGTGTGCTGCTCTGGTGCCGGTTCGCCAGAGCAGCTTCGTCACGCTGGCCACGTGACCTGGAAGTGTCTCCGGACAGCGCTGGCTCCCGGCCTCTAGAGTGAGATGAGTGCACAACCCTAGAGTCTGTCAAGACTGGCCCGTACGGGCAGGGGTACCTTTACCTTTACCTAAAAAGACACAAGAGTCTTTCTGAGCAAAGTAACAAAAGGTTTATTCACATTTCAGTTCGCAATATGATTCCCGGAAGGCAGGCTTTTCTTAATAGTTACACAAGAATCTGTGAGTTCATCTCATAGGGAGACGGAACTCATGTGCTGCTGGCTGAGAGCCAGCAGACAGCAAAATTACAGTAAGGCAACAAAAGGGCGGCAGGAGAGCAGCGTGGCAGCAGAAGAACAGCAACAAGACAGTATGGAGAAGACAGACGAACTAAGAACATGGCTTCGTTCATGGCTCTTTTGTGGAGTCAGCCAGAGCCACGCTCATCTCCCAGGTCACGTGCAGGAGGAGGAAGCTAAGAGGAAGTTACACTGACTGGATGTTTCCCTGCCTGTGCCCACTCTAGGAAATAATGAATGCTGCATTTGACTGCACCAATGGATTACATCCCACAAGTGGCTGGGGAAACCCAGCCAGATGGGCGGGGTATAAATAATGAATTATTATTATTATTATTATTATTATTATTATTATTATTATTATTATTACTACTACTACTACTACTACTACTACTACTACTCCTGCCAACCTCGCAGTTCGAAAGCACGTCAAAGTGCAAGTAGATAAATAGGTACCACTCGCAACCCGAGTGTCCACTGAGGTAGTAAAAGGTAAAGTGATCCCTGACCATTAGGTCCAGTCGTGGCCGACTCTGGGGTTGCTGGATGACCAAGCAGGAAAGTAAACAGAGTTTCCGTGCACTGCTCTGGTTCGCCAGAAGCGGCTTAGCCATGCTGGCCACATGACCCGGAAGCTGTACGCTGGCTCCCTCAGCCAATAAAGCAAGATGAGCGCCGCAACCCCAGAGTCGGCCACGACTGGACCTAATGGTCACGGGTCCCTTTACCTTTTACTACTACAGTGGACACTCAGGTTGCGAATGTGATCTGTGTGGGAAGCACGTTTGCAACCCACAGCACCGCGTGTGTGCACACGCAAGTTGCAATTTGGCACTTCTGCGCATGCGCAAAGCACGATTTAGCGCTTCTGTGCGTGCACAACTGCCAAAACCCGGAAGTATCCCGTTCGGGTACTTCCGGGTTTCGGTACGTCCGTAACCTGAAAAAATGCAACCTGAAGCGTCTGTAACCCAAGGTATGACTGCACTACAGTACTATTATTAATGGAGCTAATCTGAATAGGGATGGCAGCATGGGGGAATGGAGCCTCCTCAAGGAAGGTTATGCTTGCTAGAACCCTGAACAGGAGCAGCTCTGTTAGGCTGGGGCATGCTGCAACATTTTGTTGCAGCTCTCACTTGCTCCATGCAGCTCCCAGTCCCATTTCAGCTCCCATGTGGCTGGTTGCCTACAGCCGCCAAGGGCCGGCCCAACTCTTACCGCATTCTCAAGCACGTCCGGGACCAGAGAGGTGTAGTTTTTTGCCAGGGTGCCATTCGTCACGTCACACCTCTTCCTCATGCTGGCGTGGTGACTCCCGACGATTTGTCCCTGGATACCCGACCCCACCAGGGTGCTCAGCATCTCCACTCCCATCCCTGCCGAAAGCCGTGGAAAAGTGGGAGAGGCGTGAGCGGAAAGGAGTCGCAGCACAGCTCTAAACCAGGGGGGGGGGCAAGGCTCTTCTATCTGGCCCTCAGGACTCTGCCCAGGCCACACACCCTTCCCCTACGCCAGACCCCTCACCATCCCCATCTCACACCCTCCTTGAGTGATATATGCCTGGCCAGAAGGTGCCTGGATGAAGATCAGAGTGGCGCTTGCAGAAGTTTCTACAACTCTGGATTTTGCATGGCTGGAACCTAGCCTATGGTTACCAGACGTCCCCGTTTCCCAAGGACAGTCCCCGGATTTAAAAATCTGTCCCTGACAAAATCTGTCCATGGAATGTCCCCGGATTTCATTTAAAGTCCCTGGATTTATATTTTAAGTGTTGTAGATTTATTATGAGGGAATGAAGTCTTAAGTCTTAAGTTAACCATATTTGCACATCAGTTTCTAATGTTGTGAGTGTCCTCTATTTCAGAGGCTTCTACTCTGCAGCCTCCTATAGTTGTTTTAACTGCGAGTCTTTTAGTTCTTATGCTCTTACAGTACTTTTAACTGCGTGTTTTTGTTTGTTTTTAGTTCTTAACTGTTTTAATTATCAGTTTTTATCCATCCATTATCTGTGTTTAATCTTGTATTTTATTCAGATGTTTTATTCTATGCTTGTTTCTTTGTCCTTATTTCCTCTAACAATTATCTGTTTAAAAAATCCTAACGGCTATTTTATTTATATGTTTTTTTATCCTGGTCTGTGACCGTAATAAAGTTCATTCATGAAGAAGAAGAAGAAGAGTTTGGATTTGATATCCCGCCTTTCACTCCCCTTCAGGAGTCTCAAAGCGGCTAACATTCTCCTTTCCCTTCCTCCCCCACAACAAACACTCTGTGAGGTGAGTGGGGCTGAGAGACTTCAGAGAAGTGTGACTAGCCCAAGGTCACCCAGCAGCTGCAGGTGGAGGAGCGGAGACACGAACCCGGTTCCCCAGATTACGAGACTACCGCTCTTAACCACTACACCACACTGGCTCTCGAGGGAATGAATGTTGCGTAATTGGTTCAACGGCTCATGAGGGAATGAATGTTGCATGATTGGTTCAACGGCACAAGACACATCATATGGGGACTTCCGGCGAGGCAAAATGGCGGGCGCCACGGCAGCAAGCAGCTCCTGAAGCCAGCCAGAGCCAACTGCGCTACCAGGCTGGCTCCGGGCTGCTGAGACTGCCGCTGCCACTGCCAAGGGGGAACTGGGGACGCCCAGCGCATCAACTGGGGAAACCACGTGGCCCCTGGAAAGTTGCCCAGAAGCAAAAGTGGACCTCATGTTGGAAGAGGTTCCTTACCCCTGGGTTTAACCGATAAACAGTAAGCGTTGATGGCTCCAGCTGTTATCTTGGTAGCAGGATGATCATGCCAACTACTGGGCTCCACAAATATTCAAGATTTCATCCAAAGTGGCATGCAAAACAAGGGAAGAGTCCCATAGACAGATAGTATGCAGGACCATCCTTAGAAAGGATGTGGACAAGCTGGAAGGTGCGCAGAGGAGGGTGACCAAGATGATCAAAGGTCTGGGAACCAAGCCTGATGAGGAACGGCTGAAGGAGCTGGGCATGTTTAGCATGGAAAAGAGGAGACTGAGCTGAGATATGAGAGCCAGCTTCAAAAATCTGAAGGGCCGTCACATGGAAGATGGAACAAGCGTGAGGTCCAGCACCGAGGGCCTTCTGGCGGTTCCCTCGCTGTGAGAAGTGAGGTTACAGGGAACCAGGCAGAGGGCCTTCTCGGTGGTGGCCCCTGCCCTGTGGAACTCTCTCCCACCAGATGTCAAAGAGAACAACTACCAGACTTTTAGAAGACATCTGAAGGCAGCCCTGTTTAGGGAAGCTTTTAATGTTTAATAGACTGTGCTGGTCCCGGGGGGAAGGTTACCATTGGCGTGGTCAAAGTCCGGTCCTGGGTCACGAGTCTGGAAACAGTTCACAAAGAGCGAGGCGGGGTCCAAAGCAGGAAGGCGGGCGGGGACGGGAACCCTGGAAGGCCAGGTCTGGGTCCAGGCAAGAGCAGGTACTCAACGACATTGCTCCCACAACCTGGGACCGGGCTGACTGGCCTTTATCTTCTCTGAGGCCAGGGGCGGTCCCGGTCCCCAGGAGACCTGCCTCTCCTGGCCTTAAGGCGAGCACTCCTCCTGGGAGAAAACAGTTCCCTTCGCCTCTCTGCCCTGAGCCTCTGCAGCTCAGGAGAGGCTGGAGGGTTACTGGACCCAGGGGGAGGCTCACCTTCCCCTGACAGGGCTGGGAGAGGCGCACCTGTAGGCACTGTGTCCTCAATCACCTCCGGAGCCAGAGTGGAATCACCTGGTGCCTGCTCCTGAGGATCCGGCACAGGTGAGGGCCCTTCAGGTTCAAGCCCCAGCCCCAGCTCAGCTGGTCCTGGAGGCAGGGACTCCTGTGCAGGCTGGGATTCCTCCGGTTCAGCCTCTGAATCCGATTCCCAGGCCATCACATAGACTATTGTATTTTAATATTCTGTTGGAAGCCGCCCAGAGTGGCTGGGGAAACCTAGCCAGATGGGCGGGGTATAAATAATAAATTATTATTATTATTCTGATCTGGATGGTAGGATACGAACCAATGGCTTCATCCTGGAGAAGAGTGACTAGTGGGGTGCCACAGGGTTCTGTCTTGGGCCCGGTCTTATTCAACATCTTTATCAACGACTTGGATGATGGACTCAAGGGCATCCTGATCAAATTTGCAGATGACACCAAACTGGGAGGGGTGGCTAACACCCCAGAGGACAGGATCACACTTCAAAACGACCTTGACAGATTAGAGAACTGGGCCAAAACAAACAAGATGAATTTTAACAGGGAGAAATGTAAAGTATTGCACTTGGGCAAAAAAAATGAGAGGCACAAATACAAGATGGGGGACACCTGGCTTGAGAGCAGTACATGTGAAAAGTATCTAGGAGTCTTGGTTGACCACAAACTTGACATGAGCCAACAGTGTGACGCGGTAGCTAAAAACCCAATGCAATTCTGGGCTGCATCAATAGGAGTATAGCATCTAGATCAAGGGAAGTAATAGTGCCACTGTATTCTGCTCTGGTCAGACCTCACCTGGAGTACTGTGTCCAGTTCTGGGCACCACAATTCAAGAAGGACACTGACAAACTGGAACGTGTCCAGAGGAGGGCAACCAAAATGGTCAAAGGCCTGGAAACGATGCCTTATGAGGAACAGCTAAGGGAGCTGGGCATGTTTAGCCTGGAGAAGAGGAGGTTAAGGGGTGATATGATAGCCATGTTCAAATATATAAAAGGATGTCACATAGAGGAGGGAGAAAGGTTGTTTTCTGCTGCTCCAGAGAAGCGGACACGGAGCAATGCATCCAAACTACAAGAAAGAAGATTCCACCTAAACATGAGGAAGAACTTCCTGACAGTAAGAGCTGTTCGACAGTGGAATTTGCTGCCAAGGAGTGTGGTGGAGTCTCCTACTTTGGAGGTCTTTAAGCAGAGGCTTGACAACCATATGTCAGGAGTGCTCTGATGGTGTTTCCTGCTTGGCAGGGGGTTGGACTCGATGGCCCTTGTGGTCTCTTCCAACTCTATGATTCTATGATCCCTGAATGGCTGAGATCACCCGAGATCAATACTCTGAGGAGAATTAATGGGATCAGAGGCGACTGAAGAGAAAAGAATATCAGCACCATTTGTCTCAGAATTACTAGTTTCTACCTGAGGAATGAAACCAGATATTTGGTTCAGCTCTCTTTTTAAGAGGTGTCCTGCTTCCAGTTCAGTTATGAAAATGGAGCGGTGGGGGCACAGATGCTTCTTACCCCACCAGGCCAGTTGGAAAAGTCTGCTCTCAATCATATAAAGCTGATTTTAAATGAATTTCATGCTTGGGAGAGGAGCACCTTGCCTGCCACATCTGGAAACTTGCAGTGGGGAAACCCAAACTGCTCCTACTAAGCTGACAGTTCTTGTAAACCATCTGAAATCCTGCGCAGTCTTTGCCGCTCCTAAGAAGTTCAGGCACTAACAAAAATGAGCACATCTGCCCCCAATCCTCAGGCTGTGGACACAGAACCTGACCCAGGCTCCCTGTTGCTCCCATACTGGCACCAGAGATAATTCATTTAAAACTTGCATAATCCAAAACTGCCCCTATGAGGTGTGGTCAGGATCACAGGTCTTTAAGCAGAGGCTTGACAACCATATGTCAGGAGTGCTCTGATGGTGTTTCCTGCTTGGCAGGGGGTTGGACTCGATGGCCCTTGTGGTCTCTTCCAACTCTGTGATTCTATTATTCTAAGTTACAAGAAAGGAGGTTCCGACGAAACATCAGAAAGAACTTTTTGATGGTAAGAGCCGTTTGACAGTGGAATGGTCTCCCTCGGATAGTGGTGGACTCTCTCCTTCCTTGGAGGTTTCTAAGCAGAGGTTGGATGGCCATCTGCCATGGATGCTTTAGCTGAGATTCCTTCATTGCAGCAGGGTTGGACTAGATGACCCTCAGGTCCCTTCCCACTCTAAGTTTCTATGATTCTATGAAATACCCTTGCACATAAAAGTTCCCTCTCCGTAAAATCCCCATTAATTAATCAGTGTAATCTCCACCTTGTTAACTGTCACACCAGGCCTCAGGCAACGACACCAGGGCAGGACAAATGAACTGATGGGGTAGCTCAGTCGGTAAACTGTGAGACTCTTAATCTCAGGGTTGGGTGTTCGAGTCCCACGCTGGGCAAAAGATCCCTACATTGCAGAGGGTTGGGCTAGACTGAGCAGGGGTAGGCAAACTAAGGCCCAGGGGCCAGATCCAGCACAATCACCTTCTAAATCTGGCCTGCGGACGGTCCGGGAATCAGCATATTTTTACATGAGTAGAGTGTGTCCTTTTATTTAAAATGCAACTCTGGGTTATTTGTGGGGCATAGGAATTCGTTCATCCCCCCAAAAAAAAATACAGTCTGGCCTCCCACAAGGTCTGAGGGACAGTGGACCGGCCCCCTGCTGAAAAAGTTTGCTGACCCCTGGGCTAGAGAGTCCTTGTTTCTCCATTCCAACTCTATGATTCTATTATTTTTTCCAGACTAGGAAATCCCTGTAGAGCAGGCATCCCCAAACTTGGCCCTCCAGATGTTTTGGGACTACAGTTCCCATCATCCCTGACCACTGGTCCTGTTAGCTAGGGATGATGGGAGTTGTAGTCCCAAAACATCTGGAGGGCCGAGTTTGGGGGTGCCTGCTGTAGAGATTCACCGTCTCAGAAAACAAGGAAGGCAGGAGCTACATTTCCAGATCATTGGCAATCTCTGCCAAGGGACTTACTGTAGGCGGTTGCAGAGTCGCGGTCCATCTGACTCCCTCCTAGGAACATGGTCAGCGAGGAATAAGGGACGTGGTAGCACTAAAAGGAGGTGAAGGTAAAGGAGGGAATCTGTCAGGGTGGAAATAATAATAACAACAACAACAACAACAACAACAACAACAACAACAACAACAACAACAACAATTTATTTATACCCCACCCACCTGGGCAGCTTCCAACAAAACACTAAAATACAATGACCAGGGTGGGCGCCACTACCGAGAAGGCCCTCTGCCTGGTTCCCTGTAACCTCACTTCGCACAATGAGGAACCGCCAGAAGGCCCTCAGAGCTGGACCTCAGTGTCCGGACAGAACGATGGGGGTGGAGACGCTCCTTCAGATATACTGGACTGAGGCCATTTAGGGCTTTAAAGGTCAGCACCAACACTTTGAATTGTGCTTGGAAATGTACTGGGAGCCAGTGTAGGGCGTCTTTCAAGACCGGTGTTATATGGTCTCAGCGGCCGCTCCCAGTCACCAGTCTAGCTGCCGCATTCTGGATTAGTTGTAGTTTCTGGGTCACCTTCAAAGGTAGCCCCACCTAGAGCGCATTGCCGTAGTCCAAGCGGGAGATAACTAGAGCATGCACCACTCTGGTGAGACAGTCCGCAGGAAGATAGGGTCTCATCCTGCGTGCCAGATGGAGCTGGTAAACAGCTGCCCTAGACACAGAATTGACCTGCGCCTCCATGGACAGCTGTGAGTCCAAAATGACTCCCAGGCTGCGCATCTGGTCCTTCAGGGGCACAGTCACCCCATTCAGGACCAGGGAGTTCCCCACACCTGCCCACCCCCTGTCCCCCCAAAACAGCACTTCTGTCTTGTCAGGATTCAACCTCGATGCAATGTTGTGAGCAGGGCTCTTAGCAATGCCTACTTGTAGCTTTTTAAAAATGTGGCTTTCATTTTAAACTCCCCGCTGTGTGTGTTGTGTGTGTGTGTGTGTCTTTGTCTTTTACCCTCCTGGTCTACAAAGCCCACCTTGAACTGCAGGACGTGCCGTGTCTATATATAAACCTCAGCATCAATAAATACATGAATGGCTGAAGGGAACATTCATTCATCCATCCGTCCCACGCACAAGCGCTTACACTCATGCAGGTCTGGAAGAGGCAGTACATGACCAAATACCAAAAGAACTTCAGTGACACAGAGAGGGAATCTGAGGGCACGAACCAGAGCATAGTGTAGAAGAAGACCCCAAATGGCGTGGAGCAGACGACCCTGCAAGGAGAAAAAGAGAGCGTAAGGACCGCCTTGCAGGGCTGTCGTTGCTAAGAGCAGCCGGCTGGATGCCGTCAGGCAGCAAGCAGGATTGCATTGACTGTGCCAAAAAAATCTGGTGCTCAGAGGTAGACTATCCCTGTATCTGGAGGTTCCACTGCAATGGGGAATTCGTCACAGTTATTGGAAGAGTGGGCAATGGAAGAGTGGGCAAAGTGGAAGGGCCACAGGAAAGGCAGGAGTCCAACAGGTAGAGCTGCGGAACCAGGATGTGAAACCAGGGATCTGATCGCTGGTGCAAACGTCAGGCCACATCAGGAACATGCCAGGATCCATCCCTGAAGGTTCAGCTTCAACTGGTTCAAAAGGGGGGGGGGAAACTAACAATGCCATTGGCCAACCGCCTCTCTCTTCCCCTTTAAATCTCTGAGGTTGGAAATATAAAGGGGGAAGAGGGGAGACTTGCAAAATCTCCACTTCTGCCAAATTCGGCCCGTGGAGCCGAAAAGGTTCCACGCCCTTGGCTTAAGGCAGGGTTCAGCAAACTTTTTCAGCAGGGGGCCGGTCCACTGTCCCTCAGACCTTGTGGGGGGCCGGACTATATTTTGGGAAATAAATATGAACAAATTCCTATGCCCCACAAATAACCCAGAGATGCATTTTAAATAAAAGGACACATTCTACTCATGTAAAAACACGCTGATTCCCAGACCGTCTGCGGGCCGGATTGAGAAGGCGATTGGGCCGGATCTGGCCCCCGGGCCTTAGTTTGCCTACCCCTGGCTTAAGGGAAGGGCTGGAGCTCAGCACTAGAGCATCTTCTCAGAAGGTCCCAGGCTCTTTCCGCGTCTTTCCCAGGTAGGACTGGGAGAGATCCCTGTCCGGAACCCCCGGAAGCTGCTGCCAGCCAGTGTAGACAATACTGGCAGAGATGGGCCTCGGTATAAGGCAGCTTCCCCTACTAGTGCCTGAGGCGTGTGCAAGCGGCAACTTTGGCCCTTTGAGCTCATAGAATCACAGACTTGTAGAGCCAGAAGGGACTGTGAGGGTCATCTGGTCCAACCCCCTGCAACTCAGGAATCTTTTGCCCAGTGTGGGACTCGAACCCACAAACCTGTGATTCAGAGTCTCATGCTCTATGGACTGAGCTATCCCAAGGATTACGTGCTTCCCATCGCTGGGGGTTGGACTAGACCGGGGGTCAGCAAACTTTTTCAGCAGGGGGCCGGTCCACTGTACCTCAGAACTTGTGGGGGGCCAGACTATATTTTTGGGGGGGAATAAACGAATTCCTATGCCCCACAAATAACCCAGAGATGCATTTTAAATAAAAGGACACATTCTACTCATGGAATAACAGGCTGATTCCCGGACCATCTGCGGGCCGGATTTAGAAGGCGATTGGGCCAGATCCAGCCCCAGGGCCTTAGTTTGCCTACCCATGGACTAGCGGTTCTCATATATTATAAAAATTATAAAAAAATTAGTTTTTTAACATATCATTTTCAACAGTAATTAAACATATGGCTATGTTTTTGACTTCCATCAGTCCTGTCTGAAAATTTTCCAATCTAATCTCTTAGAGTGCATTTCTTATTTTCCCTATTACATTTCAAACTCATAACCAATATCTATCTTTTCCTATTTTGTAACACTTCCTATATTTCTCCTTGCAAAACTTCTTGTAGTCCTACTAGCGTAATTTGTTGGTTACAGTTGCTCTTCAAATAATTCATATACTCCTTCCAATCTTCTGTAAATCTCTGGTCCAGAAGTACATGGACTAGCGGTTCTCAACCTGTGCATCCCCAGATGTTGTTGGACTACAACTCCCATCATCCCTGAGCTCTGGCCTTGCTAGTCCAACAACATGTAGTCCAACAACATCTGGGGACCCACAGGTTGAGAAAGGCTGAATTTTTCGTTTTGTACCTTCCAACTCCACTGTCCTATGAGAAGCAACCGGCTTAACGCAACTCTAGCTTTTATGACCAGGCTGCCTCTTGATCTTTCCTGCAAAACACCGACAGATCCACCCGGTTTCCCCTTTTCCCTCTCACTCACCAGGGGATCAGTTTGCCCCACCTCCGGCGGGGGCTTCTGCTGACCAGGAATCCGATGGTGGGGTCGGCCACAGCATCCCAGGCTTTCCCCAGGAAAAGGATCAGCGAAGCATGGAAAGGCTCCAGCTAGATCGAGGCAAAGGGGGAGACTGAATCTGTTAGGCAGTGTGGAAAGACCTGGAGCATCAACCCAAACAACATTTCAAAATTGATTATTTAGTGTCTAATGGCCGCCGACACTTCGGAACTCCCTGTCTATTGACATCAGGCAGGATTCTTCCCTCTTTTCAGTGCCTACTAAAAACTTTTGCTTGTTTTGTTTATGCAGGCCTCTCCAGATATCTAGAATGTTTAGTTTATTGCCAATGTGAATTTTTTTGAATGCTTTAATTGCTTTTATTAATAATTGTGCTGTTTTATTATTTCTGTAAATGACTGAGGTTTTCTGCAGTCAAGCAGTATGCACATTTTATGAAATAATAATAATAATAATAATAATAATAATAATAATAATAATAATAATAATAATAATGGATGTGGGCGGCACTGTGGGTTAAACCACAGAGCCTAGGACTTGCCGATCAGAAGGCCGGCGGTTCAAATCCCCGCGATGGGGTGAGCGCCCGTTGCTTGGTCCCTGCTCCTGCCAACCTAGCAGTTCAAAAGCACGTCAAAGTGCAAGTAGATAAATAGGTACCCCTCTGGCGGGAAGGTAAACGGCGTTTCCGTGCACTGCTCTGGTTCACCAGAAGCGGCTTAGTCATGCTGGCCACATGACCTGGAAGCTGTACGCCGGCTCCCTCGGCCAGTAAAGCGAGATGAGCGCCGCAACCCTAGAGTCGGTCACGACTGGACCTAATGGTCAGGGGTCCCTTTACCTTTTAATAATAATAATAATAATAATAATAATAATAATAATAATAATTTATTAATTATACCCCACCCATCTAGCTGGGCTTCCCCAGCCACTCTGGGCAGCTTTCAACAAAATATTAAAATACAGTAATGCATCAAACATTAAAAGCTTCCCTAAACCAAAAGCCAAATGAAATAAATTTCAAGGGCTGGAAGTCACATGAGCAACTAATCTGAGTCCGGCTTCAGATAAATTGCACTTCCAGACCACTGCTATTTTCAAGTGGGATAACGCCACATTCCTACCATACATTTAAAGCACTTTGATACCACTTTAATCAGTCATTCCTTCTTTCCAGGGAACTCTGGGAATTGTAGTTTATTAAGGGTGCTGAGCGTTGTTAAGGAGACCCAGAACTACAATTCCCAGAGTTCCCTGGAAAGAAGGAATGATCGTTCAATACTATAGTTCTGGGATGGGATCCTTTCACAAACTACAGCTCCCAGAATTTCTCTCCCAGAACTACAATTCCCAGAGTTCCCTGGAAAGAAGGAATGATCGTTCAATACTATAGTTCTGGGATGGGATCCTTTCACAAACTACAGCTCCCAGAATTCTTTGGGGGAATCCATGACTGTTTGAAGTGGCATCCTACTGCTTTAAATGAATGCCCTGAATGTGGGCTCCATCACAAAATAGCAAATTGAAGCTGCACTATTGGAGTTGATTGAAGAGAGGTCTTGTGCAACAAAACCCAGACTTTTTGCAATAAGGAAAATGACAGATAAATGCACAGGAAAACATGGGATAATAATGCAACATTCTCAAACCTCCTTGTGTGCAAATCAGAAGGACCAGGTGCGCAGCCTGGGAGTCATTTTGGACTCACAGCTGTCCATGGAGGTGCAGGTCAATTCTGTATCCAGGGCAGCTGTCTACCAGCTCCATCTGGTACGCAGGCTGAGACCCGATCTGCCCGCAGACTGTCTTGCCAGAGTGGTGCATGCTCTAGTTATCTCCCGCTTGGACTACTGCCATGCGCTCTAAGTGGGGCTACCTTTGAAGGTGACCCGGAAACTACAACTAATCCAGAATGCGGCAGCTAGACTGGTGACTGGGAGCAGCTGTTGAGACCATATAGCTCCGGTCTTGAAAGACCTACATTGACTTCCAGTACATTTCTGAGCAGAATTCAAAGTGTTGGTGTTGACCTTTAAAGCCCTAAACGGCCTCAGCCCAGTATACCTGAAGGAGCATCTCCACCCCCATCATTCTTCCCAGACACTGAGGTCCAGCACCGAGGGCCTTCTGGTGGTTCCCTCCCTGTGAGAAGCCAAGTTACAGCAGTGGCATAGCGTGGGGGGTGCAAGGGGGGCAAGCCGCACCAGGCGCAACATCTGGGGGGCGCACTCGCTGCCTCCGGAGTCGCCGAAGAGCCTCGGGCGCAGGCTGTAGCGGAGCCGACGAGCTGTGCGCGCGTCCGGGCTGAAGGCGCCCGGCAGGCAGCGGCTCTCAGCGCTTGCCGCGGAGGACGCACCAGGCAGCCCCTCCTCACAGCCCCGGCTCCACCGCTGCTGCTGCAGCTGCTGGGCCGTTCCATTTTCCTCGCCTCTCTGCCCCCCTCCTCCTCCGGGCAAGCGGCGTCGTTTGGGTGGCAGCGCCAGCGGCAACTCGCAGGTTAGGGGTTGGGGGGCGCAAATTACGTGCCTTGCCCCGGGTTAGGGGGCGCAAATTACTTGCGTTGCCCCGGGTGCTGACAACTCATGCTACGCCGCTGAGTTACAGGGAACCAGGCAGAGGGCCTTCTTGGTAGTGGCACCCTCCCTGTGGAACGCCCTCCCACCAGATGTCAAGCAGAACAACAACTGCCAGACTTTTAGAAGACATCTGAAGGCAGCCCTGTTTAGGGAAGCTTTTAATATTTGATGAATCATTGTATTATAGTATCCTGCTGGAAGCCTCTTAGTTGGGCAGGGTATAAATAATAAATCATCAACATCATCATATTAAGAAACCAACATTTCATCTCCCTGCAAACAAACCAGGGGTGGATCTGCACACAGGGGAAAAACCGCTATAAATAAGTCAGAAATCAAATTGTTATAACAAAAGGGGGGAAAACCTATGGAAAAATGCTATGCAAAAGTTTTGTGCTGTCTGGCACTATCTGGTGTTGCATGTTTCATAGAATCATAGAGTTGGAAGAGACCACAAGGGCCATCGAGTCCAACCCCCTGCCAAGCAGGAAACACCATCAGAGCACTCCTGACATATGGTTGTCAAGCCTCTGCTTAAAGACCTCCAAAGTAGGAGACTCCACCACACTCCTTGGCAGCAAATTCCACTGTCGAACAGCTCTTACTGTCAGGAAGTTCTTCCTAATGTTTAGGTGGAATCTTCTTTCTTGTAGTTTGGATCCATTGCTCCGTGTCCGCTTCTCTGGAGCAGCAGAAAACAACCTTTCTCCCTCCTCTATGTGACATCCTTTTATATATTTGAACATGGCTATCATATCACCCCTTAACCTCCTCTTCTCCAGGCTAAACATGCCCAGCTCCCTTAGCCGTTCCTCATAAGGCATCGTTTCCAGGCCTTTGACCATTTTGGTTGCCCTCCTCTGGACACGTTCCAGTTTGTCACTGTCCTTCTTGAACTGTGGCGAGTTTATAACTCATTCAGATCACTGTTTTTTGACGAATGTAGCTGAGTGCCAGGATGGAGACTCACCTGCACGACATCCAGCAAGAAGATCTGGAGGAAAAACCCGACGGCGTTTCCTGTGAGCTGATACGGGGCTCCTCCAAGGGCATAGCAAACCTTCCGGTGGAGAGGTAAGGCTGGTTTCACCTGGAAAGGAGATGCTGGCAGGTGAGGAGAGCATCTCTTGAACACACACACACCCTGCAAAGGTAGCAAATCCTGCCTTCTCTAATGCAAATGTAAGAAAATGTTAAAGAGCAGCCCTGGTAGATCAGAAGGTGTTCACTTTGGTGAGCATCTGGCAGTGGTGAACTGGGCACCTCTGGGAAATTCAGTTGGGCATGAGGGGAGCATCGCATCCCTGTCAAAGTGGCGCACTCGAGGGAGGACTTTGGGGCATAGGTCAAGGGCCCCGCTCTGCAGAAATGCCCAGGAGAGCCTTCCCCAAAACACAGTATATCTGGCTTTTCACACTTTGAAGAAAGGTTTCATCTTTAAAGCCCTGTGCGGCCTAGGACCCTCGTACCTACGGGACCGCCTCTCCTGGTATGCCCCGCGGAGGACCTTAAGGTCCACAAATGGCAACACCTTGGAAGTCCCAAGTCACAAGGTGGTTAGATTGGTCTCAACTAGGGCCAGGGCCTTTTCAGTACTGGCCCCGACTTGGTGGAACGCTCTGTCCAAAGAGACCAGGGCCCTGGGGGACTTGACATCTTTCCGCAGGGCCTGCAAGACAGAGCTGTTCCGCCTGGCCTTTGGTTCGGACTCAGTCTGACCCTTATGTTTCCCTCCCCTTATGGTTTTGATTTATGGGCTACTTTTAAAATGAGGCTGCATTTTAAATTGTTTAACCTGTATTTTAAATTGCTTTATTTATTTATTTTCTATTATGTTTTTATTGTAATTTTATTGGTGTTAGCCGCCCTGAGCCCGGCTTTGGCCGGGGATTGTGGGGTATATAAAAAAAATATTATTATTATTATTATTATTATTATTATTATTATTATTATTATTATTATTATTATTATTATTATTATCCTGCATGTAAAGCACCCAAAGAATTCTGGGAGCTTCTGCCAGTCAAAGTAGAGTATGCTGAGCTAGATGGAAACGTGGTCTAATATATAGCAGACTTCTGTGCTCCCCTACTGCAGACTTTGCCAGCCTCCAGGTGTTTGGGGCTACAGGTGCCATCACCCCCAGCTGGATGGCTGCAGGTTTCTTCCTCACAACCTCCCAGTGCCTATTGCCTCTGACATGGGAGGGTCTGTAGAGATGCTGGATATGAAAATCCCTTCTGCAGTTTCTCTGCAGGTAAAGGTAAAGGGACCCCTGACCATTAGGTCAAGTCGTGGCCGACTCTGGGGTTGTGGCGCTCATCTCGCTTTATTAGCTGAGGGAGCCGGCGTACAGCTTCCGGGTCATGTGGCCAGCAGGACTAAGCCGCTTCTGGCGAACCAGAGCAGTGCACAGAAACGCCGTTTAGCTTCCCGCCGGAGTGGTACCTATTTATCTACTTGCACTTTGACGTGTTTTCGAACTGCTAGGTTGGCAGGAGCAGGGACCGAGCAACGGGCGCTCACCCCGTCACGGGGATTCGAACCGCCGACCTTCTGATCGGCAAGCCCTCGGCTCTGTGGTTTAACCCACAGCGCCACCCGCGTCCCTCTGCAGTTTCTCTACAATGCTCTAATCTGGCCTGCATCTAGCCCTATATTCAAACAGCAGGGAGTTTCCACAGTGCAAAATCCTATCGGGTTGCCTTGATCCCACTGTCAGAGGGGGGTAAAATTCCTCTCTAAACACGAGCTTCTTAGTGTGTTGACCAAGGAATTGAAGGAATTGCTATGTTCATCTTATGTAAGATCAGGGATTTGGCAGACCCAGAGAAAGCGCTCTCTCTCTCTCTCTCTCTCTCTCTCTCTCTCCTGACTGCTGCCTCTTCCTTTGACACTGAGTGGGGTTTCAGCATTTCCTGATAGGCCTAAAATACAATTTCTGAACACGGTGTCGAAGTGACCTGACCTCTCTCAAGTCACGACAACATCCAAAGTCCAGAGTCTGGCCGGTGTTCAAAAGAGGCAATGGAAGTTTTTTCGGTGGATAACAAAGAACCAGAAGAGAATATGTGGTTGAGGAAAGCAAGCTTCCTCAAGGACTCTTCAATCACCTTTCTTGACCTCAATTCCCCAGCTGTAAATTGGGCATAATCACAACTTTCCAGGCAGCAGTGGTGTGTGAGAGACAGAGAGAGAGAGAAGACGAGAAAGAGAAAACAGGACTTCAAATGTTTCAAGATCGCACACACATAAAGAATAGAATATTGCTCTCAGAAAGCATCTTTCTTTAAAAATAAAGCAAAAGCAAGATTCTAGTCCTTTTTGAGTTACCACTTCAAACTGAAAGCCTGCCCCAGCTGCTGCTGTTTGAGGGCAGGGTTCAATCACATAACAACAAATTCAGGTTGTGCAATTATAGTGCATTGGGAGCTCTTGCACAGCAAACCTAGTTCCCCAAAAAGATCAGGTGGGTTGTTTTTTTTGGTAATAAATCACAGGGAAATGTACTGGAGAGTGTGGGATCACACTTGCTTTGACAACACCTTCTTACTTTCCTGCAAAAAAAAATCAGAGTGAAGGCTCATTCAACAGCCAAGGCCATCTTATCTTGCGGGGTGGGGCTCAGGATGATGGCTTTCTCAGCAGAACCGCTTACTCCTGAGTAGACTCGCCAAAGTTTGGGAATTTTAATCTGAGGTGACCATGGCAAAAATGGACGCAGGGCAGTAGTCTTTATTCTGGATTAGTTAATTCAGGATACTTTTGCAAGCGTCTCCACCTGTTCTTAATTCTGGCTCTGCCCTCGCCTGGCGTGCAGCCCTCAGCCCAGGCTGGAGAGATCGTTGTTCAGATCCACACCCAGCCAGCCATGAACTGTAGTGTGGAAACTTCCCTCATCCTGCACGCTCCCTCGCAGGGGCGTTGTGAAAGGAAACAGATTGATATGCCAACCTCAGCTCCTTAGACCGGAGGGATAATAGCAGCATAAACAGGGGTGGGAAGGAGATGGGGAGACATTTCACAAGCTGCCTGCGACGGATCGGGTGTCGGCAGCTGGAAAGCGGCTGCAGATAATTTTAGAAGCACATATTTTCACAGAGGGCTGCAGAACAGAACAGCCCTGTTGTGCCTGCAGTTCAGTTGCTGTTCAGTTGCTCCTTCAAGGATCGCATGGTGTTTGACAATATAAGAACAGAATAATACATAACACAGTAAACAAAAAACAATAACCCCTGCACTAAGAAGGCTCCCTTCAAAGTGGTCCCACTATCTGAAGTATGGGGGATTGTGGCTCCAGCATCCAGTGCTTCCTTCCCTATTGTGAGACGCCCCAAATATTTTAGGCTACAACTCCCATCACTACCAGCCATGTGATGCTGTGGCTAGCTGGAGCCTGGCTCTGCTGGCAGGGACTGATGGGTGTTGTAGTCCCAAAACATCCAGAGAGCTCCAAAAGATGGCTGCTCCATCCAGAGTCTTCTCAGTGGTGGCCCCCCAGCTCAGGAACCCTGTGGGATGGAAGGGAGGGCACTGACCAGGAAGGACCACGTGGCACCTTCCTTTAATAGCCTCTTGGTTCCAAAGAGCTTTTAACTGACTGAGGCTCGTAGCCGGACACTGCCTCTTGGTCCTCATCTTGGTTACTTATCAGGGCCGGCCCATCCATGACGCAAGGTGAGGCAACTGCCTCGGGTGGCAGGATCTATAGGGGCAGCATATCTGGCCTCCAAGGAATGCATCACCGGCTGCAGCTGCAGTAACAGCAATGGCTGTGGCACACTCCTTGGGGGCTGAATCTGTCACCTCGGCAGCCCCCCACCCCACCTCAACAGCAGCCTCTCAGCAAATAGAGGGCGCTACCAGTCTCCTGGGACGCGGGTGGTGCTGTGGGTTAAACCACAGGGCCTAGGACTTGCCGATCAGAAGGTCGGCAGTTCGAATCCCCGCAACGGGGTGAGTTCCTGTTGCTCGGTCCCTGCTCCTGCCCACCTAGCAGTTCGAAAGCACGTCAAAGTGCAAGTAGATAAATAGGTACCGCTCTGGCGGGAAGGTAAACGGCGTTTCCGTGTGCTGCTCTGGCTTGCCAGAAGTGGCTTAGTCATGCTGGCCACATGACCCGGAAAAAACTGTCTGCAGACAAACGTCGGCTCCCTCGGCCAGTAAAGCGAGATGAGTGCCGCAACCCCAGAGTCGGTCGCGACTGGACCTAACGGTCAGGGATCCCTTTACCTTTACTTTACCAGTCTCCTGCCACCCCAGGGAGGATACTGAAAAGGCTGACTCCTGGGGGCCTCCTGGGCTTTGCACCCTGCCAGCGTGATTCAGAGCAGAGCCCCCACCTCCCCAAATGGGCTTTGATTCCCTCTTCAAGTGTCAGGTAAGGTTAATTCGATCAATTCCTCCCTGGTTCCTGATGTACATCTTCACTCACCCCATCTTCCCTGGTGGGAGGACGTGCCATTTTGCGATCGCCTCTGGTGCCCAAATTTCTTGCACTGACCCTGTTACACTTTTTTACCCTGTCCCAACGGCAGGAAGTACGGTAATTAGGCCAATCAGAGGAACCCTCACTGGGGGACTGCAGACACATTTCTGGAAGGAACGAGGGCTGTGATTCATTGTGGCAACAAGAGAAGGCGATGACGACACAGCCAGGGACCTGGGCACGTTCATTAATGCTTTACCAAACTTCACCTACTTGGCCGGCACCCTGAAGTTCCCCTGGGCGCTTGTCCAAGCAGGGCACAGGCCGTGGCACCCAGGAAAGGCTTGGCCAGCTCTTTGCTTCCACGCACTGTCTGAGAGCAACATCGCCTGCTTCTGGCATTTCTCATCCCCTAGTATTATGGCAGCACACACACATTTTGTTCCAGAGTCAATGGAGTGCTTGTTTTCTTTTCCCCTGTGTAGTCCTCACACAATCTAGAACTGCTGCGTATTTTTAGTCCATGAAAAGCGCTTCTTGAGAAACGGGTTTGTTATGTACTGAGTTGAATAGGATCCAAACTGCAGCAGTCTGATTGGTCCTAGAACAATAGGATCCAAATTGCAGCAGTCTGATTGGTCCTAGAACAATAGCATTCAGAATGCAGCAGTCTGATTGGTCCTAGAACAATAGGATCCAAACTGCAGCAGTCTGATTGGTCTTAGAACAATAGGATCCAAATTGCAGCAGTCCGATTGGTCCTAGAACAATAGGATTCAGAATGCAGCAGTCTGATTGGTCCTAGAACAATGCAGCAGTATGATTGGTTGGCAGGATCCACCCAATCCTGCTCCAGATAGAAGTGAATCCACAACCTGATTGGCTTACAGTAGAATTCCGGAATTAGCCAATCATGTGCAGCCCATTGTGTAAATAATGTATATAAAGCAGATACTTTGAGGGGACTTTCATTCATTCCTCCTCACCACTATGAGCTGAATAAAGAGCATGAAATCACTTTGCGACTCTGAGTATATTTCAGGGTTTCATTCCGATTTCCGAAAATCAAAGCTTGCTGCAGATTGAGAATGTTGTCGGTGGATATGCAGGAAGGCAAAGTCTTGTGTGCACATGAAATCCTGGAGGTGTGGGGAGGAAGGTGGGGCCAGCAGGCATTATGGGCTGGCTAGTCCAGCAACCTGTCCTCACAGTGATCAACAACTTGCACATTATGGGAAGCGCCAAAGCAGTCCTACCACGAGGCAGAAGGAGGCAATGGCCTTAGGTGGCAGATTTAGGGCAGAGGGGGCAAAGCAGTGGGAAGGTGTTAGAGCAGCTGAGAGGAAAATTAGGCCTCTCTAACTGGCCTTCAGTGCTCTCTCCAGGCTGCACCTATCACCAGGCTATTTTGCACCCTAGGCATGGCTAACTACAGTGGTACCTCGGGTTACAGACGCTTCAGGTTACAGACGCTTCAGGTTACAGACTCTGCTAACCCAGAAATAGTACAGTACCTCGGATTAAGAACTTTGCTTCAGGATGAGAACAGAAATCGTGCTCTGGCGGCGCAGCAGCAGCGGGAGGCCCCATTAGCTAAAGTGGTGCTTCAAGTTAAGAACAGTTTCAGGTTAAGAACGGACCTCCGGAACGAATTAAGTACGTAACCCAAGCCACTGTACTTGCAACCCACCCCCAAAATTGCTAGCTTCAATTTTCAGAAGCAGTTGAAAAATCAAAAGCACAAAACTTGGAAGCGCTAAATTTATTTTAGAGTGTAAGGATAAGCATAATGCAACCATCTTTGAGCACCTTCCTCAAATACAAAAGAAAACGCTTGAGGACACAAACCATTTTGAATAATCTTGTGAACTGCGATGTTACATGTTTCCATTCATGCAGATAACAATCTCACTTTGTGTGCCTTTTCCTTGGCAAACTTTGTCATCGCCAGCTCCTTCGGGTCAAGCGCAGTCAGCTTGGGCACATGCTCAGCTGATAGATTTGCCAAACCGACTAGTCCCCCTTGCAACATTCTTAAACGTAAGACAGTTCTGCAAACTCGAGCTTTGCGTTCCCCACTCGCCACTGATGCTGGAAGTGCATGGAGGGTCCTTAGGGCAACAGAAACATCTGGCACTTTATCCAGGAGCTTTTGTCGTGGCACGAAGAGAGGTTTTCCTAGCGCAGCGGCAGCATGGACTTTGGAAGTCTTCGTGCTGCTGCTGTTAAGTTCACAGGATTGGTAAAACAGAAACTAAGCTGTATGAAACTGTGCCCACCCCTCGGAGGTCTGTGCCTGAGGCGGATGCCTAGTTGGCCTGACGATAGCACAGCCTCTGCCCATCATTGCTGCTGTTTTTCACCTTCCTTGAGTGTTTCTGCACAGCTGGAAGGTGCCCTGGAACTCTGACAATTCCTCTTATTTTCCTGGGGGAAGGATGGAGAGAGGAGTGTGCAAGTGTGGGTAGAAACTAGCCTACATTTGTTGCCCACTCCACTTTTGTTCCTGGCCCCTGCTCACCTCCAGGGCCAGATTTATGTATAAGCTAAACAAGCTACAGGACGCGGGTGGCACTGTGGGTTAAACCACAGAGCCTAGGGCTTGCCGATCAGAAGGACGGTGGTTCGAATCCCCACAACGGGGTGAGCTCCCGTTGCTTGGTCCCTGCTCCTGCCAACCTAGCAGTTCAAAAGCACGTCAAAGTGCAAGTAGATAAATAGGTACCAATCTGGCGGGAAGGTAAACGGCATTTCCGTGCGCTGCTCTGGTTTGCCAGAAGCGGCTTAGTCATGCTGGCCACATGACCCGGAAGCTGTACACCGGCTCCCTCGGCCAATAAAGCGAGATGAGCGCTGCAACCCCAGAGTCGGTCATGACTGGACCTAATGGTCAGGGGTCCCTTTACCTTTACCTTTAAACAAGCTACAGCTTAGGGCCCCACTCTCTTGGGGCCCCCCAAAAAATTAAAGAGAAAAAAACACCTGGATATACATTTCCAAAATATAAGATAAAAAACAAACAAAATAAAACCTACAATTATTATTTAATGTTATAGCAAGTTTCCAGAGATTAGATTATGAGTCTTGGTAAATGCCAAATGCCAATGTGTTTGCATTATTAAGTTTGTTATGAATAAAAAAAATCATTTTAAGTTAGAGCTTAATAATTATTTCACTATCAATATACTAATTAATTGTATTTCAATATTAGTACTTCTTCTTTATTGTATTTCAGTTCAACAATTACTTTGATAAAATACATAAATACATATTTTGTTACGTGCAAATGGCTTCAGATACCTATTAGGTCCATAAATTACCAGAGAGCGTATATTCAACACAAAAAGCAGCGACAATTTGTTATTGACGAAGGACAGCTGGACATATGAAGGGTCCCATTACTTTCAGGAGCTTAGGGCCTCTTCAAACCTAAATCTGGCCCTGCTCACCTCTGACATGTGGCCCCTGGAACGTTGGTTAGAAGGCAATGCGGGCCCCAGCCTGAAAAAGCTTCCCCATCTCTGGTGCTGAAGGGTAGAGTTCTGGCCTGAGCCCTCTAAGTTAGCCTGGCTCCCTTCAGGGGTTGGGAGATGCTGTCTGCCAGCGTTGCCATGAGGCTGTATCTTCAGTCTGGCCGGCTTACGCCCATAAAATGGGCATCTTGCGTCCTGTGCCTCAGGCAGCAAAGCATCTTGAGCAGGGGTAGGCAACCTAAGGCCCGGGGGGCCAGATCCGGCCCAATCGCCTTCTCAATCCAGCCGGTGGACGGTCTGGGAATCAGCGTGTTTTTACATGAGTAGAATGTGTCCTTTTATTTAAAATGCATCTCTGGGTTCTTTGTGGGGCATAGGAATTTGTTCATATTTCCCCCCAAAATATAGTCCGGCCCACCACATGGTCTGAGGGACGATGGACCGGCCCACGACTGAAAAAGGTTGCTGGCCCCTGATCTTGAGCCTGGCCTGACGCTGGGCTAGTGCAGGCACCTGCACTGCCCCCCTGAGGAACAGCACTCTGCACATGCTCAGAAGCACAGTCTCCCTTAGGGCTACTTCCGCTTTCAACATCAAGACCTGTCAGTGATAAGAGTGACATGTCTCAGATGCAGCCCTCAACGTACTAACACTGATTTATTTTTCTTATTGTTATATTTATACCCTGACTTTTTTCCTCCAGGGAGCTCAAGGTGGATGCGCGGTTCTCCTCCTCTGCATTCCTCACAACAGCCCTGTGAGGTAGGTCAGGCTATCTAAAGAGCACACTTTCCCACTACATAAAAACGTAAGAGGCTTTTGGATCAGACCAGAGGCCCTTTTCGCCCAGTATCCTGTTCTCAGAGCAGCCAATCAAATGCCCCAAAGGGAAACTCGAACTCAGGACCCAAATGCAACAGCAACTCTCCGCTCCGGTGGTTTCCAGCAACTGGCATTTAGAAGCATTGGTGTCTCCAGATGTGGAGGCAGAGCAAGGAGCCTTAATAATAATAATACTAATAATAAATTTTATTTATACCCTGCCCTCCCCAGCCAGAGCCAGGCTCAGGGCGGCTAACACCAGTAAAATTACAGTAAAAGCATAATAGGGGGAAAAACCAATTTAAAATACAGATTAAAATGCAATTTAAAATGCAGTTTCATTTTAAAAGTAGCCCATAAATCAAAACCATAAGGGGAGGGAAACATAAGGGTCAGACTGAGTCCAAACCAAAGGCCAGGCGGAACAGCTCTGTCTTGCAGGCTCTGCGGAAAGATGTCAAGTCCCGCAGGGCCCTGGTCTCTTGGGACAGTGTGTTCCACCAAGTCGGGGCCAGTACTGAAAAGGCCCTGGCCCTAGTTGAGACCAATCTGACCACCTTGCGACTTGGGATCTCCAAAGTGTTGTCATTTGTGGACCTTAAGGTCCTCCGCGGGGGATACCAGGAGAGGCGGTCCCGTAGGTACCATTCTCCATGAATCTGTCCAATCCTCTCTTAAAGCCATCCGTGTCGGTGGCCCTTGCTGCCCCCTGCTGCATCGAGTTCCGCAGATACCACCTGAAATCCTTGTAAGTGGAGATGACAAGAGCTTTTTCGCATGCAAAGCCACCGAATTGCGTGGGGTCTGGCGCTCGGGTCTATATGTCTGCATCCCCTTGCCTCCCTCGCGTTTTACTTTGCATAGCCCGCGGAATTAAAGAGAGAATTGCAAACGCGCATAGGTAAATTCTGCTCCTGGCCGCTTCCTCCTTGCCAAAGGATCTCCCCGTGCCGCCTCTGCAAGTCAAGCGCCACCCTCTCCGGCTGCCTGGCTTAGACTTTTGGCAGGCAAACGGCCCGGGAGCGCCTCCCACCCCCTTTAAAATGCTCAAATATAGAAACCCTCTTGGAACCGACTGTGAGGGCGCACAGCCAGCATCGCAGCGCTCCGCGGAGCCACGCGCAAGAAAAGCCACCTCTCCAAATTGGCCAAGCTGCTAGTCCTGGCTGAGGCCACTGCCTGCACCCTTCGCCCTCCTCTCCGGCTTACCCGGCTGGGCTGCGCGTCCTTCCCAGGCTCTGCACCCTTCGGAGTTAACCCTTCCCGCGCCGGTTCGCCCTGGCCTTCGCCCTGAAGCATGGCTCGCATAGTTATAGGACCATCACCTGCCGAGCTTCCGCGCGCAATTACGCACAGGGCAGCCGGAGCGGGAGGAAGGAGCGCAGGAGGGGGCGAGAGGGATAGTCCCCTCCAGGAAGCCAGCGGACGCAAATCATGCTTCTTCCTCCCCGGGGGCGCGGACGGGAGGCGGACGCGCGCCTGGCCCTGAAACTGACACCAACACCAGGGCTCTCGCCAGCAAGGGGTGGGACAGGGAGCCTCTGGCAGGGGACGAGGCGCGGAGGAAAAGGGAGGATGAAGGCTGTCCGGTGGGGGACGGGAAGTTGTCCGTCTTGGAGCCGCCTGCCTGCCGGCTTCGCTTTGTTGCAAGAAGTCTTGTTGTTGTTTAGTCGTGTCCTACTCTTCGTGACCCCCTGGACCAGAGCACGCCCGGCACTCCTGTCTTCCACTGCCTCCCGCAGTTTGGTCAAACTCATGCTGGTAGCTTCCAGAACACTGTCCCACCATCTCGTCCTCTGTCGTCCCCTTCTCCTTGTGCCCTCCATCTTTCCCAATATCAGGGTCTTTTCCAGAGAAGAGTCTTCTCTTATCATGAGGTGGCCAAAGTCTTGGAGCCTCAGCTTCAGGATCTGTCCTTCCAGTGAGCACTCAGGGCTGATTTCCTTCAGAATGGAGAGGTTTGATCTTCTTGCAGTCCATGGGACTCTCAAGAGTCTCCTCCAGCACCAGAATTCAAAAGCATCAATTCTTCGGCGATCAGCAAGAAGTCTAAGGTGCCATAAATAAAATGCAAACGCACATGGAGAAGTGCATAAACCGCATGTCTGAAATAGTACAGAGAGCGATACAACAGGGAGGTTTGGCTCCTAGAAACCCCCCAACCCCACCCCTCAGGTCACGGTAGCAGGAAATTCCTGGAAGCTCGCCCTCTGCAAACCGGTTTGACAAGTGTCTGTTGCGTGGCCAAGCTGAACTGTCAAATGAGCACAAATCTATGTCTGAATGTTGCAGGCCTTTGGCTTCAGGAGCCAAGGTGTTCACCATTTCCAAAGGATGTTTCAGACAGGCCAGGAAGGGCAATTCTCAGGTGTCATCAGGCATCTTGACAGACAGGCTTGTAAAGACGTGGGAGAAACATGAACTCTGAGCACGAACTGATTTACATGCACAACCCGTTGGGTGATGTATCTGTGACGTTTCGTAACTCGCTTTTGTTCTGGCCTGTCGCAACAGATAAGCAACAAAGATAAAAACAGCTATAGCATTGCTCCTTGGGTTGCCTCGGTTTGTTTTCTCTGATCAGTTAGCGGGCCTCGGTGGAGATTTGGGCTGTAAAAGCCAACCTGGGTTTTTTTTAGAACAGCTTGGACGTCTCCAAAAGGCTCGCAAGTTGAATCGAGGAAATGGACCAGCGTCCGCACAGGAAACTGACCCAGAGAAAGGAGCGTGTCCGAGGAAACTGATAAGAGGAAAGAAAAGGCGTTGGGGCTTCCCATTGTTTTGTACCGTTCAGCACACACGCCGCTGTTTGTCTCTTGGATGGAAGTTGTTTGTGCGTCCTCTGCACAATTCGCTCCTGGATCTCTAGCTAGGAACATTTTCCCCCTTAGGGGGGGCCAAGGACCTCCTGCATTAAAAACGCATCTAATGTCCACAACTTCCCCCAAAGAATCCTGGGAACTGTCCTGCTGGGAACTGCAACTCCGTAAAGAGGAAACTAGAGTTTCCAGGATTATTTTGGAGAAGTCTTGAGCTTTAAATGTGCATTAGGTAAAGTTAAAGGGACCCCTGACCATTAGGTCCAGTCGCGGCCGACTCTGGGGTTGCGGCGCTCATCTCGCTTTACTGGCCGAGGAAGCCGGCGTACAGCTTCCGGGTCATGTGGCCAGCATGACTAAGCCACTTCTGGCGAACCAGAGCAGCACATGGAAACGCCGTTTACCTTCCCGCCAGAGCGGTACCTATTTATCTAATTGCACTTTGACATGCTTTCGAACTGCTAGGTTGGCAGGAGCTGGGACTGAGCAATGGGAGCTCACCCCGTCGTGGGGATTCGAACTGCCAACCTTCTGATCGGCAAGTCCTAGGCTCTGTGGTTTAACCTTTAAATGTGTGCCTGGCCAGGAAAAGCTGAGAAAGGCAGAGAGGTTGGTGGATGAGGCCTTCATTGTTTTAGAAACCTTGATCTTCTTATAAACAGAGCACATGAAGGAACACGACAAGCGAGAGATATGAGATGTGCTTATTCCATTTCTATCCAACTCTGTTTCCAAGAAATTCAAGGAAGCATTCAGATCTCTGCCTGCAAACCAGTTTTGCCTCCCAATACCCTTGTGAAATAGTAAGAAAGCGATTGGCCAAACTCAGCCTTTCCCCCAAAGCAGGCTGTTTCCAGATGTTCCCATCTGCCCCTGCTGTAGCCAAGCACATCTGGAAACCACCCGCTTTGGGGAACGGCTGACCAAAAGTCACCCACTGTGCGCAGGGTGGCTGAAGCCCAAACTACATGTTATGTGGTTGAATGTTGGCACATTCCCTTTAAACTTTTCTCAATGAACTGTGGGGAATGACCTTGCCTAACTGGTTTTTATTGGCAGCCGGTTAGTCTCTCCAGCATCAACTGGACCTTCTGAGAGTTGATAAAGGATGCCAAGCAAATCTTTGCTTTGCAATGGTCTTTTGAAAACCACATCAGTGGCGCAGAGGGAGTTTCACGAAGCAGCCCAGATGGGCAGTTGCCCACGTCAGCTCTGAATCCTTCCTCCTGCCCCCTACCCTATTAAAAAAAGCATAATTTGCAAGACACACCACTGGCATCCATCTGTCTTAGGAGACAACGGAGGAGTGCACCTTTGGGAGTGAAGTTAAACTGTTGGAAGTTGCAGCACCTGCTGTGGCTGCAGAGACCGATAAAGGAGAGACATGTTTTGTTGCAGCTGGGGCAGATGAAGGCATCGATTGTGCTGCCGCAGATGCACCAGGGCGTTTCTTCTCTCTGCGCTCCTCCAAGCGGTCATTTCTCCTCTGGTCACTACTATGGATACACAACCAGACTGGCTCCAAGCACTGCAAGGGGTTCCCACACGGCAGAGTTGATGTTGCCAGCATCCATGGCACATTGGCAGACACCCTTGTTATTAAGAGTTGGGCATACCAGAAGAGAGCCTGCCGGATGAGGCCAACAGCCCATCTAGCCCAGCATCCTGTACTTACACTGGCTAGCCAGATATCCATTATGGGAAATGCACAAGCAGGATCTTAGCCCAAGAGCGACTTTCCCCTGCTGTGGTTTCTGTTAGAATTCCTGCTCCGTGATTGCAGTCATGGGATTTTTGTCTTTCACATGACGGTGTATGTTTTGACTCCACCGAGTGGGAAGTGACGGAGACAGGATGTTTGTGTTACTGTGTTCCATGAAGTGGGACTATTGTCCTTTGTTCTTTTTCTCTTTGCTGTCTGACGCTAGAGAGAGAGGGAGCTATGTTGCAGTGCTCCGTGTGTGTTTATATGTCAATAAAGTAGATTAGCCAAAATGCTGAGTTGCTGAGGTCTGTTATGCGAGTTGCACAAACTCTGCGGATCCCTGAGTGTGCCGGTGTTGGTTGGCATCAGTCGCTGATGTTCGGGCTGAAGAAAGCTTTTGAAGCTCCTGAACGAAAGACCAGGAGGGAGAGAACATGCCAGTGGGGCATGTGTCTCTGCCAGGGTCCTACTCGAGTGTAGGCTGATCTCCTGTGTGCTGGTCCCGGGGGGGGGGGGGTTACCATGCGGCGTGGTCTGAGTCCGGTCCTAGGTCAAGGGTATGGAGGCTATCCGTCAAGGGCGAAGCGGGTTCCAAGGCAAGGAGCCGGGCGTGGTCAGGAACTCTGGAAGAGCAGGACAGGGTGTTGGCAGGAACAGGTTACCAACGATGTTGCTCCCGCAACCTGGGACTGGGCTGACTGGCCTTTATCTCCTCTGAGGCATAGGGCGGCCCCGGTCCACAGGTGACTCGCCTCTCCTGGCCTTAAAGCGAGCACTCCTCCTGAGAGAACCCAGTTCCCTCCGCCTCTCTGCCCTGAGCCTCTGCAGCTCTGGAAAGGCTGGAGGGTTACTGGACCCAGAGGCAACCTCACCTTCCCCTGATAGGGCTGGGAGAGGAGCACCTGCAGGCAATGGGTCCTCCATCACCTCCGGAGCAAGAGCGGATTCAGCTGGTGTCTGCTCCTGAGGATCCGGTCAGCCAGTACTGGAGGTGGGGACTTCTGTGCAGGCTGGGATTCCTCAGGTTCAGCCTCTGAATCAGATTCCCAGGCCATCACATCCTGACAGTTTCCAGCAACTGGTATTCAGAAGCATACCAGAACCAGCCTGCCTAGTAGCCATTGAGAGTCCTCCTCTATGAATTTGTCTAATCCTCTTTTAAAGCCATCCAAGTTGGTAACCATCACTGCCTCTTCTGAGGGGGGGAGAGCTCCATAGTTTACGTTTTGCACGAAACCGCCAATTTGGGGACTGTGTCTCCCCCCCCCCCATTTTCCTGCCCTGACAGCCTCATTGCTTCAGAGATTCAGCCGCTACATTGGAGAAAAAGGCCTCCCTCCTTCCTCCACTCTATCAGGGGTTAATCCGATGATTGTTTTTCAAATCCCCATCTTGCAAGGTGAGTCATAACAGTTCCCTGATTATAGTGCCAGAGGCTGAGTCAGCAAGCCTTTGTCTTCCTGGCTCAGTTTTGTTCTGCATGACTAACAGGGACGCCCACCAGCTTCATCTCTGCATCCCAGATGACTCCCACCCATCCTGCAGAGAGAGGATGGTCTGGTCTGCCATGCCTTCTCCAACGTGGTGCCCAGCAGATGCTCTGGACTATGATTCCCAGGGGTCACAACCATTGTGGTTGAATCCTGACGAGAAAGAAGTGCTGTTCTTGGGGGACGGGGTGGGCAGGTGTGGAGGACTCCCTGATCCTGAATGGGGTAACTGTGCCCCTGAAGGACCAGGTGTGCAGCCTGGGAGTCATTTTGGACGCACAGCTGTCCATGGAGGCGCAGGTCAATTCTGTGTCCAGGGCAGCTGTCTACCAGCTCAGTCTGGTACACAGGATGAGACCCCTCCTGCCCGCAGACTGTCTTGCCAGAGTGGTGCATGCTCTGGTTATCTCTCGCTTGGACTACTGCAATGCACTCTATGTGGGGCTACCTTTGAAGGTGACTCAGAAACTACAACTAATCCAGAATGCAGCAGCTAGACTGGTGACTGGGAGCAGCTGTTGAGACCATATAGCTCCGGTCTTGAAAGACCTACATTGACTTCCAGTACATTTCTGAGCAGAATTCAAAGTGTTGGTGTTGACCTTGAAAGCCCTAAATGGCCTTGGCCCAGTAGACCTGAAGGAGTGTCTCCACCTCCATCGTTCTGCCCAGACACTGAGGTCCAGCGCCGAGAGCCTTCTGGTGGTTCCCTCACTGCAAGAAGCCAAGTTACAGGGAACCAAGCAGAGGGCCTTCTCGGTAGTGGCACCCACCCTGTGGAACGCCCTCCCACCAGATGTCAAAGAGATAAACAACTACCTGACATTTAGAAGGTATCTGAATGCAGCCCTGTTCAGGGAAGTTTTTAATGTGTGACATTTTGATGTATTTTTAATATTTGTTGGAAGCTGCCCAGAGTGGCTGGGGAAACCCATCCAGATGGGCAGGGTACAAATAATAAATTGTTGTTGCTGTTGTTGTTGTTATCTTAGGGGCTCTACTCTGGATTTGTGAAGGGTTTACTCCTTTTCCCTTTCTTCTCTGAAAGATGCCCCCACAAGTCAGTGGCAGTAGACTGGCAGCAGTGCTCCAGGGTTCCAGGACCATCAAGTGCCTGGGCATGCAGGAATGTTTTCCCATTCTGGAGGAGACAGACGCATCTCACCAGTGAAGGGAACCATCACTGAGAAGGCCCTGTCATGGGTCAGGACCAGCCGAGGAGCACCCAACAACAACAGGGCCTCCGTTGAGTAAGGTAGAGCCCAAGATTGTTCAGAGAACAGGAGCCACAAGCCCTGCTTCTTCAACTGCTTTGCCCCTTCACTCTGTCATGGGCGAAGGAAAATGCCTTTAAACATCCCGAGATATTTTGCCAACACCAGAGGATCAGCGGCAGGGGAATCATAAGTGACTTTGCAACTTATAAAGCAGCACGGTATGCGTTGGCAGCTAAGAAGATCAGGAGAAAAGAACTAGATAAAATAGCGGTCAATTGAAAAGGTGATTCGGACATTTAAGCTGGCACATTTTACCTGAGAACCCCCTGCTATTCTATGGTATGCAACAAATATGGGGCCTAGGACCCATGTACCTATGGGATCGCCTCTCCTGGTATGCCCCGTGGAGGACCTTAAGGTCCACAAATGACAACATTTGGGAGGTCCCAGGTCTTAACTAGGGCCAGGGCCTTTTCAGCACTGGCCCCGACTTGGTGGAACGCTCTGTCCCAAGAGACTAGGGCCCTGCAGAACTTGACATCTTTCCGCAGGGCCTGCAAGGCAGAGCTGTTCCACCTGGCCTTTGGTTTGGAATCAGTCAGACCCTTATGTTGCCCTCCCCTTATGGTTTTGATCTATGGGCTACTTTTAAAATGAAACTGCATTTTAAATTGCATTTTAACCTGTATTTAAAATTGGTGTGTCCCCCCCCCCCCGCTTATGTTTTCGCTGTACAGTGGTGCCTCGCAAGACGAAATTAATCCATTCCGAGAGTCTCTTCGTCTAGCGGTTTTTTCATATTGCGAAGCAACCCTATTAGCGTCTTAGCGGATTAGCGCTATTAGCGGATTAGCGGCTATTAAAGGCTTAGCGGCTTAGCGGCTATTAGCGGCTTAGCAGCTTAGAAAAAGGGGGGGAAGCGGGGGGAAATCGGAACACTCGCAAGACGTTTTCGTCTTGCAAAGCAAGCCCATAGGGAAAATCGTCTTGCGAAGCAGCTCAAAAACGGAAAACCCTTTCGTCTGGCGGGTTTTCTGTCTTGCGAGGCATTCGTCTTGCGGGGCACCACTGTAATTTTACTGGTGTTAGCCGCCTTGAGCCCGGCTCTGGCCGGGGAGGGCGGGGTATAAATAAAATTTATTATTATTAAATAATTTTTAGGAGACGTGATCGTGGTTTATTGTATCTGCAGTGCCTGGTGTTTTCGTGGTTATTGTTGCTTTTCTCTTTGTTCCCTTTGTGAATGATGCCATGGCCTTCGGCTGGTGCAATAAAGTTGATGATGATGATGATGAAGTGAGTTTTTGGGTTATGAGATCTGCAGAGGAGGGTCTTCTCTCTATCCCACCACCCACACATTCCCACTCGCTGGGGACACAAGAGAAGGCCTTCTCGGTGGTAGCTACTCCCAGACAACTTTGGTATTCCCTCCCTAGAGAAGACAGACTGGCTCCCTCCCTGTTGCCCTTTTAATGAAAAGGCCGGCGCCGTGCTGTTTTTAATTATACTTACGATACGATACGATATCTTTATTGTCATTGTCCCTTGCGGAACAATGAAATTGAAAACTACATAAAACTACATAAAACTACCACAAAACTACATAAAACTACAACAAAATGACATAAAACATTCAAAAACCCCTAAAAACTCTAAAACCCAATTTTAAAATACACTATACTACAGAGACCCCTTATGCTGCGTTTAGAACCAGAATTGCATTAACGTAGAAACTGTTTTTCAGGCGGCTAGTCCTGGCCTTTATAACCCTATACCTTCTTCTTACATGCGTATGTTATACTTATGTATATGTATATCTATATCTGTTTACTAATGTTTAATTGGTTTTTAATCATTGTTTTCTCCACCCCTATGTTTTTAGCCATTCTTATTTAATCTGTAAAGAGCTCTGAGTCCCTGTCATGGAAAAAGGAGGGGTATAAATGAATATATACATAATAACTCAGGCAGTTCCAGGGAAGCCGCAGGACCCAGAACTCGACAATTCTGTGAATAGGGTGGGCTATGAAAACACACATCTCAGGTGTCATGAAAAGCCTTCTTATACAGTTTTACTTGGAAGTGAATCCCACGAATGGGGCTTACTCCAAAGTAACTGCATGGGATCTTAACCGTTCACTATTCCATCTCTTGTGCATTTTAATAGGATGTACAGAAAAAGAAAAAGGAACAAGATGTTTCTCCCCGACCTAATTTCAATATTTATCAGAGTTGGAGCCAAGGATGGCTTGCAGTTAAGGGAGAAGAGATTTAAAACAAAAACAAAAAACACAGACTCCAAGGTAGATCACAGCTGAAGAATGCAGCAGTGGATTGCACCAGTGAAGGATTAATTAAACAGTTTCGCTGAGGCCATTGAGAGGCAGGGAAGCCGCCAGCTAGCTGAGGTTGTGATGCCAACCGAAACAGCCCAAGCCTGTGAGCTGCTGGCATTCTTGGCACTGAACTTTGAAAAAGCCGGTTAGTACCTGCCAGGCTGCACTCATCCAAAACAGTTCAAAAAACAAACAAACCTCACAGCTGTCCATTCGGCTACAAGCTACCCCAATCTCTGGGTCATGAGAGACTTCCAAGGGGTCGTGTGCTTTCCCAGGGTTCAGTTTCCTTGGACTGAAGGTCAGCGGAGACTGTGGTGTCTTTAGGCTATATGGCTTGATGTGCACATATACGCCACCTGCGCATAAGGTTGAGGGGCTTGTAGCATCAACAGCCCCATAGATCTTGCTTCCCCAATAGCTTCCCAGGGGAGCCCCGAAGTCTAGCACAGAGCAAGACATGTATCTGTAACCAACTGTAGCCAACAAATGACGCTAGTAGGACTACAAGAAGTTTTGTAAGGAGAAACATACAAAGTGTTACAAAGCAGAAAAAGTTACAGATAGGTAGCCGTGTTGGTCTGCCATAGTCAAAATAAAAAAATTCCTTCCAGTAGAACCTTAAAGACCAACTAAGTTAGTTCTTGGTATGAGCTTTCGTGTGCATGCACACTTCTTCATATACACACATGTGTATCTGAAGAAGTGTGCATGCACACGAAAGCTCATACCAAGAACTAACTTAGTTGGTCTTTAAGGTGCTACTGGAAGGAATTTTTTTATTTAAAGTAGAAAAAGATATTGGTTATGAGTTTGAAATGTAATAGGGGAAATAAGAAATGCGTACTAAGAGATTAGACTGGAAAATTTTCAGACAGGATTGATGGAAGTAAAAAAAAATTGAATAAGATGTAAAAATATGTTTAATTACTGTTGAAAATGATATGTTAAAACACACACACACACACACACACACACACACACACACAAGCTGCCTTATACTGAGCCTGACAGTAAGAGCTGTTCAACAGTGGAACGGACTCCCTTTGGGGGTTGGACTAGATGTCCTTTGGGGGTCCCAACTCTACAGTCCTATGATTCTGTGAGTCAGACTTGCAGGTCCATCCAGCTCAGTATTGTCAACCGCTGACTGACAACAACTCTCCAGGGTTTCAGACAGGGGATGTGCCCATCCCATCCCAGAGATGCCAGGATTCGAACTTGCATCCAGATCAGATAACGGAGCGCAGAGTGCCAGCTCTTCCCCGCCCTTCAGCGCTTTGGTTTCCTCAGAGGTTGGCAGCCCTGTTTTGCACACTTCCTCCCGGCAAACTCCAGCATCCGGTCCGGCTCCAGAGCTCCTGGAAGATACACTTCCTTGGGATTTCACCACCGAGGTCGAGGCCAGGAGAGCGAGGGCTCACTCTCGTAAACAGCGGGCAGCAAAACAGAGACCCGACTGTGTTCCACTTCAGACGGCCTCCAAACAGCCAATCTAGAAAACTAAAACATCAGGAAGATGGCTTGGCGAAAGTCCTTCTTCCCAGCAGGCTTATTCCAGGGGGTTATCGGCCAGTCCATGTGCAGAGGCATTTGAGGAGGGCGTCTGAAATATACTCAGAGTCGCAAAGTGATTTCATGCTCTTTATTCAGCTCATAGTGGTGAGGAGGAATGAATGAATGTCCCCTCACAGTACCTGCTTTATATACATTATTTACACAATGGGCTGCACATGATTGGCTAATTCCGGAATTCTACTGTAAGCCAATCAGGTTGTGGATTCACTTCTATCTGGAGCAGGATTGGGTGGTTCCTGCCAACCAATCATACTGCTGCATTGTTCTAGGACCAATCAGACTGCTGCAGTTTGGATCCTATTGTTCTAGGACCAATCAGACTGCTGCAGTTTGGATCCTATTGTTCTAGGACCAATCAGACTGCTGCAGTTTGGATCCTATTCAACTCAGTACATAACAGCGTCCCTCTCCATTAACCAGCAATCAGCTGAAGTGGTACAGTCCAGACACACATTCTGCACTTAGGCAGGAAGAACCAGATGTGCAAATATAAGATGAGGGACACCTGGCTTGCTAGCAGTACATGGGATCTAGGGGGCTTAGGAGACCACAAGCTGAACATGAGTCAACAGTGTGATGCAGCAGCAAAAAAAGAGAATGCTATTCTAGGCCTCATCAACAGAAGTCCAGATCAAGGGAAGCAATAGTACCACTGTATTCTGCCTTGGTCAGACCACACCTGGAATACTGTGTCCAGTTCTGGGTGCCACAATTTAGGAAGGCGGTTGACAAGCTGGAAGGTGTCCAGAGGAGGGCAACCAAGATGATCAAGGGTCTGGAAGTCAAGACTTATGAGGAATAGTTGAGGGGCTGCGTATGTTTAACTTGGAAAGAGAGCCATTGTGGTGTAGTGGTTAAGAGCGGTAGTCTCGTAATCTGGTGAACCGGGTTCGCGTCTCCGCTCCTCCACATGCAGCTGCTGGGTGACCTTGGGCCAGTCACACTTCTCTGAAGTCTCTCAGCCCCACTCACCTCACAGAGTGTTTGTTGTGGGGGAGGAAGGGAAAGGAGATTGTTAGCCACTTTGAGACTCCTGAAGGGGAGTGATAAAGTGGGATATCAAAGCCAAAACTCTTCTTCTCTTCTGGAAAATAGGAGACTGAGAGGAGGGAGTTATGAGAGCCATCTTCAAATATCTCACGGGCTGTCACATGGAGCAAGCTTGTTTTCTCCAGCTCCGTAGGGTAGGTCTCAAAACAACGTCTTCAAGTTACAAGAAAGGAGATTCTGACTAAACAGGAATTTTCTGAGGGTAACAGCTATTTCGGTGGAATGGTCTCCCTTCGGAGGTGACGGACTCTCCTTCCTTGGAGGTTTTTAAGTAGAGGTTGGATGACCATCTGTCATGGATGGTTTAGCTGAGATGCCTATATTGCTGGGGGCTGGACTAGATGACCCCTGGGGTCCCTTCCAACTCTACGATTCCCTGTTTACCACCTCACATGCTTCTTTGGGTAAACCAAACCACGGATTTTGTTTGGAAAATCCGAGGTTACTTCCAGGATGCTCACTTGCCGAGCATTCACCCTGATCCGTTTGCAGAGAGGTTACATGACGTTGCGTCAAACCAAGTGCCACCCCACACTTTCCCGTCAATTTTCTCATGGCAGAAAAGTCCAGGTTTGGCGATGAGCTTGTTTGAGGCTCATAACGCCTTTCGTTTGCTGCGAAAAAACGCTTTTGATTCCACAGCTTGAAGGCATGTGGCTGAAAATCACCCCAAAATAACATCAGCCTGGAAGTGCCTGAGACCCCTCTATCACTACCCAGGCTTTTAAAATACATACAAAGGTGCAAAAGAGGGATTTTCCAAGTTCCCCAGAAGACGGTGGCTAATCCAACTTAACGCATTACAAAGATCAAAAAAGGTTCTCAACCAGCCCCACTTATTTTAATGGACCGCAGGCAGGTCCAATGTTCTCCAGACTGCACTCCCTTCAACCAGACTTTGAAATCAATTAAATATAATTACAAAAATGGTAGCGCGTTGGAAGCCACTAAGCATTCAAAGGCCAAAATTATTATGTCCCTGACATTTCATTTTGGGAGGTCAGAACATTTTCAAGTGCTGCCCGAGGCTTACATTTTGGTATTGCTTTTAGATGCAACAATTTCGGATTAAGGACAGCGTAAAAACTGGGGTGTGTGTGTCGGGGGGTAGCAGGAGAGTTGCACCGAAATATCCCCCCCCCCCCCGTTTTGTTGGCATGAATCGTGAAAGTTCAAAACATGCTATAAATAAAACGAGGGTTTTGCACTTTCGGAAATCCAAATGCTGCTGCGCCCGTTTCCATAGTTGCACAAACAAGGCTGTTTCCAGGAGAATCTGGTGTGCTCAGAGCTTCTGTTGAGTGGGAGAGCATCAGCCCATTTCTGGAATAAATGCATTTAAGACCAGGCTGTCGCGAAACGGCCTAGGTTTCACTCCCTTCCTCCTCTCCTTCCTGCTTCTTAAATGTTCTTCTTATAGTGGCGTGCAGGACACAAGCACCAAAACACTCTTCCACTTCCAGCAACTGGTGAAGATTTGTGCACCTCCCACCCACCAGGGTTTCAATCCGTTTTGGGAATATTCTCCATAATCAGACATTGCTGGGGGAGGAAGGAGCCCCAAATGCGGAAAGAACAGCCCTCTTGAAACACAGAGGCGGCATCGAGATTTGTTTGCAAGGGAAGCAAAGAGCAGCATCTTCAAAAAAAACTACGCAAACCCTTCTTGCAATTCCACCTTTGCTCAAGTCCTGCCTCAGTGCGCCATCGCCACCCTTGGGCAGAAACCGGGAACTGCAATCCCTCATTCCCTGCTAGGGCCCATTGAAGCTGTTCCATCTGCCACATTGGTGAGAAACTGATCCCTCTTTGCACCCACACTTTGCAACTCCCTATCGCCATTAGGCAAGGATCTGCTGAAAACTCTCCAGGCACATAATTCAGACTTGTTTTGAAACCGTTAATTTGATCTGCCTTTTATTTAATGTAATATATTCATTGATTTGGTGCAGTTATATATCCTGCCTACCCCACCCCTGAGGAGCTCAAGGTGGCGTAGATGATTTTCCTTCTCCTCATCTTATCCCCACAAAAGGGGGTGAGGAGAGCCCATCGGCTCCTCGGAGGAAGTAAGGAATGCAGACAGCCAAGCAAAATACACCTGGCCACGGCCACCTGCCTAAAAACAGGCACAGGTGAACCATGCTGTAAATTATTGTAGTGGGAAGTGTATGTGGGGCACCTGTTAACTTGGTTTTGACATTTCCCCTCCTCCTCCTCCTCCTGACATTTTGACATCTCGGTTGAGAAAGAGACTTAAGTAACATTATTGAGTTAGGGCAACGGTGAACCGAGAACTTCTTTACAGTGGTGCCCCGCAAGACGAATGCCTCGGAAGACGAAAAACTCGCAAGACGAAAGAGCTTTTCGTTTTTTGAGTTGCTTTGCAAGACAAATTTCCCTATGGGCTTGCTTTGCAAGACGAAAACGTCTTGCGCTTTTTTTTTAAAGCCGCTTGAAGAGGCGCAGTTGCGACGGACCGTGCTTTGCAAGACGAAAAATTTGCAAGACGAAAAAACCCGCAGAACGAATTAATTTCGTCTTGCGAGGCACCACTGTATTCAAATTCCACAAGCACATTGCCCCAGTCCTCATCATCTGAGGCCGTTCTTTGTGTACCTCCTCTATGAGAGGTCCGGAGGGCAGCAACACAACAGGGCCTTTTCGGCAGTGGCTCCATTTGTGGGATGCTCTCCCCAGATACACTTGCCTGGTGCCTTCATTATACATCTTTATGCACCAGGCAAAAACGTTTCTCTTCAACCAGGCCTTGGGCTGATTAATATTCCACGGCCTTTTAAATGTGTTTGCGAGTGGGCTGGGGTCGTTGTTTTGTTTTGAGCTATTTATTTTGTGCTTTTATCCTGCACTTTCATCTTGTGAACCACCTCGAGATCTTTGGATGAAGGACGGTATATAAATTTAACAAATAATAAAAATAACCAGTGCGACAACCAAGGGCTGCCAAGCACTTTGCTGAGCTAGAGAACCAGCCAACAGACAACTCTCTTCTGAAGTCAGCCCCCATACGTACGAAACGTCCACTGCCACACTGCCCCACCCTGTACCCAGGGCAGTTGCAAGAGCCCTTCCCTGTTCCTTCCTCCACTGGAAGCAGCTCCCCCGCCCCCATGAAGTGAATGGGGACATTTGCCTGTGCAGGAGTCCCGTCCTGTAAGATTATTGCGCCTGCTATAACTCAGGCCTGGACCACCACTCTGGAAGCAGAAATGGGGTTTTTGAATGTTCCTGCATCTTGTAACGACTCCCTTGCAAAGACTGCAACCCATTCTACCTAGAGGGACTGCGATCCCACAACCGCAGCTGAGTAGCACAGCTCCAATTGTGGCGGGCAGGGGCTAGACCAGGGGTCGGCAACCTAAGGCGCATGGGCCACAAACGGCCCATGGGGCTCATTGTACTGGCCCACGAGCTGCCCCCAAACTGAGCGGCCCGTGCTGCGCTAAACCGGCGCAGTGCGGCAGGGGGACTTGTTTCTGCGGCAACAGAAATCACGTCTGCGCAGACACAGATGCCAGAAATCGCAGGTGTGCGCACTCATGCATCTGGCCCACGGAGAGAGCTCCGCGGCAGTGAACTGACCCAGGCATGCTTTGATGACCCCTGGGCTACACACTGCTAACCAAGCTGAGCTCCCTCCTGCCTGCGCCAACCCCCCTCCTCACAGATGCTGGCTGCAAAACCGGAGGCTCTTCCACACTGCAATAGAAAGGAGCAAACGTCGTCCCGGGTTCAGTTTGGATTTTTAATGCTCACACACTTGTCACAATAATTTACAGAATTCACTGTCAACATCCGGTGTGGATTCAATTAGCCATGAGGGGTGGCTGGTGGGGAATGCCCATGTCTGAACTTTCTGGTGCAGGATAAGCGATACCCAGGTGGCTGGCAGGACAGACCGGCCTGGATCCAAGCCTTCCTTTTTCTCAAGACCTGCTCCCGTGGAAAGGCTGCTCTCCGTCACCTGACAGAGGAGGGACCATGCAGAGGATGTGAGCTCAAGCACAAACCCGCAGCTGAGGAGCAGAGCTGAGAGCAGGCTCGCAGGCATGGAGACATTCGTCCTGCGCCAAACTTTCCCGCACGCGCCCCTTTCCATTGAGGAGAAATTGTGTGTTCCCTGGGGCACTCGGCGTCACAGCCTTTGGCCACCTGGGGCGAACCAGGTGTTTTGGATCAGCTGGAGGGACCCAGAAAGGCAAAGACTGCTGTGTTATCAAGGGAGAGACCTTCCTAAGAAAGACCTGAGAAAGAACAAAGGCAGAGGAGACAGAACGAGGAACAGTGGGAGGCAGCTGACGAATTATTTTCTTTAAAAAAACAGGAGGAGGTGAGGACGACAGCCCTGGATTCAAAACTGAGATGAGTGACAGATTGCAGCCGTGCTGATCGTCAGGAAGTATGAAGTCACACACTCCAAGCCAAACCGTTCCCCTACCTAAGAGGCTTCAAATCCTGATCAAAATGTGGGTCTCCTCTTTTTTACGAGCCCTTCCTTTTATTTAGCACGCCGGAAAGAGGGGGGGAAACCCAAGGGCCACCCATCCCAGGCTTTGCACTCGGAGACCCCTCACTTAAGAGTGGCTCGTTTTCAGGATATGGGCGGAAAGACACTGTGAAGGGACCTCTCTGCTCTTTGCGGTGCTATGAGAGAGCCTGGAAGAACAGAAGAGTAGATGGCAAGATTGTGCTAGAGATGGGACGCTAGATTATTTGAGGAGGGAAGATCTGGATTCCTCCTAATGCCCACAGTTTTTACCCAAATGCAAGACAGAAATACCCTACAGACTTGGTTGGCAACACAGAAGGGAGCCCCCCGGTTTGGGGGTCCACTTTATTTAATACACCGACGGATCCTGTAGCTGCTACCACCCCTGGAGCTGGAATGAAGGGAGGAAGCCTTTGAACCTTACCTCTCCTTTCTGCCCCATAAGTGATCCAGGGGGGAGTGTGTGGCAGGCACAACAGGTAGCTGCTGCTCCTTTGAAAAAGTTTGTGTTTGGTTTTAATTATTATTATTCTTATTATTTTTAAAGTCCATGGATCAGCACAAAGAAAACAAAACAGTGGGAAACGCAACTAAAGAGTCCAACGCAAGAGCTTCGAACCCAGCACTACGAGGCGGCCGTGAGGCTGCCCTTCCCGCCCGGAGAGTTGCCCCGTAGGAGGCTATAGGGCCTGGGCAGGCAGCCATCGGGCAGGTTCCCTTATATTAACCTCTGGACGATGACGGCATTCAGTAGGTTGGCTTCCTTCAGGGTCTGGTCCTCATCTGTCAGCTCTTTGTTGGGGAAAGTGGTCATGAGGACAAAGCTTGTGGCGGCCATGGCAGGCCTGGCGTCCGCTATGAAGAGTCGGACATCGCGGATCCTGCAAGAAAAGCGAGGTGCGTTTGTCATGGTATTGCCAGAGAATGCAGGGGAGGAGCAGGAACAGGCAGAGGGAGGGGGGCAGGAAGTGACGATTGAGGAAAGAGGAGAAAGCCAGGAGGTGGGACGGCTCTCAGATGTTGAACCAGAGCCTCAACACCGCTCAGGAAGTTCTGGCACAGACAGTGAGGCAATGCCTGTTCTGTCTGCCAGGGAAAGGAGAGGGTTAAAGGGGGGGGAGGAGAGTCATCATGTGAAACTTCTCCGCCTTTTCTGTTGGAGAAGGAGCCGGCATAAGCCACTCCCAGAATCTGAGCCGGAGGATTCAGATGCATGATGTGCTGCCTGTACATATGTAAAATAAAGACTGTATATATGTATCTCTGAGTGAGCAGAGGCATTTCTTGCGAAGAGCATTCACAAACCATCACAGCACTGGACCTCTTCCGGCTTCCCACCCACCCACCAATGCCAGCCAAGTTCCCATATTTGTAACGCCCTCTGGCAGCAAGCTCTGCCCCGGTACCTGTGACTGTGGTTGAATTTCTGGACCAGCCGCCCCCCGTCTGCCAGCCGGATCTGGATGCTGGTGGTGGGCTCTGACTCGTCGATGGTGATGGAGGAGCTGGCTTTGGCTTCGTTTTCCGCTTGCTGTGACGGGGAGCCAGCGCCCATCACCTGGGGGGCAGTGCTGAGGAAGGAGGAGGGAGGAGAGGTTTGCACTGTGGAGCAGGTGGCAGGTTTGGGCAAGACAGATGAAGGCCCCCGTGACAATAAACCTGGCAACTGTACACAGTTACTCGATGGACATAAAGGAGCAGCTTCAGAAGACTTATCAACCTTTGAAATTTGGGTTCGGAGACCCAAGCAAAACGAGACTGGTCAAAACCATTTATGAACCAGGTGAAACTAAAGAAAGGGTTATTTCCAGGTTTTGCCACTCACACATGCGCAGAAGCGCACAATGACGTCACATGCATGCACAGAAGCGACAAATCGCAACCGCGTGTGCGCAGACGTGCCACTGCGGGTTGCGTTCTTTTCATGTTGCGAACGGGTCTCCGGAACGGATCCCGCTCGCAACCAGAGGTACCACTGTACTCTAAGAGAGCCACCGGACTGGACCAAAATCTGGCGCTGGATTTCCTTTCCTTGTGCAAGAATCTTTGTAATGAAACAGAGGATACAGGATGAATTTAAAAAGAAACTGTGTCAATCAAACCTACCCACATGACGCTGACACAAACAACTTGCACATACACTATGGAAAAGAATGAAAGTTTACTACTCCTTTCTGCCCCATCTCCCCACCTCTTCCCCCCCAACCTTATACCATATACAACATTAATGTCTCACATCGAATATAACTGATCTGTATAAAGGACTTGGGAAAATGATCTGAAAATAGAGACGATGTATGTACTTTTGCTACCCAAGAAAATCTTTTAATAAAAACAATTTAAAAAGGGGGGGGGGGATTGTGTCCTTCAACATCAGCATCCGTAGACATACTATTTTATCCACAGTTTAAGAAAATGTGATCATTGGATGAAGGGCGAAATAGAAATTTAATTAAAAACAAAACCAAACAACAAGAAGGGCCGTGGGGGAAGAACAAGCCAAGAAGACAACTGGGCTGTTTGAAGGCAGAATTGTTGGGGTTTGCACACAGAAGATGAAGATTCAAATAATTGGCTTGCAAACTCTCCGCCTAATTCTACTCTGGAGAATAAATCCTGCACTCCAATGGCAAGTCGCAGCCGCAACACCTCCCACCCCAGGAAGCTAAGCTACAACTATGTTAACAACGTCCGCAAACATTCTAACCACTGAAAAGTGCAGCCACTAAAAGCTGGAAACAATTGCAGTTTGCTGTGGGAGAAGTGCCAAAATGCATTTACTTTCAAGTCAGCCAACTTGTTTCGGCGGGGCTTTACTCCATGTTAAATTTGGACTGCACGGCAACCTTAATCAGCGAAGTATTTCAAACGCTTCCTTGAGGACAGGTGGGCAAAATTCCAAAGTAAAAGAAATGCGCATTAGGCACCTGGTTCCGCATATAAATTTGCCAACTGCAACATTCACCCATGCAATTTTCAGGATCAGAAGTTGCTGGCCTGGCTAACAGCAGCATGCAGCAGACTGACCAGCAAAGAGGGATGAGGAAGCAATTTCTGCCAAGAAGACAGAAGCAACAGGAATCTAAAATGGGATTATCTCACTCCCTGCCTGAGCTGGTGTATTTCTGGCACAGGCCTTCACAGCTGATGCCCAGATTGCAACGCAGCGCTTAGGCCGCTCACTACTAAATTCAACATTCCAGATCGTATTACAAGTAGACTGAACAAGCAGAGAGAAACTAGGCAGTTTGGCCTTATCTGAATATTTATAGAATTTGAGATTTTACTATTAAAGCAAGGGCAGCAGAATTGCTGCAGGAGAAGGAAGGAGGAATGATGTACATGACTGGTGACTGGGAGCAGCTGCCGGGGCCATATAACACTGGTTCTAAAAGACCTACACTGGATCCCAGTACGTTTCCGAGCACAATTCAAAGTGTTGGTGCTGACCTTTTAAAGACCTAAATGGTCTCAGCCCAGTATATCTGAAGGAGCATCTCCACCCCCATCGTTCAGCCCGGACACTGAGGTCCAGCTCTGAGGGCCTTCTGGCGGTTCCCTCACTGTGAGAAATGAAGCTACAGGGAACCAGGCAGAGGGCAGATGTCAAGGAGATAAACAACTATCTGACTTTTAGAAGACACCTGAAGGCAGCCCTGTTTAGGGAAGTTTTTAATGTTTGATGAATTATTGTATTTTTACTATTCTGCTGGATGCTGCACAGAGTGGCTGGGGAAACCCAGCCAGATGGGCGGCGTATTAATAATATTAATACAGTGGAACCTTTGTTTTCGAGCGTCTTGGAAGCAGAACGTTTCAGAACCTGAATGCCGAAAACCCGGAAGTAATTGCTTCCGTTTTTGAACACACCTCGGAAGCCGAATGGCGTGTTTTTCAATTTTCACCATAGAAACTGCTGACAGCCCTTTGGTTGCTGAACGTTTTGGAAGTCGAACGGTCTTCTGGAACGGATTATGTTCGACAGCCAAGGTTCCACAGCACTTATTATACATAATAATTACTATTCTCATCATTACCTGAAGGCAGCCTTGCATGGGGAAGTTTTTAATGTCTTACTGTGCTTTAATTTCCTTTTGAACCTTTACTTGGGTCCTTCTCTCAATGAAGACTAGAGGCAGCTGGGCCTTTTTGCAAAAGAGAAAACGGGCAAGAAGTAAATGCTTAAATGCCGACTCCTCACCTGCCCAGTTTCTGTCCTTCCCCGGTGAAAGCCCTGAAGGCACCTCTGGGTTTTGTGAAATCCTCGTCGCGGTGGTCCTCCAAGTCCAAGTTGACCTGTCCGCCACGGGCCAACCGGCGAAGCTCCACAGGAACCTCCCTGACAAGGGAAAACAGAGGGAGGCAACTCAAGAAAAAGGACCAGCCAGCCTTACCTTTCTCTGTGGTAAGATGGAGCGAGGGAGCCTTCTGCAGAGTACAGCATCCCAGGGAATTAGATGTCTGGTGCAGCCAGTTACCAAACACTGGCCCACATCCCAGAGCACTGCCATTACCCTCTGCGGATGGATTCCAGGAACTGGGAGTTGGATGGGTCTTGGTAGCTCCTCAGCTCTCCGCTGTCCAGGCTGAACCCACTCTTCCACAGCTTCAGGACCACGTGCACCTGTAAAATCAAAAGTCTTTCCACCACCTGCAGGGTGCCTCTCCCAGGAAGCCACACTGCTGCACATCTGCACCCGTTCAAACCAGGGAGTGAGGTTGCCATGCCAGGCTGCAAAAATTGCAGCCCTCCTCATCCTTCTTGCCCTGCCAGAGCTGCTGCCCTGGAAGCCAGCCTTCTCTAACCTGGTGCCTTTGCAATGTTGCTGGAGGAGAGAGCTAGCAAGGGAGATGGATGTGGAACTTTCTCGGCCACGTGCAAATGGCTTCAACTCACCCCGCCTGTCTTGGGCTCAACACACATGGAGCCCTGCAGGGCGGAAAGCAGCTTGATGAAGCTATTCGGAGCAGCGTGAAGAGAAAGGGTCTCAGACACCCACCTTTCACAACCTCGCAGCTCCGATCCACCCTCTCTCCTCTGAAGCAGCCAGGGGTTTTATATGATGATGAATTTATTATTTCGGTCACAGACCAGTTCCAGCCCACATACAATATCAAGGAAGTCATAAAACACGATAGTGATACATTTGGATTTGCAGTTAGGTATAGCAGGGACAATACAAATATAGCAACTGTTTAAAAATATATAAATTAAAACTTAATCACTAACATATATCCTTGTATGCAATGTGTGGCTGGACATATGAAGTTGCCTTATATCTAGACAGATCATTGGTCTGTTTCAGCTCTGCCAATCTGGTTCCTGCCAGATGTTTTGGACTACAACTCCCATTAGCCCCATGCTGGCTGGGGTTGGTGGGAATTATAGTTTGATGCACCCAGAAGGAGCCTGGATGGCAAAAAAAAAAAGCTGGTTCCGCATCATATATGCTAGTGGTGTCCAAACTTTTTTCAAAGAGCCCAGATTTGATGAAGTGAAGGGCTGTGAGGGCCAACCAAATTATTGACCTTTTTTTAGGATTGAAGTTTGAAGTTGTTGAGCTTTTTTACGATTTTACCCCAAAGTTGAGGTTTTTTTAGGGTTGAAGTTTTTTTGAGTTTTACCCCAGGAAATAAACTGCCACAGGGGCCAGATTAAACCGACCAGCGGGCCGGATTAGGCCCCCGAAACGGACTTTGGACATGCCTGATCTATGCTGAGCAGCAGCAGCAGCAGCAGCTCTCTATGGACTCGGGGGCAGAGTGAGGCCTTTCCTAGATCTCTGATCCTAGAGATATCTATCCTGGAGGTGCCAGAGAAAGCAAGCCAGGAACTGAACCCTGGATGGGGGAAAGGGGGATCTGGCCAGATCTCACTACCTCTAGTCCTACTCCTAGCAATACTCACATCCTGGGCAGCGTTCTGCCTCATCTCTGGGGCAACATAAGCAGACTCCTCCTCGGGAGCAGCTCCCAGGCGGTACCCTCCACCTGCAAAGGGCTGCGAGAGAGAAAGGAACTGTGAGGCCTGGAAAAAGCAGGGGAAAAGCAGATGGGTCACCTCCGATCTCAACCTCCATTCGGCGGCCCTGGCAAATACTTCTCGCTTCCCCTCCGCTAAAAATTCCAAGGATGGGCAGGCCAGATAGTTTGAGGGCTGACACACACACAACCCATGTCAGTATCTAACTTAATCCATCGTCCTTTAATTAAACCCAATGCGCCATTATCATTTCCCCACTAAACAACGGTTTTGTGCAGGGAAAGGAGAAGCGTTCAGATCAGCAAGCGTCTGAATCAAGCATTTAGGCATGTGAGTGTGGAGTGGGATTTTGCCAGCCCTCCTTTTAGGGTGAGTTTTTTTGGGGAGGGAGGCAGTTCTGCATGAACAACATCCACAGGGAAGGGGCTACAGGAGACTGGCTGCAGCTGCCTTTAAGAGGGAAGATGCTGCTGACAGCGACTTTCAGTGCGATGAGAATGTCTCAGCTAAGTCCATCTTTCTCAAGCCCCGGAGATTGCTTTATCTCCCTTCCCTGAGAGTCCACACTGGCCCCTTCTTGCGCTCTCCATCTACTTGGAAGCTTCCAGCCCTCACTTTTTTCCACTTCTCCTCCAACACTCCTCCCTGCTTTATGCTCCACCTCCCTGACTATCGGTCCTTACTGCTCCTCGCCTCCCCATGCCTTCATCCATGCTGCTTTCTGGCCTCATTCAAGTCCCTCCCTCTGTCTCACTTCTGCGCCAAACACAGCCTTGCTTTACACGACCCCTTCTGCACATTTCGTCTCAACAGAATCCCCCCCCCCGGGTGTGCTCACTTTTGGCCTGCTGCCTTCCCCGGGGCTCTTGGCTCCTCTGTCGACAGCCACAGCTCCATGTTCTTTGGCCCCTCGGAACAAGTCCTCAACCAGCTCATTGGGGCTCTTCTTCCTCGGAGGTCCAACAATCTGCTGCCCGCTTCGCTCAGAGCCCCCAGCGTAAAATCTGAAGAGACAACAGGCCCCCAAGATTACACCTCTCCATTGAAGACCCACTGAAGGCTGGGGCATGTGCGCACATCTCTGCTCAAACATGTTTGCTAATTTAGTTACATATCTTTCGATGCCAGGCAAAAACATTCCTTTTATCCCAGGCCTTTGGCTAATTAAAACAATCTTTGACCCTTTAAATTGTGTGTGTGTATGTGTGTGTGTGTAGGGAAGTACAGTCACACCTCATGTTACGTTTCCTTCAGGTTAAGCGTTTTCAGGTTGCATCCTGTGGCGACCCGGAAGTAACCCATTCCGGGTTTCGCCGCTTGCGCATGCGCAAAATGATGTCACGCGCATGCGCAGAAGCGGGTTGCATTTTCAGGTTGTGAACGGGCCTCTGGAATGGATCCCGTTCGCAACCAGAGGTACCACTGTATTATTGCTTTTGTTTGCTATTATAGTGTGTATTTTTGTGTTTTTATATTGTAAATCACTCTGTGATCTTTGGATAAAGGGCAGTATGGAAATTTTAAATTTAACAATAATAATAATTTCAACTCTCTCCTGTAGCCAAAGCAAGTCCTGTTCTCAAACTGGGTTAAGCACACACACACACACACACACTCACCCCAAGCCTAAGAAACAGGTTGTAAGAAGGAAGTAAAAAAATACACATTTGCAATTCTTACTCTCTGGCTGACTTGCAGCATTGGGGCCAGAGTGGCACGGGCAGTAATGTTTGCGGACCAGCTGAACACTAGCAGGAGGACCTGACTGGATAGCACAGATGTGAGGCTGAGGAGGGGGAATTTGCGGCCCATGGGATGCTCGACTGCAACTCCTCTCAACCCTGACCGCTGGGCCATTCTGCTGGCAGTTGGGAGTCTTAACAACTTTTGGAAGGCTGCAGGTTCCCCATCCCTGAGTCAGGTCTCTGCGCCAGCCGGCCTTTCTTCACCGTTCTGCTGGCCTGGCTGAGTAGAGAACAGAGGCAAGGCCAAGAACCCTGCAGCTATGTGCCACATCCTGTTCCCACGCTGGCCAACCAGAAGCCCCAACGGGCAGCTGGCCAGAGGCAGGACCCCAGTGCAAAAGCAACTCTCCCCACCTGCGATTCTTAGCAACTGGCATTCAGAAGCATGTGGCCCCCAAAAGTGGAGGGAGAGCAGGCTGCAGATATAATGTAATGCCAGCTAGCACAGCACTTGTGGATTGGACTTCAGGCACACCTGCCCAATAGGCTGGCCAACACCATTTTATCCAATCTGCCCATGTGACCTTTCAGATTTACCAGGAGCCTCCTCTTGATTACCGTAGATTCCGGCGTATTAGGCGACTGGGCGTATTAGATGCCCCCCCAAATTGGCAGCTGCAATTTGGGGGTTCGTCTTATAAGCCCAGTCTTACATGCTGGGCAGCAGCGGGCGGCGGGCTCCGCTCTGTGCCGGAAGAAAGCTTTCTCCCGGCGCGGAGCCCGCCACCCATACCCGGCGTATAAGACGACCCCCGAGTTTTTAACCTTTTCCAGGGTTAAAAAGTCTTCTTATACACCAGAATCTACGGTATATAAATCATCGGCCACACACAGAAAGGCAGCTTTGGCAAAAGGAGAGAGGAGTTCCCTGGGCATGAGACAATTTAGGAGCTTTGGGTGGTTTCCAGTTTGCACATCCTGTAATTCCACTTGTGCAAGGGAACTCTCTCAGCTTCACACACCCCAACCTTATAGGACTAGGTATGTCAAGAGCTTTGAACACTCCCAGACTTGGGTCTCCAGCTCTTTTTGGACTACAACTCCCATCATCCCTAGCTAGCAGGACCAGTGGTCAAGGATGATGGGAATTGTAGTCCAAAAACAGCTGGAGACCCTGGGAAACCCTGCTCTAAACTTTCTGTAAATGCTTTCTTCATTCATTCATTCTGCTACAAGACAATCCTGAAAATTATGAATTGGCTTTATGTGCCCCAACGCCCACATTTCCCTTACTGACTATGCCTATGATGTGTAGCACAGTAGTTTAAATAACTCAGTGTGTCTGATCTGTGAGGGCTCTTGTAACGCCCTGGACTGTGCCTCCCTTTCATTGCTTTACTGTGGGAGCTGTACATTTCCTAACATACACATCACAGGTATTCTCAGATATGTCCATGGCTGAGAATGTGCTGTGACTGCAGAAAAGTCACATAACTTAGCACTCAGTTTAACTTCCTGGGAATGTGAGCTCTCTTTTCTTTTCAAGGTCAAGCTCCTAGACCTCACGTTATCAAGATAGTTGATGCAAGTTTTAATCTGCATATAAGTCTACTGTTGTTTTAATTTTCCGAAAGCCTTATTGTTGTTATTTTTCCTTCCTGATAATTTTGCCTTATAGTTTTTTGTAAACTGCTTTTATGTTGTTGTTTTGCACAATCAAGCAGCGTATGAATTTCATGACATAAATAAATAAGATATACTTGAAATTGTGTGGTCAATGCGCAGTGAGAAGTCAAAGAAGGGGAGCTGATCAAGAACCCCAGAGGCTGCAATGCCCCACAAAGCTGTCTCCGCTCTTCCTTATAACTAGCAATACAAGGATAAATTGCACAAATAGTAGAAGAACAAGCTATTCAATAAGAAAGAAAGAAAGAAAGAAAGAAAGAAAGAAAGAAAGAAAGAAAGAAAGAAAGAAAGAAAGAAAAAAAGGTGTGCAATTCATACAAGCCACAGACTTAGGCCTTGCTTGGTGGAGAGTTTCTATTTATCTATTGGCACAGAGCAAACACAGCCCTGTTCATGTCAGGGTAACAATACACTCGCCTGCTCCTCCCCCTAGGAAGAAAGACCACTTACTATGCAAGATTCTGGAATGAAAGTGCTTCGAACAATGGCAGGAGAGGTCATGCCCTCCAAGAGCAGGACTCCCAACAGCTGCCTCAACAGAGAGGCCCCCCCACCCAACGCAGACATTTCCATAGAAGCCTGGGCCTGCAAAAAAAACATTTCCAGAGGGACTTTTTCCACCCCAACTCCTCCCTTCCCGTTAAATCAGGGGGGAAGTCAGGCATTCAAACGGCAACAAACCTTTGTCCTTCCTCCTCCTCTTCCTCCTCCTCCTGAGCATGGACAAGGTCTCGGAATGACGTCACCCTGTGGTCACTGGCGAGACAAAAGGAGACACAATATGAGTCCGCCCCATGTTCCTCTGATGCAACTGCAGCACCAACACCACTGAGCATTAACGGGGAGCACAGAACGACAAGGAGTGGAAGGCAAACCAGGTGCCCAAAGGATACATTTTTTTAATACAGAGCAGCTTGCTAGAGATGTGATGGTCTAGTTCAGGGGTAGGCAACCTAAGGCCTGTGGGCCGGATGCGGCCCAATTGCTTTCTCAATCCGACCCGCGGATGATCCAGGAATCAGCGTGTTTTTACATGAGTAGAATGTGTCCTTTTATTTAAAATGCATCTCTGGCTAATTTGTGGAGCCTGCCTGGTGTATTTACATGAGTAGAATATATGCTTTTATTTAAAATGCATCTCTGGGTTATTAGTGGGGCATAGGAATTCGTTCATCCCCCCACCCAAAAAAATATAGTCCAGCCCACCACATGGTCTGAGGGATAGTGGACCGGCCCACGGCTGAAAAAGGTTGCTGACCGTAGTCTAGTTAGCGCAAAAATCTGGAAAAACTGGGATCCCCCGAATTTTCCCTGGTACCCCTCCCCCATTTTTCCCCGGGTGTTTCCTCCCAGGCCTTCGCATCTCCATGTTTATGACAACTGATTACTAAAATGCCAAACATTGTTAAGGACAGTGTGGTATAAGGGATGATCTCCCATCTTGCAAGGACTGATGCCCCACACCAAAGGAGTACAGCACGTTTTTGTGAACTCTGACAGACCTGATGGATTCCTGCCAGTAAAGGACAGGCCATCCCACCACCCCATCGACAGGAGGGCAGGTTTTGCTCTTATCCCTGTTGGAAAAACGCCTAGGAAGGCTACCACCTTCCCAAGACACTGGGGTGTCTCTCTGTGGTCGCTCTCTGGCTGTAAATCTTCCTCAGTTCAGAGAGACCGGCAATAAGCATCTCATAGCAGAAGAAAGAGTACTTTATTTACAGTCTATATACAAAGAACCCATCAGCATGTCTGTGCTCTCTCAGCAGCAGTACAGAAAAGCATCGCACACAGAAGTGAAACTAAACTCTGCAACAGTACTGAGACTTCCTATCTCACGCTCTCAGACACTCACATGATATAAACAATCTAGTGCTACTTGCTGAGCAGCACGGGTGGATAAAAACCCTAACAATCCCAAGTACCCTTGGGGCACTTTGCATCTTTGGGGGAAGTAAAGGGGGTACGTTGCACGAAAGTGGTTTTAATTTCAAATCGCAGGAGCGATTTCAGAATTTTGGGGGCAGGCAACGTATCGCACTCGCCCCCAGGCCGGAGCAAGCATCGCACACTTCCAAGTGCACGGGGTTGGACTAGATGACCGTTGGGTCCCTTCCAACTCTAAGATTATATGATTCTAAGCGCCCAACCAGGCAGCCCACTCTCTCCCTCCGCAGCACAACTGCCATGAGAGCCAGAGACGCCAGTAGGGCATCCTGCCTGCCAGGCAGCGCCTTCGCTTCTTTCTCTTCTCCCTCCCTCCCTCCTTGCACCCAGGCAAAATGGAGCCGCCTTGCATGGCACTCCAGAGGGTGGCTCCAAGTAGCAGGACACAACTGGCAGCTTCATGGAGGCTGGTGGCACCCTAGGGCTCCACATTTCCATGCATAGGACCATGTGGCGCCCTGGCATCCTCACACTGTGCTCCTTGGTCACAGTATAGTGTGGCAGAGGGCTGGGAACTGGTTTTAGGTGGACATAGAAGGAGCCACAATTTTGCTCACCAAGCAAAGGACCATCATCTTCTAGCAAGCATCATTTTCCTGAGTTTGTAGTTGGGGAGCCTGAACCCCACCACCCCAATTCGCACCACACTTTCAAGGCATTCTATGCACTCCTGAAAGTCAAAACGTCGGAAGACAGTCCGAAATCTGCAGGCAGATAGTAGGGCTGGGTGATATAACAATATAGTGCCTGGAACCAGTGTGAAGACCATATTGTGATAACGGTTTTGTCAGGGAACTGACATCGGAGCCAGAGGCGGAGGGAAGGCTCCCAAGTGATGCTGGAGAGGGACCCAGCAGGGAGAGAGGCAGCTCATCAGCTGGGGAAGGAAATCAGCGCAACACCAGGGATAAAGGGGGGCAGATGGGGGAATCGGCGAGAGGGCTCCAGGACTCCTCGCCGGACACCAGCGGGGAGAGCACGGGTCCTCCGCTACCCACACCCTCCCTGCGCAGAAGACTTCCGCGCAGGGAGAGTAGGAGGAGACTTGGCGTCAAACAGCTTTTATGCTGGAAAAGGTTTAAGAAACGCCCACTGACGGATTCTGCTAGCGACTGAGGCAGCCACGAAGTGAAGGGCTGTCCAGACAGAAAAGGTTTAACAAGGCAACATAGCCAGGAGTGGCGGCAACTTACGCACGAGCAACCCCTATATTCATTACAGGTTTCATAGTTTTTTAATCTGGCAATATATTGCAAATCATGACGTGTGTTAGTGCCGGGCGATGTAGCGCTCAAAACCGGTTTCAAGTCCGTATCATGATAATGGTTTCACAATTTCTGAACTGGTAATATATTACGAATCACGATGTGTGTGTGTGTGCTATGCAAAAATCACAAGGGAAAAACTGTGAAGCCAGCCAATGCCTCTACGTGGCTCCATCCTTATTTCAGACTTTGTGATATATCAGCATATCGTGATGTGTAGCTGGCGATATATCAAGAAGTTGAAAACCAGGTATCACCCAACTCTAGCAGATGGCCTGCTATGCTCCAAAGGCTCATGGTGGATACTAATGCAATCCTTTACCTCGTTCTTTCTTTCCTCAAGAATGTGAAATTCACAATACACCTAGGCTAGAGAGGGGGACAACTGAGCATGCTCAAACTCTCTCTCTCAGTGACTGCATGACTAAGCAGAAATGTGAAAGCAGGTCAGGCCGATAGCCCAAAATGTTGCTGTTTGGTCTGCTTTCTGCACCTGAGTCCACGCCAGATCTTTTTGTGAGAAGCACTGGAAAATCGGTTTCCACGATCCCATTCCTCCCTCCGCCCAGTTTAACACACAATAGTTGACACGATGAGGATGCAAATTGTAACAGCAGCCAACCAAATTATGTGGCAGTAACATTTTTTTTTTAAATCCCCACAATGCAATCCCTCCTAAGCAGGTCATGATTAGTCATCTCCAAGAGAAAAGTGTTGGCCCGTTGAGCACAGGCTTTTCCCAGACTCAGCAGATTAGATCCTGTTAACTGGGGGTGCATAGGACTAAATCTGGGGCCTTCTGCATGTCAGAATATGGGCCCCACATATTCCCCACATCCAACAGAGCAGCCTCGGCATCTAGTGGGCACCAAGTTGGGGAAGGCTGCAGCCATAGTGGGAAAGTAGAAAATATTCCACAAAACGCATGCACACAAGGAGAGAGCGCTGCTTCTTCTTCCTCGGCTCCAACACAAAAGGGAACTGTTTTTACAACCCTTTTTGCCGTGCTGAAACCTCCCCAAGAATAAAAAGGACTTGAGAGGCATGCCTAGATCACACATTGTGGGCTTACCCCCATTGCCCAACAGACCCAGAGTATGGTGCAGGTGAGAAGTGCAGTTCCATGAACGCTAGAGATCCCTAGCAGGGTGTTCTCATGGCCTCCCCAGCAAGTTACACTTCCCAGGGTTCCTGTGCGGGAAGGAAGTTCTGGCAGTTGCACACCAGCTCGCAATTTAGACATGCTCAAATATGAGCCCGTTTGACCTCACCTGGGTGCAGTGCCTCGGGTAACAGAGCTGGGAGCTGGCTGTGGGAGCGTGATGATGTCTTCGTCACCTCCATCTTCATAGAAACTGGCCAGGGCAATCTGAAAGGAGGGACACACAGCTGTTTCTGAGAGCGAGCACCATTGCTTAGTGCCACCCAAGGAGAAGACAACTGTCAATAACCTTGCGATGACTTCTGTACCATATACCACGCCAAGTAGGTGGGGAAGTACAGAAAACTCCCTTGGCCTGGGTAAGTTTGTGGTGCTCTCCAAACTTCTCACTGCTGCAATTCCCATCAGCCCCAGCCAGCAAGTATGGAATCTGATTAAAATATACCATATTTTTCGCTCTATAAGACGCACCAGACCATAAGACGCACCTAGTTTTTGGAGGAGGAAAACAAGGGAAAAAATATTCTGAATCCCATAAGCCAGAACAGCAAGAAGGATCTGGCCTCTGGGATAGCCTCTTGCTGTCCTGGCATATGGGATAGCCGCGCACAGTCTCTCCCGGGCGGCGGGATGAAGGCTCCCCCTGCCTGGAAGAGGCTGTGTGCGGCTAAGGCAGACGGCTCCCCAAAGAGCCGCGTTCCCTTTAAAGAGCGTGCGGAGTGTGTGTGTGGCTCTTGGGGGCTTTTCCCCAAGGAGGGAGAAGGGCAGCCCTTCTCCCTCCTCGGGAAAAAGCCCCCAAGAGCCACACACGCGCTCCACGTGGCTCTTTAAAGGGAGCACTGAGCAGAGCCTCCCGTCTGCATTCACTCCATAAGACGCACACACATTTCCCCTTACTTTTTAGGAGGGGAAAAGTGTATCTTATAGAGCGAAAAATACGGTAATGTTGTATTCCAAGACACCATGCAATACGGGAACATGGCACACAGAATTCCTACCTGGCAACATGTTCATGCAAGGGAAATTGTCGTTTACCTGCTGTAACATGTCAAGTAGCCCTAAAGCATTGGAAAGAGAGCTCCTCTCAGAGAGACACTTGGAACTGTTCTCCATTAAGTGCCAAATTATTACACTTTTGCTGAAAAACATCAGGTGCCTGTTCACCAGAGGCCATTCCTTCTGGGCAAATACCTTGCCAATCCCAGGGTTCAAACAGTGTAGTGGAACACAGATGCCGATGGGCAAACTGAAGTTTATGGGCTCATAAGCAAGACTGTTCTGCGCTATAAATGTCAAATTTATAATCTTGCTAAAATATATGGAAGCTCCAGAATGGGTGTTTGAAACAGTATGCCGGCAGTTAGCCTGTGACTTTCTCAGCCTGCGGCACCTTCATAATTGGAACAGTCTGGATCTTCTTGGAAGCCAAAGTGCTGTAGGTGGGAAACCAGTTCTACTTGAAGCACAAGTTGCCTAGCTGTAATTGTTGAGCTGATCAAAGTATTACATCTCCAGCTGTCCCTAACACCAGATTACTTGACTATTTAGTAGGAAAACTAAAAATCAGCCTCCCTTCCAACAGTTAAAGGAAGAGCTTTTCCACTAATACATTTTCTTTCTTCCACTGATTTAATATTTTTTCCTTGGGTCCCCCTGACCCACTATTTGGGAGCTACTGGTTAAGGTACCTGGATTCTGGAAGATGAACTTTTTTTAAAGAGGGATAGAAATTTACTTGCAACTTCCAGCCAGCATTCTAAAAAAGCAAAGAAAGAGCAATGACAGGCTACAAAGGGGCAGCAATGAGGTCTTCTCTCCATCCTACTGCATAGCAAGTCAAAAAACAGTGGCTTCTTTAGCAGAATGGAGCCCACTGGCAAGAGCTAAGCCAGCCTTCAACCATCTAGTGCCATCCAGAAGTTCTGAACTACAACTCCCATCAGCCACAGCAGCCTGCATGCTGATGGCAATCATAGCCCAAAACATATGGAGGGCACTAGGTTAGCAAAGGTGAAGCTAAGCCAAAAGAATAAGGTAATATCTTACACACTCAAAAGTCTTGACCCTTGAGTGTGCGGGAGGGAACGACTTTGCTACAAGAAGGAAGATATTGTACGGGAGAATAAAGTTTTATATGGGGGAAGAAGAAAGATGTGTCATGAAGAAGAGGATGAAGGAGAAAGAAGGAGGACTTAAGAGCCTGCTGGATCAGACCAAATAGAGCCCATCTAATCCAGCACCTCAGTAAAGAAAAATGGATTGTTGAATCACTCTGGGAATCGTAGCTCCGTGAGAGGAACGGGTGTCTCCGATCAGCTCTCAGCAGTACCCTTAACAAACCAAGAAGATAAGAAGACCCTGCTGGATTAGACCCAGTGGCCCAGGATCCTGTTCTCACAGAGGCCAAACAGATGCCCCCCCCCTTTTTTTGCAAAACCTGAAGGCGGGACTCTTATCACAAGAGCAACTCTCCCACACTTTCCAGTGACTGGCACCCACAAGCACTGCTGCCTCCATGGATTCAGTCCTCTTTCCCAAGCCATCCAGGGTGGTGGACACCTGCAGAGGCGAGTTCCGCAGAGGGAGGGAGGAAAGAAAGGCAGTCCTAGAGGCCAAGGAAGGTGGGGGGAGGGACCACAGGAGGGGGGCCACAGGGGGAGGGGAGCATTTCTGTACTAGGACCATTGTCCAGGGCAGAACAGCTGTGTGTGGAGGGATATGGGGCAAGTGGTGGAGGGAGAAGGGGGGAGAAAAGAGGGAGGAGGGGAGGGCAGGGGGAAAGAGAGAGGGCAGGAGAGGAAAAGGGGAGGGCAGTGGTGAGGGGGAGAGGAAACAGGGGGTGGGGCAGGAGAGAGGGGGAGGGGAAAGGAGGGAGGGGAGGAAAAGGGGGGGCAGGGGGGAGGAAAAGGGGGCGGGGGAAGATGTGGGGAGGGGAGCGAGGGAAAGGGGGAGGGGAAAAGGGGGCGGGGGAAGATGGTGGGGAGGGGGAGAGAGGGAGGGCAGGAGAGAGGAAAGGGGGAGGGCAGTAGTGAGAGGGAGAGGAAAAGGGGGAGGGGTGTGGGGCAGGAGGGAGGGGAAAAGGAGGGAGGGGAGAAAAAGGGAAGGAGGAGTAGGGGGAAAGAGGGAGGGCAGATGGGAGGGAAAGGGGGCGGGAGAGAGAGAGGGGGCAGGAGAGAGGAAAGGGGGAGGGCAGTAGTGAGAGGGAGAGGAAAAGGGGGAGGGGTGTGGGGCAGGAGGGAGGGGGAGGGGAAAAGGAGGGAGGGGAGGAAAAGAGGGAAGGAGGAGTAGGGGGAAAGAGGGAGGGCAGATGGGAGGGAAAGGGGGCGGGAGAGAGAGGGAGGGCAGTGGTGAGGAGGAGAGGAAATGGGGAGGGGTGGGGGCAGGAGGATAGAGGGGAGAGGAAAAGAGGGGGCAGGAGGGAGAGGCAGGGGAAAAGAAGGAGGGCAGTGGTGAGGGGGAGAGGAAATGGGGGAGGACAGGACAGGAGAGAAGGGAGAGAGTCCAGGCGGCCCATTCGGGTGTTAAGAGGAGAAAGGGGGAGAGGCGCTGCTGCTCTTTCCCCCCCTTCTTCTCCCCCCCCGGGAAGCGAGGGGCGCCCCCTCCCGGCCGAGGGTTACCTGCAGATCCCCGCCCGCCGACTCCAGGAAGAAGCGCGCTCGCTCCTCCTCGGCCCCGGTCACGGCCACGAACTCCCTCAGCGCCTCCTCCCGATCCGCCATCTTGCCCCGGTGCAACCGCCAAAGCGCTCCGGCCCGGCCGCCGCAGCCGCCTCCGAGCTCAGCTTCCGGCTTCCTGCCTCACTTCCGCCCTCGGGGCGAGGGAAGCCTTTCGTTCCGCCTCGCTCGTGGCAACGCTCAAACCGCTCCGGGTGGAAACGAACGAATGATTTTTTAAAAAAAGAAAATCTCGCAGAGCGCCCCCTGCCGGCGCGGCTGCGGAAATGGCGACGTTCGCTGTTTCGATAACGGGCGCTCATTGCAAGTCGAGGGCGCTTTACAGGGAATTTACCGGTCACTTTCTTTCTTGGAAAACTTCGGGTTCGTGGTGCAGATCGACACTGGTTGCGCAATCTGGTTTTGCCTGCATGCGATTGAATCCCACCCGCCAAAAACAGCAGCAGCCGGGAAGCGCTCAGAAACAGGTGCCGTGCGTTTTTTAAAGAGTACTGTTATTTATATTTATTTTACAGTTAAATACAATCAGAACAAAGCTCAAAAGCGGAGCAGCAGGCACCCTCTGGACACACACTCCCCAACTGCAATACAGGCATGCTTTGAGTTATTCACTTGAAAGTGAGTTGACACAACTTGGCCATGCATAGACATCAAACCCACCCATCCGCTCCAGCAAAGTGCAAATTCCTCCTCCAGCTCTTCCTCCAAACTGCATGCCCATCCAGTGCATACTTTACAGATGAATTATCTGATGCAGTCTCTACCGATCCTTTCCATTCATCCACTCCGAGCAAATGTTTCCTCAGGTTCTTGGCTGGGTTTAACAGCAGCATGCGTGTAAGATTAGGTAATCACAGGGTGCTCAGTCCTTAAGGCACGGTTTCTTAGGCAATTTAGATTTCACGTATATTTTTCTGATCATCCACGTGACGTCGTCCTCATCCACCGCCCCCCGATTTAATTCAGATTTTTCTGATCTGCGCAGAATGTGTCAAGTAAAAAATAAACACAAGATCACACGCTGTCCAGCTGTGGGCACAGCATTAGGCACTTTAGCCTAATGGTTGCCATCAATTTGAGTTGAATTAATTTTATAATGAAATGATTTTAGAATGTTGTACTGTTTTATTGTTGTTAGCCGCCCTGAGGCCGGCTTCGGCTGGGGAAGGCGGGATATAAATAAAATTTATTATTATTATTATTAGGTGGGCATTGTGGTTCTTTAAATGTGTGCCAGCACATTATAAAATGGGCAGTGCTAAAAGGCTCTTTGGTTGGCAGCTTACACATAAAAGACAGCGTTTGCTCCCCTACACTTTCTATCTCTATGTTCAACCTCCGAACCCTTTGCGTGCCGCTCTAGCCTTTCCCTGCGACATCTATGGTAAAAGCCGCTGCGCTATCGAGCACAGAAACAGAGCCGTGAAAGAGGAAGGCGGGTGCAACGCATGCGCGGCGTGCGCTCGAAGCGCGGCGGTTGGCGGCTGCGGTGACGTCTTTGGCAGGCGCCAGCCGAGGCGGGCAAGAAGCGAGAAGTGGGCGGAGCCTCGGGAGGGAGGAGTAAGGGAAGAGGGGAAAAAGAGACACGAAGCCGGAGAGGCCCGGCCGGGATGCTCCTCGGCGGCGCCCAGAGACCATGGCCCTCCGGAGGCCGCCGCCGCCGCCGCCGCACCAAGACAACGGGAGGCGAGGTACGCGGGCCGCTCGGCCGGCGGGGGTGCGAGGCCCTCGGCCGACTTGACCGCCGGGCGCCTGAGGGGGCAAAGGGAGGCCTTGGCTCCGCTGAGGGGCGACGCGGCCCTGAGGGAGAAGGGGCGGAGCGGAGAGGAGGCCACGCCCCGTCCCCCTCGCTCAGGAGGCAGGAGCCAATCGGAGGGGGCCTTTCCGGGGGTGGGCGGGGCGACTGGTGACGCTTCCTCCCCTCTCTTCTCAGAAGTGTCAGGCAGAAGTCGAACAGGTGAAGCAACTGCGACTCCCGCCATCTGGCTCCCTGTGCAGTTTATTTAATTATTTTTTGGGGGGGGAGGCAGATTTTTCCAAAGCACTACAGTGGGAGGCCACTTGAATGGGGCTGAGAGCATAGCTGTCAACTTTCGAATGTGAAAATAAGGGATCAGCAGCCTCACCTGTCCCGGAGACAGGCTACGGGGTATCTAACAATCCGGGAGAGCAGCAGGAAGCGGCGCTGAAATAAGGGAATTTCCCGCAAAAAAAGGGAAGGTTGACAGCTATATGGGTGGGAGGAAGCTGCTGCTCCTCCCCCCCCCCCCGGCAGTGCTGAGACAGGTGTGTGTTCATACCATTTCGCTTCCAGTGCAAAAGTGAAGTAGGTGGGCGGGCTTCTCTCAAGAGGGTTAGGACCCATCTGCAGGGATACTGCAGATAAGGTGTTTTCTCTCTTTCTGATATGCGCATACTTTCACTTAACAAAATTTTAAAAAGGTAAAGGGACCCCTGACCATTAGGTCCAGTCGTGGCCGACTCTGGGGTTGCAGCGCTCATCTTGCTTTATTGGCCAAGGGAGCCGGCATACAGCTTCCGGGTCATGTGGCCGGCATGACTAAGCCGCTTCTGGTGAACCAGAGCAGCGCACGGAAACGCCGTTTACCTTCCCGCCGGAGCGGTACCTATTTATCTACTTGCACTTTGACATGCTTTCGAACTGCTAGGTTGGCAGGAGCAGGGACCGAACAATGGGAGCTCACCCCATTGTGGGGATTCGAACCGCTGACGTTCTGATCGGCAAGTCCTAGGCTCTGTGGTTAACCCACAGCGCCACCCACGACCCTTTAACAAAATTTAGGTACCGTTTTATTGGAAAACCTGTAAGCAGTTTACAAGAAGTGTTGGAATAAAAGCAAATAAAACATTTACAAATGATTAAAATTAGCAGTAAAGGAAATTGAAACACAGCAGCTGCCTGGGTGAGGGCTGGAATGCTCTTGGTCTAAGAGCTAACGTAGAAGTGGGGAACCTTGAGCTCAGGAACCAGGTGCAGCCATTTCTACCTTTCTTTCATTCATTCATTTCATTTATTGGACTTATTAGACACTTGTCGCCCGAAGGTCTCCAAGCAACTTGCAGCAAAAAAAAAAAAAGATATACAATATATAATATCATAGGACTTTCCCCAGGATAAACACCCTTCGCCAGCCCTGCTTTGCAACCTCCTTTTTGTCTGGCTAGAATGTGCTGTTAAACTCTGATTGAGAGGGATATGCATGCAGCTTTCTGTACAAAAGCAAAATTAGTATTCTTTGCTGCACCTACATTTGCTTCTGGCCCCACCTACCACTGGTGTGCTGCCCTAGAAGCATTGTGGCCCTCATAATGAAACATTCCACACCTAACTGAATTATTCCTTTTAGACAGATAAGTTTTTAGCCACCCTCCTGCATGTATGCAATCCATTTCACTGTTGCCTGTGCCACTGCGGGGCTTCTTTTGGGGGAGAAACAGTCCTTTATTCCACTCATACTTCTTCACTAAAGTCATGTGTGTGCAAAACAGGGTTGTCTCGGCTACTGCCGTCCTTGGGAACCAGAGCACTGAGGACCTTCCATTCCACTGTCATGATACCTGAGCAAATTAGCAATAAGGAGGATAGAGTGAAAGAGAAAGAAACCAGGGTCAATTTTTATTTAGATTGTGAGTCAAGTAGAAAGAAATCCTTCTTCTGTTTGCTCGTCTTGCTTATTTTGGGATGATTTCTGACAAGTGGCATGTAGCTTTCCAAGTTCCAACATTGTGTTCTGTAGAAACTGAGCACTCATGAAATTTCCTGCCAAAACAACCCTCTGTATGTGGCTGGAAACGCAGAAGAGTTGTACACTGCATAGCAAAGTTTTTAAGGCACTGCTGTAAACTGCAGGGGGTGTGTGTGAGGGTTTTTGGTGCCCTCCTTTTGGGTCATTTGTTGTCTTTCAAAACTATCCAGAGTGACAAGTTGCCTTGCCAAGTTAGAGCCCTTCAAATCAGCTCCCATCTGAATTCTAAGAGTGGGTGTTAAGGATGCAAATTGCACAAACAGAGTCTTATGAAAGAGGCTTTTAAATGCAAACTGGTCATGCTTCCACATATTTGGCTCCCTGAGGTTGTTGCTGCTCCCCACCCCCCACTGTCCTTCTTGCACTGGAGAAGTATATGAACATAAAACAAAGCAGCTGGTTATCACCAGCTTTTTCTGGTGGCTCTGATCCAGATGTGTAGCAGTGTTCACAATGAAACTGCAAAAGGTTTAGATCTTTGGGAGCTTGTTGTATTGTGCTCAATGCATTCAGCCAGCTGCTATGCATAACAGTCAGATATCCTTAAAAGGTTATACTGGATCACGTGCTTGCTTTGTGCTTGCCTTATTACTGCTGGCAGGGACGCGGGTGGTGCTGTGGGTTAAACCACAGAGCCTAGGACTTGCCGATCAGAAGGTCGGCAGTTCGAATCCCCGTGCCGGGGTGAGCTCCCGTTGCTTGGTCCCTGCTCCTGCCAACCTAGCAGTTCGAAAGCACGGCAAAGTGCAAGTAGATAAATAGGTGGGAAGGTCAACGGCGTTTCTGTGTGCTGCTCTGGTTTGCCAGAAGTGGCTTGGTCATTCTGGCCACATGACCCGGAAGCTGTACGCCGGCTCCCTTGGCCAGTAAAGCGAGATGAGCGCCGCAACCCCAGAGTCGGCCACGACTGGACCTAATGGTCAGGGGTCCCTTTAGCCTTTACCTATTACTGCTGGCAGCCCAGCCAGATGGGTGGGGTATAAATAATAAAATTATTATTATTATTAACCTTTGCATTAAAAACAAATTGGTTGGTTTTTAGCAACAGTCAAGTACTAAGTGCTACTGATGCAGGTGTTGCTTAGTTTGTGATTCATTGGAATGAGGTTACGTGTCTGTGTTGGTGTGAAGAAAGCTTTCTGTGATGCAACACTTTCTGATGTGATTCTGTTGAGCTGGAGACTGACGGTCCAATCTTTTGAGTGTACAATACCAAATTGTGTACAATACTAAACTGAAAGGAAAAAAGTGTCCTATGTGGCAATTGAGCAGTTCTGTCTTTCAGAGCATTAAGCTAAAGATTCCATAAATGGGTTGGTGGATGGTGATGGGGAAAGGAACTATTTGTGGGATTGAGTGTAAGTATGTTTGAACATTTTTAAAGATTGTATGAAATGTATGTTTGTATGCTTGTATATGTGTATTAATGATGAATTAAAAAATAAAAATTAAATAAAAAAATTAAAAAGAAGATTCCATAAATGAAACAGCTGAGTGTCAGCAAAGAGGTCACAAAGTTAATAGCCTGCAAGATTTGCATTGGCCCATCTGATGTTTGTTGTGTCACCATTGCCTTTCAGTCAACTATTAGGTTTCATCTTAAACAAGTTTATTGACTACACTGCAGAAAACACCCTGCCCTTAAGGCTGTTTTGGTGGGTTGGCCAGTGTGATCTAGCGCCCCACTTTCCCCATCTTGTAAATAAATTACTGTCCCCTTTTGAGGCCACAATCATTAGCAGGCGAAACTGCTGTTAAGGCTGGTTTGAATTTGATTTTTGTTTCTCTCGCAGACTGTGATTCGAAGAAAAAAAGGAAAGAAGCAGAGATCTACCAGGCCCTGAGCAGCGAGCCTGTGGATGTTGCTGCACTCAGGCGCATGGCTATCAGCGAAGGGGGGCTTCTGATGGATGAGATCCGCTGCAGGGTGTGGCCAAAGCTGCTTAATGTGAACACAGAGGACCTGCCACCTCGGCCAGGTGAAGCCACATAACGCTTGCAATCTGGGGAAAGACTCTGGGAACCTTTGAGCTTGAGTGTGGGGTTAATTACTCAAACAAAGCACAGTTTGCATTTTGGTTTTATTTTTTATGTAATTGGAGAGCTCTCTTCCATTAACATGGCTTTTAGTATTCACACAGAGTTGTTCCGTGGCTTCACCCTCTTGCATATTTAATGCTATTAAAAAGCAGATCCAGGAATGGTTTAGAATATAAATAAATAAATCCAGGAGTCCAGTAAAACTCCTCTTAGCTGCAGCCCCCACAGATGGCAGCAAATCCATTTGGAAGTGCAGCTGGTGCTGTCTGGTGCAATTAGCAGGCGAAGAGAAGCGTGTTCAGATGGCATTGCAATATGTGCTACCCTTAAGACTGATGTTTCCCTGGTGCTCAGAACCTGTGTTGTTAGTGTCCCATTGCATAGATCAAACCATGTTTTGAACAGTGATGAGTACTTGTTAATAGGTATTCAGTTTCAGTTTTTATGGCTGTATTAAACACACTTCCCTCCTTAGTTCCCTGGGGCTGGTCCTCCTTTTGTGACTACTGTGGATTTGTGACACTCTTCTGTCCCTCCTAGGTGAGGAACTCCGAGAGGACAACAAAGATTACCAGCAAGTGTTGCTGGATGTGAGGCGATCTCTCCGACGCTTTCCTCCAGGTACAAGAAGCACTCTCTCTGCTTCCAGCTGTGGGGTCTCTGCAGAAATCCCTTGGGTTGAAAGTAGAGATGACAGAGAATTTCATTTGGCCTGCATTTCTAGTGAAATGACCTAATTTACACCTCCCACACTTACACGCAGATTAAAATACAATCATCCTTTGGGATTTCACACTTCTCTGATTTCTTGGCTCAGAAAAAAAAGTATTTATGAAATGTATGCAATGACATAGTGTTTTGCAGCAAAGTGTACATTGAAATATTAATTTAGTTATGAATTTCCACACATATTTTGCTTTAAGAAATTCTCAGATAAATGTGGAAATGGGACAGAACAGATTTAGGAATAAATACATGGAAAATTGGCATGAGCTGGGAATAGACTGAACCATCTACCCCTAGTAGAAAACCATGATGCCTGAACTAGTTTAAGTTGATAGCTTAGACTTGCTGCTTGCGATATTGTTGCCCTAGCAACACCCCAGTGGCCCAGAATAAGTGAGTCTTGAGGGAGGTCCTCTGTTTCTTTATCTGCGCTTGTGTTTTCACTCCCCACCAATGGGTGATGCTGCTGCATGCTTCATTTAGCTGCTGCTTGCCTCAGACCATGGTACTCTTCAGCCTGAAGTGAAAGAGCTGGTGACTCTTAATGTGCTAAGCTGAGTCACTTTGCCAGCAGATCTAGTTCAGAGAGAACTTCTCCGTGCAGAGAGAAGCTTCCTCTTCTGTTTGCCACTGGCAATCCTGCTGTATTTCATTGTGCAGGAAAGGGTCCTGTGTACTACCAGAGGGTCTCATGTTTGCAGAATATCAACCCTGCTGGAAGAAATATCAACAACCTCAGATATGCAGATGACACAACCTTGATGGCAGAAAGTGAGGAGGAATTAAAGAACCTTTTATTGAGGGTGAAAGAGGAGAGCGCAAAATATGGTCTGAAGCTCAACATCAAAAAAATGAAGATCATGGCCACTGGTCCCATCACCTCCTGGCAAATAGAAGGGGAAGAAATGGAGGCAGTGAGAGATTTTACTTTCTTGGGCTCCATGATCACTGCAGATGGTGACAGCAGCCACGAAATTAAAAGACGCCTGCTCCTTGGGAGAAAAGCAATGCCAAACCTAGACAGCATCTTAAAAAGTAGAGCCATCACCTTGCCAACAAAGGTCCGTATAGTAAAAGCTATGGTTTTCCCAGTAGTGATGTATGGAAGTGAGAGCTGGACCATAAAGAAGGCTGATCGCCGAAGAATTTATGCTTTTGAATTCTGGTGCTGGAGGAGACTCTTGAGAGTCCCATGGACTGCAAGAAGAACAAACCAATCCATTCTTAAGGAAATCAGCCCGGAGTGCTCACTGGAAGGACAGATCATGAAGCCGAGGCTCCAATACTTTGGCCACCTCATGAGAAGAGAAGACTCCCTGGAAAAGACCCTGATGTTGGGAAAGATGGAGGGCACAAGGAGAAGGGGACGAAAGAGGACGAGATGGTTGGACAGTGTTCTCGAAGCTACCAGCATGAGTTTGACCAAACTGCGGGAGGCAGTGGAAGACAGGAGTGCCTGGCGTGCTCTGGTCCATGGGGTCACGAAGAGTCGGACACGACTAAACGACTAAACAACAACAACAAATATTTGTAGCTGAAAAGTTTGGAGCCTGACTGCACAAGTGTAAACTACTCCCTTCTCTTGCACTGGAACAATTAGCCAATTGAAGGGTGTTGCGTTTTATACTGTCTCAAGCCAGCTAAACACATGAAAATATGACCTTGCCTTGTGCCAAGTAATGTCATAGGTCCATCTAGCCTACGCCCTGACTGTCTTTGGTGGCAGCTCTTCAAGATCACAGCAGGATCTTTCCCCCCCAAGTCCTGCTGCCGCCTAAGTTCCTGAAGATGCAGCTGAAGGAACCAAACACTGAGTCTCCCTCTGAGCACCAGCAATATTTTGATATTCAATGAAGCTGCGAGGCTTGTGATTAAAATAAGAGATAAATTGCCTGGGAAATTATCAGATTTATTGCTTGAACCAAGGGATGCCCACCTTCAGATAGAGATGCTGTAATCTGCTATTACCAGGTTTTCTTGCAGGGATACAGTGACTGGTTAACTGCTTTATGCTTGCAGTGCAGACTTACTGAGCTTCTGCTATTGAGTTTGGCCATGCGGGACTGCACACTGTATGCACAAGAAAGTAATGGGGCTGAGGAGGTAATTAACCCCCATCATTAAATCCAGGAATCCCTTAATGATTCTGCCTTTGGATCTATGTGTGTTGCCTTCAGCTGGCAGGAGACAAGAGAGACAGGCAGCTGAAGTAACTCGTGTCACTGGGATGCAGGATGTTGTCATGTGGATGTTCTCAGCTGCCAACTCTCTGAACCCTTCTTGTTGCTCTCCCTGCAGGGATGCCAGATGAGCAGAGGGAGGGGCTGCAGGAAGAGCTGATTGACAGCATCCTGCAGGTCTTGCAGCGCAACCCACAGCTTCACTACTACCAAGGCTACCACGACATCGTGGTCACGTTTCTGCTTGTGGTTGGAGAGAGACTGGCAACGGCCCTCGTGGAAAAGCTTTCAACCCATCACCTCAGGTACTCTTGTCTGCGTTAGAAAGCACCCCTGCCTGCGGAGCTGGAAAGGAGTCATGGAGCAGGCTCCCGGGTTGCTGCGCAGTGGCGAATTCACATGGCGACCCAACTGGGTTCCAGGAATAGGTTAGCGGTGGCTGTTAGGTCTCTGCTGCAGAATGGTGCCTTTGCCTTTAACAAGGAGCGAGCCAGAAAGAAAAGTCCACACAGTGAAAACAAGGATGCTCAAGTTGCTCCTTACCTTGGAACCCCCAGATCTCCAACTTTCTCTCTCTGAGCCAGGGGTCAGCAACCTTTTTCAGCCATGGGCCGGTCCACTCTCCTTCAGACCTTGGGGGGGGGCGGACTATATTTTTTTTTGGGGGGGGGGAGAAGAACTAATTCCAATGCCTCACAAATAACCCAGAGATGCATTTTAAATAAAAGCAGACATTCTACTCATGTAAAAACACGTTGATTCCCAGACCGTCTGCAGACCAGATTGAGAAGGTGATTGGGCCGGATGGGGCTGCATCCGGCCCATGGGCCTTAGTTTGCCTACCCCTGCTCTGAGCACATCCAATGGGATTTACATAGGAAGCTCCCTTATATTGAGTCAGACCATTGGTCTACCTAGCTTGGTGTTGCCTACATTGACTGGTAGCTGCTCTCTATGCTTTCAGGCAGGGGACATGCCCAGCCTTACCTGCAAACGCCAGGGATTGAACCTGGCACCTTTTTGCATGCAAAACATGTTCTCTAACACTAAGCTCTGGCCCTTCCCATTAAGTGTCTTTCCTGCCACAGTGGGTCTTAAAGCCTTTGTACTGTGCATCAGCCTCCCGCTAAGGGAGCTGGGGTTGGTTCTTGAGTGGAGCTGCCTAGTGCCTGTGTTCTTTCCACTTCCCGCTGTTTGGGTTTGCAGCCTCCCAACCTCCCAATGAGGGTTAAAAGGGACGCGGGTGGCACTGTGGTCTAAACCACAGAGCCTAGGGCTTGCCAATCAGAAGGTCAGCGGTTCGAATCCCCGTGACAGGGTGAGCTCCCATTTCTCGGTTCCTTCTCCTGCCCACCTAGCAGTTTGAAAGCATGTCAAAGTGCAAGTAGATAAATAGGTACTGCTCTGGTAGGAAGGTAAACGGCGTTTCCGTGCGCTGCTCTGGTTCGCCAGAAGCAGCTTAGTCATGCTGGACACATGACCCGGAAGCTGTCTGCAGATAAACGCCGGCTCCCTCGGCTTATGGAGTGAGATGAGCGGGCAACCCCAGAGTTGTCCATGACTGGACCTAATGGTCAGGGGTACCTTTACCTTTAATGACAGTTAAACGTCCCCTACCTCCTGACTGTTAGCTTGCTCAGTTGGAGGAGGGACAGGCAGGCCCTTCTGAAGGGAGAAGTCCAATTCCCCTCCTCTCTGAACCACATTCGCTGCAGGTCACCCAGGTTTATTAAAAAAATTAAAGGGTAGGTTTCAACATTGTGCTATTACAAACGTTCCATCTGTGCAAGCATATTAGGTTGCCAGATGGAATGACTCCCCCTTCCCCCCGTTCTGGGGTTTCTGCCACCCACTCCAGGGCCAAGGTAGGGTGGGCAAGGAGAAGGAAGCTCCACTGTGCAAGCAAAAGCCCTTACGGAGGGCTTCCACTGATAGGTTTGTTGGGTGAATCCCACCCAAAGATTCAACACCTCCTTCTTGCACTTCCATTGGGCTTCTGTAATAGAGATGGTTGAAACCTAGGTCCTTTGCTATAGACGTTGCACCCTTCCTCGTTGTTCTAGGACTGTGCTAACTAAAGTTCCCGGAACTATTCTGCCCAGGAATCAGCATTGTGTTGCTTTTGCTGTTGCTTCTTGATGTAGATTAGAAAACAGTTCTGCTGCACTTTGATAAGGCGGTGGTAGTTCTGCCCAACTCAGTGAAAAAGCGCAGTGGGGAAGGGACTGGAGAGCAGACTGGATGGATTAAAATCTTCTGGGTAGAAGTAAGAGGACATAATCTATTCTGATCTTATTGTAACTGCAATACAAACAGAGTTGCAATACGCACAATATGTCTTAAAAGAGGACAAAGAAAAAATGTATTTCACTGTACTGTGGGATGGCAGGTGCAGTTATAAGGGAGGCTGAGGAATGCCTGAGGCTTTGCTGCTGCTCTTTCCCAATTTCCATCCATTGTTATCTTGTTTGCAATGGGAGGGACTGGGCAGCTGTGAGAGTTAAGTATTCCAGTCCCAAACAAAAACCAGGCCAGCCTTCAGAGAAATCACTCTCACACCCTTTCTAAATACTAACTAGAAGTTGAGGCAAAGGTTGAAGGCGTGTGTTAAATCTACAGAGCCTGCTGGGAGAGAGGGTTGTTTTTCCCAGATTCTTCTCAGGACCAGCCCTTGCCAGACTTTCCTGAAGCTAGCTTTTGCAGAAACCTTAGTGGCTAGTGGCAATGGCCAGTTTCTGAACCCAGCATCTACTTTCAATCTGTGTCGAAGCAATTGTGGCATTCACAGTGCACCAAGCCCCTTGTGAACATAGTTTTCTCAAGAACATAAAGTGTGTTGTTGTTTTCCAAAAGCAAGCCATGACTTTGGACCCACGCCTTCTGGGTTTCTGCATGTTTTTCTGCTGGAGTCCTGGTGACTTTCCTTTTCTAAAATAAAAAAATTGGACCTGCACGGTCACTTGTCTTTCTCCATTGCAACAGCCTCTCTTGTGTTCACGTTTGTACACTTGCCGGCTGCTTACTGTGAGTGAGCCTCTGGTTGTTGGAACCAAAAAGTATCCCATCTCCTATTCCCACTTCCCTGGGCATTTGGGTATCTCTTGGCTTGTGGTCTGCTTTGCACCGTTTGCTGTCTGTGATAAACAAGAGAGCATTTGCTTCACACTGCCTCATGCCTTGGCTGACCAGACTTGCTTTGCCTGGTAGGGATTTTATGGACCCGACAATGGACAACACCAAGCACATCTTAAACTACCTGATGCCCATTATAGACCAGGTGAATCCAGAATTGCACGACTTCATGCAGAGGTAGGTAGAAGTGCTGCACTTTCCTTTTTTTAAAAAAATGCATGCAATTGAAGGTTAACTCTAGGAAGTCCTCCTTTACTGCTTCCTAGCATGACTGAGCAGTGCCTTTTTCAGCGCCCCTCTCGAGAAGCAAACCTTGGAGAATTTGGTGATGCAGTTAGTGGCTTCTAGGCCTTCTGTGTCCATATTCCTTTGTATTCTCTGAGAAATAGAATTGGAAGCGACCTTGAAGTGGGACATCCAAAAGCATTTCTGATAGGCAGACACCTGTTCAGTCTTGGCAACCTCCAAGGAGGAAGATGCCACAAAGCTCTTTTGATAGCTTGTCCCTTCCTGAATTGCTGCTGAATCCCATGCCATATCAGGAGGAGAACAGCCATCCCAGATGCAACTTGCAACCAGGGGGGAAATGGTTGCGCAAACGGGATGCTTTGCCTTGACCCTTTTGTTTCTTTCTTCCTCTTTTTTGCACAGAGCTGAAGTGGGGACCATTTTTGCTCTCAGCTGGCTGATCACCTGGTTTGGACACGTGCTGTCTGACTTCAGACACGTTGTGCGGTTGTACGACTTCTTCCTGGCATGCCATCCGCTAATGCCAATCTACTTTGCAGCAGTGGTAGGTGTGGCAGCAGTGGAACATGAACCAAACCAGGCTGTGCTTTTTGCTTCCCGCCCCACTCTTTAAAATGATTTAAGGTGCATAGAGCTGCAAGAGACAGCTTTGCTGCTTAGTGGCTTCTTTGCCTTCAGCACAGAGTTCCAGTTGCAAACCTTCCATCAAGAAAACAAGCTTGAGTCTGTAGCAAAGAGTATCTGCTTCTCCTCCTTGCGTTAAGCTATTATAATAATAATTTCTTATTTATACCTCACCCATCTGGCTGAGTTTCCCCAGCCACTCTGGGCGGCTCCCAATCGAGTGTTAAAAACAATACAGCATTAAATATTAAAAACTTCCCTAAACAGGGCTGCCTTCAGATGTCTTTTAAAGATAGGATAGCTGCTTATTCCCTTCACATCTGAAGGGAGGGTGTTCCACAGGGTGGGTGCCACTACCGAGAAGGCCCTCTGTCTGGTTCCCTGTAACCTCACTTCTTGCAACAATGGAACCGCCAGAAGGCCCTCGGAGCTGGACCTCAGTGTCCGGGCTGAACGATGGGGGTGGAGATGCTCCTTCAGGTATACAGGACCAAGGCCATTTAGGGCTTTAAAGGTCATCACCAACACTTTGAATTGTGCTCAGAAATGTACTGGGAGCCATTGTAGGTCTTTCAAGACCGGTGTTATGTGGTCTCGGCGGCTACTCCCAGTCACCAGTCTAGCTGCCGCATTCTGGATTAATTGCAGTTTCCGGATCACCTTCAAAGGTAGCCCCACGTAGAGCGCATTGCAGTAGTCCAAGTGGGAGATAACTAGAGCATATTATTATTGTTACCATCATCATCAGTTTTGCTGTGCTTGGGCAGAGAAGTGCAGAGGAGTTTCACAGAAACGTTGCCAGCAGTCCATACCATAGGGATGGGAAATATTCTGCATGTTGGAGAGCAAGGCTGCTGTTTGTCAGAGGACGATGGATCATTACTTGGGACCTATCCATAAAGTCAAGAGTGAGCTACTGCTGTGGAGCCATGCGTGCTTGTGCTCTCGTTCTCTTACTCCTGGCAGCTCTCACATGCAGCAGCAGCACAAGGGCTGCATCTGGTTGCCTGGAGGAAATTTTGACTTGCCACAGTTCATGGAATCATATAACTTTTAGAGTTGGAAGAGACCCCAAGGGGCATCTAGTCCAACTCTCTGCAATACAGCAAAATTATAAGGGAGACACATGGACTGCATATCACTTCCTATTTCCAAACTACAAACAGGAGCATACCCAAAGGGTTTAGAGTGGAACCCTCCTTGCAGCTGCTTTGGCAGGGACCTTTTCCTTTTTTTAAAAAAAAATGGAATTTTATTTACAACACAACATAACCCCCCCCCAATACAGAAATCCACCCTCATTAAATGTAACATACAATGAGCATAACATACAACAATAGAAACAACAAAATAAAAGACTTCCTTTATCCTGTATCTGGCTTCCTTATTTACTTCTTATAAGCTGTTTCCTTTATGAATAATTATTAATATTTTTCTAATTATAACTTAAATATCCACAAAGTCTCCTGCAGACATTAATCGAAACAAGTCTGGGTATGTATTTTAGGGCACTGTTTTGCGAAGTATTCTCTGCATTTCCCCCATGCTTTTTGAAACTCTTGTCACACGAGATCACAGGTGGCAGGGACCTTTTGAACCCTTGGCGACGGTAGCCCTGTGACAGGGAAGTGTTGGCGCCGTGCGCCACCTAAGCTGAGTAATAATAATAATAATAATAAATTTTTATTTATACCCCGCCCTCCCCAGCCAAGGCCGGGCTCAGGGCGGCTAACAAGCAATAATAAAAACAAGTTGAATGAATACAACTTAAAAACAAGATTAAAATAACAACATTAAATATTGAAACATTAAAATATTAAAATGCAGCCTCATCACAGGAGGAGAAAGGAAAAAGGAAAAAGAAAGGGGGAGGGAATCAAATTGACTCCAAGCCAAAGGCCAGGCGGAACAACTCTGTCTTACAGGCCCTGCGGAAAGAAATCAGATCCTGCAGGGCCCTGGTCTCATGAGACAGAGCGTTCCACCAGGTCGGGGCCAGAGTTGAAAAGGCCTTGGCTCTGGTTGAAGCTAATCTAACTTCCTTAGGGCCCGGGACCTCTAGGGTGTGGCTATTTATGGACCTTGAGGCTCTCCATGGGGCATACCGGGAGAGGCGGTCCCGTAGGTACGAGGGTCCTAGGCCGTGAAGGGCTTTAAAGGTGAAAACCAGCACCTTAAATCTGACCCTGTACTCCACCGGCAGCCAGTGCAGCTGGAAAAGCATTGGGTGAATATGCTCCCATGGCAGAGACCCCGTGAGGAGCCTCGCTTCAGCATTCTGCACCCGCTGGAGTTTCTGGGACAGCTTCAAGGGCAGCCCCACATAGAGCGAATTACAGTAGTCAAGCCTGGAGGTGACCGTGGCATGGATCACTGAGTTGCTGCTTGCTTCTCTGCAGATCGTGCTCCATCGCGCACCGGAGGTTCTCGCCTGTGAGTGTGACATGGCCTCCGTCCACCATCTTTTATCGCAGATCCCACAAGACCTTCCGTACGAGACCCTGATCAGTCGAGCTGGAGACCTCTTCGTTCAGTTTCCACCATCGGAACTTGCCCGGGAGGCTGCTCAGCAGCAAGCCGAAAGGTGGGTAATGACAGACTTTAGTTGGGGCGTTAGTGGAGACGTAGCGCAGCGTACTCCTCCTGGGGTCGTTTGTCCACCTTGGGTCCCCACCATGTCCTCTTCTCTCACACGAGGCTCCTAGAAGCTGTCAGCATGCGACAGCGGCCACACCCCGGGAACGGCTTTGACTGGCCAGCTAAACCAGGTGAGGGTAGCGGGTGGGTCTCAAACCCTCAGTGAGTTAGGGACTTCCCCTGCATGTGAAGACAGGCTCTGGTGGATTGGGCGAGACCAGTCGTGGGTCCAGCAATCAAAAAGGCAGTATCTGCACCTGCTGGCCACACTACCAGCAGTACTGAGGAATTCAGAAAGAAGCAGAGATTTCTCCTCCATGTGCCAAAAAGGCAACCCACTCTCTGCCTTTAAAACTTCAGTTTGAGAAAAGTAGCTTGCCCTTTCAGCAGTTGAGTTTTCACTCCGTAGCTGCTTATGTCGTCTGCTGCAGCAGAAAAAAAGGAGCAAGAAACCCAAACAGCGGCCCTGAAAGATAAAGAGCGCGTGAGAGCTCCACTATCCTCTTCTGAGCATCTCAAATATCCGTTGTCCCTTTTGCCTGTTGTGTAAGATAAGGTCACTCAAGGTTTCTACAAGTGCCGTCTCCTGGCTCTGATAACAGCTGCAGGCCGGTTTGATCGCCTGCTGGCTGTGGGTCTCAGATGTTGCCTGTGTAGACAGAATGGGGCTGGCTGCTTGTTTCTAGGTATCCATGTGAGTTCAGCAAGCAAGGTCATTTCAGGAGTTCAGGAAACTCTGATCTGCTCTTCCATTCCCTCGTCTGAGGTGGACTGATCCCTAGGAAGTGAGCTTCCTGCCCATATCCTTTGAAGAGAACCAAACCTGAGAATTTTAACTTGTGTTAAAGTTGCTAGTTTCCAAGATCCGGAAAACAAAACTTAACTTCGGGGGTGCTTTCCACATTTATTGTGATACCCTGAGCCAGCATGGTGTAGTGGTTAAGAACGGTAGACTCGTAATCCGGGGAACCGGGTTCGCGTCTCCGCTCCTCCACACGCAGCTGCTGGGCGACCTTGGGCTAGTCACACTTCTCTGAAGTCTCTCAGCCCCACTCACCTCACAGAGTGTTTTTGGTGGGGGAGGAAGGGGAAGGAGAATGTGAGCCGCTTTGAGACTCCTGAAGGGGAGTGAAAGGCGGGATATCGAGTCCAAACTCCTCCTCCTTCTTCTCCACAACAGGAGAACCATATCCTGCCTGGCTGTTTGGAATGACGTGCCCTGCCTCTGTTTCCTTCTTCCCCTACAGGACGGCTGCTTCCACCTTCAAAGACTTTGAGCTGGCTTCAGCCCAGCAGCGGCCCGACACGGTTCTCCGGCAGCGCTTCAGAGAGCGGCTCCGCGCGGAGGAGCGGGCAAAGATGCTCTTGGCAACGAAACCAAGGACCAACCGCTTTGTCAAGCTGGCAGTCATGGGGCTGACGGTGGCGCTGGGCGCGGCAGCTTTGGCTGTGGTGAAGAGCGCGCTCGAGTGGGCACCCAAATTCGAACTCCAGATATTCCCCTGAGAGTCGAGGAGGAAGTTCTCCGCTTACCGTGTCCTGTTTGGTACGCCAGGCATAGGCAGCCATGTCTGCAGAAGGCAAATTGGGTTTTTGAAGCCCCTGCTCTCTTTCCTGCCCCCCTCCTGCAACCTGCCTTACTAATTCAAGCCACCAGGCCTGGACCTGCAGTCATCCTGCTCTCACCTCCTCTTCGTCGTCCTCCCTGAGCATCCAGAGCCTCTGGGGAACCTCTTTCAGAACAAGGGAAGTGGCTGCCTTGGTTACTACAAGGCTAAAGAACCTCAATTTTTGCTGTGCTTCCTGCCCTGTTCATGGGCTTGTAGCCTGTGTAGCGCTTGAGAGAAGGTCCATTCTTCCCTCTGGGTGTTTGGCAAAATGGGAGAGAAAGAAACAGAAGAATATTTTCAGGGACGGTGCTGGTTCTGCAATATTAACTGAGATGGGGTGAGGGGAGATGAGTCTGGGCCCAACCGTTCAGAGGTGTTTTCCCCTCCTTTCCCTCTCACCTATTTAGTTGCCTGCATTCCTAGATGTGGAACTGAAGAGGCAGTTTCCGACAAGTCAAAACACTGGGAATCTGCTTGTTTTTGCTTTTGAGGTCTGCAGCAGATTGGCTCACGTTATCTCTCTCGACTGCGAAGCCTGCAGCAGGGGTTGCAAGCATATGAACATGTTTCATCTTGGAGACCATGTAGCTGTCACCCACCCACCCACAGCACAGCTATTTCTCTCAGCCAGGCCCGAGTAGGAAATTCTGCATCTGGCGCATGAGGAGTTACTCCTTGGAACATGGTCCATTATGGCTTTCAGGGTTATTTCTGTTGCTACCATCTTGCAAAATCAATAGCAGCAGTTTCCGTTAATGATCTTTCCGTTAAGGGAGAGATCTTCCTGTTGTGAAATTTCGCCCTGTTGCAGGACCAACGTAGTTGATGTGGAAAGAAAAGTGCTTTAAAAGATCTGAGCCACTAACAGAAATAGACGTATTGTCATGCACGAAGGGTTTTCCAGAAACTGTCCACTCAATCCAAAGTCCCAGGCACTCCATCGATAAGCCCCCATTCACCTCTACCTCCTTCCTCTGCTAATAAACCCTCACAAGTGTCCTTACCTAATTTACACAGCTGAGTCCCTTTTCCCTGATGGCAATTATGTATTCAGTCACCTGTAAAACTACCTTCTCAGTCGGCCAAGCATTACTGTGGAGGGCGAAGGAAAGTCCAAACCAAGGACCCAACTGCTTGGTCAAACTGGCAGCCCTGAGGCTGATGGTAATGCTGCGTTCGCCAACTTTGTCACGTTTGAGCAGACAGCAGAGCACTTGGGACCTGCGGCCTTTTGCTATCCGCTGCGATGAACTCATTCCAACAGCGACAGAAGCCCAGGTTGCTCCCTCTACCCTGGAAGATGAGCAGACTTGGCCATTCAAAAGGAGCAGCTCCCAGAAGACGCCACAGTGCCTGGAGCCCTTAACGACACGGTAGAAAGGCCTAGCGCTAACCAGTGCATGCGTTTGTTTTGCTTTTAAGAGTGCTGGAATCTGCTGTGCATTGGGATTTGCAGTCACCGGAAAGACAGGGAGCAGAAAAACAGAGAGACCTCCTTTTACCTGTTTTGCCTGCTGGGAATATCTTCTCACCAAGCCAAGAACTGACCCCGGAAGGACACATTGCTGCCTCTCTATTTGGATTGTGCTTCCTGCAACCAAATCATTCAGCTATTGGTGTCTTTTGGGGGGAGTTTTTCTTCTCCAGTGGGGCAGTGCCGTTCAGCTTGGGCGGGAGGCAGATCAACCTGCCACCCATTGGTTGTGGGCCTTGTGGTATCAGGAAGCCATGGGCATGGGGATACCAGCATGTCCCACGAGCAACAGTGAAAAGCAGGGAGGTGAAAGTGTCATCTTAGTCCCCGGTAGCCAATGCAGTTGCTCTCCAGATGTTAAACTACAGCTCCCATCATCCCTGAGGAAGGTGGGAGTGCAGTACCTGAAATATCCACATTGGCTACGCCTTTCTCAAGTGGCCACAGTGTGGATCGTAGCGTTCCTCTGGAAGAGCAGGGGCTTGAATGATTGACACCTGCCGCAAGGGCTGTGGCTTTTCGTTACCGGATGGTGTGGGATGGAAGAAACACGTGAAGCATTATTTTACTAAGCACTTTATGAAAATCAAGGCTAAAAGATGAAGACTTAGAAGGAGGCCTAACTATCCCTTGTGGGTTTTCTTCTTGCCTTAGCAGAAAATGGTTTCCTAGCAGGTTCAGACACTTTCCATTTGAGGTATATATGAGACCTATGGAAGCTGCATCTGCAGCCTGAACGAGGCTGGATGCAGCCTTGGCCTGAAGCTATTCCATGTTATTCAGGCAGCAGAATGCAGAAAAAGGTTTAAGACAAGCACCCTCTTCCCTCTGCTCCTTGTGGCAATGATGGGCTGACTTCTGGTTTATTAAAATGGAAGAGTCATTTCCTCCCTCACACGATCTACCACCAGATATAGATATGTATTAAAACCCCCAAATTTCAGCAGGTCTAGAATCTGCGGAAACGAAACTTCGTGCAGCGGTGGCAAAGGGAAGGTTTGTTTCATGATCAGCATTCACCAGCTTTTTAAGCTGAAAGCACACAAAACCAGCTGATTACAATTAGCGGAATCTGCTAGTAAAGTGAGACTGCAGCACTTCAGGTTTGAATGCTCTCATATGCGAGAGAATATTCTCTGTGTGTTGAAAACCAGCCTGTCAGGGGAAAGGGTTCAGCCTAGTTTTTCCCCACCCACCCCCACATGCTTTTTTCTGCCTGCGGGGAGGACATTGCCTGAAGCCTGGAGTGATAACTGTAAGGCAAGCTTTGCCACTTGATTTAGCTGAAAGTATAAACTGACCCTTGTTATCCCAGAGGGAAGACCAGTACAAGTGAGCGCAAACACTTTGCTCTCCGTTGACTGCAATGAAGGGAGGAACTCATGCATCAAGAATAAACCACATGGAAGACCATCATGTATGTGAAGCCACAGGAGGTGGGACTAACCTTTTATCTCCATCCTTTTAGCTGTGCAGAGACAAGAGTTAAGCCCCAGGCTGCCTCTTCCCTCTGATGTGCATTGCTGCAGGCTGGTGAATTCGACAGCCACATAACTCTGCCTTTGTGTCTCCTGCAAAGTCGCTCACTCTGCTTGCGGTAACTGTTGGAATTCGTGCCGAAGCAGGTGGCCACCATGAATGCATTTGGTGACACGCTACAGTTTCGCCAGGTTCCCTAAAGCAGAGTGTCCCTTGGACTTTGGGGACTGAACCATTACTGTAGCCTGCCTGCTAACACTAGGAAACCACTGAGCAGCCTGTTGAATTTTACAACTAGCCAGGCTTGTAGGGCGGCCTGCTGGTTTACGTAGTTGCAGACCGGTAGCAAAACCAGATGTGGTTTAAGTGACACCCAGCTGGGCCACTTGCATAGACTAGCAGGCTCCCTTTGTTGGTGCTCCTTCACGACTCGTGCAGGCCTCGCTGTTGCCAACCCGCAATAGATACGGCAACAGGTGTGTCAAAAAAAATGAGCACTTTCTGAAGGGGAGAGGCAGCTGGAAGAAGAAACAGCTGCTGCCGTTACAGGCTGCAACGCCAGACGTCCTGGATGCCAGACATCCTGGGTCAAAATCATGGCCAGGGAGATGCCGGCCAACTCTAAGCCACCTTCCGTGGGGAAATCGGTTGTTTCTTTCCTCGTGCATAAGCGTTCTCTGATGAAGTTGCTACTCTGTATAAAGATTATACATATGTATGTAAAATGCAGATTTGTACAAGGCTTGTAATTGTGTAAAAAAATACCCCAACAACCAAATAAACACTATACCCACTTACTAAACAGATGCGTTTGCAGCACTGCGTTTTCTCCTCTTCCCTGACCCACTTTGACTCGTTTTAGCTGCTCGCTAATCTCTGGTATATGGGATGCGGGTGACGCTGTGGGTTAAACCACAGAGCCTAGGGCTTGCCGATCAGAAGGTAGACGGTTGGAATCCCTGCGACGGGGTGCGCTCCCGTTGCTCGGTCCCTGCTCCTGCCAACCTAGCAGTTCGAAAGCACGTCAAAGTGCAAGTAGATAAATAGGTACCGCTCAGGCGGGAAGGTAAACAGCGTTTCTGTGCGCTGCTCTGGTTCACCAGAAGCGGCTTAGTCATGCTGGCCACATAACCCGGAAGCTGTATGCCGGCTCCCTCGGCCAGTAAAGCGAGATGAGCGCCGCAACCCCAGAGTCGTCCGCAACTGGACTTAACGGTCCCTTGACCTTTACCATCTGGTATGTAATACCAGTTCCTAGGGAGAGCCCTGTTGTCCCCTCTGAGCTTCCTTTATGCATCTGTTCAGCCACTGCGAGAATTAGGGGAGTCTCCTTTGGCCTGATCCCACAGGCGGCGTTCTCCCTGCATGTGACGGAACAAGTCATCTGCTTTTCATGGGGTTGACCCCGCTATGTATAATAAGGCTGCCCTAAGCAGCAGCTGCTTTGAACAATCTCTGCCTGGAGGCAGGCCTACGTGGATTAGCCCTCCCTGCTTTTTTAAAAGTCTGCTATCCCTTTTCTAGCAGCAGCCGGTCAGATGCCTTAAATACTCCACCTTCAGTCAGCGGGATCCACTGCTTGTCTGACTCACATGATGTTTCAGAATTATTTCAGACAAGCAAAAGATTCTTCAGAGCTGGGAAAGCCAGAGAGAAAGATCTGGAATGTGATCATCTGCCCACACAAAGGTGGTCTTTCAAAAATAGCTGTTTTCGTTTGCAGTCAAAGGTTTTTAAATTGCCCCAGACCAAACACTTACATAGCTGCGAGTCAGCAGATGCCAGACAAGGTTGTCTGGTGGGTGCATTTTAACACCTTATCTCCTAGCAGTTTCTTATTTTATGAAACAAACAAAAAAGAAAGGAAATACTCCAATTCCCCAAACCCGGAGCAAAAAGAAAACCTTTTGTGTTTGAAATCAATCCAGCCGCCTTCTTTTTTAATTTTGCACCTGTCTTAATTCTGCACCCCTAGGATGGATGATAAGAATCCATTTTACGCTTTTATCAAGTCTGTGAACTGAGTTAGGCTGAAGGAATCTGGGAACACGGGACTGCTAAACCCCAAATACAAAGCCTCACTAACCTGGCCCTGAGCAATACAAGTTAAGTTACTATTGCATCTCAACTACCTGCAGAAAAAAACACAGCAACGGGTTTATAAATAACTTTTATTAGAGCAAATCAAGTAAATATTGTACACAAAACCCAGTGTATTTTGTAGTGGAACTCAGTGCTGACACCGTAGGGCACCGCCCCATCTGTGATAGGGGTCAGAGCTTAGCTAAGCGCCTGCAGCTTGGCAAGAACAGCCTCTGCTCCTATAGCCTTGGGAGGATACAGAATGTAATGCTGCCATAGGGAAGGGAAGCAGGAAAAACTGGTTGTAGAGAAAGGAGCAAAAACAGCATCTCTCCACGGACATTGCAAGAAGCCTGTCTGCACGAGGACTACAAGAAGAAGTCCAGCCTGCCCTCAAACCCAGTAAGAGGCCAGCATTTCCACTCAATCCTTTTGCCCAGCTCGCACATGTATGGGAAGCAAGTCGTCTTCTCTATGGCGCATGAGCTGAGCCTGTGAGTCTTGAACTTTGCTGTGCCAGAGCCATTTCAAAAGCCCAGGCTGTCCCAGAGCTCAGCTTGACGTTCGCTCCTGACTTCGATTCCCCTGAAGCGAGACAGCCTCTTCTTCCAGAAGTTCAGAGTTCTCCTCCCCTCTTGTTTAATGGCAGTTCTGGCAGTTGGGGTGGCAGGGGGCTCCATTCAGCTTGCAGCGGCAGCCCCCGCTGGTATCGCCAGAACCCTGCGGGGGGGGGGGGAGGAGGAGGAGATAGAAAGCAATGAAACAGAGGGCAGACGGCGGGTACATAAGGAAGAGATTATCTCACAGGGTTGGAGACGGAGGAAGCCATGGGAGGGTCCTGATGAGAGTGCAAGGACAATGTAGGTCTTCCTGCACAGGAAAGGTCAGGGTCCAAAAACAAAGCGGGTCAGGAAATTGCCAGACAGGAAAACGGGGAGAGACGGGAGGAAACCTCCTGTAGGATTGCTACTTTCGAAATTGTCCTTCGCGTGATTATGTGGGAAATTGCTTCCTTCAAAGTTAAAAAAAACAACACCCTACTTATTTGTGCATTGTCACCCTGTAGTCAATATTCTAGTTTTCCTTTTCGGAGCTAGCCGACCTGACTGGAAGAGTCCGTGACCAGAAGGAGGAGGACTATCAGGAGGAACGTAGGAAATTTAAAGACTACTTAGCTAAATATGTTAAGATAATTTAAATTGGAAAGCTTGCAAATACCAGATGGGCTTAGGATTTAAATATGGAATGTGATGAATTCATATGTTTAAATGCAGAATTGGATAGAAAGAAAGAGGTTAAGTGATTAAGTTAATTTTAAGAGAATATTGGTTTTGGAAAATCGTTAAAAAAGATATATATTGAAATTCAACCAGGGGGGTATGAGGAAGTCACTTAACAATGATACTAAGATTGGTTTAAATAAGGTAATGATTTATGTTTGTTTTTTAAAAAATTGGAAAATCAATAAAAAAAATTGGGGGGGGCGGAATTCTAGTTTTCCATCTGGATTCTCTAGTTTGGGTCTGGAAAATAGGAAAGAAGGAATGAAGGGTCCTAGCGCAGTAGAGCACATTGGGATGCAGTGACTTCTGCTATTCCTGCACTGCAAGGGGCTTCCACATCTTGACATCTTGGATACGCTTCATGCAACAGTTTTGCACACCAGAGCAGTTCCAAAACTCTTTGGGTTCAAAGGTGAACACAGAAGGCCTCATCGTACGTAAGACCAGAAGCAGTTCCCAGCCACACAGGTCTCTCAAAAGACACCTGATTACATCCCTTGGGCTAGGGTGGCTGGACAGGATTCTTGGTCAGCAACATTAGGGCTGTGGAAGAGCCCTGGTCCCATCGCCTGCCATCTCCTCTCATTAACTGGAAGTTTCCCATCTCGCCTTTCTCACACCTGCACAATCAAGACACACACAGAAGCCCTGGACCCGAAAAGACGGAAGACTATGGAATTAGGGCATGCCATTTCAGGGGGAGAAACCTAAATGTTTGCAAATTGCTTCAGTGCAAAATATGTTTGAGGAATTCAAATTTGCTATTGGTTTTGAGACTGGGCAACAGTTTGTGTGGTAAACCCATTGTAATGGGTATGAGTTACTCGTGCGTAAACTGGTGCCTTTCTCGGTTAATTTGCCTTGTTAAAACTTTCTGACTGCGCAGCCCCTTCTCATGGTGGCTGCCTCAGTCACTGGCAGAATCCGTCAGTGGGCGTTTCTTGAACCTCTTCCAACATAAAAGTTGTTTGACACCCAGTCTCCTCCTCCTCTCACTGCGCGGGAGTCTTCTGCGCAGGGAAGGTGTGGGTAGCGGAGGACCTGGGCTCTCCTCACTGATGTCCAGTGAAGAGTCCTGGAGCCCTCTCTCCAATTCCCCCGTCTGCCCCCCTTTATCCCCGGTGTTGCGCTGATTGGCTTCCCCCTCTACTGAGCTGTTTCTCCCCCTGCTGCTGGGTCCTTCGCCAGCATCATCTGGGAGCCTCCCCTTCGCCTCTCGCTCCGATGTCAGTTCCCTGACACCCATGTATGATATAAAGCACATAAGCTGCTCTTGGAAAACCAAAGGATTTCAATTTTACCTTCTGAAAGTATGTCACCTAGCCCAACTCCCAGGCAAGGCAATAACTCCTTGCAATGCTTATTGAAGGTATCTGATAGGCCACTGTGGGTACTAGATGCTAGACTAGGCTGGACTTTTTGTCCGATCCAGTAGAATTTGTCTTACATTCTTACAAAGCTTGGATTGGAGCGGCCACCAAGACCACATAACACCAGCCTTGAAAGACCTACATTGGCTCCCAGTACGTTTCCAAGCACAATTCAAAGTGTTGGTGCTGATCTTTAAAGCCCTAAACGGCCTCGGTCCAGTATATCTGAAAGAGTGTCTCCACCCCCATCATTCTGCCCGGACACTGAGGTCCAGCTCCGAGGGCCTTCTGGCGGGTCCTCACTCTGAGAAGCCAAGTTACAGAGAACCAGGCAGAGGGCCTTCTCGGTGGTGGCGCCCACCCTGTGGAATGCCCTCCCATCAGTTGTCAAGGAGATAAACAACTATCAGACTTTTAGAAGACATCTGAAGGCAGCTCCGTTTAGGGAAGTTTTTAACGACTGATGTTTTAATGTATTTTTAACTTTCTGTTGGAAGCCACCCAGAGTGGCTGGGGAAACCTAGCCAGATGGGTGGGTTGAAATAATAATAATAATAATAATAATAATAATAATAATAATAATAATAATAATAATAATAATAATAATACAGTCATACCTTGGGTTACAGACGCTTCTGGCTGCGTTTTTTTCAGATTGCGGACTGCTGAAACCTGGAAGTACCGGAACAAGTTACTTCCGGGTTTTGGCGGTCGCGCATGCGCAGAAGTGCTAAATCGCGCTTTGCGTATAAGCGCCAAATCGCAACCCGCACGTGCACAGGCGTGGGTTGCGAACGCTGTGGGTTGCGAACGTGCATCCCGCACGGATCACGTTCGCAACCTGAGCATCCGCTGTAATATTTTTCTTATTCTTATTAAGCTTCAACAGCCAACCCATTTCTTGGGAAGGGTTTATCTGTTGCAACACCTTCAGCTCTGCTTTTGCATCCTGCAAGTCCTCACTACGGTCCTCAGCACCTAAACAACCAGATGGTGTAGTCCAGGTGTTTTGGACTACAATTCCCATCAGCCCCAACCGGCATGCGCAAAGGTTGACGACGGCTGCGGTTGAGGTTCCTGGTGTCGCACAGCCCATGCCCATCCAAGCGGATGGAATCTTTCAAAGCCAATCCGTGAATGTGTTGGGTGTCTTAAAGGACCCCAGAGCCCACTACACACCGTTTGAAGAGAATCTTGAAGGTCCCAGGCCACAGAGAAGTTAGGCTGGCCTCAACCAGAGCCAGGGCTTTTTCGGCCGTGGCTCCACTCTGCCACAGGAGACGAGGGCCCTGCGGGACTTGACATCTTTCTGCAGGGCCTGCAAGACGGAGCTGTTCCACCAGGCCTTTGGCCAGGGCGCAGCCTGACTCCCTCCCTCGGCAATCTTCGCGGAGCTCTGGCCCAATGGTTGCCATTGGCTTGAATTAATTAATTTTATAATGAATGATTTTAGAGTGTTGTTTGTGCTGTACTTTTGTACTGTTTTATTGTTGTTAGCCGCCCTGAGCCCGGCTTCGGCTGGGGAGGGCGGGATATAAATAAAATTTATTATTTGATGGGCTACATGGAACTGGCAGAAATGACTGGCAGAATCCGAGATCAGGGAGAAGAGGTGGTGGAAGAAGACTGGAAGAAATTTAAAGACTACTTGCAGAAATATTGTAAAATTAATGAATGTTAAAGGGATGTTGGATTGAAAATAAGCGGTATTGGTAAAAAGATTAACAAGAATATGTGAATACGGATTGACAATGGTTTAAAATATATAGTCATAATAGGTTAAGATATTGGAGTAAAGATAAAAGATAGAGGGTAAGAATTTGCTGAATTAACTATGTGAATTGGAATACAAAAAAGGGGTGTGTGAGGTCAGGAAACAAGTAAATGAAATATAAGACATGAAAATATTGATTTCTTTTTAACTTTTTAACTTTTTCTTACTTTTTATGTTTTGTTTTTGTATTTTTGTATATTTTTTCTTTTATTATGGTTATTCTTTTTTATTTCTTATTCTTAATCTTGTAACCTTTTATTGTCTGTAAAATTTCAATAAATATCATTAAAAAAAATTATCATTATTATTACTATTATTAGAATCCTCTCTCTGCCGCGCGCTTGACCAACACATACCGCAGGCCCCCACCGCGGCCCTTTAGTCACCCAGCAGATCTCCGTGTGGCAGACAGTGCATCGGATCCAGTCGCAGCCGTCTTTCTTCTGCACGATAATCTTGCATGTGGGGCAGTGCATAGCCTCCCCTTTCTGAACCATGTTCTGAAAGAGAAAGCATGTTGAGGTTTGCCTCTTCCAAACCCAAGGGGGCAGGGACAGGGGCAAGGGGGTGATGCCAGGTGATTGCATGGTGCAGACTGTGTCAGAACTAAACTATTCACTCCCCCAGGGTGGGTGGTTGTTGCATGGATGGGTCTAGAAATAATAATAATAATAATAATAATAATAATAATAATAATAATAATAATAATAATAATAATAATAATAATAATATGTTTATACCCTGCCCTCCCCAGCCAAAACCGGGCTCAGGGCAGCTAACACCGGTATAAAAACAATTGATTGGAATACAACTTAAAAACAAGATTGAAATACAACATTAAAATGCAGCCTCATTTCAGTAGGTACTCAAATCAAAACACTTTTTGGGGATGGAAACGTCAAGTCTTCACCAAGGCCAACTATCCAGACTGGTCCTACACGGGCCAGAAAAAAGCCAGGGAAGTCCCCAAATAGGAGTTCCATCACAGGAAGAGAAAGGAAAAAAGAAAGAAAGAGGGGGAGGGAATCAAGTTGATTCCAAGCCAAAGGCCAGGTGGAACAACTCTGTCTTACAGGCCCTGTGGAAAGAAATCAGATCCTGCAGGGCCCTGGTCTCATGAGGCAGAGCGTTCCACCAGGACGGGGCCAGTGTTGAAAAGGCCCTGGCTCTGGTTGAGGCTAACCTGACTTCCTTAGGGACCTCTAGGGTGTTGCTATTTATGGACCTTAAGGTGCTCCGTGGGGCATAGAAATCCCCAAACTCTTCCAAAACTATATGCGCATGCTGCAAATCAGCTGGGATCAGCATGCATGTGCAAACCAGATCACCAGGCCTTTCCATGCCCTGACGGGTGATGGAGTCGTGTTGATGTCCGGGCCCAATTCAAGGGGCTCATGTTTTTAAGGCCCTGAGCAAGCTTCAAATATCCAAAGGTGTCTCCATCACTACAGACTTCTCAGGTGTTAAGCTACGTGGGCAGTGAAGGGGCTCTCTTGGTCACCCGGCCCCTCTCAGAAGGGACAGGCTGGGACGCAGCCTTCTCTGCAGCAGCCCCTAAGTTGTGGAACTCCCTCCCCACGGAGGCGCCCTGAGCCCCTGCACAGCTTTTGCCATACAGTGAAGCCACACGCTCTTTACTTTGCCCTTTGACAACTGAGGGGGTTTGTGGGACCCACCTCTTTCGCTGATTTTATACTGCCCTGTTCCGTTTTGAACGGTTTTGAATGTTCGATAGCTGCAATGGTTTTATCTGGGGGGCTTTTTTGGAATTGTATATTCTACTGTCAGAACCCATCCTGGGTGGGTAGGAAATCTTATGAATAAATGAATGAATAAATACATTAAGCTGATCTACTGATTCGTGTTATATGTGTGTGTGTGTGTGTGTGTGTGTGTGTATAAAATAAATACATTTATGAGAAAACAGATGTACATACAAGTAAACAAACAAATAACGGAAAAATCAAACAAACCACCACACTATAAGATACAAGAAGATTAATATAATTATCATCATACAGTGGTACCTCGGGTTACATACGCTTCAGGTTACATATGCTTCATGTTACAGACTCCGCTAACCCAGAAATAGTGCTTCAGGTTAAGAACTTTGCTTCAGGATGAGAACAGAAATCGTTCTCTGGCGGCACGGCTGCAGGGGGAGGCCCCATTAGCTAAAGTGGTGCTTCAGGTTAAGAACAGTTTCAGGTTAAGTACGGACCTCCGGAACGAATTAAGTACTTAACCCGAGGTACCACTGTATATACTCCTGATACTGAACACAATTATAAAACTTATAGAGAAGAAATTTAAAACTGACTTCCAATTAATCTCACCGTACTTTAAGATTCACGATACATTTTTGCATGCGTTTCGTGAATTTTTCATTGCTGACTTTGTGCTGTTTACCACCCTGATGTTTTTTTCCCTTAAAGTTGGAGCTGCCAACATTTTTTGCAGGTAAAATGTACAAGCCAACTGCTCTCTTTCCCAGCTACTTCATGAACCAGGGGGTGGAGGACTGCTAATATACTGTGTGGGCCTGAACTTGGGGGGGGGTGACCCTCTGCCTCCCCCTTTCAGAGCCCCTCAGCCACCCCTTCTCACCAGCAACATCTGTGTGGTCTGCTGCGCAGCCTGGTCATTCCGAGCTCGGATCTGGAGATCATCCTGATACTCTTTGCAGTTCATGTTTTCGTGAATAGCCTGCAGACGAGACATGTGGTTTGGATCCTGACTTCCAGTCTCCTTCCCCCAAATGGTTAGCAAACACTAGTAGGGTGCCCCAGAAATGATGTCATGTACCCAATAGCCTCTTATCAAGCCGACTTAGGCATCCGCTGAAAATGGCAGATTCCGGATACCACCAATGGGCAGGAAATGGTCAATTGTTCTATTTTTGTTGTAAAGGTAAAGGTAAAGGGACCCCTGACCATTAGGTCCAGTCGCGAATGACTCTGGGGTTGCGGCGCTCATCTCGCTTTATTGGCCGAGGGAGCCGGCGTACGGCTTCCAGGTCATGTGGCCAGCATGACTAAGCCTCTTCTGGTGAACCAGAGCAGCGCACGGAAAGGCCGTTTACCTTCCCGCCGGAGTGGTACCTATTTATCTACTTGCACTTTGACATGCTTTTGAACTGCTAGGTTGGCAGGAGCAGGGACCGAGCAATGGGAGCTCACCCCATCGCGGGGATTCGAACCGCCGACCTTCTGATCGGCAAGTCCTAGGCTCTGTGGTTTAACCCACAGTGCCACCCACGTCCCAGTATTTTTTGTTCTATGAAGGGTCTTATCTGAATATTCTACCCCAAATACCAATATCCATCCGGGGCCCACCTGGCTCTTCAGCACTGAAGATTACTGGTAATTATTTTTCTTACACACTTCAAGCTGACATCTACATCCATTCCCATTCTGTCTTGCAGTCTACATCTTAAGAAATGTAGAGATGGAAGGGACCCAAGGGTCATCTAGTCCAACCCCCTGAAATGCAGGAATCTCAACTAAAGCATCTTCACCAGCATGCACAATCCCTACTTCACCCATAAACAAGCATTTAGAAGAGTTTGGACTACCTGTATCCAAAGATACAGGTAAGAGTGAGGAACCTCTTTGGCCCGATAGGCCTCCCCATTTGGCCTGCAAGGCTGTTGTTTTTACCTAAACCCTGCCCACCTGCCTTATACCTGGCAGCACATGACACCAGGTGTGGCACCAGAAATTTTTCCCCCCATAAAATATTTATTAAGGTTTTTTAAAATAATACAGTAAAAAAGAAAAAAGAAAAAAGAAAAATACAAAATAAAGACAGTTTAAAAAAAAAGACACATATTTTCTATCACTTATTTTCCTTTAACTTATTTCCCGGACCTTCTCATACCTCCCTTTTTTGTATTCCACTTCAAATTATTGGTTCAGCAAATCCTTAACATTAAGTTTTAACCCATTTATAACCCTTTTTTCATATTCTCTTAAAGCATTACAGCTGGAAACCCCTTAATTACTATCCAGCATCATTCTATCCTTGATTAATTTTACAATATTTCTGTAGATAGTCTTTAAATTTCTTCCAATCTTCTTCCACCGACACCAGAAAAAATTAAGGCACAGCCCTGTGGCTTTCAAGGTGCCAACAATCAGCTGATAGCTGGGACTTACCTGACTGTAGACATGCAAAGGAGCTCATTGTAACCACTGATCAGGCGGCGAGTGGCTGCACCAAGCTCTTCTGAACATGCTGTCTAGCAAATGTTTGCAGTGCCCAAAATCAGCTGACTGTTAGTGCTTGCAAAGGCGGCCAACAGATTGAGGTTGAATCCTGACAAGATAGAAGTTCTATTCTTGGGGGACAGGAGGCGGGCAGATGTGGAGGACTCCCTGGTCCTGAATGGGGTAACTGTGCCCCTGAAGGACCAGGTATGCAGCCTGGGAGATATTTTGGACTCACAGCTGTCCATGGAGGCACAGGTCAGTTCTGTGTCCAGGACAGCTGTTTACCAGCTCCATCTACTATGCAGGATGAGACCCTACCTGCCAGCGGACTGTCTCGCCAGAGTGGTGCATGCTCTGGTTATCTCCCGCTTGGACTACTGCAATGAGCTCCACGTGGGGTTATTTTTGAAGGTGACCCGGAAACTACAACTAATCCAGAATGTGGCAGCCAGACTGGTGACTGGGAGTGGCCGCCAAGACACTGGTCTTGAAAGACCTACACTGGCCCCCAGTACGTTTCCAAGCACAATTCAAAGTGTTGGTGCTGACCTTTAAAGCCCTAAACGGCTTCGGCCCAGTATACCTGAAGGAGCGTCTCCACCCCCATCGTTCTGCCCGGACACTGAGGTCCAGCTCTGAGGGGCTTCTGGCGGTTCCCTCCCTGCGAGAAGCCAGGTTACAGGGAACCAGGCAGAGGGCCTTCTCAGTAGTGGCACCTGCCCTGTGGAACGCCCTCCCATCAGATGTCAAAGAGAAAAACAACTAGCAGACTTTCAGAAGACATCTGAAGGCAGCCCTGTTTAGGGAAGCTTTTAATGTTTAATAGACTATTGTATTTTAATATTCTGTTGGAAGCCACCCAGATTGGCTGGGGATACCCAGCCAGATGGGCGGGGTATAAATAAATTATTACTATTACTATTATTATTATTATTATTATTATTATTATTATTATTATTATTATTATTATTATTATTGCTCCAAAGCTTGCAGGCCTGCTTTGAATAGGGGAAATGTCCTTTTGCAAGGGCTGGCATCCCTCTGCTTACAGGTGCAGCCTGAATACAAAGCGTGCCGGCAAATATATTTTAAAGGGATGCTTGAAATGGACGCAGTCAGTGCCAATCAGCTGACTGACATCAACAGCACTTTCAAAAGAGCTCGGCTGATTGGCGCTGCGAAAGAGCCCCTCTGAAGTTGCCACCTGATGTCATGATGACATCAGGTGACTAGCCTTGTACCACCAAGGGAAAGCCAAGGGAAGGATCCGGCCCACCAATCCTGAGCTCCAACCACGTTTGCCATCTCCCAGCTGTGGACTGGTCTTCCCTTCCCCGCCCGCAGGCTAAATTTCTAGCGTAACCGACACATCCATGCACAACGGCAGTTTCTAGATGAGCAGAGAGCATCTCACCTGGCAAAGCAGGCAGTTCACCTTCTCGCACACGGGACACGGGAACTCGTTCACGTCGTCCTCGTAGAAGCACCAGCCCCGGCAGTCCGTGGTTTTGCAGTGGTAGCTGGAGCGGCTGCGGTTTTCGGCAACGGAGACTCCCAGGTCCAAGAAGCGCTGGTACTCGTCTTTGCTCAGGAGCTGGAGATCAAATGAGGAAAACAACATCAGAGGAGACCCCCAGAGGAAGCAAATTGCCCCAGCTGCCTAATCATGCTGTTTTAAGTCAGGGAATCTGCCTCCGAAAGTATCGAGTGAGAATAATGTTACCTGTGGAACCCGGGATTTTGCAAGAACTGCTGGGCTTAGATAGCAGGGTTGCAAGCTCTAACTGGTGAATCAATCAATCTGATATGTAGCTCAATTGGTTAGAGCACGGTGCTGAGAAATGAGGTTACAGGGAGCCAGGCAGAAGGCCTTCTTGGTGGTGGCACCCACCCTATGGAACGCCCTCCCATCGGATGTCAAGGAAATAAATAACTCTCTGACTTTTAGAAGACATCTGAAGGCAGCCCTCTTTAGGGAAGCTTTTAATGTTTGATGCATTACTGTATTTTAATACTTTGTTGGAAGCCGCCCAGAGTGGCTGGGGAGGCCCAGCCAGATGGGCGGGGTATAAATAATAAATTATTATAATATTATGATGATGATGATTTGTGAGAGCACCCATGTGGCACACTGATTAGGAGTATTGAACCAAGGAATCCTAATTGCTGAAAACTGGGAAAATGAAATTGTGCCAACAAAAAAGGAATGGCAAGACAAACTGTTAGAGTATATTGAACTGGCTAGATTAACAGAGGCAGTTAGAGATCACACTAGACAAGAGTTTCAAAAAGCATGGGGGAAATACAGAGAATACTTCACAAAACAGTGCCCTAAAATACATACCCGGACATGTCTCAATTAATGTCTGCAGGAGAATTTGTGGATATTTAAGTTATAACTAGAAAAATCTTAATAATTATTCAGCTTATAAGAAGTACATAAGGAGGCCAGATGCAGAATAAAGGAAGTCTTTTATTTGGTTGTTTGTATTGTTGTATGTTATGCTTATTGTATTACTGTATTGGGGGAGTGGGGGGGTTAGGTTATGTTGTAAATAAAATTTTCAATTAAAAAGGAGCACTGAACCAAGGAGTTCAGTGCCCCTCCCTGTGAAGCTCATTGGGTGAACATCAGAGAGACCAGTCACTCTCTCACTCTCAACCTAGCCTACCACACAAGGTTATTGCAAGGATAAAATTGGGGAGAGGGACGGAAAGAAACACATACACTATCCTGAGCTCCTTGCAGGAAATCCGGTGTGTGTGTGTGTGTGTGTGTGTGTGTGTGTATGGTAAAGGGACCCCTGACCATTAGGTCCAGTCGTGACCGACTCTGGGGTTGCGGCGCTCATCTCACTTTATTGGCCGAGGGAGCTGGCATACAGCTTCCGGGTCATGTGGCCAGCAGGACTAAGCCACTTCTGGCGAACCAGAGCAGCGCATGGAAACACTGTTTACCTTCCCGCCGGAGCGGTACCTATTTATCTACAGTGGTGCCTCGCAAGACGAAATTAATTCGTTCCGCAAGTCTCTTCGTCTTGCGGTTTTTTCGTCTTGCGATGCACGGTTTCCCATAGGAATGCATTGAAAATCAATTAATGCGTTCCTAGGGAAACCGCCTTCAGACCAGGTCCGGGGACAGTCTGTCCCCGGACCTCTCCTGAAGGCTGGGGGGGGGGACAAGGGCTTTTCTTCCCACCCCCAGCATTTTAAAAAACCCTGGGACAGCGGAGGACTTCTCCGCTGTCCGGGGCGATCTTAAAATGCTGGCGGGCGGCATTTTAAAATCGCCCCGGACAGCGGAGGACTTCTCCGCTGTCCGGGGCGATTTAAAAGCCCCTGGGAAGGCAGGCAGGGGGGACAAAGACTTTCGCCCCCTGCCCGCCTTCAGAAGGTGTTCCCGCCCCCCGCCCCACTTCGGAACAGCTTTCCGAAGTGGGGCGGCTGGGGCAGGTGTCCCCGCCCCCCCTCCCCACTTCGGAACAGCTTTCCGAAGTGGGGTGGCTGGGGCAGGTGTCCCCGCCCCCCCTCCCCACTTCGGAACAGCTTTCCGAAGTGGGGCGGCTGGGGCAGGTGTCCCCGCCCCCCTCCCCACTTCGGAACAGCTTTCCGAAGTGGGGCGGCTGGGGCAGGTGTCCCCGCCCCCCCTCCCCACTTCGGAACAGCTTTCCGAAGTGGGGCGGCTGGGGCAGGTGTCCCCGCCCCCCCTCCCCACTTCGGAACAGCTTTCCGAAGTGGGGCGGCTGGGGCAGGTGTCCCCGCCCCGCCCGCCCCACTTCGGAACAGCTTTCCGAAGTGGGGCGGCTGGGGCAGGTGTCCCCGCCCCCCCGCCCCACTTCGGAACAGCTTTCCGAAGTGGGGCGGCTGGGGCAGGTGTCCCCGCCCCCCCGCCCCACTTCGGAACAGCTTTCCGAAGTGGGGCGGCTGGGGCAGGTGTCCCCGCCCCCCCTCCCCACTTCGGAACAGCTTTCCGAAGTGGGGCGGCTGGGGCAGGTGTCCCCGCCCCCCCGCCCCACTTCGGAACAGCTTTCCGAAGTGGGGCGGCTGGGGCAGGTGTCCCCGCCCCCCCTCCCCACTTCGGAACAGCTTTCCGAAGTGGGGCGGCTGGGGCAGGTGTCCCCGCCCCCCCTCCCCACTTCGGAACAGCTTTCCGAAGTGGGGCGGCTGGGGCAGGTGTCCCCGCCCCACTTCGGAACAGCTTTCCGAAGTGGGGCGGCTGGGGCAGGTGTCCCCGCCCCCTGCCCCACTTCGGAACAGCTTTCCGAAGTGGGGCGGCTGGGGCAGGTGTCCCCGCCCCCCCTCCCCACTTCGGAACAGCTTTCCGAAGTGGGGCGGCTGGGGCTGGTGTCCCCGCCCCCCCTTCGGAACAGCGTTTTAAAATGCTGGGGGTCGGGAGCGAAGCGCTGCCGACCCCCAGCATTTTAAAACCTCCCCGGGACACGGGGAGATTTTAAAATGCTGGGGGTCGGCAGCGCTTCGCTCCCGACCCCCAGCATTTTAAAACCTTCCCGGGACAGGGGGAGATTTTAAAATGCTGGGGGTCGGCAGCTAACGCTTCGCTCCCGACCCCCAGCATTTTAAAATCTCCCCGGGACAGAGACTTCTCTGCTGTCCCTTGGAGATTTTAAAATGCTGGGGGTCGGCAGCGAACGCTTCGCTCCCGCCCGCCAGCATTTTAAGATCGCCCGGGGCAGGCGGGGGGGGGGAAGGCAGGCGGGGGGAGCAAAGACTTTTGCCCCCCGCCGGCCTTCAGAAGAGGTCCTCTTCTGAAGGCCGGCTGTGGGCGAAAGTCTTTGCTCCCGACCGCCAGCATTTCCCTATGGGCTTTCGTCTTGCGATGCAAGCCCATAGGGAAATTCGTCTTGCGAAGCGCCTCCAAAACAGAAAACCCTTTCGTCTTGCGGGTTTTCCGTCTTGCGAGGCATTCGTCTTGCGGGGTACCACTGTACTTGCACTTTGACGTGCTTTCGGACTGCTAGGTTGGCAGGAGCTGGGCAACAGGAGCTCACCCCGTCTGCGCGGGGATTCAAACCGCCGACCTTCTGATCAGCAAGTCCTAGGCTCTGTGGTTTAACCCATAGCGCCACCCGCGTCCTGCGTGTGTGTATGTGTGTACAAAACAGGCATTTTAACAGGCCTACCGCTTTGACCTCCCGTTCCAGCAACTGCCCCGGGCAGGAGTATTTCTCGTCAATGTAGGGGCAGCGCACTTCGGGCTCCTGGCTGTTGAGGATGGTTCCTCTCAAACAGTCCCTGGGGGGAGAAATTATTGGGGGGGGGGGACACATACGTCACACGGAAATGGGAGGTTCGGAAACTTCGGCTGGTGCAGAATTCAGCAGCCAGGTTGCTCACTGGGACAAAGCGGTTTGTCCATATTGCAACCCTCCTGGCCCACTGGTTTCCAGTGAGTTTCCAGGCCCAATTCAAAGCGCTGGTTTTGAGCTACAAAGCCTTAAACGGCTCAGGACCGCAATATCTCAAGGGCCGCCTCTCGCCATATGACCCTAAGTTCATCATCCGAGGCTCTTATTCGTGTGCCTCCTCCACAAGAGGTCCCGAGGGTGGCAACACGGGAACAGGGCCTTCTCTGCAGTGGCTCCCCATCTGTGGAACGCTCTCCCCAGGGAGACTTGCCTGGCACCTTCACTATTTAGCTTTAGGTGCCAGGCAAAAACATTGACATTGTTATTATCAGCGCTCAACATAAAATCACAATAAAAAACACAAAATAAATAATAATAAATAAATAATAATTAATAATAATAATAAAGCAAGAATAATCCAATAACCCCCCCCCCCAAACACATTTTCAAAAGGGCATTGGATGCCAATCAGCCAAAAGCTTGCCTTTAGAAGCATGTTTTTGCCTGGCACCTAAAGGTGTATAATGAAGACACCAGCTGCACCTCCCGATGCCCTTTTAACTGTTTTGTGGGAGTTATTGTTTCGTTGCTTCTGTTTTCACTATTTATTTGTGGCTTTATCCCGTGTTTTTATCTTATGAACCACCCAGAGATCGTTTGACGAAGAGTCCAGGTCCGAAAAACAGATCCTTAGGGGACTCTACTCTTCACTTCTCTCCACCTGGGGAAAATTCCCATTTATACTCCTCTTCTTAAGGGAGCCGTTCCATCCCAGCTTTGAAGGTGACCTGGAAACTGCAACTAATCCAGAATGCAGCAGCTAGACTAGTGACTGGGGGCAGCTGCCGAGACCACATAACACCGGTCTTGAAAGACCTATATTGGCTCCCAGTATGTTTCTGAGCACAATTCAAAGTGTTGGTGCTGACCTTGAAAGCCCTAAACAGCCTCGGTCCAGCATACCTGAAGGAGCGTCTCCACCCCCATTGTTCTGCCCCGACACTGAGGTCTAACTCCGAGGGCCTTCTGGCGGTTCCCTCCCTGCGAGAAGCGAGGTTACATGGAACCAGGCACAGGGCCTTCTCGGTGGTGGCGCCCGCCCCTCATATGTCAAGGTAATAAACAACTATCTGACGTTTAGAAAACATCTGAAGGCAGCCCTGTTTAGGGAAGTTTTTAACGTTTGATGTTTTATCATGTTTTTAATATTCTGTCAGAAGCCGCCCAGTGTGGCTGGGGAAACCCAGCCTGATGGGCGGTGTATAAGCAATAAATTATGATGATTATTATTACTGGATCGTTTACTTACTTGCAGAAAGAATGCAAGCATTCCCGCAAGGTCACCCCCTCGCCCGGCTGCAGGGTCAAGAAGCAGATGGGGCATTCCAGGGCCTCATCCGATGGCACCAAGCTCTGCCCATCCAGCTGCAGGAGCCGCTGGTAGTTTTTCTGTTTCTTCTGCTCCTTAGCCTACATAAAAAGAGAGAGGCAGAGAAACATCGGAGAGATTGAAGCATTTGGCAAAATGTCCAGATTGACAATCCATAAAACTGAATCAGAATCTGAATGTGCCAACTGAATTGCAAGATCAGTTAAGAAATAAGACAGGATTTAAGATCTGCCCGCAATAGATTAAATATATTGGAAGAGATGTAACAGAAACCTGGGGGGAACTTTATAAAGCTAATTTTCTGCATGTTATAAACTTGTACATATCCTTACGTCATCTGTCTATCATATTATCAACCAATAAATTGGTGTATGTTTATTCATGCAGAAAATAATATATGCTGAGAAATCAGAGATTGGAACTGAGGGAGCGGGGAAATGAGGGGAAAATTAAGGATGATAAGTGTGCATGCACACAAAAGCTCATACCAAGAACTAACTTAGTTGGTCTTTAAGGTGCTACTGGAAGGAATGTTTTAAGATATCATTGATAATTGATGCTTTTGAATTCTGGTGCTGGAGGAGCTTCTTGAGAGTCCCATGGACTGCAAGAAGATCAAACCTCTCCATTCTGAAGGAAATCAGCCCTGAGTGCTCACGGGAAGGACAGATCCTGAAGCTGAGGCTCCAATACTTTGGCCACCTCATGAGAAGAGAAGACTCCCTGGAAAAGACCCTGATGTTGGGAAAGATGGAGGGCACAAGGAGAAGGGGACGGCAGAGGACGAGATGGGTGGACAGTGTCCTTGAAGCTGCCAGCATGAGTTTGACCAAACTGTGGGAGGCAGTGGAAGACAGGAGTGCCTGGCGTGCTCTGGTCCAGGGGGTCACGAAGAGACACGACTAAACAACAACATATTTTAAAATAATATGTTTTGTTGAATTACTTAATAGAAAAATTATTTTAAATAAAGAACCTTGAGGCACTCAAGATATGAAGGTGGGAGACGAAAGCAATAGGTAAATAAGTAAGTTAAAAGGTTCAAAGCGCGCGCGCGCACACACACACACACACCCTGATCTACATGGTCACTCCTGGCTGCCTCGCCCTCCCAACAGCCAGTCACCTGTTCATACTGCCGCGTGGCTTCCTCTTCCTTCTGCAACCGCTGCAGCTCCTCCACGTCCGGCTGGTACCCTTCCGGCAGGATGTATCCCTTGGGGCGCTCAGCGCAGCACATCTCGCAGCCGGGCCTGGTGGGCTTGTTGACGAAGGTGCAAGTAGGGCATTCCCAGCCGACCTAGGCAGCAGCCCGCGCAGGAGAGAAAAAGAAGGAGGAGGATGGGAGCATCAAGGAGGGGAAATAGCATCTCTACCTGCATCGCCCGCCCCCTCGCAATCCATTACCGGTGGGGGCACAGGGGGCAGAGGTGACGTGGTGCCCCTCTTCTCCTCTTGGAGGTTCGGGGTGCCCGAGGGGTCAGCTGGCGTCGAGGCTGCCGCTTCTGACGTCCCCCGTGGCACCAGCACACCCTCTCGAATGCCTAGCTCTAGACCAAAAGGAAAAGGAAATTATTTTATTTACTTTCTTTTTTCCAAAAAAAATTATTGGTATTCCAAATTTCTTACAAACATAAACAACAAAAAAGAAAAAAACATTACTATATAAAAAACAAACAAATATACAAAGATTTATCCTAACTATTATAATCATATTTTTATTACCAATGTTAAATGACTTCCTTGAATCCCTCTAGCTGTGTTTCCATATATCTCATTGTAGCAGTTTTCCAATACTAATTTCCAATCAATTTACTTTAATCAATTAACATCTTTCTTTCTTATCCTATTCACTTGTATCCATGGTATTATTAAATTTGAAACATTTAACTCCTAAGCCAATTTGGTACTCACAAATGATACTACTTATGTTATCTTATAATATTTTGCTAAATAATCCTTAAATTTCTTCCGTTCTTCTTAGTATTCCTCCTCCTTCTGTTCGCGGATGCTACCAGTCAGGTCGGCCAGCTCCAAAAAATCCATCATCTTCATTTGCCATTCCTCCGCTGTTGGTATTTCTTGTAATTTCCAATATTTAGCTAACAAGATTCTTGCTGCATTTGTGGCGTACAAAAACAGTCTAACATCTTTCTTGGGCAAAATAAAAAAATTCCTTCCAGTAGCACCTTAAAGACCAACTAAGTTAGTTCTTGGTATGAGCTTTCGTGTGCATGCACACTTCTTCAGATACATGCACACGAAAGCTCATACCAAGAACTAACTTAGTTGGTCTTTAAGGTGCTACTGGAAGGAATTTTTTTATTTTGACTATGGCAGACCAACACGGCTACCTATCTGTAACTGGAATCTTTCTTGGGCAATTCCAAACCTGTTATTCCAAGTAGAAAGGCTTCTGGTTTTTTAATAAAAGTATATTTCAACATCTTTTTCAACTCATTATAAAAATTTCCCCAGAAGTCTTTCACCTTAGGACACGCCCACCACATATGGAAAAAGGTACCATCCTTTTCTTTGCACTTCCAACATAAGTTATCACCCGTATGATAGATCTTTGCTAATTAAAATTAAGTAAAATTTAAAAAGGGGGGGAAAAGAAAATGATTTTCAAGGAGATCCTTCCTGGTGGGTCTGGGAGCTGAACAGTCTTCACCAGCCTAGCACACTTTGAATGTTTGGGGCTGCCTTCCTGGCAGGTGCGCTGGCTGGGCTGAGGGCAGGTAGTTCGGAGGGGGCCAGGTTGGCAGGTCTGAAAGAAACTAGAAGCAGCTGCCTTCCTGCCCTGGAAGAGGCATTCCTCCCCTTGGGAAGTCAGCTACACAAAGAAGAAAGTCGCGCATGGGTCTTGCTCAGCTGTGCGGAGCAGCACGTCGCCAGAAAATCTGGACCAAAACCAGTGTGGATCAGCTTTGACTGATTGAGTGATTTACTTATATGCCGCTTCTGAGCTGCACCCAAAACCGGCTTAAAGCAATACAGTGGTACCTCGGGTTATATACGCTTCAGGTTACAGACTCTGCTAACCCAGAAATAGTACCTCAGGTTAAGAACTTTGCTTCAGGATGAGAACAGAAATCGTGCTCCGGCGGCGCAGCGGCAGCAGGAGGCCCCATTAGCTAAAGTGGTGCTTCAGGTTAAGAATAGTTTCAGGTTACGTACGGACCTCTGGAACGAATTAAGTACTTAACCCAAGGTACCACTGTAATAGGGACACGGGTGGCGCTGTGGGTTAAACCACAGAGCCTAGGATTTGCCAATCAGATGGTTGGCGGTTCGAATCCCTGCAACGGGGTGAGCTTCTGTTGCTCGGTCCCTGTTCCTGCCAACCTAGCATTTCGAAAGCACATCAAAGTGCAAGTAGATAAATAGGTACCGCTCCGGCGGGAAGGGAAACGGCGTTTCCGTGCGCTGCTCTGGTTCACCAGAAGCGGCTTAGTCATGCTGGCTACATGACCCGGAAGCTGTACGCCGGCTCCCTCAGCCAGTAAAGCGAGATGAGCGCCGCAACCCCAGAGTCGGCCACGACTGGACCTAATGGTCAGGGGTCCCTTTACCTTACCACTGTAATTCAAAACATCACAATACAAAGCTTTACAAAATACCGAATGGGAAGGGCAATGATGGCATTCTCTTTGCCACCCTGCTGGCAGGACCAAGTACTGGCACAGATCCCTTTGCTGTCAGAAGTCTTCATTCAGACTCTCTTGATATTTGACTCCACTGGTTTGGGTCATACTCTCTGGAGGAGCAGAAAACAAGCTGGCTCCATCTTCCACATGAACCTGTGCCATATCTGGCACCTTCTGGGGTGCCACCTCCTCCTAGCAGGAACCACAGCCCAGCATCACCCGTCATGCTTGCAGAAGGGTGATGCTCTCTGCACTGATCACTCACCTTCCAGCTGCCTGCGCTCGTGGTCCCGCTGCAAGGCGTCTTTGCTCAGCTTGGCTGCCCTGGCAGAGAGAAGGTACAGGTAAACTGCGTCGCCGTCCTTTTGGATGCCGTGGTAGTGAAGAGTCTCGTGGTCTCGCGGAAGCCTCTGTCCCATCACCCACTTCTGGATGCTGGGGGGAAAGCCGTAGTGGAGGAACACCTGGGCCAGGTAAGAGAGGAAGAAGAGACAACTTCAGAGCCCAAAAGCCTTGCAAATCAAGGAAGTCACAAACTGTTTGTCTGCAGCAGCTAGGTGGGCTAAACAAAATGGAAAAAGTATACCCGGCAAGAGTATTGTTAGCCCAGAAATGGAAGCAAGAAGAAATTCCGACGAAAGAAGAATGGCAGATGAAATTAATGGACTAGCAGAATTAGATAAAATGACAGGAAGGATTCGAAACCTGCGGGACCAGAGATTCACAGAAGACTGGAAGAAATATACGAACTATTTGAAAAGCAACAAATTACGCTAGTAGGACTACAAGAAGTTTTGTAAGGGAAAATATATGAAACATTGCAAAGTAGAGAAAGAGTAGAGATATTAGTTATGAGACTTAAATGTAATAGTGGAAGTAAGAAATGTATATTAAGTGATAGATTGGAAAAATTTTAGATGTGATTGATGGAAGTAAAAAAAAACTATAAGATGTAAAAGTATGTTTAATTACTGTTGAAAATGATATTTTTTTAAAAAAAACTAATACAAATTATTACTTTAAAAAAAGGAAAAAGTATATCCGATGAGGACTTCTGTGCTACTCAAAAGCTCGCTTTGAATTACTTGAAAGTGATTTACAGATGGTATTTAACTCTGAGTGGGCTTGCTAAGATGTACAAGACAGAATCAGAGAAGTCCTGGAGATGCAAAGAGGCAAAGGGAACCCATCCTTTTACAGGTGGTGGACTTGTAAAAGAGTACAGTCATACCTCTTGTTATGTTCGGTTGAGGTTACGTCTTTTCAGGCTGCGTCCTGCGGCAACCCGGAAGTACCAGAAAGGGTTAATTCTGGGTTTCGTTGCTCGTGCATGCGCAGGTGCTCAAAATGACGTCGCGCACATGCGCAGAAGCGGTGAATCACGACCTCCGCAGACGCGGATTGCGTTCTACTCATGTTGCGAACGGGGCTCCGGAATGGATCCCATTCGCAACCAGAGGTACCACTGTATTGGGAAATGATCAATAATGAATTGAAAAAAATGTTCAAAAGTACTTTCCCCCCAAAAAACCAGAGTCTTTTCTGTTGGGGATAATTCAGACTGAAATTCCCAGGTGTCAAAAAAGGTTATATATGTGTGCCACTACTGCGACCCATGTTTTGTTAGCCCCAAAATGGAAAACAAATGAGGTTCTAGCCAAAGAAGAATGGCAACTTAAGTTGACAGAATATGTGCAGCTTGCAGACTTAACATACAGAATAAGAGAAGAAGAAGAACATGCGTTCAGAGAAGATTGGAAAACGTTTATTGACTACAGAGGTACCTCCGGTTATGAACTTAATTCGTTCCGGAGGTCCGTTTGTAACCTGAAACCGTTTTTAACATGAGGTGCGCTTTCTCTAATGGTGCCTCCCGCTGGTGCCGCGTCGCTGGCACACAACTTTCGCTCGCATCCCAGGGCAAAGTTCGCAACCAGGAGCATCTACTTCTGAGTTAGCAGAGCTCATAACCTGAAGCATGAGTAAGGACGGTACGTAACCCGAGGTTCCACTCTATATGGGAAATAACTATAGCTGAAAATGCTGGCAACATTTAGATCAATTCAACAGTGTAAATAAGTTTTGATGGATGTAATAATGGAATACTGAATGGGATAGTTTCTTTAAAATATGCAGGGATTTATGATATGTAAAATGAACCATGGAAAGAGATTAAGGGAAGACACTGATATCTTAGGGATGTAAAAATGAGTATTTTAAACTGTAAAACAAAAATTAATAAAAATTATAAATAAATTTAAAAAGCTCGCTTTGTTGCTCAACAAAAACAGTGCTGTTGTTTTCCATGCTTCTGACTAGTCCAAAAGTTGAAGCAGCTCCTTCAATTAAGCCAATATTTTAATATACAGGTGATATCCAATGCTTGTCATAGTCGTCACATAAACATTGCAGGGTGTCCCATAAGGGATTCGAACCTGCAACCTTGGCCTTATCAGCCCATTACCATGTCTTTGAGGGATGCCAACGTCATGCAAGGCTGGACTTTCAGGTAAATGGGGACGGTGCTCATCTGGACATCTTCCACGCCCACCCACAGCCTGGGAGAATAAAGGAAACGCTCCATTAAGACCCTGTCCCCGAAATGTGTCTGCCCACCCCTCCGTGCAGAGACCTTTATACCCCAGAGACAACCATGCTGCTTTTTGCTATGGCAGGAGTGTGGAAGCTCTGGCCCTCCAGCCCTCTTTATCAGGCCCTCAATACCTTTCCAAGGCCACACCCCCTTCCCAGATGGATAGAGAAAGAAGGGTTTGCGAGGGTGTGTAGAAACTAGAGGAGTGTAAAAAGGTAAAGGTAAAGGGACCCCTGACCATTAGGTCCAGTCGTGACCGACTCTGGGGTTGCGGCGCTCATCTCACTTTATTGGCCAAGGGAGCCGGCGTACAGCTTCCGGGTCATGTGGCCAGCATGACTAAGCCGCTTCTGGCGAACCAGAGCAGCGCACGGAAACGCCGTTCACCTTCCCGTCAGAACGGTACCTATTTACTTGCACTTTGACGTGCTTTCGAACTGCTAGGTTGGCAGGAGCAGGGACCAAGCAACGGGAGCTCACCCCGTCGCGGGGATTCGAACCACCGACCTTCCGATCGGCAAGTCCTAGGCTCTGTGGTTTAACCTGCAGCGCCACCTGTGTCCCTAAGAGGAGTATACAAAGGTGAAAATCTACATCTGCTGCTCTGCCCACTTTCGCTGCCATCCCTGCCTACCATGTGGCCCCTGGAAGGCTGCCCGGAAGTGAATCTGGCCCCCGAAAAGCATCCCCCTGCCCCTGCTCTATGGAACTGCCCTCTCTACCTCTCAGCTATTTGCCGGCCCTTTTGTGGCGTAATCCGTCACCTGATGTCTTGCGTGGGGTAGGCGTCCTGCTGTAGCTGCACCACGACGGGGGCATGGCGCTGGGCCAGCCAGGCAGCACACTCCTGGGCCGCCCCCTCGTCCCCTCTGCTGATGGCTTCCGCCAGCTTCAGGGCCTGCTGTTCCACTGAGAACGAGAAACGGGTTGGGTAGGCTCAAGTCGTGGCGGCAAACTCGCCCGCGGCAGCCAGGGGGTGTTGCAAATTGCAATGGAGACTTAATGAATTGGTGAGTTCGTGGCTTCTCCGCTAGTCAGGTGTCAAGGACAATTTGCAAAATGACAGGAAGGGACTCTCCAGATGGGGCGCAGCTGCTGCTTTGGCAGGGGTTAGTGCGCATTTATGCGCGCGCATGCACAAAATGATTTATCCAATTTATATGCTGCCCTTTATCCAAAGATCTCAGGCCGCGGACAACACAGAGAACATACAGTGATACCTTGGTTCTCAAACGTAATCTGTTCCAGGAGTCCGTTTGACTTCCGAAACGTTCAAAAACCAAGGCGCGGCTTCCAATTGGTGCAGGCGCCCTGGAAACGATAGCTGACAACTGCATCGGACAGTCAGCTTCCGAAAAATATTCAGAAACCGGAACACTTACTTCTGGGTTTTCAGCATTTGGGAGCCGAAATGTTCAAGTACCAAAGCGTTCGAGAACCAAGGTTCCACTGTAATTTATTCAGCATAGTTATAAAAACAGAATACACAGCATAATAATAAAATAATCATAATATCACGTATATTTTGCAATATGTCACTTAACCTGTTTACAACCTATTGCTATAAATTTTTCTTGATTCTTTTATCTTTTTGTAAGCTGCTTTGAGGAGGGGTTTTTCTACAACCGAGCGGCACGTAAGTTTTATGAAACAAACAAATTGTTGCAAAAACAATGTGTTAGCGGTGGATGTAAACTGGACTTCATTCCTCTTTTGCATGTTGTTCTGCAATACTTCCATGTATCTCACACTGGCTGGCAGCAGCTCTCCAGGGTTTCAGGCAGCGCATTCGCAACTTTACTAGAGATGCTGGAGGTTGCCCTTTCCTAGTCTCCTGGTGGGCCCCTGCATTTGCAAAGATTTGCTTGGGATTCTTGCCCTGCGCTGGGGTTGAGCCAGATGACCTTTGGGTTCCCCTCCAGCTCTACAATTCTATGACTCTAAGCCTAGTTGGGTCAAGCCAGGCAGGGCTGCAGTTCCCATTCCTTGCAGTAGGATTGCAGGCTGTGCCCTAACATGGAAAAAGGGCTGAGGGTGCAAGGAGTATTCTGGTGTAAAAGAAGGCAATTGTGGGATGTAATCCACTGGGAGCAGTCAAGTACAACTTTCCTTGTTTTCCTAGAGTGGACATGCAGGGGAATGTTTGGTCCAGCCAGTCGAAAACTTCCTGTTTCCTCCTGGCTGGAGCATCCTTCCTTTTTGCATGTGACTAGCAGGTGGGTATGACCTTACCTGTCCAGGTAACAAAAGGACAAGGCACACTCTCTTTTTCACTTCCTTCGTCGTTTGACCAGCTTCTTAGCTGGGAATGGTCCAGCTAGCTTCTCAGCTGGCAGAAGAACTGGGATTGTTCCCCCAGATGGGGTAGTCAGCGGTTCTCAACCTGTGGGTCCCCAGATGTTGTTGGACTACAACTCCCATCATCCCTAGCTAGCAAGGCCAGAGCTCAGGGATGATGGGAGTTGTAGTCCAACAACATCTGGGGACCCACAGGTTGAGAACCACTGGGGTAGATCCACATGTAGATATTTGTAACTAAGTCTGCCTTCAGGGATCCAACCGTGAACTGATGTGAGTAAACTTCTTTTATTGACTTTGAGTAAGATTGCCATGTCTTTATATTCTTTTAAGAGGGATTAAAGGGAATTTACCGGGAATGTGTAGTGAGAGGCTTACACAAGCCTGCAACGAGCTATCTGCTGTGCATGTAAAAGGGGAATGTAAACTCTGCTATATAAAGAAACTTGCTAGCACACGTTAGGAAGGATGTTAATAAACAATATATCTTCTTTTGCCACCCTGAACATTCCCACAGCAACAAGGTCCTTTTGAAAGCAGCCCCAAAGAGACATCTCCAGTTCTTTAGTATGCACATTGCAGACCAAAGTTAGCCATCTCTCTCTCACACACAGAATCCCACCTTTTCTCGTTGCCTCATCCATAAAGGCTGCTCTCACCAATCGCCTCCAGAGCCACAAAATTCATATGTGGTGGACCTGTAAAAGGGTAAAAGAGTATTGGGAAATAATTTATAATGAATTGAAAAAATATATATTTAAAAGTACTTTTTTAAAAAAAAAGCCAAAGCCCTTTTTGATGGGGATAATTCAGATGGAAATTCCCAGGTGTCAAAAAAAGGTTATATATGTATGCCACTACTGCGGCCCATTTTTTGTTAGCCCCAAAATGGAAAACGAGCAAAGTCCCAACCAAAGAAGAGTGGCAACTTAAACTGATGGAATATGCCCAGCTTGTAGATCTAATTCTATAAGAGAACAAGAAGGAGATACGTTTAAAGAAGATTGGGAAATGTTTGCTGAATGTATGGGGGGAAACTGTACACTTGAAAACGCTGGCAGCATTAAGATAAATTAATCAGATGTCTTCAGATGTCTTCTAAAAGTCTGGCAGTTGTTGTTCTCTTTGACATCTGGTGGGAGGGCGTTCCACAGGGCGGGTGCCACTACCGAGAAGGCCCTCTGCCTGGTTCCCTGTAGCTTGGCTTCTCGCAGTGAGGGAACCGCCAGAAGGCCCTCGGAGCTGGACCTCAGTGTCCGGGTAGAACGATGGAGGTGGAGACGCTCCTTCAGATATACTGGACCAAGGCCGTTTAGGGCTTTAAAGGTCAGCACCAACACTTTGAATTGTGCTTGGAAACGTACTGGGAGCCAATGCAGGTCTTTCAAGGCCGGTGTTATGTGGTCTTGGCGGCCGCTCCCAGTCACCAGTCTGGCTGCCGCATTCTGGATTAGTTGTAGTTTCTGAGTCACCTTCAAAGGTAGCCCCACATAGAGCGCATTGCAGTAGTCCAAGCAGGAGATAACCAGAGCATGCACCACTCTGGCAAGACAGTCCGCGGACAGGTAGGGTCTCATCCTGCGTACCAGATGGAGCTGGTAAACAGCTGCCCTGGACACAGAATTGACCTGTGCCTCCATAGATAGCTGTGAGTCCAAAATGACTCCTAGGCTGCGCACCTGGTCCTTCAGGGGCACAGTTGCCCCATTCAGGACCAGGGAGTCCCCCACACATTTATGCCACGCAAAATAAACCATGGAAAGAGAAGAAGGGAAGTCATTGATATTTTAAGGTTGTTGAATGAACATTTTGAATCGTAAAATAGAAAACTTAATAAAAATTATACACACAGAGCCACAAAGTTCAGAGGCTGTTGAAAAAGAGAGAGGAAATAATGAAACGTTTGAGGCTTCGCCGGTATTGCCAGACAGAACCTGTGCATTTGTTCACAACAAGAAGCGATTACCTAGAATCATAAAGTTGGAGGGGACCCTGAGGTCATCTAGTCCAACCCCCTGCCGTGCAAGAAGGGAATTGAACCTGCAACCTTGGCATTATAAGCACCTCACTCTATCCAGCTGAGGATTTGGACATGATGTCTGGCTGCATATATGTAAAGGACCACTCAGGCAGAGAAACCAGAGGACCACTGTGGTGGTAGTGTGTCAGGCGAGGACTTGGGAGGCACTGGGTTCGAATCCCTCTCAGCCATGAAGTTCACCAGGTGACCCTGGGCCAGTCACTCAGCCTAACCTACCTCACAGGGTTGTTGTGGGGGCGAGGATAACCCTGAACCCCACCTTGAGCTCCTTGGAGAAAAGGGTGCAATATCAACGCAGTAAATAAACTGGGAGCTTGTGGGACTCTCTGCTTCCTTACTTCTTGGGAGCATCCTAGATCTTCAGGAACAGATGCCTGAGACTGTTCCCTTTGCCATGAGCCTTTCTACGTACGCAGAATTGCACACTTGTGGATGACTTGGGCATTTGGAAAACCCTCTTTGGGTTGCCAACTTATTCACTGGGCCCTGATTGGGCAAGAGATGTAGGACATAATGTTTGAGGATTGGGAAAGATTGTGGAAGAAAGGGGTCAAGTTTACTGCATGTACAATGTTAAAGGAAAATATAATGAAAATGATGTATAGATGATACTTGACTCCTGTTAAACTAGCAAAGATCTATCATAACTGTGATAACCTATGTTGGAAATGTAAAGAAAAAGAAGGTACCTTTTATCACATGTGGTGGACCTGCCCCAAGGTGAAAGACTTCTGGGAAAAGACTTAGAATGAATTGAAAAAAATGTTGAAATAGACATTTATAAAGAAACCAGAGGCCTTTCTTCTTGGAATAACAGGTATGGAATTGCCCAAGAAAGATGTTAAATTATTTTTGTATGCCACAACCACTGTGCAAATCTTACTAGCTAAGAAGTGGAAATTGCAAGAAGTCCCACCGGGGAAGAATGGCAGATGAAGATGATAGATTACTTGGAGCTAGCCGACCTGACTGGAAGAGTCCGTGACCAGAAGGAGGAGGAGTATCAGGAAGAATGGACGAAATTCAACGACTATTTAGTTAAATATGTTAAGTTAAATTAATTGGAAAAAGCTTACATTTGCCAGATAGGCTTAGGATTTAAATATGTAATATGATGAATTAATATGTTTAATGCTGAATGAATATGAAAAAAAGGTTAAGCGATCAAGTTAATTATATAAGAATTTGGATTTGGAAAACCGTTAAAATGACATATACTGAAATTCAACTAGGAGGAAACGAGGAAGTCACTTAACAATGTTAATAAGATTAGTTTTAATAAGATTATGATTTATGTATGTATGTATGTTTGTTTGTTTATAAATTTGTGAAAATCACGGCCTAGGACCCTCGTACTTATGGGACCGCCTCTCCCGGTATGCCCCACGGAGAGCTTCAAGGTCCATAAATAGCAACACCCTACTGGTCCCGGACCCTAAGGAAGTTAGATTAGCCTCAACCAGAGTCAGGGCCTTTTCAACACTGGCCCCAGCCTGGTGGAACGCTCTGCCTCATGAGACCAGGGCCCTGCAGGATCTGATTTCTTTCCACAGGGCCTGTAAGACAGAGTTGTTCTACCTGGCCTTTGGCTTGGAGCCAATTTGATTCCCTCCCCCTCTTTCTTTTTTCTTTTTCCTTTCTCCTCCTGTGATGAGGCTGCATTTTAATATTTTAATGTTTCAATATTTTAATGTTGTATTTTAATCTTGTTTTTAAGTTTTATTCATTCAACTTGTTTTTATTATTGCTTGTTAGCCGCCCTGAGCCCGGCCTTGGATGGGGAGGGCGGGGTATAAATAAAAATTATTATTATTATTATTGTTGTTATTATTATAAAATTGGGGAGGGACGTATTCACTGGACCCTGCTCCTGCGCTTTCTTAGTAGCAACCGGATATGTAACCACTAGCAGGTGAATGCGATTGTGTTCATAACAGGTGAAGCTTAGCCTGCTAATCTTTCCAATTAAGCTGCTGCTGCTGTTATAAGAGCAGATGAACATGCCAGCTGCTCTTTTCCTGGTCCCTTGGCAACTCCAAGCCATAAGTCATATGATCCACAAATCCTCAAGAAGCAGAGGAGAAAAAGAGTTGCAGAAACTATTCCTTGGTTATGAAAGAGTCCCAAAACAACACATACACACACACAAAATTTCCCCCAAGTAACAGGACACACTGAACATCTACTGATAAACTGCAGCCTGAGTGCTACACAGGTCACCACTGCTCTGGGAAGAGTTTTGTGCAACCCTCAGGCTGACACAGCACTCCTTGGCCAAGAGAACCCAAACAGATACAAGAAAATGTCACTTGGTAAGTTTTGTATCACTTTCTTTCCTTTCTTTTTTCAACAAAAGGAAGCCCATCTTTTCGCTCTTCCTGTTTTGCTCATTTTCACAGATAAAAAAATCAAGAGCAGATTCAACCAAAATTTGTATACCTGCCAGTTTTACAGCCCACTTCCACCCATTCTGCTTTGCCTTAAATTACTTGTTTGGGCTCTTTTGTAGATTTGTTTTTTTAATATACATATGCTTGGGAAATCAAATGTTTATCTTCACATACACACACCCAAATTACCTAACACCCTTCGCCAGCCAACCCAGAAGCTTTTATAAACTTTGAACTTTGGCAGAAAGAAATATACACCATGAAGTTCCTGGTATTTATTGATTGAGCAATAAGAGGCACTCTGAAGTCTGACTGCTCTCACACATGCAATCACTTATTTATTGTTTGGGAAAGGTGCATGCCTCTTGCGCGGAGGGAAATATATCCAAGCAGCGTACAACTCCAGTTATAAACGCTGCTTCATGGTCGCTCCATCACCTTCGTTGCCTGGGTCTGAAGCTTTTCCAACTCTACAATATCCTTTTTGAGTCGAGGTGACCAGAACCATTCATAGGATTCCAAATGCGGTCGCACCATTGATTTGCATAACGTAGGGCACAGATATTGCAACTTTTACTTTCAGATCCTTTTCCAATGACCCCCTTTGCAGTGCCACACATAAGAAGCTGGCTTTTGATTCATGGTGTGTGTGTGTGTGTGTGTGTCGCGGGGGGGGGGTCAGAGAACACACTTTCTGCAAGGTGCACCTTGAGTACAGCTTTTTGTTTAAAATGAAAGGATTGGGTGCTGCTCCCATCGGAGCAGGACTCCAGGGCACAAGTCCAGGGACGCCCTTCAGGAGAAGGAGTAGTAGGGTGGGGCGGGGGGCGGCAGGCAAACACCTGCAATACACTGGCGATATTTTTATTATCTGGACACATGGTCAACAGACCCTGGACACCTTCCACCAGACATTCAATGACTTTCACCCCACCATCAACCTAACAATGAACCAATCTATGCAAGAAATACATTTTTTGGACACTACTATAAAAATACGCGGGACGTGGGTGGCACTGTGGGTTAAACCACAGAGCCTAGGACTTGCCAATCAGAAGGTCAGTGGTTCGAACCCCTACGATGGGGTGAGCTCCTGTTGCTTGGTCCCAGCTCCTGCCAACCTAGCAGTTCAAAAGCACGTCAAAGTGCAAGTAGATAAATAGGTACCGCTCCAGTGGGAAGGTAAACGGCGTTTCCGTGCGCTGCTCTGGTTCGCCAGAAGTGGCTTAGTCATGCTGGCCACATGACCCGTAAGCTGTACGCCGGCTCCCTTGGCCAATAAAGCAAGATAAGCGGCGCAACCCTAGAGTCGTCTGCGACTGGACCTAATGGTCAGGGGTCCCTTTACCTTTACTATAAAAATACAGGATGGGCGTATAGACACCACCTTATACTGTAAACCAACTGACCAACAAACGTATCTACATGCTTCTAGCTACCATCTCAAACATACCAAACAATCCATTGTATATAGCCAGGCCCTACGTTACAGCCGCATCTGTTCCAACTCTAAAGACAGAGACTCTCACCTAAGAAATCTACAGCAAACCTTTTCAGAACTAAAATATCCGCCTGATGAAGTTAAACAACAGAGCCAGACTGATACCCAGAGAGAACTTGCTGGAAGACAGACCCAAAAGAGAAAATAACAGAACACCACTAGTCATCACATACAGCTCCCAAGTTAAAACAGTTCAACGCATCATCAGAGATCTACAACCTCTCCTAGACAATGACAGTTCTCTTTCTCAAGCTCTGGAAGGAAGACCTTTCATCACCTACAGACCCAGTCTTAAACAACTCCTCACCCACAATAATACAACAAACAGACTTAACAAGGACACTGGTATCAGAGCCTGCAATAAACCCAGATGCCAACTTTGCTGCCACATACACCCAGATAACACCATTACTGGCCCGAACAACATCAAAAATACCATCTCAGGACTATTTAATTGCTCATCTTCTAACATTGTGTATGGCATCAGTGCCCTTCAGCTCTCTAAATTGGACAAACAGGCCAAACCCTACGCCAAAGGATAAATGGACATAAATCTGATGACCCGGAAGCTGTATGCTGGCTCCCTCGGCCAGTAAAGCGAGATGAGCGCCGCAACCCCAGAGTCGGTCACAACTGGACCTAATGGTCAGGGGTCCCTTTACCTTTACCTACCAAAATTAAAACCATGGAGAGACCTAGTCTGAATAGAGACATTGGATTCATATCTCATTATACATGGTATAGCTATTTTTAGCCATCTCACCCCTTGCTTTCTCCTGTAAGACCAATTGCAGTTGTTAACAGTCATCAACAGGTTTACCACACCTATCAGCCAATCACCCATTTCCACCACCCTTCTGAGTAATACCCGTCCCCACCCTCTCACTATATATAAGGGTCTGCTGACTTCTGTGTCAGTGTATCTGAAGAAGTGTGCATGCACATGAAAGCTCATACCAATAACCAACTTAGTTGGTCTCTAAGGTGCTACTGGAAGGATATTTTATATTTTATTTTGTTTCGACTACAGCAGACCAACACGGCTACCTACCTGTAACTAGAACAGGGGATCGGTTTTAGCACATCTGGAAGTCAGTGGCCAATATAGGACCCGATTCTAACCAGAGTCTCAAATTTCTTAACTGCACCACAAAAGGGGTGAAAAACAGGAAATAAAAACACAAATTCTGCTCCGCTAGGCTGATGCCATTTCATCAAAGCCTCGGTTTTTTAAAGTGGGTCTTTTTAAGTGGCAAATATTATTTCCGGAGCTAGAATGGCATGTTTGGTAAACTGGCTGGCTGGGGGCCAAGGGTGAGAGTCCAAGGCAGCTCCAAACTATGACCTTGACTCCTACACGGCCCCATTCCTCGCCAGGCGATTTCCTCTCCAAATAGCCTCTGAGCATGGACAAAGTGAAGGACAGAAATAAGCAAGCCCTTGCCTGAGACGCAGCCTGGCAGCCTCTCTGCCCCCCACTCTTGCAGAGGACCCCTGGGCAAAGGGTACCCGCAAATCTGAAATTCAGACACCCCCCAAAATTATGGTCTCTCAAACCCCCAGGCGCTCCAAAAGAACAGACTGCAGCGCAATCCTACTCTTAAGCAGTTTACTCGGAAGTAAGTCCCGTTGTGCTCAACGAGGCTTTTGCTCCCGAGTAAGCGCGTTCCGCGTTGCAAACCTCGCCGAAAGGGGCTTTGGCGGTGGGTTTGCTCACAACCGCCCTGTAAGGTAGGCCAGGGGTGTTGGTACTTGGTGGAAAGTAAGGAACCAGGGGCAAAGGCGGGTCCGCGGCGGGGATCGGGGCCGAGAAGACCTGCCCCGAAAGGAGAAGCTTCAGGGGGAGCGTGGAAGGAGGCGAAAAACTTTGGAAAGGGGAGCTTAAAAATAATAACAGAAAGATCCAGCTAAAGTGAAGACCCTTTTAATGGGATTTTAATGGGAGCTGAGAAAGCAACTTTGCACGGAAGTCCCGCCGCAGAGTTCCCGGGAGAAGCGCAGCTTCCCGGCCCGAAGGAGCTGCACGCACGCGGCTCCTTCCTTCCTTGCGCGCGCAAAATGCGCATCCCGTCCGGGAGGATCGCGCGCAACCGCACCCCGCGCGCCCCGCGCTTGACAGAAAGAGCACCCTCGAAGCTTCCCTCCCCCACCCCCTGCTGCGGACCCTCTCCCCTACCTCCCTCCTCGCCCCCTTGGGGGGTAAAGGGGGGGTTCCCCCCTCTGTGCCCCCTGGAAGGGGATCTGGGTGCGCGCCCCGGCCGCGCGCGACACTGACCTCCCCGGCGAGGCGGCAGCCGCTGCTGCGGGCGGATCCGCGGGAGCAGCCGGCGGCAAAGCGAAAGCGAAGGCGGGCGCGGGGGAGGCGGAGCGAGGGGGCACGTGGCCCGCCCCCTCTTTCCTCCGCCTCTTCCTCCCACGCCCCCTCCGCCCAGGGGCGCCCCCGCGCGCGGACCGAGGGAACCCCCGTGACGTCACTGGCCCAGGCCAATGCTGCCACGCCGGGGATCCCCAGGGAAGAAAGGACCGGGAAATTCCACGGCATGGATCCCTCGGAAATGATACTTTATTTGGCGCCTTTGGTTTTGCTATTGATTTTGCGTTTTTGTTTTTGAGGCATTTTCGGTTCATTTGTTCTTGTGACTGTGTGGAACCCAGTTCAGCTGATTGATTGATTGATTGATTGATTGTGTGACTGCGGAAATGGATAAAAGTACCCCATCCAAACAATGACCCTCATCAGAGCCAGTAAAAATCTTTTTTAAAAAATTTTCAGCCTCTACAATACTGTCTTATTTATTTTACAGTACAGTATATTGATTATTGCTTTCATTTTATGGATCAGTGGTATCATTAGATAGCAAAATTCTTGTTAAATTGCTGTTTTAGGGGTTGTTTTTAAAAGTCTGGAATGGATTGATCCGCTTTGCATGACTTTCTATGGGAAAGCACGCCTTGGTTTTGGAACGCTTTGGTTTTGGAACGGACTTCCTGGACGGATTAAGCTTGAGAACCAAGGCACCGCTGTATTCTGGAGTTGGAAATTGGTCGCCAAAATGATGGAGGGTGTGGAGCGACTCCCGTGCGAAGAAAGGACTTTTTCGTTTGGAGAAAAGCTAAGAGGCGACATGATATCAAATTATATGCCGCATAGAGAAAGCGGATAACGTTTCTCTCCCTCTGTCAATGCACTAGAATTCAGTGCGGTTGAATGTTGGAGTATTCGGGGCTGGTAAAAAGGAAGTGCTGCTTCTTTGAGCCGGGCGGAAGTTAAACTATGGAACTCACTGCCACAGGAGGGAGCAGGTGGGGAATGTATGGCCTAAACAGCTGCGTCATCAAGAGCCGACAGAAGGCCAACAATACTTATAGAAACAAGGATAATAATAATAATAATAATAATAATAATAATAATAATAATTTATTTGTACCCAGCCCACCTGGCTGGGTTTCCCCAGCCACTCTGCGTGGCTTCCAACAAAGATGAAAAATACATTAAAATGTCACACATTAAAAACTTCCCTGAACAGGGCTGCCTTCAGATGTCTTCTAAATGTTAGATAGTTGTTTATCTCTTTTACATCTGGTGGGAGGGCGTTCCACAGGGCGGGTGCCACTACCGAGAAGGCCCTCTGCCTGGTTCCCTGTAACTTGGCTTCTCGCAGCGAGGGAACCGCCAGAAGGCCCTCAGCACTGGACCTCAGTGTCTGGGCAGAATGGTGGGGGTGGAGACGCTCCTTCAGGTATACTGGATCGAGGCCGTTTAGGGCTTTAAAGGTCAGCACCAACACTTTGAATTGTGCTCAGAAACGTCCTGGGAGCCAGTGTAGGTCTTTCAAGACCGGTGTTATGTGGTCTCGGCGGCCACTCACAGTCACCAGTCTAGCTGCCACATTGTGGATTAGTTGCAGTTTCCAGGTCACCTTCGAAGGTAGCCCCACATAGAGCACATTGCAGTAGTCCAAGCGGGAGATAACCAGAGCATGCACCACTCTGGCGAGACAGTCTGCGGGCAGGTAGGGTTTCAGCCTGCGTACGAGATGGAGCTGGTAGACAGCCGCTCTGGACACAGAATGGACCTGCGCCTCCATGGACAGCTGTGAGTCCAAAATGACTCCCAGGCTGTGCACCTGGTCCTTCAGGGGCACAGTTATCCCATTCAGGACCAAGGAGTCCTCCACACCTGCCCACCGCCTGTTCTCCCAGAACAGAACTTCTGTCTTGTCAGGATTCAACCTCAATCTGTTAGCTTACATCCATCCTCCAACTGCCTCCAGGTTAAGAAAGAGATAATTAATTAAATGCTCATTAGGTTAATATTTGATAGAATCATGGAGTTGGGAGGGACCCTCAAGGGTCATCCAGTCCAGCCCCCTGCCATGCAGAAATCACAGCTAAATAACCCCTGGCAGATGCCCATCCAACCTCTGCTTAAAAAGCTCCAAGGAAGGGGGTTCTTTCCGAAGCGCTGCAAAAAAAATTCTGTTCTTATCAAACCTGCTTGGCGATACGTGGCCACTGTGATTATTTCACATACATTGAAGCTTTAATTCAATTGTCCCCACCCTTTTCCTTTCTGTATTTCATTTCCCTCCAACCTCACTGCTTACATGTCTGCACCTGCCAACCTTGGCTCACATTTTATTTACGCCTCTGGTAAAGGAGACGTGAGCTCATGAAAGCTTCACATATGCTGCCGTAGATCTCGGTTGTTGTTGTGGCTTTGCTCCAAAAGGACCTCTCTAGAAATGTAAATATCTTTTTTGATACACTTGATGGGTGTTTGGTGGAGGGCAAGGGGAACCATGGGGCAGGGTCCAGGATGCTCAGATTACTGCCACCAGACCTCCCCTTTCATGATGTAACCGTGATGTATGAGTGATGTAGTTTGGGGGGTGTAACATGGGGATTAGCAGCTAATAAAAGTTGGGGTTCTCTTTTGTTTGGGGCTTCCATCTTGTTCCACCTTGTGGCAGGTGGGAGTCGTGTCGTGACAGTCCTCAACAAAGACCAAGCCTACTGGCTGCTGTTTTGCTCTGGTATTCCTGGCTGGTGTCCTTGTTTTTTGTCCAAGGGAGCCCTCGGATTTCTCTGTTAACACACGGGAGACTCATGCACCAGCAAGTCCCCGTCGGAAGGGTGGTAAGCCCAAGCTTGTTTTGCTGATCTCCTGGCTGTGGCACTCACCATAGCCAAATAAACCCAGAAGGGTAGGTAAGTGGCGTCACTCTGTCAAGGCAACAAACTGCAATGGACAAGCAGCTATAGATCTTGTTTTCAGACTTGTGCACGCTCTAGAACAGCACTTCTGCAAGAGCAGCTTTCAAGATCCCAAACTCCGCAGTTTACTTGCTAGCATTCTGTCATTTGCTCCTGTAGCTCTTCCAGGAAAGCAGGAACTGTACAATTGTGCATTGGTGAATGGTTTGCAGAATCCTGCTTTCCCTCCTCCCAAATTCAGAACTGCGTACGCCCAGGTCAGAAGGTTGGTGGTTCAAATCCCTGCAACAGAGTGAGCTCCCGTTGCTCTGTCCCAGCTCCTGCCAACCTAGCAGTTCAAAAGCACACCAGTGCAAGTAGATAAATAGGTACAGCTCCGGTGGGAAGGTAAATGGCGTTTCCATGCGCTGCTCTGGTTTTGGTGTTCGGTTGCGCCAGAAGCGGCTTAGTCATGCTGGCCACATGACTGGAAAAACTGTCTGCGGACAAACGCCGGTTCCCTCGGCCTGTAAAGTGAGATGAGCGCCACAACCCCAGAGTCATCTGAGACCGGACTTAACTGTCAGGGGCCCTTTACCTTTACTTTTAAGCCCAGGTTGCATCAGACTGGGCTTCCTCCTTACCCAGAATAGAAGCAAATGAAAATTCTGCTACATGTATTTTCCAGTCCTGGAACAGAAAATAGGTTCCAGGGCCCAGCCCTGGTTCAGATTTAGATTTGTGAATTGCTCCTTCACACCACCCTTCTATATTCTAAGCCTGTGGGTGGGAGAGAGAGAGAGAGAGAGAGAGAGAGAGAGAGAGAGAGAGAGAGAGAGGAAGTTCTGACAGGCTATTCTGTATTTGTAGGGTGTGAGACATAACAAGAACACGTCAGCTTAGCACAGCCTTTGCCAACCTGGTGCTCTCTGGATGTTTCGGGCTACAATTCTCACCATTCAATGGAGTTTCCTGTTGTCTTTGTCCATGGAGTTTTCTTGGCAGGGATACTGGAGTGGCTTGCTGGTGACTGTTTGCTTAATGATCTGCTCCAGAATCTTCCCTGGTATTGATGTCAGACTGACTGGGCGGTAATTATTTGGGTCCTCTCTTTTCCCCTTTTTGAAAATAGGGACAACATTTGCCCTCCTCCAGTCTGCCGGGACTTCGCCTGTTCTCCAGGAATTCTCAAAGATGACTGCCAGTGGTTCTGAGATCACATCTGCCAGTTCTTTTAATACTCTTGGATGCAGTTCATCTGGCCCTGGAGACTTGAATACATCTAAACTAGCCAAGTATTCTTGTACTATCTCCTTAGTTATTCTGGGCTGAGTTTCTTTTGCTGAATCATTTGCTTCAAATTCTTCAGGTCGGGCATTGTTTTCTTTATCGGAGAAGACTGAGGCAAAGAAGGCATTGAGGAGTTCAGCCCTTTCTGTGTCCCCGTTTACATTTCACCATCTTCTCCTCTGAGTGACCCCACTGTTTCTTTGTTCTTCCTTTTGCTACGGACATACCCATAGAAGCCTTTTTTGTTGCTTTTAACCTCTCTAGCAAGCCTGAGTTCATTCTGTGCTTTAGCTTTTCTGACTTTGTGTCTACACGTGCTGGCTATTTGTTTGAATTCCTCTTTGGTGGTTTCCCCCCTTTTCCATTTTTTTTGTACACATCCTTTTTTAATCTTAACTCAGTTAAAAGTTATTTAGATAGCCACCCAGGCTTCTTTAGGCACCTTCCATGTTTCCGTCTCATTGGTATTGCCTGAAGTTGTGCTTTTACTATCTCCCTCTTAACAAACTCCCAGCCATCATGAACTCCCTTTATATTACTCCAATAATAATGCACTGCAAAAACAAAATATGGTGCCTAGACATTCCATTGTGGCAACTGCAACCTAGGTTTAAGGTGCCATTTGGCAATTAGAGTACAGTGGTACCTCAGGTTAAGTACTTAATTCGTTCCGGAGGTCTGTTCTTAACCTGAAACTGTTCTTAACCTGAAGCACCACTTTAGCTAATGGGGCCTCTTGCTGCTGCCACCGCCGTGCAATTTCTGTTCTCATCCTGAGGCAAAGTTCTTAACCCGAGGTAATATTTCTAGGTTAGCGGAGTCTGTAACCCGAAGTGTCTGTAACCTGAGGTACCACTGTATATATTTGGGTTTCTAACACTTGCCCAGGCCACAATCAGCTCCACTTCACATCCTCCTTGTTTCTGTTCGAGTCAAATGTATCCTTAAACTCTGATCATGTTTTGCTTGTCTTTATAGAAAGGGGAGGGTGTATATCGAAATTAGGCTACATTCATTCCTTGTCCTACTTTGGCCTCCGGCCTGGCGAACCATTGGAACGCATCCCTCTGGAAAAGGTCATGTTCAATTCCTGGCAGGTGCAGGGAAAGGTCTGGGGACGGAGAATCGCTCAAGAAACCAGCAGGTGCCAAGATGGGCCAATTGCCTGGCCTGGGAGAGCGGCACCAGAGTCCAGCAACATCCGTCCTTGCAGGGGAATCAAACTGCAACAGAGGTCCGCTGCAATGATACTCTCGACAGCAAATCAATACATCTTTTAATTTCCAAGAGACAGAAAAATAGGCGAATTCACTCTGTTAAAAAAACAACACAGAAGGCCTCTCCCAATGGTAGTGTCATTATTTGGTCAGGTATGAAAGCTACATTTGCACCAAGGCAGGATGAGTGGGCGGCTGGGGGGGGGGGAGGCAGAGGCAGAGGCAGGAAGGACTAAACCAGAACTGGAGCATCTTTGGCTGCATGTGAACCAGAGAGAATTATTTCCAAAGGAGACAAATCACTGACCCTTTTCGCTCTCCCCTGAAAGCACCAGCAGGGTTCCAGCTCCCCCAGTTTCACCCTTATATCCAAGGTTTGCTGATCAGAAGCTGGGCGTTTTTCGCCCGAGGCATCTGCCCGCGCCGGTTCCAACACGCCCTCCCTGAATAAACAAAAAGTCACCCCGAGGGCAGAACCGTGCGCCCGTTTTTGCAGCAGCTCAACCGTCAAAGCTCCCTCCCAAAGGATGCTGGGAGGTTGCTGTTGCGATCAGCTCCCGCTTGCAGGTTTCCCAAGACCTCTCCATTCTGAAGGAAATCAGGCCTGAGTGCTCACTGGAAGGACAGATCCTGAAGCTGAGGCTCCAAGACTTTGGCCACCTCATGAGAAGAGAAGACTCCCTGGACAAGACCCTGATGTTGGGAAAGATGGAGGGCACAAGGAGAAGGGGATGACAGAGGACGAGATGGTTGGACAGTGTTCTCAAAGCTACCAGCATGAGTTTGACCAAACTGCGGGAGGCAGTGGAAGACAGGAGTGCCTGGCGTGCTCTGGTCCAGGGGGTCACAAAGAGTCGGACACGACTAAATGACTAAACAACAAATTCGCTTGGCCACTTGAAGGTGCGGGTTTAGGATGGGTCACTGGCCCAGTTTGCATGCAGAAAGTCCCAGATTCGCTCCCCGTGGGGTTATGAGAGACTGCTGCCTGAAACCTTTCAGAGCTGCTGCCAGCCAGTGTACACAGTATGGAGCTGGATGGACCAATGGTCTCACTCAATGTAAGACGGCTTCCTGTGTTCCTATCCAGCAAGCTCTTCTGATGTGCTGAGAGCCTTGTGAGAGGTGCCCAGCCCCCTTCCAGGAGGGACAATTCCCAGAGGAGAAGGAATGTCTCTTAAAACCAGTTCTGCAACCCTCTCTTAAGGGACACCTGACCTTTCAGGTCCCAGGGAGACAGAGAGATTAAAAGCTGGCTTTCCATCATGGGGGGTGGGAATGCGGCACCCTGTTTTCCCACTGCAAACTTGGGGGGGCAGAGCTGGCATGGGGCAGAGGAGAGAGACCCTGAAGTATGTGTCAGGATCCTGCTCAACAGCCCTTCTGACTCCAGGCGAAACAGCCCACCACATTTGTGCCCACCTCGGTGAGCGTGCCAGGGCCCTCTGGCATGTGGGGCTAACTCCAGCCCTTTCTCACCTCGCACCTTCCCAATGTTTGGGTTCCAGTTCCCATCAGCCACAGCCAGTGCCGATGGGAGCCCAAAATGTTGAGAGGGTGCCAGGTTTTTGGAGAAGGCTGTGCTAAGGCTGTTCGGAACACCACAAGAGAAGGGTGGAGACAGTCTCCTGCCCATGTGCAGAGATCCCTGCCACCCTCCCTAGCTCCAAGGCTGCGGGGTTTCTGTTTGGAAACTGCACTTGCTAAGGCAGCAGAATCTCTTTAGCTCTGACCACCCCCCACCCCACCAAATCCTGCTCCGGAACAGGGTAGGCTGGCGGCAGTGGCTTTTCAATGGGGACGTGTGGGTCGGCAAGGGGTGAAGTTTGCCCACTATCAATCCCCACCACCACCTTTCCCAGCATCCAAAGCATACTCTTGTCCCACACTGGCATGGCAATTCCTCAATAGTCCTGAGAACTGCAGCTCTGCAAAGAGAATCTGCTGTTTCCAGGGTTCTTTGGGCAAAGCTGTGACTGTTAAAAGAAAGCCGTCAACAGATTGGGTCGGTGTGTCTTGAGAATTTGTAGAACCTGAGATATAGAGTCATACCTCGGGTTACAGATGCTTCAGGTTGTGTTTTTTCGGGTTATGGACTGCCAAAACCCGGAAGTACCGGAACGGGTTACTTCTGGGTTTCGGCGAGCGCGCATGCACTAAATCACACTTTGCGCATGTGCAGAAGCGCCGAGTCGCAACCCACGCGTGCATAGATGCGCCTCTGTGGGTTGCGAACGTGCATTCCACACGGATCACGTTCGCGACCCGAGCGTCCACCGTATGCCTATACATTTTGCCTGTTTTTGTCAGAAACACTTCCTCTTGCAGTGTTGCCTCACCAACCAACCCCCAAGAAAAAAAATAGAGAAAAATCTATGCAGGCCCCCAAGTATGGGGGCCCTGCAGAAGGCCAAAAACAATAGGGGTGTGCTGAGGTCCCAGCCCCCACAAATGTTGGCAAGAGAAGCCTGTAGACCCCTGCAAAGGGACCGCACTTTGAGCGTTGGCAACCCTCCTCCTGCTCCCTGTGGTTCAAACAACCAGCAATGGACCGTTTCGTGGAATATTGTGGTGGGAATGAAGTTCTGATTTTTCAAAAATGGAGGTTAGAGATGTGGTGCAATATTCAGGGCACCTCAGAAGGGGTAGTAAAGGTACCCCTGCCCGTATGGGCCAGTCGTGTCCGACTCTAGGGTTGTGCGCTCATCTCACTCTAGAGGCCGGGAGCCAGCGCTGTCCGCAGACACTTCCGGGTCACGTGGCCAGCGTGACAAGCTGCATCTGGCGAGCCAGCGCAGCACACGGAACACCGTTTACCTTCCCGCTGGTAAGCGGTCCCTATTTATCTACTTGCGCCTGGAGGTGCTTTCGAATTGCTAGGTTGGCAGGCGCTGGGACCGAACGATGGGAGCGCACCCCGCCGCGGGGATTCGAACTGCCGACCATGCGATCGGCAAGTCCTAGGCGCTGAGGTTTTACCCACAGGGCCACCCGCGTCCCACCAGAAGGGGTAGCACCCCACAAAGAAAGCGAGACGGAGGCATGTATTTGATTTTAAAAGGCTTTTAAGATCCAACCCACCTAGCGTGGCCAAGTTTCTCCTTCAGCCCTGGGGAGGCAAGTAGGAAAGGCACCATGGGGAAGGTCTCAGGCTGGGGGCTGAGGCACCCTCAGCACCCCCGAAACCCAGGCACCCTGGAAACTGTCAAGTACTGAGATAAATTCAAGTAGAGAAAAAGTTAAGGCCCACGAGGCCCACTGGAAACCTCATTTAAAGGGCAGAAATTGGAGGCACTGTGGTGAAAACTGGGCGGGGTGTGTGTGTAGTTGTTTAAGGCCACAGGTTTTCTAGGAGTTGTCAAGGGGGGGGGAGAGGAGACCGCACACAGCTGCTGACCCCAGCCCCTTCCCTCCAAGGCTGGCACTCTGCCCTCCTCCCTCACAAGGCATCTGGGGCCCCCAGGCAAAGCAGACTTTCATTCGGCACTGCAGAACGGGGAACGACTTCTCCCGAATATGGCAGCCGGACTGCGGCAAGAGAGAGTCTTTACAGCCGCTTTCTGTTTCAAACAAAAAACCAGTCCAGTGCTTTGACCGAGGCAGCCGGTCAGTCACAAATTCCCAGTCCTTGATCTTGCAATCCATCCATCCTTTTGCAACCTGAACCTCTTTCGCCAACAAGTCGTTCTGCGAGAACAGCGGCTCGGAGCTCCAGGCCTTAGTTTCGGAGTCCTGCAGGGCTGCTGAGAAGCACCCCTTTCTCAACGCAGGAGAGTTTTGCTGGTGGGGATCAAGAGTTCCGGAATGGTCCTTTGGCACATGCGAATGAGGAGCGCGCCACGAAGCGTACGCCGTGACGCGAGGGAGGCGCTGACGCTCCGCCATCGTCCCTGACCTAGATGTCAAAGCACCCATCCTCCCAGTTTGCTGGCAAATGAAGACACTTCTTTCTGGGGCATGATCCTAGCGAGGGAACTGAAGGGTGAGAGGGTGTCTCCCTCCCATGGTTCATGACTAGTCAGGTCAAGACAAGAGTCACCCTGTTGCTTTTTTGTCCATCTCGTTCTCCTTGGCGGCTCAGCTGTACAGGCCTCCCTCCTCTTCCTCCTTGGCCTTGACCTCCCTCAAGCCCCCCACGTCTGGGACCACCTGCTCCAGCCCCTGATCTCTGGAGGGGCCGCTCCACGAGCCCTCGGAGGTGCTGCCAGGAGCCAGCCATGGGTGCAAGAGGATCCCGCTGGCCGTCAGCCTCTCAGATGGGTCCTTTCGCAGGAGGCAGCGGATGAGACAGCGGGCTTTGGATGAGAGGTCTTCGGGGACGGCAAAGCGCCCGCGGCGGATCTTGCCGAAAAGAGACAGGGGCTTGGTGTCTTGGAAGGGGTAGCACCCCACGAGGAGGGTATAGAGCACCACGCCCAGGCTCCAGATGTCAGCAGCCTTGCCAGAGTAGGACGCCTTAGAGCTGAGGATCTCGGGACCCACGTAGGCCGGGCAGCCGTGCTTGTCCTCCAAGGAGTCGTCGGGACCTTTCAGCAAACACGAGTCCTCCAGATTCTCCAGCAGCAGTTTGGATCTGAGCAGAAATCCATGGGGAGAGTTAGCCAGGAGCCAGAGATCACTCAAAGGCAGAATACAATGGAATACAGTGGTACCTCGGGATGCGAACAGGATCCGTTCCAGAGCCCCGTTCGCATCCTGAAGCAAACGTAAGACGTGACTGCACCGCTTCTGCGCATGCACTGAAGTCATTTTGAGCATCTGCGCATGCACAAGTGGCAAAACCCAGAAGTAACACACTCCCTTACTTCCGGGTCACCGCGGAGCGCAACCTGAAAATATTCATCCCGAAGCTACTTCAACCTAAGGTATGACTGTACAATGGAAAAGAACCCCTAATTTTGCAACTGGGAAAGCTGAATTCTGCAATAGGGATGGATCAGTCAAGCTTGGGAGCAGATTCACAGTTTGGTTGTATAACTGATGGATCCCCCCTTTTCTTGGTTTTACAGAATTTGGGTTCTCCTCCCCACCCCCTGAATTATTTGAATGATTCTGTTGGGGAAGAAGCACAAGACATTTTAGGAGGAATATAGGCAGGTATGGCACAAACATTTTAAAAAACAACTCTGGACACTTAATTTGGATCAGACAGTCTGCGATAAGCCATGAACCTGAGTACTGAACAGTACGATTGCATCTTACTTATGCACGAGTTCAGTTCCAAGGGTCCTACATGTACACGGTAATTTCTTGTATCCAAATCCTTGGAACCACCCTGCAGCTAATGGGTTGGAGAAAGAAAAGGAAGGAAGGAAAGAAGGAAGGAAGGGCATTCTGAGCACTCTCAGAGCCTACAGAGGGCTTAAAAGCTCTTTACACACCGGGTAACCCTAAGCAGACCTGTTGCAAAAAGAGCTTTTAAGCTCTCCACCTAGCTTGGAGTTAACTTGCTGTCCTGGACTGGGTGGATGCAGAGAAATGGTGGAAGGAACTGCCTGGAAAACCCTCACGGGAGGAAGGCTCAGAGCCCGGGAGGGGTGATGGGGCGACAATGAGTGGTCAGAGGGAGAAGACAGGGAAAAGGGAAATGTCGAAAGTTGAAGAGGCAACAGGACTTAGTGAGCGGGGAGAGTCTGTGGCAGAGAGCAGTCCAGAATCAGAGGCAGAAGTGGAAGCAGGAGGGTGGGATGAGGGAAACAAGAGGCAGAGAGGAGTCTGGCTGGTGAAGAGGCACAGATTTCTCCCCTTTCTGCTGCAACAAGCTCTCTTCCTGCCTGGTGTCCCAGAACCAGGAGAGGCAGCAAGTGAGAGGAGCAAAGGAGCGGAAGGATATACAGGCACAGTCTCTGATTGCTTGGAAAACACCCTGGAGAGGAGGAGATATAATCTTTAGGGAGGTGGGGACCTTTAGCCTTGGCAACCGGTACATGGGGGCAAGACCTGAGTTGCTGCGCTTATTAGGCCTGACACTCCTGGGCAGATCCTGTTTTGCTAATAAAGCGTTAACTCCAGAAATATCCTGATTCTGTGCATTAGCAATTGGAGGGTGGGCCACAAGTGAATATTCTGAACAACACAATCCTAGCCATGTCTATTCAGAAGTAGGTTCCATCGTGTTCAAGGGGCACAGCTCCCAGGTAGATGTGAATTATGGCTTTACTTTCAACTAGACATGGATGGGATTACCGTGCAATTGGTTTTACTTTGTAATCACCGCCTTTATTAAACAAGAAACAGCTTTCTCGGTGTGATTTCATACTGGCTGGCTCACGGCAGTTTCCACCAGCCAGCCTATGGTTGAAATTGCCCAAGTTAAATGCGCCTCTGATGTGCTCGTGCCGCGCATAATGTCCAGTGGAGCTGATCAAGTGAGCAGGAAAGTGTCAACAGATGCCCCTTCTCACCCCCTCACCTTTCTCGGTCAGCAAACACGAATTTCCGCAGTTTGAGGTCTCGGAGGACCACGCCGTGCTGGTGGCAGTGGGCGACCGCTTCGGTCATCTGACGGAAGAGGACAGCAGCTTCGGGCTCGGGAAGGCGCTTGCACCGCCGCACATAGTTATGCATGTCGTCCCTCCCGGGCTGGAAGAAGACATAAATGTTCTGGTCCCCGACAATCACATCCGCCACACGGGCGATGTTGGGATGCGCTGGAAGGGCGCCGTAAGGGGCCAGCGCCTCTGGGTAGCTCTTGGCTAGATAGACCTAAAAACAAGGAGCAAATTGTTACAAGGAAGCAAATGAGGAGAACAAGTGCAAATGCAGTGCGCAGTTAACCTGTGGAACTCGCTGCCACAGTAGGCAGTGGTGGCTTTAAAAGACAAACCCATGGGCACTCTGAACAGTGCAATTCTATCCATGTCTGCTTGGAAGTAAAGCTATCGTTCACTTCTACCTAGGAGTAGGGCCCCTTGAACACAATGGGACTTACTTCGGAGTAGACATGGACAGCCTTGTTAAGTGTGTTTTTCTGTTTTTCTCTCCACCAAAAAAATGCTAATGCATAAAATCCGTTCCCCTCTTTCAGATGTCACTATTGTTTAGACACTCCTTTCCATTGTTAATTTTCACTTTTTAACTTATCAGTATTTCTTGGCTTTTTGAGGTTTTTAAATGGATACTTTCTGTTGCTTCTACTCTTATATATTGCATACTGCCTACATGAAAGGGTGAATTATGGCTTTACTTTCAATTAGACATGGATGGCATTGCCCTGCGATTGGTATTATGCCTTTATTAAATAAGAAACAGCTATTTTATTGTCCAACAACAGAAAACCTTGCATTTTTTTTATCTGTATACCTTGCTGATCCGTAACTGGAGAAAAAAAATAACAATTCTCCGTTTAATAGAAACACTTTAGAGAAAAGGGTGTGTGTGTGTCCTTTCTTTATTTGACTCCCCTTTCATTCTGCACCAATAGAGTTGTGGCCATTTTTGTCCATGGTTCACTAATTCCCAAAAAAAGTGCCCAGAGAAAACGTGCCACAGAAAATAAAATCGACGTTGAAAAATTAAAGTCTTTGGTGAGCTTAAGGCAGAGGAGCTTCTAGGGGAGGTGGGCTTCCCTCCTTCCAAACAGAACACCCCCTCCAAAAGCACGTAATCCTCAACTCTTTTCATACTAAAAAAGTAAACTTGGTGGGTTGGGAGTTGGAGGAAAGGGAGTATTTCAGAAACAATGGCCAACTCAAAGCAAGCATGACATTCCATGTTCAGCCAGCAGGTGTCAGCGTTGCTCAGCCGCTAGCAGCTCTGCCAAAAATGGCATAGTTGGGAAAAATAATATTGTGGCACTTCACAAAAGACACACAAATTTACCATGGCATAAGGCTGCTTCGCCAAGCCAGTGCCCTATTAGCTGCAGTCAGTGTGCATCCAAAATATATAGAGGGCACTTGCCGGGCAAAGGTTGGCATAATCATTCATAGACTCTAGTCCACAAATGACTATTATGCACCGTTATAAAGTTGTTTGCCTTTAAAGCGCTACAGGACTCTTCCTTTTTCAACAAAAGGTTAACAAAAATCCCCCTGCCCAACACACACAGTCTAGTTCAAAGAGGCAATTTTGAAAATGGCAGGATGTGTCCAGGTAGAACGATGGGGATGGGGACGCTCATTCGGGTATACTGGACCGAGGCCGTTTAGGGCTTTAAAGGTCAGCACCAACACTTTGAACTGTGCTCGGAAATGTATGGATACAACAGGTCCCTATTTACACTTTCTGGAAACAATCACAGACCTTTTTCCCCCAATAGTTCTCCCTGTGGGATAGATAAGTGTTTTTTCCATGAGTGGCCATTGCATATCGTTTTTCATCTTGTTTTAAATGCACCTGCTGATTTTATTGCATGTTGCCTTGAGGTGATTGCGTGAGGTGAATAATAATAATAATAATAATAATAATAATAATAATAATAATAAGGAGCGTCTCCACCCCCATCGTTCTGCCCGGACACTGAGGTCCAGCTGTGAGGGCTTTCTGGTGGTTCCCTCACTGCGAGAAGCCAAGTTACAGGGAACCAGGCAGAGGGCCTTCTCGGTGGTGGCACCCTCCCTGTGGAATGCCCTCCCACCAGATGTCAAGGAGAATAACAACTGCCAGAGTTTTAGAAGACATCTGAAGGCCGCCCTGTTTAGGGAAGCTTTTAATGTTTGATCTATTACGGTATTTTAATATTTTGTTGGAAGCTGCCCAGAGTGACTGGGGAAGCCCAGCCAGATGGGCGGGGTATAAACAATAAATTAATTATTAATTATTATTATTATTAACAGGTCAGGAAAAAAAGACTATTTTCTCCAGCAGGTTTCCTACCTTGCAGGTGTATTCTGCCTCCGTGTGTCTGTCCACAGCCCTGTAGCAGCGGCCGCCTTCGGTGGCCTCCAGAAGGATATATGGGCCAATCTGGGATATTCTCGACTCCTGGTGTGTGGCAGGAAGGGGGCTGGAGGCAAGGGGTTGGAGGCAAGGGCTCGGGCTTGGCAGCAGGCTGAGACGCGGGCGCTTGGCTTCTGGGATGCTGGTCTCAGGTGCATCATCAAAGTCCAGCCGCTGCTTCTTCTGCGATGCAACAACCAGAGGGCACTCCTGCGCAAGCAGACTCATCTGGAGGGGGAAAGTTAGGAGCGCAAGGGGTTAAATCAAAAGGGTCAAGGGGGCACGGCTAGGTGACCAAGGGAGCTAAGACCCCCTTAATGTATAATACCCATTTTGCACTTGATCATTTATTGTGGCAGCACCAGAACTTTGGAACTCCCTCCCTGTAATCTTTTCGGCACATTTTTGTTCAGGCAAGCCCACCCAGATATTTAGAAAGCTGCTGCGAGTTTTTAATCTGTTTTTAGTCTACTGTTTTTAGTCTAATTTTTGGAAAATCTTAAACTGATGTTAATTTTTCCTATCCATAAAATTTTATTATTTTATCTTTTTTGTAACCCACTTTCCCCCTCTGTTAACTTATTTACGGACACTTATTCTTAGATATACAAAGATACATACCCATTACAAAGTATCTTTTTATAATATACTAAGGAAAGCAGCTACTTAAGTCTAAAAAAGTACAAAGAAGAAATGTCGAGAAAATGAGAGACCTAAAAAAAGAGAAAAGGGAAAGAAAGGGAAAACTACAATACAGTGTTTTTTTGTAAACCACTTTGAGGGTCTTTTCAGGTTTCTTTTTCAATCAGGCAGTATATAAATTTCATGAAATAAACAGATATCCATTCCTAGCCCTGTTACTAGTCCTCAGTGTCTGGTATTAAGAAACAGCCCATCTTTAGAAACTGAGATTGTAGACATGAGAACTGGCGGATGTCTGCCTTTTGAGTCAATCTGTGGTTCTTAACAGCACCCCTTCTCATTTAACATTGACTGAACGACCCAGGGCTTTCCCCCCCAGGGGTATTCATACCCACCCCTTTGTGGCTTAGGGCCCTCGTATGTACGGGACTGCCTCTCCTGGTCTGCCCCTCAGAGGACCTTAAGGTCCATGAATAACCATAGTTTAGAGGTCCCTAAGGAAGTCAGACTATCCTCCACCAGGGCCAGGGCCTTTTCAGTGGTGGCTCCGACCTGGTGGAATGCTCTGTCCCATGAGACCAGGGCCCTGCAGGATTTAACCTCCTTCCGTCAGGCCTGTAAGATAGAGCTATTCCACCTGGCCTTTAATTTGAATTCAGCCCAATCTTTTATTTCCCTTCTCTTCCCTCCCCCTCCCCTTTTTATGAAGATCACCCGCTCTGAGACCCCACAGCTAATTCTCCCCTGACCCCCTCGCTGGCCCAGGTAGGACCAATTCAGCCAGCTAGCCCTGGGGATTATCTAATGCTTATTAGATGGATTTCCCCCAAATTGATTTTTGAATTTTATTGTTATGCATGTTTTTTATACTGTATTTTATGCTGCTTTTACAATTAAGTGTTTTAAATTTGTTGTTAGTCGTCCTGAGCCCGGTTTTCTGAACCGGGAAGGGCGGGGTATAAATAAAAAATTATTTATTTATTATTTATAAACATTTGTGAATCTAACGGGAGAAGAAACTGAAAATAAATAAATAGTTTCTTCTCTAGCACGGTGAATCGTCATTTCCGTTGCTACCTCCAATGGCGGCCTCATTTCCTGCCACCGCGTTTCCTGAGTCTCAGACGGAATGAGAATACCCCTAAACTTTTTTGGGGGGGGTAAAGCACTGGAACTAACCAAAGGGCATTGAAGAAGACAGCAGTATACATTAAAGCAGGGGTCAGCAAACTTTTTCAGCAGGGGGCCGGTCCACTGTCCCTTAGACCTTGTGGGGGGCCGGACTATATTTTTTTTGGGGGGGGGGGAAATGGAAGAATTCCTATGCGCCACAAATAACCCAGAGATGCATTTTAAATAAAAGGATACATTCTACTCATATAAAAACACCAGGCAGGCCCCACAAATAACCCAGAGATGCATTTTAAATAAAAGCACACATTCTACTCATGTAAAAACAAGGTGATTGGGCCAGACCCGAACCCTGGGGCTTAGTTTGCCTACCCATGCATTAAAGGCTATATTGTTGTTGTTTTTTAAAACAACAACAAACACCCACCCAGATAACAGTTCTGTGTAATAAAAAAGGGCATCATTATGAAACCTTTAAAGGTAAAGGTAAAGGGACCCCTGACCATTAGGTCCAGTCGTGGCCGACTCTGGGGTTGCGGCGCTCATCTCGCTTTATTGGCCGAGGGAGCCGGCGTACAGCTTCCGGGTCATGTGGCCAGCAGGACTAAGCCGCTTCTGGTGAACCAGAGCAGCACACGGAAACGCCGTTTATCTTCCCGCCAGAGCGGTACCTATTGATCTACTTGCACTTTTGACGTGCTTTCGAACTGCTAGGTTGGCAGGAGCAGGGACCAAACAACGGGAGCTCACCCCATCGCAGGGATTCGAACCGCCAACCTTCTGATCGGCAAGCCCTAGGCTCTGTGGTTTAACCCACAGCGCCACCCGCATCCCGGTTATGAAACCTTTACATCCATTCAAAACAACATCAGTGATTTAACAGCACCAAAAGTGAGAAACATTTTTACCCATCTCCTCCTCAACCGGACAGAGATGCTGCAAAATAAGACTTCTCTGGGGAAGGCTAGTTCCACACACACCACTGCCGCAGAAAACTGCCTGCTCTGCAGTGTCCACCAAATGTAATTTAAATTTTTTAAAAATCAAAAAGATTCGGAAGAAGAGAGTCTCCCAGCAATAGTCTCTCCCCCAGAGGTTCTGGACCCTGGGAGCTTCAGTTCTTGCCAAACACTTCATCATCTCGTGCGCCTGAACATTCAGGGCAGTTGCTTTCGAGGGATGGTAGCGCAGGGTTGAAGCTCACAGCTGGTGCTAGCAGAAAGCGCATTGCTCCACACGAGTCAATGTGGAAAGTCTTACTTCAGTCTCCACCCCATGCCCGGCTTCCGAATTTTTCAAAATCAGTCTCGTCCCTACCATTCTCACCTTATCTTCCCAATAAGAGCAGACTGACTCTCGGGATGCTACAAACACCAATTTTCACTTGGTTGTAGAAGTCGTGACTAAGCAGCACTGTAGAGCATGCCAGTGCCAGATTTATGTACAGCGGTACCTCGGATTAAGTACTTAATTCATTCCAGAGGTCCGTTCTTAACCTGAAACTGTTCTTAACCTGAAGCACCACTTTAGCTAATGGGGCCTCCTGCTGCTGCCGCGCAGCCGGAGCACGATTTCTGTTCTCATCCTGAAGCAAAGTTCTGAAGCACTATTTCTGGGTTAGCGGAGTCTGTAACCTGAAGCGGATGTAACCTGAAGCGGATGTAACCCAAGGTACCACTGTATAACCTAAACCATGGGTAGGCAAACTATGGCCTGGGGGCCGGATCTGGTCCAATCGCCTTCTCAATCCAGCCCATAGACGGTCCGGGAATCAGCGTGTTTTTAACACAAGTAGAATGTGTGCTTTTATTTAAAATGCATCTCTGGGTTATTTGTGGGGCCTGCCTGGTGTTTTTACATGAACAGAAAGTGTGCTTTTATTTAAAATGCATCTCTGGGTTATTTGTGGCGCATAGGAATTCGTTCATATTTTCTTTTCAAAATACAGTCCGGACCCCCACAAGGTCTGAGGGACAGTGGACCGGCCCCCTGCTGAAAAAGTTTGCTGACCCCTGAGCTGAACAAGCCATAGCTCAGGGCCCCAGTCTCTTGGCGGCCCCAAAAAATTTAAAGGAAAACAACAACTGGTCGTACATTTCCAAAATATAAGCTAAAAAATGAATAAAATAAAACCTACATACAGCAACAGTGTTTTGTGTTGTGTAGGCTCCTATTTGTTATGTGCAAATGGCTTTAGATACCTATTAGGTCCATAAATTACCATAGAGAATATATTCAACACAAACAAAACAGTGGCAATTTGTTGTTGACAAAGGACAGCTGGACATATAAAGGGCCCCATTACCTTCAGTAGCTGAGGGCCGCATCAAACCCTAATCTGGCCCTGGGGCACGCACGCCCACCCACCCACACAGCCCTCCCTGTGTGACTGACCGTCACAATAACCAGTGGCAATGAGTTCTGCAATGTGTGGGGAGAAAACCACGTGCCCAGGCATGCAAAGGTAAGAACAGCCCTGCCTGGTGCAGTCCACCCACAATACATAGAGGGAAATTTGCCAGCCTGCCAAGGTAGCCATGCCAACCTAGTTTGCTCCCAGGAGTCATCAGAGGGCAGAGTTTATGAGCTGTCATTGCTGCCTCTCGTGCCAGAAGCTGATGGCTTGGGAGAACAATGGGGCGAGCAATGTTTTGCATGTACAATGAGGCATGAGGGTGTTTGCCTCAGGGATGGGTGGGTATTGAATCATCACACACAGCAAGGTGGTCAGAGAGTTGGCAGCTAGACTGGGGACTGGGAGCGGCCGCCAAGACCATATAACACCGGTCCTGAAAGACCTTCATTGGCTCCCAGTATGTTTCCAGGCACAATTCAAAGTGTTGGTGCTGACCTTCAAAGCCCTAAACGGCCTCGGTCCAGTATACCTGAAGGAGCGTCTCCACCTCCATCATTCTACCCAGACACTAGGGTCCAGTGACAAGGGCCTTCTGGCGGTTCCCTCCCTGTGAGAAGTGAGGTTACAGGGAACCAGGCACAGGGCCTTCTGGGTGGTGGCGCCCACCCTGTGGAACGCCCTCCCACCAGATGTCAAAGAGAAGAACAACTACCAGACTTTTAGAAGACATCTGAAGGCAGCCCTGTTTAGGGAAGCTTTGAATGTTTAATAGACTATTGTATTTTAATATTCTGTTGGAAGCCGCCCAGAGTGGCTAGGGAAGCCCGCCCAGATAGGCAGGATATAAGTGATTATTAATTATTAATTATTAATTATTATTACTCCTTAAACCAGGGTTACAGTCACAAGGATTTGCAAAAGACATCATTTGCACAACCTGTGCAAGGATTTGCAAAAGGACATCATTTGCACAAACATAATTGATTGCAGACACAACCTTGAGGGCAGAAAGTGAGGAGGAATTAAAGAACCTTTTAATGAGGGGGAAAAGAGGAGAGCGCAAAATATGGTCCGAAGCTCAACATCAAAAAAGCTAAGATCATGGCCACTTGGCCCATCACCTTCTGGCAAACAGAAGAGGAAGAAATGGAGGCAGTGAGAGATTTTACTTTCTTGGGCTCCATGATCACTGCAGATGGTGACAGCAGCCACGAAATTAAAAGACGCCTGCTTCTTGGGAGAAAAGCAAAGACAAACCTAGACAGCATCTTAAAAAGCAGAGACATCACCTTGCCGACAAAGGGCCGTATAGTTAAAGCCATGGTTTTCCCAGTAGTGATGTATGGAAGTGAGAGCTGGACCATAACGAAGGCTGATCGCCGAAGAATGGATGCTTTTGAATTCTGGTGCTGGAGGAGACTCTTAAGAGTCCCATGGACTGCAAGAAGATCAAACCTCTCCATTCTGAAGGAAATCAGCCCTGAGCGCTCACTGGAAGGACAGATCGTGAAGCTGAGGCTCCAATACTTTGGCCACCTCATGAGAAGAGAAGACTCCCTGGAAAAGACCCTGATGTTGGGAAAGATGGAGGGCACAAGGAGAAGGGGCCGACAGAGGACGAGATGGTTGGACAGTGTTCTTGAACCTACCAGCATGAGTTTGACCAAAGTGTGGGAGGCAGTGGAAGACAGGAGTGCCTGGCGTGCTCTGGTCCAGGGGGTCACGAAGAGTTGGACACGACTAAACAACTAAACAACAACAACGTGCAAGGATTTGCCAAAGGACATCATCTGCATCAACATAACTGAATGCAGGAGGCCTTTTCGTCACTACAGGCTGCCTGCAGGCACTGCCTTCTAAACAGGGAGCAGAGGTTTCCAGAGCTGTATGCAAGCGGAAGAGCATGTCAGCCTCAGGGCTCCAAATGCCTCCAGAGAGACTGCAGGGAGGAGCTTTCAGCTATCTCTCTTTCACTTGCTCTCATCAGCAAGGAAAATAAGTGGATGATGCAAACAGAGCGCAAGTCCCCCAGCCTCCACCCACCCCCTGCTGACCCAGGAACAAGGTTGCCTTGAGGTCACACCTTTCCTCTTGGCAACATGATCTCTGGATTTCCTGAGAAAAGGCTGTGAGCTCTCCAGGACAAAGCAAGGAAAGAAATACTCTGTCTATGCTCAAAGCTCTGATCCCTTAGTTTCTTTCTTTTTTTAAAAAAAAGATATTTATTTGGGGTTTATAAGTTACAGAAAAAAGAAAAGAACAATAGAAAATTAAGCTAAACAAAACAAAACCTTACAATACATCAAAAAAAAGAAAAAGAAAAAAGAAAAAACAATACAACAACAAAAAGAAAAAGAACAAAAACATTTAAAAACACATCCAACCTTCCCATATCTTTACCTTTCATATACTTGTTTCATCGACCTCCTCACGCCTCCCCTCTTTGTATTCTAGTTCAATTAGCTATTCCAGCAAGTCCTTTCCATCTTTCTCAATTTCCGTTCTAAAATTTAACTTAAGACAGTCTAACCTTAAATTTTCCACTTTGGTCCATTAACAATCTATTTTTACTTAATTTTTTATAACATTTCTGCTAAAGCCATATAACTTCGTTCCAGCATCCTTCTAACATTCATTAATTTTGCAATATTTCTGTAAATATACTTTAATTTTCCTCCAATCTTCTTCCACCAACTCTTCTCCCTAGTCTCGGATTCTGCCAGTCATTTCCGCTAATTCCATGTAGCCTATCATTCTTCCTGGGTGGGTAGATCTTGTGTCTTCCAATGCTTTGCGATGAGTATTCTTGCTGCTGTTGTAGCATACATAAAAAAGGTTCTATCCTTCTTTGGCACCAATTGGCTGACCATACCCAGGAGAAAGGCCTCTGGTTTCTTCAGGAAGGTATATTTAAATACCTTTTTCATTTCATTGTAAATCATCTCCCAGAATGTCTTAATCCTTGGGCATGTCCACCAAAGGTGAAAGAATGTACCTTCAGTCTCATTACATTTCCAACATTTATTATCGGGCAAATGATAGATTTTTGCAAGCTTGACTGGTGTTATGTACCACCTGTAAATCATTTTCATTAAATTCTCTTTTAAGGCATTACATGCCATAAACCTCATACCGGTGGTCCATAACTCTTCCCAGTCAGCCATCATAATGTTATGTCCAACATCTTGTGCCCATTTTATCATAGCAGATTTCACCGTTTCATCCTGAGTATTCCATTTCAACAGCAAGTTATACATTCTTGACAGATTCTTAACTTTGGTCTGATCCCTTAGTTTCTGTTTCACATGTATTACTAACTCAGCGCAGTTCCAGAAGTGTGCTTTAGTATATACACAGACACCCTTAAAAGTACAGTTATATAGGTTTGCTTATATTTACTCACTTGCAAAAAATAAATTAAAAATGCCACCCCTCTTTAAAAATTATCGTGGCAATTAAACAGCATAAAGATGAACAGTAAGATTACAAGCACAACATATAACAGAAGAAATAAAATTTCCATTCCAAATCAGTAGCTGAAATCACTAAGTCAGTCAGTAGTGCGTGAGACTCTAATCATGGGTTCAAGGTTTCTGCATTGCCGGGGGTTGGACTAGATGACCCATAGGGTCCCTTCCAAGGCTGCAATTCTATGAAATCCAGACATCCACCTAGAAGAATTGCCCCACTGGGAAAGCCTGGAACCAGGAGCTCAGCCCACCATCAGCCTTTCCTAAGTGCTCAGAGTGCGTTGCATGCATTATATCAGTAACTTTTACAACAGTCTTGTAGGGTAGACCAATGTCACCACCTCCATGCTACAAGTAGGGGCCCAGGCTGTTAAGAAAATGGTTTGCTGAAGGCCTCCTAGTTTGTGGCTCCTGAGATTTGGCTCAGTGACTTCCCAACCCACACTCAATCTCCAGGGGGCAAACGTCACCTTATGGGAAAATATCATTGTTTAAAACCAGCCCTCAATTTCCCCCTCCCTAGGAAAACAGGAGTTTCTGCAAAGGGCAATTTTGAGTGGCAAAGCAGCAGAAGAGGGGCATTTAACCCCTTCCCGGTCAGCTGCTGCTTTCAACCTAAGCTCCCAAGTGCGGTTTTGCAGTGGTAAATACATCTGCAATCCTGGTGCAGCTGGTGGGGAAAATTTGGAGCAAGAGAACAGCTAGCAGGAAGCTCTAAGCCCGCCTTCCCCAACCTGATGCCCTCCAGATGTTTTGCACTACAAATCCCATCAGCGCAAGCCAGCACAGCCATACACATCTTCACATACAATGTGCCCTTTGGCTTTTGCAGCTGCTACACTGATTATCGCTACACCATCTTTTACTTCTGTCCTTTGTTGCTGGTGTCCATGCTGTTCCTGGATTATTGATCCAGACCGACATGCAGTTGTATCCTATGGGCTCCATCATAATATCTGTCATGGCAACAATATTTTGGGGAGGGAGTAGGGTGGGCATTGCAGTTCCTCAGCTGTTTTCCCCACTCACAACTATGTTCGTTACAAAGGCACCCTACCCCGCTCCAATTTCATTTTTTTTAAAAAAGAAACTCTGTACATGCACAGATAAAAAGTATTGGTCTGACCCAAATCAGATACTGCGGACTCCACATGGAAGCCTTTGGAAAAAGTGGTCTGGGTCAGGCCTCTGAGCACTGGGCACCCTCCTTTGAAAGAGGCTGCCACTCACTTGGTCACCTGTGACTAGTTTAGAATCGCCCCAGGCGACCAGAGAGGGGAAAGCTAATGCCATTTAGTTGTGCAACAGCTGGTTATGACTAAGGCAGGTATGTTAGTAAGAAAGGTTTTATTGGCTAATCATTTTTGTGGACCTAATTTGCACGGCTTTTTTAAAGGCTCTTACTCGCCTGTTGCATCAAACATTTTCTGAATTGCCTCGCCTCACCCGAGGCAACCGCAATTGTTTGCTGTGGAGGAAGTCTGAAGATTCATTGAGAGTCACTCCATGATGTGATACTGACTGACGGATATGTCTATATTTAATCAGCCGCAGGAAAGCTGCTGCTTCTCAGCCGTAGGATCCAAAAGGCTGTTCTCCAGGAAAAGACTTAGCTGAGCCCAGGGGCCACGTGTCAGGCCCCCAAATTCACTTTCTGCAGTTGCGACCCATAAGGAACAGAAAGCAACAGCCCTGCTGGAATCCTATGCCTGTTAATTAAATGGCTGCAATTTGGACTCATTTTTCAAACCGAGTTACAAATATGCAAAGATGCCTTATTCCCAGCCAGTCACACAATCAGAACCGTAGAGCTGGAAGGGCTCTCCAAGGGCCATCTAGTCCAACCCTCTGCAAAGCTAAAGAACCCAACTCCCTTAGCACCACCCACACTGGCTCCCGGGTTTCAGGTAGAGTAGACCTATCTGGAGGTGCTTGGCAAGGAACCCGGGTCCTTCTGAAAGCAAAGCAGCTCCTCTACCCCCGGATTATGCCCGGATGCCCCGTCTGCTGGGTCCGCAGTCCTTTTGCCTAGAATGCTTCCTTCCTAGACACACTTTGGCCCCTTGGCGCTGAAGGAAAGCCGCTTTGGATGCCAAGGCTGCCTCTGAGCATGGCCAGAGTGGAGCCCCCTTTTTAGCCTGTTGCAGCAAAGACTGTAGTGGCTCGCCAGAGAGACCCCCACCCTGTGGGTCCTTCCTAGCCCCTTCCAGGGGCTGAAATCAGGTCCGGGGGCTAAGCGATTCTCGCCCTCCCTCCCCCCGAGATCCAGGTGGGGTCAACAGCCGGTGACCACCTGAGCCCCCACCCCACACGTCCATCTTAGCCCCCTTCTGTACCTTTGGCGCCGGCGGCGGCCTCGACGGCGTTCCCTATATGCGGGTCCTTTTTTTGGAGAGGGGTCTTTCTCTTGCTTTCTCGCCCCCCAACTCCGGCGTGCTTTTCCTCCCTTCCTTGCCCGACGAATCCTGCAGGGTAGGCGGAATCCAAGGGCAGGGGGTGCACCCAATCCAGAGGACCCCCACCTCGGGGCGGCGGGTAGGGTGGGATCCTGCGTCCCTCTCCCCGCCTAAAGGCGACAGCAGCAGCGACGCTCCATGGTGCAAGCGGCGAGGGCGAATGCGCCGTCCCCGAGCGGCGAGCGCCTTTGTCTGCGCGGCCGCTGCGGCTCCTGGCCGCGCCGTCGGGGATGATGTAACTCCCGCAGCCGCGGCTCCGCCTCGGTCCGGCTGATGCGGCAGGCGGCGCGGATTGCACCAGGCAGCCGGGCAAGCCGGGCTCCGCCCCGGCTCGGGTGACACGCGCCGCCCCGAGCCTGCAATCGCGCGCAGCAGCCCCGCCGGGCGGGCGCCCCCTCGGGGTCGCCTTGCAACCGGGTTGCCCCACGCGAGGCGCCCCCAAAGGCGTGGGACTAGTCTGGAAAGAGAGGGGCGACAGCTGCAACCCCGGGTCCGGATGCTAGCATTTGATTGACGTTGGAGTGAGACTGAGTTGAGAAATAAGACTTAAGAGCGCATATTGATATAGGAATGTATTGGATAATATGTAAAGAAATATACAATAATAAGAGTACATTCATTTCTAAAAAAAAGGAAGATATAACGGGAAAGACAGGAAGTCTAGTGGTATGTGTATGATTTTTTGGGGGGGAATTGTTTTTGTTTTTTCTCTTTGTTCTTTCTGTTTTGTTTCATTTTCTTTCTAGGTATATAAAATTTGTATATACTTTTTTGTCTACATGTAGGAAATGATAGTAAGTCCTGTAATGTTATATGACAACGTTTACCGATGTAATAAAAGAATGTTAACAAATAAATAAAATGCAAATTCAAAAAAAGAAAAAAGAAAGAAACGGAAACACCGTTTACCTTCCCGCCGGAGTGGTACCGATTTATCTACTTGCACTTTGACGTGCTTTCGAACTGCTAGGTTGGCAGGAGCAGGGACCGAGCAACGGGAGCTCACCCCGTCGTGGGGATTCGAACCGCCAACCTTCTGATCGGCAAGTCCTAGGCTCTGTGGTTTAACCCACAGCCACCCGCGTCTCTTTTAACAGGTAAAGGAAGGTAAACGGCATTTCCATGCACTGCTCTGGTTCGCCAGAAGCAGCTTGGTCATGCTGGCCACATGACCCAGAAGCTGTACGCCGGCTCCCTTGGCCAGTAAAGCAAGATGAGCGCCGCAACCCCAGAGTCGGTCACGACTGGACCTAATGGTCAGGGATCCCTTTACCTTTAAAGGATTAAATAAGGATTTAATGAAAGTTTGATATATGTAATTATATGCGGTTAAAATTAAAAAATGTATCTGTGGAAACCAGAAGGGTGAGGAGGGAAGTCCTGGGGTTCAGGGAACCACACAATTGTAATAATAATAATAATAATAATAATAATAATAATAATAATAATAATAATAATAATAATAATTTATTTATACCCTGCCCAAATGGCTGGTGGTGGCTTCTAGCAAAATATTAAAATACAACAATTCATCAAATATTAAAAGCTTTCCTAAACAGGGCTGCCTTCAGATGTCTTCTAAAAGTCTGGTAGTTGTTCTCCTCTTTGACATCTGGTGGGAGGGCGTTCCACAGGGCAGGTGCCACCACCGAGAAGGCCCTCTGCCTGGCTCCCTGTAACTTCGCTTCTTGCAGGGAGGGAACCGCCGGAAGGCCCTCAATTCAATATTGAAGTTTGAATGATGTCAATGATGAAAAACTGAAAATAAAATAGTAATGATAAAGATTTGTAATTGGCAATAAACATTAAAAGAATCCCATAAAAAGCAAAAACTAAAAAAAAAAGACAATGGCACTCGTCATTTCACTCCTCCCATCCTGTCCCCTTCTCTCCCAGGGTCACCAATCTCATGTGCCACTTTCTCATTTCCTCATTTCTGCCCTGGCAAACTGGCCAGGATCCACGGTCTCTCCTCACCTTGGAGACAAGGACAACAACACGCTTCCCACTGAGTCAGCAGCAGCAGAGGCGCTCTGGGTCTTGCACAGGGTTTCGTAATGTCATGACGAGTTGCAGGGCCGTTGCTGCAGGTAACCTGACCCCGCCTGCGTTAGGAAATCACATCCGCTGCCAGGAGAAAGAAAAACATATTCCGCCTTCGCCTCTGGGACTCCCAGATTGGGACTCGCAGCAGGAGGGCCAAGTGAGCAGTGGGGCTTGGAACACCTGTTAGGGCGATTAGAGCATTGACCTGACCAAATAAAAGGGGAATTGTTGGGAGGGTCTTGGGTGCTGGATCAATTAAAGTTACAACCTTTTATCTCTTCTTCCCTTTTGGCGATCCCTCTTAGCCGAGTAAGATTGTCTTCCATAAACACGGTTTTAACAATGAGTCCATAAGTGACTGTTGAGGCCAATTCTGGATCCACACGTCCTTCCACAGTGGGAACATAGGTTTCCAGGCAGGAGTTGATCACAGTGTGGATTTGCCAATTGTGCCTTCCTCTTAGCACGCTTCTCCCTTGTGTCCTGAGTTCGAGTGTCTTCAAGGTCCACAACACCTTTGGTCAAGGCTGTTCTCCAACTGGAGCGCTCGCAGGCAAGTGTTTCCCAATTGTTGGTGTTTATACTACATTTTTTTAAAAAAATGCCTTGAGACAGTCTTTAAACCTCTTTTGTTGACCACCAGCATCACACGTTCCATTTTTTAAGTTCGGAATAGAGTAGTTGCTTTGGAAGACGATAATCAGGCATCCGAACATGACCAGTCCAACAAAGTTCACGTTAAAGAACCATTTCTTCAACTCTGGTGATCTTTGCTTCTTCCAGTACACTGGTATTTTATCTAACCTGTACTTCGATCTCTTTCCTGATTCTGGATGTGAAGGGCCTCAACTGCCCCACAAGAAAGGAGAAATGCCCCTGGCAATAGGGAAACGTCTCTCTTTTATTGGAGAAATGTTGGAGGGCATGGTAGGATGTCCCTATTTTCATTGGAGATATGTTGGAGGGTATGGAGTTATGTGACCCGCCTCCTCCAGCCAAGGAGATGGGATAACTATACAACTTTAGAAGACATCTGAAAGCAGCCCTGTTTGGTTTTAGTGTGTTTTTATATATGTGGAAGCCGCCCAGAGGATCTGGGGCAACCCAGTCAAATGGGCGGAGTATAAATAATAAAAGTATTACTACTACTACTACTACTACTATTATTGAGTAGATGTTCCTATTTTTGTTGGAGGGCATGCCGTGGGGCCTGAAACACCTGCTTGAGTGGTCTGGCCACTTACCTGACCAAATAAAAGTTGGGGGATTCATTATGAGGGTCTTGGGCCATGGATGGTTAAGACTGCAACCTTTTATCTGCTGTACTTTGATCTCATTCCTGATTCTGGTTGTGAAGTGCTGCCAAATGCCCCTGGCACCTACAGGCAGCTATTCAAAAGGGAGAGAACGGTCGCTTGCATCTCGTTTGCTAGTGTACCCTGAGCTCAGGAAAGTCTGGGCTCAGGCAAACACCCGTCTCAATGAAAGGGGCTGGGGAATCGTGCCATGAAGATTGTGCCCAGAGCCGGAGCAAGAAAACTGGGAGCAAAACCAGGTTTATTTCAGGTTGGGCTAAGTGACATACCCTCCTTTCCCTCCTGCCCATTATGTCCACCCCGAGAATGATGGGACTTGTAGTCCAAAGCGTGACAAAGCCCAAAGTGAGGACCAAATGGAAGGCAGTGAGGTGGAGAAGGTTGCCGGCCAATCCTTGCCCTGCTCCAGCCTGATGTCTGGGACAAAGCTCTGCTGCTGTCTGCAAAATGTGCACACTCGGGCAGGGAGGAAATTCTCCTTCCCATTTAGCTGCCTGTTTCCGGAAACAGATGATTCTTCCATCTGAACAGGAAAAGGCAAAAGCATGGCATGGCCTCCGGGTCAATCATGGCCAGAGTTCAACCGGATGATTTCAGTCTGTGCGCTGAGGAGTGAATGCACCTCCACACCCACCCAAATTCCTTGCACACAGAAAACAAGCATGTCAGGGTCTTAGCCTCGCCTTCTCTCTGGCATGGTAGTTTTCTGCATGCAGGGATGGAAACCCCTCGTGGAATTTCGGAAGCCGGACCTTCAGGCCAGAGCTGCTAGATTCAGGAAGGACTCTTGCGCAACGTCTGCTGTTTGGCAGATTAATGAAGATAAACACAAGTGGCATTGTTAGTATTAGCTTTGTTTTGGAAAAATCCTTGATATTTGCGGATTTTCCCACACTTTAAAATTATATCCCTGCGGTGTGGGGATGACAGAAGTAGTTCCTGTGAGCTTCTGTGGTTGCAAAAAGACTTAAACTTCAAAGCGTGGCTGCCCTTGAAGCTGACCCAGAAACTCCAGCGGGTGCAGAATGCTGCGGCAAGGCTCCTTACGGGGTCCTTGCCGTGGGATCACATTCATCCAGTGCTTTACCAACTGCACTGGCTCCCGGTGGAGTACAGGGTCAGGTTTAAGGTGCTGGTTTGGACCTTTAAAGCCCTATGCGGCCTAGGACCCTCGTACCTACGGGACCACCTCTCCCGGTATGCTCCGTAAAAGACCTTAAGGTGCATAAATAGCAACACCCTAGAGGTCCCGGGCCCCAAGGAAGTCAGATTAGCCTCAACCAGGGCCAGGGCCTTTTCAACACTGGCCCCAGCCTAGTGGAACGCTCTGTCTGATGAGATCAGGGCCCTGCGGGATCTGATTTCTTTCTGCAGGGCCTGCAAGACAGAACTGTTCCACCTGGCCTTTGGTTTGGACTCAGTCTGACCCTCATGTTTCCTTCCCTTTATGTGATCTATGGACTACTTTTAAAATGAGGCTGCATTTTAAATTGCATTTAAACCTGTATTTTAAATTGGGATTTTGTCCCGTCCCCCCACCGTTATGTTTTTACTGTAATTTTTACTGGTGTTAGCTGCCCTGAGCTAGGGAGCTGGCTCTGGCCAGGGAGGGTGGGGTATAAATCAAAAATTATTATTATTATTATTATTATTATTATTATTATTATTATTATTATTATTATTATTATTATCCACTCCTCAGAAGATCCAGCTGCCCTGTCTGTGTTTGAACATATAACTCATAACCATCAATTTTGTTTGGTTATCTCTTTGGCAGGGACGCGGACTTAGAAAAAATATTGGGGGGGGCCGGGAAAGCTCATGAATAATAAATAAGCTCATGAATATGCAAATAAAGTGGCTCCGGCCCTAAATAGGGCAAGCCACGCCCCCCAGCCAGCCGATTGGCTGGCTGGGAGGTGTGGCCAGTCGGGATTCCCCTGTTCTCGCGGGATTTCCGGCAGTGCCTCCGATTAGGGCGCGCGGCTGGCTGGCTGGCGAAGGAGCAGGTGAGGAGGAGGCGGCGGGGGACGGCGGCGGCGCTCTGCTGAAAGGGCGCCCGCCCGAGATTATTGGGGGGGCTGAGCCCCCCCAAAAATTTTTTTGAGGGGGCTCGAGCCCCCTCAAGCCCCATGGAGTCGGCGCCTATGCTCTTTGGATATTTATATATACGTTTATGTTGTTGTTGTTTAGTCATTTAGTCGTGTCCACCTCTTCGTGACCCCCTGGACCAGAGCACGCCAGGCACTCCTGTCTTCCACTGCCTCCCGCAGTTTGGTCAAACTCATGCTGGTAGCTTCGAGAACAGTGTCCCACCATCTCGTCCTCTGTCGTCCCCTTTTCCTTGTGTCTTTCCCAACATCAGGGTCTTTTCCAGGGAGTCTTCTCTTCTCATGAAGGGGCCAAAGTCTTGGAGCCTCAGCTTCACGATCTGTCCTTCCAGTGAACACTCAGGGCTAATTTCCTTCCGAATGGATAGGTTTGATCTTCTTGCAGTCCATGGGACTCTCAAGAGTCTCCTCCAGCACCAGAATTCAAAAGGTTGTATCATCTGCATATCTGAGGTTGTTGATATTTCTTCCGGCAATCTTAATTCCGGCTTGGGATTCATCCAGCCCAACCTTTCGCATGATGAATTCTGCATATAAGTTAAATAAGCAGGGAGGCAATATACAACCTTGTCGTACTCCTTTCCCAATTTTGAACCAATCAGTTGTTCCATATCCGGTTCTAACTGTAGATTCTTGTCCCACATAGAGATTTCTCAGGAGACAGATGAGGTGATCAGGCACTCCCATTTCTTTAAGAACTTGCCATAGTTTGCTGTGGTCGACACAGTCAAAGGCTTTTGCATAGTCAATGAAACAGAAGTAGATGTCTTTCTGGAACTCTCTAGCTTTCTCCATAATCTAGTGCACGTTTGCAATTTGGCCACCTGTGCCATTAGTACAGATTAATTTGTAACTGTGGGTTGCTATTGATTAATGAACACGATATTGAGCAGAGATGTTTGAGGCCAAGATCAGAGGACAGAAAATGCACAACAAGCAGGCGACAGCTGGCACAGAAAACGACAACCCCCTGTGATTTTTTCCTAGTTGTTGTTTTCTTAAATCAGGTTTCTAGTCCCTATGGTGGTGGTGGGGAAATGATGCTTCAAAGCATATGAATAGCCATTCGTTTATATAGCAATTAAAGAGGTTCCTTCAGAACTCCACAGCACACCAGTAGGATGCGAGCAAAACTCACCTGCCATCAACGCATCCCAATAATTTGGGTGCCTGGTGCAAAACCAAAGAATCTAAACAACAACAACAAAGTCACAGGCGGTAATCTCTCTCCAACTCCAAGCCTCGGCTTGATTTGGAATAATTAGCAAGCGGCAGAGTTTCCTCCTTGCTGGGCTTGGGGCGTGCAGTTTCCTGATTGCTGGATTCTTCGTTGCTTATCAAAACCCAATCCTTGTATAATTGAAATGTTCTCTTTCCCAGAAGTGCTGATGGAAAATAATCCTTTCCGTAATTAGTCCTCCAGCTGTTGCACCGTCACGTGTCAAGAATTTATGTATCCTGAGAAGCTAAATGACCAAGAATAGTTGGACCCCACACCCTTAATCTTCACTTTGGCTTCATATCTCCTCCGAAGCTAGCGGCCGGCATTCATCAGGTGCAGCTCACTGTCTGTTGCATGTCAGGGAACAAATATTAGGGGGTCTGTGTTGTGGAGATATACACAGAAGAGATGCATCCTGGGAGTGACATCATGCATTTTAATAGGTCAGTCCAGGTCGACAAGCCGGTCCACAGCTGAATTAGGTCAAAATCTTATTTTTTTCTCGGCACAAGATGTAGGTCACAACATTATGATGGAAGATTGGGAAAAGTTATGGAAAACTGATTCAAAATTTACAGACTGTTCCCTGTTGAAGGAGAATTATATGAAGATGATGTATAGATGGTTTTTGACACCAGTGCAGTTAGGGAAAACGTACAAAGCTAGTTCAATTATATGCTGGAAGTGTAAGGAAAAGGAGGGGACATTTTATCATATGTGGTGGGATTGTAATGTAATCAACAATTTGGGAAATGATATACAATGAATTGAAGAAAATGTTCCATCTAACATTTGTAAAAAAAACCTGAAGCATTTTTGTTAGGGATTGTAGGAAAAGACCTGCCAAAAAAGCTGAGAAATATCTTCATGTATGCGACAATGGCCACAAGAGTTTTAATAGCACAAGGATGGAAGAATGAAGAAATCCTAACTAAAGAATCATGGCAAGAGAAATTGATGGATTATGCAGAACTGGCAAAATTGACACATAAGCTACGGGACAAGGACAACTGTGACTTCAAAGATGAATGGGAACCCTTTACAAAGTACTTGCTGACACAACAAAGTGAATTGGACTCCTTGGCAGGTTTTGAATAAACACTCACAAAGTCTTTATTGACGATAATCAGTTAGACAATTTAAGGATTTATACAATTTTGTAACATGCAGAGAACAGTATTCACAGAGAAACCAAAGATTGGAACTGAGGGGAGTCGGGGGGGGGTCGTTTATGGGAGGGTGGGAGGAGGGAGGAAAATGGGGGAAATTAAGGATGTGATATTTTTGGATAATATGTTTTGTTTAAATTTCTAATAAAATTATTTAAAAGAATCTTATCTTCTCCAGCATCCTTTATTGCATGCTGGCCAACAATATGCCTCTGGGAAGTTCACAAACATGAGGGCATCACCCTTCTCCTCCTCTGAATCCCCAGGATCTGGTCTTCAGAGGGAAGCTGCTGATGATCTGGAAACCAGGATCAACCGTCTGGAAAGCAAGCCTTATGAGGAACGGTTGAAGGAGCTGGGGATGTTGAGCTTGGAAAAGAGGAGACTGAGAGGAAATAGGACAGCCTGTAAGACAGAGCTATTCCGCCTGGCTTTCAATTTGAACTTAGCCTGATTTTTTATTCCCCTTCCTTCCCCTTTTTATGAAGATTACCCGCTCTGGGATCCCGCAGCTAATTCTCCCCTGGTCTCCTTGCTGGCTGAAATAGGACTAATTTAGCCAGCTAGCCCTGGTGACCATCTAATGTTTATCGGATGGATTTCCCCCCTAAATTGGTTTTTGAATTCTGAATTTATTCACGTTTTATACTGTATTTTATGCTGTTTTTTGTTGCATCAATTAAGTGCTTTAAATTTGTTGTTAGCCGCCCTGAGCCCAGTTCTCTGAACCAGGAAGGACGAGGTATAAATAAAAAATTATTATTATTATTATTATTATTATTATTATTATTATTATTATTATTATTATCTCCCAATATCTCAAGGGCTGTCGCAGGGAAGACGGAGCAAGCTTGTTTTCTCTTGCTCTGGAATCTGGGAACCAAACCAACGGATTGAGTTGCAGTCAAGGGGATTCCAATGTGGCCGAGGCAAGGAAGAATAGAGATTTCTGAAAATCAGTAGCTGGGAATCTCAGGAGTAGAGAGGTGCTGCTGTGCTCAGGTCTTGAAGGTTTCTCATTTGGCACAAGCTGGCTGCTGTGAGAACAGGATGCTGGCTTGGTGAGCCCTTGGCCTCAGTGGCGTAGCGTGGGTTGTCAGCACCCGGGGCAAGGCAAGTAATTTGCGCCCCCTAACCCGTGGATTTGCGCCCCCTAACCCTAACCCCCAGATGTTGCGCTTGGTACGGCCGGCCCCCCCTGCACCCCCACGCTACGCCACTGCTTGGCCTGATCCTGCACGCTCTTCTTATGTTCTGATGATTCACACAGAGGCGCAGACATCGGGCTCCTCTCTGAACAAGCAGGGTGGCTTCCCAGGAGCTTTCAAGTTTCAGGAAAGGACCCGAGGATGATCAAATCTCCTTCCTGCCTCTGGCTCCCGCTTTGTGGCTTCTGTTTGGGACATCCTGGCCAAGAACGGAAAGGGAAGGGCGGTGGTGAGGCTGATGACAGGGGCTGCTGCCAGCACACACTGCCCTTATCTTGCTGCTGGAAGCAAGGAAAAGAGAGGGGTCCGACAGCGTATTTTGTGAAATGGGTGGAGCCCCGGGACATAGGTGAGGAACCCTCAAACAGAGGCTGCCTCGGAGCAGAGCACTGAACAGAGCTGGGCAGATGTGTGTTCCTGTTTTCAAAAAAGCAAGAACCATAGAATTGTAGAGTGGGAAGGGGCCTTAGGGTCATCTAGTCCAACCCCGCTGCAAGGCAGGAATCTCAGCTAAAGCATCCCTGACAGATGGCCATCCAACCTCTGCTTAAAAACCTCCAAGGAAGGAGAGTTCACCACCTTCCAAGGGAGACCGTTACATTGTCAAATAGCTCTTGCCATCAGAAAATTCTTTCTGATGTTTAGTCAGACTCATTGGGAGGCAAACTAAGGCCCGGGGGCCAGATCCTTCTAAATCCGGCCTGCGGACGGTCCGGGAATCAGTGTGTTTTTACATGAGGAGAATGTGTCCTTTTATTTAATATGCATCTCTGGGTTATTTGTGGGGCATAGGAATTGGTTCTTCTTCTCTCCCCCCCCCAAATATAGTCCGGCCCCCCACAAGGTCTGAGGGACAGTGCACTGGCCCACTGCTGAAAATGTTTGCTGACCCCTGGTCAGAATCCTCTTTGCTGTAACTCCAGGGTAGGAGATAACAAGCTTGTTCCATCTTCCATGTGAAAACCCTTTAGACCAGTGGTTTTCAACCAGCGTGCCGTGGCATCCTGGGGTGCCTTGAATGATGGTTGGGGTGCCACGGGCAACACTGGCCTCTGTCCCTCTCTGCTTCCCTCCTTTATCTGATGCCCTCTCATGTCTCTACCTCCCAAAGGCTGGCACAGTTGTTGGTTTCAGCAGCCCTGGCTGCAAGCTCCGCAGGTGAATGGTGCCTCTGGCGCTAGCCAAGGCGTGCTTCCTAGACTCCTGTGGGGCACTGTGAGGAGGCACCTCTCTTTGGGGCAGGGGAGGGAAGCTCAGAGACCAGGGGCAGCAGTAGCGGCTGCCCAGAGGACCCCCAAGTAGAGGGCAGAAGAGAGGAGGCCGAGGGAACGCTCCAAAAAAGGGGTGAGAGGCTGCCAGCTCTGCAGGCAAGGGGTGAAATAACTAGGCTCTTGAGCCCCACAGGAATGCAGCAGAAAGAATGTAGTTGGTCAAGGGAGGCGGGGACCCAAAAAGGTTGAAAACCTCTGCTTTAGCTATTTGAAGTTGGCTCTCATATCTCCTCTCCGTCTCCTCTTTCCCAGGCTAAACATACCCAGCTCCTTCAACCATTCCTCATAAGGCTTGGTTTCCAGGCTGTTGATCTTTGGTATGGCCTTGGCCCAGTATAACTGAAGGAGCGTCTCCATCCCCATCATTCTGCCCGGATGCTGAGGTCCAGCTCCGAGGGCCTTCTGGCGGTTCCCTCGCTGCGAGAAGCAAAGCTACAGGGAATCAGGCAGAGGGCCTTCTCGGTAGTGGCGCCCGCCCTGTGGAATGCCCTCCCAGCAGATGTCAAAGAGATAAACAACTACCTGACATTTAGAAGACCCCTGAAGGCAGTCCTGTTTAGGGAAGCTTTTAATGTGTGACATTTTAATGTATTTTTAATCTTTGTTGGAAGCCTCCCAGAGTGGCTGGGGAGACCCAGCCAGATGGGCAGGGTGCAAATAATAAATTATTATTATATTATTATTATTATTATCTTCGTTTCCAGATCAGCAGTGCCTTGCATCTGAACACCAGATCCTGAGCAACAGAAGGCGAATGCCCTCAGGCCCTGTTTTTTGTGGACTTTGCAGGGGCGTCTTGTTGGCCAGGATTCTGGAGTGAAAAGCTGAGCTCTTCCCTGGCAGACGCAGGGACCATTTAGCGCAGTCTTGCTTGCACTGAGTGGGAGCAGATACCCAGGATCTCAGTTAGGGCTGATCTCCTAGGCAAGACAGATCCAGCTTTTCTCTGGCAGCTGTCTCTGCACCAACCTCCGCCCGCCTCCGGCTACTGAATTGCTGCTACTGCCCTTTTAAAGTCTGGGCACTGGGTTCTCGCTCCACCTTTTCTGGGAACAGCAGTAACCGTAGTAGTCCGTGCCAGAGGTATGCGCTGTTGCATCAGTGGCAGCGATTATGCAAGGAGCAAAGATCGCTGTCCAAAACATCCCTGGGAGGGCGGGATGTTACAAGCCAGGAAAATATGCCCTTCCTTTCTCTCCAGCTTGTGGACAGAAGCGCCAGGCAGTTGGGGTGCCGCTTGGGCCAGGAAAAGGGGGAACAGGCCCCCTCAAAATTCTGCAGCTTCCATGGAGGAGAGCTGGGCTTCTGAATGTGGGTCGTTATAACCCACTTGTGCGTGGCAGCAGAAATTGCAAGGAGAGGAACTGGGGGTGAGAATAAATCTAACCTGGGGTTCCCACACTTTTGGGGGGTTCCATAGACTCATCCCCAGTGCTAAAAAGCACTATTCAGAGTAGCGGTTCACATGTGGGGAAGACAATAACACAATAAAATTCAGAAGAGGAACGATTAATTGAACATTTATTCAAGACCCAGTTAACTTGATCCAGTGATGCTTTTCAAAGCCCGGTCATCATTTGCACCTCCACTGCCCCATAGCCAAACCCTTGCATCTTAGTGCCTCCAGGACAGGGGTGGGCAACCTAAGGCCCATGGGCTGGATGTGGCCCAATCGCCTTCTAAATCCAGCCCATGGGCAGTCTGGGAATCAGTGTGTTTTTACATGAGTATTTTAATGTATTTTTAATCTTTTAAATGTATTTTTAATCTTTGTTGGAAGCTGCCCAGAGTGGCTGGGGAAACCCAGTCAGATGGGCGGGGTATAAATAATAAATAATCTCTGGTTACAGATAGGTAGCCGTGTTGGTCTGCCATAGTCAAAAAAAAATAAAAAAAATTCCTTCCAGTAGCACCTTAAAGACCAACTAAGTTAGTTCTTGGTATGAGCTTTCGTGTGCATGCACACTTCTTCAGATATACTGAAACAGAAGTTGCCAGATCCTTCTATATAGTGAGAAGGTGGGGAGGGGTATTACTCAGAAGGGTGGTGGGAATGGGAGATTGGCAGATAGCTGAGATGAGCCTGTTGACGACTCTTAACGACTGTAATAGGTCTTACAGGAAAAGGCAAGGGGTGAGAAGGTGAGAAATGGCTTAGTCATGTATAATGAGATAAGAATCCAATGTCTCTCCATGGTTTTAAGTTTAGTAATGAGTTGCAATTCAGCAGCTTCTCTTTCCAGTCTATTTCTGAAATTCCTTTGTAGTAAAACAGCTACTTTGAGATCTTGTATAGAATGTCCTGGGAGATTGAAGTGTTCTCCTACTGGTTTCTCTGTTTTGTGATTCTTGATGTCAGATTTATGTCCGTTTATTCCTGTAAGACCTATTACAGTCGTTAAGAGTCGTCAACAGGCTCATCTCAGCTATCTGCCAAACTCCAATTCCCACCACCCTTCTGAGTAATACCCCTCCCCACCTTCTCACTATATAGAAGGATCTGGCAACTTCTGTTTCAGTGTATCTGAAGAAGTGTGCATGCACACGAAAGCTTATACCAAGAACTAACTTAGTTGGTCTTTAAGGTGCTACAGGAAGGAATTTTTTATTTTATTTTAAATAATCTCTGGGTTATTTGTGGGGCATAGGAATTTGTTCATTCCCCCCCCCCAAAAAAAATATAGTCTGGCCCATCACATGGTCTTAGGGAAGGTGGACCGGCTTACGGCTGACAAAGGTTGCTGACCCCTGCTCCAAGTAATCCCACTGCCCCCCCCCAGGGGCACTGCCACCCACTTTGGCAACCATTGATCTAGCAGTTGCCCTAGCCCCCCCCCAACTTTCACCAAGGATGTGCTCTATGGGGAGCTGGCCTCAGGCACCAGACCCAATGGCAGGCCAAATCTGTGTTGCAAAGATGTCTGCAAACGAGACATGACGACTAGCAACATCAACCCAGCCATGTGGGAATGCCTTGCAGATGACCGCAGTGCCTGGAAACGGGACAGTCAGGTTGTATGTCCATAGCAAGGACTAGAGGAGGAATGACCGCTGGGACGAGCACAGAGAGACGAAAGGCCATCGTGCACCTGAACCAGTAAAGGTAAAGGACCCCCGGACGGTAAAGTCCAGTCAAAGGTGACTCTGGGGTTACGGTGCTTATCTCGCTTTCAGGCCAGGGAGCCAGTGTTTGTCCACAGACAGCTTTCCGGGTCATGTGGCCAGAAGGACATAACTGCTTCTGGCACAATGGGACACTGTGATAGAAACCAGAGCACACGGAAATGACATCTGAAGGCAGCCCTGTTTAGGGAAGCTTTGAATGTTTAATAGGTTATTGTATTGTTTAATAGGTCATTGTATTTTAGTGTTCTGTTGGAAGCTACCCAGAGTGGTTGGGGAAACCCAGCCAGATGGGTGGGGTATAAATAATAAATTATTATTATTATTATTATTATTATTATTATTATTATTATTATTTATTACCTTCCCACCAGAGTGGTACCTATTTATCTACTTGCACTGGCCTGCTTTCGAACTGCTAGGTTGGCAGGAGCTGGGACAGATCTATGGCAGCTCACTCTGTCGTGGGGATTCGAACCGCCAGCCTTCTGATCGGCAAGCCCAAGAGGCTCAGTGGTTGAGACCACAGCGCCACACCTTCATCTGCCCCAGCTACAACAAAACATGGTTCTGCAACCTTGCAATTGTTTGACTTCACCCCCAAATGCACCTTCCTCCATTATCTACCAGGACAGACAGAGGCCCGCCAACTCTCAGGGCTGACCCTCTCATTGGCGGGGTAAGGTGGGCCAAACCCCCTGCAATGCAAGAAGCTCAACTAAAGCAACCATGACAGGCGACCCTCTGACCTCTGCTTAAAAACCTCCAAGGAAGGAGGGCTATTCGGCCATTAGAGACGCATATAGCTGGGTTTGCAGCAAGTGTGTTATTCTCTGCCTCAGGGCCGTCTTAAGCATATGCGGTGCCAGGCAGCAAAGCTCCGTCCAGCACCCCTCCCCAGGTTGCCCAGAGTTGTCCACTTTTTTTAGGGAGGGAACCCTAAAGTAGTTGACTTTTTTTAGGGCGGGCTGGCGAGGTACGCAGGGCAGAGCTGGCCTAACCAGCCGCCTCAGCAGCAACAGAGGAGCCTGAGGCGGCAGTGGCGGCAGCAGGCACAGCAAAGCTGGGGCCAGTGTGGTGTAGTGGTTAAGAGCGGTGGACTCGTAATCTGGGGAACTGGGTTCACTTCCCCGCTCCTCCACCTGCAGCTGCTGGGTGACCCTGGGCTAGTCACACTTCTGTGAAGTCTCTCAGCCCCACTCACCTCACAGAGTGTTTGTTGTGGGGGAGGAAGGGAAAAGGAGATTGTTAGCCGCTTTGAGACTCCTTCGGGTAGTGATAAAGCAGGATATCAAATCCAAACTCCTCTTCTTCTTCTTCTTCTTCACCTGGGGCTTGGGGGACAAGCAGAACCCAGTGCAACAACAACAGTCAAGCCCGAGGCGGTGGTGGCGACTGAACGAAACCGGGCACCTCGTGTGAGCAGCGTGCGCTGGGCAGGCCTCTCGACAGCCTGCCGATCCCAGGCGCGCAGGAGGGCGGAGCCGGCCCGCCGCCTCAGCGGCTTGCTTACCCGCAGCAGAAGAGCTGCGGCGCTCCAATGAGAAGAGAGCTGTTGTCCCAATCCCCGGACTCCAAATCATGGCCCCGGACTCTTGGCCTGGCGCCCCTGAGAGCCCAGCGCCCAGGTGTCCTGCACCCCTAGCGCCAATGGGTCGGCCCTGCTCTGCCTGGTGCAAAGGCTGCAGATGTCACCCAACATAGGGTTACCAGACGTCCCCGGTTCCTGGGGACAGTCCCTGGATTTGCAAATCTGTCCCCAAATTCCGTCGCCGGAATGTCCCCAGATTTGCAATTTTTCCTCGCCGGAAGTCCCCATGTGATGTGTTGCACACAAGACATATTATATGGAGACTCCGGTGAGGAAAAATGGCAGGCACCACGGCAGTGAGCAGCTCCTGAAGCCAGCCAGAGTCAACTGCGCTACCAGGCTGGCTCCGGGCTGCTGACTTGCCACTGCCACCGCCACTGCCGAAGGGGAACAAGGGATGTCCAGCGGTATAGATCTCCTGCCCCCTGCCCCCTTTGTTTTGACTGATCAGGGGAGGCTCGGGAGTTGCGGCCGGCCGGCCATTGCCCAGTTTTTTTTAATAAACTCTGCGTATTTATGTTTCATAGGGTGCGAAAGAAGGGCTTTGCACCTTGCCTGGCAGAGAAACTGAGCGCCTGCCGCCCCTCCTGGGCAACAGCTGTCCACCCGCGACTCCCGAGTCTTCCCTGATCCATCAAAACAAAGGTGGAAGGGGGCAGGAGATCAGGCGAGGCTCAGGAGTCACAGATGGGCGGCACACCATTGCCCAGTTTAAAAAAACTCTGCCAACTTTGCTGCCACATACACCCGGACAACACCATTACTGGCCCCAACAACATCACACATACCATCTCGGGACTATTTAATTGCTCATCGTCTAACATTGTGTATGCCATCAAATGCCAACAGTGTCCTTCAGCTCTCTATATTGGACAAACAGGCCAAACCTTACGCCAAAGAATAAACAGACATAAATCTGACATCAAGAATCACAAAACAGAGAAACCAGTAGGAGAACACTTAAATCTCCCAGGAGATTCTTCCAGCTGTTTTACTACAAAGGAATTTCAGAAATAGACTGGAAAGAGAAGCTGCTGAATTGCAACTCATTACCAAACTTAAAACCATGGAGAGACCTGGTCTGAACAGAGACATTGGATTCTTATCTCATTATACATGACTAAGCCATTTCTCACCTTCTCACCCCTTGCCTTTTCCTGTAAGACCTATTACAGTCGTTAAGAGTTGTCAACAGGCTCATCTCAGCTATCTGCCAATCTCCCATTCCCACCACCCTTCTGAGTAATACCCCTCCCCACCTTCTCACTATATAGAAGGATCTGGCAACTTCTGTTTCAGTGTATCTGAAGAAGTGTGCATGCACACGAAAGCTCATACCAAGAACTAACTTAGTTGGTCTTTAAGGTGCTACTGGAAGGAATTTTTTTATTTTCCCTGTTGCTACTCAGCTTAAAAAAATTCATTGAAAAAAATCTGGTAACCATAACCCAACATCTAGGTAGCCTGGCAAAAGGCGCAAGGATGACGGCAGTGTCTGGAGTCCATGTCAGCTTCAGTGATTTCACATGCAGACGGTGTCCTGGGAGCCCAATTTAGGCGGCTAGATAGGAGTTTGCAAAGCCGGGACCTTCATGCTCGCTTTTCCTGAGATGTTCATGGAGGAGGAGGCTGCCAATGGTTCCTTGCAGAGCACATTCCTGGGGAGTCTTGGCTGTGTCTGGAAGAAGCACCCCCCCTGCTGTCATCGGGGAAAAGGCCCCCCCCCTCCTCCCACACAGGCTGACATCCGCTTCCCGGGAAAGCCCTGCGAGGCCTCCTCGCTTTCCCACAAGCCTGGGGTCAGCAAGCTCAGCCCAGGACGTGACCTTTGTGCATTTCTTGGAGGAGAAGCGTTGTTCCCCCCCCTTCCCCAGCCCTCCCTTCTCAGAGCAGCGGGTGGCTTTTCCTGTTCAGCTCCTGGGCTTTCTGCCAGCAGAACTCCTGGGTCCTGGGAACAGAGCCGGGAAGCCGCCGGAGGCAATGGCTTCTGTACCTTTAGCGAGGCTGCCCAGCTGGAAATAAGCCCTGTTAAAAAAGAAAAGACAAGGGTCTGGTTCTCCTGGGCATTCATGGGAAGTCTGTGCCTTGACACTGACAACTTCAGCAGGGAGAGAGTCTATTTGCGGCCATTAGCCTTGTTAGCTAAATTGAACGTCCATGAGCAGGTGTCGTCTACCTTAGCAGGCAGATACAAACAAACCACATTGTTGTTGTTGTTTAGTCATCTAGTTGTGTCCAACTCTTCGTGACCCCCTGGACCAGAGCACGCCAGGCACTCCTGTCTTCCACTGCCTCCCGCAGTTTGGTCAAACTCATGTTGGTAGCTTTGAGAACACTGTCCCACCATCTCGTCCTCTGTCGTCCCCTTCTCCTTGTGCCCTCCATCTTTCCCAACATCAGGGTCTTTTCCAGGGAGTCTTCTCTTCTCATGAGGTGGCCAAAGTCTTGGAGTCTCAGCTTCAGGATCTGTCCTTCCAGTGAGCACTCAGGGCTGATTTCCTTCAGAATGGAGAGGTTTGATCTTCTTGCAGTCCATGGGACTCTCCAGAGTCTCCTCCAGCACCACAATTCAAAAGCATCCATTCTGCAGTGATCCACATTACAGAACGCTAAATGAGGTGGCTCCTTCGTCTGGCTCGAGAAAGCTGTTCTCATGTTCTCACTTGGCACGAGAGACTTCGGAGCTTTTGCCTCTCTAATTGTAGCACTCTCTGAATCTAGATGATGAGGGAGACTTAGCTGTGATTCCTGCTTTGCAGGGGGTTGGACTAGATGGCCGTTGGGGTCCCTTCCAACTCTACAATTCTGTGATTCTCTTAATGTCTCTGTTACAAAACCCAGCAGCCTGCCCCCACCCCACTTGGCAGGTTTGCCAGTGGAGCAGGAAAATAGCAAGAGCGGAACAACCTGCCCTGTTCTGGCTTTGTGCAAGGAGAAATCAGGGCCCACATCAATCAGCAGTGGGCATTTTCATGGCAGGGAGATAAACCCCGTGGCTTGCCATTGCCTGCAGATCAAACTACAGTGGTACCTTGGGTTAAGTACTTAATTCGTTCCGGAGGTCTGTTCTTAACCTGAAACTGTTCTTAACCTGAAGCACCACTTTAGCTAATGGGGCCTCCTGCTGCCGCTGCACAATTTCTGTTCTTTTTGTTTGTTTTGTTTTGTTTTTTTAAAATATATTTATTAAATTTTCAAAAATTATACAAAGACAAAAAACAAAAAATACAAAAATTAACAACACGTATAATTTCATTCACTTATTTTTTTTAACTTATTTCTCGGACCTCCTCATACCTCCCCTTTTTGTATTCCAGTTCAAATTATTCAGTCAGCAAATCCTCACCCTTAATTTTCACTTAATTTTATACCTTTCTTTCTTTCTTTCCCCCCCCAATTATCTTAATCATTACAGCTGATAACCACTTAAATTCTATCCAACATCAATTTAACATTCACCAATTTTGTAGTATTTCCCGAGATAGTCCTTAAATTTCTGCCAATCTTCTTCTGCCGTCTCTCTTCCCTGGTTTCGGATTCTGCCGGTCATTTCTGCCAGTCCCATGTAGTTTATCACCTTCATCTGCCATTCTTCCAAGGTGGGTAGATCTTGTGTCTTCCAGTACTTTGCAATAAGTATTCTTGCTGCCGTTGTTGCATACATAAAAAATGTTCTGTCTTTCTTTGGCACCAATTGGCTGACCATGCCCAGGAGAAAGGCCTCTGGTTTCTTCAAGAAGGTATATTTAAATACCTTTTTCAATTCATTATATATCATTTCCCAGAAAGCCTTAATCTTTGGGCACGTCCACCAAAGGTGGAAGAATGTACCTTCAGTTTCTTTACATTTCCAACATTTGTTATCGGGCAAATGATAGATTTTTGCAAGCTTGACTGGGGTCATGTACCACCTATAGATGCACAATTTCTGTTCTTATCCTGAAGCAAAGTTCTTAACCTGAAGCACTATTTCTGGGTTAGCGGAGTCTGTAACCTGAAGCGTATGTAACCTGAAGTGTATGTAACCTGAGGTACCACTGTACTGTTTGAGGCAGAAGAGCAGAAGGCGAGGAAGAAGTTGGCAGCCTGAGCTTCCCTTCTGGGAAACCTGTTTGTCATAAGTTCTAGCAAGTTTCACAAGAGCCACCTAAGGTTCATTCCACATTTATAAGGAATAGATATTTTGGCATGGCAGCATCTCATCTGTGGAACTCCCTGCCCTTTGACATCAGGCACACACCTTCCCTGTCTTCTTTCTGCCACCTGCTAAAAGCCTTTTCACTAAGCCTATCCGGATATGGAAATAGGACATGTATGTAAATACGTCATTTTATTTTATAATGTATATTTTAAAATTGCTGGTTTCATTTTTATTTTCAACTTGATTTTAGATCAACTTGGTTGTTTTTTTTAACTTTAACTGCTATAAATCATTTTTATGTATCCTGTATATTTTATTTATGCCAACCACTTAGGTTAAGCAGCATATAAATAAATTCTATAAATAAACTAAAGCAGCCAGATTGAAAAGCAAACAGAGCTGTGTCCTGCATCTAACCACCCGAGTCGTATTATTATTATTATTATTATTATTATTATTATTATTATTATTACCCCAGCCACTCTGGGTGGCTTCCATTACTTACCTCTTATTAAGACCTAATATTCTGCTGTTTCTAATCAAAAGCTCATGTCCTATTTAACCTCTTTTGAGTCCCGCATTTGCGGGTTGGGCTAGATGACTCGTGGGGTCTCTTCCAACTTGACAATTCCATGGATGTTGATTCTGCTAGGCCTCTTCCTGTTTCTTTTTGCTGATTCAAAGCACCAAGTGGCTTTTTCTTCTTTCCTTTCCAGCTTTCAGTGCAGAGAACTTCCTTCTTCTGGAGGTGTTTCAACCCTGCAATTACGCCCGTGACTCACAGCTCTCCCCCCTCTTGTCGTGGGGCGATGGGCAGAATGTCACCGCCGCCATGGGCAGGCAGGATTGGCGGTGGCCGTCAACCCCATTCATAATAAGGGATGTGGAAATGAAACACTCAGCTGGTGAGTTCAATGTCTATATTTGCCTGCCAAGAGTCAGATGAGGGGCAGGGAGCAGAGTCTCTGAATTAAAGAGACAGTTATTGTCGGCTTGCAGACACATGACGCTGAGCCTTTGGGAACAAGCTAGGATCTGCTGAAAACAGCCTTAGCAGTTTCCTGTTTTGTGCCCCCCATCCCACCCACTTTAGGAGCCCCGACCACATTTCCTTTTATATATATATGTGTGTGTGTGTGTGTGTGTGTGTGTGTGTGTGTGTGTGTGTGTTTTTCAACATATCATTTTCAACAATAATTAAACGTACTTTTACATCTTGGGATGCGGGTGGCACTGTGGGTTAAACCACAGAGCCTAGGACTTGCCGATCAGAAGGTCAGTGGTTCGAATTCCCACAACGGAGTGAGCTCCCGTTGCTCGGTCCCTGCTCCTTCCCACCTAACAGTTCGAAAGCACACCAAAAAGTGCAAGTAGATAAATAGGTACCACTCCGACGGGAAGGTAAACAGCGTTTCCGTGCGCTGCTCTGGTTCATCAGAAGCGGCTTAGTCATGCTGGCCACATGACCCGGAAGCTGTATGCCGGCTCCCTTGGCCAATAAAGCGAGATGAGCGGCACAACCCCAGAGTCGGCCACGACTGGACCTAATGGTCAGGGGTCCCTTTACCTTTACCTTTACTTTTACATCTTACTAGCGTAATTTGTTGATTACAGTTGCTCTTCAAATAATTCGTATATTTCTTCCAATCTTCTGTAAATCTGTGTAGTCCATTAATTTTGTCTGTCATACTTCTTTCGTCGGTACTTCTCCCTACCACATTTCCTATTCCGCTCCCTTTAACCCGGTCATTCCATACAGCAAAGCCTAAAGACAGGGCTCTGATTTGTTTCCTTGAACCGCCATGTTGCTGAGTTTCCTTTCCAGTTGCATTGTTAAACTGCGGAACTCACTGCCACAACAGGCAGTGATGGCCACCAACTTAAAAGTAAAGGTAGAGGGACCCCTGACCCGATGACCTTCTGATTGGCAAGACCTAGGCTCTGTGGTTTAACCCACAGCGCCACCCGCGTCCCTTAAAGGGACCTTAAAGATAAAGGGACCCCTGACCATTAGGTCCAGTCGTGGCCGACTCTGGGGTTGCGGCGCTCATCTCGCTTTACTGGCCGAGGGAGCCGGCGTACAGCTTCCGGGTCATGTGGCCAGCATGACTAAGCCGCTTCTGGCGAACCAGAGCAGCACACGGAAACACCGTTTACCTTCCTGCCAGAGTGGTACCTATTTATCTACTTGCACTTTGACGTGCTTTCGAACTGCTAGGTTGGCAGGAGGAGGGACCGAGCAACGGGAGCTCACCCCGTAGCGGGGATTCGAACCGCCGACCTTCTGATAGGCAAGTCCTAGGCCAGGGGTCAGCAAACTTTTTCAGCAGGAGGCCAGTCCACCCACTGTCCCTCAGACCTTGTGGAGGGCCAGACTATATTTTTTGGGGGGGGGGGGGGATGAACGAATTCCTATGCTCCACAAATAACCCAGAGATGCATTTTAAATAAAGCACACATTCTACTCATGTAAAAACACGATGATTCCCGGACCGTCCACGGGCCGGATTGAGAAGGCGATTGGGCCGGATCCAGCCCCTGGGTCTTAGTTTGCTTACCCATGCTCTAGGCTCTGTGGTTTAGACCATAGCACCACCCGCGTCCCTTTAAAACCTAGATGGCTTTAAATAGGTGTTTTTTTTCTGGGGAGACGCATACCCCTAAACATTTTGTGAATCTAAGTTTGGTCTCATTGAGGGGCAGTATTGCAATATGAGTAGGAAAATGAGAGTACCCCTAAATATTTTCTTTAAAAGAAAAAAGCACTGCTTTATACAATTCAAGAAGGATGTTGACAGGCTGGTAGGGGTGCAAAGGAGTGTCGCCAAGATGACAGAGAGTCTGGAAGCCAAGCCTTATGAGGAACGGTTGATGTCCATTAAACTTTAATTAGTTTAATGTTAAGTAAACGTCCAGTGCACTTCCAACGCCATAAATCTTATCTCAGCAGAGAATTTCGTGCAGCGGTTGAAGACGGCAGGAGAGTCAGTACCTTTCAATGAAGAATCCTGGAGCAAGCACTTTGGAACTCAGGAAAAAAAAACTTTATTTACAAAAGAAAAAAAACCCTGGCGATAAAGCACACATGCTTTTATCTCCGGCATAAAGAAAACCTTACTCTAAACTTAACTCATATTAGCAAACGGGGGGGGGGGGGGAGAGAGAGAGAGAGAGAGAGAACACACGGGTGAACTGACTATACAAACTAACTCACATGTGATTAGAGCGACTTGTTACCTCTTAACCCTTTAGTATCAACAGTTGAGGGAGTTGGGTATCTTTAGCCTGGAAAAGAGGAGACTGAGAGGAGATATGAGAGCCATCTTCAAATATCTCAAGGGCTGTCACAGGGAAGAGGGAGCAAGCTTGTTTTCTCCTGCTCCAGAGAGTAGGACTCGAACCCATGGCTTCAAGTTACAAGAAAAGAGATTCTCACTGAACATCAGGAAGAACTTTCTGGTCTTAAGAGCTGATCAGCAGTGGAATGGTCTCCCCTGGGAAGTTGTGGACTCTCCTTCCTTGGAGGTTTGGAAGCATAGCTGTCAGCTTTTCCCTTTTCTTACGAGGAATCCTATTCGGAATAAGGGAATTTCCCTTTAAAAAAGAGATAAGTTGACAGCTATGTTTGGAAGCCTTGGATGGATGGCCATCTGTCATGGAAACCCAGTTAGTTGGGCAGGGTAATAAATTATTATTATTATTATTATTATTATTATTATTATTATTATTATTATTACTATTATTATTAGTTGAGATTACTGCATTGCAGGGGGTTGAACTAGATGACCCAACTCAATGATTCTATGATTTCTAGTAAATCACTCATTATAAATCACTAGCAGCAAACTAAATTGCCTATATGTCAGTCTCTTATGTAGCCAAAACAGAACTACCCACACACAAGAGAGAGGTTTAACGACAGGTTTACAAAAAGGTTGGGTTCAAAACAGCCCGGTGAGGACTGAGTATGAAATGCTGGCTGGCTGGGGTAACTGTGCCCCTGAAGGACCAGGTGCGCAGCCTGGGAGTCATTTTGGACTCACAGCTGTCCATGGAGGCGCAGGTTAACTCTGTGTCCAGGGCAGCTGTCTACCAGCTCCACCTGGTACGCAGGATGAGACCCTACCTGCCCGCGAACTGTCTCGCCAGAGTGGTGCATGCTCTAGTTATCTCACACTTGGACTACTGCAATGCGCTCTACGTGGGGCTACCTTTGAAGGTGACCCGGAAACTGCAATTAATCCAGAATGCGGCAGCTAGACTGGTGACTGGGGGCGGCCGCCGAGACCACATAACACCGGTCTTGAAAGACCTACATTGGCTCCCAGTACGTTTCCGAGCACAATTCAAAGTGTTGGTGCTGACCTTTAAAGCCCTAAACGGCTTCGGCCCAGTATACCTGAAGGAGCGTCTCCACCCCCATCGTTCTGCCCAGACACTGAGGTCCAGCACCGAGGGCCTTCTGGCGGTTCCCTCATTGCGAGAAGTGAGGCTACAGGGAACCAGACAGAGGGCCTTCTCGGTAGTGGCACCCGCCCTGTGGAACGCCCTCCCATCAGATGTCAAAGAGATAAATAATTACCTGACACTCAGAAGACATCTTAAGGCAGCCCTGTTCAGGGAGGTTTTTAATATGTAACGCTGTACTGATTGGGAGCCGCCCAGAGTGGCTGGGGAAACTCAGCCAGATGGGCGGGGTATAAATAATAAATTGTTGTTGTTGTTGTTGTTGTTGTTATTATTATTATTATTATTATTATTATTATTATTATTATTATTATTGCGGTGGAGGGGAGGACACAAAAAATCAGGAGGTGACTAGGAATGGAATGGAGTATCCTGTTCAAGGTACGCCACGCTGCATCATTTTGTTGCAGATCTGGCTTGTGCCATTACATGAGGCGGCTGATTTGTCCCTCCTTGAGGATTTGGTTTAGAGCTCCCCCTAGCGGACAAGTGCTGGAAGTGGCCCTACAACAGACCTGAAAGTTCTCGGAAGGAAGGGAGTAGGACTGCCACCTTTTGTGTTTTAAAAAAGCTTGTCCAGCAGAAAGTGCCTTTGAGCATGTGCAGAATGCCTTTTGCTTCCCCCCTTCCCCCTTTGCTTCCCGACAGCAAAGTTGGGTGTTTTGTTTTGTTTTGTTTTAATTGCATATATTAATTTCGTTTATAATGTCTTGCTTTCTAAAATGGCCTAGGACTCTGCACTTTGGTGCTTTTCTTCCGTAAAGGGAATCAGCCCCTGCTATTGAAATAAATAAATAAATAAATAAATAAATAAATAAATAAATAAATAAATAAATAAAATTGTAGGACTAAGTGTAGGACTAAGTGTAGGACTAATTGCAGTCGTTAACAGTCGTCAACAGGTTTTCCATACCCATTGAGCCAATCACCCATCTCCTACTACCCTTCTGAGAAATACCCCACCCTCCCACTATATATAAGGGTCTGGTGACTTCTGTTTCAGTGTATCTCAGGGGTCTGCAACCTTTAAGACAAAAAGAGCCACTTGGACCTGTTTCCGAAGAAAAAAAAACTGGGAGCCGCAAAACTCGTCATTATAAAAATAACTTTTTTGTCACTTTTTATTATTTCTTTGTTTGACCCCTCAGAATTACTCCTCCTCATAGAAATAAACGTTAAATTAACAAGTTACCTTTTTGTGTGTGTGTGTTCTTCACTCCCCTTCAAAACAGTGACCAACGTACATGCCCCCTTTCAATGCAGTGACCAGCGTACATGCCCCTTACAATGTAGAGGGCGGGCGGGAAGGTGACGTCAGGACGGTGCGTGACTAACGCACGCACCACCCCCATGCGACGTCACAGCCAGTACAGCGCCTGCCACAGTGGGGAGTGTCGGGGCGCACAATGCGCCTCCTCCCCTCGCTAGTATCCGCCCCGGAGCCACGGCAAAGGTGTAAAAGAGCCACATGCGGCTCCGGAGCCGCGGGTTGCAGACCGCTGGTGTATCTGAAGTAGTGTGTGCACACGGAAGCTCATACCCAGAACAAACTTAGCTGGTCTGTAAGGTGCTGCTGGACAATTTTTTAATTTTATTTATTTTTATTTCAACTGTGTCAGACCAACATGGCTACCTACCTGAATCTAGCCCATGCTGTGTGAAATATACTCGGAGTCAAGAGTGGATTTCATGCTCTTTATTCAGCTCATAGTGGTGAGGAGGAATGAATGTTTCCCCAAAATATCTGCTTTATATACAGTGGTACCTTGGGTTAAGTACTAATTCGTTCCGGAGGTCCGTTCTTAACCTGAAACTGTTCTTAACCTGAAGCACCACTTTAGCTAATGGGGCCTCCTACCACTGCTGTGCCGCCGGAGCACAATTTCTGTTCTCATCCTGAAGCAAAGTTCTTAACCCAAGGTAATATTTCTGGGTTAGCAGAGTCTGTAACCTGAAGCATATGTAACCCGAGGTACCAATGTACATTATTTACACAACGGGCTGCACGTGATTGGCTAATTCCGGGATTCTCCTGTAGGCCAATCAGGTTGCGGATTCACTTCCATCTGGAGCTGGATTGGGTGGCTCCTGCGGACCAATCAGACTGCTGCATTGTTCTAGGACCAATCAGACTGCTGCATTCTGAATCCTATTGTTCTAGGACGAATCCGACTGCTGCATTTTGGATCCTATTCAACTCAGTACATAACACTGTGTGTGTTGTAAGAGCCTAAGGACAGGGTTCCTCTGAACACGCACAGAGCTTTCTTCTCAATGGATGCAGGCAACTCTCAACTCACCTTATATATTTTTAAAAAAACAATTTTATAAGTTGTGTGTCCTTGTTTCTCAATTTGTTCCCTTTACGTGGTTTTGTATGTTTTGTGGATTTTATGCATTGTGATTTGCTGTTTTTATAACGATTACAGATTAGTAATTCTTTAGTGTAATTGTTAAGTGTAAAAGGTTTAATTATTATTTGCTGGTGTTTAATTTTACTATTTACTATTGGGTTCTAATGGAATATTGAATAAAGTCTTGCCTTATTTGAAATAAGCTGTTTCTTTTAAAGGTATTCTTACTTTTTATATTGGATCAGATTGTTACTATTATTTTTATGTTTGTTGGAAGCTGCCCAGAGTGGCTAGGGTATAAATTATTATTATTATTATTATTATTATTATTATTATTATTATTATTATTATTAAAATGCCCTACCCCCATCTTTGGGGAGCAGGATTATTTCATAAAATCAGATTGTGGATTAACTGAACCCTGACAAAGACCAGTCATGCAACACTTCCTGCCGCTCATCCAATGAAACCGATTCCATCCAAGCATTTTCCTTTATTTTGATCTTTATTGAACCAGAAAGGGGAAATGCTGTCATCCAGGCCTGGTGGCTCTGCGTCCCTTCCATTTAAACAGAAGAGCGCGCGAGAATTGCCGGTGGCACCTTCTTGTCTGAAAACTCTCTGTGACCTTGAGAACCGTGCAGACCGCAGAAATCCAACCGGTGCGGATTCTTCAGGCGTAGCAGTGCAGAGATAGCCTGTTGAATGCGGCCTGTCATGCAGCTGTTGCCGGCGCAGAGCTTCTGTCCCTTCAAGAGTTGGCAAACTTACTCTTCTCGGCCCCAGAAGGGTTTCCTGAATTGAAGCAAAACTGAGGGGTGAAGAACCGAGACTGAATTTCGGGTTATTTCAAACTTTATTAAGGGAGGTAAAGGTAAAGGGACCCCTGACCATTAGGTCCAGTCGTGGCCGACTCTGGGGTTGAGGTGCTCATCTCGCTTTATTGGACGAGGGAGCTGGCATACAGCTTCCGGGTCATGTGGCCAGCATGACTAAGCCGCTTCTGGAGAACCAGAGCAGCGCATGGAAACACCGTTTACCTTCCCGCCGGAGCCGTACCTATTTATCTACTTGCACTTTGAGGTGCTTTTGAACTGCTAGGTGGGCAGGAGCAGGGACCGAGCAATGGGAGCTCACCCCGTTGCGGGGATTCGAACTGCCAACCTTCTGATCGGCAAGTCCTAGGCTCTGTGGTTTAACCCACAGCACCACCCATGTCCCCTTATTAAGGGAGACATTTCAGAATAGTAAGTGGCCCTGGGGGTGAATTTATGGAACCAAGGGGACGGTGCCCTGAAAAAGTCTGGGAGCCACTGGTTCGAAACATGACATTCTAAGCATGATGCACCAAACAGCTTGACGAGGGAAGCGACAGCTTGGAAATATATCCTGTGTGGGCCTCGGCGCATGGCTTCTTCCCCTCTTGAAAAGTCTGGGTTTACGGCTCTCTCTTAGGCTGAATACTCTGCACCCAGGGGTCTCTGAAGGGCACAGGAGCTGCTGTGACAATGGCGCCCCGGTGCTGCCCAGGGGAGCCTTCCCGCAAGATGGGGGACAACTGCTCCTCCTGGTCTTCGCCTTCCTGCCCTCGCTTGCCACCTCCGTTCAAGTTGCGCAGCCCTGAGGACAGAAGGCAGGCGGTCAGCAGGGCCCCGGCCAGGGCGCATAGAACCGCGCCCACGGCCTGGCAGATCCCCAAGGCATGGTTGTATTCCACCGCCTGCTGGTCGAGCACCACGAACTCTGCCTCGCCGATCCCTTCCAACTTGGGGGGCAGGAGGTACCCCGTGGCCAAAGCCGAGGCGCCAATGAGCAGCAGCAGGGTCCCAGCCGAGAGGGTCACCTGGGGGTGGAAAAGAACAGGATGAGAATGCGGCAGCTAGACTGGTGACTGGGAGCGGCTGCAGAGACCATATAACACCGGTCTTGAAAGACCTGCATTGACTCCCAGTACGTTTCTGAGCACAATTCAAAGTGTTGGTGCTGACCTTTAAAGTCCTAAACGGCCTCGGCCCAGTAGACCTGAAGGAGCATCTCCACCCCCATCGTTCTACCCAGACATTGAGGTCCAGCTCCGAGGGCCTTCTGGCGGTTCCCTCATTGCGAGAGGCCAAGTTACAGGGAACCAGGCAGAAGGCCTTCTTGGTGGTGGCACCCGCCCTGTGGAACGCCCTCCCACCAGATGTCAAAGCAAAAAACAATTACCAGATTTTTGGAAGGCATTTGAAGGCAGCCCTGTTTAGGGAAGCTTTTAATGTTTATTGGTTATTTTATTTCAGTGTTCTGTTGAGAGCCGCCCAGAGTGGCTAGGGAAACCGAGCCAGATGGGCGGGGTATAAATAATAAATTATTATTATTATATTATTATCACTGTGTACACACACAGGGCGGTTTTCGTTGTGGAACGAGAAGTTTTGGCTGTGCATTCTTGCATCTGGGCAAATCGAGGCAGATGGCTGTGCCCTTCAGTGCACTGCAATGTGGTTCAATTAAGTCAACAGCACTTGGCATGACGCCGCGGAGACGGTAAGAAAGGAAGCAACCTTTGGAGATTTCCCCATAAAACAACGATCCTGTGCATGCTAACTTTCAGGGAAGAGACCCATTTAAATAGGGTTACAGTCCAGATTAGCAAGAGGTAAAAGGTAAAGGGACCCCTAACCACTAGGTCCAGTTGTGGCTGACTCTGGGGTTGTGGCGCTCATCTCGCTTTACTGGCCGAGGGAGCTGACGTACAGCTTCCGGGTCATGTGGCCAGCATGACTAAGCCAATTCTGGCGAACCAGAGCAGCGCACGGAAACGCCATTGACCTTCCCGCCGGAGTGGTACCTATTTATCTTCTTGCACTTTGATGTGCTTTCGAACTGCTAGGTTGGCAGGAGCAGGGACTGAGCAATGGGAGCTCACCCCGTCACGGGGATTCGAGCCGCCGACCTTCTGATTGGCAAGCCCTAGGCTCTGTGGTTTAACCCACAGCTCCACCCGTGTCCCTCTAGCAAGAGGTACATTATTATTATTATTATTATTATTATTATTATTATTATTATTATTATTCGCCACCGCCTCCTCCTCCTCTAAAATGTCTCAGGGTGGCTTGCAAGATGAAATGCAAGCGATACAGCAATCAAAACTAGGAAAGTCAAAACAAAATACCCTAACATGCCTAGAACTGGCCTCTGAGCATGCCAGAAGTGCCTCTGAGTGCATGCAAAGTGCTTTCTCCACACACTTCACTACCAGGATCACCCAGTGCACACCTGGGATTAATGGAAAAAATGCTTCTGGGCTGGTTGTGGCTCAGCCTTTGCCATCCTGGCTCTCCCCAGGTATTTTTGGACTGAAGCTCCCATCAGCCCCAGCCAGTGCATTTGAGGGGGCACACAGTTGGCAAGGCTGCATTAGCCCCCTCCCTAAGCTTTTTAAAGATCGAAGTCCCCTGCACCCCGAAGACCACCCCTGCAATTCAAGGAAGGACCGCAAATCCCAGACTCGGGGCAGCAGTGCGGCGTGGCAGAGGATTCCTAGCCAGTGGGCGCAGCAGCTGGGTGGAGCTCTCGAATCGCCCAGGGGTGAACCCGGCCAAGGTGGCACCAGGAGGCACAAACCCTGGAGCTTGAAGCTCGTAGTGAGTGGCAGGACGTGACCTCCAGAACCCCATGCTCCTTCTGGGAGCGCCAGGATGCTCCAGCACATGTCTGCAGGTGGCGCCAGAGTCATCCCAGAAGCTGCCTGGTCTTCGTTGACCTGAGGTTGCTCCCAGTGGAGACTGGGCATCTGCCTGGCCTGGCCTGGCCTTAGCAACCGCTGCTGCCTTCCTATAATACTTGCTGGCTGCCTGTTCCCTTGGAGAGATGCCCTGGGTTTGCCCCCACACTCCCCCTCCCATTTGCATGCAGAAGATCCCTGGTCCACCCCACTGGCAGCATCCCCAGGTAGGGAATCTCCTGGGCTGGAAGCTCTAGATGGTTGCTGCCTGCCAGAGTAGGCATTCCTGAGCTAGGTTGACCAGCAGTCTGGCTCGATTTAAGGCAGCTTCCTATATCCCTAACAAATAAACTCTGCACATGCTCAAGGGGCCGTTTTTCTTAAGCTGCTTTAATAAACACTGGCGGTGGGGAGAAGGAAGAACTCTTTGCATGCTCAGAGGCACTTAGTCTGAAAGGCCTGAAAGCAGCAACAACAAAAGGCAGGTACTTGTTGCAGTCCTTACCTTCCAGAGGACAGAGGACCAGCCGCTGCTGGATGGAGATTTTGGGGGCAAATCCAGTTCGTCGTCCAGATTCGCTCCGGTGCAGTCCTCATAGAAGAGGTGCAGGTAGGAACGAACCCCGTACCATTTCCCCCGCTCCATGCCTGGGCCCCGGCTGCAGCCGCACGAATGTTGGCAGGATGTGGGCATTGGACCTGAGTGGGGCACAGCAAATGCGTCAGGCTGGCTCGGTTCCAAGAGGCCGGCCGGCCGTTCCGTCAAAACCAGACGGACAGGGAGGACTTCGAGAGTAAATGGGGAACCGTGCTGAATATTGGGACGGGTCTGCAGGTCATGCGACTGTTCCACCCCCAGGTATAAAATGTGTTATACAGATGGGACCTGCAACTAAATTTTTCAGTCTGGAGTGCTCCCTGCTCAACCAGCCAGCCATGACCTCTCCCAGGTTGCTCCATTCCGTCCCCACTTCTCCCCAGTTTTCTGTCTCCACTAACATTACCAGCAGCAGCCAGCTAGGATCCTGTGCCCATTGGACATGCTGAATCTTCATGGGGCTCATTGAAGGATTTCCCCCTCTCTCTTAAATAGGGTTATTGATTGTTTTCCAAACCTCAGGCTGGACACAGGACTCCACATGTGGTCTGACCAAGGCAGAATAGAGTGATACTATTGCTTCCCTTTTTGAATTCTGGTACTGGAGGAGACTCTTGAGAGTCCCATGGACTGCAAGAAGATCCATTATGAAGGAAATCAGCCCTGAGTGCTCACTGGAAGGACAGATCCTGAAGCTGAGGCTCCAAGACTTTGGCCACCTCATGAGAAGAGAAGACTCCCTGGAAAAGACCCTGATGCTGGGAAAGATGGAGGGCACAAGGAGAAGGGGACGACAGAGGATGAGATGGTTGGACCATGTTCTCGAAGCTACCAGCATGAGTTTGACCAAACTGCGGGAGGCAGTGGAAGACAGGAGTGCCTGGCGTGCTCTGGTCCAGGGGGTCACAAAGTGTCGGACACGACTAAGCGACTAAACAACAACATTGCTTTCCTTGACCTGGACACTAGACTTCTGTTGATGCAGCCTAGAATAACATTAGCTTTTTTTGCTGCTGCATCACCCTGTTGGCTCATGTTCACCTTGCGGTCCACTAGCCCCAGATGCTGTGGCCTAGACGGGTCACTGGCCTGATCCAGGAGCCGAGCTCTCCTTCAGAGAAGCAAACTCACCTTTAGGATTACTTGGAAATCAAGTCATATTGGTGTAAGGATAGTAAGGATAGCTAAGTTTGAATGTGAACTCAGCGTTGAATCATGGAACCCTAGAATTGGGTCATCTGGTCCAACGCCTTGCAGAATCTCAGCTAAAGCATTCATGACAGATAGCCATCTAACCTCGGCTTAAAATATGTTGGTTTCCTGAAACAATTGCCATCATGTATCCCTGGAATCTCACCCAGAATAGCTCCAGGAGAAGAGGTCCTCCTGGCATTTATTAAGGGATCCTTCCCCATTAAGGGCACTTGTGATAACAGCTGGGCTCTTCTCCAAAATGATTTGTTGGCTTCAGCAACTGACAGAGGCAGATTGGGGACATTTTTGTGTGGCCTGAGGGGAGACCCCCGCCCCATGTGTAAGCTGATCATGAGCCCCTTTTGAATTTGGCAGGATGCTGTTGGTTCTGGAAAGATGGAGGGACACTGCTCTATTTCTATACAGTGGTACCTTGGTTCTCAAACGCCTACGTTCCCAAACGCCGAAAACCCAGAAGTAAGTGTTCCGGTTTTGGAATGTTTTTCGGAAGCCGAATGTCCGATGTGGCTGTCGGCTATTTTTTCCGGGGTGCCTGTACCAATCAGAAGCCGTGCCTTGGTTTTCAAACATTTTGGAAGTCAAGCGGACTTCCGGAACGGATTAAGTTTGGCACTTTTGTTTTTGCTATTCATTTTGCGTTTTTGTTTTTGAGGCTTTTTCGGTTAATTTGTATTTGTGACTGTGTGGAACGCAGTTCAGCTACTGATTGATTGATTGATTGATTGATTGTGTGACTGTGGAAATGGATAAAAGCCCGCCATCCAAACAACGACTATCATCGGTGTGGGTAAGAAAAAAAATTATTTTTACTTTTTATCATCTACATCTTAATTATTTTATAGTGCAGCACATTGATTATTGCTTTCGTTTTATGGATCAATGGTCTCATTAGATAGTAAAATTCATGTTAAATTGCTGTTTTAGGGGTTTTTTTTTAAAGTCTGGAACGGATTAATCCGTTTTGCATAACCAAGGAAAGCTCGCCTTGGTTTTGGAACGCTTTGGTTTTGGAACAGATTTCTGGAATGAATTAAGTTTGAGAACCAAGGTACCATCTAGGATGACAATGCAGGGCTGGCCTCACTGGGTTTTTTTGGTGTGTTCTCACCACAACCCTGTGAGGTAGGATTGTCTAAGAGCTAAGTGACTGGCTGAAACATTCACCTACAGTCTCCCCCACCATGAGCTTTGTGGCCAGGGGCAAACTACACATTACAAACAAATTGTTTTTAGGTTTTTTTGCTTTATTTTAAAGGTATTGTTTAGATGAATGGTAGGACGGGCAGGGTATAAATTTAATAAATACAGTGGTACCTCAGGTTACAGACGCTTCAGGTTACAGACTCCGCTAACCCAGAAATCGTACCTCGGGTTAAGATCTTTGCTTCAGAATGAGAACAGAAATCGCGTGGCGGCAGCTGTGGGAGGCCCCATTAGCTAAAGTGGTGCTTCAGGTTAAGAACAGTTTCAGATTAAGAACGGACCTCCGGAACGAATTAAGTTCTTAACCGGAGGTACCACTGTAGATAGTAGAAATCAATCAATAAATGAATGTGACAGAGCAGTCACATCCGTAAAAGCAGTTTTGGGAGGGGACCATTTTGCAAAGAGAAGCAGCTTTGGGAGGGGGCCAGATTTAGAAGAGGAGGAGAGGCCTCCAGGACGTTTCTGAGCACAATTCAAAGTGTTGGTGCTGGCCTTTAAAGCCCTAAATGCTCCCTTGGCCTGGTATACCTGAAGGAGCGTCTCCACCCCCATCGTTCTGCCTGGACACGGAGGTCCAGCGCTGAGGGCTTTCTGGCGGTTCCCTCGCTGCGAGAAGCCAAGTGACAGGGAACCAGGCAGAGGGCCTTCTCGGTAGTGGCACCCGCCCTGTGGAACGCCTTCCCATCAGATGTCAAGGAAATAAACAACTCTCTGACATCTGAAGGCAGCCCTGTTCAGGGAAGTTTTTAGTGTTTGATGTTTTATTGTGGTTTTAATATTCTGTTGAGAGCCGCCCAGAGTGGCTGGGGAAACCCAGCCAGATGGGTGTGGTAGAAATAAATTATTATTATTATTATTATTATTATTATTATTATTATTATTATTATTATTATTATTACTATTGGGAGGGGCATGGGACCCCCTGAAAACAAGGGGTGTGTTTGTGTGTGTTTGCATACAAATGGGAGTGCCAGAAGATTGCTGTTCCTGCACCATCACACACACAAAACCAACACCTTGGGTCAGAGAAACTTTCTCTGATCCTTCAGACAGAAAGTGCAGAAGGTTTTCCAGCACCTCCGAGAAGCATCCGGGCGCAGCAATTTATTTATTGATCACATTTATAACCCCACCTGTTCCTCCAAGGAGCTTGAGACGGTTCTCCTCCACATCCATTCCATCTTGACAATAACCCTGTGAGGTAGACTAGGCTGAGAGAGGAAATGCCTGGCTCCCAAGGTCACCCACGGTGACCTTTGCTGCCGTGTGGGCATTCGAGCCCTGGTCCCTCCCAGGCCCTGGTTCAGCGCTCGCTAGCCACTATGCCGCACTGCCCCTCTTTGCAATGCCTCCTTGTGTGAGGAAGACTGGCTGCCCTCCCCCCCTCCTTCCCTTCCGCTTTCCTTTCTGCTCCCCACACCCCACCCCATCAGTTCAGCCTGCCTGCCTGTGAGCTGGCTGCATCCTGTTTCCCTGATTGGCTGTTGCCATGGGGACCGCCTCACGCAGAGAGGAGGGAGGATGGCTGCAAAGCCCGCTCCATCCTTCAGCATGCTGAGAGCCAGATCCAAGGGCTGGTGGGGTGGGGAGGGAGCAAGCGCTGAACCCATGGAGTTCCTCCTTCTGGAAAGGGCCTTATCCCAGCCTCTGTCTTGTATCCTAAAACTCTTCAGCAAGGTTAGGCTACCCGGCAGGGAGAGGAAAAGGCTGCTGTTGCTTTTAATTGCTTTTATTCAACAGCACAGTCTTCCGCAAACTGAGAGGCAGTGTTGTGCAGTGGCTAGAGCGGTTCTCTTGTGAAGCGCCCTGGAATCTTCATTGTTTGTTTGTTTTAAATTTTTGTCACAGGTCAATTCTGTGTCCAGGGCAGCTGTTTACTAGCTCCATCTGGTACGCAGGGTGAGATCCTACCTGCCCACAGACTGTCTTGCCAGAGTGGTGCATGCTCTGGTTATCTCCCGCTTGGACTACTGCAATGCACTCTACGTGGGGCTACCTTTGAAGGTGACCCGGAAACTGCAACTCATCTATTGAGACCTCCATTGGCTCCCAGTACATTTCTGAGCACAATTCAAAGTGTTGGCACTACCTTTAAAGCCCTAAACGGCCTTGGCCCAGTATACCTGAAGGAGCATCTCCACCCCCGTCGTTCAGCCCGGACTCTGAGGTCCAGCTCCGAGGGCCTTCTGGCAGTTCCCTCCCTGCGAGAAGCCAAGTTACAGGGAGCCAGGCAGAGGGCCTTCTCGATAGTGGCACCCGTCCTGTGGAACTCCCTCCCACCAGATGTCAAAGAGATAAACAACTACCAGACTTTTAGAAGACATCTGAAGGCAGCCCTGTTTAGGGAAGCTTTTAATGTTTGATGTATTGTGGCATTTTAATATTTTGTTGGAAGCCGGCCAGAGTGGCTGGGGAAACCCAGCCAGATGGGCGGGGTATAAATAATAAATTATTATTATTATTATATTATTACTCCAGCCGTGGAGGAAGAACAGTGTCAGGCGTGCGTGCTGGAGCCAGGCCCTGTGACCAATAGGACTTTGCAGGACTGGGGCCTTCCTAAGTTTGTTCTGAAGAGGCAAGGCGCGGCCTCACAGGTGAGGCTGATTGGTAACTCACAGCACCTGGTGGCAAGAGCTGGGAAGGGATATAAGGTCAGCATCTTCCCTTTGGCTCGTTGCCACAGCAGCACGTTCCCTGCCTTGCTACGTTTGACTCCTTGACTCTTTACTGCTTGATCCTCGGACCCCTGACTTTGTGACTCCTTGCTTCCTGACCCTCGGACCCTCAGCTTCCTGACTCCTGGTTCTCTGACCCTCGGACTCTGGGCTTCCTGACTCCTGGCTTCTGGACTCCCGTTCTGCTCCCACCCCGCCATCTTGCCTCCAGTCCTTACGTCTCCAGCCCATGATTCATGGTTCAGTTGCCCATGAACCAGACCATGACAAACAGAGTCATTGCAGGTCATGGCCTGGACCTTCTCTTCCCCCTCCTGGTATAGCAGAAGTGACAGAGCTAGCCCTATCCACTTCCCCTCTACTAATAAGAACATAAGAAGAGGCTGCTGGATCGGGCTAGTGTGGGTCATCTAGGACAGCATACTGTTCTCACAGATGCCCCAATAAGAAAACCCGCAAGCAGGACTCGAACCCAAGACCCCTCTCCCCTCCTCCTGTGGTTTCCAGCACCTGGCATTCAGAGGCATTGCCGCTTCCACCTGTGGAGTCATCCTGGATAGGAGCTCTCAATAGCCCTGTCCTAATTGGTCCGATCCTGTTTCAAAGCGGGTGGCCGTCCCTGCCTGCTGTGGCAGGGAGTCCCATAGCTTAACAGGGCCAAGAAGTGCTTCATTTCATCTCTCCTGGGACTTCCAACAAAGATCTGTTCCGCCGCGGCTCCTCACCTGCGTTTTTGGCGCCAGCCAAAGAAGTCCTCCTAGCGCATCTCTCTGCCTCTCCGCCGGCAGTGACAAGCCACAGGTGGGCACCCGCCAAAGTGGAAGAGACAGGGCAGCTGCTGCTGCCGCCGGTTCACAAAGGAGGCAGGCTGCGTCATCCGTGCCAGGCAGCAAAATGCCAAATGCCCTTTTGCCACCCCCTCACAGCCAGGTCAGCCGGGCAGGGTGCTTGGCGGCGCGGCCGTTTCTCTGTGGCAGCAGGCAGAGACGAGGTTTGCTGCCCGCCGGCGGCTGCGAGCGCAGCTCCAGAGTGCCAGGCTGCCAGTGTCTGAGTCAGTCGCTCTCGGAAACGGATGTCTCCACGGGGACGAGAGCAGCTTTCTCGAGAGCGCAACGCCTCCCTGCCCGCCTGGCTGAGTCACGTCTGGCCTCGGCTGCCCACAACTCTGGCAGGCCCCGAATATTCAGAGCCCGGCAGCCAGGAAGCCGAGAAGGGGGAGTCACTTTCGCTCTCTGAGGATGAACGTGGCAGCTTCTGCGGAATCCAATTATCTTGTTAACTGGGACCCGGCGCACAGGAGGAAACTAACACAAGCTCTGCGGGAAAGATGGAGCTCTCTGTGCCCATACAGAAGGCAACTGGTTTTGACACCCCTCCAGCGCTAAATGGGCTTAGGATCCACCGTCGGAACTGGGGGCATGATCCACCTGTCCATTCCATGGAGAAATGGTGGGATTCAAATATTGTTGCAGGCCACCCTGATTTCATCAGATGGGTGGGGTACATTATTATTATTATTATTATTATTATTATTATTATTATTATTATTATCTCTGAGCAGTGTGAGATTCCAGTTGGTTCCAGGCGCTAACCCAGAGTTTGTATTTCCTGGAGTTAAGTACCACTGGTACACCATTTTCATCAAATTTTCCTCTGATTGTGTAACATGCCATAAATTTAATATCACATCTCCATAATTTCTCCCATTGATCCAGCCGAATTGCGTAACCTATATCGCATGCCCATTTAGTCATAACTTCTTTTACTTCTTCATCCTTTAACTCCTATTCTAATAATAAATTACATACATTTTGGATATATTCTTTTTCGAGTTTTGTAATAATACTTTTCGTGATTTTGATTCTTCTTTTTCAAATCCTATTGCTTTGTCCTGATTAAATATTTGGGCAATCTGATGATATTGTAACAGCGTGGTGCACTACTGGGTCACCTCTTCATATGGTCTTAATTTTATTTATTTTTTAATTAATTTTTTTTTTTAGAGTTTGTATTTCCTTCAGGAACGAGGCACAGCAGAGACTGTGGTGTTTTCATGCTATGTGGTTTATTTACACACACATATATATACACCGTATTTTCCCGTGTAAAAGATGCCCCCATGCATAAGACGCTGCCTATTTGGGGGGACTCCAAATTAAGAAACACCCCCTCAGCACTACCTGTGTATAAGACGAGCCCCAATTCTAAACCTAATTTCCTGGTGGAAAAAACCCCCTAGTCTTATACACGGAAAAATACAGTATATACAACTTGAGCCTGCAATGTGGGGGTTCATATCATGAACACTCCAAAACGCTCTTGTTTCTCATGCACAAATCAGCCATGGCTTTCTCTCTGTGGGCTGTACTTGGGTAAATTAACCAAGCCTAGAGAGCTCCGTTGGTTTGAGCGTGGTGCTGACAGCGCCAAGGTTGCAGGTTCGATCCCCTAATAGGACTGCCGCCAATTCCTGCATTTCAGGGGGTTGGACTAGATGGCCGTCAGGGTCCCTTCCAACTTTACAATTCTATGAAGTCTACGAAATTGCTTTGGTTTGCCCTGGGCAAGAGAAACCCAATAACCAGTTTAATAAGTAATAATAATACTCCGTTCTCAGCCAAATCAATGGGGTTTCAGACACAAAGCTAACATGCAATGGGACTCAGGATTAACTAAATTCGGATCCAAGCCATTTCCCCTGTTAGGAATGTAGCTCAGTACTGTCTACACAGGTGCGCAGCCCCTGAAGGAACAGGTGCGCAGCCTGGGAGTCATTTTGGACTCACAGCTGTCCATGGAGGCGCAGGTCAATTCTGTGTCCAAGGCAGCTGTTTACCAGCTCCATCTAGTGCGCAGGCTGAGACCCTACCTGCCCGTGGACTGTCTTGCCAGAGTGGTGCATGCTCTGGTTATCTCCCCCTTGGACTACTTCAATGTGCTCTACGTGGGGCTACCTTTGAAGGTGACCCGGAAACTGCAAGTAAGCCAGAGTGCTAGACTGGAGCCTGGGAGCGGCCGCCAAGACCACATAACAACGGTCTTGAAAGACCTGTATTGGCTCCCAGTATGTTTCCGAGCACAATTCAAAGTGTTGGTGCTGACCTTGAAAGCCCTAAACGGCCTCGGTCCAGTATACCTGAAGGAGCATCTCCACCTCCATCGTTCTGCCCTGACACTGAGGTCCAGCATCGAGGGCCTTCTGGCGGTTCCCTCGCTGCAAGAATCCAAGTTATAGGGAACCAGGCAGAGGGCCTTCTTGGTAGTGGTGCCCACCCTGTGGAACGCCCTCCCACCATATATCAAAGAGAACAACAACTACTTTTAGAAGACGTCTGAAGGCAGCCCTCTTTAGGGAAGTTTTTAATGTGTGACATTTTAATGTATTTTTCATCTTTGTTGGAAGCCATGCAGAGTGGCTGGGGAAGCCCAGCCAGATGGGCGGGGTATAAATAAATTGTTGTTGTTGTTGTTGTTGTTGTTGTTGTTGTTGTTGTTGTTGTTGTTGTTGTTGTTGTTATACTGACTGGCAGCTTCTCTCCAGAAAATGAGGGTGCTGGGTGGGAAAGCCACGTCCCTGAGACAACCCTTCTCCTGCCCTGGAAGAGCGTTGCGTTGATGCGCTGTCTTTGCGTCTTTCATCTGGGATGCGCTCTGGTTCCCTGCCTTCCTTTCCTGACGCTTTCCTGGCCTTGTTTATGTGTGTCAAAGGCAGGCAGGCAAACTTATGACCTTCTAGGGGAGGGAGGCAAAATTTTCTTGGGAGAAAAGCGAAGACAAACCTAGACAGCACCTTAAAAAGCAGAGACATCACCTTGCCGACAAAGGTTCATATAGTTATGGTTTTCCCAGTACAGTGGTACCTCAGGTTACATACGCTTCAGGTTACATACACTTCAGGTTACAGACTCTGCTAACCCAGAAATAGTACCTCGGGTTAAGAACTTTGCTTCAGGATGAGAACAGAAATCATGCAGCGGCAGCGCAGCGGCAGTGGGAGGCCCCATTAGCTAAAGTGGTGCTTCAAGTTAAGAACAGTTTCAGGTTAAGAACGGACCTCTGGAACGAATTAAGTACTTAGGCTGAGGTACCACTGTAGTGATGTATGGAAGTGAGAGCTGGACCATAAAGAAGGCTGATTCTGGTGCTGGAGGAGACTCTTGAGAGTCCCGTGGACTGCAAGAAGATCAAACCTCTCCATTCTGAAGGAAATCAGCCCTGAGTGCTCACTGGAAGGACAGATCCTGAAGCTGAGGCTCCAATACTTTGGCCACCTCATGAGAAGTGAAGACTCCCTGGAAAAGACCCTGATGTTGGGAAAGATGGAGGGCACAAGGAGAAGGGGATGACAGAGGATGAGATGTTTGGACAGTGTTCTCGAAGCTACCAGCATGAGTTTGATCAAACTGCGGGAGGCAGTGGAAGACAGGAGTGCCTGGCGTGCTCTGGTCCATGGCGTCACGAAGAGGTGGACACGACTAAACAACTAAAGAACAACAGAGGAGGGAGAAGTGCCCTTAAGATGCTCATCATCCTACCTATCTCTGGAAATCTAGCTGCCTTCTAAAGGCCGCAGAGAGATACTTGCCATGTTTATCTCTGCTTGACAATAGCAATGGGAAAAGAGGCTGCTGGATCAGACCATCCGGTCCAGCATCCTGTTTTCACATTGACCAGGCAGATGCCCTAATGGGAAACCAGCAAGCAGGATTTGAACACAAGAGCCCTGTCCCCTCCTGGGGATTCCAGTGACTGGTGCTCAGAAGCACATACCCGCCAACATTTCTCCAATGAAAACAGGGACATTCTATTCCATAATAATAGGAATACCCTGCTCATCTGACTGGGTTGCCCCAGCCAAACTGGGTGGCTGCCAACATATAATAATAAAACATTAAAAAACCCCAACCCATCTCTGTTCAGGGCTGCCTTCATTTTTCTTCTAAAGGTTGTAGAGCAGGGGTCAGCAAACCTTTTCAGCAGGGGGCTGTCCACTGTCCCTCAGACCTTGTGGGGGGCCAGACTATATTGTGGGGAAAAATAATGAACGAATTCCTATGCTCCACAAATAACCTAGAGATGCATTTTAAATAAAAGGACACATTCTACTCATGTAAAAACACGCTGATTCCCGGACCGTCTGCGGGCCATATTGAGAAGGCGATTGGGCCGGATCCAGCCCCCAGACCTTAGTTTTCCTACCCATGTTGTAGAGTTACTTATCTCCTTGGCTCGGAGGTCACTTAACTTCATACCCTCCAAAATTTCTCCGATGAAAGTAGGGATGTCCTATGGAAAAGCGGGACATTCCAGAGTAAAATCAGAAACCAGGGCATCTTCTGTAAATCCGGGGCTGTTCCAGACCCCACATGGATCGTCTGGAAGCATGACTGCCTGCAGATGGAGAAGCAGAACACAGCCACCTTAGGTAAAGGTAAAGGGACCCCTGACCATTAGGTCCAGTCGTGGCTGACTCTGAGGTTGTGGCGCTCATCTCGCTTTATTGGCCGAGGGAGCCGGCGTACAGTTTCTGGGTCATGTGGCCAGCATGACTAAGCCGCTTCTGGCGAACCAGAGCAGCGCACGGAAACGCCGTTTACCTTCCTGCCAGAGTGGTACCTATTTATCTACTTGCACTTTGACGTACTTTCGAACAGCTAGGGCCACAGTGCCACCCGCGTCCCTACAGCCACCTTGGGTGGTAGCTATTGATGGATTTACATTCCACAAATTTGTCCAGCCATATTTGAAAGCCGCCTAATTTGCTGGCCGTCCCTGCCTCCTGTGGCAATGAGTTCCATGGTTCAACTATGCACTGCATTAAGAAGTGCTATCTCTTATCTATCTTGAATCTTCCAACATTCCTTGTTTCCAGATTTCACTGTTTGGGAAATATGCTAAAGCAGCCTTTGCTGACCTACTGCCCTCCAGATTCCCCCCCCCCCGCAACGCCCATCATCCCTGATCAATGGTCCTGCTGGCTGGGGGTCACGGGAGCCAAGCAACATCTAGAACATGGGTAGGCAAACTAAGGCCCGGGGGCCGGATCTGGCCCAATCACCTTTTCAATACAGCCTGCAGGTGGTCTGGGAATCAGCGTGTTTTTTCATGAGTAGAATGTGTCCTTTTATTTAAAATGCATCTCTGGGTTATTTCTGGGGCCTACCTGGTGTTTTTTTGGGTGGGACGCGGGTGGCGCTGTGGGTTAAACCACAGAGTGTAGGACTTACCAATCAGAAGGTCGGCGGTTCGAATCCCCGTGATGGGGTGAGCTCCCGTTGCTCGGTCCCTGCTCCTGCCAACCTAGCAGTTCGAAATCACGTCCAAGTGCAAGTAGAGAAATAGGTACCGCTCCGGCAGGAAGGTAAACGGCATTTCCGTGCGCTGCTCTGGTTCGCCAGAAGTGGCTTAGTCCTGCTGGCCACATGACCCAGAAGCTGTACGCCGGCTCCCTCGGCCAATAAAGCAAGATGAGCGCCGCAACCCCAGAGTCGGTCACGACTGGACCTAATGGTCAGGGGTCCCTTTACCTTTACCTGGTGTTTTTACATGAGTAGAATGTGTGCTTTTGTTTAAAATGCATCTCTGGGTTATTTGTGGGGTATAGGAATCCATTCATCCCCCCCCCTTATAGTCCAGCTCTCCACAAGGTCTGAGGGACAGTGGACCGGCCCCCTGCTGAAAAAGTTTGCTGACCCCTGATCTAGAAGGCACCAGGTTGGGGAAAGATGACCCCTAGCCCCCTCACACAACTGCTTGCATGCACACTTGTCTCCCTCCACAGTTTCCAGGTTGCTTTCAATCGATCCAGATCCCAGGGTGAATGGAAGACTTCCAGAGCGTTTGTCCAATCCAGACACTGTCTGCATCACTGGGCCAGCAACAGCAGGCTTTGGAGTCTGCCTTTCCGTTGCTAGGAAACGGCGGCGGCCGAGATGCTCTGTTGCTGGGATGCTGATACTGCGGAGGGAGAGCTGGCGAGGAGAGAGTGCCAGCTTCCCTGTTGCCAGGATACGCCTGTTGTCGGGAGAGAGGGAAGGTGTGGCTTGTTGCCAAGGTGCCTCAGCGAAGCCAAGCACTTGGTCCTAGCAACAGCGCACCTCTCGCTGGTACCCTGTGCCCATTCCTCCACAGGGCAGCTGATTGGTCCAGGACAAGGGACCGAGGCACCGAGTGGCAGATTCCATCCACAGGTGCCATGGGAACTAGTTGCCAGCCACCTCCCGGTCTCCTGGCTCTCCTGCAGAGTTTGCAAGCATGCCGGGAAGGCTGTGGCTCAGTGACAGGAGCAGCTGTTTTGAATGCAGAAGGATCCAGGGCCCGTGCTTGGTATCTGCAGGTAAAGGTAAAGGGACCCCTGACCATTAGGTCAAGATGTGGCCGACTCTGGGGTTGCGGCGCTCATCTCTCTTTATTGGCCGAGGGAGCTGGCGTCCAGCTTCCGGGTCATGTGGCCAGCATGACTAAACCACTTCTGGCGAACCAGAGCAGCGCACGGAAACGCCGTTTACCTTCCCACCGGAGCGGTACAGTCATACCTCAAGTTGAATGTGCTTTGGGTTGAGCACGTTCAAGTTGCGCTCTGCGGCAACCTGGTAGTAACGGGGCGCGTTACCTCTGGGTTTCGCCGCTCACACATGCGCAAACGCTCAAAATGACATCACGTGCATGCACAGAAGCGGCGAAACGTGACCCGCGACCCGCGCATGTGCAGATGTGCTGTCATGCCTTGCATTCCATTCGGGATGCAAACGGGGCTCCGGAACGGATCCCATTCACATCCCGGGGTACCGCTGTACCTATTTACGTACCGTATTTTTCACTTTATAAGACGCACCAGACCACAAGACGCACCTAGTTTTTGGAGGAGGAAAACAAGAAAAAAAAATATTCTGAATCTCAGAAGCCAGAACAGCAAGAGGGATTGCCACGCAGTGAAAACAGCGATCCCTCTTGCTGTTCTGGCTTCTGGGATAGCTGCACAGCCTGCATTCACTCCATAAGACGCACACACATTTCCCCTTACTTTTTAGGAGGGAAAAAGTGAGTCTTATAGAGCAAAAAATACGGTATCTACTTGCACTTTGATGAACTGCTAGGTTGGCAGGAGCAGGGACAGAGCAATGGGAGCTCACCCCGTCGCGGGGATTCGAACCGCCAACCTTCTGATCAGCAAGCCCTAGACTCTGTGGTTTAACCCACAGCGCCACCCACGTCTATATGCAGGTAGAACTGGGCAAATGACCCCTGTCTGAAGCTCCAGAAAACCTCTTCTGGTCAGTGCAGATGATACTGAACTACTCAGTATTGTCCCAAATACTACTATCAGAACTACGATGTCCCAAATACCTCAACAAGAAGGCAGGGTGAAAAGTTAGTTAATAACCAGTGGCAGATTTAGGTGTTCTGTTAAATAGCAACTGTTTGCCACATTTTTTTAAAAAAAGTGTATTTTTAACACCTGGGAAGGGTGGGGGGAATTTTCTGATAGGTACACCAGCATTTTCAGGGCTAGACCAATCCTGAATGTACCTCTCAGGTGACTCCTTTTCTCTGGCACTAATGGGGCCACAGAGTTGGGGGAGCCCCACAGTTGCTGGGCAAACACAGCCTTTGACTAACAGTCCCAGCGAGGTGCTTGTTGTGTGTCCAGGCAAAAGGTCTTGTCTGCTTTCTCATTGTGAGGGTGGGAGTCAGGAAGACAGCCAGTTTTAGATCTTGGGCTACTCTTTCCAGCCTGCCTAATTGTAGATTTAGCAACAGGCGTGTTGACCCGGGGTCATGATTCTCACTTAAGGCACAAGAAGTTCAGATGGTGCAAAACCCTGCTTGCATGCCTTGCTGGGGAAGAGGCGGTTTTTTCTAAGGACCTCTCCTTTGCATTGTGAATTCATGGTGATTTGTGCTCATGACAGCGTCAGGGCAGTACAATGCAAACCTGGAAGAACTTTCTGACAATAAGAAAAGTGGAACGGTCTCCCTCAAAAGGTTTTGGGGGTTGGGGTCCCTTCCAACTCCACAATTTTATGATTCTATATACAGTATACTCTTGATATTGTTTTCACCTGCAGCGGTTTCAGGAGTAGACATACAGTGGTACCTTGGTTTTCAAATGCCTTGGTATTCAAACAACTTGGAACCCAAACACTGCAAACCCGGAAGTAAGTGTTCTGGTTTGCGAACTTTTTCCGGAAGCTGAACGCGCTCCACTTTGAGTGTTACACTTCCGATTTGAGTGCCACACTTCTGTTTGGAGTGTTACACTGACTATTTGAGTGTTACGCTCAGGTCTGTCTGTTTTTGCTGTTTATTTTGCATTTTTGTGACTATGTGGAACTCAGTTCACCTACTGATTGATTGATTGTGTGACTGCGGTACCTTGTTTATTGTTCTCATTTTATGGATCAGTGGTCTTGTTAGATAGTAAAATTCATGTTAAATTACTGTTCTAGGGGTTGTTTTTAAAAGTCTGGAACGGATTAATCCGTTTTGCATTACTTTCTATGGGAAAGCGCGCCTTGGTTTTGGAACGCTTTGGTTTTGGAACGGACTTCCAGAACGGATTAAGTTTGAGAACCAAGGTACCATTGTATTGCTTTGTTTCCAATCAGTGCATGTTCTGTAACATCCTCTTGAAGTCCTGTGATACTGTTTTTCAGACAAATATTTTCAGACAAATATTCCAGTTTATTTTTTGGCCCGCTTCTGTTGCATGATAGCACAAGAGGGGCCTCTTCAGAAGGAAGCGTTGCTGTGGGACTGGGGAAGCATCTCAGAACAACTAAAAAAGTTGAATGATGTGTGGACAGTCTGGTGTAAATCCAGGACTCTTGCACAGAAAACACTCACAAGGAAGGCTCTATCTTTCCTGATTTAAAGGAAACCACAAGAAGGTACATTCTTTCACCTTTGGTGGACGTGCCCAAGGATTAAGGCTTTCTGGGAAATGATATATAATGAACTGAAAAAGGTATTCAAATATACCTTCCTGAAGAAACCAGAGGCCTTTCTCCTGGGCATAGTCGGCCAATTGGTGCCAAAGAAGGACAGAACTTTCTTTATGTATGCCACAACAGCAGCAAGAATACTCATCACAAAGTATTGGAAGACACAAGATCTACCCACCCTGGAAGAATGACAGATGAAGGTGATGGACTACATGGAACTGGCAGAAATGACTGGCAGAATCCGAGACCAGGGAGAAGAGGTGGTGGAAGAAGAATGGAAAAAATTTAAAGACTATCTACAGAAATACTGTAAAATTAATGAATGTTAAAGGGACGTTGGATTGAAAACAAGCGGTGTTGGTAAAAAGATTAATAAGAATATGTGAATATGGATTGATAATGATGGAAAATATATATTTACTATAGGTTAAGATGCTGAGTAAGGATAAATGACAGAGGGTAAGGATTTGCTGAACTAAATATCTGAACTGGAATACAAAAAGGGAGGTGTGAGGAGGTCAAGAAACTAGTGAATGAAGTATAAGATATGAAAATACTAATCTCTTTTCTGTTTTGCTTTTTGGCGTTTTTTTATTCTTTTTTCTTCTATTTTGTTAACTGTTCTCTATTGTGTCCTTTTTATGTGTTTTGTTTGGCATTTTTTCATTTTTGTAGTTTTTTCTTGGTTTTTGTATTCTATGTTTAAATTTTGAAGCTTTTGAGTGTTTATGAAACTTTAATAAATATTATTTAAAATAAATAAATAAAGGAAACCACAAGAACATAAGAAGAGGCTGCTGGATGAGGCCAATGGGCCACCTTGTCCGGCATCCTGTTCCCACAGTGTCTGACCAAATGCCTCTAGGACAGTGTTTCCCAACCTTTTTTGGGCAAAGGCACACTTGTTTGATGAAAAAAATCTCGAGGCACACCACCATTACAGCCCCGTGACGTCAGCATGCAGCGTCACGCCGGGAGGGACGCACGAAAGTGTAAGTTTCAATTTTTTTCCCTCCCCCTTGCCGGGGAACCTCCAAGCTTTGGGGGTGGGGGGGAGGAGGCAGCAAAGCGAGGCAGGAAGGAGAGCGCGGCTTGGCTGGGTGAGCTTTGGCAGGGGCAGGGAATGAGAGCCGCGAAGCGGGCGCTGCGGACGGAGGCGCTGCACGCCGAGCTCGCAGGCAGCCAGGCAGGCAGACGGCGAGAGCCCCGCGCTGGGCGGCCTCTCCTCGCCGCCGCCGCCCCGCCTCTCGCCGCCCGACTCGCCCGCCTCCCTCCAGGCAACATCTCACGGCACACCAGGCAACATCTCGCGGCACACTAGTGTGCCACGGAACAGTGGTTGGGAAACACTGCTCTAGGAAACCAGCAAGCAGGATTCGAACACAAGACCCATTTCCCCTCCTGCGGTTTCTAGCAGCTAGTATGCAGAAGCATTGCTTCCTCCCAGTGGCGTAGCGTGGGGGGTGCAGGGGGGGCCGGGCGCACCGGGCGCAACATCTGGGGGTTAGGGTTAGGGGGTGCAAATCCACAGGTTAGGGGGCGCAAATCCACGAGTTAGGGAGCGCAAATTACTTGACTTGCCCCGGGTGCTGACAACCCATGCTACGCCACTGCTTCCTCCAATTGCGGAGGCAGAGCAATGGGTATCCTGGCTTGTAGCCATTGATAGCCTTCTTCCTCCAAGAATCTGTATAATTCTCTCTTAAAGCTGTCTTGGTTGGTGGCCATCACGGCCTGCGGGAGCAAATTCCAGAGTCTATTTATTTTTTACTTTCTTATTTATAAAAAACACATGCTGCTATTTCATTTAAAAAACTGTTTACAACAAAAGTACATAAAGCCGTACAGTAAAAACCACGTTAAAAGTTGAAATCAGTAAATCAGCACAGTAAAAACTATGTGCTGTGTAAAAGAAGGACGTTCTTTTCTCTGTCTTGGATCTCCCAGCGTTCCGCTTCAAGTCCACAAGAATTGCTCATTTCTGGACCTTTTCCAGACTCCACAATATCCTGTTTGAGGTGAGGCAACCAGAACTACACACAGTACAGTGGTACCTCGGGTTACATACGCTTCAGGTTACATACACTTCAGGTTACAGACTCCGCTAACCCAGAAAAAGTGCTTCAGGTTAAGAACTTTGCTTCAGGATAAGAGCAGAAATCGGGCCCCGGTGGCGCGGCAGCAGCAGGAGGCCCCATTAGCTAAAGTGGTGCTTCAGGTTAAGAACAGTTTCAGGTTAAGTATGGACCTCCGGAACGAATTAAGTACTTAACCCGAGGTACCACCGTATTCCAAATGTGGTCACACCACAGCTTTGCAGAACGACATCGTTGCAATAGAGAGTTTTAATTTTCAATTGCGAAGCGCATTTCAGTGCTTCTGTGCATGCGTGAGCGGCGAAATCAGGAGATAAACCTTTCCGGTACTTTCGGGTTGCCGCAGGACGCAACCTGAAAAAAAGTAACATGAAGCAAACGTAATATGAGGCATGACTGTATAGGGAAGTTTTTAAAAAATGTTTAATGTTTTATTTTGTTTTTATATATGTTGGAAGCTGCCCAGAGTGGCTGGGGCAACCTGGTAAGATGTGTGGGGTATAAATAGTAAAATTATCATTATGGAATAGGACGTCCCTATTTTCATCGGGTGCCGGGTGGCCGCAACCCCAGAGTCATCCGCAACTGGACCTAATGGTCATGGGTCCCTTTACCTTTACCTTTATTTTCATCGGAGAAATGTTGGAGAGGATGTTTTCAGCAGATTTAGGGGAAGAAGAGAAGGAGGAAAGGAACAGCGGAGGTGAATTTTGGGGAAAGCTCCAAGCACCTCTGGGATCAGGCAGGGGATATGCTTGGTCCAACCGGGAGCTGCGCTCCTCGCTGCCACCTTGACAACAAGCGTGGATGGAAGACGACACCAACTGTGGGCACGCAGAGCCCTGGAGACAAGGCAGAGGTTCAAGGTGATGGAAGCAGAGGCATCTTTGTCTAGATTTGGACGCTGTGCGTTGTCGTGAGCCTCTGTCTCTCTCGTAACAGGATCAGAGCTGTGGGATTAGGCCGCGCATCTCAAGGCTGCCAGTTGCCCCGCAGTTCGCCCAATCCGCTATGCCCTGCCTGGTGCGATAGTCCCTAATAAGCCACACAAACAAGGGGACCAGCTGCCCGGCTTAATCCGCTGGTGGGCTTGCTTTCTAGGGCTAAGGGGATTGGGCCGGCTCCCTCGTTCCCGCACGCAGGGGTTTGTTTGCCTGTGCAAAGAGCCAGGGTGATCCCAGCCCTTCCAGGGCCCGTTTGCCTGTTGGCTGCGGATCAGTGCAGTTGTCAGGAGTCAACAGGGCCGACGACACCACCGCCCTGTTGCCGTGGAGACAGCATCCTCGTGGGGATGCTGGTGATGTCACCGAGATGCTGTCGGCAGAGCCCAGGGAAGATGCTCAGACTCTGGCGACCATTTTCTAGGGGAAATCTTCCAAAATCAGGAGCCGGAATGTGTTGCTTTGGGGGTTCTGCATGGATTCCTCAAGGAAATAAAAACAGTGAATGTGGGGCCCTTTTTTTAAATCTCCAAGAGAGTGGGTTAAATAAACCTGAGCACTGACGTTCTGCCCGTATTTCCAAATTAGTTTCTGCACTGGAATGGTTGTGTGACTAAAATAAAGAAAGAGAATAATCTTGTTTGAGGAGTTCCCGGAAGAATAATCTGGCTGGCGAGTGTGAGAACAGAATGCTGGACTAGGGAGGCCACTGGCCTGATCCAGCAAATTTGTCTTGTGCTCACCACGCCAATTTCTATTTTTCTTTTCCAAATGACACTCAGTTTTGCTGGATACTGAGCGGTTTGCATCCTCATGAGAGTGTTTGCAGGGGCACTACCCCGTCTAGGTTTTGGAAGGGGTTGATTGATTGATTGATTGATTGATTGATCTTTACGAAAAAGAAAAAGTCTTGCAAACCACAGGGGTTCCACTGAGCAGGCCAACACATTCCTCCTGTTCCTCAGTTGCTCCATTTCGTCTCCAAGTCTGCCGTCACCTGTGTCGTCCCTGAGCCAGGAGGCTCCAAGTTGCTTTCATGGCTCCTAGTCTCATCCGTGAACTTGGCTGAGACCCTCCCTGCCCGTGGACTGTCTTGCCAGAGTGGTGCATGCTCTGGTTATCTCCCGCTTGGACTACTGCAATGCGCTCTACATGGAGCTACCTTTGAAGGTGACCTGGGAACTACAATTAATCCAGAATGTGGCAGCTAGACTGTGACTGGGAGTGGCTGCCGAGACCACATAACACCGGTCTTGAAAGACCTACATTGGCTCCCAGTACGTTTCCGAGCACAATTCAAAGTGCTGGTCCTGACCTTTAAAGCCCTAAACGGCCTCGGTCCTGTATCCCTGAAGGAGCATCTCCAACCCCATCGTTCAGCCCAGACACTGAGGTCCAGAGCCAAGGGCCTTCTGGCGGTTCCCTCACTGCGAGAAGCCAAGTTACAGGGAGCCAGGCAGAGGGCCTTCTCGGTGGTGGCACCCACCCTGTGGAACGCCCTCCCACCAGATGTCAAAGAGAAGAACAACTACCAGACTTTTAGAAGACATCTGAAGGCAGCCCTGTTTAGGGAAGCTTTTAATGTTTGATGTATTACGGTATTTTAATATTTTGTTGGAAGCTGCCCAGAGTGGCTGGGGAAGCCCAGCCAGATGGTCGGGGTATAAATAATAAATTATTATTACTATTATTATTATTATTATTATTATTATTATTATTATTATTATTGTCTGGTCTGGTTTCAAACTGGATGGGGAACCATGTACTGAGATCCCTTCAAATTGCAGAGGGTTGGGCTAGATGTCCCTTGGGTCCCTTTCCACTCCATGATTCTATTATCCACTGTGAATTGAGTGCTCAGGCCTTTTGGCAAAGGCATTCAGTGTTGGAATCTCATGTCAATGCAGTGTGTGTTTCGCACAGAGAGAGGAGAGCTTAGGGTTTGACTGAAAGGAGCTTTTAGCTAGATCTAGGGGCGCAATATTAAGGGGAGTGCTAGGGATCCCCTAGGGACGCAGGTGGCGCTGTGGGGTAAACCACAGAGCCTAGGACTTGCCGATCAGAAGGTTGGCGGTTCAAATCCCCACGACGGGGTGAGCTCCTGTTGCTCGGTCCCTGCTCCTGCCAACCTAGCAGGTCAAAAGCACGTCAAAGTGCAAGTAGATAAATAGGTACCGCTCCGGTGGGAAGGTAAACAGCGTTTCTGTGCACTGCTCTGGTTCTCCAGAATCGGCTTAGTCATGCTGGCCACATGACCCGGAAGCTGTACGCCAGCTCCCTCGGCCAATAAAGCGAGATGAGCAACCCCAGAGTCGGTCACGACTGGACCCAATGGTCAGGGGTCCCTTTACCTTTACTTAGGGATCCCCTACTCGTTTTGGAGTCCGCTTTCTTCCAATAGGTTCTGCTTTGCAAATTTGCAAACCTACGTGGCTCATATTGCAGGCGCCACTTCTCTCTCACTCCTCCTAAGGGCATCTAATCAGGCTGTGCTTCGCTTCAGGAACTTCTCTAGACCCCAGGGAAGTGGGCAGCATTAACATTAAGAATTGATTCAAATCCCAGCTCTGCACAGAACTCTCTCTGGCTGTTCTTAAGGGAGCCAATCTTTGACCGATTCCTGGAGAGTAAGGCTCTCTCGCGTCGGCTACTACCATCCTCGAGTCAGTATTCTCCTTACAATGCGGGAGGCAGCCTGGGGAGAGCGCGGCTCTCGCACTCGGGCCCTGCTTGGGGACTTCCTAGAGGCGTCCGGCTGGCCGCTGTCAGAACAGATGGCCCGTCTAGTCCAGCCGACCCAATGCCTCTGGGAACTTCATTTGCAAGACCTGACCTTGCAGCTCTTTCTTAGCCTGTCCTACCCCACAGGGTTGCTGTGAAGATAAAATAGGGACGAGGAGAATCGCAGAGGCTGCCTTGGGCTCTATGCAGGGAAAATGGGGTGTAAATGCAATGGTGCATGATAAATGCACAAATTAAGATATGCTTTATTTATGTATTATTTAGGTGCAAACCCTCTTCACACCCTAGAGCAGCTGGTGGGGAACCAGTGGTGCCTTTGGGGTGTTGTTAGACGTGAAGCCCCCCCCAGCCCCATCCAGCAGGGCTCATGGTCAGGGGGATGATGGGAGTTGTAGTCCATCAGCGTCTGGAGGAGGGGGCTACAGATTCCCCGCTCCTCACCCTAAGTCATTGATTCAACTTCATTGTTCTGAGCAGATTTAATCACATGGAACCCTAGGACCCTTCACTTGAAGGCTTTAAAAGAGGACTGGTCAAATTCATGGGCTATCAGTGGCTACTCTCCCCATATGAACCTCCTCGGACCCTGAGATCATCATCTGAAGCCCTTCTCCATTTGCCTCCTCCATGAGAAGTCTGGAGGGTGGCAACACGAGAACAGGGCCTTTTCTGCAGTGGCTCCGTTTGTGGAATGCTCTCCCTAGGGAGGACTGCTTGGTGCCTTCACTGTAAAAATGTTTCTCTTCAACCAGGCCTTTGGCCGATTCATATCCTACAGCCTTTTATATGTGTTTGATGGAGGGGGAATTATTACTTTGTTTTCGGTTCTTATTTTTACTATGTCTTTTATGTCCTTATCTTGCATTTTTATGCTGTGAACCGCCAAGGGATCTTTGGATGAAGGTGGTTTATAAATTTAGCAAATAATAATAACAAATAATAGCAGGGATAGTAGATTCCATCGACAGATCTGCGAGCTCGTTGCAGGCGGCAGAAAGGGGGTAGTGTTGTGAACAGTTCTCTGCTGGGTCAGACTAAAGCTTGCGTCCTCAGCGATTCTGTTCTTACATTGCCCAAACAAGCCCCTGTGTTGCAAAGAGAATGTCGGCAATGTCTAGGCAACACGATGACCATGTACCTACGCAATAAACAATCTTTTATAGAATTCCTTCAAACCGTAACAAGTCCAAAATGAAATCTTTAGTCTCAAAGTCTCTGGCAATCTTTAAATGAAGTGAAGCACCAGACTTTGTCTGATGAAAGACAAGCTGTGAAGCTTTGTGTATTCAGCAAAATATGATGTCCAACACTGAACAGTGATTCCAGATATTGACTACTGTTTCGCAGAATTCTTCGTCAGCGTGGTGGGAGGATATAGAATTGATTCCTAAACCCATCTTATTTCGAAGGAATGTATGTAAATGAACATATCAAATGCTGTGGGACAGTGCTCATGTAATAATGTAGTCGCGCTGTTCCACAGCATTTGATATTTTCATTTACACACATTCATTCAAAATAAGATGGGTGCTCTCCACACTTGAGATTCCCAGCGATACTGCCTGAGACACGGCCATGGTGGATAGTAACCATTGATAGCTCTTTCCTCTGTGGATTTGCATAAACACATCTTATAAGAATGGAAGTTCAGTTGATAAGAGCACGGGACTCTTAATCTCAGGGTTGTGAATTCGAGTCCCGTGTTGGGCAAAAGATTCCTGCATTCCAGGGGGGTTGGACCAGATGCTTATGGTTCCTTCCAACTCAACAATTATACCGTTCTATGCTGTGGGTTAAACCACAGAGCCTAGGACTTGCCGATCAGAAGGTCGGCGGTTCGAATCCCCACGACGGGGTGAGCTCCCGTTGCTCGGTCCCTGCTCCTGCCAACCTAGCAGTTCAAAAGAACATCAAAGTGCAAGTAGATAAATAGGTACCACTCCAGCGGGAAGGTAAACGGCATTTCCGTGCGCTGCTCTGGTTCGCCAGAAGTGGCTTAGTCATGCTGGCCACATGACCTGGAAGCTGTACGCCGGCTCCCTCGGCCAATAAAGCGAGATGAGCGCTGCAACCCCAGAGTTGGCCACGACTGGACCTAATGGTCAGGGGTCCCTTTACCTTTTATGATAAGGAGTGCCTTCCATCAGCTTCAACTGGTGGCTCAGCTACGCCCCTATCTGGACAGGGGTAGGCTAACTACTGTCGTCTATGCTCTGGTAACTTCAAGGTTAGATTACTGCAATGCGTTATACCTAGTGCTGCCCTGAAGACAGTTTGGAAACTTCAGTTAGTGCCGAATTCAGCGGCCAGGTCACTAACCGGAGCAAGTCGGAGCATATTACACTGATCCTGGTCCCACTGCACTGGCTACCAATTAGTTTCCGGGCCCAATTAAAATGCTGGTTTTGAGCTATAAAGCCTTAAACGGACCAGGACTACAATACCTCAAGGACCTCCTCTTTCCATATGAACCCACCTGGACCCTCAAATCATCTTCTGAGGCCCTCCTTTTTGGTACATCAATCACAGAAAACCAGTGGTGTGGTATGTAACATTCCCACACAACTGCAACGCAGAGGAATGAAACTCCCAACACTCCTTCGTGTGCCTCCTCTTCGAGAGGTGCGGAGGGTGGCGACACGAGAGCGGGGCCTTCTCTGCAGTGGCTCCCCGTCTGTGAAATGCTCTCCCCAGGGAAGTTTGCCTGGCGCCTCCATTATACACCTTTAGGTGCCAGGCAAAAACCTCCCTTTTGGACCAGGCCTTTGGGTGACCTGACATCCAACACCCTTCTAGAATGTGGCTGGTTTTTGGGAGGACGGTGTTACTGGGTTATTGTTTTTATTCTGATTTTATATATTGTGATCTTTTCTGTGAACCGCCCTGAGACGGTATATAGGGTGGTTTATAAATTCAATAAATAAAATAAAATAAATAAAGGAGAACCTGCTTGCCTCATCAGGGCCAAGGGGGCATATCTGGTCCGGAACCCTCTTCTCACACGAGCTGCCCAGATGCTCCTGGAATTCAGAGACATGCATAGCTGTCAACTTTTTCCTTTTCTTGTGAGGAATCCTATTCGGAATAAGGGAATTTCCCTTAAAAAAGGGAAACGTTGACAGCTACGGACATGTTGCCTTCATTACTGAAAGTGGTAGCTGTTGTTGAAGGGGTCGCCTTTACCATAGCTGTCAAGCATCCCTTATTTGGCGGGACAGTCCCTTATCCCAGCGCCATGTCTCGCTGCTGTCCCTTATTGATGATGTCCCTTAAATAAGCTACTGAAGGTAATGGGGCCCTTTCTATGTCCAGCTGTCCTTTGTCAACAACAAATTGTTGCTTTTTTGTGTTGAATATATGCTATATGGTAATTTATGGACCTAATAGGTATCTAAAGCATTTGCATGCAACAAAATATGTATTTTATCAAAGTAATTGTTGATCCCTTATTTTGGCTGCTAGTCCCTTATTTTCAAATCTGTAAGTTGACAGCTATGGCCTTTACGTGGGGGGGGGGGTGCGGGTGCGGCAGCGTGTGGAACCACCCAATTTTTAATTATTATTGTTACCATTCAGGGTTTTTTGCATGAGCACCGTCAGTTTCCTTCTGCGAAATATGCATTCTGCGGTCCCCATGGCAGTTCCTTAAGATTTCCAAATGTGCTCCCCGGCCCCCCAAGAGCTTGAGGGACAACCAGGGCTGGTCTACTTTGCAGGACTGTTGAGAAGATAAAATTGGCGAAGGAGCAGAAGGTCGACGTCCCCTCCCCTTCGATCTTCAAAGGTGAAAATCATGGCAACACAAGAACAGGCCTTTTCAGTGGTGGCTCCCTGTTTGTGCAATGCTCTCCCCAGGGACGCTCTCGCCTGAAGCCATCATAATATCGCTTTAGGCCCCAGGCAAAACCTTTCCTCTATAACCAGGACTTTGGCTTTTTAATAACCTGTGGCCTTTTAGAATTGGGTGGGAAGTTTTTAATATATTTCCTTCCCTGCCCTCCGGTTTTAATGCATCTATGTGGGTTTCAATTTTTTTGCAATTCGTGTTGCGTTGCAATAAGTCCTGCAGCAGCAGCAACTGGTGGTGCTTCCAGGCTGCTGGGGGAAGAGGCTTGCCATCATTTCCCTCCCGGACATTTGCCTTCTGCTGCCATCAGCCTCCTCTAGAGTAGGGCTAGGGGAGCCAGCTGCGTGTCCTGTAGTTCTCCCCTCTGCACTGCATTGAAGCAAAATTCCTTGGTTTGCAAGACCCTTAACGAAACCTTTAAAGTCGGTTAACTCTTTCTTTTGCTTTTGTGTTTGTAAGCCTAGATTGTTGTTGTAATACTGAATTTATTCTGTGTTTCCCAAACTCTTGATTCCTGGTCATTTCTGAATAGGCTGACATGCAATGCATTTCGTATAATTTGATGTGGTTTTTTTGGCTGCAAGCCACTTTGGACACAGCCGATTGTGGGGAAAGCAAGTAAATTCAACCAACCCATTTAATAAATGATAAAATCATATTTTTTTTAAAAAAAATCAACAGCCGACACAGCAGAGCTCCAGACCAAGAACACACTTTATTCCAGGGTTACAACCACCATTTCACCATTTCCCGAGCTAGCCACAGAACCACACGAATGGCTCAAGTGCCGTTAACGTCCCCCTTTTCCAAAAAATTTCTACAAGCCTATTTTTTTTCTTCTTCCAAGACGACGGTCACTACTAACACGACATTTACCAAGAAGGAAACCCAACAGCGCTTTCTAGCACCACTTTGCAGGTGGGACGTGATTATTATCATCATCATCATCAATCATCACCATTATTATTATTATTCATTCTGTTGCTGCACCTGCGGAGAAAAACTGTCAAGCATTGGGAGAGGTTTAGAAGAAAGGGGTGGGTTGGGGGTGCGCTGCCCCCCCTCCCCAGGCCCTCTGCTGGCCACAATCTGTGGAGTTTGTACCTGAGAAAGAGTTTTATTTTTATTTTTTTATTATTATAATATCTTATTTTTAAGTCTTCGACAAACCACACACCCACGCACGCACACCCACGGAAGCAAAATTACAGGCGGCAGGACTGCGGAGGAAGGGGGGGGGGAAGAGGTTATTCACAGCGGAAAGGAACCGGCGGGGGAACAGAAGCAAGCTCCAGACATCTCTAACATCGCACACATTTCTTCTTCTTCTTCGTGTGAATTCACCACTGAGCACCATTTTTTTATTTTTACGTTCTCCCCCTTACAGACACAACACCCCAACCCACCCCAACCCGAGAAAGAAAGAGAGAAAGAGAGAGAGAAAAATCATATAAACTGCTCCGAGAGAGAGTCAGGGCAAGAGGAAGCATTGGAGAGAGAGTTTGTGCTTGGAAGTCAGAAGGAAGGGCGGCAGGCAGGTGGGCAGTCGGCTTACGGACCACCTGCCCGGCCTCCCCGGGGTTGTAGTTAGAGACGCAGCAGGTTTTGATCCTGCCGGACTCTGGGTCCTGAGGAAGGTTTTCTATATTTATTTTTGCCTGAAGACATTTGTAAACTCTTGAGTAGCACTTGAGGCCAGGCTGGTCCCCATGGGCATGGGGTAGGGGGCCCCTGCGGGCAAGGCGAGAGAAACGCCCGTCCGAACTGAGGACGGGCGCGAGACAAAAAAAAATAAATAAGGGGTTTTTTCGGGGAGCAGACACTGGCAAAGATTTCGGAGGAGCTGGCATGGTGGAGGGTTTTCTGCATGGGGGCGGATTCTGCACCCCACTGTCCCCTGCTTTGAGAAAACCAGAGTTCTCGACACCTGAGGCTCTCCTTGGCACGGGCGAAGCGCCAACCAGAGGGCCCTGAATGTCAAAGTTTCCTAGCCAGGGCTTTGCCCCAAGACACGTGACGAAAGACATGAGTAGCTTGAGGCATGGGCAGAGTGTTTTCTGCACCACGCTGGGTGAGGAAGTGGTGGCAGGGCTCCCGGGTAGAAATCAAGTGTTTGTCAAGCTCCAAAACCTCTCCGTATGACATTTGGTACGGCTCCCTGTTTCTGGGAAGGAAATAGCAGGTGGGACTCGGGTTCAAGATCCCAGTGGTGCAGCTCCATACCAGAAGAACGTGGGCTGAAACGGAATACGTACTTCACAGCCATCTCCCCGGTTGAGCTTGGGCAGGAACAATTACCAGCACAACCTGGAGGTTTAAACCTGCAGCCTTCTGCACTCAAAGCAGTGCCTTCCCTCCGAGCCCCTGCTCTGCATGCAGAAGGCCGTAAGGGTCACTGCGACGCATGCAATTTGTGCATCCGCGTCATCTCTGGATTTCCCACCGACACCGGGGGAAACCAGAAGGACTGCCAACTTTTCAACCGCCTTTACGGGGCAGCGCGATACGGGGATTGGCTCTCCACGCTCGGAACAGATTCTGGCGTCTAAACAAACACAGGAAATGGCCTGATCCTGGGTCAAGCTATGGGCACATCTAGGCTGGCGCAGGAACACACACAAGAAGGAAGTTGCCTTGCATCAGACCATTGGTCCATCTAGACCAGTATTGTCCACACTGACTGGCAGCTGCTCTCCAGGGATTCAGCCTCTCCCTACCTGAAGATGGTTTTGGGGACTGAACGTGGTGACCTTCTGCATGCAGGGCAAATGCTGTACCCCTCAGCTAGGACCCTCTCCAGAGTCTTCCCCATCACCTGCCATCGAGTCCTTTTTTAAACGGAGGGCACCAGAGATTGAACTTTGGCATGCAGGCCAGGCACGGAGGAGCATGTGGGGGCAGCGATGGGGGAATCGGACCCACAGGAGAGGATCTTGGCAACTCCACAACTGCCCCCCACGGGGCTGCGTCACGAAGGGTCCACGGACCCCAGCATCCCCACGGAGGCTGCAAAGACCCTGGAACGCATCTCTCAGGCGTGGCTCTACCACTCCGATTGCAACCTCAGGAGTGGAGGCCTTTGGGCTGTTTGGGCAGCAAGCTCCATCCCCAGAATAGCAGAACTTTAGAGTTGGAAGGGACCCCGGCGGTCATCTAGTCCAACCCCCTTTCAATGCAGGAATCGCAATGCAACAGGGAAACGCACAGCTGCAGAGAATGCAATCTGGCTTTTCACATGCACTAGCCAAGTGAGCGAGATCCAGAGCAGCAATCAAAGGGACTCAAATGCAAATCCTGACCAAGACAAGTCTTAAGTAATAATAATAATAATAATAATAATAATAATAATAATAATAATAATAATAATTTATTATTTATACCCCGCCCATCTGGCTGGGTTTCCCCAGCCACTCTGGGTAGCTTCCAACAGAACATTAAAATACAATAACCTATTAAACATTAAAAGCTTCCCTAAACAGGGCTGCACAATTCAAAGTGTTGGTGCTGACCTTTAAAGCCCTAAACGGCCTCGGTCCAGTATACCTGAAGGAGTGTCTCCATCCCCATCGTTCAGCCTGAGGTCCAGCTCCGAGGGCCTTCTGGCGGTTCCATCACTGCAAGAAGCCAAACTACAGGGAACCAGGCAGAGGGCCTTCTCGGTAGTGGCGCCTGTCCTGTGGAACTCTCTCCCACCAGATGTCAAAGAGAAGAACAACTACTAGACTTTTAGAAGATATCTGAAGGCAGCCCTGTTTAGGGAAGCATTATTATTATTATTATTATTATTATCATCGCCTACCTCACAGGGTTGTTGTGCGGCAATAAAACAGGAGGAAGAAGAACCCCATGTGCCATCGCAAAACTCCTGGGATGGAAGGCAAGATAATCACTTGGCAGATCCAGAGCTCTCTTGCAGAGAGCCAGGACAAAGCAAAGCAGCCACCTTTAAACCTGCAAGTAACATTCAGACAATCTAGCATCCGAATGATATTTTGCAGTTTACCTGAACTGCATCAAAAAAAAATTCATCAAAAAAATCTCCATCCTTGGAGGCTTTTAAGCAGAGTTTGGGTTGCCATCTGTCAGGGATGCTTTAGCTGAGATTCCTGCCTTGCCGCGGGTTGGACTAGATGACCACTGGGGTCCCTTCGAACTCCCAAGATTCTACGATTCTGTGATCTCTGCTGGTGTCCAGATGAGGATAAAGGGATTGTCCCAAGCGCAGCATTGGTCCTTTGGGAGTTCCTAGAGCTCTGGGAATGCGAGGGGGCTTTCTAAGATTAGCAAATATAATTAGCAAAACTCGCTGTGTCTAAAATAAACGGGGAATGGAGATTGCTCTAGGGAAGGGATTTTTTTGTATTAAAAAAAAAAAAAACCAGCCCTGAAAACTAGGCTCAGCTGTTTTGAGGGGTGCAGGGAGACAAGAAGAGGTCTGGGATCCTGCAAAGGCAACAATCGGTGGCTGAATTTCAGCCACAGATAAGGCCTAGCCTCTGCTTTCAGCGCCAGGGTTCAGCAATTGAGCTCTTGCCCTCATAATACATTTCTGAGCTGCCAGTCCGTGCAGGCAGTATTGAGGCAGATGGCTTCAAGGTCTGACTCAGTATAGGGCAGCTTCCTTTGTTCCCACATAAATGAGACCCGAGCAGAAAAATGCCCTGGTGGATTCTGCCTCATGGGGCTGCAAGGGACACCAAAGGTCATCTAGCCCAACCCCTTGCTATGCATGTTCATTCGCATTTGCGCATGGCGTTTCTGGGTGCCCTAGTGCCTTGCAGAGAGTAACAGAGTGAGGCAGCTGTGGAGGGCAACAGCTTCTGCCTTTCCTTACACTCCCAGCTGCCCAAAAGTTGCTCATTCATTGGCACAATTTATCCCCATTGCTGAACACAGGCTCCTGAATTGCAGGCGGACGCCTCCTCAAGTGCCGTGCTTGAGTGCAGATTCCTGCCTTGCCAGGGGTTAGACTAGATGACCGTCAGAACCCCCAGCCAACTCTACAATTCTATGATCCCGGGCCTTGCAGAGGGAGCAGCCCTTTTGGATAAAGCCCATTCGCCAGGCGGGCGGCAGGTCCTGTACAATTTGTAAACCAGAGCCTCGCTTCCAACGGCAAGTGGCTGATTCCATGAATGGCACCTTCCTGCAGCATTCCCCAACCTGGTGCCCTCCAGGTGTTCTGAACTACAACTCCCAGCTCTCTGAGCACCAGCTGGGGAAACAACTGCTGGAGCTTTTGCTCCCCGTGGACGTTTCCACGCTCCAGCCAGTTGCACACATAAAGTTTAAATCATGCCCCACACACTTTGCAATAATGAGCTGCAATTCCTGTATTGCCGGGGTTGGACTAGATGACCCCTGGGTCCCTTCCCACTCTACAGTTCTGATTCTATAAATGTGAACATAAAACTTAATGCCGGTCAGAATGTCCATTTGGCTGGCAAATGCTGTGCTCTCCCCTAGCCAGAAACATGCACAAATTTAACAAGCCCAAAGAGGTCCAAAATGTGGTTTACAATGCCTTCCAGGTGTTAAGTCAAGTTTCAACCCCAATTTCCTCATCTAGGCCTGCCTTCCTTCCCCTAAGTAGCCTCTCCCCCCAGGCAGATAACCTCCACATGCTGTATGTACAGCAGACCACAACTCCCATCAGCTCCAGCCAGCTGCCCTAGAATAAAACTACAATTCCCAGAGTTGCTTGCTGGAGGGAGTAACCCTTTCATAAGTCACCTTAAATGTGCAGCGCAGGGAACGCCTGTATTTGGGAATGGGAAAGTGAAGCTGGAGTTTTGCGATCTGTAAGGCTAAACTGGGTTAATTGCCACGGCTTGGGAATCACAGTTCTGCAAAGCTCCGGGCAAGACCCAGAGGAAATGGATTTGTATCCTCAGATAACTAGAATCCCTGGAGTTTACTGCAGAGGGGATGTAGATCAGGGACAGAACACCTGCTCTGCATGCAGAAGGTCTCGGTTTTAATCCCTGGAAACTGGGCTGGGAGAGAGAAACATGTGTCCGAATCAGGAATTCAGACTCATGAGGACTGGGGTCTTGACTTGTTTTAAAAAGAGAGGCCACAGTTCAGTTGCAGAACACCTGCTTTGCATGCAGAAGGTCTCGGGTTCCATCCACAGCAGGGCTAGGGGACGTCCCCTGCCTGTCACCCAGGAGAGCTGTTGCCAGTCAGTGTTGGCAGTATTGAGCTAGATGGACCAAGAGTCTGACTCAGCGCTAGACATTCCTCCCTACGGAGGGGCTTCAGCCAGGGCTATGGGTGCTGCTGTGTGCCCATCTTTCCCCAGCGACCACAGAACAAATCTGGCTGTCCAAAAAAGGCACCGAAAAATGCCAATGTCGGAGGCACGCTTCCCTGCCAAGAAACCTGCCTTCCCTCCCCAGGTGGAAGGGGCAGGACCTGCCTCGCTACTTCCACCGGGAGCGGTTGCCAAAGGGCACCTCCTTCCACCTCGCTGCCCAACCACAGCCCATCGCCGTGTCTCCCAGGCAGCTTTCAAGGCTCCCTTGCCAGCCGTACCCTCCTTGCAACGAGCCGGCTATGCCTTGAGCCCGTGGGATTTCCCTGGCGTGGGCACAGGGAGGTGGGAAGGTGCTGGCATCACAGAGGGACCCAACCCAGGCAGAAAACCTCCTTGCTGCTAGCCAGCCACCGAGACTTCGACTGCCCTCCTTTCCGCCAGGGAAGCCGCTGGGTAGCCTCTGCCGACAGCCAGCAGGGAGGCTGGATTTGACCTTCGGTGAAAGTCACGGCCCCCTGCAGGTTGGGGGAGTTGCCCTCTGTCCGTCTCAGGTGAGCCTGAGCTTCCCATCCCAGGGACCCCCCACCCTGAGAGATTCCCTGGCGCTAGCAATCTCCTTGGCCAATGCCCAGAGAGGCTGGAACGTGGCAACACAGAGGGAGTGGCAAGGAGGGAAGGATGCCAACAAGACCCCCGGTCTGCTTTGGACGCAGCACGCAAGAGGAAGGAGGGACCCACAGCTGATGCCCGTGGCATGCGCCTCTAGGGGGAATTGGGGAGGGTGGCATTTTTGGGTGTCGGTGACAGGAACCGGCTGCCCACGAGAAGAGGGCATGTGCAAGCATCGGATCCACGTGAACACCACGTGGGCGCCGCCCGGCTGTGCTTTTCCCCAACCCGGTTCGGGAGCGTGTTTTTGTGCGGAAAAGAAAACAAAACAAAAAAGTTATTGTGAAACGAGGACCCGGAAGCCCTGCCCACACCGGGTGCAAGACGGGCGGCAAAATGTTCCTGAAAATCTCTCTGAACGCGACGCGATCCAACGTGGAGGATCTCTTTCCTGGGAGCCATTTAAAATGGAACAGAAGGGGGAAAGGGTGGGCAGTTGGGGGGGCGGGTGTCAGGTAACCGAAGGACAGAATACACACCCCACCCACACACCACCACCACCCGGCTGCCCACCGCAAGACAAGCGCTGAAATGGCACGGAAATCAACGTGGAGAATTGGAAGCTTGCAAGAGGAATAAGGAACCGAAAGCAAGGAGCGTGGGCAAGGATAAGAAGAGGAGAGGAATGGATCGGTGTGGAAACTGAGGGGGGGGGCGACCTCCGCCTTGGATGGCGGAGGAGCTGGGAAGCAGCTGCAAGGAGGAAGAGGCGGGGGACGGGGGGGAGACGGCTGGAGAGGCTTGCAATGGGGGGGGGGAACCTGATTAGACAGTCAAATTTCATGGGTAAATACACACTACATCGAGCCCGGATCCCTCCGTGGCTTGTGGGGGGTGAGAGGAGATGAGGAGCCCAGCCCCGGCACGCCATCCCTGCCGAGCCAGAGCGTGCCGGCAAAGTGGGTGTGTGCGGAGCGGGGGATGGGCTGATGGAGAGCTCGCCTTTGAATGCAGCCAAGGCAAGAAAATGGAGATACCTGATTCCTGCATGTAAACAGCTGGGTTTCTTTTTCTTTTTCTGAGACAACCTGATTGCGGAGAAGTGAGAGTTTACCTGGCTAAGGGATTCAGTACGTGAAGACTAAGTCTGAGATGCTCGACATCAGCCAGTCCCCAGCGATCATCTCAGTCACCTCCGGGGTGCAATAATCCGGGAACTCAAAGTGAGACGTGGCGCCCAGGGGGAAGAGGTCCAGGTCTTTGTCGAAGACGGACCAGTCCGGCGTCCCGCAGGGCGTGTTGGGCTGGGCTCGGGCGGGCAGGAAGCTCAAGAGCTCTTCTTCAAACTCTTCGTCCGACGAGGCGAAGGAAGACAGCGGGGACCGGGTAGACGCTGGAGAAGGGGTCTCCGAGGACCTTGCCTGGTCCGAAAAGGACTTGGCAGCAGCAGCAGCACCAACCTCGTGGTCCTTTGGGTCGCCGGAACTGCCCACCCACGCTCCTTTCTCGCCGCTCGCCGGCAGCACGTGCCAGAACTCTTTGCCGGGAGTTTTTGGGCCGTCGTCAAAAGGCGCCTCCATCAGCCGCGCTTCCAGCGGGTCGTCATCCAGCTCGGGCGTCGAGCGTCCCTCCTGGCTGCCGCTGCCACCCTGCTTGGGGGGCTGCCTTCTGCCGGACGCCACCCTCCCGAGGACGGAGGGCTTGATCTTGACCGAGACCCTGGGGCGGGACTTCGCAGTGCCCACCTTGCCCTTCTTCCTGGGCCGGTACTTGTAGTCTGGGTAGTCAGCCATGTGCTTCAGTCGCAGCCGTTCTGCCTCCTTGACAAAGGGGATTTTTTCCGAGTCCTGCAGGAGCTGCCAACGCCGGCCAAGGCGCTTGGAGATCTCAGCATTGTGCATGTCCGGCCATTGATCCATGATTTTCCGCCGCTCGTTCTGGGACCACACCATGAAGGCGTTCATGGGGCGTTTGATGTGCCCGCTGGGAGTCTTGCACCAGCCCGGCTCCCCTTTGGCATCCTTCAGCAGCAGGGCATCCTTGGGGCACACCTCCCGCTTGCCCTCCGACCCCCGGCTCCGCACGCTCCTCTGCTGGACCATCCTGCCCCCCTCGTCTTCCACGTTCCAGGCGCCGCTGAGCCCCGGGTTATTTTCTCATCATCCGGCGAGGGGTGGGCGGATCTGCCGCTCGCTCGTCCGGGTGCAAGAGCTCCTCTCTCTCTTCCTCCACGCCCACCCTGGCTGCCGGCGAGCTCTGCCTGGGCGCCCACACCCCCCTTTTAACTCAGTCGCTGAAGCAGCTGGCTGGCAAATTGACAGAAGTGGTTGTGGCACTTCGGTTGTGGCACCTTCCGCAGGCGCCAGACGAGCGGCGAAGGGAGCCGGGCCGGCGGTGGAGAGAAAGAAAGAATGAAGGAGGGAGAGAGGGGTGATCTTTGGCAAGAAAAGCCGGCCGGAGGGCAGGAAGGGGTGGGTGGACGTCCGCTTCAGGCAGGCGAGCCCTTCAGGTGCCGAATCGCTCGGGGATGCGAAGGAGAGTCACGACTTTGCTGCTCGGCTGCTGAGCTTCCAGGGCAAGACCTGAGAACGAAGGAAGGGAGGGAACGGCAGAGGGTCTCGGTCTTTTGCCCCTCGGCTGCCCTCCACGCCTCTCTCTCTCTTTCCCCAGTCAGCCAGCTCACGCCCACCCCTCTCGCTGGCTCCTCTCGGCTGCCTTCTCTTATAGCCCATCCCCGCCGACAGCCCCCTCCTCCTCCTCCTCTTTCCCCCCTCCCAGACGGGCCCCTCCCCTCCTGCACAGTCTAGGGGCTGCTGCGCACACATTGCTCGCTCGGAGTAAACACCCAGGTGCTCATTCTGTCAATGGGAAGCCCCGCCCACCCGGGGACGTCATTGGTTGCGGGGCAGGAATGGAGGATTTGCATCCCCCAATAGGGGCGCAACGGGGAAGGAGTTGCTGGAGAGAATGTCAAAAACTTTCTCGCCTCCGCCACCATCCTAAGCACAGACCACCGCCCCCTCCGCAGCCCACCCGGAGCATATCTGTTACCTGAGACCGGACCCCCTAACAACGCTCTCTCTGCTTCCTCGCCCCCCCCCCCAGGATTGACCCAAGGCAGGGGGTTTAATCGCCAGACCTTTCCTGTGCCACTGTCTGGCTTTCTATTCCCGTCAAGTTCACAGGCAAACCTGGTTTGTTTGCTGGTTTTTTCCTGCAGGGAAAAGAGAAAGGAGTTTTTGCAAAAAATATTTCAGATTCCTCAGCATCAGGAAATTGTGCGCAAATATGCTGTGTGCTTGTGTGTGTGTTTGGAGGAATGGATCGAGAGAGAGAAAAAAGATGTTTTAAACATTGACCCAAGACAGCACGGGCGAATGCCAACTTTTCAACTGCTGCAAAACAATGCCTGCAGATGTGGCGGCTGTTAAAAGGCAGAGCTGCAGAGGTCAGCGGGAAAGTTGGCAGTCCCTGTACACCTGGGAGTTTTCAAGATAGTGTTTGGTCAGCTGGGCACTGGAGATTCAGAATCCAGCTCAGGGGCCGACAACCTCCCTTCCTACACCCAGTGCAAGACCCCAAGTTAGTGCTAGGATTCTGCGACAGGCACAAGGCGAGGGGACGCCAAAGGCCATCTAGCTCATCCTTGCTGCGCCCACAGGTCAGTCTATTCAACCTGCAATGTGACACGTGGCAATCACTTTCCTGCACGAGCTAATTTGGCATTTTTTAAACTGCTTGCACTTTCAGAAGAGCCATAGGTCACGGGCAGAGCATCCATCTTGCAAGCAGAATCATAGAAACATCATCATCTATTGTTTATACCCAGACCATCTTAGAGTTAGAAGGGGCCTGAGGGTCATCTAGTCCAACCCCCCCCCCCAATGCAGGAATCTCGACTAAAGCATCCAGGACAGATGACCATCCAACCTCTGCTTAAAAACCTTCAAGGAAGGTCTCAGGTTTAATCCCCAGGATCTCCAGGTATGCCTGGGGGAATCTCCTATCTGAAACCCTGGAGAGCTGCTGCCAGCCAGTGTAGACAATACTGAGAGGCCCCAATGGCCTGACTCAGTAGAAGGCAGCTTCTTATGCTCCTAGTAGTAGAAGAAGTTTGGCTTTGATATCCTGCTTTATCACTACCCAAAGGAGTCTCAAAGCGGCTAACAATCTCCTTTCCCTTCCTCCCCCACAACAAACACTCTGTGAGGTGAGTGGGGCTGAGAGACTTCAGAGAAGTGTGACTGGCCCAAGGTCACCCAGCAGCTGCGTGTGGAGGAGCAGAGACGCGAACCCGGTTCCCCAGATTATGAGACTACCGCTCTTAACCACCACACCACACTGGCTCTTCTAGTATGCTCCTAGAAAGCTTTACAGTTCACTTTGGTAATGGCACTCAACACACAACGCTGCGTTTTATAATCTCCAGTGCTCTAACCAGGGGTCAGCAACCTTTTTCAGCAAGGGGCCGGTCCACTGTCCCTCAGACCTTGTGGGGGGCCAGACTATATTTTTGGGGGGGAATGAATGAATTCCTATGCCTCACAAATAACCCAGAGATGCATTTTGAATAAAAGCACACATTCTACTCATGTAAAAACACGCTGATTCCTGGACCATCCGCGGGCCAGATTGAGAAGGAATTGGGCCACATCCGGCCCCTAGGCCTTAGGTTTCCTACCCCTGCTCTAACCGACATTATCCTAACAACAGCCCTGTATTACTTCCTCCAAGCTGCAGAAAGTGGCTGAGAGACAGCGGCTTTCCTATGGCAACATTTAAATGGCTGAAGGCATCCTGACTCACAGCTGCCGCTCTTAACCGCTGCTCTTCAAGCGCTCTCGCCGCAGAAACTAGAAATGGGAAAGGCAGCATAGTGTGGTGGTTAATGTGTCAAACTACGACCTAGGAGACCAGGGTTCGAATCCCCACTCGAAGCCCCCTGGGTGACCTTGAGCCAATCCTTGCCCCTCTCAGCCGACCCTTCCTCACAGGGTTGTAGCAGGGGTTAAATGAGGAGTGGGGGAGAGAACCCCGTAAACTGCCTCGGGCTCCTTGCAGGAAAAGGGGAGACGTAAATGCCACAAATGACAACATTTTGGAGGTCCCAAGTCGCAAGGTGGTTAGATTGGTCTCAACTAGGGCCAGGGCCTTTTCAGTACTGGCCCCGACTTGGTGGAACGCTCTGTCCCAAGAGACCAGGGCCCTGCGGGACTTGACATCTTTCCGCAAAGCCTGCAAGACAGAGCTGTTCCGCCTGGCCTTTGGTTTGGACTCGGCCTGACCCTTATGTTTCCCTCCCCTTCTGGTCTTGATCTATGGGCTACTTTTAAAATGAGGCTGCATTTTAAATTGCATTTTAACCTGTATTTTAAATTGGTGGTTTTTAAAAATTATTTATTTATTTATTTATTTATTTATTTTAATTATTATTATTATTATTATGTTTTTACTGTAACTTTAATGGTGTTAGCCACCCTGAGCCCAGCTCTGGCCGGGGAGGGTGGGGTATAAATCAATCAACCGAAAAAACAAACAAACAATACAGAAACAGCTCAGTTGGTTACAGTGTGGTACTGATAATGCCATGGTTGCAGGTTCGATCCCCTTATGGGACAGTGGCATATTCCTTCATTGCAGGGGGTTGGACTAGATGACCCTTGGGGTCCCATCCTTCCCGCTCTACAATTCTACGAAACCTGGCGCTCCCTGGATGTTGTGGACTACAACTCCCATCAGCCCCCTCTTCCAGCCATTCCTGTTGAGGGAACCTGGGCTAGATAGACAAATAGGTAAAGTTAAAGGAACCCCTGACCATTAGGTCCAGTCGTGGCCGACTCTGGGGTTGCGGCGCTCATCTGACTTTATTGGCCGAGGGAGCCAGTGTACAGCTTCCGGGTCATGTGGCCAGCGTGACTAAGCCACTTCTGGCAAACCAGAGCAGTGCACGGAAACGCCATTTACCTTCCCGCTGGAGTGGTACCTATTTATCTACTTGCACTTTGACGTGCTTTCGAACTGCTAGGTTGGCAGGAGCAGGGACCGAACACAGGAGCTCACCCCGTCACGAGGATTCGAACCGCCAACCTTCTGATCAGCAAGTCCTGATCACACCCCTTCGGATAGACAAATAGAATGACCCTAATCTAAGGCAGGCTTCCTTTGTTCCCAGGGTTAGTTAAGACAAAGACAGAGAGCCAAGAATCGAAGAGCTCCAAGTTCGGCAACCTTTACCATCACTGTCTCCGTTCACAAAAGTATTTCCCAAGTCACCCAGCACCTGTGCAGCCATCAGACTGCGGCAAAAGCTGTCAATTTTGACCCATAAGACTCTCTGAATGGTTATTTTATATTTTCATTTGTTTGCATTTAAATGCCGCCCCCTTTCCCCCCCCCAAAGGAGCTCAAGGTGACACGAATGGTTCTCCTCATTTAAGCCCCACAACAGCCCTTTGAGGCAGGCTGGGCTGAGAGGCAATGGCTGGCTTAAAGTCACACAGTCTGATTCATGTCCGAAGGAGGATTTGAACCCTGGTCTCCCAGGTGGACACTCTAACCCAGGCATCCCCAAACTCGGCCCGCCGGATGTTTTGGGATTACAATTCCCATCATCCCTGACCACTGGTCCTGCTAGCTAGGGGTGATGGGAGTTGTAGTCCCAAAACATCTGGAGGGCCGAGTTTGGGGATGCCATGGACTGCAAGAAGATCAAACCTCTCCATTCTGAAGGAAATCAGCCCTGAGTGCTCACTGGAAGGACAGATCCTGAAGCTGAGGCTCCAAGACTTTGACCACCTCATGAGAAGAGAAGACTCCCTGGAAAAGACCCTGATGCTGGGAAAGATGGAGGGCCCAAGGAGAAGGGGACGACAGAGGAGGAGATGGTTGGACAGTGTTCTCAAAGCTACCAGCATGAGTCTGACCAAACTGCGGGAGGCAGTGGAAGACAGGAGTGCCTGGTGTGCTCTGGTCCAGGGGGTCACAAAGAGTCAGACACGACTAAACGACTAAACAACAAAGCTCTAACCACTACACCATGCTGCCTCTGAAGTTAGGCTTGGGGTCGTCAATGTGACATCTTCAGATGACCCTCTTGCCACCCACCAAGGCCCTTCCTGCGTCTCCCATTTTTTTTAAAAAAACTAGGGAGTTTGGCTTCTTTTAGCTGTTTGGTTGGGAGGGCTACCTGTTTTTTGCGGGGGCTGGAGGTCTGGTTTTTTTTCTCCTGTGCTGTATTTGTGTTGGGGGAAAGTGTAGGTGTTTGGCTTGTTTGGGAGGGGAAGGTTCTCAGCATTGCCAGTTTTTCTTCTGTGAAATGGGTATGTTCCTGGTGCCCACACCAGATTTCCAAAGGTGTCCCCGGACTGGAAATGGCTGGGACCCCCCAACACCCATGTACCTGTGAAAATGCCTCTACCTTGCAACCTTTATTTTCAAAACCAATAAAATAAATAAATTGCTTGCCCCATGTCTCCAGGCAAGGAGGGGTGTTAATGGCCCCAGAGGGGACTTCTATTCAGAGTCCCTCTGGGTCATTGTGTTTCAAATGACCCCCCATAAAAACAACAACACCAGACCAGCCAGCCAGATTCTTTCCTTCTGCAAGGCTAGTATAAATCACAAAACCTTACCTGTTCTTTCTGGGTTCTGACACCATTCCGTTGGGTTTTCTCCCCAAAATGAAGCAGATAATATCTGTCTCCCAAACAGCATCCTCAGACTGGATTGTTGCAGCAGTACTGGGGCAGAGGGTGCTTGAAACAGCAAAAGAAAGAGGAACCTCCACTTTTAGTGGCAGTAGACCTCAATATACCAAATGCTATAGAACATGGGTAGGCAAAAACTAAGGCCCGGGGGTTGGATCCGTCCCAATCGCCTTCTAAATCCAGCCTGCGGACGGTCTGGGAATCAGTGTTTTTACATGAGTAGAATGTGTCCTTTTATTTGAAATGCATCCCTGGGTTATTTGTGAGACCTGCCTGGTGTTTCTACATGAGCAGAATGAGTGCTTTTATTTAAAATGAATCTCTGGGTTGTTTGTGGGGCATAAGAATTCGTTCATTTATTTATTTTTCAAAATATAGTCCGGCCCCCACAAGGTCTGAGGGACAGTGGACCGGCCCCCTGCTGAAAAGGTTTGCTGGCCCCTGCTGTAGAATTTGGGGGGCTACCACTTTAAAGGCCCTGCGAAGCTCACAAGCAAGGCTGTGTTGGGTGTTGCTGGAAACAAAATGCGGGGCTAGAGGGACCCCCTGACCCAGGGGGTGCCATCATTTTAGGCCCATGGGCACATTGGGATCTGGGTAAGATGTCCATGGTACCATTGTGCCCACAGGGACCGGGTTAGCAACCCGTACATTTCTGATCCATCAATGCAATAATATTCCCAACTGCAGCCTTAGAACCGTAGAATTGCAGAGTTGGAAGGGACCCTGACAATCATTCAGTCCAACCCCCTGAAATGCAGGAATATGCAGCCGGGAATCAAACCTGCAACCTTGGCATTATCCGCACCATGCTCAATATTGGAGAGGCAGAACTGGGCTGTTTGGGTCACTGGCAGAAACAAGTGATGCTCAGGGAGTGAAAGATAAGATTGCCACTTTTTTTTGTATCTGGAAGAGCTCCTGTCTCATAGCAGCAGCCAATCATATACCTCTGGCCCCAAAAATAGTGAAAATACTTGTTTACTCACACACACACACACACCCCTGGTAGATTTGGCTGGGGCACAGTTGACTCAGAGCTTCCCCTTCAATTCACGCCTCCTCTAAACTATAAATCTAAAGCCGTATCAAACCACTTTAAACCACCACGGCTTCCCCCAAGAGAATCCTGGGAGCTGTAGTTTGTTCAAGGGGCTGAGAGGGCATGGAGACCCCTTTCCTTCTCATAGAGCTACAATTCTCAGAGTTCCCTACAAGGATTGCTTGTTAAAAACCGCCCTGAATTGCAGCTGAGCTCTGTGAGGGGAATAGGGGTGTGTCCTCCGAACTCTCAGCACCCTTAAGATACTACAGTTCCCATGGTTAAAATGATAAGAAAGTGCTATAATTGCATTGTGCAGAAGGGGCCTCTTGTGGCAAAGTTTTTTGCTCAGCTGTGCCCTCGGTCTGCCTTTGCCAACCTGGTGCTACAACTCCCAGCAGCCTTAGCCAGGGTGCCTGTAGTCTGTCCGGGGGTGGGGGCCCCCACCAGGTTACCCTAGGCGGCTCCCCAGACATACCTCCATCCTTTCTTCTCTTCTTGAACCCTGAGTACCTCCAGATCTTGCATTCAGAGTCCTCTGGTCCTTGCATAGCTCTGTGCCCATCCTTGCTGCAGCCCAAATTGGCCATCCTCATCTGGTCGTGGTCAGCTCCCCCCATCAAACTTCCAGTAGAGTCCAGCAGGACAGTCACTGGCTGCAACTTTTGCAGACACCCCCCCCCCCAAAAGTTGACTTCTTACTGCAAGCCTCTTGCTCCCTTTGCAGAGATGTTTTGGGGAGTACGTGGCTCCTCCCCTTCTTCCTGAAATCTCCGCCCCCTTGCTGCCACTAATTCACCCCTGCTAGGTGCAAGACCACGGGGCAATTGGTGGCCAGCTAGCCACCAATTTGTGGCCAAATGTCTATGGCACCCAACCATGCTTTCAGACTGTTGGGCCATCTGCAAAAGCAAGTTGTTTCCCAGCTCCTTGCATTTGCATGCCTAAAGGTGTGGAATTGCAAATTTCGGGGGCAGGTTCTTACAGAAAAGCAGGGAAAAGGAGGAAGTTGCTTCTTCCCGTTGCCACATTTTTAAGGCTGCTCTGGAGATTTGGGCCTTTGTTCCCCTGTTCTTTTGTTCGCTGCAATTGATTTGCAAATCGCCGCTGAACCTCTCTCTCTCTCTCTCTCTGCAAGTGTCCTGCTAACCTTGAACAGAGTTTGGAAGCCTGGGACAGATGGGAGGACACCGGGTTGGCAAAAGCTAAGTTAAGGTCTCGTGAGAAGGTGTGCTTTTAGGTAGCACCTTGGTGTTGAGCAAAACTCCTTTGACTGGCCCAGCAGAGGAGCTCAGATGTTGCAAAGGACTTGAGCTCTGGTCTAGAATCCTAGCATTGCAGAGTTGGAAGGTCATGTATTCCAGTGCCCCACAATGACCCAGGCAGTCTGTGCAATGCTAAAATGACTTCCAGGCTGCGCACCTGGTCCTTCAGGGGCACAGTTACCCCATTCAGGACCAGGGAGCCCCCCCCCCATCCACTCTGGCCCCCAGAAACAACACTTCTGTCTTGTTGGGATTCAACCTCAATCCATTGACCGCCGAAATAAATACAAAAAATTGTCCAGTAGCACCTTAAAGCTCTTCTCGCTTTATTGGCCGAGGGAGCCGGCGTACAGCTTCCGGGTCATGTGGCCAGCAGGACTAAGCCGCTTCTGGCGAACCAGAGCAGCGCACGGAAAGGCCGTTTACCTTCCTGCCGGAGTGGTACCTATTTATCTACTTGCACTTTGATGTGCTTTCAAACTGCTAAGTTTGCAGGAGCAGGGACTGAGCAACAGGAGCTCACCCCGTCGTGGGGATTTGAACCGCCGCCCTTCTGATTGGCAAGCCCTAGGCTCTGTGGTTTAACCCACAGCGCCACCAACTAAATATGTTATGGGTATAAGCTTTCGTGTGCATATGTTATACCCAGAACATACATAGTTGGTCTCTAAGTTGCTGCTGAACAATTTTTATTTATTTATTTCGACTGCGTCATGCCAACACGGCTACCTACCTGAATCTAGAACCATTGACCGCCATGCATTAAATGGGCTTTCCCCAGGAATGCAGCCTAAGACACGTTTGGGACTGTACACCCACAAATCCTATGCTCCATTCATGATTATTCATGCCTCCTGCTTAAACATAAGCATATATGCCACCCTTTATCCAAAGTTCCCAGGCCAGTGTACCACATTAAGGATATGATTTAGTGAGCATAAAAAACCATAACACAGACCATAAAAATAAAATAACAGGCCATAGATTCTTTAATGGTCAAAGGCTTGGGTAAAGAGGGATGTTTTTGCCTGGTGTCTAAAGATATGTAATGATGGCGCCAGGCGAGCCTTTCTGGGGAGAGCATTCCACAAGCAGGGAGCCACCACAGAAAAGGCCCGTTCTCTTATTGGCACCCCTGAACCTCTCGGGGAGGGGGACATATGACAAGTGTAAGGTTGGTTCATATGGGGAGAGGGGGTGCTTAAGTTATTGAGGTCCTGAGCTGTGTAAGGCTTTGTGGGTCAAAACCAGCACTTTGAATTGGGCCCAGAAATTAATTGGCAGCCAATGTAGTCGGGTCAGGATAAACAAATAAGAAGGCAATTGGCCTTGCAGTTCAGGGGCCAAGTCCTAGCATGGTCATTGTGGGCCTTTCTGGGTCATTTCCTCTCTCAGCCTCAGTTTTCCCATCTGCATAATGGGGATAGGAGCTCCCTGCTGCACAGGGTGCTATGAAGCCCAGCACAGTAGAAGGCAACACAGCACACCCTGCAGCTTTTACAGCTCTGTATAACTGATGTCCCACTAGCGTAAAACTAAGGTGCAGAAATTGCTCAGGTGTCTCTTTGCCAATTGCCTTCCTCTCGGAACCCCAAGAATACCACACTGCTTTCTTTCTGCCTCCCTTGTGACACAGCCTGATGCATTAAATTCGCCGTCAGAACCACATCCCAAACTTTTTACCAAACATTGTGTTTTGAACCGGGGCAGATTTCTGGTTTCCGTCGGAAACCACCTCCAGAAGCTGCTAAAACTTGAACCATCCCTTTTTGTCTGCTTGTCTCTCCCACTTTACCAGCCCAACTCCACCAGATGTGTTTCAAAAACCCGCTACTCAGTGCATCTGCTGCCTTTGTAGCCTCAAACTCCAAATTACGGTAGCAACGGGGGCATTTTGTCGAACCCGTCTTGGCGGAGGCATGGAGACAAGGGGAAAGAAAACAGCTTGCAGTAATTTGTTCTTTATTATGCTTATTGTTATCTGGGTTTGAGATTCTCCTCCCAGCACCCCACAGGCTTCTTGAAGGAGACAAACAGAGGCAGAGATTACGCAGCACCGTGGAGATAGGAGCAGCAGCAGCGCCAGGACTGACAGATGTGTTAACATTAATCATGCCCAACTTAAAAGAGTTGCCTCCTTTTCGGTGATTTGTCTCCGGCTAAGTGTGCTGCTGGCTGCAGGGACGCCCAAATGGGGGTGCAGGGAAGGCGCCTGGGTAATGTTGCCTGAGTGACTGGGAGCTTCCTGGGGCAGGTGAGGCTGCCATTGGCTGTTCCGGAGGCGGAGGACTTCCCGGAGCAGGTGAGGTGCTTATTGGTCGCCTGGGCGACTGCAAGGATGCCGGCTCGGGGGTGCTTCTGATTGGCTGCCGGGCTGAGTGATGGGTTATCCGACTGTCTCATCCTGTGGAGGCAGTTTCCGTGGCAACAAGAGTTGCAAAGGAGAACCAGGGGCCTAGGCCGCAATTGGCAGTATTGGAAAGGGGGGGGGGGAGAGAAGATAAAGAATATATGGGAAGGGGGAGAGAGAGAGGGAGGAGTTGTGGAACCCTCTCAAGGCTGCTATGCTTCCTTCGTGGACTGCAGATTTACATGCCTTCCTGGCAGGCCACAGATCAGCCAGACCTCGGTTGATTATATTATTTATTGTCATCTAATAAGGTGTCTGAAATGTAACACAGATCTGTATTTGTCTCCCCAGGTGGTAGCTCTGGTTGAGAGCAGGTGCACAACGGTGCAGCAATAAAACTGCCAGCACATTTGCAAAGCTAAGCAGGGTCCGGAATGGATTCGGATTGGGCGGGGGACCATGTGTTGAGATTCCTGCAATGCAGGGGGTTGGATAGATGACCCTTGGGACCCTACGATTCTATGAATGGCAGCATCTGAGATACTTTCTCACACAGGGCTGGGCAGGGCATAGATCCACATCTACTGGCAAATTGCTTGGTGGCTTCCCCTAGCTTTCTGACCACTGGTTGTTTAACAATAGTGATGACAACAACAAAATGTGTGGTCCCTCTCTACCCCCAGCCCACCCACCCCCAAAGAGACTGCTGAAATGAAGAGAACTGAGTGGGGTGGAACCAGGGTGTGAGTGTTTATTTATTTAAAACATCAATATGCCAGTGTTCTCGAAGCCACCAGCATGAGTTTGACCAAACTGCGGGAGGCAGTGGAAGACAGGAGTGCCTGGCGTGCTCTGGTCCAGGGGGACACGAAGAGGCGGACACGACTAAACAACAAAATGCCACATTTCAGCACCTCTTCTAAAAATGAAACAATTATTAATAGGTAAATAACTAGCCTGTGGTTTATGTCTGAAAGGACCAGGTGCGCAGCCTAGGAGTCATTCTGGACTCACATTTGTCCATGGAGGCGCAGGTCAATTCCGTGTCCAGGGCAGCTGTTTACCAGCTCCATCTGGTACACAGGATGAGACCCTCCCTGCCCGCAGACTGTCTCGCCAGAGTGGTGCATGCTCTGGTTATCTCCCGCTTGGACTACTGCAATGCGCTCTACGTGGGACTACCTTTGAAGGTGACCCAGAAACTACAACTAATCCAGAATGCGGCAGCTAGACTGGTGACTGGAAGCGGCTGCCAAGACCACATAACACCGGTCTTGAAAGACCTACACTGGCTCCCAGTACGTTTCCGAGCACAATTCAAAGTGTTGGTGCTGACCTTTAAAGCCCTAAATGGCGTCGGTCCAGTATACCTGAAGGAGCGTCTCCATCCCCATCGTTCTGCCTGGACACTGAGGTCCAGCTCCAAGAGCCTTCTGGTGGTTCCCTCACTGCGAGAAGCCAAGTTACAGGGAACTAGGCAGAGGGCGTTCTTGGTAGTGGCGCCCGCCCTGTGAAACGCCCTGCCACCAGATGTCAAAAACAGCAACAACCACCAGACTTTTAAAAGACATCTGAAGGCAGTCCTGTTTAGGGAAGCTTTTAACGTTTGATGCATTACAATTTTTTAATATTTTGTTGGAAGCCACCCAGAGTGGCTGGGGAAGCTCAGCCAGATGGGCGGTGTATAAATAATAAATGATGATGATGATGATGAAAGGACAGTGGGTTCATTTCGGGACCAAAAAACAAATTCCTGGCCAATTATGCTCAGAGGAACTCTTGTCTTTAATTCCGGTGTGCAGCCTGTGGCTCTTACAACCCTGTTTTAAAAAAAAGCAAGACAGATCATGTTATGTGAAGTATAAAGGTAAAGGTAAAGGGACCCCTGACCATTAGGTCCAGTTGCAGACGACTCTGGGGTTGCGGCGCTCATCTCGCTTTACTGGCCGAGGGAGCCGGCGTACAGCTTCCAGGTCATGTGGCCAGCATGACTAAGCTGCTTCTGGCGAACCAGAGCAGTGCACGGAAACGCCGTTTGCCTTCCTGCCGGAGTGGTACCTATTTATCTACTTGCACTTTGACGTGCTTTTGAACTGCTAGGTTGGCAGGATATGTGAAGTATGCCCAACCCTTATTTGGTTTGCCTTCTGTACAGAGTAGAAAACTATCTTCTTTGATCTGCTTCTGGGTCTAACCCGTTTTGCTAATACAATTTAAAATATTGTTACATGAAATCATGGCTAGTGTCTATATTGCAGGACAAGCTCCCCATGTCCCATAATCTGCCATTTGGGGATAAGGAAACAGACCTGTCTTGCAGGGGGATAGTAAGGGGATGGGTTGCCAAAAAGAGGTGTGTAAGGCCTAAACCTACTGTCATATGGGGAGAGATGGACCCACATCGGCCCAGGAGCATTGTGGATGTATTCCTGTGCCCCATCTCTCACCCAGTTCCAGTCAGTGTTCAAGTCTTACAGACCTCCAGCCCGAAGCTCTGGCTGATTGTTTTGACACTGACCCATGTTGGGACATTCAGGACAGAGAAAAGAGAAGTGTTAAACTATGGAACTGCCATAGTTTGCAATAGCTCCCAACTTGGATGGCTCTGAAAGAGGATATCTCTGCTTTTTAAGATACTGTCAAAAAAAAAAGCAGAGATATCCTCTTTTGCCAGCAAAGGTCCGTATAGTTAAAGCTATGGTTTTCCCAGTAGTGATGTGTGGAAGTGAGAGCTGGACCATAAAGAAGGCTGATCGCCAAAGAATGGATGCTTTTGAATTCTGGTGCTGGAGGAGACTCTTGAGAGTCCCATGGACTGCAAGAAGATCAAACTTCTCCATTTTGAAGGAAATCAGCCCTGAGTGCTCACTGGACGGACAGATCCTGAAGCTGAGGCTCCAATACTTTGGCCACCTCATGAGAAGAGAAGACTCCCTGGTAAAGACCCTGATGTTGGGAAAGATGGAGGGCACAAGGAGAAGGGGACGACAGAGGACGAGATGGTGGGACAGTGTTCTCGAAGCTACCAGCATGAGTTTGACCAAATTGCGGGAGGCAGTGGAAGACAGGAGTGCCTGGTGTGCTCTGGTCCAGGGGGTCACAAAGAGTCAGACACAATTAAATGACTAAATAACAACAAAAGAGGATAAGGCAAATTCAGGCAGGAGGGGGCTACCCAGACCCTGCAATCTTCATCTGACGCCCTTGTCAGAGTGCCCTGTCCAATAAGGCCTCCTAGATGGCAGTCAGTGGCAGGGTCTTGCCAGTGTTGGCACCCCAAATACAGAATGCCCTTGTCACCTGACTGCTGCTACTTGAATGTCTTTCTGGCCCCTGGAGAGTTTTCTCATTTCCCCCAAGTAGCACATTGTAACCTTTAATGTTGCTTCAGCTCTGTTGGGCTTCTTTTTTTTTTTTTTTTTTTTTTTTTTTTTTTTATTCTCTGCTCTATTTATTCGTAGACCTTTTCAAAATTATCTTATTTGGTGTTTTGTTTCTATTGCGTTCGTTGTGTTTTTAGCTTGTTATTTTTATTCTGTGAGCTGCCTGGAGAACTTCTTGTTATAGAGAAGCCTATAAATAATGGAAGTAAGGAAGTAAATAAGCAAATAAACAGGCCAACTCCTGCAGCTCTGCCTTTTATATTATTATTTTTTAAAAAGCAGTTCCTCAATGTGTAGACGGAAGCAGGACATGCAAAGCTTCACCCCTTCTGCTTATTTCTGTGCATCGGTCATCTTCTGTTAAAGGCACGAGCGCAGGCCAGGCTTTGGTCAGTTGGCAACCGTGCATCAAGGCAGCGTTGGAGGATTTACACAGACCTTTCATAGAACTGTAGAGTTGGAAGGGACCCCAAGGGTCATCTAGTCCAACCCTCTGCAATGAAGGGATCGTTTCCCCAGTGTGGGGCTCGAACCCAAGACCCAGAGATCTACCAGCCCCCTCCTCATTTAACCCCCACAACAACCCAGTTAGGTAGGTCTGACTGAGAGGCAGTAACTGGCCCAAGGTCACCCCTAGTGGTGAGATTTGAACCCTGGTCTCCCAGGTCCTAGTCTAACCACTATACCACACTGCCTCTTCCTTTTACCAAAGGGTAGACAGGAAGATATTCACCCTGGCCTACAACAAAGCTAGTTTTTCTCCACGATATATAGGGACTGATCCCGCAACATAAGCTGGAAAGAAGCTTAGCTGTCAGAATTACATGTGAAGGGGGAATTTTTGTTTCTAATCATGCAAAAATGAAAAGGAATAGGGGGAAAAACGAGGAGAAGAAGCCTGGAGCCTCTTCAGCAAAAATGGTACTTATTGCTATGCAGATATATTCTATATTCCTTTCATTACCATGCTAATTAGTGTTCCTGCCATGGTGTGCCCAGGCAGCTTTCACTAGAGCAAATAGCCCAGCTGAGTTAGATAGAGGGGGGAACGAAGAATTAAGATGATGGAGGAAACTGCCACCCGCCCTGTTCTATCCTCCCGCTCTGCTGAAAGAAGAAGCCGGAGTTATTCAGGCTGCTTGCATCTACGACGCAAGTTTAAGGGCAGATAGGTTGGCCGTGGAGCTTCCAGCTTCAAAAGCAGTCTACCTCTGGATTATACTCACCAAGCCACAACCAGGGATGGAAACGTGTTGTGCCCAAATTCTGCAGGCAAGATTTCTGGGGTGTGGGCGGGTGTGTAGAATGCTAGGCTCTGTGGATCTTTGCCAGAAATCTCGGTACATTTTTACGATCCTGGTCAGAGCCAAGTTTAAATGTTTGCATTTCGTGGAAACGCAGAATTGTAGAATTGGAAGGTGATAGGTGCCATCTCACGCCGGAGATTGCAGGTGCCCACAGCTTTGCCCATTGGCAAATATGTTATTGTGCGTGTCGAAGCACCCACGGCCCCCTAGAATTGGCCCCAGTGCCTAGGGCAGGGGTCAGATAACTTTTTCAGCAGGGGGCCAGTCCACTGTCCCTCAGACCTTGTGGGGGGCCAGACTATATTGGGGGGGGGGGAATGAACGAATTCCTATGCCCCACAAATAACCCAGAGATGCATTTTAAATAAAAGCACACATTCTACTTATGTAAAAACATGCTGATTTCTGAATCGTCCGCGGGCCAGATTTAAAAGGCGATTGGGCCAGATCCGGCCCCCGGGCCTTAGTTTGCCTACCCATGGTCTAGGGTCACCTAGTCGTGCTCACAGCTGTCCCTGAGTGGGCTCAAACCACCAACCTGGGATAGGTCAGTCAGGAAAGCATGCAACTCTTTAAGGGTTGTGGGTTCAAGCTCCATGCTGGGCAAAAGATCTCTGCATTGCAGGGAGGTTGGTTTGGATGACCCTTAGGGTCCTTTCCACCTCTACAGTTCTGTTACTTTATCTTTGAGGTTGAATCCTGACAAGACAGAAGTACTGTTTTTGGGGGACAGGAGGCAGGCAGGTGTGGAGGACTCCCTGGTCCTGAATGGGGTAACTGTGCCCCTGAAGGACCAGGTGCGCAGCCTGGGAGTCATTTTGGACTCACAGCTGTCCATGGACCCACAGGTCAATTCTGTGTCCAGGGCAGCTGTTTATCAGCTCCATCTGGTACGCAGGATGAGACCCCAGCCGCCCTCAGCTTGTCTTGCCAGAGTGGTGCTGCTCTGGTTATCTCCCGCTTGGATTCCTGCCATGCACTCTACGTGGGGCTACCTTGGAAAGTGACCCAGAAACCACAACTAATCCAGAATGCGGCAGCTAAACTTGTGACTGGGAACAGCCGCCGAGACCACATAACACCGGTCCTGAAAGACCTGCATTGGCTCCCAGTATGTTTCCAAGCACAATTCAAAGTGTTGGTGCTGATCTTTAAAGCACTAAACGGCCTCAGTCCAGTATATCTGAAGGAGCGTCTCCACCCCCATTGTTCTACCCGGACACTGAGGTCCAGCACCGAGGGCCTTCTGGCGGTTCCCTCCCTGCGAGAAGCCAGGTTACAGGGAACCAGGCAGAGGGCCTTCTCGGTAGTGGCGCCTTCCCTGTGGAACACCCTCCCACCAGATGTCAAAGAGAACAACAACTACCAGGCTTTTAGAAGACATCTGAAGGCAGCCCTGTTTTGGGAAGCTTTTAATGTTTGATGTATTATAGTATTTTAACATTCTTTTGGAAGCCGCCCAGAGTGGCTGGGGAAGCCCAGCCAGATGGGCGGGGTATAAATATATTATTATTATTATTATTATTATTATTATTATTATTATTATTATTATTATCTTTGTAATGCAGAGTTGGTTTGCCAACAGGCCCTGTGCCGGAACCAGCTCCCCATAGAGCAGATCCTTGGGGATCCTTCTCTACTTCTATATCTATTATTTAAATCTATTATAACCAGTGCTATTTTTTCTAGAAAAAGAGGAACTTCTCTTAGAACGACAAAGGCGCCCACCTGAGAGATGCCGGAACTGAGCTCCTGTGAGCTCCGGTTGAAAAAAACGCCCTGATTATAACCCAGAGATGCATTGTAAATAAAAGGATACATTCTACTCATGTAAAAACACGCTGATTCCCGGACCGTCCACGGGCCGGATTGAGAAGGCGATTGGGCCGGATCCAGCCCATGGGCCTTAGGTTGCCTACCCACGGTTTAGGCGCAGCGGTTCTCAACCTGTGGGTCCCCAGATGTTGTTGGACTACAACTCCCATCATCCCTGAGCTCTGGCCTTGCTAGCTAGGGATGATGGGAGTTGTAGTCCAACAACATCTGGGGACCCACAGGTTGAGAAAGGCTGCTTTAGGGCCTCTCAACCGCCCATCCCATTCTTGATGTCTGAATCCATTCCATGTCCAACTCTATGGGAGACCCCCTCTCCCTCCAAAAACCAGATGCCCCACTTCCTCCAGCTAGAGAGAGGCTCTGCCCTGGCCCTTCCAGGATGAAAACCCGGGTGCCACCTTCCTTAACTGCTGCTTGCTGGCTTGCGCTCAGCCCCACACTGACTGCTGGGGACCTGAGCCAATTTGTTCCCAGGGTCCATCCCAGACTCTTTGCCCAGGGCGAACTCTCTGATGGGAAATGGCATTAGGACCCAGGGCCCAGCAGGGCAGCTGTGATTGGCTGGCGGTGATGTCATCCAGGAGCTACCTAGGTTCTGCCCTAGCCTCCCCCTCCCTCCCTCCCTCCCACCCCCTCCCCTCTTCCTCCCCCCACCCCTCCATTAAACTCCATTTCAAGGGAAAGCAGATTGGCTCGGCTCTGCTGCAAGCTTCAGTTCCCAAGGAGTTAACTTAAAGTGACAGGTGCAGGCGGAGAGAAGCAGATCCCTTCCATGTGGCTCCAAAGGGCTGCCTGAATGTCAAAAGGGATGTTGTGGAGGAGCAGGGATAACCGCAAGCTCGATGCTCGAGAAATGCATGGCTGCGTCTGCCAGGCTCTCGTTGCAAAAAGGACCCTTTTTGCAACATCAGGCAATGGTCCGTCTTGCCAGGCTTGAGCAGGGATGGCGGGAAAGGGATCCCCTCGATCCACTGGTTCACTTTGCAGAAGACCCTTCCTTGCACTGCTGCAGCACGGAGTTGAACTGAGGAACTCCCTGCCACTGGAGGTGGTGGCCACCACCAAGTTGACTGGCCACCCGTTTGCACCCCCACAAAAAAAATGCCAGCTTCATATTTAGAAAACAGGTGTGGAAACGATGAAATTCTTCAAATATAAAATATAAATATTATACGATACGATGCGATACTCTTTATTGTCATTGTCCCATACGGAACAACGAAATTGAAAAATCTACATAAGATATTCAAAACCCGACAAGCCTCCTATCCCAGCTATCCCAGCCTGGTTAGCCCCCTAAAAACTCTGATACCCCATTTTTAAATACAGTGGTACCTCGGGTTAAGTACTTAATTCATTCCGGAGGTCCGTTCTTAACCTGAAACTGTTCTTAACCTGAAGTACCACTTTAGCTAATGGGGCCTCCTGCTACCGCTGCGCCGCTGCTGCGCGATTTCTGTTCTCATTCTGAAGCAAAGTTCTTAACCCGAGGTAATATTTCTGGGTTAGCAGAGTCTGTAACCTGAAGCGTATGTAACCCGAGGTACCACTGTACAATATACTCCCATACAGACTCCTTACAATGCATTTAAAACCAAAATCGCATTTGGATAGAAACCGTTTCTCAGGCGGCTAGTCCTAGTCTTTATAACCCTGGACCTTCTTCCAGAAGGCAGAAGCTGAAATAGATCATTTCCAGGGTGCGCACTATCCTGCGCTATCTCTGCAGCTTTCTTATGGCACCTGGAAGCGTAGATTTGATCCAAGGTGGGAAGAGTGCACCCAATTATTCTCTCTGCAGTCTTGACGACCCTGGACAGCGTTGTTTTTCCCCTGACCGTGCAGCTCCCAAACCACACACAGAGACCATAAGTTAATATGTACACTCTCCACAGTACAATGGTAAAATGCCATCAACAGGTCCTTTGAGAGATTGTTTTTCCAGAGGATTCTCAGAAAATATAGCCTCTGCTGTGCTCTCTTCATCTGGTCTTTGCTGTTTTCTCCCCAGGTTAGGTCATCTCTCAACTCCATTCCCAGAAATCGAAACACCAAGACCTGTTCCACTCACTTCCTCTCAATAATGAGTGACTGAATATTCAATTTACATTTTCTAAAGTCCACAATAATCTCTTTTGTTTTCTTTAAGTTATGGAGTAAGTTGGCAAGTAAAAAGGGGCATTTTCAGGCTCCTGCCAGGTTGCAGCAGCCAATGATCCTCAGTTCCAGGCTCTTGTCTTCAAGGCCTCCCTGGACCCTGTCCTTGTTTCACAGCCCCCTCTGCTGGGTCTGCTGAGGAACTGCATGTCTCCGTACATTGGGAAGAAATCACAGAATCCCTGCCGGGTGGGAAGGGACCCTGAGGGGTCATCTAGCCCAATTCCCTGCTGGGATCACAGGTGAAGAATCCCCGACAGATGGTCCTCCGACCTCTGTTGAAAAGTCTCCAAGAAAGGAGAGTCTCTTCCACCTTCCCCGGGAGACCGTTCCACTATCAAACAGCTCTTAGTATCAGAAAGTTCTTCCTGATTCTTTGGTCAGAATACCTTTCTTATGATTTGAATCCTTTGGCATGGGTGGCACTGTGGGTTAAACCACAGAGCCTAGGGATTGCCGATCAGAAGGTCGGCGGTTCGAATCCCTGCAACGGGGTGAGCTCCCGTTGCTCGGTCCTTGCTCCTGCCAATCTAGCAGTTCGAAAGCACGTCAAAGTGCAAGTAGATAAATAGGTACCGCTCTGGTGGGAAGGTAAACAGCGTTTCCGTGTGCTGGTTCGCCAGAAGCGGCTTAGTCATGCTGGCCACATGACCCAGAAGCTGTACACTGGCTCCCTCGGCCAATAAAGCGAGATGAGCGCCGCAACCCCAGAGTCGGTCACAACTGGACCTAATGGTCAGGGGTCCCTTTACCTTTACCCTGTGGAACAGCGGAAATTCATGAAGCAAAAGGGCTTCCTTCCCACCGTAGACTCCACTGTCAATCTGCACCATCTCCCTCCTCCACTCTACCACCCAGGAACACTTTAATTTCCGGACAGCATTTAGTATTTAGGAGTATGTGGGGTGTTAGGTAGTGGGGGTTGTTCCATCTACGGCAGTTTGCCCACCTTTGGTCCCCACCCTGCACTATGCTCTCACCTGTGGCTCCGAGAAGCTGTCAGCATGTGACAGCGGTCACACCCTGGGAACACCTTTAACTGGCTGGCTGAACCTGGTGAGGGGAGCTGAGGGGAGCCAAATTGCGCTTTGCGCATGCGCAGAAACACCAAACTGCAACCCGTGCGTGTGCAGAGGTGGGTTGCGAAAGCTGCGGGTTGTGAACGTGCATCCCGCATGGTTCACGTTCACAACCCGAGCATTCACTGTATGTAAATCTGGCACTGCCCAAGGAGGTCACTTTGATGCTGCTTATGCTGTGGTTTGACTTCACCCATAGTCTCTTGAGGCAGGTGGGTGCCAACAACAAATTTGGCAAGATTTATTTAAGCGATAGATAGAGACTCCACCCTTCCTGCCTGCCTTTATGACTGTGGGTGGGATGAAGGAAGGTAAAATCTGATCACTCTGTGACTTGACAAAGGAGGCTTAATTTTTCCTAATGGTCCAAGATAGCCGGAGAATGTCTCTTTAAGGGAGCCGTTGTAAGAAAATGGCATCTCTTGAATACATTATGCAATGGGAATCCTATCAGAGCTTGGGTCAGGTGTGATACACCTGGAAGAAAGGATCCATTTGGGAGGGGCACTGATGCGAGATCTTAGCTGTGTGATTTCTGCATTGCAAGGAGTTCAACTAGGTGACTCCTGGAGTCCCTTCCAATTCCTTGATTTTATGATTTCTTGAGACTGCATACACATCAAACATTCAAAGCACGCCCCTCCACAAAGAATCCTGGGAAATTTAGTGAGTTAAGGATGTTGGGAATTGTTACTCTGAGAGATGAACTACAGTTCCCTGAATTTAATTTTTTAGGGTGCTTTAAATGGACTTCAAATGTATGGTGCCCACACAGCCCAGACACACAGACAGAGCAGTTTGGAGACAGAGAGATAGAGAGAGAAACAGAGATGGATCTGTGAGCTTAAGACTGAAGCAGGGGCAGACTTTGGTAATCTTTGGTAATACAGCACCCTGAACGAGGCCAAAATTTGACGCCCTCAAATGGGTCTTCTTGAGTATGGATCTTCTCAGCTTTGTGCCTGCTACTGGGCTCCAAACATCGTGCCTCCCTGCAACAATGCCCAATAGAGCTTCCCTTCTCAGGACTCATTCTGCCTCAGAAGGTGCTGGACCTTCATTGGAGGTCCTTAAACAGTGATTGGACGGTCGTCTGCCAGGGAATATTTCACTGTGATTCCTGCATTTCAGGGGGTTGGTCTGGATGACCCTTGGGGTCCCTTTGAACTCTACAATTCTGAGCACCTATGAGTTAAGACAGGAGCAGGCAACGGCAGAAAGCAGCCTTGTTTTCTGAGCTCCTCGGCGGTCTATCCAAACATATCCCTGCCTTTACTGACTATGGGACTATGGTTACCAGATTTTTTTCCCAATGAATGAGGGGACACTTTTTTAAAAAATACATGCTTTATTATCCCTATTTACACCTATACATCAGCTGTTTTGCTGTCTTGAGAAGTCCAGACAGGAAGAGAAACCTGGGGGTGCAGTTGGAAGCAGAGTTTGAGAACACGACTGTGGGATGTTCACAGATTCACAGATTTGGAAAGGACCTCTGAGGACATCTAGACCAACCCTCTGCAGTAGAGGTACCTCAACTCAAGCAGCCTCAGCTGAAAAGAGCATAAGGCTTCCCTGCTCCAATTTGACTTCTGCAGTTCCCGGCCGTCGGGGACACGCTCTTGTTCTCTCTCACGCTCAGCTGCTCAGCTCTGCATCAGCCGCTGCTCCAGTTGGCCAAGGGGATCGAAGTCCTCTCACCCCTCTGCGCCTTGACCAGCAGAGAAACCACAGCTCTTGCGCCCCACCTGGACAACTGCCCGCTGGTGATTCCCGAGCCTCCTCCAATCTCCCTTCCAACGCTTCTATGGGGAGAGGTGCTGCTGTCCCCGGGTCCAGCTTGCAGGCCTCCCACCAGGTCAACTGGGTGGCCAGTGTGAGGACAGGATGCTGGGCGAGATGGGCTATGGGCCTCATCCTGCAGGGCTGTTCAGGGCTATGCTAGATGGACCAACGGCCTCACTTGGTGTGATGGCCTGGGACTCGGAAGCAGAGGAGACTCAGTCTGCACTGGATCCTTTGCCTTGGGCATCATCTGAGCCAAGTCTGGGGCCTGATCCTGAAGAGTCCCAGTCTGCACAGGTTCCCCTGCAACAAGCACCAGCTGGGCCGAGTCAGGGGCCTGAGCCTGCCCTGGCTCCAGATGCGGGGATTACCTTGTGGCCTCCAGCTGGGCCATCACTTACAGCTGCTCCACTACCGGTTGGGTCAGGGGAGGCTGAGGCGGCCTCTGGGTCTAGTAACCCACCGACGTCTCCCGAGCTGCAGAGACTGAGGTCTGAGAGAATGAGAGACCTGAGTACTCGCAGGAGGAGTGCTCGCCTTCGGGTGAAACAGGGAGGTGAGTCACCGGGGGATCAGGACTGGCCATTACCCCGACAGAGATAAAAGGCTGTTGGACCCCAACCCAGTTTGCGGAAGCAACGTTGCTGTTTGCTAGAACCTGCCTGAGATCCTGTACCTGTCCTTGCCTGGTTTCCTGCCTCGTGTCCTGCCTTGGCCCTGTCGGACTGACTCCTAGCGGAACCTTTGGATTCTGGACCGGTCCTGGACTGCGTTGCACGGGTTACCACAGAGAAACCATGCACCTTGCGCCCCTCCTAGGCAACTGCGCACCACCCACCTGTGACTCCCGAGCCTCCCCCGATCTCCTGCGCCCTTCCCCCTTCGTTTTGAGAATTTCACAGGGTGCAAAAAAAGAGCTTTGCACCTTGCCCAGCAGAGAAACCGCACACCTTGCGCCCCTCCTGGGCAACGGCCGCCCACCTGCAATCTCTCAAAGCGAAGGGGAAAGGGGCAGGAGTGGGGGGGGGCTCAGGAGTCACAGGCGGGTGGTGCGCCATTGCCCAGGAGGGGCGCAAGGCACGTGGTTTCTCTGCCAGGCAAGGTGCAAAGCCATTCTTTCACACGCTTCGATCCCCCACCCAAGTTTTGCCTGTGCAAAAACTACCTTCCCACCCCTCAAGCTGCATGTTACTCCAGGAAAGAAGGGTGTCCTGTTTCCCGGGGACATTTAATGAAATCCGGGGACGTTCCAGGGATGGAATTTGTCCGGGGACAGATTTGCAAATCCGGGGACTGTCCCCGGGAAATGGGGACATCAGGTAACCCTACTTTACTCGCGCTGTCAGCAGCCCTGCAGAATCTCTACGGCGAAAGGTTCATCCAGACACTGAGGTCCAGCTCTGAGGGTCTTCTGGCGGTTCCCTCACTGCAAGAAGCCAAGTTACAGGGAACCAGGCAGAGGGCCTTCTCGGTAGTGGCCCCCGCCCTGTGAAACGCCCTCCCACCAGATGTCAAAGAGAACAACAACTACCAGACTTTTAGAAGACATCTGAAGGCAGCCCTGTTCAGGGAAGCTTTTAATGTTTAATAGGTTATTGTATTTTAGTGTTCAGTTGAGAGCCGCCCAGAGTGGCTGGGGAAACCCAGGCAGATGGGCGGGGTATAAATAATAAATTATTATTATTATTATTCATCCCGGAGCTGCTCCTGGAGATCCTTTGTGGTGATCATTTGCCAGGGACTGCACTGGGTATCTTCTGTGAGCGAAACAGGCACTTCACCACCAGCAGCGTAGGAGCCCATGTGACAGCCACCATCTCCAGCGCAGGAAAGCCGAATCACAAGGAGCTTCTTAAAGCAGCACATGACTATCCCCTGATGGTTGTTACTGCCTTGGCGGAAAGGAGAGGCATGCCGCAGCCAGATGAACTTCCCTTCCGTAATGAGAAGCACCAAGTTTCTAGTCCAGCCTTAGCCAACCTGCTGCCCTCCAGATATAAGCAGCAGTGCAATATCATTGCCCCCAAACTCAGAATTCAGATCTGTTTATTTTCTTTATTCGTAAAAATATTTATCTGCGGCAGTATCGTAAAAACATAACACAGTGGTTTATGACATTATACAAGCAAACAGCAACAGCATAACAAGTTAAAAATAGGTTAAAAGCAAAAAGAAATTAGAAGCAAACATCAATGGACCATTGTGGAAGAGATGCACCCTGAATTTCCTATGTAGGTCTGGTGCAACAGAAAAGTTTTCTGTAGGCATTTAAAAGCTGGCACAGAAGGTGCCTGCTATGGATCAATGTGAATTTATTTACACGTGTGCACAGGTATCATATAGGTGGTTGCAACAGTGTATTGCTTGACAAGCACTCCAGTCTCACCATAAAAAGAATATAGCGTTAGCTACGCCTCTCAGTTTGGTGTCATCTGCAAATCTGATGATCATCCGCTCAATTCCTTCATCCAAGTTGTTTGCAAAGATGTTGAGCAACAACGGGCCCAGGAACGAAACCCTGTGACATCCCCCAGGATGACAAGGAACCATTAGTGAGCACTCTTTGGGTTCCACCACTAAGCCCACCTAACAGTTAAACTATGGAACTCCCTCCCACAGCAGACAGGGATGGCCATTGTAATAAACGAAAATCTGCCCTTATTCCCTTATGGGGGACACAAGAGCCCTTTGTAGTTTCTCCATCGGTCGGAGAAAAGAACAGAGGCCAACCAGAGAATATTGAGAAGCAAAGCAGCTAGTAAGCCTGATCATTATTGAACTGTTTCAACAGGGTGCTCCCCTCACACGCAGAAAAGGGGGAGGACCCAGAACCCAGGTGTGCCTGCCCTTATATAGACATTTTAAATTGCCCCCCCCTGGAGTCCAAGACCACCCCCAGAAGCATCATACCTACATCACAGAAAGGGCGGTCTACAACAGAAGTTGTTTACCTCCTGTCTGGCAAGTTACCTGTTAATGCTCACTTGACTGGATACCCTGGGGAGCCTAGCCAGTCTTTTTGTAATGATAAATACTTAGTTCCTGAGCCAGATCACAGGCTCACCCTATTCATACACAGACATACCCTCAAGACAGGATTTGTGAAAGAAGACAATGAGGAGGCTTTTCCATTTTCCTTTGACTTTGCAGAGAAAACATTTGGTCAGTTTGGGAGCCAAAATCGCTCCAGGACTGCTTTCCTGTGCTGCTTCAGACATGTGGTTTATATATTTATGTATGTGTTTACTTGGTACATTTATGAACATTTATTATATATAAAGGTAAAGGGACCCCTGGCCATTAGGTCCAGTCGTGGCCGACTCTGGGGTTGCAGCGCTCATCTCGCTTTACTGGCCAAGGGAACCGGCGTCCAGCTTCCGGGTCATGTGGCCAGCATGGCTAAGCCGCTTCCGGCGAACCAGAGCAGCGCACAGAAACGCCGTTTCCCTTCCCGCCGGAGCGGTACCTATTTATGTACTTCACTTTGACATGCTTTCGAACTGCTAGGTGGGCAGGAGCAGGGACCGAGCAACGGGAGCTCCCCTTGTTGCGGGGATTCGAACCACCGACCTTCTGATCAGCAAGTCCTAGGCTCTGTGGTTTAACCCACAGCGCCACCCTTATTATATATATAAGACCTTATTTTTTTTAATTTCAGCCACATTTCATTTCATTTCAACCTGGATGGCTTTAAAAGAGAACTAGACAAATTTGTGGAGAGAGCTATTGATGGCTACTAGGCAGGATGCCTCTGCCGTGCCTCCACAGCTGGAGGCAGGAATGCTTCTGAATGCCAGTTGCTGGAAACCCCAGGATTGTGTTCGAATCCTGCTTGCTGGTTTCCCATTGGGGCATCTGCTTGGCCACTGTGAGAACAGGTTGCTGGACTAGATGGGCTTTTGGCCTGACCCAACAGCCAGCTCTTATGTTATGCCTTTGCTATGAGTGTCCTGGTGTCCCCGGGACGTGGGTGGCGCTGTGGTCTAAACCAATGAGCCTCTTGGGCTTGCCAATCAGAAGGTCGGCGGTTCGATTCCCTGCGATGGGGTGAGCTCCCGTTGCTCGGTCCCAGCTCCTGCCAACCTAGCAGTTCGAAAGCAGGCCAGTGTGTCAGGAGTGCGTGCAGCAGCCAGGCCCTGTGACCAATAGGACTTTGCAGGACTGGGGCTTTCTTAAGTTTGTTCTCAAAAGGCAAGGTGCTGCCGCACAGGTGAGGCTGATTGGTAACTCACAGCACCTGGTGGCAAGAGCCGGGAAGGGATAAAAGGTCAGCATTTCCCTTTGGCTCTTTGCCACAGCAACACGCTTCCTGCCTTGCTGGGTTTGGCTTCTTGCTTCCTGATCTTCGGACCCCTGACTTCTTGACTCCTTGCTTCCTGACCCTCAGCTTCTTCACTCCCTGCTTCCTGATCTTCGGACCCTCGGCTTCTTGACTCCTAGCTTCCTGGCCCTCGGACCCTCGGCTTCTTCACTCCCTGCTTCCTGACCATCGAACCCTTGGCTTCTTGACTCCCGGCTCTCTGACCCTCGGACTTTGGGCTTCCTTACTCCTGGCTTCTGGACACTTGTTCCTGCTCCAACCCTGCCAACTTGCCGCTGGTCCCAACGTTCTCCGCCAGGACTTCGACCTCCCGTAACACAGTGCAAGTAGATAAATCGGTACTGCTGTGGCAGGAAGGTAAACGGCATTTATGTGTGCTCTGGCAATTGTCAGTCCTCCGTGCACCAGAAGCGGTTTAGTCCTGCTGGCCACTTGGCCAGGAAAGCTGTCTGTGGACAAACGCCGGCTCCCTCGGCCTGAAAGCGAGATGAGCGCCACAACCCCATAGTCACCTTTGACTGGACTTAACCTTTTTTACCTTGCTGGTGTCCCCAACGTGGCATTGGTGGGAAAGGGCTGCAACACAAGGGATTCTCCTGCAGGATACAAGAGAGGGCAGCTAATTCCCCCATCATGGGTTTATCATAGGACCTCCCATCTGCCTTGGGCCCACGGGACGTCCTGGCTGCATCCCAAAGAGGAGATAAGGCCCTGGGTGGCTTCTGTGAAGGAAAGCCCAAAGGGGGAAAGATCCACGCCTTCCCTTCCAGCTTTCACTCTGCAGTTCTGCAGCCAATGACCAGCCCCCAGGGGAAAACAAAGCCTTCTCTGTGCGTATAAAAAGCTGGCTTCCTGGGCTTTAGAAGCAGTGGGGGAAGGTTGTGGTCAGGTGTCCTGAGGAAAAGCTCTCCAGCGCAGATCTCCATCCTCGCTTCAGAGTCTGCGTTCATCTGCAGTCCAGGATGCAACCCACCGAAAACTTCAGGTAAGCACAAACCAGGAATCTCCTCTCCTCTCTAGACTCCTTCACACTTCTTGGGATTTTTAGTGCTGCTTATGCATGCACCCCCCAGGTTTCCACCTCTTGAAAATGCGATCACATTCGCTGCTAAAATTTACTTTTCCCACTTTTAAAAAATAAATAAAAAATCTTACCATATGTTCTCTGGGAATACAAATCCAGATTAAATGGGGAAATATGTGACAGCATCTTGGTGAGCGGTGGCGTGGTGTGGGTCCTGCAATAGAAAATCAAGTATTGCATGCCTGAGAGACGGATCCAGTTTCGCATTTAAATCACCAGGGGACATGGTGTTTAAAGTGCGTCTCCAGAAGGCCCCTCGCTGTGTGAGCAACAGCCTTTAAAGATATCCTTTTATAAGGTCTTGTATGGAAACTTTCAACTGCAAAAAGAAAAAATGAAAATAAGATTCATTTTTTTTAATGCTTACATTGAAATAAAAAAATTAAGGTCTTACATATATAATAAATGTGCCAGGCAAACACTTACATAAATGTTTGGGCCACATGTCTGAGGCAGCAAAGGAGGGCAGCCCTGGATCCATTTTGGCTCCCAAACTGACCAAATGTTATCTCTGCAAGGTCAAAGGAAAATGGAAAAGCCTCCCCATTGTCTTTTCCTTCACAAATCCTGTCTTAAGGGTATGTCTGTGTTTGAATAGGGTGAGCCTGTGACCTGGCTCAGGAACTAAGTATTTATCATTACAAAAGACTGGCCATGCTCCCCAGGGTATCCAATCAAGTGAGCATTAACAGGTAACCTGTCAGGCGAGATAAACAACACACTCAGATTTCTGCTGTAGACTGCCTTTTCTGTGATGTAGGTATGATGCTTCTGGGGGTGGTCTTGGACTCCAGGGGGGGGGCAATTTAAAATGTCTATATAAGGGCAGGCACACCTGGGTTCTGGGTCCTCCCCCTTTTCTGCGTGTGAGGGGAGCACCCTGTTGCAACAGATCAATGAAGATCAGGCTTACTAGCTGCCTTGCTTCTCAATATACTCCAGTTGGCCTCTGTTATTTTCTCCTACCAATAGGGAACCTACATAAGGACTCTAAATGGGCTCTTGGATACCCCATAAGGGAAAAAGGGCAGATTTTTTTGTTTACAGCACCAACAGGTGAGGAAAGGGCCAAAGCCAATTTATAGAGAAAACATTTGTCAGTTTGGGAATCAAAAATGGTTTCAGGTCGGTCTTCCTGTGCTGATCTATGCACGTGCTTGGTTGGTACATTTATGAGCTTTTACTATATATCTAAGACCTTAAAATTCTTATCACATTGGAAACAGATTCCACGGCTGACCATCCCTACCTCTGGGGTTGGGCTAGATGACCCTCAGGGTCCCTTCCAACCCAGCACTCCTATGATTCTGATTCAGCCTTGCTGCCCTTCTTTTCCAATCTCTCTTTGCAGCTTTGAGCTCTGCAGAGAGACGGCCGACTGGCTCCTGGCTCGGACCAGGCAGCGGCCCAGAATCGCCATCATCTGTGGCTCTGGACTGGGACCCCTCGCTGACAGTTTGAAGAACCCGGAGTCTTTCAAGTACATGGACATCCCCAACTTCCCGCACAGCACAGGTATGGAGAACATAGCTGTCAACCGTCCCTTATTTGGCGGGAAAGTCCCTTATCTCAGCGCTGTGTCCCGCTGCTGTCCCTTATTGATGATGTCCCTTAAATTTCCCGGGTTTCAAAGGAAGCAGCTCCTCTCCCTCCCTCCCTGCCGGCCAGGGAGGAGGGAGGCTCCAACTGTGTTGCTTGGCTGCGTTGCTCACCCAATAAGGAGTCTAAGAATGACGGGGGGTGGAGCTTGCATGCCTTGTGCCAATCAAATCGGCCGCGTTGCCTGGGGACTCGCCTTTGCTCAGCGCTTCCCAGCGGAGAGGTGACGGTGGTTTTCCTTGCTGCATCCCCTTTGCCGGGTTGCTGTGCTGTGGGAACCACCGCTTGAGGCTTCGTTTGGCTGCTGGCTGGGCTTTCTGCCTTTGGCTTGGAGGGGCTCAGAAGTTGAACATACCTGTGCTCGGAAAATCCCTTATTTTGGCTGCTGATCCCTTATTTTCAAGGTTGCTGGCCCCTTATTTTCAAATCTGTAAGTTGACACCTATGATGGAGAACTATCCTTGCTGCGTGCCGCTGCTCTGCAATTCCTCCCAGGGTCTTTTCACGCCGTCCTGGGGCCTTGGGTCTGCTTCCCCGCTGGCCAGCCGGAACTGATTGTGCATGAATTGTGCAGGTTGTGATCTGATTTCTTTCCGCAGGGCCTGTAAGACAAGAGTTGTTCCACCTGGCCTTTGGCTTGGAGTCAATTTGATTCCCTTCCTCTTTCTTTTTTCCTTTCTCCTCCTGTGATGAGGCTGCATTTTAATGTTGTATTTTAATCTTGTTTTTAAGTTGTATTCATTGTTTTTATTATTGGTTGTTAGCCACCCTGAGCCCGGCTTTGGCTGGGGAGGGCGGGGTATAAATAAAATTATTATTATTATTATTATTAAGCAGAAAAAAGCTGCAACAAGAGATCAGCTCCATGATTTGGGGCCGGGTGGGCTGTCGGCTTAGCTTGAGGGCATTTTCACCCAGGGTGCTAAAATCCTGCTTTGCATTTCTCAAGCCTTGCATGTGAATGGGAAACCCATCATAGCAAGGATCTACCTCTGAGTTAAAAATAGTGGTATCTGGCTACCCTCTTGTGGCGAAATGGACACATCTGCACTTTTATGATGATGAATGGCAGAGTGCATGTGAATTTTCCTACCTGGTAGTGCAAAAGCTGTGTAGGTAACTGGAGGGTTTGTGTGTTGAGAGAGAGAGAGAGAGAAGAATTTGGATTTGATATCCCGCTTTATCACGACCCGAAGGAGTCTCAAAGCAGCTAACATTCTCCTTTCCCTTCCTCCCCCACAACAAACACTCTGTGAGGTGAGTGGGGCTGAGAGACTTCAGAGAAGTGTGACTGGCCCAAGGTCACCCAGCAGCTGCATGTGGAGGAGTGGAGACGCGAACCCGGTTCCCCAGATTACGAGTCTACCGCTCCTAACCACTACACCACACACTCTGAGATTATGTTAGGAACCTAGGCTCATCTTGTGCTTTGATGAATTCATCTGGGTCCAAGAGCTTTCCTTGTCATTCCATAGCTGTGCCTTGTGAAAACCTGATCTAACCCACTGGATTGAAGCTTGGTTAAGCAAATCTTTCTTAGGATTTTCCACGCATAAGATCCAATCCAGTGGGTAAGTTTGGATTTTTGCAAAGCAGAGGCACAGAACAACAGGAAACTCTCTCAGACCCGGAGGAATTAATTGGTGCACAAAACAATTGAAATTTTGGTCAAGCAAAATTGTGGACAAGCTATTGCACTCCATGGTGTTAGCATTCTCAGCCCATCCAGGAGACACTGGGAATTCAACCTGGCATTTTCTGCTCTTCCACTGAGCCCTTCGCTCAATGGACTTCAATGGACTTTGAATAAATGTGCAATTAGTTTTCTTGTTTTGAATTCTGTTGCATTGTCTTCCTGAGTGGTTCATGCAAACCACTGTTCTGAACAATGCTGAATGAAGGGCAGGTGGCCTTAGGGATGAATTTATGGAACCAAGGGGGCGCTGGCCCAACAAAGTTTGGGAACCACTGGTTTAATAAACAATGGCTTAGTTGCATGCAGTGTGCAGGGTCTCTCTTTTTCTCCTTAATAAATAATTATTATTATTTTGACTTAAGAAAATTATACAGGCAGCAACACAAAGAAGCCTAAATTAACATTGCCTTCTACCGATAAGAAATAATAACTATTACAATAATGAAAATACTAAAAATACATTTACTTCCCCTTTTGAACTTCTGTTCTGGTTACAATATATTACTATTCTACAGTATAAGAATCTATTATATCCTTTGCTGTCCCATATATTATTTTATTTCCCAAATTCAACCTAACCCTCCCCTCCTCCCCACTGCTTCCCTTCACCTGTGTGAGATCTTCCCATCGTAATATTTTTTTCTAGTTGCTTTAACAAAATAGAACAACATGAAAACTGTTAAATTATAATGACTTCTTTTGTCCTTACACGCTTAACAATTGCCCATTAAGAGTTCTGCTTTAACACCATATTTCTTCATGTATTCCCCTATGCATTCCCATTCTGTGTAGAATTTTTGCTTGGAGCAGCCCCTGATTGCTGCAGTCATTTTTGCCATCTCGGCAAACTCACAAATCTTGACTTGCCATTCTGTCATTTGTGGTACTTTTTCTGTTTTCCAATATTTTGCCATAAGTATTCTTGCGGCTGCGGTTATATACAAGAATATATTCCTTTTGTCCTTGGGTATGTCGTTTGTTAATAAACTCAATAAGTATGAGTCTGGTTTTTTTTGAAAAAGAGCTCCTGAGGGTCTTTTTGATCTCCTCATGTATCTCGTTCCAAAATTGTCTTACCACCTTACACCCCCACCACATATGGTATAAATTTTTTATTTATACCCAGTCCTTCCTGGTTCAGAAAACCAGGCTCAGGGTGGCTAACAACAAATTTAAAACACTTAATTGTAATACAACAATAGAAGCAGCGCCTTGAGGATCTCTGGTCATCGCCGAGATGCGAGTCTCAGTTCTGCTCCTGGTGGACCTCCAAGAAAGAACCACGATTGGGAGAAGGGGCCTCCAAGGACATTTTGTTACGGAAAAGCAGCAATGTGAGAGCGAGCTGCAGGTGGCTGGAATGCAAAACAGGATGTGAATGTTTGGGACTGTACCATGGGAACAAAGGGACAGTCTATTCACTGTATTGAGCACCGGATCTTGGCTCAGAGTGTCATCTGACCTGTACTGGAAGTACAGGTGTGGAGTTTGTCTCTCTGCTGCTGGAGTTTGGAGAGTGCAGACGCGTTTCTCTGTACTGCTGCAAAGACAGAAATAAAGCGATGTAAATATATTTCTGTCTAACTCTTTCCCCTCCCTGGGGGAGGCAGGGAGGGCAGGGAAGAGTGGTGTGTTCTTCTCACGCTCGAGGAGGATCGCCGATAGTGACCTAGCCTGTATCCTGCCGGGAGACGCAGACAGGGAGGTCAACAAGGACATTAAGCCGAACGCCTGGAGAGTGGCCAGTTTCCTCTGATAAGGCTTAATATCCGACACATTTGGGGTGTGTTAATCTTCTCTTTCTGCTCTCTTCCTCTCTCCACAGTGTCGGGCCATGAGGGGCAGCTTCTCTTTGGGGAGCTGCAGGGCAAGCCGTGCGTCTGCATGAAGGGGCGCTTCCACATGTATGAGGGCTACTCGCTTTGGAAGGTAGGTGGAAGGGTTGAGGTGCCCAAAGTGTTACTCAAGTGATGGGCGCCAACTTGGATGGCTTTAAAAATGGGCAGCAGGCCTGATCCAGCTGCCGGGCTCTTCTCACCCTCGTACGGAGAGAAGGGACACCTCCCCGCCACTGATGTAAACGTCCCTCTGCTCTGCGCTCTCTGTCAGGTCACGTTCCCGATCCGTGTTCTCAAACTCTTGGGCGTTGAGACGCTGCTGGTGACCAACGCAGCCGGGGCCTTGGCGGATTCATACAGCGTCGGGGACCTCATGATTATTCGGGACCACATCAACCTGCTAGGCTTGGCCGGGCTAAACCCCTTGCTGGGGCCCAATGAGGAAAGGTGAGTACAGGACTTCCGGTTGGCTGCCCGATTAATGGCAGACAGGAGCTTTTTCGGCTGAAAGAGCCCCGGCGCTTTGAAGATTGGGGTGACATGCAGAGGAGCTTTTTGCATGAGCATGGGGTTCTGGATAGTCTTTTTCTGGCTCTCAGAACTACCCAAATCACATTCCCTCTTCCCAGGCCACACCTCTCACCAGATCTGCTTCACATTCCCCCAATGTTTCAGGATAGCTGTAATGTCCTTAATCCCCTGATAGTTGTAAGAATGGAATGAACACACACACACTGTATTTTAGGCTGTTTTTTGTTCCATCAATTAAGTGTTTTAAATTTGTTGCTAGCCGCCCTGAGCCCGGTTTTCTGAACCAGGAAGGGCAGGGTATAAATAAAAAATTATTTATATTATTATTTCTTACACACACCCAATGCAGTTATTTGTGCATTGATAACAAAAATTAAACATTTACTTCCCTTCTATATTTTATTATTTCTATTTATTGAATTTATATACCTCCCTATACTCGGATGTCCCAGGGAGGTTCACAGGATAAAATCGGAATATAAAACCACAAAGTACATAGTAGTCAAAATAAAAACGGCAACAACCCAATAGCCCTGCCCCACACATTTTTAAAGGGCATAGTGTTACGGTAAAATCTGGGTGTGAGGCTGCTCTGCCACCCAGCTCATTGGACTAAGTCCGTGGGTCCCTGCGGAGGAAAATGAGCTCAGCCGAAGACAGGAGCAAGCTGCAGAAGATCCAAGTTTATTGTGCAACAGGTTCAAGGCGAGTTTGAACAGCGAGAAAGGGGTGACATGAACTTTTAAAACTTCCCTCCATGTCCCAGAATACAGTGCAGAATACATCACGGTTACATCATGAATACATTAAGAAGAAGTTGGGTCACACAGATTAACATATGGAGGAGGGAGGGGGGAATATGCAGAGCTGGAGATATGTGCGGATAAGCACATCCTGAGTACTGGTGATGAGAAGACAATGGTCCATGTATGCATGGTCTGCCACCTGGCATTGCCCGGAGGAAAGGCTTGGCAGAGTGATTTGACAGGATTAGAGTCTTCCTGAGAGTGCGTGACACCTCGCTTGAGGGATTATGGAGGACAGGGGAGGTGTCATGGAGTCCTAAAAAAACTGAGTCGATTGGCACCGAAAGCAAGAAAATCAGTGCTGTGGTTGATTTTATATGAATTTTTAAAGATTTTAGTTCATTTTATATTGATAATTGAGATCGGAAACAAAATGGATACATTGTAGCAAGATTTGACACTTTTGTGAGTTCACAAGTTTCGGTTCCATTGTTCTCCCAGCGGGGAGCCGTCAGCAGCTTGTGAAGAGGTTAAATGAGGCGTGCAGGAGCTCGCTGAGCTAGCTCTGCAAGACGAAGGCATGGTTCTGATTGGGTAGAACGCAGCCATTCAACAGAAAGGGAATCCAACTTTACACGGTCTACCCATAATAGAACTAGAGCGGGAGGGAAGACATAACATGTTTGGGCTTATTTTGCCCGTAATAGCGGATCATCGTAAGGAAGGGGGGAAGGCACTTTATTTATGGGGCTTGGGGTAAAGTGTGGTGCTTGTGCAATGGTGTGGGGGCTGAGGGGTCCATGTGGGGCTGGGTGCCCTTGAGGTCATCGCCTCGGACCCTCTGGTGACCGGCGGAAGGGGTGAAGAAGGCATGCCCCCCCTCCGTATCACATAGGCTGTAGGTTAAAAACAGTTAAAACACTAAAAAAAAAGTTTTTAAGATATTAAAGAAAAATGAATTAAAATCAGTTTAACAGAAGAAGCAGTATACTCTGCTGGGCTGTTCCATGGTTTCCTCCAAGTTACCAATTACTGCTGCACGCTGTAATCAAACCACACCTTCTTTTTCTCAGTTTACTCAATGTAACCTTTACAACTGAATTTAAGCCTACTAGCAATTTAACTCGTTTACAGTCATTCTTCATATGCTCTACATTTTCCAATCCTCCTTACATATTGTTTGATCTTGATCTCTGGTTCTGCTGGTTAGATTTCCTAATTCTGCAGACTCCATCAACTTCAGCTGGTCCTTCGTGGGAATTGCTCCTTCCCTCCATTTTTGAGCATATTGGATTCAGGATGCAATAGTTGCACACCAAAACAAATTCTGCTAATTCTTTGGGACACTAGGGGAGGATATATCATTTCGTTATTATCCTTCCTCATGAGATCAGCAGTCCTTTCCTGCCTAAACTTGAACATGAGTCACAAAGAGGCTTACAAACTAGAATAAAAAAACCAATAATATAACAGGACATCACAATTACAACGTAAATCATACAGAAAAATTAACAAATCACCAGCAAAACAATTACAGTAAAACAACCACCTTCTATAAAACACTATTAACGGAACAACAAACAGAAACGCTAAATAGCATAACCCCAACAAAAGTCCTAAGATTCACAAAGCACTTCAGCAAAACAATATTAACGGCTCATCTTCCTTTTTCTCTTTCTCTCCCCCCCCCTTTTTTCTTTTTTCTTCACCCTCCTCTTTTCCTTTTTCTTTTTTCTTTCCCATAATGGCTTATGTTCCATGCCATGTGCTTTGATATTTTTTGTAGTTTCTTAGCTTATTATTATTAAGGAATTTTCTTTGGTGATTTTGGTTGTCTATATTTATCTGTATTTGTTTAAAGCAAAATAAAAGTATTAAAAAACAACAATATTAACAGCATTAAGAAACTAACAACCCAAAACAAACTAAGCACTGTTGAATTGGCACGCACACTCTCCCCTCTGTGAATCACAGCCTTCCACTCAGTTCATCAAAAGACGCATAGGCATAATGCCCGTGGCAGCAGCTCCCTTCCAAAGGCAGGTGGGAAAAGCCATTGCCTGATGCTCAGCATAAACATCCAATTCCCCTCATCACAGCAGCCTCTGGAAGGGATATATCTGGTACATCTGCCTACCTCCTGGCTGGCTGGCACAAGTGGCTGCCTATTTGCTTGGCCCTGGCACCAAGCCACCACGCCCGTTTTCCTCCCTACTCAGAGCACCCCCTTCTTTCTCCAGGTTCGGACCTCGCTTCCCTGCTCTTTCCGATGCGTACGACAGCCAGATCCGTGCTTTGGCCATGGACACAGCCCGGCGCCTTGGCTACAGCTCTTTCGTCAAAGAGGGGGTGTATTGCATGGTCGGGGGCCCCAGTTTCGAATCGATCGCAGAGGCCCGGCTCCTTCACGTGCTGGGGGCGGACGCTGTGGGTAAGAGCTGGAAGGAAGCTGCGTCTCTTCGCGTCCGGTAACCCTTGCCCTTGTTCTGCACCTGCTAGATGGCCATCTTCTCTATGGCCAGACTTTACCAACCCGGGACCCTCCAGATGTTCTGGACTACAACTCCCATCAGCCCCAGCCAGAGGCCAAAACCTCTAGAGAGCACCAGGTTGGCAAAGCCTGCCATGGGCTTTATGCACCTTGTTTATAGCACTAATTTGGTTGCAAATTTTGCAGTTAATAATAATAGTAAATTTTATTTATACCCCTTCCTCCCTGGCCAGAGCTAGGGCTCAGGGCAGCTAACACCAATAAAATCACAGTAAAAACATAATGGGGGGGGAAAGAGGGGGGTGCAATTTAAAATACAGGTTAAAATGCAATTTAAAATGCAGCCTCATTTTAAAGTAGCCGATAAATCAAGACCATAAGGGGAGGGAAACATAAGGGTCAGACAGAGTCCAAACCAAAGGCCAGGCGGAACAGCTCTGTCTTGCAGGCCCTGCGGAAAGATGTCAAGACCCGCAGGACCCTAGTGTCTTGTGACACAGCGTTCCACCACATCGGGGCCAGTGCTGAAAAGGCCCTGGCCCTAGTTGCGACCAATCTAACCTCCTTGAGGCTTGGGACCTCCAAAGTGTTGTCATTTGTGGACCTTAAGGTCCTCCACGGGGCATACCAGGAAAGGCGGTCCCATAGGTACGTGGGTCCTAGGCCTAGTTGCTATGGAGGGGGGATTTTTTAGCAAGCGCCTGCACTCATTGTTTAATTCTACAGGTTAGCCCCCTGCCCCCACTACGTGAATCCCACTTGCATACAACTGAATTTACACGGGTGACTACGAAATAGATTGGCATTCCCTTGCTCAGGGCCCGGAATGTAACCCCCACATAACTGGGAGGCAGCGATGCTTGTATTTGCAAAAAAAAATAACTTCTAGAGAGTACCTGATCTCAGACAAATGCACCACAGGAAAGATGCATCTGGGTTGCTCAGGGGCAAAGGGAGGGCAAACTAGAGATTCCAAGGACTGCTAGAAAATAAGATAGACGTGCACTGAAGGGGAGGAGAAACCAGAAGCTTTATAGGACCTCAGGGATTTTTATTGCCTGGTGTCCAAGCAACTCACTTAACCATCAATCACAGCTCTGACTTCACTCATTGGCTAAAATCACTGATAGGCGGGAGCATCCAGGCTGGTTCATTTAACAAGAATTGCTTAGACATGTACCTGGGCATTTAGCTTCATATCTTTCTTTGCAAGAGAGCTAAATATTTCCTTTAACAAAATATGAAAGTTCTGAGTATGAAGTCTTTGCTGAGGGGGCCAATGGCACCAGGCTGACAACTCCTGAGCCATGCTCTTCTTATGCAGAGGTGTAACTTGTTGTTGTGAGTCCTGCACCAAGCTTACACGAGATTGCGCTGTTGCAGGAATTTATGTATAGGTTGGGGGGGGGTTGCCCCTCCAGCAGATATCATGCACATGCAGCCCACTATCAAAATCAACACAATCGCTTTTGTGATTTGTCCCCACAAAACACTTCATTGCAGTTTCTTCCTATCTATTCAAAGGGCCTTTGCTGCACGATACCAAATGTAAGAATTCACTGATAAATGTATCTCTGTACTGGCTCACTGGGAAAACTTCAGAAATGCATATAGACGTGTGAGCTCAGCTGCTCAGCAGCCCCTCTGCCTGAGGGATAATCCCTGGCATCCTGATACCTGAGTGCCAGACAGGTAGCCATTCCAGAAATAACAAATCCAGATGAAGACAAAAGGGTGTGATTAACTTGGCTGGGAAACAGGGAAATGTACCGTAAATATCTCTTTTGTTACACTTGATGGGTGTTTGGTGGAGGGCAAGGGGAACCATGGGGCAGGGTCCAGGATGCTCAGATTCCTGCCACCAGTCCTTCCTTTTCATGATGTAACTGTGATGTAGTTGGGGGGGGGGGTAACATGGGGATTAGCAGCTAATAAAAGTTTGGGGGCTCTTTTGTTCTGGGCTTCCATCTTGTTCCACCTTGAGGCAGGTGGGAGTCCTGTCGCGACAGTCTTCAATAAAGACCAAGCCTACCGGCTGCTGTTTTGCTCTGGTATTCCTGGCTGGTGTCCTTGTTTTTTGTCCAAGGGAGCCCTCAGATTTCTCTGTTAACAGCGCCCTGCTTCCTTTCAGGGATGAGCACGGCAGCAGAAGTCGTTGTGGCCAGGCACTGTGGCTTGCGGGTCTTTGGTATCTCACTGATCACCAACAAGGTGACAAAGGACTACAACACGAAAGAGAACGTCGACCATCACGGGGTCCTCGAAGTGAGCCGGAGAAGAGCTTCCACGCTCCAGGCGCTCATCACAGCCCTGGTGGGCAGGCTGGACTATTGCAGCAGCGGCGGCCAGAAGGACGGCGAGACCTATCAGAATGGAGTCTAAATACGCCAGGCATCGGCTCTGGACCCAGGAGTGTGCTGGCAGCAAGGGGAGAGCCGCCCGCTCCACATCGTATACTCCAAACAAAATCTGGACTGAGAATCCAAAACTTTGACCAAGCCTGTCTCAATCAAATCACCAGCCTCTGCCAAGCTAGTGCCCTCCAAATGTTTTGGCCGGCAACTCCCAGGTCTGACAGTCCAAAACATCTGGTGGGCACCAGGTTGGCAAAGGCAGCTTGACACCAACCCTGCAGGTGTCTTAATTCTTTATTGTAAGCTGGCCTGTCCCTTGTTAGCCCCACAAAGCCCACTGAGCCTGGGCAAACCAGCGGTGGTACATTGATGACAGTGTTGGACTAGGACCCGGGACAGACCCAGATTCAAATCCCCACTTGGCCCTGAAGCTCACTGGGTGACCTTGGGCCAGTCACTGCCGTTCAGCCTACCCTACCTTGCAGGGTGGTTGTTGCTGTGAGGGTAAAATGGGGAGCAACAGCAAATGTATACATCATCTTGAGCTCGCTTGAGAAAAGGTGGGATATAAAAGTAATAAACTGTCCATATCAACTGCTCTGTGCTATCCTGGAGGAATAAATATTGTAAAAATGCACATGGGATTTAAAAGCTAACACAATACACCATGCTAATCTTTGAGTGGAGCAAGGTTCCAGAGGTTCCAGGTGTTTTACAGACTGCAACCTTTCCCTGGCCTCCCCAGGTCACAGTCACAGCCAACTCTGAAACTAATTCAAACTCTCCTTTGTCTTCCAAGTGAACCTTTGAGTCGAGGAAGGGCTCCCTCCTTTTTGCATCTGGCACAAAGTTCCCTCTCTTTGGCTTTCCCAATGGCTCATTACCTTCCCTTTGTCTTTCTTAATACAGTACAGTGGTATCTTGGGTTACAGACGCTTCAGGTTACAGTCTCCGCTAACCCAGAAATAATACCTGGGGTTAAGAACTTTGCTCCAGGATGAGAACAGAAATCGTGCTCCGGCGGTGCAGCAGCAGCGGGAGGCCCCATTAGCTAAAGTGGTGCTTCAGGTTAAGAACAGTTTCAGGTTAAGAACGGACCTCCGGAATGAATTAAGTACTGAACCCGAGGTACCACTGTAGTCCGTCTCCCAGGCAATTTCCAGGCTGGCCTGGCTATTCCAGCATTAGAATCTGTGCTGGATCCGGGAATTAGAAGCAGGGTCCAAGCATTCACGCTAACCCTGCAAACCTGGGAACTGCCATTCTAGGCGGCATTACAGCTGGGGGAATCCCTTTATTCTCAGCATCTTATTTTAAAAAATGCATAAGAAATGAGTCTTGTTATGGGAGGGCAGATGGAGGTGGCAACTATGGGAATTAAACCACATTCAATTCAGTGGGCCCCCTGAGCCTTGGAAAAAACCAGGAGCCTTGGGGACATATTATTAAGTTTCAATATCACCCTTCACCCGAGGATCACCGGGTGTTTTAAGATATAAAAACACACAAATACATAACATAGTAACAAACAAGAGCAATTATCTCCTGGGAAAAAAACCACAGAGAGAGAGAGAGAGAGAGTTTAGAAGGCCATAGTTTAATTTGCCAATACAGTGCACTATGTGGGACATGGGCAAGGCCCAAGCAGCTCACTGGGGGAGCCCCGGCCTGGCATGCAGAAGGTCCCAGGTTTAATCGTCAGCATCGTCAGGTGGGTCCGACTTGAACCCTGCGATCTTCATCAGAGGCCTTTCTTCATGTGCTTCCTCCGCAAGAGGTCTGGAGGGCAGCAATAGGAACAGGCCTTTTCTGCAGTGGCTCCCCTTTTGTGGAATGCTCTCCCCAGGGAAACTCCCCAGGCACTTTTGTTACATATCTTTAGGCTCCAGGCAAAAACATCCCTCTTCTCCCAGGCATTCAACTTATTAATGTCCTGTGGTTTTTTAAATGTGGTTTTTTTGGGGGTGGGGTGATCAGTTTGATTTTGTTTTGTGTTCTCATTTTTTATTTTTATACTGCGAATTGCCCTGTGATCTTAGGATGAAGGGTGGTATACAAATTTAATAAAAAGCAATAATCATGCTGTGCAGGAAAGGCTCCTGTATCAATACCGCAATAAATTAATTTAACGCTGAGCAAAAAAACACACTTAATTCAGCATCTTGCACACTCTGCATGGAGCTCCAGGTGCGATGGACAAGGCTCCCTGTCTGTAAATCTGGACGGCTGCTGCCAGTCCGTGCAGGCAATGTTGTTGTTTAGTCGTGTCTGACTCTTTGTGACCCCATGGACCAGAGCATGCCAGGCACTCCTGTCTTCCACTGCCTCCCGCACTTTGGTCAAACTCATGTCAAGAACACTATCCAACCATCTCGTCCTCTGTCGTCCCCTTCTCCTTGTGCCCTCCATCTTTCCCGACATCAGGGTCTTTTCCAGGTGGCCAAAGTCTTGGAGCCTCAGCTTCAGGATCTGTCCTTCCAGTGAGCACTCAGGGCTGATTTCCTTCAGAATGGAGAGGTTTGATCTTCCTGCAGTCCATGGGACTCTCCAGAGTCTCCTCCAGCACCATAATTCAAAAGCATCCATTCTTTGGCGATCAGCCTTCTTTATGGTCCAGCTCTCACTTCCATACATCACTACTGGGAAAACCATGGCTTTAACTATACGGACCTTTGTTGGCAAGGTGATGTCTCTGCTTTTTAAGATGCTGTCTATACAGCGCTAAATTGAGCAGCAGCCTGACTCGGTATACAGCAGCTTCCTACCTAACGGGGTGGGAAATTGCGGGGCTGAAACTCAAGAAGACAAGGCGTTTCCTTCGGTGCAATTTGCTTTGCAGAGGAGAGAGCGGGGAAACAGACAAACGAACATACAATAAGACGCTTTTGCCGCGTCTGCAACCGGCCGCACTATCTCGAGAAACGCACGTGTGCGAAAAGGCGATCGCGCATGCGCGGAATGTTGGAGGGCGGAGGCGTGGCCACTGCCGGGGCGGGGCTTTCCTTACCCCCAGGGACCGTCCATAAAGTACCCGATCCCTGGAGGCGAAGAATTCTGCGGGGAACGCGAAAGAGGGAAGCCGAAATCTCGGATACAGAATTACATGTTTCCAAAGGGTTGCTGGCAGGGAGGATGAGGAGGAGGAGGTGATCCTTTCCACGCCGATGGCTCTTTAGGGTGCGCAACGCTTCCGAGAGCGTGTGGTACTTTGCGGACGGTCCCCCCCGCTAGACTCATCCACCCCGGCTCGGCTTCCGTACTTCCCTCGGTCGCCATGGAGACGGCGGCCGGCCGCGCCGGTTGCTAGGAGACGCGGGAGGCTGGGCGAAAGCGCGACGGGGAGCGGCAGCAGGTAAAGGCCGCATGGAGCCTCCCTGGCCAGGGGCAGTCTATCCTTGAGGGAGAGCGGCGCTGGCGGGAGACACGACTGGAGCCCGGCAGGGCAACGGGATCCAAAGGTCCAGGAGAACAAGCGGGGAGGCTGCGCTTGGTCCGCCTCTCTCCCGAAAAGGGCCATACAATGTTTTATTATTATTATTACTGTCATCATCATCACCATTATTACTGTTATTAAAATAATTTTCCATTTAAACATATATAATCACATCGTTATTGAGGTTCACATCAGATTGAGGTTGAATCCTGACAAGACAGAAGTACTGTTTTTGGGGGACAGGAGGCAGGCTGGTGTGGAGGACTCCCTGGTCCTGAATGGGGTAACTGTGCCCCTGAAGGACCAGGTGCGCAGCCTGGGAGTCATTTTGGACTCACAGCTGTCCATGGAGGCGCAGGTCAATTCTGTGTCCAGGGCGGCTGTCTACCAGCTCCATCTGGTACGTAGGCTGAGACCCTATCTGCCTGCGGACTGTCTCACCAGAGTGGTGCATGCTCTGGTTATCTCCTGCTTGGACTACTGCAATGCGCTCTACGTGGGGCTGCCTTTGAAGGTGACCTGGAAACTGCAACTAATCCAGAATGCGGCAGCTAGACTGGTGACTGGGAGCGGCTGCCGAGACCACATAACACCGGTCCTGAAAAATCTTCATTGGCTCCCAGTACGTTTCCGAGCACAATTCAAAGTGTTGGTGCTGACCTTTAAAACCCTAAATGGCCTTGGTCCAGTAGACCTGGAGGGAGTTCTCCTGGAGGGAGAAAGGTTGTTTTCTGCTGCTCCAGAGAAGCGGACACGGAGCAATGGATCCAAACTACAAGAAAGAAGATTCCACCTAAACATTAGGAAGAACTTCCTGACAGTAAGAGCTGTTCGACAGTGGAATTTGCTGCCAAGGAGTGTGGTGGAGTCTCCTACTTTGGAGGTCTTTAAGCAGAGGCTTGACAACCATATGTCAGGAGTGCTCTGATGGTGTTTCCTGCTTGGCAGGGGGTTGGACTCGATGGCCCTTGTGGTCTCTTCCAACTCTATGATTCTATGATTCTATGACCTGAAGGAGCGTCTCCACCCCCATCGTTCTGCCCGGACACTGAAGTCCAGCTCTGAGGGCCTTCTGTTGGTTCCCTCCCTGCAAGAAGCCAAGTTACAGGGAACCAGGCAGAGGGCCTTCTCGGTGGTGGCACCCGCCCTGTGGAACGCCCTCCCACCAGATGTCAAAGAGAAAAATGCCAGACTTTTAGAAGACATCTGAGGGCAGCCCTGTTTAGGGAAGCTTTTAATGTTTAATAGGTTATTGTATTTTAGTGTTTTGTTGGAAGCCCAGCCAGATGGTCGGGGTATAAATAATAAATTATTATTATTATTATTCTCCACTTTTCTTCTTTGTCTCTTTAGAGCCTGCCAATTTCCTTCCCTCCCGCCTGGCCACGGGCTCCAAAGATGGCTTTCCAGAGTCCAACTATCTTCCCCAAGAGCCTCATCAGCTCCATAAGACAAACTGTGAGTCCCAGAAAGTGGGGAGGGGGTAATTTTACAAAACAGTACGGCAATTATATTGTAAGTCTCTGTGAGTTTGCATTTTGTAAACAGAGTGACTAATTAGCCGAATAAATAAAAATAAAACAACTAAATCCAGTTGGCCCACACTTCTTTCTTCCCTGAATGTATTTACAGATATATTTTTAAAAGTACTTGCATACAGTTATATCATAGAATACTGTATTAAATGTGTTTGTGGGAGAGCGATTAAGGATTCATTTTATTAGGTATTTTGTTTTTGTTTTACTATGTATTTTGAATTCTCATTTTGTCTTCTGTTATCAACCACCCTGGGATCTTTGGATGAAAGGCGGAATGCAAATTTAATAAGTGCATAAATAAAATAGATATCAAAGCATTTTGCAGGAATATCTATACACAATAAAAAAAAATAGAATTGGAAATTGCAGAAAGATGATTTCTTTTTTAAAAAATGATATTTATTACAGTTTTTAAACAACAAACAAACCACCAAACATATAAAGTACCATCACCATATAACAAACAAAAAGAATCAAAGTAAGATTGTAAGATAAACAAAGAATGAGAAAAGAAAATACAAATAAAATGAAGTTATTCATAGATCATATTTTCATAATCATATCATAGCTGATTTGACAGTTTCATCCTGCGTATTCCATTTCAACAGCAAGTTGACCTTGGTCCTAAGACCAAGCAAGTACCTTGGTCTTAGGTTCTAACAGTTCTGTTTCTAATTTCGATTTTTCCACCTGGAAACCTATTTTTTATCTGCCTTAAAGACCTCCCTAATCTGAGCATAATGTAAGCAGAAAGATGATTTCTTAATTGCCTGCATAAGATTGGTGGCATAAAAACATTCAAGGTGTTGATATGAACCTATAAGGTTCTATGTTTGAGAGATCACCTTGTCCCTTATATAACCAGTAGGTCATTGCATGTGTTGGTCTCCCTTGAGCTTTCTCCCAGTTGAATGACTACCAGCTATTTGTGAGAAGCAGCAGAGCCTTTGTGGGTCCTCTGCCATTCTTGGGGAATAGGCTGAGGTGCGGAACACTAGATTACACCCTCTTCAGACAGGCAAGGAACAGTTTGCTTCACAATCAGAAAGGCACTCTGCACATGCCCAGGGATACGTTTGCTTTTAGGGCCTTTTTCCGTTTGGTTTTTTTTGTCTTAAAGAATGTTCTTCTGCTGAATATTGTCTGCTTCCTCCATATGAGCCTGTCCCTTTCTTGTGTCACTTTTAGGATTACAGCAGATGGCAAAGAGACAATGTGGCACGGAAGTCCGCACTAAAATTAAACATGCCTCCAATTTCGGCATCAAAGGACTTGAAGAAGAAAGGGGGTGTCAGTTCTCCAGAAAAGCCGAAAGAGAAGAAAATAGGTTGGGAAAGGTTTTGCTTGTGTGCCTGGACTCCGGCCCCTGGGCGGTGGAGGAGGAGTTGGTTGCTACCCCAAACTCTTCCGGGCTGGAGAAACTTTCAGCACATTCTCCCCTTCTCTGCCATGTTGTCCCCAGCAGCTGTAAACTGGGTGTTTTACCCAAAACAAATTCATGCCACTTTTCTGTTTCAGAATGGGCAACAACTGCAAGGACGGTTGTGAGAATGATGCCCTCTATGCGACAGAAGTCCACTTGGAATCTAAATATGACAAAGGAAATGGCCCGGGCCAAGAGACTGGAGAATATCAGAATCATTCAGGTACATAAAGCGATACCCTGCGTTGAACCCTGCGGCATCAGGTGCTGCTGATACAGACATAGGGATGGTCTAGAAACATAGAATTTTAGAGTTAGAAGGGACCCTAAGCGTCATCTGCTCCAGCCCCCTGCAATGCAGGAAGCACAACTATCGAACCCATAACAAATGGGCATCAAGTCTCTGCTTAGAAATCTCCAGTGATAAAGAGTCCACCACCTTCGAGGGAGTCCATTCCACTGTCAAACAGCGCTAACTTTCCATTTTTCCAAAATAAAGAGAGCCAGTGTGGTGTAGTGGTTAAGAGAGGTAGACTCGTAATCTGGTGAACCGGGTTCGCTTCCCTGCTCCTCCACACGCAGCTGCTGGGTAACCTTGGGCCAGTCACACTTCTCTGAAGTCTCTCAGCCCCACTCACCTCACAGTGTGTTTGTTGTGGGGGGAGGAAGGGAAAGGAGAATGTTAGCTGCTTTGAGACTCCTTCGGGTCGTGATAAAGCGGGATATCAAAGCCAAACTCCCCTTCTTCTTCTTCTTCTTCTTCTTCTTCTAACCCTCAGAAAGTTCTTTGTAATGTTTTGTTGGAATCTCCTTCCTTATACGTTGGTGCCCCCGCAAGACGAATGCCTCGCAAGACGAAAAAGTCGCTAGACGAAAGGGTTTTTTGGTTTTGCGTTGCTTCACTAGACGAATTTCCCTATGGGCTTGCTTCGCAAGACGAAAACGTCTTGTGCTTTTTTCTTAAAGCCGCTTGAAGAGGTGCAGTTGCGACGGACCGTGCTTCGCAAGACGAAAAACATCACAAGACGAAAAGACTCGCGGAACGAATTATTTTCATCTTGCGAGGCACCACTGTAATTTTAATCCACTGGTTCAGGGCCTACCCCCCAGAGCAGGAGAAAACAAGCTCGTTCCATCTTCCATGTGGCAGCCCTTCAGATATTTGAAGATGGCTATTCTGTCTCCTCTCAGCCTCCTCTTTTCCAGGCTAAACATACCCAACTCCCTCCATTGTTCCTCATCCGGCTTAGTTTCCAGACCTGTGACCATCTTGGTCACTCTCCTCTGCACACCTTCCAGCTTGTCAATATCCTTCTGAAACTGCGGTCCTGGACACAGGACTCCATGTAGTCAAGTAAAAGCCTTGGGGTGTTCCCAGAATCAGGTGTAGATTTGATTTCTGCAATTTTTACCAGAAACTCCAAATTTGGTGATGGGAACCAGTTGCGCAATTTCCACGACAGTGCAAAAGGGAGGGTTGCAGCATTCTTGGACTGCTGGCATCCTCCGGTTTTGGGTGGCGTTAAGAAGAGGTGAGCTGAAAAGAACAAGGAAGTCCCAACAAAGAACAGTGGCAAGAAAAACTGATGAGCTATGCGGAATTGGCAAAGTTAACATATACGTAAACTACGAGAGAAGGACAATTGTGACTTTAAGGAAGGATGGGAACTTTTAACAAACTATTTATAAAGACAACAAAAGGTCTTGGATTCCTTGGCAGGTTTTGAATAAACATTCACAAATATATTAGTAGAACATAGGATAGATAAGGTAATGATATGCACAACTTTTTAACATGCAGAGAATAATATGTGCAAACAAATCAGAGAGGGGAGCTGAGAGAAGTTTTAGGAGGGTGGGAGAGGGAGGGATGGGAGGGAATAAAAAGGGGGATTTTATTGATTGATAATTTGTTTTGTTAAAATTGTTCAATAAAAATATATTTTTAAAAAAAGAAGAAGAAGAAGAGGTGAGCTGTTTGGTAACCCCTTCCTTCCAAAAACTCCCCAGCGGTTTATCAAGCACAAGACAAACAGCTTGGAAGAAATAAAACGCCATTCCAACTTTCTCCTGGAGAAAAACCGGGCGCTGATGGAGGAGATCAAGGAGATGGATGCAGACACCGTCGTCCAGGCCAGGGGACTTCTCCAGCAGTACGACATGTTTGGGGTAAGGCTGGTGTAGTTAGGAAGTGGGCTTAGGCACCTGAATCGCTCTGCGTCAGGGCCATGTGGCTGAAGGTAAAGGGACCCCTGACCATTAGGTCCAGTCGTGGCCAACTCTGGGGTTGTGGCGCTCATCTCGCTTTATTGGCCAATGGAGTCGGCGTACAGCTTCCAGGTCATGTGGCCAGCATAACTAAGCCACTTCTGGCGAACCAGAGCAGCGCACGGAAACGCCGTTTACCTTCCCACTGGAGCGGTACCTAATTATCTACTTGCACTTTGATGTGCTTTTGAACTGCTAGGTGGGCAGGAGCAGGGACTGAGGAACGGGAGCTCACCCCGTTGCGGGGATTTGAACCGCCGACCTTCTGATCGGCAAGTCCTAGGCTCTGTGGTTTAACCCACAGCGCCACCTGCGTCCCGCCATGTGGCTGTACCTGGCGATAATTGGCATGGAAGGGAAGCTCCTGAATCCCAGCCCTTTGCTTGAACTAAGCAGCTTCTCTGTGCTTCTAGAAACATAGGAAGCTGCCTGATACTGAGTCAGAGAATCATATTATAGTAAATTTGGAGAGTACACCCAAAGGCCATCTATTCCAGCCCCCTGCAACGGTCCATCTAGCACAGGATTGTCTTAACTAGCGGTGACTTCCCAGGGTTTCAGGTCAGAGTCTTTTCCAGACAGGAGTTCAATATGGAACTTTTTGCAAGTGAAGTGTGTTCTCTGCCACTGACTTAACAGCTCTTCCCATATATCCAGGAGCGGTTGAAGTTCGTACAATTAGATTATAAATTGCCCGCCTGCAATTTATTGGGCAGCCTGCTGTGAAGCATTCTGAGGCAGTGAAACCTATCACTATGGAAAACAATCTTAGTGCAATCTTATGCACTACGGTTGCAACTGAAATCGTTGGATAAGAAGTCCAACAGCTTTGCTTGCAATCCTTAACACGCTTACTAGGCAGTAATCCCCACTGAGCACAGCGAGTGTTAATCCTGAATGCTGTGCATGTTTTAAATATTTTGTTTTGTGTTATTCGCTCTGAAGTATTATAAAATCCAATTTACGTAGTGCACCACAGATATTGGCATTGTGATATTGGCAGTTTTATTTTCAGTCCCTTTCCCAACAACCCCAACATAGATTTTGACTTTTCCAGAGCTGCTGCAAACTGGGGTTGTCATTTTCATCAAGCTTTCCACTATGACTCCCAGGCACTTTCCCTGGCCAGTCACCACTAGTTCAGACTCCAGGAGTGCCTTTGGGAAGTTAGGATATTTTTCTCCCAGCCTGCATTGCTTGACACTTGCTCACATGGCCATTCTAATCCCCAGCCACCCAGTTTGGAGGGATCCTTTTGGATTTCTTCCCAATTGACTTTTCTGTACAAACTAGCTCCACTGTTTGTCCCTCTCAGTCCTCAAAATTATCTTAATGTGTTGGGGTTCTCCCTTTCACTCCACCGTCTTTGGCTGGGGAAACCCCTTAGAACGTAGCTTGGCACATTTGAGATTACGTCTGCAATGGGGAGGTGGGAGTAAATACTACCAAAGTCTTTCTCTCGTCTATTCCTTTCTGCTTCAATTAAATCTAGTCTCCAAGACGCGATCAGGCTTCAGGCCTGTATTCTTTGCTTCATGATACTTGTTCTTCAGAGTGAGAAATCCGTCTTTTAAAATATTTTCTCCAAGAGCTCTCAGTTTCTGTTCCTTACTCCATCCTACTGCCACTGCAGAGGGCCTTCTCAGTAGTGGCACCCACCCTGTGGAATCCGGGTTGACTTTTCTGTACAAACTAGGAGCTGCAAGTGGTTCATGAACTAGCTTTGGTTCTTGGTGGTCCCAAGAACTGGTGCCTTTTGCTCCTGTCTCTGCAGACAATTATCCGATCTCTTCGGGACTCAAGTCAGAACCAAGCTGGTGTAGCAAAAGCAGATCTTGCGGCAGCAGAGAAAACGGTGGAGAAGAATTTGGGAAGTAAGCAGCACGCGATCTCAGATACCCTGCCTGCTCCCAGCTGGGTGGGGCAGAGAAGGAGCCCAAACCAGTAAACCCAAGGAGATCTTTGGATTTAGCTGTAGTGGAAAGTTAGCAGAAAACAGAAAAATACAAATCATAGTAACAAATGCAAACAATGCCCTGCTACACACACAGTTTTAAATACCATAGATTGTTTTAATTAGCCACAGGCCTGGGAGAAGACGAATGTTTTATTCTCTTGTTAATTCTCCTGTTTTAAATGTGCATTTTATATTTGACCTCATTTAGCAACGTTTTCTTTTGAAATGTTTAAGATTTTGTTTGTTAACTTTGTTTGTATTAAATATGTATCCTCCTTTGTAATTTTTATTTTGAAATCTTTAAGACAATATTTTAGTTAATTATGTTGGTTTGACTGTATACTTTATATTTGACTTTCTTCAGTAATGTTTTCTTCTGGGTTGTTTTCTTTGACATTTTAATGTGGTGTAAACTGCTTTGAGATTTTTTCTTAAAAATATAAAGCGGTATAGAAACAACAACAACAACAGCAGCAACAACATTTGCTTTCATCTTCTTCCTCTTGCCTTGCCCTCTTCCTCCTACTCCAGAACTGGATCAGGAGATGAAACGCATGCAGGCCAAAGTGCACGTCCTCCAGGAGGAGCTCAACATCCTGAGAACCTACATGGACAAGGAGTACCCGGTGAAAGCCGTCCAGATAGCCTCTCTGATGCGCAGCGTCCGAAACCTGAACGAAGAGCAACAGGTGAGCTGAGGGAGCCCTTGCTGGCCTCTGCCTTGTCTTCTTGGGCACAGGGCTGGCAGCAAAGAGCCCTTGGGTACCAGTTTGATCCCTTTTCCTGCTTTGCCGCCCCCAGGACGAACTGGAGGAGATGGAGGATGTGTTCAAAAAGTGCCTGGACAATATGGCAACAAAGACGCAAAAGGAGCGGGAGCGCTTTTTGCAGCGCGTTACAGAGGTCCGTGGGGCAGGGCTGGTTGTCTGTGCTTTGCCCAGTGGATGGGTCTGGGTGGGGCTGGTTAGGGTTGTCTACTCTCTGTGCAATGTGTCTGGGCTTCCTCACTTGGCCAGAGGCCCAGAGAGATCGTCTCCTGGGCTACAAGCTTGTTACCACGGTGGAAAAAAGCAAAGTTGCAGATTTTACTTGAGGACTTTTTTGTAAATTATTTCCCTACATTGGGAGTTTCCAGTGCAGTGCCCACAGGGTCCAAGACAGGTTAGCGGAGCCAACAGGTGTGGCAGCAGCAAGTGAGAGGGAAGAGAACTCCCTGCGACCCAGTTAGACCATTGGCCCATCTTGCTCATTGTGGTCTTCCTCTGACAGGCAATTTTCTTGAGGTTTTCAGACAGGGCACAGTCCTACTTGTAGATTGACCTGGGACCTTTCGCACGCAGAGCACATGCTCTGCCTTTGAGCGAAGGCTCTCAAACGCTCCCTTCCCCGGTGTTGCTGTTGCAAACAAACCCACAAACCTTGGCAGGTGCTTTTAAGTAAAAAGCAGAACATCAGGGGATCTGATCACAGTTTTCTCATGCCATTTCTGTTTGGGCCACCACCAGGCCCAGAGAGTAGTGGCCTAGATCCACCGATGACCCAATGCAAGATAAGGCAACTGTGTACATGTTGTTGGGATGCGATCAAGGAAATGGGGGCAATTGGCAGGCCCCCAGCTGGCTCCAGCCCACCGGCCAGCAGCTTGGCAAACTCCGGTTCTTGGATCAGCATGTAACTGTGACCCGAGCTTCAGAAACCTTCAGAAGCTGAGCACGCAAGCCAGCAAAGAAAACAGCTCTTCACAACAGAAGGGCAGGTTAGGGGCTGTGTAAAGTGTATTTACAGGTATTTTATTCAGCATCAGAACAGAGGAAAAATATGTCTTCTCCCCTTCGTGTCCAAGCAAACAGCATAAGCAAAAGCTATATGGGTGGCGCTGTGAGTTAAACCACAGAGCACAGGACTTGCCGATCAGAAGGTTGGTGGTTCGAATCCCCGTGACGGGGTGAGCTCCCGTTGCTCGGTCCCGGCTCCTGCCACCCTAGCAGTTCAAAAGCACGTCAAAGTGCAAGTAGATCAATAGGTACCGCTCTGGCAGGAAGGTAAACAGCGTTTCCGTGCACTGCTCTGGTTTGCCATAAGCGGCTTAGTCGTGCTGGCCACATGACTCGGAAGCTGTATGCCAGCTCCCTTGGCCAATAAAGCGAGATGAGCACCGCAACCCCAGAGTCGGCTGCGACTGGACCTAATGGTTAGGGGTCCCTTTACCTTTTTATACTCAAACGGAAGTTCCCAGCATGCTGTGCTGGAATGTAAACAGGCATGTGACACACAACAGCCTGTTCCTCTTAAGGTGGAACAGAATATCTTAACACATATATGCATATATAATTCAAAATATCTGGGAAATGTTCTTCTGTCTACTGGAGCAGAAAGTGCAGGAGGAATAGTCCGCCCCCCCAAAAAAAAATCTCTGGCATTGAGATTCATGCCCTCTGAAAAATGATTTGATCTATGATAGTCAAGTGGCAGCTTGAGTGTCAATTGAGCCACAGCGTGCGGCTTGGCAAAGCGATCTGTCGAACTGTCCTCTGGGAACTCGCACCTTCCAGGGGCGCAGGGTACCCTCTTGTTGACTTCCAGGATCCTTTGTCCATCTTTGCTTCTAAATTGCATTTCCCCCTTTCTCTGTGCAGAAGAAACTGATGGAATACCAGGACGGCCTTCACCAGATGGATAAGAACAATTTGGAGCTGAAAAGACAAATAAGCAAACAAAAGGAGGCAAGAGGCTTGGGGACGGCAGCAAATGGCTCGGCGGGGAATTCTGCCAATGTCTGGGCTAGGGTGTCAGGGCTGGAGCCAGGTGAAGCAGAGCCAGTTGCCAGCGAAGTTCACTTTTTATTCAAGGAAGTGAACATAAAACTCAGCAACCCTTCCCAATAGGTCTTGCCCCTATAGAGCAGGACTGGCGGCCCCTGCTTTCCACCCTTTCTAAGGCTCCTCCTCTCCCAGATGTTTCCCCAGCAGCCCCAAACTGCATCTGCGCAACTTTGGTCTCTGTCTTGCCCTCCTCATTGTCCTGTGTACTCTTGGAAACAGGGCGGGGAGGGGAGAGCTTGTCTCAGCAAGAGAGGAAGGCTCCCTGGATTCTTCAGCAGGCTCTTAATCTCCGCCCCCTCTGCTTCAGCCTCAGAGTCTGAACTGTTCTCTGTCACCGGCTCTCCGTGCTCACTAAACCCTGTTGCTCCTTCAGCATCCAACCCTTCCTCCTCTGACCCCTCCTCAGTGTCCCACCAGCAATCTCTGGGCTCTGAGCCTTCCTCCTTGGTGGGGTGGGGTGTCTTCCCTGAGTACCAGCTGGTACCTCTCAACACTCCTTGTCATAGAATTGTGGCATCGGAAGGGAACTCGAAGGCCATCTTGTCCAGCCCCCTGCAATGCAGAAATCACCGCTGAAGAATCGCTCACAGGTGACCGTCCAACCAGTGAAGGGGAGTCCAGCACCTTCTGAGGTGTACTGAGTCCTGAGAAGGCGCTTAGTGTTCCTGGTTACTCCACCCTGACTGGTCCCTACTCCCAACATCCCTGGGGAACGATCTCACAACTGGAGCTGGAATGAGGGGAGGCTGGTTTTTGGCATGGAGGTGCCTTGGGAGGGAGTTCTATCTTTCGCGATGAACGTGAAACGCCACCCCCGGTGGATTGTCGGCTGAGATCCTGAGCCGAGTGTAGTTTGAAGGTGGAGCTAAAATAATTGGATCATCATTTGGAGAGAATCTTCCACATCTCCGGCTCGGCCTGATGGTGGTAGCTAAACTCAGGCAGAGGTTTTCTCTACGACTCGGTGGAGGCAGCAATAGGGCACCCTCAGAGTTACCTGTGAGTAAGCGGTGAACTTCAGATCTGGAAGCCCGACATGTTTAAAACTCCGTGGAGGGGGAAGGCAATTTGGAGCAGGGGAATGGGAAGTGTTTGTGGCCGGCCTGCGAGGGCAGGAGTTGTTACAACAGCAGCAAGAAGTCTTGTGGCACCTCAGTGACTCGTGGGCTTGTTATGGCGTCACCTTTCGTGGGCTAGAACCCTCTTCACCCATCTCCCTGACTTGCTGCTTTCTCCTTTCAGGTAATTGCTGGACTGGTGAAAGACGTCACCGCGTTGCACAAGAACCTCAACACGCTCCATCACTCCACTGGGGATCCGCGGGAAGTGATCTTTGCAGACGTCCTCCTCCGTAGACCCAAGTAGGTCCCTTAGCCTGTGTCCCAAGCAGTAGCATTTTCTGGGGGCACTTTGGGCCATCCTTTCACGCTGAGCGAGCCCTGGGGTGTGTGTGTGTGATGCGTTGCATTGGCCAAGGGGTTGCACCAGGGACTGAAAAGCAGGAGAAGCAGGGCGGCTCTCTAGCAGTTTACATGGTGGAATAAAGGAGTCTGCAGCTTCATAGTCTCTTGTGGGACCCTGTTTTTAGGCAATGAGAATTGACTGGGTCACTTTGGTTCCTGTCCTCCCTGCCAGCTTCCTGCTGCCAATCACAAGGACATAAGCAGATCTTAGTCTAGGGCTTAGCAATATCTGGTTTTCAACAACGTGATAGATCACCAGCTAAACATTACTATATACAGTGGTACCTCGGGTTAAGTACTTAATTCATTCCGGAGGTCCCTTCTTAACCTGAAACTGTTCTTAACCTGAAGCACCACTTTAGCTAATGGGGCCTCCTGCTGCTGCCTCACCGCCGGAGCCCGATTTCTGTTCTCATCCTGAAGCAAAGTTCTTAACCCGAGGTACTATTTCTGGGTTAGCGGAGTCTGTAACCTGAAGCATCTGTGACCTGAAGCTTATGTAACCCGAGGTACCACTGTATAACGATATAGCACAATGTCTGAAATAAGGTGGAGCTATGTAGAGACTTTGGCTGCCTTCATGGTTTTTCCTGTGTCTTGATTTTTGCCGGCGCCGCCTCTTGTGATGCGCTGCCCCCCCTACATGAGGCAGGGGAGAGCTGGGCCGGCAGAGTTGAACAAGGGCTGCAGGAATTGAGAGAAGCATTGGCTGGATTCACGGTTTTCCCCACATTGTGATTTTGGCATGTGTTGCCAGGTCTGAAATGATGAAACCAGTTTTGGACGCTATATCGATATATCTCCCATCCCTAATCGAGTCCTGCATCCTGTTGTCACAGAGGCCACCCAGATGTGTGTGAGAAACCTGCTGGCAGGATCTGAGCCCCCGAGCCCCCTCCCCTCCTGGCATTCAGAAGCATCACTGCCTCCGAATGTGGAGGCAGATCAGAGCCATCTTGGCTAGCAGTAGTAATAATAATAATTTATTATTTATACCCCACCCATCTGGCTGGGATTCCCCAGCCACTCTGGGCGGCTTCCAAAAAAATATTAAAATACTGTAATACATCAAACATTAAAAGCTTCCCTAAACAGGGCTGCCTTCAGATGTCTTCTAAAAGTCTAGTACTTGTTGTTCTCTTTGACATCTGGTGGCAGGGCATTCCACAGGGAGAGTGCCACAACCGAGAAAGCCCTCTGCCTGGTTCCCTGTAACTTGGCTTTTCGCAGGGAGGGAACCGCCAGAAGGCCCTTGGCGCTGGACCTCAGTGTCTGGGCAGAACGATGGGGGTGGAGACGCTCCTTCAGATATACTGGACTGAGGCCGTTTAGGGCTTTAAAGGTCAGCACCAACACTTTGAATAGTGCTTGGAAATGTACTGGGAGCCAATGTAGCTCTTTCAAGACTGGTGTTATGTGGTCTCGGCGGCCGCTCCCAGTCTCCAGTCTAGCTGCTGTGTTCTGGATTAGTTGTAGTTTCCGGGTCACCTTCAAAGGTAGCCCCACGTAGAGCGCATTGCAGTAGTCCAAGCGGGAGATAACCAGAGCATGCACCACTCTGGCCAGACAGTCTGCGGGCAGGGAGGGTCTCAGCCTGCGTACCAGATGGAGCTAGTAAACAGCTGCCCTGGACACAGAATTGACCTGCGCCTCCATGGACAGCTGTGAGTCCAAAATGACTCCCAGTAGCCTTCAAGAGCCCTCTCCTCTTTCACAGTCTTGTCTAATCCTCTTTTAAAGCCACCCAGGCCATCACTGCCTCCTGGGGGAGCGAGTCCCATAGTTTTTACTGCGCTGCATGAAGACTTCCATTTTGTGAAAGAGACAAGGGACACGGCAGTTTTGCTGCTGCTCTTCTGCCTCTCTTTTCTGCCTCAGACATTTGCGCTTCCTCTCCTCTGATTTGCCCTTTGCTTTTTCCTTCCAGGTGCACCCCAGATATGGATATTGTTCTCAACATCCCCACGGACGAGGATTTCCCCCTGTAGCTGCTGGAAACGAGATTGGGATTATGCACCTCGATCACGCAACGCCCTCCCTGTAGGCCTCTGGGAGCCAATTTCCCTCTTGCTTTGCTGAGCTGCACCCAAAAGCAACGGCCTGCCTTACTCCCGGCCCGGCGTCTTTATACCTTCCTGCTAAGAACTGCTGCAGGGTCTTTCCTTGGCATCCCTGCCTGCAAATATTCCACCATTAGATTCTATTAAAGCCAGTCCTATGTGTTCAAAGAGAGTCAGTGTCTCAAATAATCACAACTCCTCCATGGAAGTCGTACTATCCACGCTGCACTGATGGTGCAACATCTGCCTCTTTCGTTTCGGTTATTATATTTCTGTGCTGCTCACACAAATCGCAAAGTCGCTCACAAATGATAAATAACGAGAACGTAATGGAAAGCCCCAGATACAACATACATCTCATAGAATAAAGGAATCATCAGAAAAACAGTTGCAAATAATCAGTCAAACTCTTTGTCTTCTTTGGCGATCAATCGTAGCCAAGTAAGATGGTCTTCCATAAACACAATTTTAACAATGAGTCCGTAAGTCACTGTGGAGGCCAATTCTGGATCCACACATCCTTCCACAGTGGGGACATTGCTTTCCGGGCAGGAGTTGATCACGGTGTGGATTTGCCAAGCATGCCTTCCTCTTAGCACGTTTCTCCCTTGCGTCCTGAGTTCGAGTGTCTTCAAAGCCCATGACACCTTTGGTAAAGGCTTGACTTGGGTAAATGGCTTGACTAGCTTCCCATAGAATCACAGGGCTGGAAGGAATCCCCAAATGCCATCCAGCCCAACCCTCTGCAGTGCAGGAATGGCCGCTGAAGAACCCCTGCCAGGTGGACGTCCAACCTCTGCTTAAATGCCTCAGGTGGAAGAGAGTCCACCCCTTCAGAGGGAGCCCGCTTCGCTATCAAAGCAGGTTCCGTGTTTCTTGTGAAGGAGGTTGGTGCCGTTGGCCGTGGTTAGCTAAGGTGGTTAGGCAGAGCCTTTGTGCACAGAGGCAGTCTATCCCTGAATAGCAGCACATGGTGAGAGGGAGCAGAGGGACATTACGTTCATGGGGCTCTTGTGTTCTTGGACTCCGTGAAGGAGGGATTCCACCCCCACCGTTCTGCCTGGACACTGAGTTCGAGTGTCCTGAGTTTGAGTGTCTTCAAAGCCCATGACACCTTTGGGAAAGGCTGTTCTCCCGCTATTAAGGGTCTTGTGTATGTTTTCCCCCCATTTGACCTGCTTGCAATCATGATCCGTGTTGCAGCTTCCTATACTCTGAGGTCAGATGCCTCAGAAACAGCACTCCGTAATTCCGTTTCCCAAAGGTGTCCCAGCTGGAAGTTGAATCTTCAACACCGCCTGCTTCCTGTGCACTTGAGGGTCAGCTTTGGGGGTCTTGGGTAGGTGGCGTGAGACCCACAGCTTCCCGCCTCAATGCTTCACAACCACCACCCCACATCTGCTGCCTGAAGTGGTTGCCTCACATTGCCTAGCGCTAGGGTTGCCCCTGGTGAAAATCTCTCCCCCCCCCCCCCAATATGGCTGTTTATTTCATTCCTCTATCATTTTCTAAGGAGTGCCTGCCTCCCCACAGTTGCATTTTATGTTCACGACAACCCTGTGAGCTAGTTCATGTTGAGAGAAGCGGACTGGCCCAAACAGTGGCGTAGCATGGATTGCCAAGTGCAAGGAAAGTATTGTGCCTTCTAACCGGTGCCTCCTGAGGCTGGGATGCCACCACGAGTGTCGCCATCTGCCCATCTTCCCACCGATGGGGGTGCCACGCAGCTGTGCGATGCGAGGGCCCATCATCTCCCGGCAGCTCCCCCCCCCAACACTACTCCTCTGGGCCCAAAGTCACCCCATGAATGGAATCCAAAACACAGGAAGGAAATCAGGCTCATTCTCTTTCAATTGTTCCATCGCCACAAGCGATTTCAGCTTTCCTCTTGGGACAGTCTTCCCCGCCCCACAACCGTGTGCTGATCTGGGGGTTCCCCAGATGCCCCTGAGCCAATTTGGAGAGTGGGGGGAGTCCTATTATGCTCATGTGGCTCCTGGTGGAGTACAGGGTCAGGATTAAGGTCTGGTTTTGACCTTCAAAGCCCTATGCGGCCTAGGACCCACGTACCTACGGGACCGCCTTTCCTGCTATGCTCTGCGGAGGACTTAAGGTCCACAAATGACAACATTTTGGAGGTCCCAAGTTGCAAGGTGGTTAGATTGGTCTCAACTAGGGCCAGGGCCTTTTCAGTACTGGCCCCGACTTGGTGGAACGCTCTGTCACAAGAGACTAGGGCCCTGCGGGACTTGACATCTTTCTGCAGGGCCTGCAAGACAGAGCTGTTCCGCCTGGCCTTTGGTTTGGACTCAGTCTGACCCTTATGTCTTCCCTCCCCTTATGGTTTTGATCTATGGGCTACTTTTAAAATGAGGCTGCATTTTAAATTGCATTTTAACCTGTATTTTAAATTGGTTTTCCCCACCCCCTATTATGTTTTTACACTGATTTTATTGGTGTTAGCCACCCTGAGCCCGACTCTGGCCGGGGAGGGCGGGGTATAAATAAAAGTTGTTGTTGTTGTTGTTGTTGTTGTTGTTGTTGTTGTTGTTGTTGTTGTTGTTGTTGTTGTTGTTACACTGGCTTCCGCTGGCACACCAGCTTAGCTGGGTCCGAGCCCTCTGTCTTTGTACTTTCATCCTTCCAGACGGTGACACTTTATGGTTTAAATTTCTTATTCTTCGTTTCCTTTGCTTTTTCATGCTTGCATTTCTTTCTTTTTTAAAAAAGGGCATTTTTAAAAATACCTGTATCTCTCCCGTCCCGTCCCCCATGAAAACACACACACACACACACACACACACACACACACACACACACACACACTCTCTAACACAAACACATTGTGCACCTTCTGAATGCGGAGACCCAGGAGCGTGTTTGCGTTACAGTCAAGATTCTATGGGATATTTTGTGTCGGCAACATCAGCGGAAGACAACTGTCTTCCAGCGACGTCTTCTCCATCCTGCACATCTGCCTGCAGCCTCTGAATCTGCCGCTGGGTGGAGACTGCCAGTATCCTTTCCATTCAGAGAAATCTGCTGTGCTTTCTCCTTGTCCATTTTAATGACTCAAATGTAGGGTTGCCATGTGTCATCTTTTCCCAGGATATGCCCTCTTTTTCACGGGCATGAAACATGATGTTTTAATGTATTTTAATCTTGTTTTTAAGTTGTATTTCAATCAACTTGTTTTTATATCGGTCGTTAGCCGCTCTGAGCCTGGTCTTGGCTGGGGCGGGAGGGGTATAAATAAAATTTATTATTGTTGTTGTTGTTGTTGTTGTTATTATTATTATTATTATTATTATTAGAGTCGTCACAGCTATATATTGTTAAAAGTAGAAGTCGGCAAATGTGTCCTCTATTTTGCTTTTCAAAATATGGCAACCTTACTCAGATGCGTTCTTTTATTGAGGAAAACTTACTCTAAATGCACGGGGGGACGGACCAGTTTCCCCTCAGTCTTTTTGAAAACGGCATGTATTTCTTGTTGAAGCTCCCACGAAACATTCATATTCATTAAGGAACTCTGACTGGGCATCCTCCTGCTCTCATTTTTTAATTGTTCTTATAATGTGATCACTGTACATGATTTGAATATGTCATTATTGATTATGTATACCCAATGTATCAGCCGCCTGGGGGGTTTCACTGTTTGTGTTTTGGTTGTTGGTTAAAATAAATAAATAAATAAATATTTTTTTTTTAAAAAAGGAAGGTTTAGACCACATTCTAGTCCATTGTGTGGGGTTTATTTTGTAGCCTGTGCTGTGCTCCCAATATTTTTTGATTGTGTCAAGGGAGGTTGTGGGATTCTAGAGCAGTATTTTGTATATTGTGGATGCCATGTCCCTTTGCTGTCAGGAGAAGGTTTCTAAAGGTGGTTGAGGACCTAGTGGCTGCTGAATTTACTACTGCGTTGTTTAAGAAGGCATGTAGTTGGTGGCGTGTTAGCCAGGGTATTCGGGTGTCCCTTTGCCTTGCATTTCTTGTGTCAATAATAATAATAATAATAATAATAATAATAATAATAATAATAATAATAATAATAATAATAAATTTTTTTATTTATACCCTGCCCTCCCCAGCCAAGACCGGGCTCAGGGCGGCTAACACCAGGTAAAAACAATTGATTAAAATACAACTTAAAAACAAGATTAAGTACAACATTAAAATGCAGCCTCATTTCAGTAGAAACACAAATCAAAAACTTTTTGGGGATGAAAATGATAAGGGTTTGTAAAAAATTTTAGAAGTTTGCTAAGCGGCATCAGCCTTTGGCTTTTCAAGTCTTTATTTGGAAGTTTTGTGCTGCATGATGGAATAGTGTGTGATGAGCCAGGGGGATTAGTAGGAATGGGGACAGTTTGTGTTAAATTGTGGGTAGACATAGCAGACGACACAGCAATTCTTCCAAAACAGCTCTTTATTTGTAAGCTGGAACAGAACTGACTGAGGAGCTCCAGAACAATGTAACTGTTGCCATTTTCTAATATAGAGCTCCAGAACAATGTAACTGTTGCCATTTTCTAAAACTATCCAATCACTGAACGTCACTTTCGATCCTTCATTTGCATACAAACTATCCAATCACTGAACGTCACTTTCGATCCTTCATTTGCATAACTATCTACAGTATCCCCCTGCTGGCCCAGGGTAAGAACTTCAGTACATAACAGTTTGCCTGCATTTTCCTTCCATGCTTTACACATGGACTGTGCAAACCTTTTTAGTGTTGTGGGGATTTTCTTTAGTTTGTTTTGGATAAATGGGTCTGCTGTGGGTTTGACTGTGTCTCTCTCCACGTGAACCCATTGTTTCATCTTGTCTTCTAGAATGTATGGGATTATGTGGCGCACTTGGTTGGCGATGCAGTATAATTCTACATTGATAACTCCCCACCCTCCTTCTGAGGAGGGGAGGTGCAGGTATTTGGGGCTTATTCTTTTTGTGTGAGATAATAAAAAAGTGTAGTTTCTTCTGCCATTTACAGAGTTCATAGAATTGTAGAGTTGGGAGGGACCCATGGGTCATCTAGCCCAACCCCCGCAATGCAGGAATCTCACCTAAAGCATCCCTGACAGATGACCACCCAACCTCTGCTTAAAATCCTCCAAGGAAGGAGAGTCCACAACCTCCAAAGGTTCGAGTCCTACCCTCCAGAGCAGGAGAATACAGGCTTGCTGCCTCTTCCATGTGACAGCCCTTAAGATATTTGAAGACGGCTATCATTAGCTCCTCTCAGCCTCCTCTTCAGCTCCTTCAACCACTCTTCATAAGGCTTGGTTTCCAGACCCTTGATCATCTTGGTTGCCTTCCTCTGCACACATTCCAGCTTGTCAACATCCTTCTTAAATTGTGGTGCCCAGAACTGGACACAGTATTCCAGGTGTGTTCTGACTAAGGCAGAATAGAGTGGTACTATTACTTCCCTTGATCTGGACACTACTATTGATGCAGCCTATAATAGCATTAGCCTTTTTCGCCGCTGCATCACACTGTCGACTGCTCAGCTTGCGGTCCACCAAGACTCCTAGATCCTTTCCACATGTACTGCTAGCAAGCCAGGTGTCCCCCATCTTATATTTGTGCATCTGGTTCTTCCTGCCTAAGTCTAGAAGCTTACATTTGTCCCGATTGAAATCCATTTTATTAGCTTGGACCCAGTTCTCCAATCTGTTGCGGTCATTTTGAATCCTGATTCTGTCTTCTGCGGCATTAGCGACCCCTCCCAGTTTGGTGCCATCTGCAAATTTGATAAGCATCCCCTCAATTCTTTCATCCAAGTCGTTTCCAAAGACATTGAACAACAACAGGCCCAGGACAGAATCCTGTGGCACCCCACTGGTCACATTTTTCCAGGATGATGAGGAACCATTAAATGGATACTCTTTGGGTTTGGTTAGTCAACCAGCTACAAATCCCTCTAACAGTTACAGTCATACTTCGGGTTGAAGTAGCTTCAGGTTAAGCATTTTCGGGTTGCGCTCCGTGGCGACCTGGAAGTAATGGAGCGTGTTACTTCTGGGTTTCGCTGCTCGCGCATGCGCAGGCGCTCAAAATGACGTCACGCGCATGCACGGAAGTGGCGAATCGCAACCTGCAGACGCGGGTTGTGTTCGCTTCAGGATGTGAACGGGGCTCCGGAACGGATCCCATTCACATCCAGAGGTACCACTGTATCTCATTCAACCCACATTTTACCAGCTTTCTTGTGAGAATATCACGGGGGACTTTGTGATGTTTTAGAAGTTTTTGCTTGCACCATTTGAAGTTTCTCGCAGTGGTATCAGGATACTTGACACTTCACTGCCATTTTGCAGAAAGGCAAACCAATAGGACACCACAATTTGCACTGGAGAAAGGTTGGAGTGGATGTACCCCTGCACACTTCTATTCTTCCCCCTCCTTTGTTGGGGGGGGATCACAGGTCTTTAAGCCCCTGTAATCTCAGCTCCTACCCAGAACCGGCATGTGTCAGTCTTTAACCTCCCTTCTCTGAAAGAACAAGGAGTGTTATACTCCTTTCCTCTGATGCACAAAGAGATCTCCACAATCTTTGATCAACACCAAACAGCCCCTTGGGCAAGACAGTTCTCCACCCATCTTTGTAAATGAAGGGTAGGATGGAAGGGAGTCAAAAGTGTTGCTATTATTCCTCCATCAACCCACAACATAGCCTGTTGCTCTCAGTCTCACCCCCTACGTTGCTGGGTGGATTCGCTTAGAAGACATTTGGAGGCAAATCTATAAACTGGGCTGCTGCGATGCTGATCCTTCGTTCTCATCTTCCCAGGTTCTCCGTTCATGCTAAAATCAGGAGAAAGACGCCTCCAGGATGAGGCCTGCGCTGCTGTTGGTGTTGGGACTGTCTCCTGCCTGCATATTCCCAGTCGCTGCACACATCCCTGTGCAGTCAGACTTCGAGCCCCAAAAGGTAAGTGATTTTCAGGTGGGACTTTCAAGCCAGATCGGCATGATGAAAAAGCCCCCAAGAGCTTGCCCCTCAAACACCTCATTTAGTGGGCATAGGATGCCCCTGTTTTCATCAGAGAAATTTTGGAGGTGATGGAATAGGATGCCCCTATATCCATTGGCGGGACGTGGGTGGCGCTGTGGGTTAAACCACAGAGCCTAGGACTTGCCGATCAGAAGGTCGGCGGTTCAAATTCCCGAGACAGGGTGAGCTCCCATTGCTCGGTCCCTGCTCCTGCCAACCTTGCAGTTCGAAAGCATATCAAAGTGCAAGTAGATAAATAGGTACCACTCCGGCAGGAAGGTAAACGGCGTTTCCGTGTGCTGCTCTGGTTTGCCAGAAGCGGCTTAGTCATGCTGGCCACATGACCCGGAACCTGTACGCTGGCTCCCTCGGCCAGTAAACCGAGATGATCGCCGCAACCCCAGAGTCGGCCACGACTGGACCTAACGGTCAGGGGTCCCTTTACCTTTATCTCCATTGGAGAAATGTTGGAGGGGATGATATCAGCAGCAGAGAAAGCAGAACCCAAGAATAGCGGATTTTCCTGGGGATATTGGTGACCCTTTTGCTTACTCCCTTGGTCTTGCCTTTCTTGAGACTCTGGGCAGCCTTCTTCCTCTGAGCAGCTTTGCTCTAGAGTAGAAGCCCTTTTGCTTCTCCTTTCTCGCAGATACAAGAGCACTGCTGCTCTCACCCTCAGTAGGACAATACTCAGGAGGTGTTTGGCTGCTCAGTGAAGTTATTCTGTTTCAGGTTGCAGGCTTATGGCATCCCGTCGCAATGGCTTCCACTACACCTGAGGTGCCGGAACGTGACAATCTGACGGCGCAGATGGACCACCGTGTGACGGTTTCTGATAGCGGCGACTTGAAACTCACTGCTAACGTTATGCTGTTAGTACCCTCAAATTGATCCAATCGACGCTGGCCTAGGACCCTTTTCCTGAAATCATTGGGTGGTGTTTGGGCCATTGCATGGTCTTGCCAGGTTGCTTAGGCAATGCTGAGCTGGATGGAAGAAGGGTCTGATTTGGTATGATGCGGGTCCCAAGGGAAGGTCATAGGTTCGAGTTCATTATCTTCCTTTATCTTAAAAGGTTATTTTTTTAATATAAAATGTTTATTAAATTTTCACAAATTATATAAACAAACACAACAATTCAAACAAACACACATACAAGAAAAAACAAGCATAATTTCAAATCCTTATTTTCTTAAAATTTACTTCCCCGGCCTCCTCATACCTTCCCTTTCTGCATTCCAGTTTCAAATATTCAGTTCAGCAAATCCTCACCCTTACTTTTATGTAATTATTAACCTTTCTTTTCTTTTAACTTAATCTTTACAGCTGCAATCCATTTAATTTCTAAAACCGCATCATTCTAACACTCATTGATTTTGCAATGTTTCTTAAGATAGTTCTTGAATTTCTTCCAATCTTCTTCCACCGTCTCCTTTCCCTGGTCTCGGATTCTGCCAGTCATTTCTCCCAATCCCATATAGTCTATCACCTGGGTATCACCTGGGTATCTTAAGAGGTTATAGAGGGACACAGGTGGTGCTGTGGTCTAAACCACAGAGCCTAGGGCTTGCGGATTGGAAGGTTGGCAGTTCGAATCCCCGCGACAGAGTGAGCTCCCGTTGCTCGGTCCCTGCTCCTGACAACCTAGCAGTTCAAAAGCATGCCAGTGCAAGTAGATAAATAGGTATCATGGCAGTGGGAAGGTAAACAGCGCTCTGGCACTCGTCACAGTGTCCCGTTGCACCAGAAGAGGTTTAGTCATGCTGGCCACGTGACCTGGAAAGCTGTCTGTGGGCAAACACTGGTTCCTTCGGCCTGAAAGCAGAGATGAGTGCCACACCCCATAGTCAAATTCGACTGGACTTAACCATCCAGGGGTCCTTATAGAATCATAGAGTTGGAAGGGACCTTGATGGTCATCTAGTCCAGCCCCCTGTAATGCAGGAATCTCAAGCATCCAGGAGAGATGGCCTCCCAACCTCTGCTTTAAAAGGCCTCTGGATTTTTTTTAATTTTTAAAAAATTATTTCATAAAATGTCTGCCCGGCTTGATTGTAAACAAAAATACAGCGGACCCTCTGGATACGAACTTAATTCATTCTGGGGGTCCGTCCGCAACCTGAAAAGTCCGTATCTGGAGGCGATGCTTCTGCACACGTGCACAGCGTGATAAGAGCACTTCTGTGCATGTATGAGGTGCGCAGAGCGCTTCTGTGCATGCACGCATGGCGAAAACCATAAGCATACACTTCTGAAGTTTACGGATCCGGAGGGATATGTAAGTAGAGGTACAACTGTAAATAAATAAAACCTGAAAGTGGTTTATAATAGACCAAACAGTAAAATTAAGAAAAATGTACTACCCTGCTTTAAAATATACAAAAGTTACAATATGAAAACAGATTGAAAGTACTGGGTAGGACTTTCCACCTGGGAAATTTTTAGCAGGCACCACAAAGAGCACAGGAAGTTCCAAAGTGTTGACGCTGCCACACTGAATGACCCAGTCCGCACAACAGCGCAATGGGTCCTATGTGACACTTGTGTCAGTGCCAGTTCTGCTGATCGACATGTTTGAGAGAGCACATGTAGAGTAAGGCAATCTCATAGGTAAAGTGGTCCCAAATAGTTAAGGGTTTTATGTGCCAATAGGAACAGAATCATAGAACCATAAGATGGTACAGTTGGGAGGCACTAAGACTCCCCCAAATTTCCGGGTCCAGCAAGAGTTAGAACTGAATCCATGCTTGGAGGGTTAACCTGGGTGCTAGACCAGAAGCAAAGGTTAAAATATAATCTGAGTTCAGGAAATCGCCTGGGAGATGAGCCATTGGGAAGAGCGAAAGGAAGGCGACGAGCCATTCAGAAACCCAAATGGATGGCAAATGAAAGGGCTGCCTCCCTTGAGCATAGATGGTCAACTTTTCTTGCAAGGAATCCTAAGCAGAATAAGGGAATTTCCCTTAAAAAAAGGGAAACGTTGACAGCTATGCCCTTGAGTCTGAAGAAAAGGCAGAGTTGGAGAGTTGAGTTTCGGATTGGAGTTGGCTGCAAGGTGACCTGGTCAAGGTGTCCATGGTTCATATCTGTTTGAACCCGCAGCTTCACCTGTGGGAGAAAAAAGACCCTTCTAGGGCGCTGATGCCAGGAACCCCTCCATTGTAGACTCAGCTTGCTTCCTAAAGACACCCCCATCTCTGCTGTGCCTCCTTTCCCAAAGGAATCACAAATGCGAGGGAAACACCGGGATCCCTGGGGTATCGCGACACTCGGAGATTGGGGTGGCATGTGACAAGATGGATCACAAATCTGTGGGTTTCTGCGATGCTTATTTCCCGAACCCTAGAAAACACAAGCAGGGGAGGGAGGGCCAAAGAAGGCCGCGTCTCTTGCGTGGAGGTCTTTCAACTGAGCTTTCTTTTCCAGGAATGGCAGCTGTACCCAAACAACCAAGAACTTAATGCACACCAGCCAACCCGGTGTATTCCAAGTTCCCAGTAGGTATAAGAGCCACGAGTCACCCTCATATCTTGTTGTGGAGGTGCGGCTTGGGTCTGAGATTGGGGGGTGTCAGTGTCGTGTCATGCATGCCCTTGATGGAGCCCAGTGCCATGTAGCTTTGATGTGTCAACCCCCCCCCCTTTGTTTTAAGCAGACCTCAGAAGCAGGAAGCCCCTTTCACGCCAGCTTGGGCAATTGCAGGGGTAGGAGGAAAGCTTTCCACTACATGGCTGCTTCTTAGGGGCAAACTGGAAACTGCCCATGTCTCCCACTTGGCCTTGAGCAAACAAGTTTGTGCCCAGGAGCCAGTGTGAGAGCCAGTGTGGTGTAGTGGTTAAGAGCGGCAGACTCGTAATCTGGTGAACCGAGTTCGCTTCCCCGTTCCTCCACATGCAGCTGCTGGGTGACCTTGGGCCAGTCAGACTTCTCTGAAGTCTCTCAGCCCCACTCACCTCACAGAGTGCTTGTTGTGGGGGAGGAAGGGAAAGGAGAATGTTAGCTGCTTTGAGACTCCTTTGGGTAGTGATAAAACAGGATATCAAATCCAAACTACTCTTCTTCTTCTCTTCAGGAAGCCCTGCCAACAGTGGAGCCTCACCCCTTCCCTCTCTCCCTCATTTTGGTGGCATTGCCCCCTGGAGGCAGCTCCCTTCAGCTTCCCTTTGAGCCACGGGCTGAGGATGCAAATGGTGTCCTCGCTACGCGTCCTGAAGCCGAGCCCGGGAGCACAGTCTGCTGCCAGCTGCAGAGCGAATAATAATAATAATAATAATAATAATAATAATAATAATAATAATAATATATTATTTACACCCCGCCCTCTCCGGGCGCCTCCCAACAGAATATTAAAAACATGACAAAACATCAAACATTAAAGACTTCCCTAAACAGGGCTGCCTTCAGATGTCTTCTAAAAGTCAGATGGTTGTTTATTTTGGTCCAGTATATCTGAAGGAGCGTCTCCACACTCATCGTTCTACCTGGACACTGAGGTCCAGCTCTGCTGCCCCCAGGTTATCTCATCCAACCCCCCTAAAAGGCAGGAATCTCAATTCAATCATCCCTGATGGATGGCTATCCAACCTTAGCTTCCAAAACCACCAAGAACGGAGAGTTCACCCCCTCCAGAGGGAGTCGAAGTGCTCTTACTTTCACAAAGTTCTTCCTGATGTTGAATCGCAATCTCCTTTCTTGTAACTTGGAGCCATGGGTTCGAGTCCTACCCATGGGAGGAACCCAAGTGAGCCATTCTGGGAGAGAGAGTCGGCACCTTCGTGGATTTCCGAGGGTTCAATATTAGAATTTGCCGTTACTTTTAAGAAACGGCAGTCGGTCGTGGCAAAGGTGGGGGACACTTCTTGGGGCCCAGAGTTTCATTGTAAATCCCCCCCCCAAAAAAAAGCTATATCAAATGAGGTTGCAGGAGATCTTGTGAATATTTAAAGTGGCTAAGAGTGTTGCTTCTGCTGCTGCCTAGACCTTCGAGCAAAGATACAGGACAAAGTTGTCTTATAGCTAACGTCTTATGGTGTTTTCTGTGCAGATAAATCCACAGTTTACGTCTTGGCTGCTGATTATGATAGATACATAATTTTCCATGTGACGTTGGACACTTACGCGGCAATGTATCTGTCTGGTACGTGTTATAATGATGGATGGGGCAGATGTGGGGTTCAGTAGAAAGCTATTTGCTTACTTTGGGCTTATCCACACTTAGCTTTGCTCTGCAAAGCTCCTTGTCCAAGAATTTTTACAGTGGTGCCTCGCAAGACGAAAAGAATCCGTTCTGTGATTCTCTTCGTCTAGCGGTTTTTTCGTCTTGCGAAGCAAGCCCATTGAAGGATTAGAGGATTAGCGCTATTAGCGCTATTAGCGGCTTATCTGCTGATCGGATCAGCTGATAAGCGGCTTAGTGGCTTAGAAAAAGGGGGGGGAGGAAAAAAACCAGCAGGAACTCGCAAGACATTGTCGTCTTGCGAAGCAAGCCCATAGGAAATTCGTTTTGCGAAGCACCTCCAAAACGGAAAACTCTTTCGTCTAGCGAGTTTTCCGTCTTGCGAGGCATTCGTCTTGTGGGGCACCACTGTAATTTTATTTTTGCCCCAGCGCTGGGGACAACTCAGCGCCTTTGTAGGCTTTCGGCTCCTTTAGACCCTCCATCAAAGCACTACCTTGGCTCTGTGATAGAATCAGTTCCTGACTGTCTGATGGGTCATCCGGGGAGGATGGCAGGAAGAAGATACTTTAGATGGTCTATGTATGTCGAACAGAGATTTGGGCATTTCCAGACTTAGTCAACCTTTGCTTCTGTTTAAAGGTAGGAGACTGGACGTTGGAGGCGCCATCGAAGATAAATTCAAGGATTTCGCCTTGGCTCAAGGATTTCCCGAGGGGAACATCAGATTCTTTGAAAGAGCCGGTAAGGCAAGCGGGACTCAGTCGACAGAGCAGGAGACTCTCAATCTCAGGGTTGTGGGTTCGAGAACCACGTTAGGCAAAATATTCCTGCAAGGGAGTTCGACTACATGACCTTTGGGGTCCCCTCCAACCCTACAATTCAATTATTACACACACACACACACAAACACACACACACACACACACACACACACAAACACATACTTATCTCCTGTTCTTTCACGGGCATAATAAGTTTGTAAGTTATTATTTAGTTAGTTAGTTAGCTATTAAATTTGCATACCACTCTTCATCTGAAGAACTCAGGGTGTTTCACAACATAAAAGCACAAGACAAAAATATAAGATAAAAACACAAAGAATAAAAACAAGAACAAAATGAAAAAATAAGCGCCCCCCCCAAACCACAAGATCTACTGTTTCTAAATTAATCAGTTTGTTAAGTATGTTGATTGGCTCAGTTTTGAACTATGATGGCGAGATACTAATATTCCTAATAAATAAATATCAATTGCCCCCGTTTCCTTCCTCCTTACCAATTTTCCTGACCTGCTTTTCTCCTTTCCTCCACAGAACAATGCACTCCACAAGTGGATTAATTCCTAATACCCAGAAATGGCATTTCTTTGCTGTGTGTGTGTAAATATATAATCATTGGTGAATAATCAGAAACACTTGGTAATAGTTACTCTGTCGGGATGATGGCGAGAATGATGATGGATCGATGTCTCCCCCTCCCTGTCTCTGACCTGTAAAAGTTGATGCTGCAACAACAACAACAACAAACCTTCCTTCAGGTTCTCCCCCAAACTGATTTTAAAATAAATCTGAAATATACTCGGAGTCGCAAGGTGATTTCATGCTCTTTATTCAGCTCATAGTGGTGAGGAGGAATGAATAAAAGTCCCCTCACAGTATCTGCTTTATATACATTATTTACACAATGGGCTGCACATGATTGGCTAATTCCGGAATTCTACTGTAAGCCAATCAGGTTGTGGATTCACTTCTATCTGGAGCAGGATTGGGTGGTTCCTGCCAACCAATCATACTGCTGCATTGTTCTTGGACCAATCAGACTGCTGCATTCTGAATCCTATTGTTCTAGGACCAATCAGACTGCTGCAATTTGGATCCTATTCTTCTAGGACCAATCAGACTGCTGCAGTTTGGATCCTATTCAACTCAGTACATAACAAAATCTATAGCTCAGACTTCGCAAGTGGCTTTCTTGGCCAGAAGCATTATTGTGGGGGAACAGAAGGGCTATGAAGGGGGGGGGGTGTGAACACATATGAACCAGGCAGAGGGCCTTCTCGGTTGTGCCAGCCTCCCTGTGGAATGCCCTCCCATCGGATGTCAAGGAGATAAACAACTATCTGACTTTTAGAAGACATCTTGGAAGGCAGCCCTGTTTAGGCAAGTTTTTAATGACGGTTGTTTTAATGTATTTTTAATATTTTGTTGGCAGCTGCTTACATTGGCTGGGGAAACCCAGCCAGATGGGCGGAGTATATTATTATCATTATCATTAGCATTAGAAAGGATAAAGGACCCCTGATAGTTAAGTCCAGTCGCGAACGATTCTGGGGTTGCGGCGCTCATCTCGCTTTACTGGCCGAGGGAGCCGGCGTTTTCCGGGTCATATGGCCAGCATGACTAAGCCGCTTCTGGCAAACCAGAGCAGCACCATTTACCTTCCTGCCGGAGCGGTACCTATTTATCTACTTGCACTTTGACGTACTTTCGAACTGCTAGGTTGGCAGGAGCAGGGACCGAGCAACGGGAGCTCACCCCGTCGCGGGGATTCAAACTGCTGACCTTCCGATCGGCAAGCCCAAGAGGCTCAGTGGTTTAGACCACAGCACCATCCGCATCCCCAAAATAATAATAATAATGTATTTTAATATTTTGTATTTTATTATTTTGTTGGAAGCCACCCAAAGTGGCTGGGGAAGCCCAGCCAGATGGGCGGGGTATAAATAAATTATTATTATTATTATTATTATTATTATTATTATTATTATTATTATTATTATTATTAAAAACATGCCAAGGAGTCCAGTCCATTTTGTTGTTTCTTTAAGTACTTTGTAAAAGGTTCCCATTCTTCTTTAAAGTCACAGTTGTCCTTATCACATAGTTTGTGTGTCAGTTTTGCCAATTCCGCAATTCTGTGGAATTATTATTATTATTATTATTATTATTATTATTATTATTATTATTATTATTATTATTATCAACAAGTGGTTTAGACCACAGCGCCACCCTCTGTCAGGAGCTCCCTAGTCCGCAAAATAAGAATAAGAATCATCATCATCATCATCATCATCAAGCTGCCTCTTGGATGCTCTGCTCCAGAAAATGCCAGCTTCATCTCCAGCTCCCCTTCCATGCCCATAGCCAAGCTGCCTGGGACTGATGCAGTCAGTGCCCAACAAATTCTGACGGGCACCTTGGTACCCTCCAACATTTCCCCCGATGAAAAATAGGGTCGTTCTATAAGAACAGGCAGGACAGTGCAGGATCCAATCAGAAACCGGGACAACTTCTGTAATTCCTGCCTCCACCGCTGGAGGCAGCCATGCTTCTGAATCCCAGTTGCTGGGAACCCCAGGAAGGGGCCGGGCTCCTGTGTTCGAATCCTGCTTGCTGCTTTCCCGCAGGCATCTGGTCGGCCACTGTGGAAACAAAATGGGCCATTGGCTGGAAAAGGCTGGCCGAGTTCATATTTCTTTGTGATCTTTTTAGCAGGCTGGAAGACAGGGCGGGCAATGTCCTCTTTGGGGGGGGGGGTATTTCTACCTGTGGTTTCCCCCCAAAAAGCTCAACAGGGGGCGATATCCTTAAAAACCCTCAACAACTTTGGCGAATCCGCTAAAAATGCTCAACAACTTTCCCCAACATCGACTTTGTCCGACGGGTCCTGGTAATGTTTATTTACTGCTTATTCCTCGCTTGCTTGCTCTACAGCGGAGATCACCGAGCCGTGTGCCTGAGAAGTTTTCTAATCTGATAAAAAGGGAATCAACACCGCGCGCCTGCGTTGCCTCCCTCCCGCCCGCGTTTTCAAGGACCTTCGGCCTGATCCAGCGGGCGGGGATCCTTTTAGCTTCTCCAGCCGAGGCGCTCGTCGAGGCCACCGGCAGTCACGCGCTGGAGAGACGCGGAGCCGTCTGCACGCGCTCAGAGGCGCTCTCGCCAGCCGAGGCCGGGAGGGCGGCTGGCTGGGGTTTGGCAGGGGGTGTGTCCCACCAGGAGCGGCGCGCAGGGACCTCCCCGGGCTTAAAAGTCCCTCCCTCGGCGCGCCGCGGCGCTGCGCAATGGAGCTGGACGCGATGGACGGGGCGCACGGGCGGTGCGCTTTTACGCGCGTGGGGACCCCTTGAGAGCGCCCTGCCGACGGAGCCGCCAGCAACAGGCGGAGGTAAGGAGAACAGGGCGGGGGGGGGGGAGAGACTTTCCACGCGTCCACAGAAGAGGGCTGGCTGGCTGGCTATCACGGGAGACGGGGCGGACGGCGAGTCGCCTTTCCCCGGCGAGGAGGACCGAGGACCGTCCGCGCTCTCCGCCATCTCCGTCCTCTTTCCAAATCCGGGCGCGGCACCCTTCGCCATCCCGGAGTCTCTCTTCGCAGCGCCGGCTCTGGAAAGCGGGGCTCTCCCTTGGAAACTTGCGAAGGGCGCCGCTCCGAACTTTGGGGGATAAGAATGTGGGCGAGAGGGCCCCTGAGCGCGCGCAGAGTGCGCTCAGGGCTGATGACTTCTGGACAGCCTCTTTGCCTGCGCCCCTCTTCTTGCTTCAGATAGGACTGTATTCGTCCAGAGCAGTCCGCTGGAGAAGTTGGATCCCTCCCTCGGGGCTGGGGGGGAGGCTACCGCAGACGCAGCCGTGGCCCCTCAGAGAGAGTTTCCGAATATCCCCCTCCCCAGCCCATATGCTCTGAGACGTGCCAAGGCCTGGTGCTGCCTGTTCAGTCCGCTTGCCCTAGCCTGGTGGTGGTGGGGCTCAGATCAGCGAAAGGGAAATGTTCTCTGCACATGCCCTGGAGCACTCTTGCCTTTATTCTTCTTATGCCAGGGTCCGGACCCCAGAAGTGAAAACTGGTTGCCAGTTCATAGGGTCTGGGTAGTGTGTGTATGTGTGTAATCCGATGCCACCGCAGCGACGACAATGGCGTCCTTCATTGCAAACAACTTTCCTTCTGAATTTTTAACCATGTTTTGGAATCTGGCAAAACCATGCCATGGCATTGGGTTACTGGTACTGCCATGAAACCAGACCCTGGGTTGGAAAAAAAAGAAAACAACCCACAGGATATGTTGTTGCTTGTGTTACACACACACACACACACACACACACACACACTATTTTTGGAGTGAGAAGGGCTCCAGCTATTTTGTTTGTCAGCTGCTAAAAATCCACAACTTCAGCTGCTAAAAAAGGGTCCCTAGCAAAATAGAATACATAGCCCCCTTGGTGGGATTTATATCCTCAAAGTCAGGACAGAGATAATGGTTATAATGAGGAAAAAAGGAAGGTAGTTAATATGGATAAACCTGATTCAGCAGCAGGCAAAAATCTGAAAACAGCCAGGCCATCAGGAACAAAGCAAAACTAAGAGGCAGGAGTAATTCTTGAAAGCCGCCCTAAACAAGACTGTTTGAACTTGCCTCCTCAATGTTCAAAGTGGGGGTGGGTTATCATGGGGGTTGCTGGTTCTCCCCCAGGACCCTGGAGCCCCCCCCCCATCCAGGCTGGCTCTTCCCAGCAATTCAGAGATGTTTTCCATCTGTTTCCAACGGCTAACTTTCACATCCTTTGCCCTTTGCTTCCTTTCCAACTTATAAATAAAGTCCAGCCCCCCCCCTCCGTAAGACACAGGAACTGGGGAAGAGGGGGTTCAGCTCCTGCTAACTGGGAAGTAAGCAAAGCCATATTCCTCCCCAGGGCTTTTTTTTTCAGGCAGAACTCACCATAACTCAGTTCAGGCCCCCTCTCAGGTGGGTGCCGTTGCCGTTATAAGAGAACAAGGGAGGTGTTCGTGATGAACACCTGGCGCCTCTTTTTCTAGAAAAATAGTACAGTTCCTCCCCATCCTTTACAATACGATAATCTTTAGTGTCATTGTCCCGTACAGAACAACGAAATTGAAAAAACTACATCAGACATTCACAAACCAACAAGCCTGCTATCCCAGCTATCCCAGCCTGGTTAGCCCCCTAAAAACTCTGATACCCCATAATTAAATATAATATACTCCCATAGAGACTACCTTACACTGCATTTAAAACCAAAATCACATTTGGATAGAAACTGTTCTAAAGGAAATGGAGCTACTCTAACGCTCCATCTCGTCTCCAGCCTTTGTGCGGGGTTTATGTGTGTGTGTGAATCTAGTCTGATGAGACTGAAGAGCTGACACTGAAATTTGGGGAAATTTGGACATTTCTCTCCAACCCTGCCATTTCTGGCACCCATTTATGAAGTGTGTCGAGATAACTTTTCCTCTCTGGTCCAGGGTGTAGGGTGAAATCCGGATCTACTGGCAGATCTCTGCGTGATTTGCAGTAGGTCGGGGACGGTTTCTGATCCCCTGTTGTTTTAACAATACCAGCAACAAAACGATGGCAACTCTCACATTCCTAAATTGTACTGAACAGTGACCAGGCTTGGATTTTGTGTGTGATCGCTGCTCACTTCGGAGACTCAACAGCAAATTCCTGGGCTCAGTGTTCTTTAATTCTGTCTCAGTGTTCTTTAATTCTGCACCAGGATTTGGCTGGTGGAGATTGGGGCTCCAGTGCCCCCCCCAAAAGCCTGCAATCTGCCCACCTTTTCCCTAAATTGTTCTATAGCATCTGGATTCTGCACCCAGGAAAACTGTGTGCGTAGTGACTTTCGGTTAGCTTGCTCTTCTGCGAGCCTTGGGAAATTGCTTTGCAGAGCATGGAATTCTCCCTGCAAACCCTGACCATGGTGATTTTATTGTCCCCTAATATACAGTATGTTCCTTATTTTGCTCACTATGAGCTGTGCCCTAACAAGTCACCCGCTTTCGATTTTCCTTTAACCTTCTGAGCAGAACAAGGTTCCCCTTTGGTTCTCTGATATTCCACCCAATTGCATGGTTTCAAGTTTCCTTGCGTCCACGAGGGCTAGGAACTTGACTTCGAGAAAAGGAGTCTTGCGACAATTGGGGTGCTTCACTTTGTGCCAGGCAGCAAAACTGCTTGCAGGACCTTGATCCCAGATGTGCAGAATGAGCCAGTTGAGCCACTGTATTTTGGAAAGGGAGATGCATTCTGCCAACTATAATTTATGGTAGCCAGTGCTTTGTGACAGTCTTCAAAGGTGCCGCAGCAACCTTGCTAGGCAGATCTCTGACATCCTGTAGTTTTACACCCAAAGGGCTGAAGCTGAGAGCCCAGGCACGCTTGACTTTATTTTTCTTTCTTCTTGGGGTGAAATGCTTGCCATTCCACACTTGACAACTGCTGCTTCATTCCTGACATGTCAGCGCAAAAACAAACAAACCCCAAAATAAAACAGAAACAAACAAGAAACAGTTTGCTAGTCTTCATTGTAAAACAAATTTGGAATTTTTGTGCTTTTAAGATTGCTTGAAGCATAGCATCCTTACGGTTACAATAAGGAAAATGGAGTTTGCTTCTGCTGCCCTGATGTGAAACACACCTACTTAGGAATAAGCACCATTTCATTGTAGAAATGGGTAATAGTGTGGTGTAGTGGTTAGAGCATAGAATCATAGAATCATAGAGTTGGAAGAGACCACAAGGGCCATCGAGTCCAACCCCCTGCCAAGCAGGAAACACCATCAGAGCACTCCTGACATATGGTTGTCAAGCCTCTGCTTAAAGACCTCCAAAGTAGGAGACTCCACCACACTCCTTGGCAGCAAATTCCACTGTCGAACAGCTCTTACTGTCAGGAAGTTCTTCCTAATGTTTAGGTGGAATCTTCTTTCTTGTAGTTTGGATCCATTCCTCCGTGTCCGCTTCTCTGGAGCAGCAGAAAACAACCTTTCTCCCTCCTCTATGTGACATCCAAACTCGGCCCTCCGGATGTTTTGAGACTACAATTCCCATCATCCCTGACCACCGGTCCTGTTAGCTAGGGATGATGGGAGTTGTAGTCCCAAAACATCTGGAGGGCCGAGTTTGCCTATGCCTGGGTTAGAGTGTTGGACTAGGACCTGGGAGGGCAGGACTCCAATCCACACTTGGCGATGTAGCTCACTGGGTGACCTTGGGCCAGTCACTGTCCCTCAGCCTACTCTACCTCACAGGGTTGTTGTGGGGGTTAACCGAGGAGTGGAGAACCAGGTACACCAGCTTGAGTTCCTTGGAGAAAAATGGGAGATATAAATGCAATAAAAATGGTGATGATGAGGATCATCATCATCAAAATAACATATTTTTTGTCATACAGTGAGCTTCTGTGACCATGCACATGCCTGACAATCATGCTCCCAGAAGCGTCAGCATCATATGGGACTTGCAGCTCAGTTGGTTAGAGCATGATAATAATAATAATAATAATAATAATAATAATAATAATAATAATAATAATAATAATAAATTTTATTTATACCCCGCCCTCCCCTGCCAGAGCCGGGCTCAGGGCGGCTAACACCAATAAAATCACAGTAAAAACATAATAAGGGAAAAAGAAGAAGAAGAAGAAACCATTTTAAATACAGGTTAAAATGCAATTTAAAATGCAGCCTCATTTTAAAAGTAGCCAATAGATCAAAACCATAAGTGGAGGGAAACATAAGGGTCAGACTGAGTCTGAACCAAAGGCCAGGCAGAACAGTTCTGTCTTGCAGGCCCTGCGGAAAAATGTCAAGTCCCGCAGGGCCCTGGTCTCTTGGGACAGAGCGTTCCACCAAGTCGGGGCCAGTACTGAAAAGGCCCTGGCCCTAGTTGAGGCCAGCCTAACCACCTTGCGACCTGGGACCTCCCAAATGTCATTTGTGGACCTTAAGGTCCTCCGCGGGGCAGACCAGGAGAGGCGGTCCCATAGATACGTGGGTCCTAGGCCGTATAGGGCTTTAAAGGTCAAAACCAGTACCTTAAACCTGACCCTGTACTCCACCAGGAGCCAGTGCAGTTGGTAAAGTGCTGGATGAATGTGATGCTGATACTGTAATGTCAAGGTTGCAAGTTCGATTCCCGTATGGGACAGCTGCATCTTCCTGAAGTCTGCAAAAGCTGGTTAGGATGTTCATAGCTGGCATAAGGGGCACCCAGGCAGAGTGGACATCTTGGTCTAGATTGCAGGGTAGCCCAGTGACTGAAAAATGGCATGTGCCATAATAATAAATGAAAATTCAGAGCCTGCTCTGCATTTTGCCATTGGAACCGCGAAACATTCCATATGCAAGCTTGAAAAACACAGGTCCCGAAATGAGTCTGGAACTGGAAGGGGACATTAAACCCCATGTTCTTCAGCTGGGTAAGTCAGGAGTGATTGCGAGGGGTTGTGCCAAATTGGGTGGCATATGAGGAGGTATCTGGGGAGATGTGGGTGAGGGGCCTGAGAAGGGCATAAGTGGCACTTAGCATAAGGTGGGCAGCATGGGAGAAAGGCTTGTAGGTTCAGGAGATCTTTGGACAATGGAGGGAGGTGGAGCTACAGGAAGGAAGGGCGCAGGTGGGGCATCTGTTGGGGCATGAAACTGGAGAGGTGGAGGGTGGCAAGAGGCAGGTGAGGACAGGGCTGCCTCTTGCACCTTTTTGCCATCTGAAATGCCATCTTCAGCTCACCTGTTAAACGGAGAGGAGGCTTGCCCTATTTTTCATTGGGGCACCAGGAGCAGCCCCTGGAATGTATCACTCTTTGCAACTGCCGCTAGGAAAATTAGAGCAAATTATATAGCCAAGATAGCCACCAACTGTAAAGGAGATGGATTTATTTGACCCTATCTACATCAAGCTAAAAGAGACGTGGGTGGCGCTGTGGGTTAAACCACAGAGCCTAGGACTTGCCGATCAGAAGGTCGGCGGTTTGAATCCCCGCTACGGGGTGAGCTCCCGTTGCTCGGTCCCTGCTCCTGCCAACCTAGCAGTTCGAAATCACGTCAAAGTGCAAGTAGATAAATAGGTACCGCTCCAGCGGGAAGGTAAATGGCATTTCCGTGCGCTGCTCTGGTTCATCAGAAGCGGCTTAGTCCTGCTGGCCACATGACCTGGAAGCTGTACGCCGGCTCCCTCGGCCAATAAAGCAAGATGAGCGCCGCAACCCCAGAGTCGGCCACAACTGGACTTAATGGTCAGGGGTCCCTTTACCCTTTCCCTTACATCAAGCTATATTCTATCTTTATCACCAAACTCCAAATATAATTGCACATTGTATTAATTAACATTATTTTTTAATATATTAGTGGCCATGTGACGATTTTAGCCTATAAATTTTATTGTTTAATGTCTTAACCTGTATATTAAGGTACTTTTATAGCTCTGTTGAGAGTAGGTAATGTCTTGATAATATAATTTTTTTTGTATTAATCCAGCGTATTTTCTTTTAATTGTTGAATGATTCTGTGTGCATTGTGGCAGCCTTTGGCTATGTGCAATAAAACTGACTGACTGACCAGGAGCAGCCTTTGCCAACCTGGTGCCCTCCAGATGTTGTTGGGCTTCATCAGTGGTGGGATTACCTGGTGGGGGCACTAAGAGGCTGGGGTGGGGGCTCTGGAGGTGACCCTCAGGCTTTGCAAGGCTGGCGTTGCGGGATCATGTTCATCAGTTTGGTTGGATTAATTCAACCAAAGAGTTGGACCTGGAGTTTGAATGCAATTAATTGCTGCTGTTTTGAATCCCACTGTGCTTTTCTCTTCCTTAGTGGGTTGTGCAAACTGTTGTTCTGAGAAATGCATTTTATAGGGTAGGGTGGGGTCTGTTTATAGAACTAAGGGGGTAGTGCCCCCCCTCCAAAAGTTTGGAAACTGCTGGAGCTCATCTTTGGCTAGCTGCTTCTAATTGGAGCCTCCCTCCTGCTGACTCATGTTTATAAATGAGATATATATTTATACCCACACATACATATATACACGGTCGGTCATTCTCAAGGCCGTTTTTGGGTGCTGCCTCTGCATCCCAGATGGACCACGAGTTGCTTCTTGGGAGGCTGCCCGAGAGAGACTCCCTCCTTCCCAATCCTGGTCCTACCTTGAAGTTCTGCAAGCAGCCCGCCTGTCCGGCTGGCGTCGAAATCTCCTGCTCCCCGCAGTTTGAAAGTTGTTTGGATGTAACGCAACGTCTTCCGCCCCCCCCCCGGGATGGGAATGATTTATGCCTGTTTGCCTTGGGCTGGTGTCCAAGGCAGATAAACAGAAGCAGGGCTTCTGAGAACGGTTGCTTCTCCTCCAACGCAAGTGGACCGGGAACTTTGTGGACCACTCGCTTTGGGAGGAAGCAGCCATTGGCAAAAAAAAGGAGCTGATCTCAGATCGATTCCCTCTCTCTTTCTCTCCCTGCTGCTGCAGAAGATGACTCTGAACACCCAGCGAGGAGGCAGCGCCAGCCCTGCCAGGAGGCGTGCCAGCACCCCGCTGCCCATGCCCTATGGGTCTCGCCCAGGGATGCTGAGCGTCCGTCCCAGCCAGGCTGAACCGGGCCACCCGCAGCTGGGGCAGTCATCCTCCTGTGATCCCAAAGTCCACTTGCCTGAGCCCCGTGGCAGCTGGTCGTCCGAGTCCTCCGACTCTGAGGAGTCCTGGGAATCCTTGTACCGCGTGGTGCTGTTGGGCGACCCTGGCGTGGGCAAGACTAGCCTGATGTACCTCTTTGCTGGGGTTCAAGACAAGGATCTGCCTGAGCAGCAGAGAGGTAGGGCTGTTGTGTGATTAATAATAATAATAATAATAATAATAATAATAATAATAATAATAATTTTTATTTATACCCCGCCCTCCCCAGCCAAGGCCAGGCTCAGAGCGGCTTACAAGCAAGAATAAAAACAAGATGAATGATTGCAACTTAAAAACAAAAATAAAATACAACATTAAAATAATGGAAGATTAAAATATTAAAATGCAGCCTCATCGCAGGAGGAGAAGGAAAAGAAAAAAGAGTGGGAGGGAGGGAATCAAATTGGCTCCGAGCCAAAGGCCAGGCGGAACAACTCTGTCTTACAGGCCCTGCGGAAAGAAATCAGATCCTGCAGGGCCCTGGTCTCATGAGGCAGAGAGTTCCACCAGGCCGGAGCCATCACTGAAAAGGCCCTGGCTCTGGTTGAAGCCAGTCTAACTTCCTTAGGGCCTGGGACCACTAGGGTGTTGTTATTTATGGACCTTGAGGCTCTCCGTGGGGCATAGCGGGAGAGACGGTCCCATAGGTACGAGGGTCCTAGGCCGTGAAGGGCTTTAAAGGTCCAAACCAGCACCTTGAACCTGACCCTGTACTCCACCGGGATCCAGTGCAGCTGGAAAAGCACTGGGTGAATATGCTCCCATGGCAGAGACCCTGTGAGGAGCCTCGCCGCAGCATTCTGCACCGCTGGAGTTTCTGGGACAGCTTCAAGGGCAGCCCCACATAGAGCGAATTACGGTAGTCAAGCCTGGAGATGACCATCGCATGGATCACTGTGGCCAGGTCGGGGTGGGAAAGGTAAGGGACCAACTGTCCCTTACACCAATTTGTGGGGGGCTGGGGAGGAATGAGAGGGGGCTGGGGGGCGGGTTCCAGCTGCCTAGAAAAAGCCCTTGTGGGGTATCAGTGGTGTGAACTAGCATCACTCAGTTTATTTCCTTGTTAATGATAATGATAGTAATAATAATAATAATAATAATAATAATAATAATAATAATAATAATAATAATAATCTGAAGAAGTGTATCTGAAGAAGTGTGCATGCACACGAAAGCTCATACCAAGAACTAACTTAGTTGGTCTTTAAGGTGCTACTGGAAGGATTTTTTTTATTATTATTATATTATTATTATATATTATATAATTATATTATATTATTATATAATATATATATTATATTATTATATTATATTATTATATTATTATTTATTATTATTATTATTATTATTTTATTATTATTATTATTATTATTATTATTATTATTATTATTTATACCCCGCCCACCTAGCTGGGTTTCTGCAGCCACTCTGGGTGGCTTCTAACGAAGCTGTGCCAGTCCAGCTCACGGACAATCTCTGTGGGAGTGATCCGGCCCCTGGCCGGCAAACCTTGCTGTCCCCTGTGATAGGCGCTCCTGGCCACTGAGGTCACCTCTGCTTCTCTTGACAAGGATCATTTACACCTCTTGCCCTTAAGGAGAGCCTGCTGGATCAGGTCCACGGCCCATCCAGACCAGCGTCCTGTTCTCACAATTGCCAACCAGATACCCATTATGGGAAACTCGCAAGCAGGAATCAGGCAGAAGAGCAGCCCTCTCCCCTCCTGTAGTTTCCAGCAGGTGGTCTTTGATGCCTCCAACTGCTGCCTCCAATTGTGGAGGGCAAAGCATAGACCTCCTGGCTAAAAGTCTTCAATAGCCCTCTCTCATCCCTGAATTTGGCCGTCACGGTCTCCTGTGGGAGGGAGTTCCACAGTCTAACGAGGCGCCGCATGAATAAGGTGTCATGCGCTGGGCCCAATGAAGTTTTCTGGGGTAGGTGCAGCTTCTGTTCTTCAGGGTGACCATTCCCGGCTGATCCTGACCTTGTCTGCTCTTTTCAGAGGATACCTACGAGCGCACCTTATCGGTGGACGGCGAGGAGACAACGTTGATGGTGATTGACACCTGGGAAGCTGAGAAGCGGGTAGGCCAATGGTCTTGATAGATCACGACTAGATTGCACAACTAGCAAGGAGGATTCATAGAATGGGGAAACAGAAGGGGAGAGCTTCAGGGAGAGGAGGAGCTAAAAGTTGCTGCTCTCTTAAACTAAGCTGATAGAGAAGTGCTTCCCTTTCCTTCCTCTGCTGCAGCCTGATGGAATAGCTGATACCAGGTGACATTGCAGGGAGGAGCCTGACGGAAGTATGATCCAGGGAACCAGGCAGAGGGCCTTCTCGGTGGTGGCACCCGCCCTGTGGAACGCCCTCCCAGCAGATGTCAAAGAGAAAAACAACTACCAGACTTTTAGAAGACATCTGAAGGCAGTCCTGTTTAGGGAAGCTTTTAATGTTTGATGGATTACTGTATTTTAATATTCAGTTGGAAGCCGCCCAGAGTGGCTGGGGAAGCCCTGCCAGATAGGCGGGATATAAATAATAAATTATTATTATTATTATTATTATTATTATTATTATTATTATTATTATTATTATTATTATTATTATTCTCTGGCTGTTTGATGCACACTCAGAAGGTGCAACACAAAGTAATTATTTTACATGGGAAGCTTACTAAAAGTGCTGGACAAATGGCCTAAATTGAGGAGAGATCTGCTAGGACATGGGTAGGCGAACTTAGGCCTGGGGGCCGGATCTGGCCCAATCGCCTTCTCAATCCGGCACACGGACGGTCTGGGAATCTGTGTGTTTTTACATGAGTAGAATGTGTCCTTTAAAAAAAAAATGCATCTCTGGGTTATTTGTGGGGCATAGGAATTCGTTCATTATTATTTTTCAAAATATAGTCCGGCCCCCCACAAGGTCTGAGGGACAGTGGACCGGCCCCCTGCTGAAAAAGTTTGCTGACCCCTGGGCTAGGGGATCCTGCTTTTAACAGAGGGTCTCACCCATTTCCAGAAAAGGCCTAGATCTGACTAGCAGGCACTGGGGTTTTAGCAACAGAGTGAATGGCCCTGTTCTGCTCTGCTTAGAACCCTCCCCAAAGCATCCAGCTTGCCACCATTATTTGGAAACGTGGCAAACTGGCTCAGCCTTCTCCAACCTGGTGCCCTCCAGAACTTTTTGGACTACCATTCCCATCATCTCCAGTCCAAAACATCTGGAAGGACACCAGACTGGTGAAATCTGGGCCAGATAATCCAGCGTGGGGCGCGTTGTCTGTGGTTTTTTCCCAGGCTGGAGTGCCGGCTGTGAGTTTCTGCCCGCGTTGCATGTGGGAGCATCCATTGATCGCTTTACATTTGTCACGCCTGCTTCATCTCCAAAAGCCTTGGTTGGGGAGCAATCAATTAAAAACAAGTGCAAAACATTCCATTAGATTGAGAGCCGGCCGGGCGGAGAGGCACACAGCTGGGGGGGAAACTACAGTGTTCCCGATTCAGTTCCCTCGAATCATGAGGTTGCCCTAGTCAGGCTTCTGTTGCATGGAGATAAGAGTGGCCTAGCCTACAGGGTTGTTGTAAGGCTGGGAGAGTGGAAGTGGCTGGCAGCGTCTCAAGGGCCAGAGAGAGAGGTCTAGTGTCCCGGAAACTGCAACTAAACCAGAATGCGGCAGCTAGGCTGGTGACTGGGAGTGACTGCCGAGACCACATAACACCGGTCTTGAAAGACCTACATTGGCTCCCAGGACATTTCCGAGCACAATTCAAAGTGTTGGTGCTGACCTTGAAAGCCCTAAACGGCCTCGGTCCAGTATACCTGAAGGAGCGTCTCCACCCCCATCGTTCTGCCCGGACGCTGAGGTCCAGCGCTGAGGGCCTTCTCACGGTTCCCTCACTGCGAGAAGCCAAGTTACAGGGAACCAGGCAGAGGGCCTTCTCGGTGGTGGCGCCCGCCCTGTGGAACGCCCTCCCACCAGATGTCAAAGAGAAAAATAACTCCCTAGCATTTAGAAGACATCTGAAGGCAGCCCTGTTCAGGGAAGTTTTTAATGTGTAACATTTTGATGTATTTTTAATATTTGTTGGAAGCCGCCCAGAGTGGCTGGGGAAACCCAGCCAGATGGACGGAGTACAAATAAATTATTATTATTATTATTATTATTATTATTATTATTATTATTATTATTATTATTATTATTATTATTATTATCTTAGCCAGCGGCATCTTGTTTGGGTCGGTTCTGTGTTGCTTCTGCTGCGCTGAGCAGGCAGCCCGGGATGGTTTGGAAGAGAAGCTCCCCGGGCAGGAAGAGGCTACTGACAGATCAAAAAGGAGGCTGTGTCAAACAGGGCCCAGAGGCAGAAGGTTTTAATCTGCAGACAGACAGGGCGGCTGTGTGTGTGTGTGTTTAAAAGGACAATGGCACTTCCAACAGGAGGCGGGTTGGATGAAGCAGAGCAGACTATTCAGTCACCCAGAAGCCAGAGACCACCTCGGACCACCATGATCCTAGCCTGGTCCTGTGGTCTAAACCAAGGGTCAGCAAAGTTTTTCAGCAGGGGGCCGGTCCACTGTCCCTCAGACCTTGTGGGAGGCCGGACTATATTTTGAAGGGGGAAAAAATGAACAAATTCCTATGCCCCACAAATCACTCAGGAAAATTTGGTTCCCAAATTTTGGGGGGCCACTACTTCCTCCGTTCCAGTGGAGGAAGGTCCAGTGAATTAGGTCCAGTCATGGCCAACTCTGGGGTTGCGTCGCTCATATTGCTTTACTGGCCGAGGGAGCCGGCGTACAGCTTCCGGGTCATGCAGCCAGCAGGACTTAGCCGCTTCTGGCGAATCAGAGCAGCGCACAGAAATGCCGTTTACCTTCCCGCCGGAGCGGTACCTATTTATCTACTTGCACTTTGATGTGCTTTCAAACTGCTAGGTTGGCAGGAGCAGGAACCGAGGAACGGGAGCTCACCCCGTCGTGGGGATTCGAACCGCCGACCTTCTGATCGGCAAGCCCTAGGCTCTGTGGTTGAACCCACAGCACCACCTGCATCTTTGTACTAGATTTGTACTGCAGATGCACTAATACATGTGGGGTGCTCATCTCTGTAGGCTGTGGGACCATGCCAGTTTGAAACCTCCCTTTGTCGCTTCCCAGAGCCACCGCTGCTGCCCTGGGGAGCCGTGGTAAGTTGCCCTTTTGCCTTTCCCACAGGCCCCGGAAGAAGACAATTGGTTCCACAACTACTGCATGCAGGTGGGCAACGCCTACGTCATCGTCTACTCCATCACCGACCGGGGGAGCTTCGAAAGCGCCTCCGAGCTCCGGATCCAACTGCGCAGGACCCGTCAAGCAGAGAACATCCCCATCATCCTGGTGGGGAACAAGACAGACCTGGTGCGCTCCCGAGAGGTGTCTGTGGAAGGTGGGTGGAAAAGGGCTTGGGCTGGACCCTCGTGGGGCCTCGGGAGGAATCCTGCTTTATTTTGGGGGGCGGCGGGAAGGAGAAGGAGAAAAGCAGGGAGAAAGGCAATTTGATGGTGTGCTGTTTTGTTTCTCAATTTATCCTACGCTGCCTTGTGATGGCAATGTGCCCTGAAAGGTGGTTTTCAAATTGTGGAATACCATGTTTTTCACTCCGTAAAATGCACTTGACCATAAGACACACCTAGTTTTTAGAGGAGGAAAGGGGGGAAAGTCCCGTTTTTGCAGGGATCGGCTCACAGTTGTGCAGCTTCTTTTAGAAAGGGGAAAAGCTCCTTTTTTGAGGATCAGCTCAAAGCTGTTGAGCATACTTTGCAAAGGGAAAAAATCCTGTTTTTATGCGGTTCAACTCATAGTTCTGCAGCTTCTTTAGGAAAGGAAAGGGAGCCATTTCTACAGTTTCCAGATAATCTAACCATCCAGTCGCATGTCGCTGGGGAAACAAACAGCCTCTGTCTGCAGAACATTCAACAATGGAGACCTAGGCAAGGGGGCTGGGTCAGAAAGGGAGTCAGCGATCAACCACACATTTGCTCCATAAGACGCATAGACATTTCTCCTTACTTTTTAGGAGAAAAAAGTGCATATTATGGAGCAAAAAATACAGTGCATACAGTGGGTGTGCGGGTTGCGATTTGGCACTTCTGCGCATGCACAAAGCATGATTTAGCGCTTCTGCGCATGCTCAACTGCCGAAACCCGGAAACCACCCGTTCCGGTACTTCTGGGTTTCGGCGGCCCGCAACCCAATAAAACACAACCTAAAGCATCTGTAACCCAAGGTATGACTGTACCGTACTTTTCCGTGTACAGTCATCCCTCGGGTTACAGACGCTTCGGGTTGTGCGATTTTGGGTTGCACACTGCGCCGAACCTGGAAGTACCGGAACAGGTTACTTCTGGGTTTCGGTGCTTGTGCATGCTCAGGAGCGCCAAATCACGAACTCCACATGTGCAGATGCGCAGGTCATGGGTTGAGAATGCTGCGGATTTTGAACGTGCCTCCTGCACGGATCACGTTCGCAACCCGAGCATCCACTGTATAAGACTAGGTTTATTTCCTTAAATAGCATGCTAAAAAGTGAGGGTCGTCTTATACATGGGTAGATCCACCTAAACATTAGGAAGAACTTCCTGACAGTAAGAGCTGTTTGACAGTGGAATTTGCTGCCAAGGAGTGTGGTGGAGTCTCCTACTTTGGAGGTCTTTAAGCAGAGGCTTGACAACCATATGTCAGGAGTGCTCTGATGGTGTTTCCTGCTTGGCAGGGGGTTGGACTCAATGGCCCTTGTGGTCTCTTCCAACTCTATGATTCTAAGATTGTGCATAGGGTCCAACGCTGCATCATTTGGGCTGGCAATTGGCTTCTACCAGGAAGGGGACAGACATAGGCAGATTTTGTGATGCGTTTGGGTAAGCGATTTTAGGCTTAACAACTCTGGGCAATCCTCCACAAAAAAAGCTCCACAACTTCCTGCCATGTCCCCCCATTATCTTAAATTTGAGTCCCCCCAAATAGGGGCATTTTATACATAGGGGCGTCTTATACACGGAATAGTATGGTACATAATTTTAAAAGAAATATCCATAAATGAAAGCTACTTGATAGCACAACCTCCCCCGAGATGCCTTGGAATGTCTGGAAACAAGCGAAAGTGTGATTCCCCACAGCCCCGCCTGCTCTCCTGGCCAAAAGCAAATGTTTGCACACAGACTTGATAAAAGCACATTTGATTAATTGACTTTAGATTTCTTTAATCCCTAGAAATAACCGAGGGTGCCTCCAGACTGACAGTATTTTGTGGGGAGGAAAGCACATGTACCAGAACTTAATGCTTTGCATATTTAAAGTGGATTAAAGCCTTCAATTGCAACAAATCATTTTTTAAAGAAAAAACATTTTGCCCTTTGCTATTTGGAAAGCGACAGTGAGATGCACGGAGAAGTTTGGGATGCATGAATTATTAGCGGGAAGATGTGCAAACAGCCCGCGACAATACAGTGGTACCTCGGGTTACATACGCTTCAGGTTACATACACTTCAGGTTACAGACTCCACTAACCCAGAAATAGTGCTTCAGGTTAAGAACTTTGCTTCAGGATAAGAACAGAAATTGTGCTCTGGCGGCGCGGCAGCAGCGGGAGGCCCCATTAGCTAAAGTGGTGCTTCAGGTTAAGAACAGTTTCAGGTTAAGTACGGACCTCCGGAACGAATTAAGTACTTAACCCGAGGTACCACTGTATTAGGAAGGACACAGGGTTTCCACCCTATAAAGACCGGATATAATCTAACCCCTTCATAAACTTTGTGCAAGCAGATTCGTGTGAAACCTGAATGAAATATACTCGGAGTTGAGAGTGGATTTCATGCTCTTATTCAGCTCATAGTGGTGAGGAGGAATGGAAGTTCCCCCAGAATGTCTGCTTTATATACATTATTTACACAAGCGCCCCACATGATTGGCTAATTCCAGGATTCTCCTGTAGGCCAATCAGGTTGCGGATTCACTTCCACCTGGAGCTGGATTGGGTGGCTCCTGTGGACCAATCAGACTGCTGTATTCTGAATCCTATTGTTCTAGGACCAATCAGACTGCTGCCTTTTGGATCCTATTCAACTTAGTACATAACACTGAATAAACGGGTTGCATGGAGACATGGGTGTAGCCAGGGGGCAGGAAGGGGCAGCTACCCCCCACCAATCAATACAAAATCAATAAAAATACATAGCTAATTGAGGTTCTCCCCCACCCACAAAGGCCTGCCCCGCCCAACAAAAATCCTGGCTACGCCCATGCGTGGAGGGATCCGATTAAGGTCTTGTTTTGTTTTTGTTTTTTTAATAATTTTTATTAATTTCCCATTTAAACATATATAATCACACCATTATTATCCACTTTACTCCTTTGGCTCTTTAGAGCCTGTCAACTTCCTTCGCTCCCACCACTTGGCTTTCAAAACTAACCTTGATATCACAGCATTTTATATATTTTCCAGTTCTAATATAACTCATTACAAAATACCTCACAATTTAAATATAGAAAGGTAAGAAACTTCTCATGACAAGTCTTCAGATAACCCTACTAGGGTTGTTAAATTTACTCCAGTCCTTTTGGAATACTTGATCTTGCCGGTCTTGGATTTTTCCCATCAGCTTCGCCAGTTCTGCAAAGTCCCATCATTTTCATCTGCCCCTCTTCTTTCATTGGTACTTCTTGTGGTTTCCATTTTGGGGCTAAAAGAATTCTTGCTGCAGTTGTTGAATACATAAACAGTCTTTTATCTTCCCTTGGTACCTCTTTACCTACTATACCCAGTGAAAAGGCTTCTGGTTTTTTTAACAAAAGTGTTTTTAAACATTTTTTTAAACTCATTATATATCATTTCCCAGAAAGCCTTTACTGCTTTGCAAGTAATAATAATAATATTAATAATAATTTATTATTTATACCCCGCCCATCTGGCTGGGCTTCCCCAGCCACTCTGGGCGGCTTCCAAAAAATATATAAAAATACAGTAATGCATCAAACATTAAAAGCTTCCTTAAACAGGGCTGCCTTCAGGTGTCTTCTAAAAGTCTGGTAGTTGTTTTTCTCTTTGACATCTGGTGGGAGGACATTCCACAGGGCGGGTGCCACCACCGAGAAGGCCCTCTGCCTGGTTCCCTGTAACTTGGCTTCTTGCAGGGAGGGAACCACCAGAAGGCCCTTGGCTCTGGACCTCAGTGTCTGGGCTGAACGATGGGGTTGGAGATGCTCCTTCAGGTATACAGGACCGAGACCGTTTAGGGCTTTAAAGATCAGCACCAACACTTTGAATTGTGCTTGGAAACGTACTGGGAAGCAATGCAGATCTCTCAGGACCGATGTTATGTGGTCCTGGCGGCCGCTCCCAGTCACCAGTCTAGCTGCCGCATTCTGGATTAGTTGTAGTTTCTGGGTCACCTTCAAAGGTAGTCCCACATAGAGCACATTGCTGTTGTGCAAGCGGGAGATAACAAGAGCATGCACCACATATGGTAGAAGATACCACGATTTAGGTTTCGTAGCTGGGTTTTCCTGGTGTTGGGTTTGGTCCGGTGATGGGAAGGCCTACCCTTAAATGTTGAAAGATTCAGGACAGATAAAAGGACGTCCTTCTACATGCAGCGCATAGTTAAACTACGGAACTCCCTTCTGCAGGAGGGAATGATGGCCACCAACCTTGGCTTTGAAAGAGGATTAAGCAGGAGCAGAGGACTAGCGATAGCTAGTAGCGGCTGCAGTGCTTTTGAATACCAGCTGCTGGAAACGACTGGAGGGGAGAGGGCTGTTGTGTTCGAATCCTGCTTGCTGCTTTCCTTCCAGGGCATCTGGCTGGCCACTGTGGGCTCAAGGGGCCTGATCCTGATCCGGCAGGCTCTTTTGACGCCCTCACGTTCTCTGGGTCTCTCCCTGCCGCTTGCCTGGAGCATCTCCTAACCGGCTGCCAGTGTGGTGTGGTGGTTAAGAGAAGTAGACTCGTAATCTGGTGAACCGGGTTTGATTCCCCGCTCCTCCCCATGCAGCTGCTGGGTGACCTTGGGCCAGTCACACTTCTGTGAAGTCTCTCAGCCCCACTCACCTCACAGAGTGTTTGTTGTGGGGGAGGAAGGGAAAGGAGAATGTTAGCCGCTTTGAGACTCCTTCAGGTAGTGATAAAGCGGGATACCAAATCCAAACTCTTCTTCTTCTTCTTCTTTTCTCTCGGCAGAGGGCCGTGCCTGCGCCGTGGTCTTCGACTGCAAGTTCATCGAGACGTCCGCCGCCCTGCAGCACAACGTGTCTGAGCTCTTTGAGGGGGTGGTGCGGCAGATCCGCCTGCGCCGCGACAGCAAGGAGGCCAACGAGAGGCGCATGTCTCTCTACAAGCGCAAGGAGAGCCTAACCAAGAAGGTGCGCCGCTTCCTCGACCGGCTGGTGGCGCGCAACAACAAGAAGGTGGCACTGAAAGTCCGCTCCAAGTCCTGTCATGACCTCTCCGTGCTCTGAGCGAACCGGACCGTCCTTCTCCTCTTCCTCCTCTTCCTCCTCCTGCTCTTGCCTCTGGTTTTTCCAGGGGTTTTCCTGGGCTTCATTCCCACATGTCCGTAGGCGTTTGCAAACTCTCTTTTCTGCTAGAGTCTCTTGGGACACGGCCTTCTGATAGAGAGAAGCCAAAAACTGTGGAGGAACCGGAAGGAGATGCGGGGTCCTGCCAGAACCATTTTGGGGGATGGAGGAAGGACTTGCAGCGGCACCTCTGACTGCATCGGAAGGCAGCGCATTGAACTTGGACCATAGTGCGGATTCTGGGGGAGATGGCAGGCTCTCGCCCCGGGGTCAGCAACCTTTTTCAGCAGGGGGCCGGTCCACCGTCCCGCAGACCTTGTGGGGGGACGAACTATATTTTTTTGGGGGGGAATGAACAGATTCCTCTGCCCCACAAATAACCCAGAGATTCATTTTAAATAAAAGCACACATTCTACTCACTGATTCGCGGACCATGCGCGGGTCGGATTTAGAAGGCGATTGGGCCGGATCCGGCCCCCGGGCTTTAGGTTGCCTACCCCTACCCCTGCGTCTGGCACTTGGTTTTGCTTTGGAAGCATCCCAGAATAGGCCGTTATCCTGCTCGATCCTTTCGCCTGCCTTGTTTCTGAAATAGGACAATGATGCCAGGCTTGGGTTCCCTCTTGTACAGACATGGAGTATGCCTTTCTTTTGACAGCATCTATCTGATTGGACGCGGGTGGCGCTGTGGGTTAAACCACAGAGCCTAGGGCTTGCCGATCAGAAGGTCAGCGGTTCGAATCCCCCTGACAGGGTGAGCTCCCGTTGCTTGTTTCCAGATCCTGCCCACCTAGCAGTTCGAAAGCACGTCAAAGTGCAAGTAGATAAATAGGTACCACTCAGGCGGGAAGGTATATGGCGTTTCCATGCGCTGCTCTGGTTCGCCAGAAGCGGCTTAGTCATGCTGGCCACATGACCTGGAAGCTGTACGCCGGCTCCCTCGGCTAATAAAGTGAGATGAGCGCCACAACCCCAGAGTCGGCCACGACTGGACCTAATGGTCAGGGGTCCCTTTCCCTTTCCCTTTACTACCCACAGTGGCTGTGCTCTGCTTCCATCGTCAGAGCCACTATGCCTCTGTATACCAATTTCTAGAGACCACAGGTGAGGCAACTTCTGTTGTGCTCAGATGTTGCTTGCAGGCTTCAGTTGGGGGCATGTGGTCAGCCACTGTGAGAACAGAATGCTGGACTAGATGGGCACTGGCCTGATCCACAAGGTTCTTGCATACCCTCCAACATTTCTCCGATGAAAATAGGGAGGTCCTATTCAATAATAATACAGTGGTACCTCTGGATGTGAAAGGGATCCGTTCCGGAGACCCGTTCGCATCCAGAGCATAACACAACCCGTGTCACGATTCGCCGCTTCTGCACATGTGCCTGACGTCATTTTGAGCGTATGCGCATGCGCGAGCGACAAAACTTGGAAGTAACGCAGAGTGCAACCTGAAAACGCTTAACCTGAAGCTACTTCAACTCGAGGTATGACTGTAACAACAACAACAACAACAACAACAACAATTTTATTATTTATATCCTGCCCATTTGACAGGGTTGCCCCAGCCACTCTGGGCGGCTTCCAACATACAGTGGTGCCTTGCAAGACGAAAAGAATCCGTTCTGTGATTCTCTTCGTCTAGCGGTTTTTTCGTCTTGCGAAGCAAGCCCATTGACGGATTAGCGGATTAGCGCTATTAGCGGTTTTTAGCGGCTTATCTGCTGATCGGATCAGCTGATAAGCGGCTTAGCGGCTTAGAAAAAGGGGGGGAGGGGAAAACCCAGCAGGAACTCGCAAGACATTGTCGTCTTGCGAAGCAAGCCCATAGGAAATTCGTTTTGCGAAGCACCTCCAAAACGGAAAACTCTTTCGTCTAGCGAGTTTTCCGTCTTGCGAGGCATTCGTCTTGCGGAGCACCACTGTATATGAAAACATAATAAAACATTAAACATAAAAAACCCCTCTTCTATACGGGGCTGCCTTCAGATGCCTTCCAAAATATTGTATAATGACTTATCTCCTTGGCTCGCTGGGGGCGGGGGGGGGGGTCGCACAACTCCATACCCGCCAACGTTTCTCTGCTGAAAACAGGGACGTCCTAAGGAAAAGCAGGACATTTCGGGATCAAATCCGAAACCGGGGCGGCTTTTTTAAATTCCTGGAAAGTGGGGACAATTGGAGGGTCTCTTCTTGTGTTCAGAACTGGTGGTGCAAAATTCCAGGAGAGGGTATGTTTGTGTGTATTTAGAACTGTCCAAATGGTTTTCTGGGAATCTACTGCCTTTTTTAAAAAAAACCCGAAAAGGTTTAGTAAGTGTCTGCTTTTTTCCAGTAGGCACTGCTTGTACATTTGTAAATAAAGTAACTACAGCCGAGCCTCCTGGTTTTACTCTTCCAAAAGAAAGCAAAACTGGAGGTCTCAAAACTGGTGGAGATTCTCCCCCTTGGGAGGGTTAAGCGGGGAATATGTGCTGCCTTCGCAAGGAGAGGTTACTGGTGGCTGAATCGGAAAACCGGGGCCCGGAGCCAGCAGGGCTGATTTCAGCTCAGGGGATCGGCTCCTTCTCAGGGTCAGGTCAGAAGTTTCCAACGCTGGTGGGAGCAGCCAGGCTTTGTTTAAGGAGGCGAGCAGAGCGGAGGAGGCACTCCGGAGACATTAATCTTGTCAGGAGGAGAAAGGCAACTGTACTCTCGCTCTGCGCGTCACCAAAACAAGCAGCTGATCATCTTTGCCATGCCTGGACCAGTTTCTGGTGTCCGGGCCCAGTAGAGAAGAGATTGAGGTTGAATCCTGACAAGACAGAAGTGCTGTTTTTGGGAGACAGGAGGCGGGTGAGTGTGGAGGACTCCCTGGTCCTGAATGGGGTCACTGTGCCCCTGAAGGACCAGGTGTGCAGCCTGGGAGATATTTTGGACTCACAGCTGTCCATGGAGGCACAGGTCAGTTCTGTGTCCAGGGCAGCTGTTTACCAGCTCCATCTACTATGCAGGATGAGACCCTACCTGCCCGCAGACTGTCTCGCCAGAGTGGTGCATGCTCTGGTTATCTCCTGCTTGGACTACTGCAATGTGCTCTACATGGGGCTACCTTTGAAGGTGACCCGGAAACTGCAATTAATCCAGAATGCGGCAGCCAGACTGGTGACTGGGAGCGGCTGCCGAGACCACATAACACCGGTCTTGAAAGACCTACATTGGCTCCCAGTACTTTTCCGAGCACAATTCAAAGTGTTGGTGCTGACCTTTAAAGCCCTAAACGGCCTTGGTCCAGTATATCTGAAGGAGCGTCTCCACCCCCATCGTTCTACCCGGACACTGAGGTCCAGCACTGAGGGCCTTCTGGCGGTTCCCTCACTGTGAGAAGCCAAGTTACAGGGAACCAGGCAGAGGGCCTTCTCAGTAGTGGCACCCGCCCTGTGGAACTCCCTCCCACCAGATGTCAAAGAGATAAACAACTATCTAACATTTAGAAGACATCTGAAGGAAGCCCTGTTTAGGGAAGCTTTTAATATTTGATGCATTACTGTACAGTGGTACCTCGGGTTACATACGCTTCAGGTTACATACGCTTCAGGTTATGGACTCTGTTATCCCAGAAATATTACCTCAGGTTAAGAACTTTGCTTCAGGATGAGAACAGAGATCGTGCTCCGGTAGCGCGGCAGCAGCAGGAGATCCCATTAGCTAAAGTGGTGCTTCAGGTTAAGAACAATTTCAGGTTAAGAACAGACCTCTGGAATGAATTAAGCTTAACCCGAGGTACCACTGTATTTTAATATTGTGCTGGAAGCCGCCCAGAGTGGCTGGGGAAACCCAGCCAGATGGGCGGGGTATAAATAATAAATTATTATTATTATTATTATTATTATTATTATTATTATTATTATTATTATTATTCCTATTCCTAACCCCTGGTGGGCTGTAGTGGTGACCCGGCTGCAGTGAGGTTGCTAGACCTCCAGGTGTGACCTGAAGTCCCCAGGTTTGGCTGGCCTTCTCCAGGTGGCAGGTGATGGGCTCGAGTCTCCAGGGATAAGAATCAGCTATTAAGAAGTTTTGACTGGCAGGAGATGACTGCAAATTCTAGCATGGACACTGAGTGTGGGTTCAGCAGCAGATAATTAAAACTATGGAACTCACTGATGCAGGAGGCAGTGACGGCCACCAACTTGGGTAGCCTTCCTTCCTCGGAGGTTTTACAGCAGAGGCCGTATACAGCAGAGGCTCATTTAAAGGAATGCTTTAAATGAGATTCCCTGCATTGCATGGGGGGTGGACTGGATGACCTTTGGAGGGTCCCACCCAATGCTAGGATTCTATTGTTCTGTGATTTCTGGCCCAAGCAGTGGCTTCTTTTAGGCCTGGCGTGTGTGGATAGATCAGCTGGTGGTGCTGAGAATGCCAAGGTTGCAGGTTCGATTCCCGAATGGAATCGTTGCATATTCCTGCATTTCGGGGGGTTGGACTAGATGGTTTGCAGGGGTCCCTTCGAGCTCTACGGGTCTGTGGTTCCGTCCCTGGGATAACCCCAGGCTAGCTCTGTCGCCCACTGGAGCAGGGTTTCTGCAAACCGTCAAGCGTCTTGTTATTGTTGGAGAGGAACTGCAGCCTCGGTGCTTCTCTCCAACCAAACGTCGCCACCCCCAGCCTTGCAATGCAACAGATGTCTTCATGCACCCCGGGCATGGAAGGGCCTCTCCTCCAAGAGATGCCTGGGCTGCTTGCTTCCCCCCAACCCCACTCCCTCTCCCCCCCCCCCACCAAAAAGGAAAATATCCATGTTCTCATCCGGCTGTGGGAGGTGAGAAGGAGGGGGCGGTGGACCGGGAGGAGAGGAGAGGAGCACGGCTGCCTTGATGGAAAATTGGCAAGAGGAGTCAGGCAGAGTGGAAAGAGTGAGGTCTAGCCCAGAAAAATGCAGGGCCCAAAGGGAGCAAGTCAGGGGGGAGATAGCGGCAGGGCGGGTTAGGGGGGAGGCGAAGCGGATGTGACTGGGGTGGCTAACCTTTTTTGGCCTGAGGTCCACCTTGGCCAAACTGCTGGGGGCCGCAAGCCAGCAACAGGTCTGACCCAAAGTGTGTGTGCTTGCACGTACAAACCAGTATAAAGTAAGCAGCACATAAGCGGCTCACAAAACACTACCAAACCATTCTACGTTCTAAATCTCATACAGTGGTACCTCGGGTTAAGTACTTAATTTGTTCCGGAGGTCCGTTCTGAACCTGAAATTGTTCTTAACCTGAAGCACAACTTTAGCTAATGGGGCCTCCTGCTGCCGCTGTGCTGCCGGAGCACGATTTCTGTTCTTATCCTGAAGCAAAGTTCTTAACCTGAGGTGCTATTTCTGGGTTAGCGGACTCTGTAACCTGAAGCGTATGTAACCCGAGGTACCACTGTATTAATAATCAAAAAATTGAGAGAGCAATGTACAAGATCTGCTACAGAAGCCACAAACAGAAAACTTATTCAAATTGTGTCCAAAAGGAAGATTCAGTCTTTAAAGTTCCTTTAGCTAGGCTCCTGTAGGTAAGGTAACTTACAAAGGTAAGTTTGATCAGATGAAGTGTTGGCGATGTTACGCTCAAGGGTTAGATATCAACGAAGATATATTTGATCAAACGAAGTGTCGGTGACATTGCTGATATCTACAGGAGCCTGGCTAAAGGAACTTTAAAGTGTGAATCTTCCTTTTGGACACAATTTAAATGAGTTTTCTGTTTGTGGCTTCTGTAGTAGATCTTGTACATAGCTCGCTCAATTTTTGGATTATTAATTTAAGATTTCGAACGTAGAATGGTTTGGTAGTGTTTTGTGTGCCGCTTATGTGCTGCTTACTTTATACTGGTCTACTATGAGAATTAGCAGCATAGGTTCATTTCTTCAGTGCATGTACAAACCAGACTGTCTGCATTCACCCCATACCTTTAAAGCACCCCCACCACACACACACAAAGAAAACCATGTTGCAGCACCCAGTGGTGCTACAGTTCCCAGCACCCTGAACAAGCTGCCGTACTCAGAACTTGCTTGCTCCGTCTTCCACGTGACGGCCCGTTGGATATTTGAAGATGGCTATCACACCACCTCAGTTTCCCTTGTGCAAGAGACCTTCCCGGTGGATTTGCGGCCGGGGCTGTTTTGATTTTATCGCATCTGCTTATTGGGGATAAAGCAGGGACGTGTCGAAGCAGCTAAAACAAAGCGCTCGGCAATTGCTGGCAAGTGGCCTGACGCACCATTTCTTTGGGGTTGGCACCGCTTCAAGCCTCTTCCCCTCTGGTCACAGCGCTCGGCCTGTTGTAAGATCGATTCCCATCTAGCGTGGCTATTGAGGGCAGCAGCTTCAGCCGCAGAGAGAGAGAGAAGCCCAGCTGGGGGCTTCAAAAGGGAGACTGCAGAGAAAAGCAAGTTAGCGCCAGCCTGAGACTCTCACAGAGCTCCTCTTCTCTCTGCAGCTGGGTTGCATACCTTGCAACAGGCTTGCCTCTTTTCAGTCTGTTCCATCCTTTATGGAGGTAAAATATACTCGGAGTCGAGAGTGGATTTCATGCTCTTTATTCAGCTCATAGTAGTGAGGAATGAAAGTTTCCCCAGAATGTCTGCTTTATATACATTATTTACACAATGGGCCGCACATGGTTGGCTAATTCTGGGATTCTCCTGTAGGCCAATCAGGTTGCGGATTCACTTCCACCTGCAGCTGGATTGGGTGGCTCCTGTGAACCAATCAGACTGCTGCATTCTGGACCCTATTTTTCTGGGACCAATCAGACTGCTGCATTCTGGACCCTATTGTTCTAGGACCAATCAGACTGCTGCCTTTTGGATCCGATTCAACTCAGTACATAACAGGGCGCAAGAGCCTATTGATTTAGAGCAGCATTTGCAAACCTGGTGCCTTTCTGGAAAAAAGTGTCAGAACTCACCATGAACGCCTCCCTTGTTATAATGGCAATGGCGCCCAACTGAGAATACCATAAAACTTGGTATGATCTTCCATTATCTGTCTTTGATAACAGGCACTGTTGTTTGTTGTTTAGTCATTTAGTTGTGTCCGATTCTTCATGACCCCATGGATCAGAGAATGCCAGGCAGTCTTCCACTGCCTCCTGCAGTTTGGTCAGACTCATGCTTGTAGCTTTGAGAACACTGTCCCACCATCTCGTCCTCTGTCGTCCCCTTCTCCTTGTGCCCTCCATCTTTCCCAACATCAGGGTCTTTTCCAGGGAGTCTTCCCTTCTCATGAGGGGGCCAAAGTCTTGGAGTCTCAGCTTCAGGACCTGTCCTTCCAGTGAGCCCTCAGGGCTGATTTCCTTCAGAATGGAGAGGTTTGATCTTCTTGCAGTCCATGGGACTCTCAAGAGTCTCCTCCAGCACCAGAATTCAAAAGCATCAATTATTTGGCGATCAGCCTTCTTTATGGTCCAGCTCTCACTTCCATACATCACTACTGGGAAAACCATAGCTTTAACTATACGGCCCTTTGTTGGCAAGGTGATGTCTCTGCTTTTTAAGATGCTGTCTAGGTTTGTCATTGCTTTTCTCCCAAGAAGCAGGCGTCTTTTAATTTTGTGACTGCTGTCACCATCTGCAGTGATCATGAAGCCCAAGAAAGTAAAATCTCCCACTGCCTCCATTTATTCCCCTTCTATTTGCCAGGAGGTGATGGGCCCAGTGGCCATGATCTTCGTTTTTTTGATGTTGAGCTTCAGACCATATTTTGCGCTCTCCTCTTTCACCCTCATTAAAAAGTTATTTAATTCCTCCTCACTTTCTGTCATCAAAGTTGTGCCATCTGCATATCTGAGGTTGTTGATATTTCTTCCGCCAATCTTAATTCCGGCTAGGGATTCATCCAGCCCAGCCTTTCGCATGTTGAATCTGCATCCAAGTTAAATAAGCAGGGAGACAATATAAAGCCTTGTCATACTCCTTTCCCAATTTTGAACCAACCAATCAGGCACTACAAAGCTAGAAAGTCATTTATTTAGAAATTCTGCTGTTTGCTTAAGAGCTGCCGTTCTCTACGCTGTTGTCAAAAAGGCAGAAGTACTGTTGGGGGGGGGGTTAGTGGGAGACTCCCTGGTCCTGAATGAGGTAAAACTGGTTATCTCCCACTTGGACTACTGCAATGCACTCTACACGGGGCTACCTTTGAAGGTGACTGAAACTACAACTAATCCAGAACGCAGCTTTGCCTCCCATCCGATGTCAAGGAGATAAAGAACTACACAACTCTTAGAAGACATCTGAAGGCAGCCCTGTTCAGGGAAGTTTTTAATGTTTGACTTTTTTTATGTTTTTATATTATGTTGGAAGCTGTCCAGAGTCGTGGGGTATAAATAATAATATTATTGTTATTCAGGTGGGGACTTGAGGCAACCTCAGCAACCTCAGTCATCCATGGAAAACAACAACAACAACAACAACAACAACAACAACAACAACAACAACAACAACAACAAATTATTTATACCCCGCCCATCTGGCTGGGTTTCCCCAGCCACCCTGGGCGGCTTCCAACAGAACACTAAAATACAATAACCTATTAAACATTAAAAGCTTCCCTAAACAGGGCTGCCTTCAGATATCTTCTAAAAGATAGTTGTTTATCTCTTTGACATCTGGTGGGAGGACGTTCCTCAGGGCGGGTGCCACTACTGAGAAGGCCCTCTGCCTAGTTGCCTCTAACTTGGCTTCTCGCAGTGAGGGAACCGCCAGAAGACCCTCGGAGCTGGACCTCAGTGTCCGGGCAGAATGATGGGGGTGGAGACACTCCTTCAGAAGAGAAAAAGAAAACAAAAAACAGAGACAATTGGCTTTGTCATTTGATTGTCCTTTTTACCCATTGCTGTCTTTTTATTTGTATATATTGCTTGTTTTATCTTGCCATGGCCATTGGCTAATGCGAATAAAGTTTATCTATCTATCAGAGACAATTGGGGAATGACAGCACAACAGCCAGGTCCCTCCACGAGCTTCAGCCTGGCAATTTCATCCGCTAGCTTCCGTCCGAAATGCGGCAGAGTTGCGGTCCATCAATGAGGACAATACTGAGCAGGGGCGGATTTAGGGCAGCGGAAGCCTAGTGGGCGCTGCAGGGCGTCGCAACTGTGACGTCGTGGATTGAGCAGAACGCAAGGCGAGAGTTGGGTGGGGTGCCAAATTCTGACCTCTTCCAGGGCACCGCTGAGATTTGAAATACCAAAGTCAAGCTTTTTACTGAGCAAGATGGAGCAAGGCTATGACTCAGTGTGAGGCGACTTCTTCTTTCCACTTCAGTGGGACTTGTGCGAGAGAATTTATGGGCGGTTTTTGTCCAATGGAAAGAGCCAGGAAAAAGGCCAGACCTCAATAAACAAAACAGAGCCAACGGTCCTTTGAGCCTTTTTATCTCTGCTCTTAGGCTGAAATGTGAAATGATGAATCATCCCTTCTAGGGCCTTAAAATAGATCGTTGGACTTTTTCTCTCTTTTTTTTAAGGGTGCTTTTCGGAAGACTCTCCCTCTCCAACACCCAGGTTCTGCGTCCATTCAGAATTTTGATGGGGTCTCGAGAACAAGTCAAGAAGAGGCAAGGAATGGAAAGCACCGTGTCCCAGGAGTATTGAGAGGGGACCGGTCCATTTCCAAACTGGAGAACTTTGAGAGGATGTAGGGATGCTATGGCCTGTTCTGGCATCCCGTAGTTATGGGGCGATGAATGGAAATATGGCTTTGAAATTGTAGGACCACCAATTTCCAGAGGCCAGCCTGTTATGTACTGAGCTGAATCCTACATCAATAGGATCCAGAATGCAGCAGTCTGATTGGTCCGCAGGAGCCACCCAATCCAGCTCCAGGAGGAAGTGAATCAGCAACCTGATTGGCCTGCAGGAGCAGCCAATCAGACTTCTGGAGGAGGTGAATCTGCACCCTGATTAGCCTACAGGAGCAGCCTGGAATTAGCCAATCACGCGGGGCCCATTGTGTAAACAATGTATATATAGCTAGATGTTTTGGGGAAAGTTTCATTCATTGCTACTATGAGCTGGATAAAGAGCATGAAATTCATAGCCCATTGCAGCAAATGCAGGCAGAAGGGCCTAGCCGCTGGATTCGACAAAAAGCCCATCTAGTCCAGCATTCCCTTCTTACAGTGGACAACTAGATTAACCCTTCCGAAGCCCATGAGCAAGACCAGAGTTCAACAGCACTCTTTCCTTTTGTGGATTCTAGCAAACGATGTTAAGAAGCATAGTACCTCCAACAGAAGAGAGAGAACATAGCTATCATGGCTAGCATCCTTCAACATCCCTCACCTCCATGAATTTGTCTTGTCCTCTTTTAAAGCCACCTAGCTTGGTGGCCATCACTGTGTCTTGTAGCAGAGAGTTCCGTAGCTTATGCACTGCAACAGCAATCACCCAGCTTGCAATTCCCAGCAACTGGTCTTCAGAGACACTCTGCCTCCGACAGGGGAGGCAGGACTTAGCCATCATAACTAGTAGCTGCTGAGAGCCTTTCTTTTTTTTGTAAAATTGATTTTATTGAGAGATTTTTCAAAAACAAGACCTCAGTTTCCAACCTGTCAGTGATTACATACACCTGACATTTTAAAAAAACAATACAAGCATGCACTGTAAAAACATCCAGCTAAGCAAGATTACAATCGTTGATATAAACCTATCTAGAGATGCTATGTATTATCCATCATAAATTCCATCCTCTCTCTCTATATATAAATTCCATCCTGCTCTGCCTTTGCTTTTGAGGACACGTCAGTTAGGAGTCATGGGATCAATTTGTTCCATCCCAGGCTGTCTGAGGTGCTACACCTTCCAAATGGTTAGGATTAAAAAAAAAAAAAGATGGTCCAGTTTCGTCTACCAAGTCAGAACAACAAAGTTAAATTAAGTAGTGTCTAAGTCCATGATCACTGCAGATGGTGACAGCAGCCACAAAATTAAAAGACGCCTGATTCTTGGGAGAAAAGCAATGACAAATTTAGACAGCATCTTAAAAAGCAGAGACATCACCTTGCCGACACAGGTCTGTATAGTTAAAGCTATGGTTTTCCCAGTAGTGATGTATGGAAGTGAGAGCTGGACCATAAAGAAAGCTGATCGCCAAAGAATTGATGCTCACTGGAAGGACAGATCCTGAAGCTGAGGCTCCAAGACTTTGGCCCCCTCATGAGAAGAGAAGACTCCCTGGAAAAGACCCTGATGTTGGGAAAGATGGAGGGCACAAGGAGAAGGGGACGACAGAGGACGAGATGGTTGGACAGTGTTCTCGAAGCTACCAGCATGAGTTTGACCAAAGTGCGGGAGGCAGTGGAAGACAGGAGTGCCTGGCGTGCTCTGGTCCAGGGGGTCACGAAGAGTCGGACACGACTAAACAACTAAACAACTAAACAACAAAGTCATTTCCCAGCAACTGTATTAAAGCACCTGCTCCACAAGATTTCTGTAGGTTTCCCTCCTCCCTTTTGTGAGCTTGTCTTTGTGAGTTAATGGTCATCACGACCGTTTGTGGGAGCCACTGATAGGATCAGGGGAGGGATCTGGCATGCCAAGATGCCTCCGCCTCTCTTAATAGAAGGTTGGCATTCAGGATAGGCAGGCAAACATGGCCTGGGGTGTGAATCGACAAGCCCTCTGCACCTCTGAAGTCGGGTTCATGCAGAGTTGAAGGAAAGGAGCCATAGGCAAGCAGATGCCGCCCCGATCCGCTGATAGCCACAGACTTCTGAGTAACAGGAGAGGCTAGATTATATTACGCCGAGGAGCACAGAGGGATAGGAAACGGTGACACAGTTTGCGTGCGTGCACACAAACACAACTGGCTTGCCAGCAACCCAGAAGGGGGGGAAGTATTCCGAAAGAAAATACATATTGCAGCCAATATTCCAGAGCTCCTTGGCTGCCCTCCAGCTATGCGGAACATTTGATTTCATTTACAAGGCAGTTTCACTGGGGACCTGGTCACTTGGTTGTGCTGCAGATGGCACCCAGGTGGGTCTAGAGAGGAGAAGGTCCCCGAGAGAGGCGGCTGGAAAGATTCACGTATTGTGGGAATCTGCTTGCGTGAAGTGGCTTTCTGCATAGCCTGGGCTATTTCAGCCACATGGCCGCGACTCCTGGTCTCGTTTTGTAGCAGAGGGAAGGCAGTGATATGCCTGAGAGTGGTTAAACTATGGGAAGCTTCACACAAATAGCTTCTCACGAGGTACAGCACCCAAGGGGTTTAATTGTTCCAGCAGCAATGAGGCATTCCACTCGTTCAGCCAAAGGAAGAATCTGTGAAATGGGCTGATGGTTGTGGTGTTGCTCATTCCTGAGGTTGTTCTTTCCACTGAACCCAGATATATATTTCAGTTACAGAGTCCTTCCAACTTTTGGAAGAAATCTGAAGGCAGCCCTGTATCAGGATGTTTTTAGTGTGTGATGTTTTACTGGGGTTTTATAATTTGCTGGAAGCCTCCTAGAGTGGCTGGAGGAACCCGGTCAGGTGGGTGGCATAACAACAACAACAACAACAACAACAACAATTGCAGCCTGCCACTGAAATCTCTGTCTTTCCCCCCTTGCAATCTGAGGTTAGGGAAGAGAATGTCATAGTCTGGATGTGTGGAGGCTATTGCTCTTTGTGAGCAAAGAGAATTTTAGTAGCTGTGTCCAATAATGTTGGGAACTTGTTCTGCAGCTGTTTCTCCACACACACTTCTATATTACTGTGCAATTATAGACTCTAACCTAAAAAAAAGAATTCGTTTTATAGCATTGCTTTCTTGTATTCATTTTTTTGGCTTCAGTTTTGCTGTTACTTTATAATCCACACCAAGCCTTCAGAATAGGAGGAAATAAAGTTCTAAATACTCTATGTCACTGGGCAAACTCACTTCTGTTATGTTAGCATTTGCTGATCTTTGGGGCTTGGCAGGCACTCCCAACTTTTTTTTCTTTCACTCTCAGTTGTTTCCAAAAGGTTGACAAAACCGGAGCCTGCCCCAAAATTAAAATGCCACCAATGGGGGAAAAAGCAGTTAATCATGGTTAGGCAAACTAAGGCCAGGGGGCCAGATCCGGCCCAATCGCCTTCTCAATCCGGCCCACCGACAGTCTGGGAATCAGCGTGTTTTTACTTGAGTAGAATGTATCCTTTTATTTAAAATGCATCTCTGGGTTATTTTGGGGCATAGGAATTCGTTCATTTTTTTCTCTCCAAAATATAGTCCGGCCCCCCCACAAGGTCTGAGGGACAGTGGACCAGCCCCCTGCTCAAAAGGTTTGCTGACCCCTGATCTAACTCCACAGCACCCAAATACACGCAGACCCTCTGAGTGCTCCTATTTTCCAGGGACATCCCTGATTTAGAAAAGCCATCCTGGTTTCTGATTCGATCCCAGAATGTCCCACTTTTCCTTAGGACATCCCTTTTTTCATTGGAGAAATGTTGGAGGGTATGGAGTTAGCCAGCCCCCTGTCTGAAGGCAATCCTGTACAGGGAAGTTTTTTTTTAATGTTTAATATTTTATTATGTTTCTATATATGTTGGAAGCTGCCCAGAGTGGCTGGGGCAACCCTGTAAGATGTGTGGGGTATAAATAGTAAAATTATCATTATGGAATGGGAGTCCCTATTTTCATTGGAGAAATGTTGGAGGGTATGCACACTTTGAGTTTGGGGTGGTCTCTCTTGGCATCATGACTGACCGGTCCATGCAATGGGTTTCTGCTGCCCTCTGGAGGCTATGAGGATTATCAGAAGATCATCCCAAAGCAGTGAGAGATTTTACTTTCTTGGGCTCCATGATCACTGCAGATGGTGACAGCAGTCACGAAATTAAAAGACGCCTGCTTCTTGGGAGAAAAGCGATGACAAACCTAGACAGCATCTTAAAAAGCACAGACATCACCTTGCCAACAAAGGTCCATATAGTTAAAGCTATGGTTTTCCCAGTAGTGATGTATGGAAGTGAGAGCTGGACCATAAAGAAGGCTGATCGCCGAAGAATTGATGCTTTTGAATTCTGGTGCTGGAGGAGACTCTTGAGAATCCCATGGACTGCAAGAAGATCCAAGCTATCCATTCTGAAGGAAATCAGCCCTGAGTGCTCACTGGAAGGACAGATCGTGAAGCTGAGGCTCCAAGACTTTGGCCCCCTCATGAGAAGAGAAGACTCCCTGGAAAAGACCCTGATGTTGGGAAAGATGGAGGGCAGAAGGAGAAGGGGACGACAGAGGATGAAATGGTGGGACAGTGTTCTCGAAGCTACCAACATGAGTTTGACCAAACTGTGGGAGGCAGTGGAAGACAGGAGTGCCTGGCGTGCGCTGGTCCATGGCATCACGAAGAGGTGGACACGACTAAACGACTAAACAACAGCAACTCAGTCTAAAGCAGCTTTTGCCAACCTGGAGCTCTGCGGATCTTTTGGAAAACAACAGCCGTCGGTCCCAGCCAGTGGCGTAGCGTGGGGGGTGCCAGGGGTGCCGGCCGCACCGGGCGCAACATCTGGGGGGGCGCGAGTCCAGAGGGAAGGGACAAGTTCCTTCCTCCGCCGGGCTCCCCGCCGCCGCCGCCATCCCCTCGGCCCAGCCACAGGCGGCGGCTGCTTCTGCCGACTGGGAGGGAGGAGAGCTCCGAGGGGCCTCGCCGCGCCCTGCGCTCCCCAAAACCCTCCGAGAGGAAGCCGGCGGGCGGGCGAGGGTCTCCCGGCAGAAGGGGGCGCCGCTGGCTCCGGCTCTCAGCGCAAGTCTCAGCCGGGGGGGGGCGAGGACGGAGCACGGCTGGAAGCCCCCGGACCCGGGAGGAGGAGAGGCGCTCGCCAAGCCCGGATCTGGAGCTCCACCTACAGCCCAAGTGAAAGGGACATCGGTATTCAGACCAGGAATGTAAAAATCAGGCAGCAAAGTTTCTTAAAGAAAAAGTTTTTATTTGGATTTTTGTCCGACAAAAAGCAAATAGGGTGCATTCAGGAAAATGAAGAATGCCCGCCCCCCCTTTGGGGCAGTCAACTTATATATCTTTCTGCAAAGCACAGTTCAGCCCCTTGGCATCCCTTTAGCCAATGATTGACAATTTCCTATGGTCATTGATGCATATTCATTAAAGCTCAACCAATGAATAAATTTGGTGTGTCCTTTCGGTTCCAAGTTGCCTATTCCACTAGGTGGCGCTACTGGCTTATAATCTACTTAACCTCTGTACTAGTTCCAGGAAGTGCCCCTGAACCCCCCGCTTCCAAGAAATGTCCTTGTGGTTTAGCAACTTCACACCTAAGCGTTATCTCTGGAGCCTGGCGGTCAGCAAACATCCTGCTACTTGCCTTTGTCAGGGGTCGTTTCTCAGAAATGGCTTAACCTCAACTAGCAAACTTCCTGCAGGGGCAAGCTAGCTGCACCCACAAGCTTGCATGCTTGCTGCCTCTGCAAAAGGTGGCAAAGTGACAAACATGAGAAAGAGAAATAGTCTTTAGCTTTCTAAAATGGCTTTGTGCTTTTAGCTTTTTGATGGCCCTATAATATGGCTTTAGAGGTTCTTAGCCTGGCTCTCTATTGGTCATCCTGACCTTCACCCCTGCATTCCCCCCTTTCCATCACGAAAATGCTGACCGGTCACGGTTCTCCATTTTCGCTTGATGGACCTATAGGTGCAACATCATAGAGAGCCAGGATATAGGTACGTGTTGCTGCATTAACTGAGCGGCTCACCATTTGGCGTACAATCTGAATAAGGCAAGGCAAAAAGCATGATAAGAGTAAAATGGTAACGAAGAGAAGTAAAATCACAAGCAAAATCTCTTTTAACCATGACCAACCTGGGAGTTAAGAACTAATTCAACTACATACACTGGGGAGACCTGCACCATCTAGACTAATTTTGTGGTACAAATCAGCCTGTAACACTCAGACCTGTTCAGGCTCTTAGCTACAGCTGTTGTCATATTCAGGAAGGTGTTTTCCCTCCCCCCGGTGGCCATCTGAGAGGTGAGAACCATCCGGAGGCGGGGTATGATCCACATCCTGATTCGAGGAATGTTCGGTGCCCCAGAACAAAGAACTGTACCACCAACACAGAAATACCACAAAAAGGGTAATACCACAAGCCAAAGGGATGGTGGCCCACGAAGGCCAGGTCATGGGGCCTCTAACTCCTGGCCCTGCTACGGCGTGAACAGCGTCTACCCACAAAACGTTCCCACTCTACACAGGGAAAAGTGGCCGCCTGGCACTGATACACTGTTAGGCCTCGGGAGCTATAGGGATGGCAATAAACTCTGTAAAGTTCAAAGGCTGGTCCTACTGGGTGGAGGTCACCTATGTGGTCTCTGACCAGGGCCTATGGAGGCTGAAGCCTGGGGTGGCAACCCTTATGCAGCCACAAGAATACCCTACCACATTCAAGGGCATTAGATGTGGAGTTACCAGGCCCAGTAGTTCAGGCAGTATTCTGGGATTTTTGGGAGGCTCGAGCCACCACGACAACCACAGGTGGGGCTGCAGGATTTACTGGCACTTGTTCAGCAATTTCAATGCGCACCTGGTTCAGGCTCCCTCCCCTGCAATATTTGCATTAAGATGGGCTCCGTCCCATGCAACACCTGGATTAAGATTAGGACCTGGTCTACCAGATGGGGTTGGTACAGTGCTCTACCCCCTGAGTGACAGTTGGTTCCCAACCAGTCGTAGCAGAGGTCCGCAGGCCAATAGGGTTGGTATGGCTCAGTGGGGTCAGGACAATAGGACATAGAGCAAAAAGGGCAGTAGGACATAGAGCAAATCAATACAGAACATAATAGAGAAAAGGGGAAAGTCCTTGTGAAAGTCCTTGTGATGATCAGTCGCAGGATCACGTTGCCCGTGGCCCAACGCGTTTCCGGTAGCGTCAGACACAAGGTGATGATCAGACGCGTGTGATGCACCCAGGGAGTCACGTCGGCTACTCTCACCGCAGTTGGGATGGAGAGGAGGACGGTATATGGGCCTCGCCACTTAGGGATGAGGGGGTTGCGCTTCCACGCTGTCACCCGGCTGGAACTGGTGGACCGGCTCAGCGAGACTGCACGGTGTAGGCTCGAGGTAATACCTGGAAAGGGAAGCAAACACACACGGGGACAGGAATTGCACTTGTTCCTGAGTGATGTGATCTCCCACCCGCCCCAAACTGGCGGGGATGTCTCAGACGAAAGGGGGTGGCCTGCCATACAAAAGTTCAAAGGGTGATAGTCTCAGTCTCTTGGTTGGAGTGTAGTCCTGACTCCTGGGTCAGCTTGGCCAAGTGGGTCTTCAAGGTGCGATTCATACGTTCAGGTTTTCCCGAACTCTGGGGTCTGTAGGCTGTGTGTAGCCTTCAGTTTATCTGCAGCGCCTTGCACACTTCTTGCACAACTTTATCAATGAAGGCAGGGCCATTGTCACTGCCAATACTTCTGGGGAGGCCAAATCGGGGTATGAGTTCATGTAACAGTTTCTTGGACACTTCACAAGGTATCTCTGTTCTAGTGGGGTATGCCTCTGTCCAGCCCGTCAGGGTGAAGACAAACACAAGCAGGTATTTGATACCCCTAGCTGGAGGCAATTCAGTGAAGTCCACAATCAGGCTTTCCATAGGGGTAAAGCCCACGTGTTGTACACCCGGTGGGGGGAGGTGGCCTTGTCTGGGGGTGTTCTTGGCGCACAGGACACACCCCTGGGATATAGCAGCAACTAGTTGAGAAAGGTTAGTGATATAGAAAAGTCTCCCAAGGTGTGCTCTGGCAGCTGGACCCCCTAGATGAGTGGACTCGTGGTAATTCTTCACAATCACGGTAGCCAGATGTTGGGGCACAAAAACACGGTTTTCTGGTAGACGGAACCATCCCTCCTGGAGTGTTGCTCCTTCCTGGCGTGCCCACTGTTGCTCCTCCGGTGTGTAGCGTGGTTCCACATCGTCTGGAGTGAGTTGTGGGATGAGGGCTGCGTTGAGTGCTGGTGGAGGTTTCAAAGCTGCTTCACGAGCTGCGTTGTCTGCCTTCCGGTTGCCCCTAGTGACCATGTCCCGGCCTCTCCCATGGGCTTTGCAGTGCATCACGGCAATCTCTTCGGGACCCATACTGCTTCCAGTAACGTCTCAACTTCTGGACATTAGCCTTGCATCCTGCTGCCAATTGCAGGGCAATGCCTTTTGCTGTTGGACTTCGCCTCAAAACACAAACAACTCTTGGAGACTTTGGCTTTCTTAGAGCTCTTGGAACGGCTTGCCTGCCTTGCACCCCCACTTCTGGGTGCTCTGCTGCCTGAGGAACAACTTATTGAAGCGTAGAAACAGCTTCCCAAAACAGCCTCAGCCCCCTCTGGGCTCGGTACTTTTTCTGGGCATCCTCTAGCCCCCTCTGGGCTTTCTGGGCGTCCCACAGCCCCTTCTGGTCTGGCTGCCACTGTGGCCTGACATGCTGTCTTCAGTGGCTGCCACGCTACCCAGGACTTCCTCCCTTGGAGTATTGCCAACAGCCAAGAATCAACGCTGGCCCTTAAAATGGCTAGGACCCTTTGGTCTCTCTAGAACATCAGGCACGTCTGCTTCACAAGCTTCCACTGCGCCTGCAGACTTCTCAATGGGTTGGGCAAAGCCTGTTTCAGTCTGTGTACCCCTTATATTCCATAAGGGTGAGAACCGAATGGGGCACATTCACATGCATCTCCTGGCCAAACATGAACTTGTCTGCTTCTTCCACTAGTGTGGCGGTGGCAGTGACAGCGCGCAGACAGGGTGGCCAGCCTTTCGCTGTGGAATCTAATTGCTTGATAGTCTCAAAGGCTTCTTGTTGGGCCGGTCCCCACTCAAAGGGGTCTCTTTCCCTTCCTCTGGTAACTTCATTTAGAGGTTTTGCTAAAATACTGAAGCCTTGGATCAGGATTCTGCAAAAGCCTGCTGCTCCACAACTTTAAACTTGTCTTTTAGGAATATCACAATCTCTGCCTTTTTTGCAGTGACCTTTTGACAATTTCTAGATGGTCAGTATGTTCAGCAAGTTGTCTGGATAAATTAGCTAAATCTTCATCCCTTTTTTTGCATTTTGTAAAGTGAGCTGGTTGTGTGAATCTTTCACTGATTTCAGCTTATTCACAAAACTTTGTTCTTTGTTTTTCTTTTAATTTTAGTAACTTGTTCAATTTCTCCTTTACAGAGATATGTTCATCGACCTGGGATTTAAGATGGTCTGTTTCCTCCTTACATTCTATTTCTGTTTCTTGCAATTTTTTAGCTGATTTACTTATTTGTTCTTTAAGCAATTTAATTTGTGACTCACACTCCATGAGTTTGTTGTTTTAAGTAACATCACAAGTATTGATTGTAGAATGAAGATCTTTAACTGTTTGGCTAGTCTCTTTGTTTTGCCTAACAAATTCTTCATTCTCTTTTGCTTTACTAACGTTTTCAATTTTTTTTTTCCTCAGCCAGTTCTGATTTTATTGCACTTAACTGGTCAGAAAGTTCTGAAAGCTTTCTGCCTCCACTGTTCACACCTTTGGTTTGTAGATCTTTCAGTAACTGGACTTCCCTTTCAGCCTTAGACAACACTATTTCCCTGTCTTGCATTTCATCCTCTTTGCACTTGATCTGACATTTCAGAATATTAATCTGCTCAGAATACACATTTGTATTTGAAATAATAGCAGAAATTTCTTTGTCTTTCTCAGCTAAAACCTCTCTGAGGTTGTCAAATTCTCTTCCATGCCTCTGGAGGTCTTGAATTAGTTGAGACCTCTCTTCTAAATGACTTGTGTTTAATCTATTAAGTCCTTCATTTGTCTGTTCAAGATCCTGTTACATTAATTCTATAGCAGCATCCTGTTTCATGCTCTTTTCTTTTATTTTCCTCTGTTAATGCAGTAATAACTGCTTACTGTTCTGTACACTCTTCTCCATAAACACTGCACTTCTTCTGTACATCTTCCCTCTCCAAAACCTAACATGAGGGAGTGACTTTGCAATGTTCAGTCCTGCATTTCTTCAACCAGGGGGGGTGATTGTCATCTACCACCTTCAGCCAGTTGTCTATATAGGGAATCTGGTCAGGATGTCCCCCCTGGTCTATGCTGATTTTGGTCCTTCCTTGAAGTTGTTTAACATACATTGAAGGGGGATTACTGGACCTTTCAAGCCTTTCAAGCCTCCCCCCTCCCATTTTCAGTATGGCCCTGTACAGCGTCCCCACACCAAACACTCACACATTCATTTCGCAACTTTTCTCACCCAGGTGCGGTCGCCCGACTGGGAAATGGAGTACTTGTTGCTACGACCCCAGGGGAATGCCCCGGGGTAACACACATACATGCACAAAATGCCTCTCTCGTTGGACGCTTGCACGACACACTAACCACCCTGTGCCCCCCCTTTTTCTCCTTCCTAATACCAAAGCGTGGGTGGTTGCCAGCAGTCAACCCTTCTACTTAATGCCACTATCCACGCTGGAGATGTGATCAGTATCTCCCTTCTCCTTAATTAAAAGGAGGATTTCCTATCCCCTCAGGGCTTATTGCCATGTACTCACCCCAGCCGGCTTTTCTCTGTCCTGTCCTCCCAACCTCGGCTCTTCAAATCCGTTGTCCTCTGTCCCAGGATACAACAAGAGGGTCAAGTTGCCTTCTGCCCCCCTCCGAAGAAAAGGTTCGGTGTGCACGTGGAAGCCAGGAGGTCTGTTGACCCTCCCCTGTCTCTGCCCAGAGGGCAAGGGAGCTGCCTCCTGGTCTCTGAGGACACTTAAAGTCCTTCTGATCCGAGTCACTTTTGGCACCAGAAATGAAAGGGACATCGGTATTCAGACCAGGAATGTAAAAATCAGGCAGCAAAGTTTCTTAAAGAAAAAGTTTTTATTTGGATTTTTGTCCGACAAAAAGCAAATAGGGTGCATTCAGGAAAATGAAGAATGCCCGCCCCCCCTTTGGGGCAGTCAACTTATATATCTTTCTGCAAAGCACAGTTCAGCCCCTTGGCATCCCTTTAGCCAATGATTGACAATTTCCTATGGTCATTGATGCATATTCATTAAAGCTCAACCAATGAATAAATTTGGTGTGTCCTTTCGGTTCCAAGTTGCCTATTCCACTAGGTGGCGCTACTGGCTTATAATCTACTTAACCTCTGTACTAGTTCCAGGAAGTGCCCCTGAACCCCCCGGCTTCCAAGAAATGTCCTTGTGGTTTAGCAACTTCACACCTAAGCGTTATCTCTGGAGCCTGGCGGTCAGCAAACATCCTGCTACTTGCCTTTGTCAGGGGTCGTTTCTCAGAAATGGCTTAACCTCAACTAGCAAACTTCCTGCAGGGGCAAGCTAGCTGCACCCACAAGCTTGCATGCTTGCTGCCTCTGCAAAAGGTGGCAAAGTGACAAACATGAGAAAGAGAAATAGTCTTTAGCTTTCTAAAATGGCTTTGTGCTTTTAGCTTTTTGATGGCCCTATAATATGGCTTTAGAGGTTCTTAGCCTGGCTCTCTATTGGTCATCCTGACCTTCACCCCTGCACAAGGAGAGGAGGGGCGGGGAGGCACCCGAGGGGAGGGGGCTTCGGCTGCTTCGGTCCGCAGGGGCTCTGCAAATAATAAATTTAATAAATTCCTGCTGAGCCTTTGGGGGGGGGTCCTTGGCTCCTTCGCTCGCCCCCAGCCCCAGTGGCGTAGCGTGGGGGGGTGCAGGGGGGCCGGGAGCAACATCTGGGGGGGGCTAAAATCCACGGGTTAGGGGGCGCAAATTACTTGCCTTGCCCCGGGTGCTGACAACCCACGCTACGCCACTGGTCCCAGCCAGCCCAGCCACGAACCCGCAGCTGGCCCTGGAGGGGAGCCAGTCATGGCTGGAGAAGTGAGCTGGTTGTCTTGGCCACTGTTTTCTTCTCTGTTTCACATCCTCATTGCTGTCACCTGATTCATCTTGTGTTGGGAGTGGTTCAGCTGGAGACTTCCAAGCCGAGTGGAGCAATCAAAGGCCCTTGGTTGAGACCAAAAGGGAGAAAGTAGGTCCTGGATGACCAAGAAGTGTCCTTTTTCTCCAGCTCCTCCTTTCTCCGTCTTGGTCTTTCTCAGGCTCCAGCAGAGCTGATCAGACACAAGCACAGCCCTGTGTGTGTGTTTGTGTCAAGTGACAGAGGAGAGCAGTTCTTGCTGGAAAAACCACTGCCCTAACCCATCTGCAGCTTGCAGTTTCAGCTACAGATTTTGGACCAAATTTGCTCAGGACACCTACAATTCAGTCCCCCACTGATCGGCTGAAAAATGGCGATTAGTGCATTGTAGCATCTTAAAGGCCAGACTAGTGAAGCTTTGCTCGATACATGAAATTTGTGTGCATGTGTAAAAGTAAAAGCCCTACTGGACAAGTCCACCATCCTGTTTCTGGCCAGTCAGAGCCTTCTATAGATATGTAGAACATAAAGTCAGGAACCATCCACCATTGGCATCCTGCTCGAATATAGAGGTATAGCTATCACAACCAATAGCCATTAGCAGACTGATTCCCCCACAAATTTGTCAAATTCCACTTTAAAGCCATCTAGGCTGGCGCTTATGAGCACATCTTGTGAGAGGACATTCCATAAATTAGCCAAGCAACATGTGTAGAAGCAACATGCAGAAACACACTAAAACTTAGCTAGGCCAAGAGAAAAATCTTGCTTATTTCTTTGCCTATACTGAATTTTCTGCATTTTTCTCTCCCTACTCCATGCATAAATTGATACACCTCCATCAACTGCCTTTTTAAAAATTGAGAAACAAAACTAGGAGGTCCCAAGCACACTGTGCTTTCCTTTTATGGAAGATGTTTCAGAGCAGCGGTTCTCAAACTTTTTTTTTTCTCTATAGCCCACTTGAAAATTGCTGAAGGTCTCGGCAGACATGTTTTCTGTCTGCTGTAGTAATTTTAATGCACTATTGTAGCACCCTGCTTGTGGTTAACGCTTAGCTGGAATGAAATATTCAACGCAGCAATAGAGAAATTAAAATAATTATTTATTTGTCAGACAAATAAATGAGAGGCACAGTGGTATGTTACCAAGCTCTGGCCTGGCCTCCTGCCATTATGGCCAGCACTTATATTCCCTTAATCCAGCCCCCTTTGCTCCTCCTGTGGCTGCCTCTGTCCAATCAGCCTGGTTGAATTTCCTATTGGCTGATTGCTATAACCAATCCTAAAAGATACACCCATATCCTCCTGTCCTTATATGGAACACAAAGAGCTATATATTGTTACATCTATAAATGACAAATAAGTAGTAATATATCTTACATGTGTCTCAACAAGGAATCTTAATTACCAGCTCACCTCTTGCCCTCCTTGCCCTATTGCCTTCTAAAACAAATGGTTAATCTTAAATTTTTATTTTAAACATATGTCAAGGATCTTGAGTTTCACATCAACATTGAAAGATCTCCTTCATTTGAAGGTTTCTAAACAAATGCCTGACAGCTATATATCAGGACTGCTTGGATGGCATCTTCCTGTCTGGCAGGGGGGGCTAGGCTGGTGGCTGACTTAATTTCAGGATAAATACAACTCTTACAACTATATGAAATAAGAATCTAGCATTTCTTAAATCCTTTGCATAATTACATTTAAACCAATATAATTTAATACATAACATAGGTAGCCTTTTAAAAGGAATAAGGCCTTTGTAAAGTAGAAAAGGAACTCAGTAAAAAGCCGCTTCAAAAGAAGCCTCTTCAGTTTACACCCCCCCTTCAGCCAGCTGCTTTTCCCAACATTTATTGCCCGTTAACTCTCTCAGTTTAAGAAAGAAACAGCTTTAAAAAGACTTCCCAAAAATGCTCTCCCAAAAATGCTCTCTTTCTGCCAGCTAGATGCTTCTCCATTTGGTCTTGGCCTTTTAACCTTAGAAAGAAGATCTGGCTCATTTTACTGGGAGGCACATTGGTATTATTTTACTATTTACTCATTCCTAATTATGTTTATCTCTGCCTTTTTTATCTTCTGTAACATGTAGGGTCAGTGTCCTCACTCTCAGTCTGTAATTCCAGCTTTTACGACTTTGAGAATTGTTTTCTGCTATAAATCAAGGGGCCCCTTGTCTAGGAGGAAAACATTGCCAAGGTTCTCTAAGCAGCTGTCTTCTGCCTGGCATGAAACTTTTGAAAATCTTTAAGCTCTCTCTTTAATATACAAGCCCTGATCAAACATTAATAAAATGCAGGCTTATGCCTGATGCCTCACTATGCTACTGCTGGGTGTAATTTTGTTGCTTCTTTCATATCTTACACATTGCATTTTATTCAATTTGTATTACACAGAACTCAAATTCTGATGCAATAAAATGCAGTATAGGAAATAAAAGAAGCAAAGAAAATACAGTAACAAAAAACGCACTGAGAATTATTTAATGTGATGAATGTGCCACCTCCGGCCTCCAACACAAAACCAGACACACCACGGACCCCCTGGAATGAAGCTCACAGAACACAGTTTGGGAACCCCACACAAGAGCCTACTGAATATTTTGGGGTCACTTTTCCAAATTTTAATACCTCCACAATACCTTTTTGTGCCTGGGTGGCTAGAACTGTGCACTGTATACAGAATGCAACACAGCCTTCCAAATTCAATTATTAGCGACAGATTTCTTTCTTATTAAAAAAGGAAAAAAAAACTAGGCAGTGTGGATGAGTCCTCCTTGCCTTGAATGTTCCCAATTGACTGTTTCGATTGGTGAAACCGGCACTTTTGCAGGTGCCACAGAATACCTGTTTCACTTTTTATAAGCCTACTGTTTAGTGCAGCAGCGCCTGCACTTTGGAACTCCCTGCCTCTTGAGATTAAGCAGGCGCCTTCCCTGCTCTCTTTCCGGCACCTGCTAAAAACAACATTGCTTAGACAAGCCTGCCCAGATACTTAGAAAGTCGAGTTTATTTTAATCTGTTTCAATACTTGAACTTTTGCATGTTTTAAAGTAGAGTTGTGAGACCCAGTTTTTTGGGCTTATCTTTTTGTAAACCGCTTTGAGGTGGTGTTGGGTGTTTTGTTTTTAACAGCCAAGCAACCTATAGCTCTTATGAAACAAACAAAAAATACGAAGGCTACGAAACGAGAGAGGTCTCTGGGACGGTTGCTGCAGTTGCAGTGTGTTTTTAAATAATTCATCTTGATCTTCTGGCGGTTCCCTCATTGCGAGAAGTGAGGTTACAGGGAACCAGACAGAGGGCCTTCTCGGTGGTGGCACCCACCCTGTGGAACGCCCTCCCTTCAGATGTGAAGGAAATAAGCAGCTATCCTATCTTTAAAAGACATCTGAAGGCAGCCCTGTTCAGGGAAGTTTTTAATATTTCATACTGTACTGTTTTTAACATTTGATTGGGAGCCGCCCAGAGTGGCTGGGGAAACTCAGCCAGATGGGCGAAGTATGTATAAATAAATAAATAAATAAATAAATAAATAAATAAATAAATATTATTATTATTATTATTATTATTATTATTATTATTGCAGTCCATTCTTCAGCCATCAGCCTTCTTTATGGTCCAGCTCTCACTTCCATCCATCACTACTGGGAAAACCATGGCTTTAACTATAGGGCCCTTTGTTGGCAAGATGATGTCTCTGCTTTTTAAGATGCTGTCTAGGTTTGGCATTGCTTTTCTCCCAATTCATAAATACTAATTGCAATAATAACAACAATAACTGAAAATAAACCCGAGGATAAACGGAAGACAGGAGGCGAGAGAGGGGCCTTCAGCATCCTTCCCTTCCCCTCCCCCCAAAGCGGGATGCAGGCCCGGGCGCCTGGTTCCCTTAGCAACGGGGAGGCCCTGCGCCGTAACCAAGGGGCGGGGCCTCCGCCCGCCGCCCGCGCACGCACCGCGACGCACTTCCGGCTCCTTAAGGGAACGTGTCCCTGGGCGCCGCCGAGGCCGCCTCCGCCGGGCCGGAAGTGCGGACTGCGTTGGGGACTGGAGACGATGGAGCAGGCCGAGGCGCACAACGGGAGCGGGGCCGGCGACGCCTCCTCGGCCGGGGCGGCCGGGGCTCGGCCTCCCGCCACCCCGGAGGGCATGGCGCTGGCCTACGGCAGCCTGGTGCTCATGGCCCTGCTGCCCATCTTCTTCGGGGCGCTGCGCTCCGTCTCCTGCGCGAAGGGGAAGGTGAGGCGGGGGGAGGGGCGGGGGGCGAGACCCTCTCCCTCTCCGAGGTGGGAGGCGGCAGCCCGCGCCCGCCAGGGGCCGGCGGAACTCCACGAGACATGAGGGGGGCTTGTGGAGCAGGATGAACCCGGGGGGGGGGAGACGCAGCTCTTGGGGGGGTAGAGGGTATCTGCCTGGCATGCAAAACGGGCCCCCGGCTCAGGGCACGCCGAACACGGTATTTCCAGGTAGGGCTGCGAAGGATCCCCCGCCTGCAGTTCCGTCCAGCGGCTGCCAGTCAGTGCAGGCACTACTGGGCCAGGTGGACCTAATGGCTTGACTTTTTCTTCTCTGGCAGTCACTCGTAATTATTACTATTATTTATACCCCACACATATGGCGGGGCTTCCCAAGCCACTCTGTGCGGCTTCCAACAAAAATAAAATACAGTCATCCACCAAACATTAAAAGCTTCCCTAAACAGGGCTGCCTTCAGATGTCTTCTAAAAGTCTGGCAGTTGTTCTTTGACATCTGGTGGGAGTAAGATTGTAGCCGAGTAAGATTGTCTTCCACAAACACGGTTTTAACAATGAGTCCGTAAGTGACTGTGGAGGCCAATTCTGGATCCACACGTCCTTCCACAGTGGGGACATTGGTTTCCAGGCGGGAGTTGATCACGGTGTGGATTTGCCAAGCATGCCTTCCTCTTAGCACGCTTCTCCCTTGCGTCCTGAGTTCGAGTGTCTTCAAAGCCCACGACACCTTTGGTAAAGGGTTGACTTGGGTAAATGGCTTGACTAGCTTCCCATGGAATCATAGGGCTGGAAGGGATCCCAGAAGACCATCCAGCACAACCCCCTGCAGTGCAGGAATGGCTGTTGAAGAACCCCTGCCAGGTGGACGTCCAACCTCTGCTTAAATGCCTCAGGTGGAAGAGAGTCCACCCCTTCAGAGGGAGCCCACTTCGCTATCAAAGCAGGTTCCGTGTTTCTTGTGAAGGAGGTTGGTGCCGTTGGCCGTGGTTAGCTATGGTGGTTAGGCAGAGCCTTTGTGCACAGAGGCAGTCTATCCCTGAATAGCAGCACATGGTGAGAGGGAGCAGAGGGACATTACTTTCATGGGGTTCTTGTCTTCTTGGACTCCGTGAAGGAGGGTCTCCACCCCTATCATTCTGCCAGGACACTGAGATCCATCACCGAGGGCCTTCTGGCGGTTCCCTCACTGTGAGTAGCCAAGTTACAGGGAACCAGGCAGAGGGCCTTCTCGGTAGTGGCCCCCACCCTCTGGAATGCCCTCCCATCAGATGTCAAAGAGAAAAACAACTATCTAGCATTTAGAAGACATCTGAAGGCAGCCCTGTTTAGGGAAGTTTTTAATGACTGATGTTTTAATGTATTTTTAATCTTTTGTTGGAAGCCACCCAGAGTGGCTGGGGAAAACCAGCCAGATGGGTGGGGTATTAATAATAATAATAATCCCTGACACCCCCTCCAGTCTTTCGGCTTGCAGCAAGCGTCTTTGCTTCCTCCCAATACCTGAATAGCCCAACTATAGTTCTGTGATTCTGTGTGCCGATGCCTGTGTTAGAAAGCAGGGCCATCTTTGCATACCTGTAGTGTGGTGACGGCTTGTTCTCTCCACATGCTGCAATTAGGTGCCCTGTCTAATGGTTTGGTTTTTTGTGTTTTTTTTTACTTCTGGGCATGTCCAGAGCTTAGAATAATAGACTTGTAGAATGGGAAGGGAACCTGAGTGCCATCTAGTCCAACCCCCTGCAATGTAGGAATCTCAGCTAAAGCAGCCTGCCTCTTGCACACACCCTTCCCTTGCTGCTTCCTCAGTTTTGCATCAGGCCATTGGTCCATCTAGCTCTGCATTGTCTACCCCAGCAGTTCTGTCTCCTTTCCTTGGTATCTCCTGGGGCGATGTGTGTGTGTGTGTGTGTGTGTGTGTGTGTGTGTGTGAAAAGCATGCACTCCAGCAAGTGTTTCTTCCCTTCCAAGTTAAAAGAGGACTCACTATGCTACATGCAGTAGCGCTGGCCTATTTAGCACAGGACTTTTTGTTCCTTTGCTCTTGAGTGTGCACCTTGGGGAGAACTTGGGACGGAAGGAAGGAGGCCAACTGACGTGTTAGCAGGCAAGAGGGCCAGAGTGGAGAGCATGCCCCTCCTCCTTAGATGCTTGAGTGCTTCCTTGGGCAGGCAGTTGTGGCTAGCTGTGTGCTGACGAGCTGCTTCTGTAGAGAATTCATGTTTTGCATATGCTACATTCGCCCCTTTCTGTACGTTTCCCTTTATGAAATTGTGAATGTTGTGTAGGCTGCAGATAAGAAAGAAAAACCCATGTGGGTATTCTTGGATTCGTGCACTGAGGCTGGCAGGAATCAGGTTTTTTTTTAAAGAAATACTTCACCTAATACATAATTAACACCAGTTGTTTTAGTGCTGGAAGCTGTGGGGAGGGCACTGGCATAAATAAAGTCATGGAATCAGTTGGTGGCTCCAGCCCAAGATGGTCAGACCTGTTAATTTCTTTAGAGGTGGTATAATTCAGCCTTGCAAACATACTCACAGAAGTTATGAGCCTGGAAACAAAAGGGGAACCTGTTCTCTTCCAGCTTCCTTCAGTTTCCGTTTCTGAATATTGGAAGGGATGCCGACTGTCCACAGACTATTTCAGGTCTGATATAACAACAACAACAGGTTTCCCCAGCCACTCTGAGGAGCAGGTGGATTGAGCCACCATTGTCGTATTAAAAAGTGCCAAAATAATTCCAGGCTGATACCTCAACTGGCCATGTAGTGCTGCATCGAAAGGTACCGTATTTTTTGCTGTATAAGACGCACCCAGACCATAAGACTCACCTAGTTTTTGGAGGAAAACAAGAAAAAAAATATTCTGAATCTCAGAAGCCAGAACAGCAAGAGGGATCGCTGTGCAGTGAAAGCAGCAATCCCTCTTGCTGTTCTGGCTTCTGGGATAGCTGCGCAGCCTGCATTCGCTCCATAAGACGCACACACATTTCCCCTTAGTTTTTAGGAGGGGAAAAGTGAGTCTTATAGAGCAAAAAATACGGTATTTGTCACAAAAATGTCTTCAGAACAAGAAGCTGAAAAACAATGAAAAAGGTGTTTGTGTGAGTGTATCAGAGCAAATTTCCATATGACGCATTCCAATAGGGGAACTAATTTGCCTCTGAGTGTGCCTGGCATCCCCATTGCTCAAGTTTCCTGAGGGCTGTAAAAGCAGATGTGGTTAAGTGGATGCAATATCTGCCCTACATTGCAGTTATTCTGCTTCCAGCGGGAAATAGGGAAGAGCACATTGGTCACTGTCCAGGCTGATGGACTATCTTGTAACACTTCCAGTGAAGCTAAATCATGGAAGATTCAGGACAGGTACAGGAAAGTCCTCCATGCAATGCATAGGTAAACGATGGAACTGGCTCCTACAGGGAGGCAATGATGGCTACCAATTTAGATGGCTTTTAAAAAAGGATTGGACAAATTCTTGGCAGAGGAGAGGGGTATCAAAGGCTACCAGCCGCGACGGCAATGCTGTGCTTCTGAATATCAGTTGCTAGAAACCACAGGAGGGGTGAAGGCTCTTGTGTTTGAATCCTGTGTACTAGTTTCCCAAAGGCATCTAAGGGAATAATAGGATGCTGGACTAGATGGGCCATTGGCCTGTTCCATCTGGCTCTTCTTGTACAGTCATACCTCGGGTTAAAGTACGTTTCCGAGCACAATTCAAAGTGTTGGTGCTGACCTTTAAAGCCCTAAACGGCCTCGGTCCAGTATACCTGAAGGAGCGTCTCCACCCCCATCATTCTGCCCAGACACTGAGGTCCAGCTCCGAGGGCCTTCTGGCGGTTCCCTCCCTGTGAGAAGTGAAGTTACAGGGAAACAGACAGAGGGACTTCTCGGTGGTGGCACCCGCCCTGTGGAATGCCCTTCCATCAGATGTCAAAGAGAAGAACAACTACCAGACTTTTAGAAGAGATCTGAAGGCAGCCCTGTTTAGGGAAACTTTTAATGTTTGATGTATTACGGTATTTTAATATTTTGTTGGAAGCCGCCCAGAGTGGCTGGGGAAACCCAACCAGATGGGCGGGGTATAAATTTATTATTATTATTATTATTATTATTATTAAAGTAGCTTCAGGTTGAGCGTTTTCAGGTTGCGTTCCCCGGCGACCCAGAAGTAACGGAACAGGTTACTTCCGGGTTTCGCCGCATGCGCAGACTCTCAAAATGACGTCATTCACAGAAGGGGTGAATCACGACGCACAGACGCGGGTTGCGTTCTTCTCAGGATGTGAACGGGGCTCCAGTACCACTGTATTCTTAATATCTTTGCTTCTAGAGTTCTGAATAATGTATCCTTCCCGCCCTAAGGGGCTAACATTTGACCAACTTTTCCTCTAGAATGCTTCGGATATGCCGGAGACCATTACCAGCCGAGATGCTGCCCGCTTTCCTATCGTTGCCAGCTGCACCCTCTTAGGCCTCTATCTCTTCTTCAAAGTAAGTAAACCACTGGGGATCTCATTGCAGTCTTCTGCTGGCTGACAGCTAATCCAATAACTCTCCCTTTTGTGGGTGCAGAGGAAGCCGAATCACTCCTGGGGAGGGGGAAGTGGCAGAAACCTTTCTGTCTGAAGTATTCACAATAGTGTGGTGTCTCCATCGGGTTTTTGGGAGTTGTGGGGTGCTGAGCATTTTGCAGGTGGATGCTGTCCGATTCTGGTAGAAGAAGGTCTTTCATTTCCTGGATCTGCCAGCTTTCGAAAAGGGTGGGTATGACAGTATATTACACTGTTTGTACTAGTAAGAGGAGGTTTTACTTGTATAAACAGTGTAATATACTGGGGGGACAATTCCAGCTTTTAGCTATTTTATCCAGCCTTTCTATTCAGGATTTCCCAAAACTATGTACATGGTAAAGTGGATGAAACACAAAATCACAGAATTAAAAGCAGTGTAATGGAACGATAAAGGCAGTACCATCGAAATATCAACTGAGACAACAGGATAATGTTTTAAAAGAACTGAAATATCTAAAAGTGGCAGACCAGACAAAAAAAGAAGCTTTATTTAGCCAAAATAAATAAAAAATCCACCCATTGTCTAAAGGCAAAATGGTGCCTGCTGCATCCCTGCTTGGCGGGGTGTGTGTGTGTGTCTTCCATAATCCAGGCTCTACAACCACCAAGATGGCTCCGTTCCTCATGCTCTGGCATAGGCAAACTCAGCCCTCCAGATGTTTTGAGACTACGCTTCCCATCATCCCTGACCACTGGTCCTGTTAGCTAGGGATGAAGGGAGTTGTAGTCCCAAAAACATCTGGAGGGCCGAGTTTGCCTATGCCTTCTCATGCTCATCAGCTTCACCACCCACAGGATGGGACAGAGCAGGGCCTCCAGTACTGGAGCCAGTGTGGTGTAGTGGTTAAGAGCAGTAGTCACGTAATCTGGGAAACCGGGTTCGCGTCTCCGCTCCTCCACCTGCAGCTGCTGGGTGACCTTGGGCCAGTCACACTTCTGTGAAGTCTCTCAGCCCCACTCACCTCACAGAGTGTTTGTTGTGGGGGAGGAAGGGAAAGGAGAATGTTAGCCGCTTTGAGACTCCTGAAGGGGAGTGAAAGGCGGGATATCAAATCCAAACTCTTCTTCTTCTTCTTCTACTAGCTGGAAAGGCTAGAGAGTGGAGCTGATCTGATCTGCTGCATTGCCTGTTTCCCTTCCCCCTCGCACAGTGGTAGGTCGTCTGCTTTGCACGCAGCAGGTACCAAGCTACACTCTGAAAAGTTTAGGTGAAGTGGGAAGATAGATCCATTTAGCTCCAGTAAAAGTCCAGAGTGGATTGCAGCATCAAATGAGTTTTGCAGTATGCGCCAGGCCTGAGGAGACTTCCCCAGTGCCGTTCTCCTGACTGACATCCAGGATACCTCGGAGCAAGGCAAGGCCTAGCTTGGTTCGCCATGCCAGTCCAGATTGCCTCCTCTGATCTGGTTGCATGCAGATTGGGTGCTGATCTACTTGTTTGGGACACTGGAAACCCCTGGGTGTGGAAGGTGTGCAGAAATGGACATGCTTCCATTCCCACCAGAAGTCTGGATTCTGGTTGGTGCTGAATTCTTCCCTGTCCCCGATCTCTGGTAGTAGGAAGGCTGAGCACCTCTGCTGGAGATCCTGGAGATGTCATGGGTGAGATGGAGCTGTAGAAGGCACCTTCATGTGACCACTTGCCTAAGCCATTTCAAGTGGAAATGGGTGGTGGGATATATAGTTTCATTTCATTCCAACTGTTTGCATACCGCTTAATCACCAGAATTTCTATCGGGTATACAATTGGATTACAGGAAACATACAGTGGATAAAAGAAATTGAAATTGATCCTGAAGTCATAAAATGCCTGCTGAAATAGAAAGGTCATTGTCATAGACGTGATGGATTGGCCTCGGAGATTGTTAACTTCCTGGATTCCTGCTGCATTTCTGCCAGACGAAGCCAGCCTTAGGCAACTGGCAATCACAGCCTGTACCGGCAGGAAAGGAAATGGAATAATTCTAACTGGCAATTGGTGTTTCCAGGGTGACTGTTTGTTCATCGCACAGGATTTGTATCTTAGAGATACGCAAATAAGCTGTGTTGGAGGTCAGGAGAATGGAGGCCTTTGTGAGGAACAACTGCAAAAGTGATCAAGGTGACCAAAGAACAGTTGGTTACTGGTTCTAACATTAGAAAGTTTTCATTGTAACTATCAGAGTTTTTCCAGTCAAGAACTTCTTCCCAACCAGCACGGAATTAACCTTTAGAGGCAGCGCTATTAGAAAATTCATGAAAAAGAACACACACACTTCTCCTAGGGGAGAAGAAAACCATCTGATCTGGGCAATGAGACTGGGCAGAGATGATGCCCAGACCCCTGGTCTGGCATAAGACAGCCTTCTCTAACCTGCCCTCCAGATGTTTCTGACTACAACTCCCATCAGCCCCAGTCAGCACATTCTGATGGGAGTTGTAGTCCTAAACATCTGGAGAGCTGCTCACATCTGTCAGAAATTAAAAGAAAGCAAAATTACAGCCTTGTGGCTTAGATGTGAAAGTTTAAAAGCAGTAATTATGCTTCCGGGTTGTTCTTCCTCTGTTTTGACACGTTGCATAGTTAGAAAGCAGGTTGTTTTAACCTGACTGGTTTTTCTTGTCTTCTAGATATTCTCTCAAGAATACATCAACCTGTTGCTCTCCATGTATTTCTTTGTCCTGGGGATCCTTGCCCTTTCCCACACCATCAGGTAAAAGAAGGAGAACAGATGGCTTGAATACTGTGTGTTGCGATTCCATTTAAAAGAAAAAGAAATCTGAACCCTGCTGGTTGCAGCAAAACAGCCTAAACTTAGCTGGGATTTTTGTTTAAAGCAAAATTAGAGGGCCTGTGCTGAGTGGCTCCTGGACAATACGGCTTCATCTAGTAGAGTTATCCCTCACTCCTCTCAGCTCTTTCCTGCCATTACAGGGTTCTTCCTTCTCTCCACACGCCTCAATAAATTTCCCTTCATTTCTCGCTCTAGAACAAACAAAGCCAGAGATCTCTTCAGAAATTGCTTTTGGGACATTGGGGCGTTCCCAGTGGACACTGTTAGCTAATATTATTCCAGAGTTGGCTGCTTCCAAAACTGCTCTTCCATCCCTCAGCTATATAATAAATTTTCCTCTGTTTGAGCCAACTAACGTTTCAGGATGAGGAGGAGAAGGGATGAGATCAGAGGTTTGTTAGCAGAGCTGGAGGTTGGTAGCATGTCTCTGACTCTGCAGCTCAGGGTTTTTCAGACTGAGGGCTGCATTTCCACATGCCAGCGGCGGGTGGGACCAAAAGCAAATGTGGGTGGAACAATGAGTGCAGAAGCCTAGTTTCTGCTGCCTCTCCGTCCTCCATCTCGGCTGGCAAGGGGCATTATCAGAGTTAAAGGGTGCGTTCCAGGCAGGGAAAAGCCATGCAAGCAAAACCAGGAAGCGCTTTTCAAGTGTCTCCTGGGAGTCCCCTTTTCAGGGTGTTCTACTTCCCTCTGACATGGGAGACAGGAAAATAACACACCTGGCCAATGAATGTCAGCAGTCTGCAGTGCCATTCACTGGGTGAAGAGGCAAATCAAAATGTTTCCTTGGCAAAGGGATCCGCTTAAATCCTTGGCTTTGTATTTTTGCTGAAACGGTCACTGTTCTGCAAAAGCACCACACCCAATAAGCAGGATGGTGTTGGCATCTATAATGGCATGGCTCAGTCTTCCTAAAATCCTTGCCAAATTGAGCCTTGAAAAAGGAGTTCATACCCACTCTGTGAACACTACTTTTAATGAGCTTCTGGTGGTCAATTCCAGGGTCTCCGCATCTCAGTACAAAAAACACACAAAAAACCTTAGCTGCCTTTGGGGGCAATAAGGCCCCCCTCATACCTGTCCCCCTCCCTTCCTACCTGGCCCCATTCAAATGAAAGATGCACAGTGCAGCTGAAATTGGCTGTTTCTTACCAAATTCAAAATGAAGCTCTCTGGGTCAGCTTAATATTGAGTCTCTCTTTTTAGCTGGTTCTTAGCGTGGGGCTGGTGATGATGCTGGGAACTCTTCATACAGGTAGCAGCTCTTAAACATGACCTCCTCCCATATTTTGTTGTCGTGAATAAGGACATCCCTGAGGGGGTCATTTGACCTGTCCTTAAAGGCAATGGCAGAGGGTGGTTTAGGCCTTGCAAATAACCTCACGCAGGTTATTAGCCCACTTTGTTCAAGTATAAAATGTGTCCCTAAAGGGAAAAAGGAAACCATGGTTTGCAAGACTTCCTTGCCTGGAGCCAATTTTTGTGTGTGCCTCTTTACAAGCTTGGCTCAGTTTCTCCTGCATGTGTGTGCATTAGGCACCTGACTGGAGCAAACACTCATTGAAGGCTTTTGAGCTAAACTTGAGGCCAGCAGGAATGCTTAGTGGGTGACACCCCGCTGCCCTCCTCTCATAATAATAATAATAATAATAATAATAATAATAATAATAATAATAATAATAATATATTATTTATACCCCACCCATCTGACTGGGCTTCCCCAGCCACTCTGGGCGGCTTCCAACAAAATAATTAAAATACAGTAATCCATGGTTCTTCAGGAGTCACCTTGTCCCTTCTCTGCTCTTGATTTCAGCCCCGTGATGAACAAATTCTTCCCGGTCAATTTTCCCAACAAGCAGTACCAGCTTCTCTTCACTCAGGGCTCTGGGGAAAGTAAAGAAGGTACGTCCCTCCTTGTCAGCCAGCTCAAACTCCCACCTGAAGCATTTCCTGCGCAAATCCTACATTTCTCCTGGCTTGCCTGATTTTCCCCAACTTGAAGGCCATCAGTAGCCTTGCCTGCAGTTTTCTGCTTTGGCTACTGGGCTCTCCCTGGAGTTTCTAATTCTTTCAATATGGCCAATATACCGGGCAAGTGTCCTAGGCACCCTTGTCTTCCAGTCGTCACACCGCTGTTGCTGTGGAGTGAAGTGCTTTAAATAATAAAAAAATCAGAACTAAGATAAAACAACTACATACAGTCAGAGAATCAGCTGAATATCTAAAACCTCTCTTAAGTGGGTCTTTCTGCTTGCAGAGCTTATGGCCCGTCCCCCAACCCATAGTTCAGTGGCAACATGCATTATTTGCAAGATCCATCATTTCCATTCACTGGATTTTGGAGAGTGGGGCTGGATAAGATATCTCTCTCTCTCTCTCTCTCTGCCTCTCTCTGTGCCTCTCTCTTCCTTCCAACCTTCAACAGTCTAGGTGGGTCAGCGGTCTGTCTTAAGTCAGCTTTGTGAGCTCATAATCTAGGTGGGAAAACAAGCGTTGCTTCTCTTAGCTCTTTGCCAGGGTGCCTGGGTGCTGCCTATCCCTTACTCTTGCTTTGTATTAAAAGAGGCTGATAGAGGTGAAAACGACGTGGTGGCTTTTGTTGCAGAGATTGTCAACTACGAGTTCGACACCAAGGACCTCGTGTGCCTGGCCATGAGCAGCATCGTTGGAGTCTGGTACCTGTTGAGAAAGGTACGCCCACCACCTGGCAAAGCCTGGGCACCACTTTCCCTTTGCCTAAAATCCTGGGCGTGCCTGTGCTGTGCTAGTGCTGTTTTTATTGTAATTATCTCTATGTTTTTAATAGATTGGGGGGGGGGGGAGAGAGGGAGAGAAGAGATTTAACCTAGCAGTGTTTAATTGCTTTTAATGATGGTTTCCACCCCCCTCTGTTTTTATCTTTTTTATTTTTATCTGTAAGCCGCCTTGAGTGCCTGTCAGGGGATAAGGAAGGGCATAAATAAATTATTAATAATAATAGCAATTTTAGTAATTATAATAATTTATAAAATATATAATATAGAAATGTATATAATATTTATATTTATAATATACAGTCATACCTCGGGTTAAAGTTGCTTCAGGTTGAGCGTTTTCGGGTTGCGCTCCACGGCAACCCAGAAGTAATGGAACACGTTACTTCGGGTTTCGCCGCATGCGCAGGCGCTCAAAATGACGCCGTGCGCAGAAGCGGTGAATCGCGACACGCATAGATGCGGGTTGTGTTCTCTTCAGAGGTGCCACTGTATATATAAATTTAATAATAATAATAATATGCTGGGTTTTGACCTTCCCTGCCCTTCTCCCAGCACTGGATTGCCAACAACCTCTTTGGCCTGGCCTTCTCTCTCAACGGGGTGGAGCTGCTGCATTTGAACAATGTCAGCACCGGCTGCATCCTCCTCGGGGGTCTCTTCGTCTACGATGTCTTCTGGGTAAGCAAGTGCTGGTTTCTCTAAATACGGTACAGTGGTGCCTCGCAAGACAAAATTAAATCGTTCCGCGAGTTTTTTCGTCTTGCGGTTTTTTCATCTTGCGAAGCACGGTGTCGGAAAAGTTTTGGAAAAGCTTCAAAAATCACCAAAGTCTTCAAAAACCTCAAAAAAGGCTACCACGCCGCGTGCTATGAGTTGCTCCTCGATGTCAAGTCACAACTGTATTAATGGTTTTGAGAAAAAGGAAACAAACTTGCAAGACGTTTCCGTCTTGCGAAGGAAGCCCATAGGGAAAATCGTCTTGCGAAGCAACTCAAAAAACCAAAAACCCTTTCGTTTTGCGAGTTTTCCGTCTTGCGAGGCATTCGTCTTGCGAGGTACCACTGTACTTTATTTTTACTTACTGCATTTATATCCCCCTTTCCCTTCAAGGAGCTTGAGGTGTGGGGTTCATAGTTTTCCTCCCCGCTGTTTTATCTTCAAAACAACCCTTTGAGGTAGGATAGGCTGGGAGGCGGTGACTGGACCCCGGGGTCACCCGCTGGGCTTCAGGGCCGAGTGGGGATTGGAACCCTGGTCCCTGTCAAACCATTACACCGCGCTGGCTCCTCCTTGGGGATCGATGGCAGAGTGAGTTCATGCCACCGTGTGGCTTCTTACATTCTTGTCTTACCAGTCTGTCTTATTTATTTATCGCATTCATATTCAGCCTTTTCCTCCAAGGAGCTCAAGGTGCCACACGTGGTTCTCCCCCTCCTTGAATCCCTACAACAATCTTGCGAGTTAGGCTAGGTCGAGAAGCGGTGACTGCTCCAAGGTCACACCCAGTGAGGTTCATGACCAAGTAGGGATTCGAACCCTGGTCTCTGCCAAGCCTTCGTTGAAATAAAAGAATTCCTTCCAGTAGCACCTTAAAGACCAACTAAGTTAGTTCTTGGTATGAGCTTTCGTGTGCATGCACACTTCTTCAGATACACTGAAACAGAAGTTGCCAGATCCTTCTATATAGTGAGAAGATGGGGAGGGGTATTACTCAGAAGGGTGGTGGGAATGGGAGATTGGCAGATAGCTGAGATGAGCCTGTTGACGGCTCTTAACGACTGCAATAGGTCTTACAGGAAAAGGCAAGGGGTGAGAAGGTGAGAAATGGCTTAGACATGTATAATGAGATAAGAATCCAATGTCTCTGTTCAGACCAGGTCTCTCCATGGTTTTAAGCCTTCGTTGGACGCTCTATAACGTTGCAGTGCACCATACTGTGTACAGCAGTATGAAAATACTGCCTTGAAAAATGTTAAAATCAGTAAAGCATAATCATTAAAGTAACCAGCTGCTCAACACTGAACAATTGCCTAGGCCTTTCAGCATGGGAAAGTCTTCAAGAGATGCCTGGAAGTTAACAGAGAGGATTCCTTATGAATCTTCTGACAGTTATTCTCCTAAGGAAGGCCCTGGTCTCCATTGGGTGGCTGCCATGGTGTGAATGCTTAAGGTGCAGTCATCATCCTTCTCACCATTCTTCTCTCTTCCCTAGGTCTTTGGCACCAACGTTATGGTGACAGTTGCAAAGTCCTTTGAGGCGCCCATAAAATGTGAGTACTTGGTTTTTGAAACCTTTGGTGGCAGGAGCGGTGGCTAACTGAGCGACGCTGCAGCTTGAGCAACAGAGAAAGCGTTTCTTGTAGAGCAGGGTATGCAAAACCTTCATCCCGAGGGGCTAATTCAACCCAACGGAGGTCCTGAACTGGCCTGCGGTGCCAGTTCCCTCAAAGCCACTCCTTGCTGCCCCAGCCCCGACCTCAGGTGAGAGGCAGGTATAGGCTCACTGCTGTGGCTTTGGAGTTGGTTCACTTTGGTGTCAGGTGACTGCTGGGCAGCCCCGCCCACCTGTCAAAAGTTTGGTGGTGGGATCTGAGCAGTATTAGCCCAGCAAGAAAAGATAGAGCTCATTCCTTCAGCTCTTGCTCTAGGGACACTGCCTGCTTTGGGTGCTCACAATCCCATCCTACCCAACCTTAGGAATAATAATAATAATAATAATAATAATAATAATAATAATAATAATAATAAATTTTATTTATACCCCGCCCTCCCTGGTCAGGATCAGGCTCATGGCGGCTAACATCAAAGTATGATACATTAAAAACATAAACAATTGATTAAAATAAATATTAAAATCAAATTTGGAGCAGAATAAAATAAGACAGCAACCCACAGATTATAACTATAGGGGATGGGAGCATTGATTGCTCACCAGGCCCAACTGTTTGTGCTGATCTTATATGAACTGGTTGGTGGAAAGGGTTAGGGAGGCCACTTACATACTGGGTGCTATAACAAAAAAAGAGGGGGTGGGTCAGACTGGGCCCCGACCAAAGGCCTGTCAGAACAGCTCCGTCTTGCAGGCCCTGTGGAAAGATGCCAAATCCCGCAGGGCCCTGGTCTCTTGCGACAGAGCGTTCCACCAGGCTGGGGCCAGTGCCGAAAAGGCCCTGGCTCTGGTCGAGGCCAGTCTAATCTCCTTGAAGCTCAGGACTTCCTGCACTGGGAGAGGCACCAATGTGTGTTTAATTTTTTTTAATTTAAATTAATTTTTCAATTTTTTTACCAACAACCAAAACACAGTCAAACCCCCCCAGGCGACTGATACATTGGGTATACATAATCAATAATAACATATTCAAATCAACCATATGTACAATTCTATATACATTAACGCTCCTCCCTCCACAAGGGTTATTTAACTTTTAACATTTTAATTGCCCCAAATTGTTCATACCTGCCTAAATAATTCAATATCTTCTCAAACCAACCCTCCTCCTTCTCACTGACCTTAAACCCTTTCATTTTGTGAATCTTCACAGTTAGATATTCTAAAATTATAATAGTTCTCAGTTTTTCTTCAGATCATATAAATCTTTCGCCCTTTTAAAAGCAAACCTGCTGTAGTCTTTGAATGACAAACCTGGACTCTCTCTGTCTTCTGCCATGGACTGAACCCCTCTTCTCCCCTCTTTCCTCTCTCCCAGTGGTTTTCCCCCAAGATCTTCTAGAGAAAGGCTTGGAGGCCGACAACTTTGCCATGCTGGGACTGGGGGACATTGTCATCCCAGGTAAGGGGGTCGGGGAGTGTGTGACTATGCGGCGGTTCTGTGCGATGGAACGGCCCCTCTGGCTCTCGCTTGCTGCTCTTGGTTATCGGCTGGAAAGACGGAGGCAGCTTCTGCACTCCTGGAGAAAGGGAAGGAGGCTTAGCGGAGAAATGGGAGTGGAGCTAGAAAGTTAATTGGTCGTCCCACATTCCATAGCGCATGGGTGGGGAACTCTTTTAGGCCCAGGGCAGGGTGGGAGGCAGACCATAGGCCAGTTCCCTGGAGGTGGGTGGGGATAATCCACCTGCCAATCACCTGGCCCTGTTTTGACACCAGAAGATTGGCAAGTGAGTTATCCTGTCGAAAGTTTTCATTCCAGCCTCTGCTAAAACAGAGCCTTTGCCCCAGTTGCCAGAAACTACAAGAGGGGAGACGGGACGCGGGTGGGGCTGTGGGTTAAACCACAGAGCCTAGGGCTTGCCGATCAGAAGGTTGGCGGTTCGAATCCCCATGGTGGGGTGAGCTCCTATTGCTCAGTCCCTGCTCCTGCCAACCCAGCAGTTCAAAAGCACGTCAAAGTGCAAGTAGATAAATAGGTACCACTCCGGCGGGAAGGTAAGCGGTGTTTCCGTGCGCTGCTCTGGTTCGCCAGAAGCGGCTTAGTCATCCTGGCCACATGACATGGAAGCTGTACGCTGGCTCTCTCGTCCAGTAAAGCGAGATGAGCGCCGCAACCCCAGAGTCGGCCACGACTGGACCTAATGGTCAGGGGTCCCTTTACCTTTACAAGAGGGGAGGGTGCTCTTGCAGTTGTATTCTACTTGAGGGTTTCCCTGAAGGCATCTGGTTGGCGGCAGTGTGGCATAGGATGTTGGAGTAGAGGAGCCATGGACCTGATCCATTAGACCTCTTCCTAAGAGCTGTATGACCTGTTGTCTATCCCTGCCAGAGGTCACAGTGAGTCGCCTCGACATTGCTTTCAGCCACAAGGGGGTGCTGCGGCCTCATGGATCATATTAGGAGCAGGGAGCCTTGAGAAGGGCAGCGTGGCTGAGTGGGTGGGTGCCTGGCACAGCCTCCTCCCTGTAGCCCTAACCACGACCCTTCCGCTCTCTCTCTTCTCCCAACCCGAACCAGGAATCTTCATTGCTTTGCTGCTGCGCTTTGACATCAGGTAAGCCCCCCCCCCCCCCGGTGAATGTGGGAAAGACCACCACTGGCAATCCTGTATTGCTGAGTGATGCCCTTTTTGTGACAGTCTGCTCTTGGAAAACATTCCAGTTGAGAGCAAGAGTGGCCGTTGTTGGAGGGTAAGGTGGGTTGTTGGGGAACAAGGGCCCAGCAGGTTTTCTCTGGTCATGCCTTTGTGGCCTGATGGTATCTCTCTGCTTCTTTGAGACATTTTTCTCACCTGTTCATGGCGTTGGGTGGGCTGTTAGGGAAGCTTTTCCTGCCCCCTGGATCACCATAACGCCCATTTCTGCTTCCTTCCCTGACTCAGCCTCAAGAGGAACACGCACACGTACTTCTACACCAGTTTTGTGGCTTATATTTTTGGGCTGGGCCTCACCATCTTCATCATGCACATCTTCAAACATGCCCAGGTGAGCCGCCTTTACCTGCGTCCAAAGGCCACCTACCTGCCTGCAACGGCCGGTTGCCTCTTCTGGGATAGCAGGAAGTTCTTTGAATTGGAGATGGAAAAGGGGAGGGGGCAGATGAGAAATGAGGAGTTTGGCACTGTTCCAGCAGCCCACCAGCATCAGGATACCTAGGTGTCCTGCTGGCACACACAGCTTCTCCCATGTAAAAAGTGCAGACATCACGGTTTCTAAGCAAACAGCCCCACACAGCAGCGAAGGCTTGCCTCTGGGCATCTCACCAGTGACCCAGCTGGCCAGAAAGAGAGACGGCTGCGCCAATCCTAGCTGGCTTGTTGGGTATTCTTTTTAAGAGGGCTCCTGGCTTTAAGGGTTCATGGAAGGTGACCCTCTTCTGGGTTTCATTGCCTGAGGGGGGAAGGCAACTGGCGATCTCCCTTCAGCCAAGAACCCTCTGCCAGCCAGGCCAGTAATGACGGAGGTTGATTCAAATCTTGGTTCCCTCAAAGAGCACTGCATTGGAAAGTTCCCTGGTGCTAGCTGAGATCCGCTTCACAGAAACGTAGAATTGCAGATTTGGAAGGGACACCAAGGGTCATCTAGTCCAACCCCCTGCAATGCAGGAATCTCAGCCAAAGCATCCAGGACAGGTGGCCATCCAGCCTCTGCTTAAAGACCTCCAGCGAAGGAGAGCCCACCACCTTTTGAGGTAGTCCGTTCCCTTGTCAAACGGCTCCCACAATCTGAAATTTTTTCTTATGTTTAGTCGGAAGCTTCACCCAGATCTGTTTTACAGATAAGGCGAGTGTTTTGAGAAGAGCGGCTTGCCTGACCCCAGAAGCCAGTGATCTCCCATGGCCTGTTGCACCAGCGTGAGGCCGGAGCTATAGCTTCCTGGCTCAGACCAACCTGGGGCCTCCGGGTGAGGCTGGACTCCCACCAACCCAGCCAGGACTGGTGGGAATTGCTGTCCCAAGTACAGTGGTACCTCTGGTTGCAAACGGGATCCGTTCAGGAGGCCCGTTTGCAACCTGAACAGAATGCAACCTGCGGGTCGCAATTCGCCACTTCTGCACATGCGCATGACATCATTTTGCGTGTTTCCAATGCGCGAGCGGCGAAACCTGGAAGTAACCTGTTCCGTTACTTCTGGATCGCTGTGGGACGCAACCCGAAAACGTGCAACCAGAAGCAAATGTAACATGAGGCATGACTGTATCTGGAGGAAGGGTTGCTTTAGGCCCAGCTCAGGAGTCTGCCTCTGACCCTTAAACCACTTGGTGCCTTTGGCTTGGCAACTCTGACCCCACCGCCCCTGCAGGCCCACTGCAATTCCTGTGGTCAATTTGTAATTCTACCCTTGACCTTCCAACTTCCTTAGACTTGTGAGTGTGAAGCGGTGAACGGACTTTTGGTGCATCAAGCCTGGCCCTCCACACTAACGCTGTGCCCCTGTAGTTCCACTCTGTGCCCTGTTTTGGCCCAGCCCATGTCTGTCTCCCGAACCCGTTTCCAGCCCCCTCTCTCCCTTCTAACGCTTCCCACCCCCCTTGATTTCCCCCTCTCAGCCGGCCCTGCTCTACCTGGTCCCGGCCTGCATCGGCTTCCCTCTCCTGGTGGCTCTGGTGAAGGGAGAAGTGGCAGAGATGTTCAGGTAAGAGATGCTTTGCGGCCACACCCCAGTTGCGATTCTGCCCGGGCAGATCCAGCCGGGTTGGGGGACTCTGCGGGGAATGGGGCACAACTGAGTCAGCTCCTGTTTCCTTCCGACAGCCTTCAGAGTCTGAAGTAGGCCTCTGAAAGGAGGTAATAATAATAATAATAATAATAGTAATAATAATAATAATAATAAATTATTTATACCCTGCCCTCCCCAGCCGAGACCGGGCTCAGGGCAGCTAACAACCAATAATAAAAACAAGTTGATTGAAATACAACTTCAAAAACAAGATTAAAATACACCATTAAAAGGTACAGGTGGGGATGGGTCCAGCCAGCGTCTGGGTCGAGCCAGAAAGCTGAACGCCACCAGTGCCACACTGGAGACGCTCTGTCCTCATCCCATCTGCTGGTCATTGGCGTTTTCATCTGCCATGAGTCAGTGAATTGGCCTTTGCCAGCCTTGTGCCCTCCGGGTGTTTTGGACTACAGTTCCCATCAGCCAGCATGACCATTAAGAACACGAGAAGCACCTGCTGGGTCATGGCCAGTGATTGGCCCATCTAGTCCAGCATCGTCTTCTCACAGTGGCCAAACAGATGCCCCAAAGGTGAAATCCAAGGGGGGTGGACCAAAACATCTGCTGCAGCATAAGCAAACCCATTCTCCTGTGCTCAGTAAAAGCATTTTGAGAGTGGCATGGATGGATGCCAGGAGTGGCCAAGGCACCTGCGGTTTGTGATTCTTCTGGGCAGGAAGTGGGGGGCTTGTGGCTCTGCTTGCCTCTACATGGCGCTGCTCCTTGTTCCCCAGCTCAACAGAATGGGAGGAGGATAAAACCCCAAGGGGCAGGAAGCTGCAGCCTTGAGCTAATAGTGGGGTAGGAGAGCTGATAATAATAGTAATAGTAATAATAATAATTTATTTATATCCCGCCCTCCCCAGCCGAAGCCGGGCTCAGAGTGGCTAACAACAATAAAAGTAATACAGCATTCTAAAATCAATTCATTATAAAATCAGTTCAAATCAAATTAATGGCAACCATTGGGCTAGAGTTCTATGAGGATTACAGAAGGAGAGAGGGGGTCAGACTGTGCCTTGGTCAAAGGCCTGGTGGAACAGCTCTGTCTTGCAGGCCCTGCAGAAAGAAGTCATGTCCCGCAAGGCCCTAGTCTCTTGGGACAGAGCGTTCCACCAGATTGGAGCCATGGCCGAAAAAGCCCTGGCTCTGGTTAAGGCCAGCCTAACCTCCCTGTGGCCTGGGACCTCCAAGATGTTTTCGTTTGAAGACCGTAAGGTCCTCCCTGGGACATACCAGGAGAGGTGGTCCCATAGGTATGAGGGTCCTGGGCCATATAGGGCTTTAAAGGTTAAAACCAATAATACAAATCTATTTCACATCTGGCAACCAATGCACCCCTTTGGTTTCAGATAGTTCATGACGAGTCTAAAAAGCCCTGGACACAAATTTCCATGGCTCTCTAGCAGCTATGGTGGCTTGTTTACCAGAAGTAATGCATTTAGCGTTAAATCTGGAAGTGTTTACTCGATTCTGACCAAACTAAGCCTCCTGGTGTGTATTTTGCTTCTCCGCAGTGAAGCCGTTGTGCAGACACTGCCCGTGGGGTAGCAGAACATGTCACTGACGGCCTGAGTGTTGGGGAGGTTACAACAGAGGACCTTGTTAGATCCAGCCTTGTTGAAATACAGAGGAGTGCCTCTGAACATGTGCAGAAAATCCTCCCCCTTAAACTTCAGCTCGCTTTCAAACATGCTGGGTTCGGGGTAAGACGACAAGCCAAGAAACATTCTCTGAGTCAGTTGTTCTCACTTCTTCTTGGGCCAGAGCCACCTAGAATCAGGGTCCCTCTGTGATGGGCAGCCAGCCTCCCACAAATAAATATTCAAATCCCCGGGTCTGCTGCAATTTAGGGGTGTTCCCCCCCCCCAAACAACAACTGGGGGATGAGCAAGTGGGTGAGGCTCCCCATTTCCATATCAGGTTCACAAAGGGGCCCGAGCGCCTCTTGGGTCCCTGCATGGCTGGCAGCGAAATCTGTGGATGTGGAAAAGCAGCTGTGTGGTTCTGTGCCAGTCCTTGAGTTATTCTCCCCACCCCACCTCCTTGGAAGTGCTGCGGGATTTGGAGGGGGGTGGGAAGGAAGAGGAACTGGTGATGAGAGTGATGAGCGGAAGGGCCCCCACCCCAGGAATCCCGGCAGGTGTCGTGCGGCCTCTCTCGGCCCTCTTCCAGGTGGCTTTGATGAGCAGCCGGTTCCTGGGGGCGCTGACAGGTCTGATGCGGCACAGCAGCTGGCCTCGCACCTCTCGGGGGGCACCCTGACCTTCACCCCGGGCAAGCTGTGAGGAGGGTACCTGCCCCCTCCAGTCCCCTGGGGGGCTTTTCTTCTGATCAAGCCATTCCTGGAGGATTTCTTGTGTTCCGTTGTTGGGTTTTTTGCCTGTGCCGCTTTGAATGAAAGGCTGGGGCAAGCGGGGAGGGTTTCAGTGGCAGGAATATGGGGTCCTGCCTGATATCTTGCCCTGTAGGGCTTCTATGAACTGATGGTGTTTATACCTGGGAGATCACCCACTAAGCCATTTATTTACTTTGTTTGATAGAACCTATATACCGCTTGATTGTTAAAACACACACGCCGTCAAAGCGGTTTACCAAAAGGAAAATCGCCCAGAAGAAAAATTAGCAACAATAAGTTGCTCAAAGAGTTAAAACAGCAATAAGCTGAAAACAGATTAAAACCTGCATCAACTGTCTGAACAATTTACCATATTTTTTGCTGTATAAGATGCACTTTTCCCCTCCTAAGAAGTAAGGGGAAATGTGTGTGTGTCTTATGGAGCGAATGCAGGCTGTGCAGCTATCGCTGAAGCCAGAAGAGCAAGAGGGATCAGTGTGCACGATCCCTCTTGCTCTTCTGGCTTCAGGGATAGCCACGTAAAGCCTCTTGAGCGCAGCTGGAGCGCTCCTGCCTCTTCACTCAAGAGGCTTTGCGTTGCTTTCTTGTTTTCCTCCTCTAAAAACTAGGTGCGTCTTATAGAGCGAAAATGTGGTAGCTCTGGCTGCTGGTCCCTGCCAGCTCCACGTGTCCGAGGCACAAGGGACACTTCAGGGCTAGCCTTTGCCTTTCGCCATCGAACAGAAAAACCCAAGGCAAAGTGTTTCTCAGAAGCGCAGGGCACATTTGTACATAGCGGGGCTGGTGGGCACAGAATTGCTTTCAACCCGTTTTCCAGTGAATTTTGAGCTTCCTTGAAGAGAGAAGTTTGGACGTGAATGAAAGTGTTTCTTAGAAACAGGGCCCTGTGGTCACAAAGACCCGGACACCATCTCGTTGAGGGCTCAGAATACCTTTGCTTCGTGGCTCGGCTGCTTTCAGAGCAAGGCTGCCACGTCCTGCCTTTGGTCCTGGGCTCGTTGCCCTCACCACTCTGACCTTTTCTCACCTGGGCAGCTGTGGAGCAGTGCCAGCTGCAAGGTTTGGAGGGTCCTCGGGCAAGACACCCTCCCCGCAACCCGGCCTCCTTCCCTGCATCTTCACCACTTGAGCCTGGCGCTCCTCATCTTCCTCTTCCTCCTCGTCTCTCCCACTGCCTGGTTTGCTTCCCAGACAGGGAGCTCCTGAGCCAAGCAGGTTGCTGGCATCTTCTTCTCCTTCCTTCCGTCCGTTCCTCCTTGTGTTTGGGACAGGAGGGTTACAACAGTAGGGGCAGAAAGGGCTCGTCCACCTGGCAAGGTAGCCCATCTAGGAGAAGGAAAACTCTGCTCCTCAACTTCTGCTGCATTGTGGGACATCTAGAGGGGGAATAAAAGGTTAAGAAGCAAAGCCTACACAAGTGGAATCCCTAAGGTGGCTGGGTGGCGCCTTGTCTGCTTTTGGGGTGCTTCCAAGGGAACGGGGGCAATTTGGAAGCCCCCAGCTGGCTCCAGCCCACCGGCCGGTAGCCAAGCGATTTCTGGTCCTTGGCTCAGCATGAAACAGCAACCCCACAGCTTCAGAAGCTGGAGCACAGCTCTAAGCAGCAGAGTAAATAACACTGCACAAACAGAAGTGGCAGGAGATGGCTGTTAGAGCATATTTACAGGCAGTTTATTCACAAAGGAAAAACATGTCTTCTCCCTTTGTGTCCAAGAGCAAGCAGCAAAAGCAATAGCTATACACACAAACGGGAGGTCCCAGCAAGCTGTGCTGGAGTGTAAACAGACATGTGACGTACAGCAATCCACACATCTGTTTTAAAGTGGAGCGGAATATCAGTATCCTAACATCCTCCAACTTTCTGTGTAACCCGTATCACCTGCAACTCCTGCAGCCAAGCTGGGGCCAAATGTCTCGTTCTGCTTTCCTTTGGGCCGTATTAGCGAGGCTGAAAGGGGGGCCTTGTCATCTGGGCAGCCCAGGACTTCGATCTGCACTGCCCAGGCTTGCACCCTGGGGATTTGCCAACACAGTGGTTTGACTTCACCCCTGGAGGTGCACTCCATTGTCTGTCAGGACAGATGGATAGCAGAAACGGTGGTGGAAGAGTGGGGGGCTGGGGCTGTTCTGTTGGGTGGTTCTCCATCTGTTGCTGGCCCTGGCAGTGGAACCAGGTGAGGCGGGGGGAAAGCTGCGTCTCTGTGCCATCTCCCTCTTTGCAGCCGCTCTCCCTGCCGCCCTTCCTAAGCCTTTCCCTTTCTCTCTCTCTCTCCTCCTCTCTGCCCTGTCTGTGTCTCTCTCCCTGCAGCTACGAATCCTCCGCCGAAATCTTGCCCCATACCCCAAGGCTCACCCATTTCCCTAGCGTCTCCGGGTCTCCGTCCAGCCTCGCTGACTCCATGCAGCAGACACTGTCCTGCTCCCACAGACGCCGGCAGCAAAACCCCAGCGCCATGTAGCTCTCTCAGGCCTGCCTGTGTAGCCAGGTAGGGGGAGATCCAAGATTTAGACCCCAGGGACGGGGGGGGGCAGAGGAGGGAGGGAGGGTCTCGGTACCTTGAGTTGGCAGCTTCTGCAAATGCATGCCCAGAAGGGACCCATAGGTCCTTTCTCCCCACTTTCTAGACACCAAGAAGTGCATCCACAACCACCCCATAATGTACTGGTTGCACCCAGGTCCTTTGTCTCCTGGTGCTCTCCAGGGGGGCTGGGCTACAACTGCCAGTCAGCACAGGCATACGGTGCTAGGGCTTATGGGGGGGCATGGCTGAGCTGGCAGGGACTGATGGGAATTGTAGTCCAAAACAGCTGGCTGGTCCGCGGCTGGGGAAGAAGGGTCACAGGTTTAATGCCTGGCAGACAGGGCTGCAGGAAACCCTTCTGGGTATGCGGCAGAGCTGTTGCTAGTCAATATTATTTGCATTTTTAAAAAAGTTATATACCATAGATTCTGGCGTATTAGGCGAAAGGGCATATAAGATGACCCCTCAAATTGGCAGCTGCCAGTTATATGTGGCAGCTTCGCTGGGCGGCTTCCTCCCAGCCTGGAGCCCGCCAACCCACTGCTGCTGCCCAGCGAACCCATACCCGGCGTATAAGAAGACCCCCGACTTTTTAAAGGATTTTCCAGGGTTAAAATGTCGTCTTATATGCCGGAATCTACAGTATATGGAGAGCAGATACATTGAAATGGACTGGAGTTTTTATGTCAGTGGGTCTGCTCTGAGTAGGACTAGCATTGGCTAAAGCCCCGAGCCCCAGATTTTTGCCCCCAAAACCGGCATGACGACCCAGCAGTGAAATGTGGAGTTGCCAAGGCACCTCTGCAGTAGAACTGTTTCCGCCGCCAGGAGGTGGCGTGGAAATGCAGCTGGCCAAGGGCCAGATTGGGAGTGGGGAGCTGGGGCAGGAGACGCCCCGGAAGGAAGGGCCTTAGCTCTGTGGCTGAGCACCTGCTTTGGATGCAGAAGGTTGTAGGTTCCAGGCCCGAGGGCATCTTGCAGGAGGCCTGCCTGGAACCCTGGAGAGCTGTTGCCGGCCAGAGATGGCACTCAGGAGCGTGAAGGACCAGTGGTTCCTATTGCCTGGCCAGTGGGCCTGCATTCTTCTCTCCCTTAGTTCCCGTGAGCCAAATTTAGTAGATGGGGGGGGCTGGACACCTGTAAACTTGTCTCCCTCCAGTAGCCTGGGAAAAGGTTGCGCTTAGGCTCCCAGTCCTGGAATCACAGAATCGTGGAGTTGGGTTCCCCAAAGGTCATCTAGTCCAACCCCCTGCAATCCTCGAGACGGAAGGTGGTGGAAGCAAAGCCACTTCCACCCATCTCGTCTCGGGTCCTCTTGCAACTGACTCTTTGCTCCAGCCACTCTTCCTGGAGGTTGTTGCTGCGGTGGCAGCTTGTATGCCTCCCACAGCGAACTGCCCCGGGCACAACCCAGCAGGGAGTTTCTGCTGCTCCGGAGCTGCCTCATGCCCTTGCCCGGCCTCGTTGGCTCCAGCACAGGAAAAATGGCGCCCTTGGCCGTTGGCACAGCCTGCTGTGGAGCTGGCACAGGGCTGCCTCCACGTGACTTGCCCTTGTCCCACTTGGTGCAGCAGAATGAACACACCCAACCAGGCGCCGTTGATGCGTTGAGGGGTTCCTTGGGTTTGCTTCCCCACTCTTGTCCCCTGTTTCCTGTCCCCCACCCCCATAACACAGAGCCAGGGAAGGCCGGGAGAATTTCTTCTCTGCTTCAGGTACCCCATCCGTTCCCGGCTGCCGTTGTTTGAATATCTGCTTTGTTCATGGGCCCGATTTGCAAAACCTTGCCAGGGCTGTGCCTTAGCTTAGAGGCCACGCTTCAACTGCAGGGGAGGGTGCAGAGCTGCGACCTCTCAGGGAGCCCAATGACCAAAGGCTTGGGGGGGGGGGTAGAAGGGCAGGGCTTTCCCTTCTCTGCTTGAAAAATATGATGTCACTGGGGAACTCTAATCCAACACCTCCCGCCGCCCCGGGAAAAAGGTCTGAATTCTGGGACAGTTCAAGCTCTTTAAGCTCCTTTTGCCTTTTCTTGCAAGGCGTTGGGGGGGGGGGAGAGATGAAGGTATTGAATAATGGAGTTGTAAAATTGGAAGGCATCCCCGAAGGTCATCTAGCCTAACCCCCTTGCGATGCAGGCATCACAGTTAAGTAGGTGATAATAATAATAATAATAATAATAATAATAATAATAATAATAATAATAATAATAATAATAATAATAATATTTTATTTATATCCTGCTCTCCCCAGCCGAAGCCAGGCTCAGGGCGGCTAACAACAGTAAAAGTAATACAGCACTCTAAAATCAACTCAGAATCAAGTTAATGGCAACCATTGGGCTAGAGTTCTGTGAGGATTGCCAAAGGAGGGGGTCAGGCCGTGCCCTGGCCAAAGGCCTGGTGGAACAGCTCTGTCTTGCAGGCCCTGCGGAAAGATGTCAAGTCCCGCAAGGCCCTAGTCTCTTGGGACAGAGCGTTCCACCAGATCGGGGCCACGGCCGAAAAAGCCCTGGCTCTAGTTGAGGCCAGCCTAACCTCCCTGTGGCCTGGGACCTCCACGATGTTTTTGTTTGAAGACCGTAAGGTCCCGTAGGTACGATTGTCCTAGGCTGTATAGGGCTTTAAAGGTATATAGGTCCTAGTATAGGGCTTTAAACCAGCACTTTAAACCTGATCCTGTACTCCACCGGGAGCCAGTGCAGTTGGTAGAGCACCGGGTGAATGTGATCCCGTGGCCAGGACCCCGTAAGGAGTCTCCCTGCGGCATTCTGCACCCGCTGGAGTTTCTGGATCAGTCTCAAGGGCAGCCCCACGTAGACCCAGCAGAGGTCCTCTCCTAGCACCCAGCTGCACTTCTCTGCACAATCTGCCCACGTATCTTCTATACCTTTCTTCCGAGCCTTAAGGGCTAGAAACATGGCTAATTGTTTTGGTTTCAGAAAAGGAAGAGGCGTCTTTGTCTTTTGTGCTTGGGGACTTCCGCCACTTGCCCCAACTCTGTGTGCAGTTTTTGTCTCCCAGGGCAGAGCTGAGCTCCCGGCTGGATCTTGTGCCGCCTGACTTCACCCTCTCCCTCCCTCTTTCTCGTCTCTCCCCAGCTACGAGGAGAACTCTGCCCCCAAGGAGGTGCCCCCGGGAGATGCCAAAGAAGGGAAGAAGGAGAAATGACCGTGGGACGCTCAGCCGGGCTGGGCTCCGTCTGCTGGCCGCCCGCCCTCCCCGCCTCCCCATCGCAAGTGAATTTCGTTTTTTAAAAGGCAACTGGATTGTGTAACAGCCATGTGTGTTTGTACGTGTGCATCTGTCTGAAGACTGGCTGGGCAGGGGGTGGGTGGAAAGCAGGAGGAGGGGCCCCGTATATTAACCTCCTGCCTGCCTGCCTGCCTCCTTGCCTGCCTGCAGCTCCTCCTGGTCCCCCAGGGAGGAAGAGGATGGGGCAGGTGGGGGCAAGAAGGCAGCTTCACCCCTTCCGCCAACTGCCTTTTGACGCCCACTCCCCGGACCGCCGTTCATTGTCTTGGTGGGAAGAAGGAAATATGGGAGGGTGGGGTGGGAGGGGAGAGAAAGGGAGACTATGAGCTGATTTTTAAATTTTGTATTGTGGATTGCTTCTTCTCATATTAAAATGAAACAAAACAAAAAAAAAAGTTATTGAAGGACCAGGACGGACTCCGCAGTGTCTTTTTCACGAGGTCACCGAATCGGCTGAGACGGTGTGTTGAACGAGTGGATGTTGACTCACAAATGATCTGAGCGGGATCTGCAGGATCTGCTGCAGCTGGCTGGCCCCAGAAGTGGAGGCCCGTGGCTTTCCTTTTGGAAGTCCATGTCGGGGAGCTCCACAATGGGGCACTGTTAAACTATGGAACTCTCTCCCACAGGAGACACAAAACTGTTGTTGTTTAGTCATTTAGTCGTGTCCGCCTCTTCGTGACCCCCTGGACCAGAGCACACCAGGAACTCCTGTCTCCCACTGCCTCCCGCAGTTTGGTCAGACTCATGTTTGTAGCTTCGAGAACACTGTCCCACCATCTCGTCCTCTGTCGTCCCCTTCTTGTGCCCTCCATCTTTCCCAACATCAAGGTCTTTTCCAGGGAGTCTTCTCTTCTCATGAGGTGGCCAAAGGGTCATCCAGACCAATATATCTAAACTTCAGTTTTATCCCCACGTTACTTAAATGTGCCTTTTTGGCACACAGCTGTTTTTCCCTGTGTTACCAGCAGGGGGAGTTGCTTAACTTCATGGCCTTGTGAATTATTCAGCCAGCTGCTTCATTGACTAAGTGGTCAGTAAGTCATCCTGAGTAAAGATAAATCAGCTGTCAGTTTGAAGGAACTTAAATTGCAATTAAATAAAATAAAAATCAGAGCCGGGCACGGTGAATGCATCAGCCACTGGCTGCATGGTGCCCAGTTCCAAAACGGGGTTTGAGTCTCTTGTATCTATGCAAGGTTGTTTGATTGATTGATTGATTGATTGAATGAATGATTGAATGAATGAATTTATATACCATCCTATACCTGGAGGTATAGGTGCCGCTGTGGTCTAAACCACAGAGCCCAGGGCTTGCCAATTAGGTCAGCAGTTCGAATCCCCGCAACGGGGTGAGCTCCTGTTGCTTGGTCCCTGCTCCTGCCAACCTAGCAGTTCGAAAGCACGTCAGAGTGCAAGTAGATAAATAGGTACCACTCTGGCGGGAAGGTAAATGGTGTTTCCATGCGCTGCTCTGGTTCGCCAGAAGCGGCTTAGTCATGCTGGCCACATGACCCGGAAGCTGTACGCCGGCTCCCTTGGCCAGTAAAGCGAGATGAGCACCGCAACCCCAGAGTCAGCCACGACTGGACTTAACAGTCAGGGGTCCCTTTACCTTTATACCCAGAGGTCTCAGGGTAGTTCACAGAAAAGATCTCTCTCTCTCTCTCTCTCTCTCTCTCTCTCTCTCTCTCTCTCTCTATATATAAAATCTACGAAAGCATATATATATATATATACACACACACACACACACACACACACACACACTTTCAGTCCCTGGACATTCCTTCCATAGGCAAAGAATAAAAAATATAAACCACAAAGCATTACAGCCAGAAGGGACGAATGCACAGAGATATAACATAGCTCCAAAGGGATAATAAAGTATTAACTCATCCAAATATTCCCTTTACAAAATAATGAAGATGTATAAAAATAGAGATATTCACCACCTGTGAGCTGCTTCATTATTGAGAGTAAAGGTTCTATATAGTGTTAAATGAGATAGACATTTGCAAAGGTGGGTGGCACCAAGTAACCATGAGCCTCAATATTTGTATAAGAAATAAAAATTCATGCCTTATTGAGAGGAGGAGAGAAATGTCCTTCGAGCTCGGCCCTTCAGAGACTTTATGTTCAGGAGATATCTTTTCAAGATGGGCAACTTGCCAAACCCTTGAATACCAGATATCCAAACAGTTAAGATGAAAGGTCTTCCAGGATTTGGCAGTATAGCCCCGGGCTGCTCTTAAGGGATGAGAAACAAAGTCTTTACCTTTCAGATCCTGCTCTGTTCTCATATACAGGTTCATCAAAAGTGCCAGGTGGGGAAATGTGTACAGCTTGTGCCCTCGTGTGCCTCTTGCTCACGCTGTGCTTTTGGCCCCGAGATATTGGCAGGAGCCAGGAGATGCCGCAGGACTATTCCCAGAGCAAACGGTGGTGGCAAATGCCACACTGAAGAACAAACTCCCTGGACCAGCCGGTAGGGCTGCATGAGAACGCAGGTGGAAGTTTGGTTCCAAGCAGGTATTGCCAGAAGCATTCGTCCTCGGAGGATGTGAGCCTGCAAAATTGCAAGTTGAGCAAAACAGTGGCCCATCCATCTGGCGAATTGCTGCCCATGATGATGATAAATAATAGCCAGTGGTGGTTAGAGCATTGTAAAACACCTGGGAGAGACTTGGTCATGAAACTTTCCCTGGATGGCCTTGGGCCAGTCACGGTCTCTCAGCCAAACGTACCTCACAGGGTTGTTGTGGAGTCTGAACGAGGAGCGGAGGACCAATGCGCACCACTTTGGAGAAGCAGTTTGGATATAAATGCAATACATAAATAATTTGTATTATAATTTCAGCAGTCAGAGAACTTCATAGGCGCACTTTTCCTGCAACCATTACAACAGCCTGCAAGGCAGATCAGTATGATTATTACAGTGGTACCTCGGGTTACATACGCTTCAGGTTACATACGCTTCAAGTTACAGACTCCGCTAACCCAGAAATAGTACCTCGGGTTAAGAACTTTGCTTCAGGATGAGAATAGAAATCGCACGGCAGCAGCAGGAGGCCCCATTAGCTAAAGTGGTGCTTCAGGTTAAGAACAGTTTCAGGTTAAGAACGGACCTCCGGAACAAATTAAGTACTTAACCCAAGGTACCACTGTATTCCCATGTAGGATGCAAAAGTTGAGAGTGAGTGGTCAACTTAAGGTTATCTAGTAAATTCACAGCAGACCTGAGAATTAAACATACCGTAGTATCTGTAAGTCAAGTCGCACAGCTCTGGCTAGCTGGCTGGATCAAGTCTGGCTCAGTGCACTGCCGCCTCCTGCCTTCAGTGGAGAATACCTTTAAAGGCCTTTTTAAAAAATAAAAATAAATCACCTAGAGGTGAGACCTTTTGCACCAGGGAAATACCCAGCCTCTTGCAGTTTGCTAAGAACTTATGCTATAGTTTGACGCTGTGCCCAGGACTGCTCCCACAAACCAAAATGCGTGTTCCTCCCCCGCTTTCTGTTTCTTTTAAATTTGAACATCTAACCTGCCAAAGCAGTGATTCCCATGTGGGTGGTACTGTCCCCTGGGGGGGATTCCCTAGTGGGACACTAAGAAGCAAGGGGGGGCACTGGAGTTGTAAATGACTTGCCAGTCTTTGAAACACTGTTCTCACTGGATCAAGTTCCCCGAGTTTGCCCAATTAATTCAACTAAATAGCTTTAGCTGGATTCGGAAGAATTGTGCAGCTAATTGTTACCGTTTCGAATTTTATTGTGCTCTTATCTTCCTTGGTAGGTCATGCAACCTGCTATTCCGAATAATGCTTTTTAATGGGTTGGGGGCACTACTGGGGATGAGTTTGTGGACCCGAGGGAGCGGGGGGCCTGAAAAAGTTTGGGAACCCCTATGCTAAGCAATTGTGCAGAATTCGAAAGCCGGGGTGTGCCCTGTGAAATTGGGTTGGCTTAATGATGATGATGATATTTGCTGCCCCCATTATTTTGGGGGTGTTTGTGATTGGTTTTGTTTTTTTCCTATTTGAACAATTTATTAAGGTAAAGGGACCCCTGACCATTAGGTCCAGTCGTGGCCGACTCTGGGGTTGCAGCGCTCATCTCGCTTTACTATTCCGGGTCATGTGGCCAGCATGACTAAGCTGCTTCTGGTGAACCAGAGCAGCGCACGGAAACGCTGTTTACCTTCCCGCCGGAGCGGTACCTATTTATCTAATTGCACTTTGACATGCTTTCAAACTGCTAGGTTGGCAGGAGCAGGGACCGAGCAACGGGAGCTCACCCCATCGTGGGGATTCGAACCGCCAACCTTCTGATCAGCAAGTCCTAGAACAATTTATTAGTTTGCCTGTTTTTACAAGTTTAGAAAAAGAATCCCAGGATTTCCCCCCCTGCGTGTTTTCGCCTAGCTTCCTTGTAGTCCATGATGCCAGCTGAAGTCAGCACAATGCACCCAAACTGACGTGAAGGTAGCAGGTTGTTCTGCCACTTTTCCAATTTCTTCAGTTGGACATCAAATCTGGAGCTGATCACACCACACTTGTTGAGTCTGCCTGTGAGATTAACAACAATCGTCCCAGCTCTGTGATCATCAATGATCTCAAATTCACCTATGTAACCATGTTTCATCATCACAGTTAGGAACTGGACGATAACTTTGGAGCACAGTCTGATGAGAACTTGATGTTTCCCATGCTTCTCAGCATTGTTGATGCTTTTAAGAGCATCTGCCAGAACATTCATGCGCACCATGATGCCAGTGCATCAATATGGCGGGAAAAGCTTGCGATTGGTTTTTAATTGGGATTTAGCTTTGCAAAGCCTTTGCAAGGGAGCAGGCTCTGATCCTGCACACATAGCAAAAGCAGCGGGTGGCTGTTGAACGTGGAGAGTTGGAGGGGATGCTTCGGAAATGGAGTCGCGTGGGAAGGATAATTGCGAACCCCAAAATTTGTGATTCCCCTCCAAACCTGCGCCAAAGTTTTGCTGCTGTTCAGCAGCGGAAAAAACCCTTGTTTTGCAGCGCCCCGCCAACTGACCAACTGGTGCATCAAACAAAATTTGGGGGTTCGTAGTTAATGGGTCCTCCACCCCCTGTCCGTCACAGTGCCGCCCAGGCAGCTTCAGATCTGCAGCTGGAAGGGGGGGGACCTGCTTTCCAAAGCCAAAACATCTGCAGCCTCTCTCCAGCCCCCACCCACCCATTGTGGCTCAGCAGGATTCCTTCAGCTCCTTCCCCTCATTCTTTCCACACTGACCCTTCTGTTTATCCTGATGCAGGTGGGCTGCTTCTGGCCCCCTATTGAACCGCTTTGCCCTCTGGACAAGACTGCGGCCTGTTCAGATCAATGGCGCCTTCTGTTGCTGGGCTGTTTCCAAGGGACCGTCCCCTGCCGTTTTCGCAAGGGGGGGGGCAGCCGTCCTCCACGCCTGGCGATCTTTTGACGGTCTCCGGCCGAGCAGGGCCAAGATTTAACGCGTCCGCCCCGCTGACCCCAGCTGTGCCCTGTGGCCAAGCCGACCTGCCTGCCCTCTGCCACCAAACGCCGAAAACAACTGTGCAAAAAAAGTCAGGGAGTTAACCCAGCGCAGAGCCCTTTCGGGAGTTGACAGCCCTGGAAGTGCCTCTAAAAATAGGTTCGCGGGATGCTGCTTCCGGCTGATCCTTGCAATGACGGTCAAATGGTCAGGAAGTGGGAAAGGTCTCTTGTTGCAAAATTTACTTTGCATTAGGGGAATTGGACCCACCCTCGAACTTCCTGCAATTCTGGGCCATCACCACAAACGGCAAAAATCTGTTTATTTCTGGTGTGACTGGGGGGTCATCTAGAACTTTTCCAGGAGGGGAGGTTACAGAATTTGGAGCTTCTAGCTCGAAAATCAGTTGGGGGGGGGTATGTCAGAGGCATATAAAATTCTAAATGGTGCTGTGGACGTGGGTGGAGGTGTGTTGTTCTCCCTCTCAAAATCTCAGAACCTAGGGACATCTGGAGAAGTTGAACATTCAGAGCAGACAAAATGAAGTATTTCTGTGGAATTGTTAAACTGTGGAACGCACTCCCACAAGATCCAGTGGAAGACACCACTTTGGATGACTCTCAAAGTGACTTAACAGCAGTTAGCCTTCATCTTCTCTCTTCTTATACAGTAAATGCTTTTATTGGGTTTCTATAACAAACATTCCTTTTTTAAAAAAACACACATCACTTGTCCTCCACAAGTTGGGCTATCCATGGCTGCTATTTATTTATTTATTCTATTTATAAAAGTATTTGTTTACTTCCTATTACTATCTGTCTCGAGGTGGAGTACAGGCGAAGATGGTAAAACAATAACAGCAAAATTGCAGTAGTATACAGACCAATGCAACCGATGAGGCAAAGGGCACTACTAATTAATTCCTACAGTATTAAAAAGCAGGAAAGGGCAGAGCGATCCTAATATCCCTGCATCCCAATTTCCCCCATGAATTTGATGGCTTCCTTCTGAATCTGGGGGGGCCTCCTGTCCTTAGAGACACTCTCTGCATGTTTCAGAATCCTGTTTTCCTCCAGCCCCCTCAACTCGCTGCTAGGTTGGAGAGCAATAGCCAGAGTTTTGGGGTGTCCGCTGAGCTGGAAGCTGGAATCACAGAGACCTGCTTGCTCTGCACTGGATCCAAAGCTGCGACTAACAACGAAGCAAGATTTGTCGGGGTGTCAGTGCTGTGAGCCCCTCCATCCTGTGCCCAGCTTTTATATTTGTGCAAATAAAACCGTATGCCTTAAAGACACCGCAGTCTCTGCTGACCTCCATTCCAAGGAAACCGAACATAGCTAAGTTCCTGGAGTACTTCGCTGCTCAGAGATTAGGCTGGTGGGTATCAATAGACACGTGGCAAGCGTGCTGTTCTCCGACGCAGCAGACCCGGACCCAAAGATGAATTTCACAGCATAAACCCAGCCGCCATCACAAACATAACTGGATCCTGGACAGCTCAATTGGCTGTGGGTTCAGTCTCCATATGCGACAGCTGAATATTCCTGCATTTCAGGGGTTTGGACTAGATCAGGGGTCAGCAACCTTTTTCAGCCATGGGCCGGTTCACCGTCCCTCGGACCATGTGGTGGGCCAGACTATTTTTTTGGGGGGGGGGATGAACGAATTCCTATGCCCCACAAATAACCCAGAGATGCATTTTAAATAAAAGGACACATTCAACTCATGATGATGATGATGATGATGATGATGATGATGATGATAATTTATTATTTATACCCTGCCCATCTGGATGAGTTTCCCCAGCCACTCTGGGTGGCTCCCAATCGAGTGTTAATACAGCATTAAATATTAAAAACTTCAGTAAACAGGGCTGCCTTCACATGTCTTTTAAAGCTAAGATAGCTGCTTATTTCCTTCACATCTGAAGGGAGGGCGTTCCACAAGACGGGCGACACCACCGAGAAGGCCCTCTGTCTGGTTCCCTGTAACCTCGCAATGAGGGAACCACCAGAAGGCCCTCGGCACTGGATCTCATGTAAAAACACCAGGCAAGCCCTGCAAATAACCCAGAGATGCATTTTAAATAAAAGGACACATTCTGCTCATTCCCGGACACACTGATTCCCGGACCGTTCGCGGGCCGGATTGAGAAGGCGATTGGGCCGCATCTGGCCCACGGGCCTTAGGTTGCCTACCCGGGGACTGGATGATTCTTGGGGTCCCTTCCAACTCTACAAATTTATTATGATTCTAAGACACTTGGTGAAGTGCCGGGTGCGGGGAGGAGAATCTGCCCAGAGACCTTTTCATCATGGGCATAGCCAGGGGGGCAGCTGCCCTTCCCCTAAATCAAGTAAATAAATAAACCAATTGCACCACAGATAACTCTGTCCTGCCCAGCCCCCAACATAAAGCCTGCCACCCCCAAAATAAATCCTGGCTATCCACATGCTTGCCAACCAGGTGTGTTCAAGCTGACATCTTTCCGCAGGGCCTGCAAGACAGAGTTGTTCCGCCAGGCCTTTGGTCAGGGTGCAGCCTGACTCCCTCTGGCAACCTGCACAGAATTTTGCTTAATTGGTTGCCTTCAATTTGATTTACTTAATTTTTATAATGAAATATTTTTAGATTGTGTAACTATTTTACTGTTTGATTATTTGATTGTTGTTAGCCGCCCTGAGCCCGGCTTCAGCTGAGGAAGGCAGGATATAAATAAAATTTGTTGTTGTTGTTGTTGTTGTTGTTGTTGTTGTTGTTGTTGTTGTTGTTGTTTTGCACCGGGGGAGTTGATCCTTTTGAATTCTGGTGCTGGAGGAGACTCTTGAGAGTCCCATGGATTGCAAGAAGATCAAACCTCTCCATTCTGAAGGAAATCAGCCCTGAGTGCTCACTGGAAGGACAGATCCTGAAGCTGAGGCTCCAAGACTTTGGCCACCTCATGAGAAGAGAAGACTCCTTGGAAAAGACCCTGATGTTGGGAAAGATGGAGGACACAAGGAGAAGGGGACGACAGAGATGGTTGGACAGTGTTCTCGAAGCTACTAGCATGAGGGAGGCAGTGGAAGACAGGAGTGCCTGGCGTGCTCTGGTCCAGGGGGTCATGAAGAGTCGGGCACTACTAAACGACAGCAACATCAAGAGGGTGCCAGGTTGTCAAAGCCTCTAGCCTTGGGCGATGGGGCTCGAATTATGCAGGGGGGCAAAGAGGTCCCGGCCCCCTTCCCACTGTGGACGCCTTTCTTGGCTACTGTTTTCCGAAAGGCTTGGCGTGGTTTCACTGCCCTCGGGATCTGTGGGTGGTGTGAGGTCTCCCCCTGCCTATCCCCCCAGGAATCCAAGCATTGCAAGGGTCTGCCCCCCCCCACATTTGTGGGGGGAGAGGGGAGCCAGGCCCCCAGCTGCAATTCTGCATCGCTGTTGCTGCTTCCCTCCCCCTGGCAGGCCAGTGCCGGGCTCTCGCTTGGGACTATCCCGGCAGCGATGCCCCATGCCAGAATCAACAGGCCGTGTTTTCTGGCTCCGCTGCCCGTCCACAAAAGCCGTATTGAGCCATTATCCCTCCACGGCGGCTGCAAGCAGCAAGGCTGGCGCCTCGCGCCCTGCCATCTAATGACCCTCCGCTGTCTCCTGCAGATGTTTTCGATGACTCGCAGCTACTTTTTCCAGCGCTCGTGTCCGCAAAAACAAGAGAGGCCACTTTAATTCCAATTAAAGACCTCCAGCTAAGCAAACAGTGTGCAGCGGGGAACGGGCAGAACCCAGCAGCCAAACCCGGCCCACCGAGCCACCAAGTCTAGACTCCAGATGTGCCTTTGCCAGTCCCCGCTCGACCCAGGCAGGAGCGACACTCGCCGGGCGGAGACGGCCAAGAGCCCAGGGAGCCCCTGCGCATCAGGGAGACGGGAGGGTCTGGGGGCCACCGACTGCATGTGACCCCGAGACCAGGTCTGCCTCGGGCCTTGAGGGCCCTGCGGAGGCAAACTCCATGCTAGGGATGCCTGGGAAAGGAGCCCAAAACAAGGCTGCCAACGTCGCAACGGCATTACGCAAATCTCTGGAATCCCGGGTGGGGTTCTGGGTGCCTCTCCTCAAAGGGGAGATTGGAAAGGGCTCAGGAAAGGACTCACAGAAAGATCAAGCAGACAGAGCGACTCCTAGGATAGCTGTCGGTAGAGCAGAAGAATCCTAATCTCGGTGGTTGTGGGTTTGAGCCCCATGTTGGGCAAAAAGGTTCCTGCTTAGCAGGGGTTGGACTAGATGACCCTCAGGGTCCCGCTTGACAGTCCTATGATTCTAGGTAACTTTGAGGAAAAGTTGCAGAGTTTGGGGCTTCTTACTTTAGAGGAAAGGCGAGGGAGAAGGAACCTGGTGGAAGTTCGTAAAGTTATGTTTTATATACAATGGTATCTTGGTACTTGAATGGCTTAGCTCCCGAGGAAATTGGCTCCCTAACACTGCAAACCCAGAAGTAAACCCAGAGTTTGTGAACGTTTTTCGGAAGCCAAATGTCCAACGCGACTTCTGCTTGAGTGCAGGAACGGATTAAGTTTGAGAACCAAGGTACCACTGTATTCTGTAAGCCGCCAAGAGTGACTGGGGAAATGTAGACAAATTATTATTATTATTATTATTATTATTATTATTATTATTATTATTATTATTAGTTATGCATGGCATTGAGACAGTGGACAGAGAAAAGTATTTCTCCCTCTCTTGTAACACTAGGACATGTGGACATCCGATGCGTAGTTATACTATAGAACTCACCTCCACCAACCTTAGTAACAATAACAATTATTATTTTTTAGTGATATGCCACCCATCTGATTGGGTTGCCCCAGCCTCACCGGACCGCCAAAACCCGGAAGTACCAGAAGGGGTTACTTCCGGGTTTCGGAGTCGCACATGCACAGAAGTGCCAGATCACACTTTGCGCATGCGCAGAAGCACCGAATCGCAACCTGCGCATGCGCAGCTGCGGGTTGCAAATGTGCATCCTGCACGGATCACGTTCGCAACCCGATCATCCACTCTATACAATATTTTGGAAGACATCTGAAAGCAGCCCTGTATAGGGGAGGTTTTTTTTAATGTTTAATGTTTTATTATGTTTTTATATATCTTGGAAGCCACTCAGAGTGGCTCGGGCAACGCAGTCAGGTGACCAGTGTATCTTTGGTATAGATCTTATTGTGAATGATGTGGGAATTGTTCAGTTTGGTTGAGTACAGTGGACGCTCGGGTTGCGAATGTGATCCGTGCAGGATGCATGTTCGCAACCCGCAGCGGTGCGTCTGCGCACGTGCGGGTTGCGATTTGGCGCTTCTGCACATGCGCAAAGCACAATTTAGAACTTCTGCACATGCACAACCACCGAAACCCAAAGTAACCCATTCTGGTGCTTCCTGGTTTCAGCGGTCCATAACCCGAAAAAACGCAACCTGAAGCGTCTGTAACCCAAGGTATGACTGTATTATTATGGACAACCCTATTTTTGGAGGGTATGGGAACTTGGTTGGGCAGGAGGACTTCTCCGCATCCTCTGCGGCTGTGCAGAGTGGGAATATGTCAGGGGTGATCTTTTTATTTCGAGGGATTCCCGCGAGATCGGCTGCTTCCGAGGAGCTCCAGAGTGTGAAATTTGAAAACTACTGGGCGGCAGGGAGGGGAACGGAAGCAGCTCCCCTAATTAAAAGTGGATCTCTTACAAAAGGGCCACCTGAACAGGAGTCATAAACCTCCAAAAGAGGACAGCAACTCTCTCCCTCCACCCCCCCACAACCCCCCCCTTCTCCTTTGCCTCTGGCTGGGCTCCAGAACAGGCCAGCACCTGGGTTGTTACAATAACAGGCCTTCCCAGGCTGGGTCGCTGCTCCCCCCCAACTTCTGCAACTCCCCTGCAAGCCTGGCTCCACTCTGTCTGGCCAGCTGTTCGGACCACCTTCCTTCTCTCGGTGGGGTCCCTCCAGATGGGGAAAACTTGGGCTGGTCCTCCCTGCAAGAGGAAACGCCGCCTGTTCTGGCAGGAAATCTACGTTTGTCTTGCAAGGAGCCCCAGGAATGTTTCCAGAGCAGGGGCAGCTGGACGGCAAAGATGCAGCCTGCCCCCGTTTTTATCACTTCCCGTAAAAATCCAGGACGGGCCGCTGGCTCCCCGTCACCCCAGAGCTGTGCCAAACAGCTCCCTTTTTAAAAAATTGAAGATTTTCTTGATTTACAAAACAGTGTGCAATGTCTCTCTCTCGTATTCTCCCCCCCCCCCGTAACATTTTTACACATCAGTTTCATTTGTTGAGACATTAGGAAGGAAAGGGACATGGGTGGCGCTGTGGGTTAAACCACAGAGCCTTGGAATGCCGATCAGAAGGTCGGTGGTTCGAATCCCCGCGACGATGGGGTGAGCTCCCGTTGCTCGGTCCCTGCTCCTGCCAACCTAGCAGTTTGAAAGCACGTCAAAGTGCAAGTAGATAAATAGGTACCACTCTGCCGGGAAGGTAAACGGCGTTTCCGTGCGCGGCTCTGGTTCGCCAGAAGTGGCTTAGTCATGCTGGCCACATGACCCGGAAGCTGTATGCCAGCTCCCTCAGCCAATAAAGCGAGATGAGCGCCGCAACCCCAGAGTCGGCCACGACTGGACCTAATGGTCAGGGGTCCCTTTACCTTTAGGAAGAAAAGGGGGAAGGAGATGGAGGGGGGAAAAGATGGGTGGGGTTGGGGTCAGGTGGCGATGTTTCTATTTTACTTACTATATGTAGGGTTTGGTGTCAGCGTTGCTTGCGCAGGTTCTTTGCTGTTCACTTGTGTTCCTCTCACTTGTGGTGAGAGAGGTTGGGCTTGGCCTAGGGCAAGAGTCAGAAAACTTTTTCAGCAGGGGACCAGTCCGCTGTCCCTCAGATCTTGGGGGGGGGGGGCTGGGCTATACAGTGGTGCCTCGCAAGATGAAAAGAATCCGTTCTGTGATTCTCTTCGTCTAGTGGTTTTTTCGTCTTGTGAAGCAAGCCCATTGGAGGATTAGCGGATTAGCGCTATTAGCGGCTTTTAGCGGCTTATCTGCTGATCGGATCAGCTGATAAGCAGCTTAGCGGCTTAGAAAAGGGGGGGGAGGGGAAAAAACCAGCAGGAACTCGCAAGACATTGTCGTCTTGCGAAGCAAGCCCATAGGAAATTTGTTTTGCGAAGCACCTCCAAAACGGAAAACTCTTTCGTCTAGCGAGTTTTCCGTCTTGCGAGGCATTCGTCTTGCGGGGCACCACTGTACTTTGGAAAAAAATAATGAACAAATTCCTATGCCCCACAAATAACCCAGAGATGTATTTCAAATAAAAGGACACATTCTACTCATGTAAAAACACGCTGGTTCCCGGACCGTCCGCAGGCCGGATTTAGAAGGCGATTGGGCCAGATCCGGCCCCCGGGCCTTAGTTTGCCTACACATGGCGTAGGGTGTGGTTGTTCGTTTGTGGTTGGCTGTGGTGGTCTTTGTTTTCATGTGTGCGTGGGGTGGGTGGATGTTTTGGATCAGGTTAGCCATACTGATTCATATGCTGTCGGTGGATTCTTGTTGCTGTCTTGTTGGGCTGTGTATTTGATAAAGGGGAGCCATACCGGGGTAAAGGCGTCTTCTTCTATATGTCCCCGTGTCAGTTTCAGTTTATTGGTTAATTTTTCTAGTAAGGCTGTTTCCCAGACTATTTGGTACCACTGGTCCATGCTTACTCCTGACAGGTCTCTCCAGTGTCTGGCTATGATGCTTCTGGTTGCTGAAAGTAAGTGGGTTATGAGCTCTTTGTGGTGTAAGTGGTCATTATTGTCTTGGAAGGGCCAATTCTGGGGTGATTTCTAATACTTGCTTGCCCAGGAACCTCACCAAAATGCTGGAGAGGGTGCACCTCCACAGGCACATACCTCCACGTATGGTGGGAGTGCCCCAAAATCCAACTAAGTAGCTCCTTTATATATATATAAAAACCCCAGATCAAAGACACACATGGAACTGTGGCGTTGGAAAGGGGCCTGGTGGGTCATCTAGCCTGACCCCCTGCAATGCAGGAATCTCAGCTAAAGCCTCCATGACAGATGGCTTCCCAACATCTGGTAGTCCAGGCTGTGCTCCCCGCCCAACTTCAAGGTGAGGGGAATGAGCCTGGCCAAAGGGAAAGGGCATCGAATGCTCCAGAGAGCCCATTTCAGCCAGGTTGACCCTTGGGGTCCCATCCAGTTCTGTAAGTCTATGATTCTGTGATTGTTCTGTTGCGGGTTTCCCACAGGCAGACAGACAGACAGACAGACATAATTTTATTTGTATGCCGCCTTTCCATGGTTCAAGCCATGCTCAACGCAGCTTACAATATGAAAAGAAATACGTAACTGCAACAAAACAAAAGTTCCCATAAACATACATAAAATATTAAACAAATACAGTCATACCTCGGGTTACAGATGCTTCGGGTTGCGCACTGCGCCAAACCCGGAAATACCGGAATGGGTGACTTCTGGTTTTCAGTGCTCGCGCATGCGCAGAAGTGCTAAATTACGCTTTGCGCATGTGCAGAAGCACCGAATTGCCGAATCGCAACCCCTGCGTGTGCAGACGCGGCACTGCGGGTTGCGGGCACTGCGGGTTGCAAACGTGCATCCCGCACGAATCACGTTCGCGTCCACTGTACTCAACCAAACTGAACAATTCCCACATCATTCACAATAAGATCTATACCAAAGATACAAAAAAAACCCCTCCAACAATACTTCTAAGACACAGAGAGGTCAAGATCCTGCAGCTTCTGCTCTGCAGCCACACATTGGGAAGTTTTCGTTCCCAGGGATAAGAGAGTCTCCCATTTTCTCTGCTGAATGAGAGCCTCTTCCACTTTTCGTGTTGAGACGCCGGCGAGATCAGAACGCTGGACTAGATGAGTTCACGGCCCCGATCCAGCTCTCGTCTGTGAATTGGCCCTGCAGCAAATTCCCTACGGAACTCCTTGCCCCTGCACCCCCCTTGGCTGAAAGGAGCGGCTTGGCCTTGGGGCGAAAGGGGGGCGGATGGACGGATCCTGCGCTGGTCACCAGCCATGCTCCTCTCTCTGCTTTGGCCTGGAGGGGGTGGATGACGCCCAGGTCCTGGTGCAGGAGTCGGAAACAGGCATGAAGACTTGTGCGAGGAGGGGCAGGAAATTGGACTAAATCCCAGGAAACGCCGCTTGGCTCCAGCTGGTCTAGGCCAATGCGGATGGGGGGGGGGGGATGTGAAAAAGCGGGGGAGAGGGGATTCTGTGAAGCTGGTTTCCAGGGCTGTCATTTCTGGAGTTTCTGTGAGCAATTGCGGAGGGTTGGCGCATAGGATCACCGAATCGTCACATTGGAAGGGAGGCAGAGGGTCATTTAGTCGGAAACCCACCCACCCTCGGGATGTGGAAGAGGGCAAACCCATCAGGGATGGAGGTCTGGCAATAGTGGGTCTTTGGCATCCGTCTGTCTAGGGAGACAATGAAGGTTTGTCTCTTTTGGGTGGGGTGAAGTCTGCAACAATACAACCATTTCGAAAGAGGATGCACTCCAGGGTGTTGTTTCGCACTGAGGGTCTGAGCCAGATTCCTGCATCTCCCCACAGGGACCTGAACTGTGCAGTGGGGTGTAGGGGTGGGGTGTGGACAGGGGCAGATTTAGATTTGATGAGGCCCATAGCTACTGAAGGGGACGCGCGTAGCGCTGTGGGTTAAACCACAGAGCCTAGGACTTGCCGATCAGAAGGTTGGCGGTTCAAATCCCCACGACGGGGTGAGCTCCCGTTGCTTGGTCCCTGCTCCTGCCAACCTAGCAGTTCGAAAGCACATCAAAGTGCAAGTAGATAAATAGGTACCACTCTGGCGGGAAGGTAGCTGGCGTTTCTCGCAGTGAGGGAACCGCCAGAAGGCCCTCGGCGCTGGACCTCAGTGTCCGGACAGAGTGGTGGCGATGGAGACGCTCCTTCAGATATACTGCTTTCCTGCAATCCAGGGGTTGGACTAGATGACCCTCAGGACCCTTCCGACTCGACAATTCTGTGATTCTATGCAACATAATCTAACCACTCTGCAAACAAATCAGGTTGAACGCTAATTAAACAGCCTGTGGGGAGATGCACCCCATCCTTTTAAAAGCCCATCCGTTACATGACATGACTTGGCTTGTTCTTCAGACGTTTGGTGTGGGACTTGCACGTTTCATGGCACCATTATCTCCCTGCAAACAAATCACTCTGCCCGGACGCTGAGGCCCAGCCCTGAGGGCCTTCTGGAGGTTCCCTCGCTGCGAGAAGCCAAGTTACAGGGAACCAGGCAGAGGGCCTTCTCGGTAGTGGCACCTGCCCTGTGGAACGCCCTCCCTTCATGGATCACTGCCTTGCCGTGGTGAAGGGGCTTGAATAACTCAGAGAAGCTATGAGCTATGCCATGCAGGGCCACCCAAGATGGACAGGTCATAGTGGAGAGTTTTGACCAAACATGATCCACCTGGAGCAGGAACCGGCAAGCCACTCCAGTATCCCTGCCAAGAAAACTCCATGGACAAAGACAACAGGCATATCAAAGTTATGACGCTGGAAGATGAGCCCCTCAGGTCGGAAGGCGTCCAACATGCTACTGAGGAAGAGCAGAGGACAAGTACAAGTAGATTCAGAGCTGATGAAGCGGCTGGGCCAAAGCCGAAAGGACGCTCAGTTGCGGATATGCCTGGAAGCGAAAGGAAAGTCCAATGCTGTAAAGAAAAATATTGCATAGGAACCTGGAATGTAAGAACCATGAACCTGGGTAAGTTGGACGTGGTCAAAAATGAGATGGCAAGAATAAATATTGATATCCTGGGCATCAGTGAACTAAAATGGACGGGAATGGGCGAATTCAGTTCGGATGACCATCACATCTACTACTGTGGGCAAAAATCCCATAAAAGAAATGGAGTGGCCCTCATAGTCAACAAAAGAGTGGTGAAAGCTGTAGTGGGATGCAATCTCAAAAGTATTATTATTTTTATTAGTATTATTATTAGGATAAGTGCTCAATAGACAGATCCCCTGGAAGCGCCCTGACTCCCAGGTGAATTTGCAGAGGGCTGCAGGAAGAGAGCCTTGCTGCCAAAAGGAAAGGGAGGAAAAAACTTTTTCGCAACGCTCATCTTGGGTGTCTCTGGTTCAAATTCGACAGAACTGGTTTTTCACACACGCACCACCTCCTTTCCTTATCCCCCACAACTTCCCCGCCTTTCTCAGCCACCACCTAATCCTCCTTCCTCCTTGGAACAGAGGAGGCTCCTCTGGCCACTTCTGGTCCCAGAAGGCAGTGGCTTTGTCATGCTAAAGAGAGCGACCTGCTCAAAAAACGCGCCATCTGCATTTGAAGGACCTGCAAGATCCTTGCAGAATGGGAGACCATCTGGAGCAAAGCTGGCCAGCAACCCATCCTCCCCTCCACGCCCCCCTCCCTCAAAGACCTTCTCAGAGAGTTCCTTGAAAAGAACAAGGGGTGGGCAAGGAAGGGGGGGTGATGGGAATGGGGAGGAACACTAGGAAACTCTGGCCGGACAATTCAGCTCTTGGGCTGCAGCAGCTGTAGCCCCCTTGGCTCCAGACAATGACAGATGCAAAACAGAACCAGAGACCGCTTCCCATCCCCCCCCTTTTAAGCCAAAGTGCATCAGATGGTGTGATAGCATGCAAGTTTCGGAATGCCACAGAACTCTTTTCTCACCCGACATCAGTTGGTGCCAAGAGCATGCCAGCTTCAGAATGTCACAGAGCTATTTCTCATCCAGTCCATTGGGAAGGGAGGTTCCCAGTAATACTGTTGTTGTTTAGTCATTTAGTCGTGTCCGACTCTTCGTGACCCCCTGGACCAGAGCACGCCAGGCCCTCCTGTCTTCCACTGCCTCCCACAGTTTGGTCAAACTCATGCTGGCAGCTTCGAGAACACTGTCCAACCATCTCGTCCTCTGTCGTCCCCTTCTCCTTGTGCCCTCCATCTTTCCCAACATCAGGGTCTTTTCCAGGGAGTCTTCTCTCCTCATGAGGTGGCCAAAGTCTCAGGGCTGATTTCCTTCAGAATGGAGAGGTTTGATCTTCTTGCAGTCCATGGGACTCTCAAGAGTCTCCTCCAGCACCAGAATTCAAAAGCATCCATTCTTTGGCGATCAGCCTTCTTTATAGTCCAGCTCTCACTTCCGTACATCACTACTGGGAAAACGCAGTGATCCATCACCCCTAAATATACTCTTTCTGGGGTAGTTTGTCCACCTGGGGTCCCCATCCTGCCCTCAGCTCTCACCAGTGACTCCTGGAAGCTGCCAGCATGTGACACACCCCAGGAACAACTTCAGGGGAGGGTAGCCAATGGGTTTCAAGCCCTTAGTAGTGATGTATGGAAGTGAGAGCTGGACCTTAGGGTCTGGCAGATATAGGGGATGAGACAAATTGTGGGTCCAATGGTCAAGAAGGCAGTTTCTGCACAAGCTGTGAAGCAGGGCTTTTCAAACTGTGTGTCCTTGCACGATGCTGCGGTGTGTCACGAGAACGCTCCCCACACTCCTCCCCTGGCTGGAAAGCGGTTCGCTTAACATCCAGCTTGCTAGTCAAACTGAACTACTGTGTCGCGAAATGATGCGTATCTAAAAAGTGTCTCGCCAACTTCAAAAGTTTGGAAAGCGCTGCTGTCAAGGAAAGTGAGGGGCAGATGGGGCTCGCTCACCTGGGAAGGGAGCAGGAAAACTCTGATCCCAAACTTCCACTGCCTTGCTTATTGTGAGAAAGGCTTTGGGAGAGAAAAATCTGGACCCGCTGCTGCCTTGTGGGACAATTTCGGGAGAAGTCTTGTAAACAGTAAACCCTACTGGTTAGTGGAAGGGCATGCTGTGTAAGTTTGTGATTTGCAGGCCCCTCTCTCTGGACCTCATCTGCCTGCATATCCTCAGCCAGACGGGCTGAGAGGGTTACCTGCCAAGGCCTGTGCCACGTTTCCCACTTCTGAAGCTCAATAAAGTTGTGGCCAATTTGAACCCATACCCTGGTCTCTTGTCTCATTCTTTGGGGAAAAGGGGTAGGCGCCACAGACAGGGTTTAGCGCGTGTGCCCGCAAATCTGGAGCGGAGTTGGATAGCACCTTGTATGGCTGCTCCTGGCAATTCCGGCAGCCAAGCTGGTGGCAAAAGTGTTGCTTTGCTTTCCTTTGTACCCCTTCAGCGAGGCCTTGTCCTCTGGGCAGCCCAGAACAGCCATATGCACTGCCCATGGAAAAGCAGTTTGACGCCACCCTCAGAGGCTCACTCCTTTGTCTCTTCAGACAGACAGATGCAAACAACTCAATGTATGTGGAGGTCAGATTTTATCTCTACCCCACCTGCCCTTCAACAAACACAAGGTGTTGTACGTAGCTCTCCGTCTGTTTTTACCCCACCTGGGTGGTAGGTTAGGGGGCTGAGGTCCGGTGACTGGCCACTGTCACCCACTGAGCTCTGGGGCTGGGTGAAGATTACAACCTGGTCCACCTCTGTTCTGTCCCAGCGTTCTTCTAACCACTACACCACACTACCTGGTACTGTATTTAACAGTATTCAATATGCGCAGGACTGAGCCAGGTCTGAATGGCGAAGCAGCTGTGCCCACTGGGAACTGTGCCAAGCCAAGGTAGGTTGTTTACTGGGTTCTATGCCAGCCTAGCTGGGCAGGTCTTCCTTTCTCCCTGCCTTTTAAAATCTCGTTGTTTCTTGTTAGCTTGCCATTCCACCCCTAGACCAACAGAGGTGTATCACCTTTGACAAAGGTGTTTCAAGGTGATGTAGGTCTCCCCCTGACTTTTTATGCTGTGTTTATTTATGACCTGCCATTCACCATAAAGTCCCAACCAAGGCAACTTGGTTGCCTTCCTCTGCACACCTGCTCTTTTTGTATGCAAAACTGCAGGGGTCACACACACACACACACACACACACACACACACACACACACACCAGCCTATATTAGCTGTTAAAATAGGTAGTTAACCCCAAAGCTATTTCTCCTTGCCTGATAGGCTTGGACTCATACAGTTCATCTGCTGTGCTTGGGGTTTATTCAGAGTTCATTCTCACCTGTTCAGGTATCCTTGGTAACAAAAAGAGGCCATTTGCACATCCTGTAACTGCTTTTCTCTCTGGGCTGCAAGGTCACCTTTCCTTTGCAAAGAAATCTAATATTTCCTGTGCGTCACCTCTGACTCACCCTGGCACCTTGCAATAAATATTAGCAGGCTACACTCTGGATTTCGCTCCAGCGGGTAAGAATTTGGCCCACCCGTTGCCTGCTCTGGGTGGGCTCCAAGCTGGGAGGACTGTTTCCTCCGTGCTCTGCCAGGGTGCGATGTTTGCAAAGGAATGCACTGGCAATGCAGGGCCCTGCAGCCTGCAGGATGAGACCCTCTGCTCACCACCTGTTGGGCAGAGATTCAACCCTGTTGGTTGCACGAGTTTGCTTCACCACTGCATTCCTTGAACACATCCTGGCATGGAAGGAGAACAATCCTGCCCAAACCAGCCATTGGGTGCAGTTGGATGGGACAGAGTTGAAACCCTACAGTGGCCTCCGACTTTTGAGTGGTTTGTGTCTGGAAGTCAAAGAGCGCCAGAGGAACTGTGGGATTGGCACACAGGTGCCCTTGTTTCTGTGCAGCCATGAGTCTGGAGAGGTTTCGTCAAATCGCCGAACCTGTGAGATTTGACAGTAAAGCCGTCGTGAAAGTTGGAGGGCAGTGGATGAGCTGCCTGCCTTTTCATGCTGCATTGAAGCTGTTTGTGGTGCAGATGCAAAGCTGCTCTGCTCCTGGGTTAATAATAATAATAATAATTTATTAGTTATACCCCGCCCATCTGGCTGGGCTTCCCCAGCCACTCTGGGCGGCTTCCAACACAATATTAAAATACAGTAATGTATCAAACATTAAAAGCTTCCCTAAACAGGGCTGCCTTCAGATGTCGTCTAAAAGTCTGGTAGTTGTTTTTCTCTTTGACATCTGGTGGGAGGGCGTTCCACAGGGCGGGTGCCACTACCAAGAAGGCCCTCTGCCTGGTTCCCTGTAATCTCACTTCTTGCAGTGAGGGAACCGCCAGAAGGCCCTTGGAGCTGGACCTCAGTGTCTGGGCAGAACGATGGGGGTGGAGACGCTCCTTCAGGTATACTGGACCGAGGCCGTTTAGGGCTTTAAAGGTCAGCACCAACACTTTGAATTGTGCTCGGAAACGTACTGGGTTGAAGCTGCCCGTGAGCAGCTGGTCATTTTCAGGAGCTGATGCCCCTTTCAGGCAGTATATGCCCAAGAGACCTGCCAAGTGGTGCTGTGGTGCTACAACGTTGTATCTCAAGAACCAAGATCTCTACCTGCTGGAGAGCCTGCAGGATCAGGCCTCAAGCAGGACCTGAGCACAAAGCCTCCTGGCAGTGTCAGGAAATCTGCTCTTGGGAGTTAGTTTATGCTATAGGAAGTTACATACTTTAAGCAGACCCTGCTCCTGCCAACCTAGCCATTCGAAAGCACGTCAAAGTGCAAGTAGATAAATAGGTACCACTCTGGCGGGAAGGTAAACGGCGTTTCTGTGTGCTGCTCTGTTTCGCCAGAAGCGGCCTAGTCATGCTGGCCACATGACCCAGAAGCTGTACGCCAGCTCCCTCGGCCAGTAAAGCGAGATGAGCGCCGCAACCCCAGAGTTGGTCACGACTGGACCTAATGGTCAGGGGTCCCTTTACCTTTAACCAGGGTTAAAAGCTGAGCCAATCCAGGCAATGGACTCTCTTTAGGTGCATGATTTCTCTTGCTCTGGAGGGTAGGACTCGAACCCATGGCTTCAAGTTACAAGAAAGTAGATTCCGACTAAACAGGGAGAAATTTCTGATGGCAAGAGCTGTTTGACAATGGAACGGTCTCCCTCGGGATGTGGTAGACTCTCCTTCCTTGGAGGTTTCTAAGCAGAGGTTGGATGGCCATCTGTCATAGATGATTTAGCTGAGATTCCTACATTGCTGGGGGTTGGACTAGATGACCCTTGGTGTCCCCTCCAACTCTACAATTCCATGATTCTATTATCTTTGCACAAAACGCACACTCTCTCCCCCTTAGCTTCCATTCCCCTTCTAGAAAGGGCAGATGGGAGACCCCGCTGAAGTGGATCTCAAGTACCACAAAGGATCTCAGGTACCATGTGGGTTCTGTTATGTTTCTGCAATGCTTGAACATGCTAATCCCATTCCTCCTGCTAGGAAACAAGTCAGAATTTTGCTCTGGAGGCGAGTGCCCAAGCACGGCAGCTCATGCTCAGCACAGTCGGCCTCCTCTTGTCTTTCAAAGGAGCAGCCCGCGTTCTGCATCGTCTCTTTCCGTCTGCTTGGTTGCGAGTCGCTTTAGGTTTCCTTACAAAGCCACCGGCAAATTTAATAAACGAAAACAACAACAACGACTTGCAGAGGAGCTGAGCTGTCGGGCAAAGTGCCTTGCTTCCATCTGGCAACTTTTCCCTCCTCGCCAGGGAAGTTTTATTGCTGCTCCTGAATGCAAGCGCATCTTACATTTATATGGTAGTCGGAACGAAAGGAAGACTTTAGAGCTCTGCTTCCAAAGCAAGCTGGGAGGAGATGGCGCTTAAAATGGGGTGTTCTTAAAAACAATTCCATCTGTGACCATGCGGAGCCAGAGCCGTGGGGACTGGGAGCTGGCGAGGGCTCAGTCTCCCCAAAAGACCCTGCCTGCCTGCCTGCCTGTCTTGTGTGGTCTCTTCAGAAACCTTGTTGTGAAGTGCCTATACAACTCGGGGCCTTTGATATCCACCGCTGCTGAGCAACCTCTGCCTGGCCCAGAGGGGGCGGGAGCCCCCAGCCATTCCCAGCTTAGCTCAGGGCGAGCGCCATATGGCCAAAGAGGCGGGTAGAGAAGCCCTCTGCGCTTTCCCAGAATTCACATGGTAATGAAGCCGCTCTCATGCGCAGGGATGCAGGCTGGCGCTGCCCACGATGCGGCGAGCGGCAAAGGCGGCCGCTCTGGGAGCTTTCACACGGCAGCCACAACACAGCGCCATCAATGGCCTTTAAACCACCTGTTTGGTTTTCCCACCGTGGGCCATAATGGGGGGGGGGAGAGGGGTCTCTGGGAAGCCGCTCCCCTTCCTCCTGGTTCTCCTGTCTCCCCACTCCATGACATCCCAAATCTGCTTGCCATTCTGCCATTCTCTCTTCCGCCCAGCCAGCTCACAACCATGCTGTGCACTGTTCAGTGCACCACTCCCAAATGCCTCTCTCTCTCTCTCTCTCTCTCTCTCTCTCTCTCTCTCTCTCTCTGTCTCGTGACTCCTTGCAACAGCTCTGTGAGGTAGGCCGGTGGTGTAATTCCCATGCTTCTGACAGAATTAAAAAAATCCTCAAGGACATTGCCTCCTGTGGCAGGGAGTTCCATAGTTTAACCATGCCCTTCACTTCCTTTCAGCTGTCCAAAATCTTTATTTAATTTATTTATTGCATTTATATTCCACCTTTATCTTCCAAGGATCTCAAGGCGTTTCACGTGGTTCTCCTCCGCCCAACAACCCTGTGAGGTTGGTTTGGCTGAGAGATCATGACTGGCCCAAGGTGAGCTTCATGGCTGTGTGGGGATTCGAACCCTGCTCTCCCAGGCTCAACACTCTGACCATTGCTCGGCATTGGCTCCCTTCCAACATTCAGTTTCCTTAAATGTCCACAAGTTCTAGCGCCATGAAAGAGGGAGGAAAACTTAGGGTTTAATGCATGAGTAGGCAACCTAAGGCCCAGGGGCCGGATCCGGCCCAATCGCCTACTTAATCCGGCCTGCAGACGGTCTGGGAATCAGCATGTTTTTACATGAGCAGAATGTGTCCTTTTATTTAAAATGCATCTCTGGGTTATTTGCGGGGCATAGGACGCGGGTGGCGCTGTGGGTTAAACCACTGAGCCTAGGACTTGCCAATCAGAATGTCGGCGGTTCGAATCCCTGCGATGTGGTGAGCTCCCGTTGCTCGGTCCCTGCTCCTGCCCACCTAGCAGTTCGAAAGCATGTCAAAGTGTGAGTAGATAAATAGGTACCGCTCCGGCGGGAAGGCCAACGGCGTTTCCGTGCGCTGTTCCGGTTCGCCAGAAGCGGCTTCGTCATGCTGGCCACATGACCCGGAAGCTGGATGCCGGCTCCCTCGGCCAATAAAGTGAGATGAGCGCTGCAACCCCAGAGTCGGCCACGACTGGACCTAATGGTCAGGGGTCCCTTTACCTTTACCTAGGAATTCATTCTCCCCCCTCCAAAAAAAAATATAGTCCGGCCCCCCACAAGGTCTGAGGGACAGTGGACCAGCCCCCTGCTAAAAAAGCTTGCTGACCCCGGTTTAATGGCTGGGCTGAGCTTTGGGTTGGGATATCCTAACAGCTCCCAGCCACCCAGTCTGTTCTATCAAGTTAGGAATGGCAGAATTTGCACCACGATTGACTGATGCTTCTTGATACTGGGAATCCCCAGTGGGGAGAATAGGCTACTTGCTGGTTTCCCACTGAGGCGTCTGGCTGGCCACAGGATATTGGACTCGATGGGCCATTGGCCTGATCCAGAAGCCTCATGTTCTTAATGCTTCCGTATCCCAGTTTCTGGAAACGGCAGGAGAAGAAAGAGATCCTCTTGTTTCCGGGTCCTGCCAAGTGCCTTGCCACCCGCCCACCAGCTAGGCTCTTCTGAAGACCCGACGCCTGGGAAGCACCTTGAATCCTGCTCCCAGGTGATGCCTCCCCTCCTCTCGGCCGGCCTCTGGCTCGGTGACAAGCGCAGGAGTTTTCCCACAGTCGAACACCTGAGCTCGCCAGCTCCCGGTCGCGCACCTGCGATGCCTGAGCGATGCCTATCAGCCGGCCGGCCAGCCAGGCGGGTGGAGATGAGAGGGCCCCCTGGCACGGGGAGAAATGCCCTTGGCGTGATGAGCCCGGCTGCGATGGGAACCGTGGTCTCCGGGACGGGAGGAGAGCGCAGGCTCTGGGGGAGCAGTCGGTACACCTTGTGCCCTGGCCAAATCTAGCCTCTCCAACAGACGGCCGCCTCCCAGGGGGGAGAAGGGAACAGGATTGGCGCCTTTGCAGCTGCAGTTGCTTTGAATGAGCTAATTGCACGCTTTGAAGGAGCCGCCCGCGTCTAGGTGGGAGCCCAGGAAACAGCCCTGGCAATTGCAAGGAAGAAATAAGGAGGATCTGACTGAAGCAAGGCTCGGACCATTAAGTCCGTCTAGCTCAACGCTGTATGCACTGGCTGGCAGCATTGTCCACGCTGGCTCCCCAGGGCTTCATTCCTCACCTGTACTGGGGGATGGCAGGAACTGAACCCACGACGTTCTGCATAAAAGGCAAACGCTTTGCCGCTGAGCCCAAAGGCGTGGCAGAAAGTCGCCTTTGCAGAGATCATTCCATCTCTGAGCTCTGAGCATCCTAATCCCCCTACCCAAAAAAAAGTGCTGGATAAGAACGGAACGGCGCTCTGCACAAGTTCAGGAGCACCTGTATTCTTCTCCTTCGTTTATTCTTTTTTTTTAATCATTAGTTTTTATTCAATATTTTCCGCTGCAAAATAAACAAACATGGAAAAGTACGTCTTTCATCTCCAATTTCAATTCATAGAGTCTTTTCACAGTTTATTTGCAGGTAGTTACAGGTAGGTAGCCGTGTTTGTCTGCCATAGTCGAAACAAAATAAAAAAATTCCTTCCTTGTCATGTGCATTCCTTCCTTGTCATGTGCATGCACACTTCTTCAGATACTTCAGTTACTTCAGATACTGTATCTGAAGAAGTGTGCATGCACACAAAAGCTCATACCAGTAACAAACTTAGTTGGTCTCTAAGGTGCTACTGGAAGGAATTTTTTTATTTTGTTTGCAGGTAGTGAGAGAGACTTTTGTCCTTGTCATCTTGTGATTGGGGGGAGAGAGGGAGCGATGGGAAGGGCAGAATGTTGTTCTTTCATTCTGTCAGGGCTGCTCTTGCATCTGGGTCTGAAACCCGTGTTCTCTCCAAATCAATTTTGTAAATACTGTTTGAGTCTCCCTGGATTGAAAATTGGGAGGTAGGCTCCATTCCCACATCTGGGGGCTTGTCGAAAACTTTAGTTTCAGAGTGTGCAATGATTAAAAAGCGGGGAATCAGCAACAAATAATTTCAGTGAATGCACCCCTCAAAAAAAATGTGTGCAAGGTCCAGTTGACCAGCCATACTTTTCTCCAAAATACTATAAGGGGTTCAGGCACCCCCCTTCCAGCCTCCCCCCTTTGATTCGTCTCACCCCCCCCCCAATTGACACTTTGCATTCCATGCCCACTGACCATGCTCAGTCCTCATTTGGCTTCTCTTGGCTGGGACTGACCCTTTAGGTCATTTATTTATTTAAGTTTCTGAGATCTTGGGGTTCCCCAGGCCATGGAGAATGTCCTTCTTCTTTCCTAGCCCCCCAGTTTCGCCTCCATTTCTGCTGCCCCTCACTGTCTGCATGCACTCTTAGAAGGTGCGATGCCCATTCTCAAGAGGAGTCCATTCCCCCGGCCTACACAATTTGTCCGGATTTCTTCACTAGAATGAGGCCATTCCAGAACAGCAGCTAATGGCAGGGATGCAACAGACCGCCTCCTCCTCCAAAGACAGGTCATCTGCTGCATCGTTGCCCCAAGAATGATGGACTTATCTGATCACACTTGATGCCAAGTCGCGAGAGAATCCCAGAAGAGGCAGGCTGGAGCGAGCCGTGGACATGCAGAGACACGACAGGCAGCCTCGGAGAGCTAGCTGAGCCTTGCAGTCCCTCAATGGCCCTTGGGGGCCCCTGCCAACTCTACAATCCTATGATTTTATGTACCCCAGCAGAGGCTGACTAGAATCAGCCATGATCATGCAGAGAAGCGACCGTCAGCCTCCTCCACAGGTGGACATTTGCGGCCATTCTCTGCTCCATAAAATACATGCCTTGCCACACCTAATAACAATAACAATAACAACAATAACAATAATTTATTATTTATACTCCGCCCATCTGGCTGGGTTTCCCCAGGCACTCTGGGCGGCTTCCAACGGAACACTAAAATACAATAACCTATTAAACATTAAAAGCTTCCCTAAACAGGGCTGCCTTCAGATGTCTTCTAAAAGTTTGGTACAGTGGTACCTCGGGTTACATACGCTTCAGGTTAAATATGCTTCAGATTACATACGCTTCAGGTTACAGACTCCGCTAACCCAGAAATGGTACCTCGGGTTAAGAACTTTGCTTCAGGATGAGAACAGAAATCGTGCTCTGGCGGCGCGGCTGCAGCAGGAGGCCCCATTAGCTAAAATGGTGCTTCAGGTTAAGAACAGTTTCAGGTTAAGAACGGACCTCCGGAACGAATTAAGTACTTAACCTGAGGTACCACTGTAGTCATTTTTCTCTTTGACATCTGATGGGAGGGCGTTCCACAGGGCGGGTGCCACTACTGAGAAGGCCCTCTGCCTGGTTCCCTGTAACTTGGCTTCTCGCAATGAGGGAACCGCCAGAAGGCCCTCGGCGCTGGACCTCAGCATCTGGGCAGAACGATGGGGGTGGAGACGCTCCTTCAGGTATACTGGACCGAAGCCTAGTGTCCCTCCCCGTTCCCCCAGCCCAGGGTTTGGTAACTGCTGCTGTATTCTGAGCCAAGATTGGGTGCCTGGGCACCCAGAGGCAATTGACAACTCGTCTCTCCCCAATGCCTACGCTCGTCCTTTGATTGCTGCTTGCCCGCTTTCTGGCAGACAAAACCTTTCCCAGGGTGGGCGCAGGTTGGATCCTCCATTCAGCGTCCTGCCCGCCCCCAGAGGAGTACCATGCGGATGCCCTGTTCCCACACGGGCTATCAAAGCCTCTAATTAGCCCCCATCTGCTGCTGGCGGACCCCCTCCGCGCCGCCCCCCCTCCCCGCCACCAGTGGTATGTGAGCCTCTATTGAGAGTTCGGGGCTTGGGGCTTTGTGTGCTGGAATGCCATTCTCTCAGCTGCCGGAGCAGCCCGGGAAAACAATTCGAGGGGGCCTCAGGCGGCCCACCCCCACCTCGCCGTCCCCCCCCCGGCCAGCCCCGGCTGCCTCCGCTTATATCTGTGGCTGGGTTCTCTGTGCCGATTAGCCCAATGTCAAAGCTCAGGTCCCCCGGGGTCAGAGGTCACGGCACTGAAGGCGCTGCAGAGGTGACGGCCACAGGAAGAGGCCCGGAGCTGACCCTGGAACGCAGAAGGGACTCTGAGGTCATCCAGTCCAACCCGCTACGAGGAGCCCAAACAGCAGTCCCCTCTCATAGCATCCTGAAAAAGCCCGTGCTCGAGGTGTCCAGGATGCAGTTTTTCCGATAGGGAATGCCACCATAAAGTATCTGAGCATGTTCAGAGTTTTTTTCTCTGTGCCTCTGAGCATGTTCAGAGTATTTTTCTCTCTCTCTCTTCAAAGCAGCAAGGAACTCCAGACCCTTGACATCTGCGATGGGGAAAGAGCTGAGAATGAGTGGCCATATCGACCGGCGTGGCTTTCGAAAAGGCCTGTTTCTTGGATTTCTGCCAAAGATGGGAAGCTTAGCAGTTTCATGCAGTTGTGGCATAAAGCAAACCTCCCTCAGTCTATTGTTAATGCCCGACAGACAGATTACAGCAAAAGTAATAAAAGGTTTTTCCAGCAACATGTCCTACTTGCAGCGTTCCAACACAGATTAGGTTCTGGCCAAAGGGCAGAGTCCTCAGCAAATCTGCTTCTAACACAAGGGTATTTCTGCTTTATTTTATTTTTTCCACATTTTATTTATAGTTTCCAATTTTACAACAAACACATATTCATAGCTGTCAACTTTTTCCTTTTTAAAAGGGAAATTCCCTTATTCCAAATAGGATTCCTTGCAAGAAAAGGGAAAAGTTGACAGCTATGTATGGTATATATTTATTAAAACCATCTCATTATCCCCGACTTCTCTTCCCCACTTTCTGTGGTTCATTCGACTGCATATCCTAAATGCTCCTTTACCTTTTCATTTTCAGTCTTATATCTTTTGAGTCAACCTTCTCTGCTCTGATTATTCTAGTTCCGCTTGCACTTTAAGGCGCTTACAATAATTCTTCATATATTCGACAAATCTCCCCTCCCCCTGTTCTTTCTTAAAAACCAAGGGTGTTTCTACTTTCTTTGGTGCTGAGTCACTCTCTGAGGAGTTTGCTGAGTCACCCACAACCAGCTGCAGGTGCAGGGCGAGCCCACCTAAATTAACCCTTCCTTGTCCCTTTCCCCCCACATACACTAACATTCCGACCCACCAGATCCAATGTGCACCAGCCAGGGACGTAGCAGGGGTTGCTGGTGCCCGGGAGTCTTTCCTTGCAAACTAGCCGCAACCTGGGAGATGGTTGCTAGAGGAGAGATAAAGCAGAGAAATGCAAAGCTAGGAGTCCTTGCAGCAAGGCGCTCTGGGCAATGCAGTGCTTTCCTGCCTTCCTCTTCCTCCCTCCTTCCATGGTGTGTGTGGGGGGGGGTTGGCGGCAGCAGTGCCCTCTCCCTCTCTCCCTCTTGGCCAGCCCAGGGGTGGAGGCATCACCCTGGCCAGGACACAATTTGCCTCCCTGCGGCTCCGGCCTCAACGAGGGAGGCTGTCGTGGGGGTACCTGGTTGCGCCCCCTCCAAAATCGACATACAAATTGCGGGACAAGGACAACTGTGACTTCAAGGAGGAACAGGAACTTTACACAAATTATTTAAAAACACAACAAAATGAACTGGACCCCTTGGCAGGTTTTGAATAAACACACACAAATTTATTGTTGATAACGTGATGGAAAGGAGTACGACAAGGCTTTATATTGTCCCCCTGCTTATTTAACTTGTATGCAGAATTCATCATGCGAAAGGCTGGGCTGGATGAATCCCAAGCCGGAATTAAGATTGCCGGAAGAAATATCAACAACCTCAGATATGCAGATGACACAACTTTGATGGCAGAAAGTGAGGAGGAATTAAAGAACCTTTTAATGAGGGTGAAAGAGGAGAGCGCAAAATGTGGTCTGAAGCTCAACATCAAAAAAACGAAGATCATGGCCACTGGTCCCATCACCTCCTGGCAAATAGAAGGGGAAGAAATGGAGGCAGTGGGAGATTTTACTTTCTTGGGCTCCATGATCACTGCAGATGGTGACAGCAGTCATGAAATTAAAAGACGCCTGCTTCTTGGGAGAAAAGCAACGACAAACCTAGACAGCATCTTAAAAAGCAGAGACATCACCTTGCCGACAAAGGGCCGTATAGTTAAAGCTATGGTTTTCCCAGTAGTGATGTATGGAAGTGAGAGCTGGACCATAAAGAAGGCTGATCGCCGAAGAATGGATGCTTTTGAATTCTGGTGCTGGAGGAGACTCTGGAGAGTCCCATGGACTGCAAGAAGATCAAACCTCTCCATTCTGAAGGAAATCAGCCCTGAGCGCTCACTGGAAGGACAGATCCTGAAGCTGAGACTCTAGTACTTTGGCCACCTCATGAGAAGAGAAGACTCCCTGGAAAAGACCCTGATGTTGGGAAAGATGGAGGACACAAGGAGAAGGGGACGGCAGAGGACGAGATGGTGGGACAGTGTTCTCGAAGCGACCAGCATGAGTTTGTCCAAACTGCAGGAGGCAGTGGAAGACAAGAGTGCCTGGCGTGCTCTGGTCCAGGGGGTCACGAAGAGTCGGACACGACTAAACGACTAAACAACAACTACAACATGATGGACAGATATTTAAGGATATATACAATTTTATAATATACAGAGAAAATATGTGCAGCAAAATCAGGGACAGGAGCTGCTGAGGGAAGTCCATGGTTGGGGGGAGGGGGGAATAAAAGGGGGTGGGAAATTATGTAGGTGATTATATGGTCTGATAATTTGTTATGTGGAAATTGAGCAATAAAAAATATTTTTTTAAAAAAAATTGCACCCGGGGCCACAGCCTCCCACGCTACACCACTGACACCAGTTTCCACTGCTGCTCTTCAGGCACGATGGAGAATAGTGTCCCGTTACCCGTGCAGAAGGGAGATGCAAACTCCAGACTGGCTTGATTCTGCGCATGGAATTGGTGGCGCTGGGTCCACAGGCCAGTCCTTCGCTTCAGTGGAGAAATGTCTTTTCCCTGTTCCTCTTTCTCCACCCAGACCAGCTAGAACAGCCTTTGCAGTGGCTCCTCGGACCATTTCCCCTCTGTGATGGATGCTGCGCTCGGAATCTGGAAGGCGGATTCCTGTGGGATGACAAATGGATGCCTGTGGTGGGACGTGGATGTGACCTGTGCTGTGCTCCTCGCATTGCACATGCACACGCCTCATTGGTTGAGACCCCTCCACCATGCAAGGACAGCCGGTCAGGGCAAGGCAGCCTGAGACCACACTAGACTGGAATCACCTCAGGGCTGCAACAGGGCATGTTCCACAGAAAGCCCTAATCAAGAGAGTGTCTCTGAGCATGTGCAGAGACCTTGCTCCACTGAATAACCAGAGACGGTTGTCCTATATCAGGTCAGGCAGTTGATGATTTCTGACACCTGGGAAGGAACATACTCTCTGATCTGGCAACACATTTTCCCCTACCCGTGTGTGTGTGTGTGTGTGTGTGTGTGTGTGTGTGTGTGTGTGTGTGTGTGTGTGTGTAAAGGCTGTTAGCTATGTAATCGGGGGATAGGAGAGAAGCATTCTGCTCATGGTCAGACGCACCTTCGCCATTATGGTTCCGCTTGCTCAGGAGTGAGTCCTGGCTGTTTGTAGCAATGCAAAAAAACAGAGTTTCAGAAGAAGCAATTGATGAATAACTTTAATAAATGCTGGGACATTGTATGTGATGGCCTTTCAATGCAGTGGATGGTGGAAAGGATTGAAAGGTTCAAAAGCATAGCTTAGAGGTCAGCAAACTTTTTCAGCAGGGGGCCAGTCCACTGTCCCTCAGACCTTGTGGGGGGCCGGACTATTTTTTTGTGGGAGGGGAATGAATGAATTCCTATGCCCCACAAATAACCCAGAGATGCGTTTTAAATAAAAGGACACATTCTACTCATGTAAAAACACCAGGCAGACCCCACAAATAACCCAGAGATGCATTTTGAATAAAAGGACACATTCTACTCATGTAAAAACATGCTGATTCCCAGACCGTCTGCGGGCCTGATCATAGCTGTCAACGTTTCCCTTTTTTAAAGGGAACTTCCTTATTCTGAATAGGATTCCTTGCAAGAAAAGGGAAACGTTGACAGCTATGGGCCGTCTGATTGAGAAGGCAGTTGGGCCGGATCCAGCCGGAAGGAAGGAAGGAAGGAAGGAAGGAAGGAAGGAAGGAAGGAAGGAAGGGTGATCGACTACATGGAATTGGCAGAAATGACTGGCAGAATCCGAGACCAGGGAGAAGAGTCAGTGAAAGAAGACTGGAAGAAATTTAAAGACTATTTACAGAAATATTGTAAAATTAATGAATGCTAGAAGGATGTTGAATAGAAACTAAGTGGTTTCCAGCTGTAATGCTTTAGGAGATACAGAAAAAAAAGGTTTACAAATGGGTAAAAGCTTAATGGTAAGGATTTGCTGAACTAACAAATTGAAGTGGAATACAAAGAAGGGAGGTATGAGGAGGTCTGGGGAAATAAGTGTAAGGAAGATATCTTATGGAAAATTATTTGTTTTTTAACTGTTTTTATGTTGTATTTTGTTTCTTTTTATTTTTCATTTTCATTGTTATATTTTTAAAAAAAACTTTAATAAATATCTTTTTTTAAAAAAGGAAGGAAGGAAGGAAGGAAGGATTGTTTTATAAAAGTGTATTTGGATCAGGCATGGGGAACCTGTGCTCCTCCAGATGTTGTTGGGCTCAGCCCTCGAGGCCAGAAGGACCAACTGGACAAGGGGTGGGAGTTGCAGCCCACCAGCATCTGAAGAGCCACATTTTCCACATCTCTAATAATTCCCATTGGGATGTGTTGACATTGCATTGCGTTGCAAGTGCATGTAACTGCACGGCCTGCATAGCCCTGCAATAAGCAAAGCGATTACTCTGTAGGGGTCCAAAACTAGCACCAAACAGCAGCTCATATGTTGACACTCCTATTAACATAGTGCTGTATTTTATTTTCGCTAAGGAACGATAAAGCATGTTTTCTGTATTGCGGATGAAAAACCAGACAGAACTTTGCTCTGGGGCTTAGCAAGGGCAACTGACCAGCCAGAGCTAGCTATTGATTGATTGATTGATTGATTGATTGTATTTGTATCCCACTTTTTCTCCACGGCGCACATGGTTCTGTCAGTGCGTGATTAACCCCTACAACAGCCCTGTGAAGTCAGTTTGGCTGAGAGGCAGTCCATGGTCCATAGAATCATAGAATCATAGAGTTGGAAGAGACCACAACGGCTATCGAGTCCAACCCCCTGCCAAGCAGGAAACACCATCAGAGCACTCCTGACATATGGTTGTCAAGCCTCTGCTTAAAGACCTCCAAAGTAGGAGACTCCACCACACTCTTTGGCAGCAAATCCCACTGTCGAACAGCTCTTACTGTCAGGAAGTTCTTCCTCATGTTTAGGTGGAATCTTCTTTCTTGTAGTTTGGATCCATTGCTCCGTGTCCGCTTCTCTGGAGCAGCAGAAAACAACCTTTCTCCCTCCTCTATGTGACATCCCTTTATATATTTGAACATGGCTATCATATCACCCCTTAACCTCCTCTTCTCCAGGCTAAACATGCCCAGCTCCCTTAGCCGTTCCTCATAAGGCATCGTTTCCAGGCCTTTGACCATTTTGGTTGCCCTCCTCTGGACACGTTCCAGTTTGTCAGTGTCCTTCTTGAATTGTGGTGCCCAGAACTGGACACAGTACTCCAATTGAGGTCTGACCAGAGCAGAATACAGTGGCACTATTACTTCCCTTGATCTAGATGCTATACTCCTATTGATGCAGCCCAGAATTGCATTGGCTTTTTTAGCTGCCGCGTCACACTGTTGGCTCATGTCAAGTTTATGGTCAACCAAGACTCCTAGATCCTTTTCACATGTACTGCTCTCAAGCCAGGTGTCCCCCATCTTGTATTTGTGCCTCTCATTTTTTTTTTGCCCAAGTGCAATACTTTACATTTCTCCCTGTTAAAATTCATCTTGTTTGTTTTTGCCCAGTTCTCTAATCTGTCAAGGTCGTTTTGAAGTGTGATCCTGTCCTCTGGGGTGTTAGCCACCCCTCCCAGGTCCAATTGGGTCGAGTTGGGGTTCAGGACAGCTCAAGCCAAGATGTCTATGGTCACCCAGTGAGAGCTTCATGACTGAGTGTGAATTTGAACCTTGGTCGCCCCCAGTGTTAGAAACTATATAAACTAGGCACCAAGGTTACAGTCGCCAAAATGGAATGCCTAGTTGCCATTTTTGGGCAAGACTGCTCAGTCTAAAGCAGTGATTCTCAACCTGTGGGTCCCCAGATGTTGTTCGACTACAACTCCCATCACCCCTGAGCTCTGGCCTTGCTTGCTAGGGGTGATCGGAGTTGTAGTTCAACAACATCTGGGGACCCACAGGTTGAGAAAAGCTGGTCTAAAGTCTTATTTTTCAAAGGATGGACTGACAGTGATTGATTCTGAGTTAAACATCTGGCTAGTCCAGATAACAACCTTGAGGTAGGTAAAGAGCTTAGAAAACTTAAAGAAGAAAAGTCACTTCATCCCGGGACCACAGTCCACATCTATATTGGCCTCTTCCGACCTCTTTTTCTTAATGGCAACACGGACCATTCATAACGTGAGAATATCCTTCACAACTGTGAGCAGGGCAATGGAGTGGGATAAGGGAAGATTGTTCACCGCTCCTGCACGGAAAAAGCGTTTTGGTTCATTCTGATAAAATAGATAGTAACTGACAGAATTTTACAGGATAGGGTCTTAGCGTGTGAAAGCAGTCCAGATCTAAAGATTCCCAGATGGTGGAGGTGTCAGGCATCAATGGGAAGGAAGAAAAAGTCCCAACCAAAGATAACCAAGATGATAAACTATGCCAAATGGCAAAAATGACCGTGAAGATCAGACTCCAAGATGATAAGAAATTCAGTAAAGAGTGGGAAACAGTTATAGAGTACCTTAAAGATCACTGTAGATATTTAAAAACATTAGCAGGGTTGTTATAACACTTAAAATGTAATACGACTAAAAGTTAAAAATGGATATAAAATGAGTTTGAAAAATGTAAATAGATGCAGCAGGAAAAACTGATAAATATTGGAAAGAAGGGGTGGGGTGGGGGAAGTTAAGGGATTTAAGTAATCTCAGATGTGAAAAAGAATGAAAACGATTTAAATGTATAGGTAAAGGTAAAGGTAAAGGGACCCCTGAGCATTAGGTCCAGTTGTGGCCGACTGTGGAGTTGCGGCGCTCATCTTGCTTTACTGGCCGAGGGAGCCGGCATACAGTTTCCGGGTCATGTGGCCAGCATGACTAAGCCGCTTCTGGCGAACCAGAGCAGCGCACGAAAACGCCGTTTACCTTCCCGCCGGAGTGGTACCTATTGATCTACTTGCACTTTGATGTGCTTTCGAACTGCTAGGTTGGCAGGAGCAGGGACCGAGCAACGGGAGCTCACCACGTCGTGGGGATTTGAACCGCCAACCTTCTGATCGGCAAGTCCTAGGTTCTGTGGTTTAACCCACAGCGCCACCCGCATCCCTAAGTGGTTGATAGCCAATTGCAAAATGCGCCTGGCTAATTTCGAACACTGGTCTCCCCTAGCTGACACTCTAACCCAGGGGTCAGCAACAATTCTCAGCTGTGGGCCGGTCCACCACCCCTCAGACCATGTGGGGGGCCGGACTATATTTTGAAAAAAAATATGAACTAATTCCTATGCCCCACAAATAACCCAGAGATGCATTTTAAAGAAAAGCCCACATTCTACTCATGTAAAAACACGCTGATTCCCGGGACCATCCGCGGGCCGGATTTAGAAGGCGATTGGGCCAGATCCGACCCCCGTGCCTTCGCTTGCCTACCCCTGCTCTAACCCTTAGACCATGCTGCCTATGTCTTGGTGCTCCTGTGCAACATGAAGCTGAGCACCTGGGTCACGGACTGCGGCTGCTTCTTAGAGAAAAAGGAGGACCTCGTCCCTTGCCCAACCCAGGTTGCCTCGCTGAGCTGGCACTGCCATCCATGGCTCTCTTTGGCACTGAGGGCATGTGAGTCTCGCATGCAGACAGTCCGTGCGGGGAAGCACCTCCGGACGGTGTCCCCCTCTGCGCCCTTCCCTGGGCTACCTCTGCAGGAGAACAGCAGCACCTTTGAGCCCTGACATCCTGTTGTCTTGGCAGCGGGCACCGCGCAGGTCACTCCTCCGAGAGCCGAGGGCAGGCCAAGAACAATGGGAGATCAGTGCGGGATTGTGGGAGAGAGGCGCGCTGGAGCCACTCTGTCTGAGCTCCCCCTTGCTAACCTCTCCCGGCTTTGTTCGCCTATCAATGCTTCCTGCTGACGCCAACAATAGCCGCGCACAGCTGGGCCCTGTTTCATCTGGCTTCCAGGCCACACAGCCGAGAGAGAGGGGAAGCTGGGAAGAGGAGGAGGAGGAGGAGAGCAGGGCAGCCGAGCCACACTGGCGTGCCATTGAGTGGGCAAGTTGGCAGGGGCAAAAAACAACAACACAGAGGCAGTATTGAGGGTGGGTGGCAGGGGGGTCTGCCCTAGATCCCCATCATAGAATTGGTTTCTGAAGTGGGCTTCAGGATTTTGAAGCGTCCTATCCTAGGCCCCACGGACTTGACTGCGCGCCCCAGAGCCCTCTGCCCAGATGACTCAGGCAAGCAAGCCAAGCCTTGTGCCAACTTCCACTTGGTGCTGAAAGGGCATATAAGAAGACCATGGCATTTTCCGCTGCAGCAAGCAATCGCCTGAAGCAGCGGCGTTATGGTTAGGGTGCCAGTGTAGGAATGGGGAGACCTGGGTTCAAATCATGATGCCGCTGTGAACATTGCTGGGTAATCTTGGGCTAGGTAATCTCAGCCTGACTGACCTCGCAGGGTTGTTAAGTGTCAGGCGCTCGTCCTACACTCGAGTAGGACCCTGGCAGAGACACATGCCTGACTGGCATGTTCTCTCCCTCCCGGTCGATCCACTCTGTGGAGTCAAAACATACACCGTCGTGTGATAGACAACAATCCCATGACTGCAATCACGGAGCAGGAATTCTAACGGTTAGGAGGATGACACTGGGAACACGAGCAGCAATACATGGACTTCACTCTGTGTTTCCTGCAGAAAGAGTACATATGCCAAGCCTGCCTAATAGTAGAAGGCTGTAGTCTGATCTTTGAAGGGGAATAAAAGGTGATATTTTAGAAGTGGGGTGGTGGCGGCATGGGATGGAGAAATTGAATAGAGAGAAGTTTTCCTCCCTCTCTCTTAACACTGGAACTCGTGGACATCCAATGAATCTGAATGTTGGAAGACTCAGGACAGATAAAAGAAAGTCCTTCACGCAACACATAGTTAACCTGTGGAACTCACTGCCACAGGAAGGGAGTGGTGCCCCCCTCAACCTGGATGGCTTTAAAAGAGAATTAGACAAATTCATGAAGGTGAGGGCTATCCATAGCCACTCTGGGTGGCGTCCAACAAAATATTAAAATACAGTAACGCATCAAACATTAAAAGCTTCCCTGAACAGGGCTGTCTTCAGATGTCTTCTAAAAGTCTGGTAGTTGCTGTTCTCTTTGACATCTGGTGGGAGGGCGTTCCACAGGGCGGGTGCCACTACCGAGAAGGCCCTCTGCCTGGTTCCCTGTAACTTGGCTTCTCGCAGGGAGGGAACCGCCAGAAGGCCCTCGGCGCTGGACCTCAGTGTACGGGCAGAACGATGGGGGTGGAGACGCTCCTTCAGATATACTGGACCGAGGCCGTTTAGGGCTTTAAAGGTCAGCACCAACACTTTGAATTGTGCCCGGAGACGTACTGGGAGCCAATGTAGGTCTTTCAAGACCAGTGTTATGTGGTCTCGGCGGCCGCTCCCAGTCACCAGTCTGGCTGCTGTGTTCTGGATTAGTTGTAGTTTCCGGGTCACCTTCAAAGGTAGCCCCACATAGAGTGTATTGCAGTAGTCCAATTCCCATCATCCCTGACCACTGGTCCTGCTAGCTAGGGATAATGGGAGTTGCAGGCCAAAAACATCTGGAGGGCCGAGGCTGAGGAAGCCTGTTGTAGAAGAAACTTGAAAATGGTCTTGAACAAGTTGCTAGGCAATGGAAAATTTCCTCAGCAACAGGTGTCCTTATCAGGTCATGCAATCAGCTAAATCTGGGTCAGTGTGAATGAGTAGGTGAATGAGTCAGCATTAGGTCTCTGGCTGGATGGCTAAAAAGAGAAAAGGATTACGGGGGTTTTTTTTCTTTATTAATGACCAGTGTAAAGTTTTGTAAATAATAAAGACTCTGAAAAACAGAACCAAATGGTGTTTATTCCTGTAATGGGAATTTCACTAAGAGAGAGCTGGAATGTTGCTGCTGCTGCTGTGAAGAAGTAAAAGATGCAGGAAAATGTTTCTGTAAAAGGAATTGCAGAAAGAAAGAAAGAGTTGGTTCACGCACCAACAAAGATTGCTGTCTAGCAGGGAAGCTGGCTCACTTGCAGATGAGTTGTTTGTCCAGCGTTCTTCCAGATTTGTTTGCACAAAGTTTGCAGGGAGGCTAGACGGTGTCCTTGTTTATTTACTGAGCGTGCATCTTGAATTGTTTGCGGAGAGGTGACATTGTGGCCGGGCAAATGTCATCCCAGGACATTTGTACCACCATCACTTCCCTTATCACACACAAAATAAGACTGGTTATTTTCTCCTTTGGGGGGGGGGGCGGGAAGTGGGTTTGTTGTGCAAAAGCTCCCAGTAAGCTTCAGTTGCACAAATTTGCCATGTGCTGGTATTTGATTGAATCTTGCCCCTTCCGCTAACTTTGACACCAGTTGACAAAACTACCTCCCAACTTCCCAGCGGTGTGAAGCTCAGTTCCCTGTGCCTGGCCTGCCATTGGTTGCCCCCCAGCAATACCAGGGTCCCTGCATTCCTTTGTGTCCCCCACCCCATAGCCAACTCCAGAGGCTTCCAGCACTAGAGGAGACCCTAAGAACAAGAGGTGCTATTTTAGTTTTACTTAGTGTGCTTTATTTTCCTTTTGATTGGGAATCCTCGCTGTTTTTACCCTGCTTTCTAAACTCCTCTTAAACAAACTGCTTAATTGGATTTCTTGGCTGAAAAAGTTTCTGAAGGCACAGGGGAAGGGGGGCTCTTTCTCTCCCTCCCCCACCCCATTGCTCAGACATTTGGGCCACTTGTTTAAAGCGTTGGGAGATTTAAAGACTTAGGAGATCAAGAGGGGTGGTGGGCTGAAGCTGAAAGGCAGGAGACTTGGGGTGGGGTCTTCAGGTGAGATTCCATCACATGTCAGCATATTCAGGTTGCTCCTGACTGAGGTTGCATCTACAGCATGGGTAGGCAAACTAAGGCCCATGGGCTGGATCTGGCCCAATCGCCTTCTAAATCCGGCCCCAGACAGTCCGGGAATCAGTGTGTTTTCACATGAGTAGACTGAGTCCTTTTATTTAAAATTCACCTCTGGGTTGTTTGTGGTGCCTGCCTGGTGTTTTTACATGAGTAGAATGTGTGTTTTTATTTAAAACGCATCTCTGGGTTATCTGTGGGACATAGAAATTTGTTCATTTTTCTTTCTTTCAAAATATAGTCTGGCCCCCGATAAGGTCTGAGGGACAGTGGACTGGCCTCCTGCTGAAAAAGTTTGCTGATCTACAACTTATGCTTAAAGAACTCCAGTGCAACTTTAACAGTTATAGAATCACAGAACTGTAGAGTTGGAAGGGACCCCAGGGGTCATCTAGTCCAACCCCCCGAAATGCAGGAATATCCTCAGTCCCATATGGGAATCGAACCCGCAACCTTGGCATTATCAGCGCCATGTTCTAAGCAACTGGGGTCAGAGTGATCCAGACATGCAGCGGTGCCCACAAAATGGTTTCTGGCAAGATCTGCGTACACCGCAAGATTTCAGTGAGATCTCACCAGATTTCAGCGAGATCTCACAGGATCTCACCAGAAATGGGTGCCACTGCCATTGCTGCTTGTGCTCCCCCAGTGCTGGAGGTGGCAGGCGAGACACCACCCCGTGGGTTTCCGCCACCTGAGGCGGCTGCTTCACCCCACCTCATGGACGGTGCCGGGAATTCTAGCTCTGTGAGGCCTTAGCAAACTACAGTTTCCAGGATTCTTCAGGGACCACGACAGTCATCCCCAAAGACCAGAATTATTATTTTTTGACAGTAAGCAAAGAGATGGGGGGGGGACATAGGCTGACACTTGCTTGGACGCAACCTCATCTAATGTTGGGTGGGGGGCGGTGATGAGACCCCCCCCCCCAGCTGCCCCTCTCCTTGGAGAAACAGCGTGGAGAGCTGAGAAGAAGCTGAAAAAGCGCTTGGCATCCTGGCGCAGTTCTCCCGCTGGTTTGCAACCGGCCTGCGGGGGGCGCTGCACCAAACGCCAAGCGCAGACCAGGAAAGGGGGCGAGCAAATGCGCGCCCCCTCCCCCGACGCCGCTCTATGGGGCCCCCAACAGCTGGCTCCTGGTTGTGGAATCCCAGCTTTAGATCGCGCCGGGGAACGAGGTGTTTGTGTGTGTGTGGATAACAGCGGGAGGGGGATTACGCCCCCCCCAAAAAAACTCCCTGGCACCTGCAAGAGACCCCCATTGTCGGGTGGGGGACGGGACTCGACGGCTTCGAGGTGATAAAAGCTCCGGGCCGGGTTTCTCAGGGCCCTTGGCTTGCAGGTGAATGGCGTTGGGGGGTGGGGGGGAAGGCGCGGGGGAGGCTCCCTCCCTCCCCCTTTCCTCCCCCCCCCGGCCCTTGCGGTCTCCATGGGCACCGGCCGCGAGGCGCCAGGCTGACAGCGCTCAGGGTTTTATGAATGGGTGACATCACAGGCTTTGGCGTCTCGCGGTCTGAGCGGCTTGTTAAGACACAGAAACAGCCCGAGGGGGCGGGCAGGGTTCGAGCTGGGGGGGGGGAGAGAGACGGAGCGCTACCGAGGCTGCTTTGGGAACGGCTATAAATGGCAACGGTCCAGGCCGACTGGAGGAGAGGGAAGGGAGGGAGGAAGGAGAGAGAGAAGGAGCTGGGAGAGATGAATGGGGCGAAAGTGAAAGTGGGAGCCCCCGAAGAAGAGGGCGATTCAGGATCGTGCTGCAAATTAGGAGGGGGCGCCGGCGGCTGGGAGACTTTGCAACGCTGGGCTTGCGAGTATGCATTGCAGAAACACACACACACACAGGAATTGTGGTTGTTTTTTGCTTGCGTTTTGGAAACAAGTTGGGCGCTTGCAAAGTCCCGATTCCAAGCTGCCTGCGAAGCGGCTGGTGGCGGGGGGGAGGACCGGGGGAGGGAGCAAGGTCGATCCTCAGCCGCTCTGCTCAGGATCTCATCCTGCGACTCCGAGAAGGGTCGGCTGCAAAAGTTGGGTCGGATTCATTCAGCAAACGCTGAGCGCCAGGGGCAGGATAGGAATATCAACAGGGTCCTTGCTGGGAGAATTTATTGGAATGATGGTTTTGCAGCCTCATTCAGTGAATTCAGTGGTATTTAGCAATGATTCACACCACAACCCACGCATTTTATTTATTTTTTAAAAAGTTGGTTTCCCCACCACCTCCAGTCGATTTGCAGCTGTGGAGCGTGTGAACGAGCTAACACGTGACCAGACTGGGATTAAACATTCATCCCGGAAACTCTTCAGAAATCGAACTCGCCTCAAACGTGACCGCTTTCATCTCCTTTCTAGAAGGATCCCGGTTTTCACCGGGCGTTGATTATTAATCAATCAATCAATCATTCCCGGACTTTTGCAGGCACCGAAACTGGAGGGGATCGAAACTTTAAAAGCCCCCCCCCCCAGCTTAATCCATTGCATGTCTTGTTTTCTAAAACAGCTTCCAAATCCGCTCTCCCATCGCTCTTCAGCCTTAACGCTTTGGAGCCCAGTTTAAATAAAATTAAATATAGTTTAAATAACTATAGATGGTGCCTGTAGCAGTCGGCGACCGGGGGTGGGGGGTGGGAGCAGGAAGATCTTTAATAAAATAAAATACAAACCCGGCTAATTTTCCTCTCTTGAGAAACATCTTAACATCTGCATTAAGGATGGCGAAGGAACGCCTTCTGGGAGAAAGTTTGCAAATCTATAAATACATATATTTACAAGATATTAAGTGTGTGTTTAATGGGTGGCGGTGATCCGGGGGGGGGACACTTTAATACCCCATTTGTTTCCGTGTATGGAGGAGGAGGGCGGGGGAGGGGGAGGAGGCAGCGGGGAGGCGAAAGTGTCAAATCTGTCGTTAAAAACTATTTATTTTTCAAGTGCCTGTCACATTCCTTTCATCCTCGTCTTTTTCCGGATAAAATGCCCCCGAGCTCCCTACACCTGCAGCTCTCCCCAATCTCTCTTTAAAAAAAGAAGAAGAGGGGGCGGGAACTCCTTGCTTCCCATGATGTTTGGCTTTGGAAAAAAGAGGGGGGAAAAATCACCCCAAGCTCCCTTTTCAATTCCGTCCCATAGAGGAAAAGTTGCTGCGGGAGCCACGCCCCCTTCCCTCCCTCCACTCCTGCGATTGGCTCCTCCGCACGGCGCTCGGCCCCGCCCACTCCTCCCCGGCCCCTATAAATAGCTGGTCCTGCTCGACGGCGCGGCACTTGCAGCGCTTCGTCCGTCTCGCTGCGCGCCTGGATTTCCCATTTTTCCTCGCTTTCCCTCCGCCGCCGCCTCGACCCTTCGCGCAGCCATGAAGGTGGCCACCGCCGCAGCGCCCGCCGTGTCGCCCGGCCCCAGCTGCGCCCTGAAAGGCGTGCGCCTGGGCTCCGGGGGCGCGGGCGAGCCGGTGTCGCGGTGCCTGTCGGAGCAGAGCGTCTCCTTGTCCCGGGCCGGCAGCCCGCCGCCCCCTCGGGGCTTGCCCCTGTGCCCGGAGCAGGCAGCCGCCGCCGCCTCGCTGCTCATGGACATGAAGGGCTGCTACTCGCGCCTGGCCGGGCTGGTGCCCACCCTGCCCCGCCACCGACGGGTCTCCAAGGTGGAAATCCTCCAGCACGTTATCGATTACATCTGGGACCTCCAGCTGGAGCTACAGCACCCGCTGGGCGCCGGGCCGACCCCGCAGAGGGCCACGGACGAGCCGGCCGGAGCCGTGCCCGAGGTGAGCCCCGGCCGCTGACCCACCGCGCCGCCGTCTCTCCCTGGGCTACTTGGGGGGGGGGTACCACGGTGGGCAGCAAGTGGAGGGTTTCACGGTGTCCCTTGCCTGCCCACGGAGCCTCCGGCTAGGGGGGCGTTTCCAGGCTTGCACCCCCACCCCGATGATTTGACTCCCTTTTCCATCCGGACGCCACCTTCCCCTGGTCTCCGTGGCGGAGTCGCTTGGGTGCCATATCATGCGCTTTTGGGGCTGCTGCTTCTGCTTCTACTTCTTCAGGGGGGGGGGTGTTTTCACCCCATCCCAAATCCTGCCACCCTATCCTGGGGTTGCCCTTCCGCGCTGTGGACTCTTAACGACCTGGCACCCTAGGGTGCCGCTGCTGCCTTTGATGTTTTTACTTTCTGGACGTCCATTCTTGGGGAGGGGATTCCCACGCCACCCCTGTGTGTGCGCTTTCGTTTTTCAACATGGAGGCGATGCCCTCTGCCTGGTGTTCCTAGTCGCCCCCACCCCATTTTTACCTATTTTAGATATTGCCCCTTCTTTGCTCTGGGTGGGTGTGTTAAATCTTCCCCATCCCATAACCATAGTTTCTGTATCCTGACCCTGTATTCCTCTTCCCTGATGCCTCTTGTGACCGCTCCCCCCCCCTCAAAATTCTTCTGATTCCCACCCCCTTTTCTGTCCCCTTTTGGGGGAGATGGGGCATACACCCCCAGCCTTTATTGCGGCTTCTCCTTGCTGCTGTCAATATTGAGCCATTGGCTATTGCATTAAAGCACTGTATTCAAATCAAGGCTGGATGGATTCTCTCCCTTTGCAGAAAATACTTTTTGCCCTTGCCCATTCTCCTCCTTCGGTCCTCTCCTACATGCTGTGCCTTTTTTTGGGGGGGGGGGTTCAGGGCAGCCCCATGGATATTTCCCATCATCCCTGACCTGTGGCTGCAAGGGCTGATGGGAGATAAGAGTCCCAGTCTCCCCTTCGCTACAGGAAGATGACAGTTACTGCCTAGGGAAACTGGAATGGCAATGGCTCTTGCTTGCAGTCCGGTGGACTTTGCTCCTGCCATTGATGTTGTTTGTCTGTGTGTATGTGTGTTCTGGGTTAGGCTTGATGGAATCTGGTAGCACTGAACCCAGTCACCCTTACTTTTCAGAAGCTTCACAAGCTTCTGGGTTTCACAGCAGTCTTCAGCAGAGTGCTGGCTTCATCCCTAGGCAAAAAATGGGGAGTTAAGAACCGATGTTGCTGTTGAGGGTCTCAAAACAGCCTTCTGTGGATTTACGAATTGCAGCGCTATTGGTTTTTATCTCCATGCTGATCAATCTTATCTTGTGTTTACTTCCAGCCTGCTTGTGTGAATGCTGATGACCGGATCCTGTGCCGCTGAGGGCCAGTCTGGCCTGCGGAACGTCCTTGGAAGACATGGCTTTCCTGTTGCTCCTCCAATGGCAGGGGAAGGAATTCTCTCCTCTCCCAACGGACTAGGTTCCAGTGGACTTAGACAGAGAGACTGCAAAGGACATTTTTACCGGAGGTGAAGGAGAGTTGAAACCAACAGCCTCTGCCCCACTTTCCCCGTGTCGAGAGGGTGCCACGTGGGTGTCTCTTAGCGAGAAAGAGGAACCAGCGCCGGTGAACTCAAACTGAACTCAAAAGCAGCACCCTCTATGGAAGGGGTTTAATGCTTAAAACAGGCAGTGCTTGTTCTTTAAGAAAAGAGAAAAGCAGCGTGTTGTAACTCTCTCCAAAATACTTCTCAGATTTCTGAGAATCATTCTTGTATTGTATATTACAATGATAATGTTTCCCCCCTGAGAATATTGTTCTACAATAGTTTGAGGTTTTTGTTATTAAAACAAATGCATATTGCGACAAATGGTCCTTTGGGGTCGTGTGGCTTTTATTGGGTGGAAGGGGATTTTGGGGTATAAATTAGGCCAGTTGTTATCTGGGAAGAGGTGTTTGGAAGACCATACAAATCACCACCCTCTCTGGGGAAAAGAAAAACCAGGAGCCAACGTCCCCCTCAAATTCTGAATCCTCCTCACACATTCTTCGTAAATCTTAACAGCCCTACATAGTTGTTGTCGTTTAGTCGTGTCTGACTCTTCCTGACCCCCTGGACCAGAGCACGCCAAGCACCCCTGTCCTCCACTGCCTCCCGCAGTTTGGCCAGACGCATGTTTGTAGTTTCGAGAACACTGTACAACCATCTCATCCTCTGTCTTCCCCTTCTCCTTGTGCCCTCCATCTTTCCCAACATCAGGGTCTTTTCCAGGGAGTCTTCTCTTCCCATGAGGTGGCCAAAGTCTTGGAGCCTCAGCTTCAGGATCTGTCCTTCCAGTCAGCACTCAGGGCTGATTTCCTTCAGAATGGAGAGGTTTGATCTTCTTGCAGTCCATGGGACTCTCAAGAGTCTCCTCCAGGACCAGAATTCAAAAGCATCCATTCTTCAGCGTTCAGCCTTCTTGATGGTCCAGCTCTCACATCCATACATCACTACTGGGAAAACCATAGCGTTAACTATACGGACCCTGCATGGTCGGCCAACATTATTATCTGGCTCACAGGGGGAGGCAGGTCTACTTTCAGATCTCCTGGGAAAGTTACTAGAAACTTGCAGTCTGTAGCTTATGCAGCAACCTTTCCCAAGCGAGTCCCCTCCAGATGCTGTAGTTGACATAGAATCACATAGAATCATAAAGTTGTGGAGTTGGTAGTCCAGGCATGTTGAAAGTCCGTTTCGGGGGCCTAATCCGGCCCCCGTGGCAGTATATGTCCTGGGGTAAAATTGTAAAAAACCCCTCAATAACTTCAATCCTAAAAAAAGCTTTGGTCGGCCCTCACACATGTTCACTTCATCGAATCTGGCCCTCTTTAAAAAATTTGGGCACCCCTGATCTACAACATCATACCCTCCAGTCCACTTCCCATAGTCTCTGGCCATTGGGCTTGCTTGCTGGGGCTGATGGGAGTCCCAGCAGTAGAATCATAGAACTGGAAGGGGCCCTGAGGGTCATCTAGTCCAACCCCATGAATGCAGGAATTTTGTTGCCCAACTTGGGGTTTGGACCCACAACCCTGAGAATAAGAGTCTCGTGATCTACGACTGAGTTATCCCAGGGATGTGTTTGGTGGGCGCCACAAGGGCCAACTCGGCATTGCAGGGGGTTGGGCTAGATGACCTTCGGGGTGTCCCAACTCCACAGTTTTATGATTCTATGACCCTGTTTTGGAGTACAGCACAGCTCCTATCTGCTTGAACCAGTGGAAGCCTGATGGCAACAGCTTCTCTCCACAACTGGGGGCTGAGTGCTCTTCACTGCAGAGATGGGAGATGATTATTGGAGGAGTAGTTCCTACTTGCACAGCCTGAACTTGTGGGGGCCTGAATATCTGATGATTTCTTCCTCTTCTGACTGTGTGTGGGCGATCGGGGATCTATTGGTCTCCTTCCAGCCCTTCTCTGGAAATGCGTTATTGGTTTTGCAGGATACTTTTCCTGCAAAAAAAAAAAAAGCAGAGTGTGTCAGAAATGAGCAAGGATGCGAAAGTCTGCAAGCTTGTGCACGACCCCTGCAACATCGCACTGGGGATTCGACTAACCCAGCTTTCCCCAAACTGGTGCCCTCTACTTTTGGGTTACAACCCCAGATCAGCTCCAGTCAGCACAAGGTTGGGGAAGCCTGGGCTAGATTGAGGAACACATGGTAAATATCTTCTCTCTCTCTCTCTCTCTCTCTCTCTCTCTCTCTCTCTCTCTCTCTCTCTCTGTGTGTGTGTGTGTGTGTGTATACACAGAGGCAGATACAGTGGTACCTTGGGTTAAGTACTTAATTCGTTCTAGAGGTCCGTACTTAACCTGAAACTGTTCTTAACCTGAAGCACCACTTTAGCTAATGGGGCCTCCCCCTGCCACTGCGCCGCCAGAGCACGATTTCTGTTCTCATCCTGAAGCAAAGTTCTTAACCTGAAGCACTATTTTTGGGTTAGTGGAGTCTGTAACCTGAAGCGTATGTAACCTGAAGCGTATGTAACCCGAGGTACCACTGTAATAATAAAAAATACGCTTCTTTTTTTCCAAGGAGCTTAAGCTGAAATAATGATCTGGCTGCTTCTTGCAGCCCCACAAGCAACCTTTGGTAAGGCTTCTAGGTGACCTCTGAAGTTATCTTCCCACCAGGTTTGGTGGCTTCCTTTTTATTCCCATTTCACAGACTGGAGAACTGAGGCCAAAGGAATAGCCCTGTACAGTGGAAGCCATGCAGCTTTTACGGAAACAGGATGGGAGAGCGTTTTGCCTGGGCGGGTGAGTAATGCCACTGCTGTGGGCGGGGTTGAAGCACAGCTTTGCCAGTTTTTTGTGTGACAGAAGAGAGAATGAGGCTGGCCTAACATAGCTAGCGAGTGACTCCCTAGTGCCTGAAGCAATTGCAGGGAGCACAGCTGAAAGAGTGAAAAGCTGCGTCACGCATAAATTGAGCTTGAGGCTGGGTGCCGGAATGCGGTAGGAGTGTCCTTGACCGTGTGCAGAGTGCACAACATTTGAGTAATAGCTGGGAGCAGCGCTGCTGAGCCAAGAGAGGTTTCTGCTCTTGAAATTTCCCTCTTTACAGAAATCCCCATCGAATTTGGCCATTTTGCACTCTGAGACTGATTTCAGCCCCAACTGGCGGGGCAAATCCTGCCTTCTTGGAGTTAAAAGAGGAGGTACACAAAAGTCCTTCCAAAAACCATGCTGCTCCAGGTGAGGCAAAGCTTTTCCAATAGATAAGTAAAGGTAAAGGGACCCCTGACCATTAGGTCCAGTCGTGGCTGACTCTGGGGTTGCGGCGCTCATCTCGCTTTACTGGCCGAGGGAGCCGGCGTACAGCTTCCGGGTCATGTGGCCAGCAGGACTAAGCCGCTTCTGGCGAACCAGAGCAGCACATGGAAACTCCGTTTACCTTCCCGCTGGAGGGAAGTAGACCTATTGATCTACTTGCACTGTGACGTGTTTTCGAACTGCTAGGTTGGCTGGAGCAGGGACCAAGCAACAGGAGCTCATCCCGTCACGGGGATTCGAACCACCGACCTTCTGATCAGTAAGTCCTAGGCTCTGTGGTTTAACCCAAAGCGCCACCCGCATCCCTTTTCCAATAGATACCTGCATGTAAAAAAGCAGAACAGTGAAAGTTGCCAACTTCTCCATGATTGCTGCTAGTTTATTGTATGCAGTGAGATATTTCTGCAAGAATTCCATGCGATTCCTCCTTGCGCAGTAGTCCCAGGAAGAGGGAGCCTACCAGCTGATCTTACCTGTATGTAAGCTAGGGCTGCTTTTTGGCACTTGGATTCCTTCTCGAAAATTGCCAAAATCTGTCCCAGGCCCAGCTCAGAGGACTGGACAAATGTATGTGGCACAAGATGGGCACCTTGCAGCCTTTGAGATGATGTCGGGCTCCTCTCAGCCCAGCCAGCATGGCCAAACCCTGTGCATGATGGGAGCTGCAATCCATCCCCAACTCCTCCATCCCAAACCCCTAAGGCTTCTCCCAAAGCTTCATGGGGATTGTAGTCTGTTTTAGAAGCTCCCGCCAGCATCCCTCGCAGCGAGAGGGAAGCTGTGGGCCGAGCAAGCGGCTGTTGGCCTTGATGGATCCAACTTCCCAAGGAGATTGCAAGCAGAACCTCCTCTTGGCTTCCTGCCCTCACATCTGCCAGGCGGTATCTGCAGCTGTTTGGCCCGTGGCAGATTTGTGACTAAGCTGCACTGGCAATCCTGTTTGGGAACAGAGCTAAGTCATCAATAACTTTGGAAAAGGAAGGACTGATGTTGCATCCCTCACCACGCCCAGAACTTAAGGAGAACCCAGCGGATGCATCCGGCCGGTACCCCTCAAGTCTAGCATCCCCCAGGCCAGATCCCCTAGTGAAAAACCTTCAAACAGGACCTGAGGACAAGATCCCTCTGTCCGTGTTTGAAAAAGAAAAGGTTCTGACCTCCTTTTACTCCTTTGCCTAGTCCTCAGACCTTAGCTGGCACAAAAGAGTCTTTGAGAAAGAGTATTCTTGCAGAGTATTGCTGCTTTTATTCTTAAAAAGTCTTCTTCTCCAACCATGACCGACAGCTTTTACACACATCAAACGCAACCAGCTTTCTACCATCCAACCAACGCACCACCAAACGCAACCATTGACCACTCTATATTGTTGTTGTTGTATAGTCGTTAAGTCGTGTCCGACTCTTCGTGACCCCCTGGACCAGAGCACGCCAGGCACTCCTGTCTTCCACTGCCTCCCACAGTTTGGTCAAACTCATGCTGGTAGCTTCAAGAACACTGTCCCACCAACTCATCCTCTGTCGCCCCCTTCTCCTTGTGCCCTCCATCTTTCCCAACATCAGGGTCTTTTCCAGGGAGTCTTCTCTTCTCCTGAGGTGGCCAGAGTCTTGGGCCTCAGCTTCAGGATCTGTCCTTCCAGTGAGCACTCAGGGCTGATTTCCTTAAGAATGGAGAGCTTTGATCTTCTTGCAGTCCATGGGACTCTCAAGAGTCTCCTCCAGCACCATCATTCAAAAGCACCCATTCTTTGGCAATCAGCCTTCTTTATGGTCCAGCTCTTACTTCCATACATCACTACTGGGAAAACCATAGCTTTAACTATACGGACCTTTGTTGGCAAGGTGATGTCTCTGCTTTTTAAGATGCTGTCTAGGTTTGTCATTGCTTTTCTCCCAACCTCAGACCTTAATTGGCACAAAAGAGTCTTTGAGAAAGAGTATTCTTGCAGAGTCTTCTTAAAAAGTCTTCTTCTCCAACCACGATCAACAGCTTTTACACACACCAAACGCAACCAGCTTTCTACCATCCAACCCGCCCACCACCAAATGCAACCATTGACCACTCTATATATACAGGTAGAATTTGGTGAAAAGTTGCATGAGCCATTGTAGGCCGCTGACTCATGCTGACTTAGTTCTTTTAGCATTAAAGAAACAGCGGCCAATGTTTAGCCATCACACCCTCTCCCCTCCCGCGGTTTCCAGCATCTGATATTGAGAAGCAATGCTTCCTCTGGTCTCAGCTGTGGGAAGCATAGTCACAATGGCTAGTAGCTACTGACAGCTGTTTCCTCCATGAATTCATCAAACTTTCTTTTAAAGACACCCAGGTTGGTGGGCATCACCAATCCCAAACATGACATCATCTGAAGTTTGTCTAGCCTTAATGAATCCTGCCTTGTAAGAAGGTAAAATCCTATTGGGAAATGATATACAATGAATTGAAGAAACTGTTAAAAATAACTTTTGTAAAAAAAAACCCAGAAGCCTTTTTATTATTAGGTATTTTAGGTCAAGACATACCAAAAGAAATGAGGACTTTATTTATGTATGCCACTAGAGCAGCAAGAATGTTGATTGCACAAAATTGGAAGCCTGGAGAAATACCAACTAAAGAACAATGGGAAGAGAAGTTGATGAACTATGCAGAACTGGCAAAAATGACAGACAGACTAAGAGAAAAAGACAACAGAGACTTTGAAAAACATTGGGAACCATTCATATTATATTTGCAGAAACAAAGAAAGGCAACAGACTTGATGGCAGGATTTAAATAAACATCCACATCATTAGCATCAGAAAATATTTAGAAGATAGTGACATAGGATGGTGTATTTACTTTTATTTTTATGTTTTTAGGTTTGATGTTATGTTATTAATAACTTTTTCTGTTGAGAGATAGCAAAGTGGGTGAAAATAGAAAAAAAACAGAAACGCAAGTTGAGGGAAGTCTTGGAGGGGAGGGAGGGAGGAATATATAGTAAACATTAAGAATTTGAGATGTATGTAATGAATGAAAAAGAAAAATTAATTAATTTTTTTTTTAAAAAAATGAATCCTGCTTCGTCCCTCATTGTTTTTGGCGACCTCACTTGTTGCTGTTCTTAACCTGAACACTGTTCTTAACCTGAAGTACCACTTTAGCTAATGGGGCCTCCCGCTGCCGCCGCCGCACAATTTTTGTTCTCATCCTGAAGCAAAGTTCTTAACCCGAGGTACTATTTCTGGGTTAGCAGAGTCTGTAACCTGAAGTGTCTGTAACCTGAAGCATCTGTAACCCAAAGTACCACTGTAAGGTAAAGGTAAAGGGACCCCTAACAATTAGGTCCAGTCGTGGCCGACTCTGGGGTTGCGGCGCTCATCTCGCTTTACTGGCCGAGGGAGCCGGCGTACAGCTTCCGGGTTATGTGGCCAGCATGACTAAGCCGCTTCTGGCGAGCCAGAGCAGCGCATGGAAACGCTGTTGACCACCCCACCAGAGTGGTACCTATTTATCTACCTGCACTTTGATGTGCTTTTGAATGGCTAGGTGGGCAGGAGCAGGGACCGAGCAACGGGAGCTCACCCCGTCGCGGGGATTCAAACCGCCGACCTTCCGATCGGCAAGTCCTAGGCTCTGTGGTTTAACCCACAGTGCCACCCACGTCCCATTAGTTACCACCGTACACCCATGCAAAAAAACAAGCAAGCAAACAGAAACCTCAAGTCTGGGGGTCTCTGTAGTTCTGGTAAGGTGCAAGACAAATGATCTTTAAAATGAATCCCTATTTTTTAACGCAATGTAATCATGAATGTATCCAAATTTGACTGAGCATCTTTTCCCCATCCCCCTTGAAATGGCACCCCTGCTGGCCCAGGCGGTGGGATACAGGCTATTGAGGGGGGGGTGATGGTATGCGCTCTGTAGCATAGCTGCTATGCGCTGATTCCCTTTCTTTTTCTTTCTTTCTCTCTCTCTCTCTGCTGGCTTCCACCCAGCCCATCTGGAGCCTGGCTTGGCCTGCCTGTTTGTTAATGTTTCAATCAGCTGTACGCTGTGGTATGTGCACGTTATTTAACCTGAACTTCCCCAGGTGTACGAAGGCGCCGCTCTGTCTGAGGCGCCGAGCCCTTCCCAGGCTGCCTCACCTCCCTTTGGCACCAAACAGTTATACAAACACGCCTCCCCCAGCACACTCGCGCTGACGCACACACAGCCGCGCATAGAGACAGCTGCCTTGTGTGGCTCATGAAATTCCCTCCCTGCCCACAGCTGCAGCCGGGCCCTGAGAACAGTTTGCCTTGCACAAGAGGGAAAGTTTGTGGGGGGGTGGGGGGAGAGCAGGGAAAGGGAGGGGGGAAGGATACAGTGTGCGCATGCACACACACACACATTCCCGCACACTTCCTTTTAACTTCTGCCTGGAAAATAATTAGATTAAACCCTTCTGAGCCAGGCTGATTTGGACTGCTCTTGCGTGCATCCAGGGGTCCGCGCATTTGACCCGAAGAACATCACAAGAGCCTGGTTGCAGGATCAGGCCCATCTAAGGCCAGCGCCCTGTTCCCACAGTGGCCAGACGGATGCTTGTGGGAAACCAGTAAGCAGGATTAGAGCATGAGATTGAAGAAGGGTTTTTTCCCCCCAATCTGTCCTGAATCTTACAATATTCAGCTTCGTTGGATGAGAACGAGGTCTAGTGTTTAGCAGGGAGGGAGAAAATAATTGGGCAAAATAAATCCTGGCTATGCAGTGGCGTAGCGTGGGGAGTGCCAGGGGTGCCGGCCGCACCGGGCGCAACATTGGGGGGGCGCGTTTGGCCGGCCCTCCTCGAGGAAGCAGGAACCCCACTGTCCTCGGACTTCCTCCGAAGCCTGGCGGTGGGGCGGAGAGACCTTCTCCCCGCGCCAGCCTTCGGATGGCTGCTCCGAAGCCTGGTGGTGGGGCGGAGAGACCTTCTCCCTGCACCAGCCTTCAGAAGGCTGCTCCGAAGCCTGGCGGTGGGGCGGAGAGACCTTCTCCCCGCGCCAGCCTTCGGAAGGCTGCTCCGAAGCCTGGCGGTGGGGCGGAGAGACCTTCTCCCCGCACCAGCCTTCGGAAGGCTGCTCCGAAGCCTGGCGGTGGGGCGGAGAGACCTTCTCCCCGCGCCAGCCTTCGGAAGGCTGCTCCGAAGCCTGGCGGTGGGGCGGAGAGACCTTCTCCCTGCGCCAGCCTTCGGATGGCTGTCCTGAAGACTTGTGGTGGGAGCAGTGGCGTAGCGTGGGGGGTGCAGGGGGGCCTGCTGCACCTGGCGCAACATCTGGGGGGGGCGCGGAAGAGATTCGAGTGCTAAAATCCACGGGTTAGGGGGCGCAAATTACTTGCCTTGCCCCGGGTGCTGAGAACCCACGCTACGCCACTGTGGCTATGTCCATGTTGTGAACCGCCCTGAAATCTACAGGAATAGGGCGGTATGCAAATTTAATAAGTATAATGATGCTGATTATTTCCATCCATGTGCACTGAAAACGCACATCTATTTTATGCTTAGAAATGGACGAAAGCTGCAGTACTGACTGAAGAAGACTGATGGAAGAAGGAGTATGTAGAAGTGGTTAAATTAAGAATAAGAATAAGAAATCAGGAAGAAAATAATTTTAACAGAGAACGGGGAATTTTTTTTTGAAAACGATTTAAAACGTTAGCAGGATTAGAATAAATTGAGCTGTTAAGGTATCATTGGAAGGGGAAATCTGAAAAGAAAATCAATAAGGAATAATTTGGATGTAAGGGGAAAAAATGGAATCAACCACAGGAGGGGGGAAAGGAAAGTCGACCTAATTTGTCTGTTTTATGGGGGGGTTAATTTAAAAAATCATATGTTTGTGGTGAAATTGAAAATGATAAATAATACTTCAATAATATAATATAATATAATATAATATAATATAATATAATATAATATAATATAATATAATATAATATAATATAATATAATACAATACAATACAATACAATACAATACAATACAATACAATACAACCTCCAATCCAAGCTAATTGCACTGTGATCAGATACACAACATACATCAATATCAGTCTTGAATTTGATGGTACAAGGACACTGATATTAAGAAAAAAAATCCAACCTAAAACCATTTTCACGTACTTGACTATAAAACGTAAATTCCCTTTCATCAGGGTGCCTTAAGCAACCAGATCCAACTCTTGCATGTACTTTTTGAGAGTTTCTCTAACGAATGAAAGTTTTTAAAAAGGAGGGAAAAAACAAGAAAACACACATCTACTTTAGAGCGGGTGAAAAGAAAGGAACGGTGCCCACGAACTAAGGTGTTGAAGAGCAAAATCAGAGAGTGTGTGTTGGTGGAAGAAGGGCAGGGGAGACTGGTTTGAAACCAGCCTGGCGGCAATTCTGAGAAGCAGCCCTGGGCCAGGTCTGCTGCAGCTGGCTTCCCGCAAGGCCTCTTGCCGTGCCCTCTTGCCCAACCGCCCAGCTGGCTTGCCGGAAGCGAAGGGTGCTGTTTTGTGAGAATTGCAAGAGGTCTCCCGTTTGAGTCCCGGGTTCAGGCGGGTTTAGCTCTCTGCAGGCTGCACCCACCTCAGCTGGGGGGCAAGGGGCATAGGAGGGTGTCGAGGCGGAGGAGGTCCAGGCGGGTGGCCCTGCTTGCTCACAAACTTTGCCCTCCTCCCCATCGCCCTGTAGAGGGAGGAGAAGGACGAGGCTCCTTTCCCCGCAGGGAGGGTTGCGCTTCTGAGCAGCAGCGCATTGCATCAATGGGGCTTGTGCAACAGCCCAGCTGCAGGCGAGCCTCACAGGGCAGTAAACACTCAGAGCAGAGGGCATCAGGGCAGGCAGCCAAGCCCAGCTCCGGCGCATCCTGTTCAGGGTGACTCAGCCGGCTGCCTCCGCCTTCCTCCCAGGGCCCACGGTGCAACTCGCAGGGAGCCGGAGACAGGGAGAAGCGCCTTCAAAAAGAATATCTCAGAGATGGGAGGCAGAGGGAGGTTAGCAGGATCTGCTCCCTGGCACAGGGGCAAACTCTCTGCACGAAGAATCTCTCTCTCTCTCTGCCTCAGTCTCCTGTCTGCAAAATGGGCGTAATAACCAGACCTACATTTAGGGACCCCTGGAGCTTGAACTGATATGGGGGACCTTTTGCAACCAGCAGCAAGGTCTGAGTAACCACTGGTATAGAATAAGACCACTGAAAAAAAGTAAAATTCTTCCTTGAGGTTGTTCCATTTCAGATCACACACACACACACACACACACACACACACACACACACACTTCATTTTATAACACAAATAAAGAACACACACACACACAAAAAACAATACGAACAAATTGACATATCCTTATTTTTCTAAACATTGTTAATCGGGCTTCCCCAGGTCCCACCTATCTGAATTTCATTTTACTTCATCTTTAGCAGTTTACATATATCATAGTTTCTAACCATCTTTTTTTTTTAATCACACTTAAAATAACTTCACATTTTATCACTTACAAATAATACTATTTTAAAATGCACTATCTTCTACTTCTAACCCTACAGCCTATATCCCCTTCCAAAGCTATTCTAGGATTTAAATATTAACATATTTTTTTTCAAATATTTTAAAAACTTTTTCCAATCTTCTTCCACCGTCTCTTCTCTCTGGTCTCGGAGTCTCCCGGTCAGTTCTGCAAGTTCCATATAGTCCATCATCTTCATCTGCCATTCTTCGACAGTTGTTAAATCTTGTTTCTTCCAATTCTTCCCTAGCAATATTCTCACAGCTGTTGTGGCATGCAGAAAAAAGTAACACCCTTTTTGGGGATTTCACCCCCCACTATACCAAGTAAAAAGGCTTCTGTTTTTTTAATAAATGTGTTTTTCAACACCTTTTTCAATTCATTATAAATCCTTTCCCAGAAGTCTTTTACGTTGGGGCACATCCACCACATGTGATAAAAGGTTCCTTCTTTTTCCTTACACTTCCAGCATTTATTATCATGAGTATGATAATAATATATATAAAATTAACTACTACATCTCAGATTTTGAGTACAGTTTCTGTACTGGATTATCTCACACATCAAAGTCCCTGGTGTGAATGACAGTTTCCGATGTCTTACAGTTTTCTTCCCTATGCCTTACAGTTTTCAAGTTATTTGAGGAGGGGGGAGTTTGAAAATTTGGGAAATGCTCTACGGATGCCTGATGCGTCGTAGAATGATTTGAGTCGGGCAACTCATGTTGGGTCTAGTGGACCCCAAAATTTTAAGCAATGTGGACTGAAAGTCACTTGTTGGGTCCATTCAGGATTAGGAGCCCTGAAGCTTAAGTTTAATTAGTTTCATGGTAGATCCGTCCCTAATGATACCACCGTCTCACCTCGCAGGGCTGTTGTAAACAGTGTATATGAATAGCTTATACTGCGATAATTTTGCATAGGTCTGAAATGCCTGACTTGCTCTCCCATCAAAGCCTCTTGGTGTTTCACAAATCATTTTAACATATGCCTGCAAAGACGTCCAAAAGATGATTCAGTCAAAATGACATGGATGTCCCTGCTGCAGGGAACAAGGGAGTGGAAGAGCTCTGTGGTAGATCATCTGCTTTGCCTGCAGAAGGTCTTGGATTCAGTCCTTGGAGCTGTTTCTGAAACCCTGGAGAGCCACTGCCAGCCAGTGTTGGCACTATTGAACTGGATGGACCAATGAACTCACACCGAGTCAGTTCATTGGTCCATCTCTTAGCCTGGCCTACCTCACAGGGTCGTTGAGCTGCTGAGAGAGAGAGAGAGAGAGAGAGAGAGAGAGAGAGAGAGAGAGAGAGAGAGCGAGCTCAGGTGGTAGATCTCAGGGTTGTGGGTTCGAGTCCCACGTCTGGCAAAAGATTCCTGCATTGCAGGGGTTAAACTGGATGAGCCTTGGTTGTCCCTTTGAATTCTACAATTCTACAATTCCATTCTATGAAAGGATCAGCACCAAAACTTCCCCTGTGTTGCTGAGTCTGCCATGTCTTTTTTTTTAAAAAAAATGACTTTAGAAAATTATACAGACAGCAAAACGAAGAAGCCTAAACAGCAACAACAACAACAACAACAACAACAACAACAAATTTATTATTTATACCCCACCCATCTGGCTGGGCTTCCCCAGCCACTCTGGGCGGCTTCCAAAAAAATATTAAAATACTGTAATACATCAAACATTAAAAGCTTCCCTAAACAGGGCTGCCTTCAGATCTCTTCTAAAAGTCTGGTAGTTGTTCTTCTCTTTGACATCTGGTGGGAGGGCGTTCCACAGGGCGGGGGCCACCACCGAGAAGACCCTCTGCCTGGTTCCCTGTAACTTCGCTTCTCGCAGGGAGGGAACAGCCAGAAGGCCCATCGGCGCTGGACCTTAGTGTCCGGGCTGAACAATGGGGGTGGAGACGCTCCTTCAGGTATACTGGACCGTGGCCTTCTACCGATAAGAAATAACTATTACAATAATGAAAATGCTAAAAACACATTTACTTCCCCTTTTGAACTTCTGGTTACAATATATTACTATTCTATAAGAATCTAATATATCCTTTGCTGTCCCATATATTATTTCATTTCCCAAATTCAACCTAACCCTCCCCTCCTCCCCACTGCTTCCCTTCACCTGTGTGAGATCTTCCCATCATAATATATTTTTTCTAGTTGCTTTAACCAAATAGAACAACATGAAAACTGTTAAATTATAATTATTTCTTTTGTCCTTACACGCTTAACAATTGCCCATTAAGAGTTCTACTTTAACACAATATTTCTTCATGCATTCCCATTCTGTGTAGAATTTTTGATTGATGCAGAATGGCAAGTTAAGGTTTGTAAGTTTGCCGAGATGGCAAAAATGACTGAGTCTGCCATTTTCTTGCAGCAGAAATATCAACCTAGATTCTGCTTCAGGGATGGGAATCCTTCTTCTGACTGAGAGCCACATTCTCTTCTGGGCGCTTTTACTCTTACACAAGAGTAAGGGAGAGGCAAAAACACTCCAGGAATGTGAGAGGCATATCTGAAGAGGGGTGTGGTCTGGGAAGGATGTGCAAACTTGGGGTACAGTCCCGAGTGGCCCAAATTTGCTCACCCCTCTTCTACCCCATGAAACTGCCACCCGATCCTCACAATTTTTGGTGGTTTTGGTAAATCAAAACAACAACAAACTTCTTGTTACTCGAAACATATTCAATAAACATACAAGACATAAGAGGCTGTACGTTTGAATAAATAAAGTATACTATAAAGGTAAAGGGACCCCTGACCATTAGGTCCAGTTGTGACCGACTCTGGAGTTGCGGCGCTCATCTCGCTTTACTGGCCGAGGGAGCCGGCGTACAGCTTCCGGGTCATGTGGCCAGCATGACTAAGCCGCTTCTGGCAAACCAGAGCAGCGCACGGAAACGCCGTTTACCTTCCCGCTGGAGCGGTACCTATTTATCTACTACTAGGTGGACAGGAGCAGGGACTGAGCAATGGGAGCTCACCCGGTTGCGGGGATTCGAACCGCCGACCTTCTGATCGGCAAGTCCTAGGCTCTGTGGTTTAACCCACAACGCCACCCGCGTCCCCCGAAAAGTATACTATACATTGTATTAAATTGTAGATTTCAACAGCAGCTACTACTATGCTATAAGATCCACTGTCCTGTGATATCATATATGCGTTTGTACTACTGATGAAGCCCAGGATGGCGAAACAAGGCTAATATTCCAGAAATCCTTGTCTTAGACTCTGTGGAACTTTAACAATTTTTCGTGTGGATTGTTGGACTCTATGAACAGAGAGGTGGAATGGACACTTACACATATATGGACCTTATGCATGAACTGATTGGAGAATGAACTGAAAAAAGTCTTCTACTTTTTTCGTCGAACTTTGTGAGCTACTTCTGCTGAAATCTACAATTTAATACAATGAATAGTATACTTTATTTATTCAAATGTACAGCCGGTTACGTCTTGTGGGTTTTGGTAAAGCTGCTAAAATGCAACCAGTTGTCCGAAGAGACCTTTTTGCTGTTTCCTCAAAATCTGACCCTGCCAAACAGGGATGGTGAGACAGTCAGTGGCAAACATGCTGGCTCTGGGTTCAAATGCTGCCGCCCCCACTCTCTGACGTTATTCAGGCAGTGACATCAGTGAGGCTTGCGCAACTTTTCCAGGAGATGCTGAGATCCCATGAAGCAGTTCCTGCAACGGCTGAGAGGTGGGGGGGAATCCCCGAAGCATGCCCATTCTCCAGAAATCAGGGCCCCAAGTCTTGACGTAGGGAGGGAAGGAAGGCGAGACTTGAGGGTTCAAGAGGAACTGAGCCGCCCTGTTTGGGGATCCAGCTGAGAAAACGCTTTTGCCCATGGCCCAAAGCATTTCGGTGTCTGAAGCGGAAGCTTAAACGACTCTCACAGAGCAGTAAATCATAGAACTGTAGAGTTGGAAGGGCTCCCCAAAGATCATCTAGCCCAACCCCACGCAATGCAGGGATCTCTCACCGAACGTGGAGCTCGAGCCCACAGCCCTGAGATCAATTATTTTTGTTTTACAGCATTTATTTATTTCACAACATTTATACACCGCTCAGTTGCTAATAAGAAGTACCTCGAAGTGGTTTACAAAATGACAAAACCATAAAATCGGAAGAATAATGAAGCGTTAAAATCGAAATGTGGAAAATATGGAAACGACGAGGAGAAGCAGGACTAAAATGTGGAGATCGGCTTCAGAGATCCAGACTGTGGGGAGCTTCGGAAAATTAATAAATATAATTTGGACTATAATTTGGTCTTTTTTATTTTAGTGTTTTTTAAATTTTAATTGAAGTATTATGATTAGATATATTAATTGGATGTTTTTTTTATTGGGAAATTAATAAAAATGATTTAAGTGGTGGAGTGATGGAAATGGAAAAGCATTAAAACATACACAAAGTTAAAATACTAACACACACACACACACACACACACGTAACACTAGGAAGAACTTTCTGACAGTGGGAGCTGTGGAATGGACTCCCTTGGAAGATGGTGGACTCTCCTTCCTCCCTCCAAGGCGCAAAAGGCGACCTACGTGGTTCTTCTCCTCTTCCTTTAATCCCCACAACAATCCTGTGAGGTTGGCGAGTGGGGATTCGAACCCTGGTCTCAGTGACAGTTCCACAGCTGAGTGGGGATTCGAACCCTGGTCTCCCAGGTCCTAGTCCGACACTCTAACCACTGCACCACGCTAGGGCTTGCTAAGATATAATTCTGTTCCACCTTAAAAGGGTACAGGCATGACTGTTGCGTGTCACATGCCTGTTTACTTCCAGCACAGTCTGCTGGGAACTTCCGTTTGTATATAGCTTTTGTGTTACTGCTGTTTTGCTGGAGACGAAGGGAAGCAGACATGTTTTCCTCTGTTCCTGAACTATGCTGAAGAAAATGCTGTACATTATGCTTGCACACTTCTCTGTCCCCCTCTTCTGCTGTGAGAAGATTTACACGCTCTGCTGGCAGAGCGTGCATGGGTCTCTAAACGTATCTGAGGCTCATGTCACTGTTTGATGCTGTTCCAAGGGAGATCGGCTGCCAGCCGGTGGCTGGAGCCAACTGGGGGCCTGCCTGATGCCTGCCTGATGCCCCCGTCTTCCCGGCAGTATCCCAACAGGGCTGCCACAGATACTGGCAGACACTAAGTAGGGCAGGGGGTGAGGCTGAGCCTGCGGCTGGTTGTGGGTGGGTGATGCCAGGAAGGGTGCCACACAGACTTCCCCCGTGGCCTCTCCTCTTGTGCAATGCCAGGACTCAGCTCACCAAATGGGCTCCTTCGCTTGTCGAGTGGGCTAATAATAATAATAATAATAATAATAATAATAATAATAATAATTTTATTATTTATACCCCACCCACCTGGCTACACAGTTCAAGAGTGCTGAGAAAAGCTGCTCCCGGAAGTTTTTTGTTCTAGAAGACTTTATTGGTCAAGATATGATAATACTGTACAACCAATATTCTTTTATTTTAATGTTAACTCTTCTTTGCTTTTTATTTTTATTCTTGTTATTCCTTTTTCATTTTCATTTTTGTGTGAAATTTTGTTGCAACTATTTGTAATGTATTTGTATGATAGTATTTTAAATCAATAAAGATATATTCTAAAATATATAAAAAGAGGGAGAAGCTGCTCCCGACTATTATTTGTATCATGGTGTTTACCTACTTAGAGACTTTGTACCCAGCCCTTAATCCAAAATGGGTTCCAAAATTAAAAAGAGGCCGTCCTTGCCCACGCGCACACACACAATCCATAAGACACGACACAAAAGGGAAATCGGATGAGGAGAGAAGAGCAAAGTCAGACACCGGTTCTTAAAATTAAAGAATGGTTCTTATAATGATGACCATCTGGAATGGGAATAATAAATTAAGTACTTACTGAGTTGATTATTATGATTATTTAGTTAACATATTTTAAATTTTACACAGTCAAATTCATTCTATGCCATATTTGTGCATAAGCAGTTTTGCACAGTTCAGTCCTTTCCATTTATACACAAAGAATTACCGTATTTTTCGCTCTATAAGATGCACCAGACCACAAGACGCACCTAGTTTTTGGAGGAGGAAAACAAGAAAAAAAATATTCTGAATCTCAGAAGCCAGAACAGCAAGCGGGATCGCTGCGCAGTGAAAGCAGCAATCCCTCTCGCTGTTCTGGCTTCTGGGATAGCTGCGCAGCCTGCATTCGCTCCATAAGACGCACACACATTTCCCCTTACTTTTTAGGAGGGAAAAAGTGAGTCTTATGGAGCAAAAAATATGGTAATTGAATTCAGATCAGCATATGCTACACTAAGTATTTCCCCCATGTTAAGATACATTTCTAAAACGTTTCATCTCTCTCCCAAGACCACATCAGTCTTCAATGTATCTTGCATTTGTTCATTGCACAGAGTAGGATTCGATCAACTGGTTTCACGTCTTTCTTGGCAACCCTCACCAGTTGGAATCTGGACCCTTGGGAGTTGTGCGGCAGGCAGTAGTTCAACCGGTGAAGCTCTCTTCAACTCTGGGCTCCCTGGATAAAGAAAAATAACTCCTGTTGAACTCCTGACTGTCACACACAACTGTTAAAGGCCAAGAAGACTGTTAAAGGCTGAAGTTGGGTATCTCCATGTCCCTTCAAATCTATGATTCCTGCACTGCCGGGGTTTGGACTAGATGACCCCCGGGACCCTTCCAATGCTACAATCCTACAATTCTGCTGGAACAAGGTCGTGGTGGGATTCTGCTGCCCTCTGGTGTCCCAAGGCTTGCATTGCTCGCACTTGTTGATGGGAGCACTAGGCTGGGGAAGGGTTAACGCCAAGCCCCTTGGGAGGCCTGGAAGCGCTTTAATTGCTGCTAATGAAAGCGAGCAGGTGATAATTAGTTAGGGACTCTGCTCCAGCCCTGGAGGTTAAAAGCAACAACAATCCTAATTAACACCAACAGAAAGACCTGTGCTGTCTGATAAACACACACCAGCATCGACACCAGAGGTGGCCCAGTGGATTTCTCTCTGGGGAAGGGGAGGGTGTCAGAGCAAACGCCCCCCCCCAAAACCAGTCTGAACCTGGACCAGGCATGGGGAACGTGTGGATCTCCAGATGTTGTTGGACTCCTCCCAGCTCTTCTTCGCCCTGGCAAACAGCATGAGCAGTGGCAAGGGATGATGGGAGTTGTAGTCTAAAGCTTCTGGATTGGAGCCCACACTTGTTTGTAGCTCCCCAAGACCCCAGTTTTTGCTGTTGGGGCAGTCAGGGTCTGTCTATCCAGGAAAATTGTGGATCCCATCAGATTGCTGTTGGGGTCTCTCAAGAAGGTTATCCTGGCATAATCTCCTGTCTCGGCCACGTCCACACTGGCTCGGTCATGGGCGCAGAATGGAAGAACCTCAAGGATGTGATCTACGGTGTAATAAACAAAAATCTGCCCTTATTCCCTTATGGGGGACACAAGAGCCCTTATAGAGTCCTTTGTAGGTTCTCCATCGGTCGGAGAAAATAACAGAGGCCAACCAGAGAATATTGAGAAGCAAAGCAGCTTGTAAGCCTGATCTTTATTGAACTGTTGCAACAGGGTGATCCCCTCACACGCAGAAAAGGAGGAGGACCCAGAACAAAGGTGTGCCTGCCCTTATATAGACATTTTAAATTGCCCGCCCTGGAGTCCAAGACCACCCCCCAGATACATCATACCTACAGCACAGAAGAGGCGGTCTACAACAGAAATCTGAGTGCGTTGTTTATCTCCTGTCGTGGTTTATCTCCTGTCTGGCAGGTTACCTGTTAATGCTCACTTGATTGGATGCCCTGGGGAGCCTGGCCAGTCTTTTGTAATGATAAATACTTAGTTCCTGAGCCAGGTCACAAGCTCACCCTATTCATACACAGACATACCCTTAAGACAGGATTTGTGAACAAAAAGACAATGGGGAGGCTTTTCCATTTTCCTTTGACCTTGCAGATAAATATTTGAGGTCAATGTGGGAGGGACAAAATGGTTTCAGGAGCTTTTCTGTGGGGTTTCAGACATGTGGTTTATATATGCAGTTATGAACATTTATTATATGTATAAGACCTTATATTTTTTATTTCAACAGGGAATTGGTTTCTGGCACCGGGCCTATTAAGAGAACAACTCTGTGCTCCAAAGATGTCTGCAAAGGACACATGAATGCTGGCAGCATCAACCGCACCGTGTGGGAATTCCTTGCAGATTCGAACCCTGCTCTCTCAGGTCCTAGTCCCACACTCGAACCACACCACACCACATTGACTCTTGTTTAAACACCTGAGGTTCCCACCAGAGAAGCCCCAAATATATGTGGATGTAGCTCAGCTGGTTAGAGTGTGGTGCTAATAATGCCAAGGTCACAGGTTCGATTCCCGTATGGGACAGCTGCATATTCTTGCATTGCACGGGGTTGCAATTCAAGAATGACCGCCGGGGTTCCTTCCAATTCTACAATTCGATGATTCTCTCCCTGCCCCCAAGACAGCAGGGCAAAACAGCATTTTGGAAAGTCGTTCCCCTGACATTTTAGACAAACTCTTCCTTGCTGCCATCATTTACGGTAAATATTTTTAACACTTGATTGCTGCCCAGAAGCCAATATTTGTAGTCTCCCCCCCCCCCATTTTAGTTCTTAAGTCAAATCTGAGCATAAAAGGTGATTCTTTCCACTTTGGCAACAAATGAACCTTTCAGGTATCAAAGAGACCTCACCTCTCTGCACAGGAATTCCCTTGCTACACAAAGGAGAAAGAGGAATAGGAATAAGGAGAAATATTATCTGTTCATTCCTAAACTGAATATATAAAGCCCGTCTTTCAATGAAATTGGCTTGTTGGTTATTACTGAAAGCTTTCCTTTTGTGTGTTAATTTTGTCACACGTGTTGTCTCCCAGATTTTTCTCAACCAGTTCCCTCTATCCTCATACAAGATTTTTAATTTTATTTTTTGTGGGGAAGCCTAATCTGGATCAGTTGCGCCCTCTGTGGGATTTCCCAGGTATGGCTGGTTCAGCCCATCAGCAGCTTCCAGCAAAAATAATGGGGCGGATGGGAATGGGACCCCAAAACATCTGTAGGGCAGCCTGTTGGTGAGACGGATCTCCATCAGCGAGCGAACATGACTGCTCTTGCAGTGGCCTAGCCAGCTGCAAGCCCAGAGTTAATGCTGGAAGATACTTTTCTTGATTCAGCTGGAGATCATTTCTCTCCTGCAACTTATTTCCAAACACTTGTCTCTATCAGGAGTGCAACACCTATGCACAGGTGTGACACCCTTGCACTCAGGATCCGTGTGCGCGGAGGCCTTTGAAGCCAGCTGGAATCGCACCAGTCAGCAATTTGGCAGCAGGGTGGGCCCTCTGCCTTCCGTCCCCTCCGTGCCAAACAGCTGCTTGGGGGGATCTCACTTTCTTCAAAGGCTGCCTGCAATTCAGTCGCAGCTGCTGAGCTAGAATGGCATGGAGAGAGGAAAACTCTTCTGCTCTTATGAGAGAACTCGTGGCCATCCAATGAACCTGAACATCATTGGAAGTTTCAGGACAGATAGACTTCGTCACGCAGCACAGAGTTAGCCTATGGAACTCCCCTCCACAGGAACAATAACGCCTATTTATTGATCTGCTTGTGCAAAGTTTAGCTGGAGGTTTGGCCATTACGGAGCCTTCATTCTGATTTGCTTGTGTGCTGCTTACCCAACTTTCTGATCATCATGTGTTCATCCCACTCTTTTTACTGCATTTCCCAACTGCAGAAAGTCCTTTAAAAAAAAAAGAAAAGGTGGATTTGTTGTGCCAAGGAAGAACAGTGCTTTAGCTCACCTCAGTTGTGCAATGCTCTTTAATCCCTTGGCAAAATACTGACAGTGTTTATTTATCCTGATTCCTCCTGATTTACTTGTGCAAAGCTTCCACAGCGGTTAAGCCGCACCATGCCTTTATTGAACATTCACTGTGAGTTGTTTATGGGACCCTTATAGGAAAAGGAGCATTCGACCTGATCTGATTGCAGCGTGTTTCCATTCTCCCAATTTTAAAAATGCATTTCCGCCCCCACCCCTTTCCAATTCACAAAAACACCTCTCTTTTCTCAAAATGGATTTGCTGTGCTGCAGCAACAGGTCTCTGTGCAAACTGAAAGTTCCAAGAAGTGAGAGGCTTTTAGGAATTGGTCTATAATGAACTTAAAAAAAATTTGAAATATACATTTCCCAAAAAGCCAGAAGCTTTTTTGTTAGGAATGGTTGGTAAACATATTAAAAAAGAAGATAAGATCTTGTTTCTATATGCCACGACGCTGCAAGAACTATGTTAGCACAAAATTGGAAATCAGAAGCAATACCCAACATAAGCGAGTGGCAGGTTAAAATGATAAATTATGCTGAGCTTGATAGAATATCAGGAAGATTAAGGGACCAAGACGAACAGAAATTTCATGATAATTGGAAGAAATATTTAATGTATATGGAATCTAAAGTTCAGGTGAGACTGGTGGGGTTGAAATAACTCTAGCAGCGGGAAAGGCCTATGTAAAAGAGTTAAAAAGTACGCGACTATATAATTTATTCGATACTTACCAAAGGAGTGGAGGGAAGTCCCAGGCTCAGTCGAGATTAACTTAGTTATGTACTTTATTTATGATTTGTGAAGTGGATATAATTTGTATAAGGTATGTGGTGGATTTTTTGTTTATGTTTTTCCTGTATATATGTGCAAATATGAATAAAAATTTATGAAAGAAAAAAAAAAGAAAGAAAGTTCCAAGATGTGCAAAAGAACATGAGAAGAGGCGACTAGGTCAGGCCAATGGTCCATCTATTCCAGCATCCTCTTCTCGCAGTGGCCAATCAGCTGCCTGCAGGAAACCCACGAATGAGACCTGAGCTCAAGAGGCCCCGCCCCTCCTGCGGTTTCCAGGCTATTCAGAAGCATTCCTGCCTCCAACTGAGGCCTTCTCCTCCATTGATTTGCCTAATCTTCTTTTAAAGCCATATAATATAATAATAATAATTTATTACTTATACCCCGCCCATCTGGCTGGGTTTCCCCAGCCACTGTGGGCGGCTTCCAACCGAATGTTAAAAACAATACAGTGTCAGACATTAAAAACTTCCCTAAACAGGGCCGCCTTCAGTTGTGCTTTAAAAGTAAAATAGTTGTTTATTGCCTTGACATCTGCTGGGAAGGCGTTCCACAGGGCGGGCGCCACTACCGAGAAGGCCCTCTGCCTGGTTCCCTGTAGCTTTGCTTCTTGCAGTGAGGGAACCGCCAGAAGGCCCTCGGAGCTGGACCTCAGTGTCCGGGCAGAACGATGGGGGTGGAGACACTCTTTCAGATATACTGGACCGAGGCTGTTTAGGGCTTTAAAGGTCAGCACCAGCACTTTGAATTGTGCTTGGAAATGTACTGGGAGCCAGTGTAGGTCTTTCAGGACCGGTGTTATATGGTCTCGGCGGCCACTCCCAGTCACCAGTCTGGCTGCCGCATTCTGGATTAATTGCAGTTTCCGAGTCACCTTCAAAGGTAGACCCACACAGAGCACATTGCTGTAGTCCAAGTGGGAGATAACTAGAGCCATCCAAGTTGGTGGTGATCACTGTCTCCTGTGGAAATGAGTCCCACAGTTTAACAATGCACTGGGTGAAGAAGGATTTTCTTTCATCTGTTTGGAATCTTCTGACATTCAGCTTGTGCCTGTCCACGTGTTCTAGTGTGATGTGAGAGACGGGGGAAGCTTTTCTCTACGCACTTTGCCATGCCTAAATTTACAAACTCTTAGGGTGGATCTTGACATATCAAAGAAGTGTTTCAGTTAACGCATTGTAAACTTCATATAGGGAAATCCCGTTGGTGAAAGACGGGACTCCACAGCTCCATCTGGTGCCACACTGTTATAACACACACAAAGTGTTTTTTCTTTACCAGTGTAGCGGAGTCCTTATTACGGCTTTGGTCCAGTATACGTGAAGGAGCATATCCACCCCCATCGTTCTGCCTGGACACTGAGGTCCAGCGCCAAGGGCCTTCTGGCGGTTCCCTCACTGCGAAAAGCCAAGCTACAGGGAATCAGGCAGAGAGCCTTCTCGGTGGTGGCGCCCGCCCTGTGGTACGTCCTCCCACCAAATGTCAAAGAGAACAGCTACCATACTTTTAGAAGACATCTGAAGGAAGCCCTCTTTAGAGAAGAATTTAATATTTAATAGACGATTGTATTTTAATATTCTGTTGGAAGCCACCCAGAGTGTCTGGGGAAACCCAGCCAGATGTGCAGGGTATAAATAAATAAATAAATATTATTATTATTATTATTATTATTATTATTATTATTATTACTACTACTACTACTACTACTACTACTACTCATTTTTACTCTGAGCTAAAAAGTCCCCACCGCTGTATCCTTTCTTCATAGGGGACTTACTCCACCCCCTTGATAATTTTGGTTACCTTTCTCTGAACCTTTTCCAACTCTAGAATATCCCTCTTGAAATGAGGCCACCAGAACCATCCACACAGGAGTCCAAATGTGGTTGCACCACAGACAGGCCATCTAGGGGGTTCCTAATCTCTAAACTCTGGTTTTGTGTTATTTTAGATGCTGCTATGATCTAGTGTTAACGTTGCTGTATTCTTCCACTGATGCTGCCCAGATAATATATTTTTTTCAGTACAGGAGATGAACCCGACTCGCCCCGATTTCCAATCCAGCATCTTCCCAACTTCACACGGCTTCATCCAAGGTCAAGGCCAGTTCAGGTCTGGGCGGAGGGAAGCTTTCATCTTCCTCCATCTCTCCTCCCGCCCTTCACCCCGAAAGAAAAAACCTTCCTTCCTCCCACCTGCCTTGATTCTGCAGAAACTGGCCTTGCGGGGCGAAGGAACCTTTCATCCCTTTGGGCGCTGCCGATATCAGAGATGGAGAGAGACGGAGGTCTCCGCACCTGGCAGAAAAGGTTTAAAGAGGCTGGTGGTGGTGGCAATTACCGGGCTGCACTTCAAAAGGCGATGTGTGTGTTGGTGTCCATCCCTCCCTTTCCCAGACTTTTCCTTTTCATCAGGCTGTAACTGAGAAACTGGAGACATCAAACGTGTCTCTGGTGTCATCGTCTTTCAAATCATCTCTCCCCCCTTCCCTGGGTGTAAACCGCTCCATCTGTCTCAGGCCGGCCTCTGTGCTGAAGGGAGAGGCCCCACAGCTCAGCTCTCCAGGGTGGGAGAGATTCTCCAGCCTGGGTGACCCTCCATTCAGCCTTCCTTCTCATGACGTTTCCGAGCACAATTCAAAGTGTTGGTGCTGACCTTTAAAGCCCTAAACGGCCTCGGCCCAGTAGACCTGAAGGAGCATCTCCACCCCCATCGTTCTGCCCAGACACTGAGGTCCAGCTCCGAGGGCCTTCTGGTGGTTCCCTCAGTGCGAGAAGCCAAGTTACAGGGAACCAGGCAGAGGGCCTTCTTGGTAGTGGCCCCCACCCTGTGGAACGCCCTCCCATCAGATGTCAAAGCGATAAACAACTACCTGACATTCAGAAGACATCTGAAGGCAGCCCTGCTCAGGGAAGAGTGGCTGGGGAAACCCAGCCAGATGGGCGGGGTACAAATAATAAATTATTATTATTATTATTATTATTATTGTTGTTGTTGTTGTTGTTGTTGTTGTTGTTGTTGTTGTTGTTGTTGTTATTACGACGTAGGGCTCAGACCGCGCCTGGTCTTTAACCAGCATTCACCCAATTTTTATTTCTGGGGGTGTGGGGGCGGCGATACAAAAACGAGCATTATCCTGCATTCTGTTGCAGGAATTTATGTATAGCTTGGGGTGTTTGCCCCTCCAGCAGATATCCTGCACCTGCAGCCCACTACCAAAATCAGCACAATCGCTTTTGTGACTTGTCCCCACAAAACACTTCATCGCAGTTTCTTCCTATTTATTCAAAGGGCCTCTGCTGCACAATACCAAATGTAAGAATTCACTGATAAATGTATCTATGTACTGGCTCACTGGGAAAACGTCAGAAATTCATATAGACGTGTGAGCTCAGCTCCTCAGCAGCCCCTCTGCCTGAGTGATAATCCCTGGCATCCTGATACCTGAGTGCCAGACAGGTAGCCATTCCAGAAAGAACAAACCCAAATGAAGACAAAAGGGTGTCATTAACGTGGCTGGGAAACAGGGAAATGTAAATATCTCTTTTGTTCCACTTGATGGGTGTTTGGTGGAGGGCAAGGAGAACCATGGGGCAGGGTCCAGGATGCTCAGATTACTGCCACCAGACCTCCCCTTTCATGATGCAACCATGATGTATGAGTGATGTAGTTTGGGGGGTGTAACATGGGGATGAGCAGCTAATAAAAGTTGGGGTTCTCTTTTGTTCAGGGCTTCCACCTTGTTCCACCTTGTGGCAGGTGGGAGTCCTGTCGCGACAGTCTTCAATAAAGACCAAGCCCACTGGCTGCTGTTTTGCTCTGCTATTCCTGGCTGGTGTCCTTGTTTTTTGTCCAAGGGAGCCCTCAGATTTCTCCGTTAACAATTCATCCAGCTCCGCTTGTGGGGTGTTTGCACACCTGCCCCCTAAAATCATTCATTCATTCCATGCTACATGGTTCATTGTCTGAACCGCACAAAGGCCAGAGATGTTGTTGCTTTTAGGTGGATTTATTGTGTTCAGGCAGCAGAGAGCGTTTCTCCACTTTAATTGCAGCAACAAATGTTATTATACGGTTGCAGAGCCAGCAAATCTAATTGTGCAACCCGCAGTTTCCAGAACACACTTGAATTTTCCCCTCTTCAAAAAAAGAAAAAGGCTGTCTGGAGGCGACCAAAGGTTTCTGAAATATACTCGGAGTCGAGGTGGATTTCATGCTCTTTATTCAGCTCATAGTGGTGAGGAGGAACGGAGGTTTCCCCAGAATGTCTGCTTTATATACATTATTTACACAAGCGCCCCACATGATTGGCTAAATCCGGGATTCTCCTGTAGGCCAATCAGGTTGCGGGTTCACTTCCACCTGGAGCTGGATTGGGTGGCTCCTGTGGACCAATCAGACTGCTGCATTCTGGGTCCTATTGTTCTAGGACCAATCAGACTGCTGCATTCTGGACCCTATTGTTCCAGGACCAATCAGACTGCTGCATTTTGGATCCTATTCAATTCAGTACATAACAGTTTCTTTGCAAAAGAGGTGCGCGCACACACGGCATGACTGCAGAAGCAACCCATATTGTTAGCAATAAGTTCAGGGGCACTAACAAACCAAGGAGCATCCCATTTGAGAGGCCCTGATCCCCTATACAGCCAGTAGAGTAAAGGTAAAGGGACCCCTGACCATTAGGTCCAGTTTTGACCGACTCTGGGGTTGCGGCGCTCATCTCGCTTTATTGGCCGAGGGAGCCGGCATACAGCTTCTGGGTCATGTGGCCAGCATGACTAAGCCACTTCTGGCGAACCAGAGCAGCGCACGGAAACGCCGTTTACCTTCCCGCCGGAGCGGTACCTATTTATCTACTTGCACTTTGACGTGCTTTCGAACTGCTAGGTTGGCAGGAACAGGGACCGAGCAACGGGAGCTCACCCCGTTGTGGGGATTCGAACCACTGACCTTCTGATCGGCAAGTCCTAGGCTTTGTGGTTTAACCCACAGCACCACCCGCGTCCCTAGCCAGTAGAGTAGGTTCACCTTAAAGTCCCTCCAAAGTCCATTCCACCATAACTCAGAGCATTTTAGTCTAGCTGTCCCATTATCCCTGTTGAGATATGTCTGGTACCCACTTTCCAGAAGCAGCTGAATACATTTTGTTTATTTATTTTTTTAAAGCTAAACAGGGCTTTATTTATTTTTTCCCCAAAGTTTTTATTTATACTTTTCAAGTCTATACATTTCATTAGTTTTACAATCAATTTAATGGATACATTCAGAAAATTACAGCTTAGTGCAGCGTTACATTTCGGTAAAGGTACATTCATGGATACATTTCAGTAAGGATGCATTCAGATACATTTTTATACATTTCAGTGATACACTCATATATATCTCAGTGATGGCAAAAGGTAAAGAAGACACAGTGAAATGATACATGAAAAAGACATAGTAGCATACATTCTTACACATTTCAGTGATAGCAGAAGTAAAAAGACACAGCAAAATGATTTATTCTCAAACGATGCATTCTCTGAGACACAGTTCATTTCCTTGTGGGTTTGTTTTAGGTAGAACACTATAATTCTGATATGGGTATGGTCATTTTCCTTTATTCCCCTCTCTGACACTGACTCTCTTACAACACTTTTCAAAGTTTGACTTCCTTCCCCCTGTTTCTGCGGTTCCTTAAATTGGTTTTTAAAAATATCTTCTGCAAATATGAATTCCATTAATCTGTGCATTTAATTATCTACTTTAAATTGAATATTTACAGATAAATTGCAAACAGATAAAAACACTGGCAGAATTACGAAACTTCAGGTTATTACAATAATCCTGCCAATGTTTTAATCTGTTTGCAATTTATCTGTAAATATTCAATAAACCATTTCCATTCTTTTATAAAAAGTTTGTTATCTTGATTTCTTATTCTTCTGGTAAGTTTCACCATTTCTGCATATTCTATAAGTTTTTGTATCCATTCTTCCTTTGCTGAGACTTCTGCTTCTTTCCATTTTTGGGCAAGTAGCATTCTTGCTGCTGTAGTAGCATACATAAATAAATTTCTATACAATTTAGGTCGTTCTGTCCCTATAATTCCCTACATTTTTGTTTTGGAAAGCTTTTCCACCCGGGCAAAAACCTTTCTGTCTTAGGTATTCATTTTGTATTGTTTCCAAACCTATCATCTGTTGTTTCCTGTCCTCTTTTTACCTGCTTTTCCCCAGTAGTGATGTATGGAAGTGAGAGCTGGACCATAAAGAGGGCTGATCACTGAAGAATTGATGCTTTTGAATTCTGGTGCTGGAGGAGACTCCTGAGAGTCCCATGGACTGCAAGAAGATCAAACCTCTCCATTCTGAAGGAAATCGGCCCTGAGTGCTCACTGGAAGGACAGATCCTGAAGCTGAGGCTCCAATACTTTGGCTACCTCATGAGAAGAGTAGACTCCCTGGAAAAAGACCCTGATGTTGGGAAAGATGGAGGGCACAAGGAGAAGGGGACGACAGAGGAAGAGATGGTTGGACAGTGTTCTTGAAGCTACCAGCATGAGTTTGACCAAACTGCAGGAGGCAGTGGAAGACGGGAGTGCCTGGCATGCTCTGGTCCATGGGGTCACAAAGAGTCAGACACGACTAAACAACAACAACAACAACAACATGCTGTGTTTGTAAATATGATGGAGACACATGCAAAAAGCAATTGATTAATTAACTTTAAGGATCCTTTGCCATGCTACAGAGGATTATGAGAAGGGAGCTGTATTTCACGTGTCTCTTGACCCTTGCCAAGGGAGTTGCAGTTCAGAACATCTGGAGGCACCAGATTGGCAAAGGCTGCAGTGACAGATTATCTGGGCGTCAATCCTACTCGTGTGTTCCTTGTGAACTGTTCGCCACCCATGAGATGAATCTTTGCTCTTGTTAGTTTCGTTGATGTACAAATGGGTGAGTTGGCCAAACTCCTGTTGAGTGTCACTGTCATGCACGCACTTTGCAAATTGTTATTTATAGCCCCGGTGTTGTCAACATAAGGACAGCATGCTAATTTTAATTATTTCCTTCTCACAGACTTTTCTATGAAGTTTGTGGTTGGGTAATCACAGTTTTGGTCTGGTGCATGTAAAGTCAAGAGTCTTGTTCTTAGTAGACCACAAACTGAATGTGAGGCATCAGGGTGATGCAGCAGCAAAAAAAGCTAATGCTATTCTAGGCTGCATCAACAGAAGTCTAGTGTCCAGATCAAGGGAAGTAATAGTCCCACTCTATTCTGCCTTAGGGACGTAGGTGGCGCTGTGGGTAAAAGCCTCAGCGCCTAGGGCTTGCCGATCGAAAGGTCGGCGGTTCGAATCCCTGCGGCGGGGTGCGCTCCCGTCATTCGGTCCCAGCGCCTGCCAACCTAGCAGTTCGAATGCACCCCCGGGTGCAAGTAGATTAATAGGGACCGCTTACAAGCGGGAAGGTAAACGGCGTTTCCGTGTGCAGCTCTGGTTCGCCAGAGCAGCGATGTCACGCTGGCCACGTGACCTGGAAGTGTCTTCGGACAGCGCTGGCCCCCGGCCTCTTGAGTGAGATGGGCGCACAACCCTAGAGTCTGGCAAGACTGGCCCGTACGGGCAGGGGTACCTTTATTCTGCCTTGGTCAGACCACACCTGGAATACTGTGTCCAGTTCTGGGTACCACAATTTAAGGATGTTGACAAGCTGGAAGGTGTGCAGAAGAGGATGACCAAGAATCTGGTAACCAAAACTTATGAGTAGCAGTTGAGGGAGTTGAGTCTGTTTAGCCTGGAGAAGAGAAAACGGAGAGGTGATATGATGGTCATCCTCAAATACCTGAAGGGCTGTCACATGGAAGATGACGTCAGCAATGTCTAGGCAACACAATGACCATGTACATACGCAATAGACAATCTTTTATAGAATTCCTTCAAACCATAACAAGTCCGAAATGAAATCTTTAGTCTCAAAGTCTCTGAAAATCTTTAAATGAAGCAAGACTTTGTACGATGAAAGACAAGCTGTGAAGCTTTGTGTATTCAGCAAATATGATGTCCAACACTGAACAGTGATTCCAGATATAGGCTACTGTTTCATAGAATTCTTTGTCAGTGTGGTGGGAGGATATAGAATTGCTTCATAAACCCATCTTATTTCGAATGAATGTATGTAAATGAAAATATCAAATGCTGTGGAACAGTGCTCATGCAATTCCAGTGCTTTTTCCTTAAGAAAAAAGGTTTAGGAGTACTCTCATTTTCCTACTCATATTGAAATTCTGCCCCTCAATAAGGCCAAACTTAGATTCACAAAATGTTTCGGGGTATGCACCCCCCCTGTGTCCCCCCCCGAAATAAGCACTGACTTTAAATATATATACTCTTATGAAGCTGCAGGTTATTGCAATAATCCCGCCAATGTTTTTATCTGTTGGCAACTGTCTCCTAAGAACTCTCAGCATCCTTAACACTTCCTATACAGTAAAGGTTCACTATCTATGCTAGCATTTGATTGACGGTGGAGCATAGCTGTCAACTTTCCCCTTTTCTTGCGAGGAATCCTATTTGGAATAAGGGAATTTCCCTTTAAAAAAGGAAAAAGTTGACAGCTATGCGTTGGAGTGAGACTGAGTTGAGAAATAAGACTAAGAGCACATATTGATATAAGAATGTATATTATAATATACAATAATATATAAGGAATAATATATAAGAATAATATACAAAAGGATAATATATAAGGAAATATACACTAATAAGAGTACATTCATTTGAATGCTTCAAATGCTTCATTTTCTTTCTAGGTATATAAAATTTGTATATAATTTTTGTATACATGTTGGAAATGATATTATAGTAAGTCTGTAATGTAATATGACAACGTTTACCGATGTAATATAAGAATGTTAACAAATAAATTAAATGCAATTTTTTTAAAAAAAGAAATAAGAAATTACACTTCCCAGGATTCTGTGGGGGGAGGCATGACGGATGAAATTGGACTGGTACTGCTTTAAATGTACTGTGAAGTCTCCAAAGCATAACCCTAGACCGCCATCTAGCGTTGGCATGGAAGGTTTCCTTCTGCATCTGAGCCTTGATGGAGGTTTCGCTGCCACCTGCTCTCCTCCTCCTCCTCCTCCTCTTCCCTTGTCACCTGAGGCAGCTGCCAATCTGATGATGTTCCCTGCTAATCCAATGAGGTCAATAGCAAGTTGGGCAACCAAGCAGGAAATCCCTTCTCAGGGTGCAAACGTGAGCCCTGCCACAATTAATCTTGCAAACAAAACAGCAAGGTTGTGAAAGAAAAGAGAATGTCCTTGTGGCTGATTCGTCAGCGGCACAAGTCAGTTTTCGCCAATGTGGCACCCTCCAGACGTTTCGGACTCCCATCCGTCCCAGCCAGCAGAAGCAACAAGGAAGCAAGCCCTAGCCTGGGAGAAAGGAATTGCTCACTGTTATCTGTACTGTATAGTTAAAGCCATGGTTTTCCCAGTAGTGATGTATGGAAGTGAGAGCTGGACCATAAAGAAGGCTGATCGCAGAAGAACTGATGCTTTTGAATTCTGGTGCTGGAGGAGACTCTTGAGAGTCCCATGGACCGCAAGAAGATCAAACCTCTCCATTCTGAAGGAAATCAGCCCTGAGAGCTCACTGGAAGGACAGATCCTGAAGCTGAGGCTCCAAGACTTTGGCCACCTCATGAGAAGAGAAGACTCCCTGGAAAAGACCCTGATGTTGGGAAAGATGGAGGGCACAAGGAGAAGGGGACGACAGAGGACGAGATGGTGGGACAGTGTTCTCGAAGCGACCAGCATGAGTTTGACCAAACTGTGGGAGGCAGTGGAAGACAGGAGTGCCTGGTGTGCTCTGGTCCAGGGGGTCACGAAGAGTCGGACACGACTAAACAACTAAACAACAACAACAACAAATAAGAAAAAACTGCCCCCTTTCCCTTATGGGCAGGGCCGGATTGAGGTTTGATGAGGCCCTCAGCTACTGAAGGTAATGGGGCCCTTTATATGTCCAGCTGTCCTTTGTCCACAACAAATTGTCACTGTTTTTTCATGTTGAATATACGCTATATGGTAATTTATGGACTTAATAGGTATCTAAAGCCATTTGCACATAAGAAAATATGTACAGTGGACATTCGGGTTGCGAACGTGATCTGTGTGGGAGGCACGTTCGCAACCCGCAGCGTTCGCAACCCACAGCACCACACCTGTGCACGCGCGGGTTGCAACTCGGCGCTTCTGCACATGTTCAAAGCACAATTTAGTGTTTCTGCGCATGCGCGAGTGCAGAAACCTGGAAGTAACCCATTCCAGTACTTCCAGGTCTGGCGCAGTGCACAACCCAAAAACATGCAACCTGAAGCATCTGTAACCCGAGGTATGACTGTATTTTATCAAAGTAATTGTTAAACAGAAATACAGTTAAGAAGAAGTCTCCAGTTTTTTCCGCTTTAATTTTTTTTGGGCCCCACCCAAGAGAGTGGGGTCCTAAGCTATAGCTTGTTTAGCTTATACATAAATCCGCACTGCTTATGGGGTATCCAAGAGGGTGTATAGAGTCCTTATGTACGGTAGGTTCCCTAGCAGAAAGAGAAAATAAGAGAAGCCAGCCAGAGAATATTGAGAAGCAAAGCAGCTCGTAAGCCTGATCTGTTGCAACAGGGTCCCACTCACCACACGCAGGAGGCAGGAGGGACCCAGAACAATGGTGCGCAAGCCCTTATATAGACATTTGAAATTGCCCACCCTGTAGCCCAAGATCACCCCCCAAAACATCATACATACATCACTGAAGGAGGCGTTCTACAACAGAAATCCTGTTTGTCAGGATACCTGATAATGGTCACTGGTTGCTTTACCTGGGCAGCCTGGCCATTCCTTCTGAGATGCTAAATACTTAGTTCCTGAATCCAGGTCACAGGCTCACCCTATTCATACACAAATACGCCCTTAAGAAAAGATTTGTGAGCAAAGAGACAATGGGGAGGCTTCCTCATTGCAGAGAAACATTTGAGGTCACTGGGAGAGTCAAAATGGCTTCAGGGTTGCTCTCCTGCACTATTCCAGACATGTGGCTCATATACTTATGTATGTGTTTACCTTGTACATTTATGAACATTTAATTTATATATAGGGACACGGGTGGCGCTGTGGGTTAAACCACAGAGCCTAGGGCTTGCCGATCAGAAGGTCGGCGGTTCGAATCCCTGCAACGGGGTGAGCTCCTGTTGCTCGGTCCCAGCTCCTGCCAATCTAGCAGTTCGAAAGCACATCAGTGCATGTAGATAAATAGGTACCACTCCGGCGGGAAGGTAAACTGTGTGTTTCCGTGCGCTGCTCTGGTTCGCCAGAAGCGGCTTAGTCATGCTGGCCACATGACCCGGAAGCTGTACACCGGCTCCCTCGGCCAATAAAGCAAGATGAGCGCCGCAACCCCAGAGTCGGCCACAACTGGACCTAATGGTCAGGGGTCCCTTTACCTAATTTATATATACTGTATAAAACCTTAGAATTCCTATAACATCACTGCTAGTTCCACCTGCCAGGTAGGTCCTCAGCTTGCAGAGACATCCATCCTGCTCCACCACCAAAGCTGCTGATACACTGTACCAGGGGGAAAACCCCCAGGTGGAAATAATAATAATAATAAATAATAAATTTTATTTATACCCCACCCTTTCTGGCCAGAACCAGGCTCAGGGCGGCTAACACCACTAAAATTACAATAGAAACAAAATTGGGGGCGGACCCAATTTAAAATACTGGTTAAAATGCAATTTAAAATGCAGCCTCATTTTAAAAGTAGCCCATAGATCAAAACCATAAAGGGAGGGCAACATAAGGGTCAGACCGAGTCCAAACCAAAGGCCAGGTGGAACAGCTCTGTCTTGCAGGCCCCGCGGAAAGATGTCAAGTCCTGCAGGGCCCTGGTCTCTTGTGGCAGAGCGTTCCACCAAGTCGGGGCCAGTACTGAAAAGGCCCTAGCCCTAGTTGAGACCAATCTAACCTCCTTGGGGCTCAGGATCTCCAAAGTGTTGTCATTTGTGGACCTTAAGGTCCTCCGTGGGGCATAGCAGGAGAGGCGGTCCCGTAGGTACGTGGGTCCTAGGCTGCAATCAAATATTGTACCACAATCAAATAGCGTACCACCAAGCGGAGAGGCACTGTCAAGTTTCTTTAGATGCAAGTACATTTCAGTTATTCTTAAGTATGGATGAAATGAGTTTGCTTTTATTGGCTTACATACGACGTGAATCAATAAAGATTTAGAGACTGACGCACGCAGATTTATTGGAATAAATCAGGAATGCAACTTGTGCGTCCGAATAATGAAATGGCCTACAAATGCAATATGAAAAAGGCAATTGAAAATGGTAGAAATTAAGGAGGAGCCTTGTCTGACTCTTGTTCCCCACCCTAATTATGCCATAATAAAGATTTGAATGACTTGTCTGACGCACCATCTATCCTTTCCAGACCTCGAGAGGGGCTTCCTTCTTTCCGCGTTCAGGATGTTCCACTTGAGGATTAGGGTTTTACAAAGTCCTTGGTCTACTCTGCAGAGATTGTGACTGGTTGCATGGGAAGGAAGCGGTTTTCTTAACTTGGACACTTTGTCCCAGGCTAATAAAGGCTTTTGTGTGCAGAGGGGAAAGAACAAACAGGATGTGGTATTTTATGCCGGATTCAGCTTTCTAAGAATTTCACAGCCTTTTTTTTTTTTTAAGCCATCTCCCATCACTTAGGTCTGCCAAGATATGCTTTCATTTATGTATTTATTCGGCTTCTATCTGGAGTTTTTCTAAGGACCTCAAAACAGCCAAAGTGAAAGGTTCTCTCCCTCCCCGTTTATACTCACATTGAGCCTATAAGGAAGGTTGATTCATTAATTTCAAAGATTTATAACCCTCCCTTCTCTGATAGCCAAGCAGGATGCAACGTGCTGTGAATTATAGCAACCATCAATAAAACAAGAGAGCAGTTTCTAAAAACATGACATCAGCAAAGGCGGGCAAACTCTGTAGGTAAACAGATGACCTGTTCGTTGAGCATGCAACCTGATTTGCTTGCACAAAACGTACACTGTGCTTACACTATGCCTGGTCTTCATTGAGTATGCCACTGAAATTCTACTCAATATTGATCCAGAGCAGATTCCAATGTATGGTTAGCAGAGTAAAAGCTTAAACACATTGCAGGATTCCCAAAAAAAATAGACCAGAGGCAATAGTCCCATGGACTGCAAGAAGACCAAACCTTTCCATTCTTAAGGAAATCAGCCCTGTATAGTTCAAGCTATGGTTTTCCCAATAGTGAGGAATGGATGTGAGAGATGGACCATTAAAAAGGCTGATCGCTGAAGAATTGATGGTTTTGAATTGTGGTGCTGGAGGAGACTCTTGAGAGTCCCATGGACAGCAAGAAGATCAAACCTATCCATTCTAAAGGAAATCAGCCCTGAGTGCTGACTGGAAGGACAGATCCTGAAGCTGAGGCTCCAAGACTTTGGCCACCTCATGAGAAGAGAAGACTCCCTGGAAAAGCCTCTGATGTAGGGAAAGATGGAGGGCACAAGGAGAAGGGGATGGCAGAGGACGAGATGGCTGGACAGTGTTTTCGAAGCTACCAGCATGAGTTTGACCAAACTGCGGGAGGCAGTGGAAGACAGGAGTGCCTGGCGTGCTCTGGTCCAGGGGGTCACGAAGAGTCGGACACGACTAAACAAGAAACAAATTAATATTTCATCCAGCAGAGCTTTACTGCTACTGAAGGCAAACGAGCATAATGGTCACAAATCAAATACATTCAGGATTGGCACTATCCATAAGAAATCCAGTTGCAGCAGACGTAACTTAAACTTACAATAACTTATAATAAGTCTAAACCTTAGCACTATATGCAGAACACCACACCAGAAGGAAAAAGAAGTAGAAAAGAGTGAAACCCAGACTCCTCCTGGCCTTATTATTATAATCAGCATGACATTGACAGAAAGAGAGAGCCAGTTTTAGCCAGCTGTACTCAGTTTCCCTGAAGGAATAACCCAAACATCATGAACCTTCTGCTTGCTTCTTTCGCACAGTGAAGCTTCCAGAACCCTCTTGGATTAATAGAATAGGAAAGATCTCTACACATCAGATCAGTACTTTCTGCACCAAGAAATGCAAGCTGACAGAGCCTGCAGTCAGATTTGCTTGCAGAGAGGTTATTCCAGGCATAGGCAAACTCGGCCCTCTAAATGTTTTGGGACTACAACTCCCATCATCCCTGACCACTGGTCCTGTTAGCTATGGACGATGGGAGTTGTAGTCCCAAAACATCTGGAGGGCCGAGTTTGCCTATGCCTGAGTTATTTGACAAGGAACATCCATCCTCGTTTGCTTGCAAGGTGCCTACACATCTTCCTGTTAATTGTCCATCCATTCCAAACTTTTTAGGGATTCTGTAGCTGCGATTCCTAGGGGGTTGGAATAGATGATCCCTTGCAGCCCCTTCCAACTCAACAGTTTTAACAACTCTATGACCCCCCCCCCACCTAATGTAAAATAAAGCTGCCCTGACTGTTGCTGTCGATGGGTGGCATTCAATCATATACTGGCAAATTCAGGTGGAGAAATCACAGTGGATTGAGAGGTCTTGCACAACAAGGACACTTCCCCAAAGGTTTTGCAATGAGGAAAGTCAAAGATAGGAGTTGCTTTGATGCAATGTCTCCTTACCTCCCTGAAAGCAGTTCAGAACAAATGCTTTTTAGCCAACGTCATCTAATCTCGCTGCAACAAATCAGGATGAGGGCTCCACCAGCAGCTTGGCTGGAAGCCATCCTTGATAAGGTTTCCAGAATGTCTAGGGAAGAAGTTGTGCTTTTTATTATTATTATTTTTAAAAAATGCAATTTCAAAAACAGGAACAGAGAGCATATTTAACCCCCCTCTCCTTCCCTGTCCTCCTCACAACTTCAGACCAAATACAACATGTATACAGTGGTACCTCAGGTTATAGACGCTTCAGGTTACAGACTCCACTAACCCAGAAATAGTACCTCGGGTTAAGAACTTTGCTTCAGGATGAGAACAGAAATCGTGCTCCGGCGGCACGGCAGCAGCAGGAGGCCCCATTAGCTAAAGTGGTGCTTCAGGTTAAGAACAGTTTCAGGTTAAGAACGGACCTCCGGAACGAATTAAGTTCTTAACCCAAGGTACCACTGTATATACCATATGACTTCCCTTCCACATTTTCCCTGGTTCCTTTTGCTTTTCTACTACTCTGCATAATCCACATCTTTTTAATCATCCAATTTGCTGTCATATTAAATACTCTTATCTATTTCATCCCTGCTGGATTTACATGAGACCTGCCAAGCTGTGTATTTGTCTATGCTGCTCCCTGAAATAGTCAATAAATATTGTCCATTCCTCCTTATATGCCTTATCTTCGTTTTCTCTTATCCTGTTCGGTCAGACCAACCAGTTCAGCATATTCGAACATTTTACACTGCCATTCTTCCTTAGTGGGTACTAGACTTATTCTCCAGCTTCGTGCCAATAAAGTTCTAGCTGCAGAGGTGGCATATAGTAATAAACTCTTTCGTTTGGGGGGGGGGGGACCTCCATTGTTACCATCCCCAAGAGGAAAATCTCAGGTGTTTTGGGGAAAGTTTTTTCCCAGTATCTTTTTTCATTCATTATATATCGTTTCCCAATATTCCTTAATTATTTTACAGGACCACCACATGCAAATAAAAGATCCCTCAATTTCATTACACTTCCAGCATATACCTTTTTCTTTTTTTAGGCATTTTCGCCAATCTAAGGTAAAGGTAAAGGTACCCCTGCCCGTACGGGCCAGTCTTGCCAGACTCTAGGGTTGTGCGCCCATCTCACTCAAGAGGCCGTGGGCCAGCGCTGTCCGAAGACACTTCCGGGTCACGTGGCCAGCGTGACATCGCTGCTCTGGCGAGCCAGAGCCGCACACGGAAACGCCGTTTACCTTCCCGCTGGTAAGCGGTCCCTATTTATCTACTTGCACCCGGAGGTGCTTTCGAACTGCTAGGTTGGCAGGCGCTGGGACCGAGTGACGGGAGCGCACCCCGCCGCAGGGATTCGAACCGCCGACCTTTCGATCGGCAAGCCCTAGGCGCTGAGGCTTTTACCCACAGCGCCACCTGCGTCCCTTCGCCAATCTGGTGGGTGTTAAATACCATCCGTGGGCCATTTTCATCTTACTTCCTTTAATCGCATAACATGCCAGAAAATTCATATTTATTTCCCACAACTTTCCCCATAATTCAGAGAAGAGGCGATTTTGAATTCGGCAGGCTATTTTATTTTTTTAAAAAAATGCTTTTTATTGGTGTTTCATTTAATACAATCAAAATACAGTAAAATTCAATAATCATTTACCCACATTCCCCCCCACACACTCTGCTGAGCATTGACTTCCTTCCTTCCCTTCAACAGGTTTTCTTATATCAGTTACTTTTCCACAGTTCCTTATTGTATCCAATATCGTAAGATTTATTTCAGTCCTGCCACCGGCAGGATAAATCCCACAGGTCAGCGTCTGGTGGGATTCACCTTTGGGGTTTATGCTGGCTGGATAGCTCCAGTTTCTCTGGAAAGAACAGCAGAAGATCAGACCAATGACCTATCTAGAGCTGCCATATTTCAAAAAGCAAAAATTCCGAAAGTCGTTGAGTTGCAGAGCAAAGCCATCACAACTATCACCCACAATCCAACCGCTCCTCTACAGCTTAAATGACACTTATTTAGGTTTGACTTCTTCTTCGTCCCTTGAATACATAAAGAAAACAGACGCTGATGTCTTTATTACCCAAGGCCTAGGAAAACGTGTCTAAGCAGGCCCAGATGTTATGGAATTAATTCCGTTCCCTAATTTCAACCCCTAAACCACCCTGCTCTGTGAGACGCTCTTTACCAGCCACCATCACCCTTTGCTGGAAATCTCTCCCTGAGGCCATGTTTGGTTTGTCAGAGTGCGGCTCTTGACAGGTGAGGAGCCTTTGGGATGGTGGCGGCTGGGAGAGTTTCTCTGGACACAGGAACCGCTGGTACCCACAGCAAAGGCAACTTGCAAAATGCCTAGATGTGGTTCTAGCATCACCTCCCTCTTAAACCAACTTTGGGGTGTCGGTGACTCAGCCGGGGAGGAAATGTCTTTTGGGAAGAAGAGTCAGCAGCAATGGAGACTTACTGGTCCAACCAGATTGGGGGAAAGCTTCACAACCTGTTGGAGAGGTGTGTCCTTGCCAGGATCCTGCCTTGGTTGGGAGCTACTGGTTGGACTCCTTCCTAGTAAGATGCCCTCGGGAAGCAACAGGCAGGTACCTGAACAGGTGTGCTGACAACTCCTCCCATTCATCCAAAGGTTTTTGGGGAAGACTGCGATCGCACCTCTGACCACGGGGCTCCAGGTGAGTTCGTGAGCGGTGGGACTTACCAGAATCCGAGGCTCTTTTCATCGTGACTCGAGTTGCAGCGAGGATCTTTCAGCTCCGGGCTGTTGAGGGCAGCTGGCAGACCAGCCTCCGACAATTACTTAATAGCTGTTGCAGTTGGGAAGGAACATTAATCACCGGCTGCGCTGAGTGTTTCAAGCACAAGGCGAGGGAGAATTGCGATTCTGCCTTTGGTGTGCTTCAAAGCCCGCTGAAAGAAGTGAGTTCACAGTGCAATAGCCTCTTGGGTGTTTACTCAGAAGTAAGCCCCGCTCTTCTTCATGGAACTTACACCCAGGAAGGTTGGGTGGGACTGCAGCTTCAGTCCATGCCAGGTGGCTTTAAAAGAGGAATAGATAAATTCATAGATGGCACAAAGCTTTACCTATGTCCAAAGACGAGAGAAAAGCCAAGATGTTCTCAGTTAGGGCATCAGTTTAGGATGTGTGTTGTGTGCTTGACTCTATATTTGGCTCTATATTTGTGCTGAATACATTTTAGACTATTTAATTTGGTACCCCTACCCGTCTATAAATTTGGGGTGGGGAGACTTGCTGGACCTACCAGATTCTAGGATCTATCTTTTCGTTCTGTCTTAGCTACAAAGAAGAATTCTGTACCTTGGAAGGATGACAATAACTCAGTGGTGGAGCAATGGGTGACTTTGGAAGCAGGAGGTCACAACTGTTGTTGTTGTTGTACCCCCTGCCTATCTAGCTGGGATGCCCCAATGTCATCTCCAGGGAGAGAACCCTGCTTGAAATTCCAGAGTGCTGCTGCCAGTCCGTGTAGAGAATATTGCAGCAGGATGGGCCAATCATCTGTCTCAGTATAAGGGAGATCCCTGTGTTGTGGTCTTTATGCCAGAGACTCAGGAGGTCCACCAACAGACCTCTGAGGGTCATCTAGTCCAACCCCCTGCAGTGCAGGAACAATGGTTGAAAAATCCCTGACAGACAGCCACTCAACCTCTGCTTAAAAACCTCCAAAGAAAAAGAGTCCGCCACTCTCTGCAAATCCGTAAGCAGCAAATTGCAATGTCAGAGCAGAGTCGGTCAGTCGGGAAACCGCTTCTTTTCAGCTGACTAGTTTGCTGCAAACTTTGCCAGCCTCTCCCTGTTCCATCTGAGGGAGTCTGGGTGCCTTTTCCCTTTGATCAGCTCAGTTTCCAACAACGAACCCTGACACAGACCAAGATTTCACCACGTCCTTTTCTAACCGGCTCCCTCGGCCAGTAAAGCGAGATGAGCACCGCAACCCCAGAGGCGGCCATGACTGGACCTAATGGTCAGGGGTCCCTTCACCTTTGCCTAGTGGGGTGAAGCAATGCAATGCATACAAATCTGCTTTGTCTGTCTGTGTGTGTTTTACATGCTACACCAATTATGCTGGTCCTGGGGGGAAGGTTACCGTTGGCGTAGTCAAAGTCCGGTCCTGGGTCACGAGTCTGGAAACAGTTCACAAAGAGCGAGGCGGGGTCCAAAGCAGGAAGGCGGGCGGGGGCGGGAACCCTGGAAGGCCAGGTCTGGGTCCAGGCAAGAGCAGGTACTCAACAGCGACGTTGCGCCCGCAACCTGGGACCGGGCTGACTGGCCTTTATCTTCTCTGAGGCCAGGGGCGGTCCCGGTCCCCAGGAGACCCGCCTCCCCTGGCCTTAAGGCGAGCACTCCTCCTGGGAGAAACCAGTTCCCTTCGGCTCTCTGCCCTGAGCCTCTGCAGCTCAGGAGAGGCTGGAGGGTTACTGGGCCCCGGGGGAGGCTCACCTGTAGGCACTGAGTCCTCAACCACCTCTGGAGCCAGAGTGGATTCACCTGGTGCCTGCTCCTGAGGATCCGGCACAGGTGCAGGCGCTTCAGAATCAAGGCCCTGCCCCAGTTCAGCCGGCCCTGGAGGCAGGGACTCCTGTGCAGGCTGGGATTCCTCCGGTTCACCCTCTGAATCAGATTCCCAGGCCATCACACCAATATCCGAGCAGAGGGGCTCCAGCCAGGGTTCCGTTTCCTTGGAATGAAGGCCAACTGAGACTTTAGGATATATGGTTTTATTTGCACACATATACAACCTGAGCATAAGACGGAGGGTGTCGCAGCATCAGCACCACAACAGATCTTGTGGACGCTTTTCTGATTCCGTCGAACAAGCTCTACTGAATGGCTCCAGAGATCTTGTCGAAGCAAGGTGGAACCACATCATAGAGGCAATCTGCAACACAGCCAGGTCTTCCTTTGGCAAAGGAGAGATACAGACCCCCAACTGATTTGGGATCAACCTAAAGGACATGGAACCTGTTTTTGTTTTTTTACAAACCTTAAATTTTATTGGGCGTGAAACCGCCTACAGAGGTATAATTCCGAACCACGACACCTCGTCCCACCAGGGTGTACATTTACAAACTCAAAGCTTCGTTGTAAATCATTGCCAGGGCAGCCAGGAAAGTGACGTATCCCTGGAAGTTCACCACTTGGTCCCCATTGAATTCCAGATCTTTCATTAATGCCTGTATCTCTGCATCCTGCAGTTTCGGTATCCCTGGAAGTTCACCACTTGGTCCCCATTGAATTCCAGGTCTTTCATTAATGCCTGTATCTCTGCATCCTGCAGTTTCGGTCCAATCGTGAGCTCTTTCTGTATCAGCTCCTTCAATTCCTTCTTGCTTAGGGTGTTCTTATCGCCACCCTTGCTGGTGTAATTGTGGAAGGTGGCAACCAGCCGGCCAATAGCTTGGTCAAGAGGTGCTGCCATGGCGAGAGATCAGAAGCAAGATGGTTCAGTGCTGAGTGGCAGGAAGTGATGGGGAAAGTGGTCAACATGGAACCTGTTATCGCTGCAAAGTGTGAGGCTCTCCTGAACTTCAAGCTTGCACCCTGCCGAAAGATGCTTGCTGTGCTGAGAAAGGCGATGCCCAACAGATTGCCAGACGTTATACCAATGTCTACTGGCTAGAGCTGCGTGAGAGCATCCAACTCACTGGGGACACTGGCAACTCTTGCAAAATGTACAAAGGCATGAAGAAAGCCTTTGGACCAGCAGTTGGGGAAATTGCACCACTGAAAACCTTGTGGGGAGAGATCATTGCAGACTACAACAAGCACATGTAGCGATGGGCAGAGCACTATTATGAACTGCACTCAGGAAAACACAGCCTCTGACACAGCAATCCGGACGGAATCCCAGCAGAAGTTCTGAAAGCTGTCTTAAATTCCTCCCTCAGGACAATACCTCCACAGCCTCCTCCTTTTGCAGTGTTGGGAACAAGGATCCATACCACAAGACACGTACGACTCCAGCATCGTGACCCTCTACATGAACAAAGGTGACTGCTATGATTGCAACCATGGAATCTCCCTGCTGAGTACTGTGGGGAAAGCTTTGGCCTGGGTAGTTCTCAACAGATTGCAGTCACTCGCAGACCGTCACAATGCAACTTCAGAGCTCAGAGGTCAACAGTCTGCATGATTTTCTCCCTGTGCCAGCTGCGGAATAATAATAATAATAATATCTTTATTCAGATTATGGAGGGGAGAAGGGCACCGGAAACGTGGAAAGAAGCATTCATCACATTGATTCCCAAGTCAGAGAAGGAAAAGACTCAGCTTAAGAACTACCGTCCCATCTCACTCCTGAATGTGGATTACAAAATATTTGCAGACATTTTAGCAAGTAGACTTAAAAACGTTTTAAACGAAGTAATTCACAAGGACCAAGCAGGCTTTCTCCCTGGTAGACACATGTCTGATAACACCAGGAATATTATTGATATATTGGAGCTGTTGCGAATTAGAAACACAAGGGCTGCTTTAATCTTTATTGATGCGGAGAAAGCATTTGACAACATTTCTTGGATGTTTATGAAGAAAAACCTAAAGGGGATGGGAGTGGGACGGGGGTTTGAAAATGGACTTGAAGCAATTTATTCAGAGCAAAAAGCCAAGTTGATAGTGAACAATGTGGTGTCGGATGAACTTCTAATTGAAAAAGGGACACGACAGGGGTGCCCTTTATCCCCTCTGCTATTTATTTCTGTTCTGGAGGTATTGCTGAATATGATTAGGGAGGACCAGTTGGTGCAAGGTATAGAGGTCGGAGCGAAACAATACAAATTGAAAGCTTTTGCAGATGACCTAGTCTTGACAGTACAGGAGCCAGTATCTAGCACAAAAAGAGTTTTGGAACTTATTTTGGAGTTTGGTCGGGTGGCGGGATTCAAGTTAAACAAACAAAAAACTAAGGTTTTGGTCAAAAATTTGACACCTACAGAGATAGAGGGGTATCAGAAAGAGACAGAGCTAAGTGTGGTTAAAAAAGTGAAATACCTGGGGGTATACTTGTCCACCAAAAATTTAAACCTTTTCAAAGATAACTATGAAAAATGTTGGTTGGAAATTAAAAAAGACTTGGATATCTGGTCAAGATTGAAACTTACCTTGTCAGGCCGAATCGCAGCTATAAAGATGTGTGTTTTGCCAAAAATGCTATTCTTATTTCAAACCCTTCAGGTCGTGGACAGAATGGAATGTTTTGGAAAATGGCAGAAGGATATTTCTAAGTTTGTCTGGCAGGGCAAAAAGCCCCGAATAAAATTTAAAATACTAACCGACTCAAAAGAAAGAGGGGGGTTTGCCCTGCCGGACTTAAGGTTGTACTATGAAGCTGCAGCCTTCTGCTGGTTGAAGGATTGGTTCCTGTTGGAAAACACCGATGTCCTAGATCTGGAGGGGTTTGATAATGTGTATGGTTGGCATGCATACTTGTGGTATGACAAGGCGAAGGTTCATAAATTGTTCAAAAACCATATTGTCAGAAAATCAATTTTTGCTGTCTGGATGAAGTATAAGGATTTATTAGAAAACAAGACCCCGAGGTGGTTATCACCTGTGGAAGCCAAGATTTCTAAAAAAAAGCCCAATATGGAGGCCTATTGGCCAAAATATTGGGAACTGACTGAAAGAGTTGGAGACAATTGGAAGCTCCAAAGCCAGGACAAATTAAAAGGTAAGGTGCGAGATTGGTTACATTATGCTCAAATTCAAGAGGTATTCAAAATGGACAAAAAAGTGGGTTTCCAGTTGGAGAAATCGAAACTGGAGACGGAGTTACTAGAACCAAAGACTAAGGTACTTTCGAGGATGTATGACTTGCTGCTTAAATGGAACACACAGGAAGAGACAGTTAAATCTGCTATGATAAAATGGGCACAGGATGTAGGACACAACATTATGTCTGAGGACTGGGAAAGGTTATGGAACACCGGTATGAAATTTACGGCATGTAGTGCCTTGAAAGAGAACATTATGAAAATGGTATACCGGTGGTACATGACCCCAGTCAAGTTGGCTAAAATATACCATCTTTCTGATAATAAGTGTTGGAAATGCAAGGAGGCAGAAGGGACATTCTTTCACCTCTGGTGGACCTGCCCGAAAGTAAAGGCCTTTTGGGAAATGATACATAATGAGTTGAAAAAGGTATTCAGATATACCTTTTCTAAGAAACCAGAGGCCTTTCTTCTGGGCATGGTGGACCGGAAGGTGCCAAAGAAGGACAGAACCTTGTTTATGTATGCAACCACAGCAGCTAGGATTCTTATCGCAAAGTTCTGGAAGACACCAGATTTACCCACACTGGAGGACTGGCAGACGCAGCTGATGGACTACATGGAGTTGGCAGAAATGACCGGCAGAATTCGAGATCTGAGCGAAGAAACAATGGAGGAGGACTGGAAAAAATTTAAGGACTATTTGCAAAAACATTATAAGTTGTTTGAGTGTTAAGATTGTGCACGATTAAGAAACGTTATGCTTCTGCAATTTATTTTAAGTAAATGATAAAGTAAGTATTGATGGAAAAAAATGAGACAAACTAGAAACAAAATATTATGTTTATTAAGAGTGTTAAAATTAAATTACAAACTTTTGAAATTGGTAACATAATAAATACAAAGGTATAATAAGTTGGGAAATAAGATAATAAATTGCTGAATTGGTTAGAATGATGGACGCAATGCTGAGAGGATGCGAGGAAGTCCAAAAAGATGTCGAAAAAATTTTATAATGATCTTTTCTTTTTTCTATGTTTTTCTTTATATATATGGAAAATGTTTCTTGTATATTGTTGTTCAAACAAATTTGTTTACCTATGGAAAGAAACGCAATAAAAAAAATTTTTATAAAAAAAAATAATATCTTTATTGTTGAGAGCAGAGACGCCCCTTGTACATCGCCTTCATTGGCCTGACGAAGAAGAAGAAGAAGAAGAAGAAGAAGAAGAAGAAGAAGAAGAAGAAGAAGAAGAAGAAGAAGAAGAAGAAGAAAAAGGAGGAGGAGGAGGAGGAGGAGGAGTTTGGATTTGATATCCTGCTTTATCACTACCCTAAAAGGGGACGCTGGTGGCGCTGTGGGTTAAACCACAGAGTCTAGGACTTGCTGATCAGAAGGTCAGCGGTTCGAATCCCTGCGACGGGGTGAGTTCCCGTTGCTCAGTCCCTGTTCCTGCCAACCTAGCAGTTCGAAAGCACGTCCAAGTGCAAGTAGATAAATAGGTACCACTCCAGCGGGAAGGTAAACAGCGTTTCCGTGCGCTGCTCTGGTTCGCCAGAAGCGGATTAGTCATGCTGGCCACATGACCCGGAAGATGTACACCGGCTCCCTCAGCCAGTAAAGCGAGATGAGCGCTGCAACCCCACAGTCATCCGTGACTGGACCTAACGGTCAGGGGTCCCTTTACCTTTAAGGAGTCTCAAAGCGGCTAACAATCTCCTTTCCCTTCCTCCCCCACAACAAACACTCTGTGAGGTGAGTGAGGCTGGGAGACTTCAGAGAAGTGTGACTGGCCCAAGGTCACCCAGCAGCTGCATATGGAGGAGCGGGGAAGCGAACCCAGTTCACCGGATTAGAAGTCCACTGCTCTTAACCACTACACCACACTTGTTGACTTTTGACACAACAAGATAGGGCGGCCTCCTTAGCTTCACAAGATGATTGTGTCCTTCCATGTGAACAGCTCATCCTCGGATGCCTTCCCGATAAAGTGCAGTATGAAACAGGACCGTGTTCTTGTCCCAACTCCCTTTGGCATTTTCTTCTGCCTGTTGCTCTCAAATGTCTTCTGCTCAACTGAAGATGGTGTGGAATTTCATTCAGGGAATAACATACTGTACGTGTGGTGTGTGTGTGTGTGTGTGTGTGTGTGTGTGTGTTCATCCTGGCACATCTCTGCACCAAGACAAAAGTGTTGGGGGTCCTTATCCAAGAGATGTTGTTTGCAGATGACACAGCCTTGACAGCGCACTCTGAGGAAGCTTTGCAGAGACTCACCAACCTAGTTTTTTTACATATCATTTTCAACCATCATTTAACATAACTTCTTATCTTATACAATATTTTAGACTTCCGTCAACAACCTCTGATGATTTTCCGTTCTTTATCACTTATTCTGCATTTCTTAATTTCTCTATTACTTTTAATTATCATTAACTAATAATTCTCTTCATAGTCTTTCTTGTAATATTTCAAATAATCCTCCTTACAGAACTTCTTGCAGTCCTGCTAGCGTAATCTGTTCATTACAGTTGCTTTTCAAATAGTTCATATATTTACTCCAGTCTTCTAAGAATCTCTGATCCTGCAGGTTTCCAATCCTTCCTGTTAATTTATCTAATTCTGCATAGTCCATTAATTTCATCCGCCATTCTTCTTTTGTCGGTAATTTTCCTTGCTTCCATTTTTGTGCCAATAATATTCTTGGACAAAGACCAACTTCTTGGGTCAGGACATTGCCATCAGCATTGGTGACCTTGAGGTGCCAGAAATGTCTTGCCTACCTGGGTTCCACCATAATCTGATGGGTCCTACTCAGTGAGCAATTACCCACAAGACAGCCAATGTGGCAGAGTGGTTAGAGTGTCAGACTAGGACCTGGGAGAACAGGGTTCAAATCTCCATTCATAGAACCCCAAAGGGTACTCTAGTCTTGCAATGCAGAAATTCCTTGCAATCCCAGGAATCAACCTACTTCACAGGGTTGTTGTGAGGACAAAATGAGGAAAGAGAGAACCACGTATGCCCCCTTTAGCTCCTTGGAGGAAAGCCAGAATATAAATGCCACAAATAAATAATAAATAAATTCCCACTATGTGAATATGTGCCTGAGAGTTGCGTCCAACGTGAGCCACTCTCAGAGCAAGAGTGACAAACTTCGGTCCTCCTCTGAGGCCCTCCTCTGAGTATGAGCACAGTGCTACCTTGGTTCTCAAATGCCTTGGTACTCAAACAACTTGGAACCCAAACACTGCAAACCCAGAACTAAGTGTTCCATTTGCGAACTTTTTTCGGAAGCCGAGCATGCTGCGATTTGAGTGCCACACTTCCGTTTTGAGTGTTACGCTGAGGTCTGTCTGTTTTTTATTTTGTGTTTTTGTGCCTCTTTTTTGTTTTTGTGACTGTGTGGAACCCAATTCAGCTACTGATTGATTGATTGTGTGACTGTAGTATATTGTTTATTGCTCTCATTTTATGGATCAATGGTCTCATTAGATAGTAAAATTCACGCTATATTGCTGTTTCAGGGGTTGTTTTTAAAAGTCTGGAATGGATTACAGTCATACCTCATGTTACGTTTGCTTCAGGTTGCGTGCTTTCAGGGAGTAACCGAATGGGTTACTTCCGGGTTTTGCCGCTCACGCATGCGCAGACACGCAAAATGACGTCACATGCATGCGCAGAAGCGGCAAATGGCGACCTGCATGTGCGCAGATGCGCAGACGCAGATTGTGTTCTTTTCAGGTTGCGAATGGGCCTCCAGAATGGATCCTGTTCGCAACCAGAGGTACCACTGTACTTCATTTTGTATTACTTTCTATGGGAAAACGTGCCTTGGTTTTGGAACGCTTTGGTTTTGGAACAGACTTCTGAAACGGATGAAGTTTGAGAACCAAGGTACCACTTTAACACTGCATCCAAGCCAGAGTTGTGTTTTTCAAAAACAGAAGCTAAGTGTCTGAAGGAGGAAGCGAGGAGTCTCCCCAAAGGGTCCCCTCTGTGGTTCCAGCCTTCCCTGGGAGAGAGGAAGGGGGGCTTCCCCAGGCTGGTTGCTAAGTCAGCAGCGCAACTGACTCCAGAGCAGAAAATGTGCAGCTTGAGTCTGAGATCACACTCCTGCCTGCTGACGGACACATTTCTCTCCTTTTAAAAAAATTTTTTTATTAACATATAAAACACATACATATACATTTACACAATTACACAATGCACGTACATAACACATTACCTTATTTTCATAACATAAAACACACCTACATTACTCTATATAATACCTACCTATACTATACATATCAACATACCTACACTCCTACCCCACACACAAACACCCACCAAGTGACTTGACTTCCAGCCATTCTTGTTACACTACTTTATTTTTCCAACTAGCTTAAACACATTTCATTAGTTCTTTAATCTCTTCTTCTATCTTAACTTTACTCTCCTTTCTCTCTATTCATTTTCTGGATTCACTCAATATGTGTCAGAAATTCTACCTTTCCCACATAAATTTTGATGTATTCCTTAAAGATAGCCCATTCTTTATTCACTTTTTATACCATATCTCCTCCTATTCTTCGTCAGTTCAGCAATATGGAAGTATTCCATCATTTTAGATAACCAGTCTGTTTTGGTTGGGATGCTGCTGCTTTCCCAATTTTTGGCAATCAATAACCTTGCCGTAGTTGCATACATAAATATTGGTCTGAACGTTCTTTTTATTTCCTCTGACATGATATCTAGGAGAATAGATTCTGGGGGTTTTTCAAATGAAAATCTAAATATCTTTTTCAGTTCATTATAGATATTTTCCTAGAATCCCACTATCTCTTTGCACTCCTACCACATATGTAGAAAGATTCCTGCCCCATTGTTGAATCTTCAGCAGATATCACTACAGTTTTTATACTTTTTTCCCAATCTGACTGGGGTCAGGCACCATCTATATTGCATTTTCATTACATTCTCCTTTAAATTATAGCATGCCGTAAAATTTGATATCTCTTTTCCACAGCCGTTCCCATTGGCTCATCATAATTGTTGTTTAGTCGTTTAGTCGTGTCTGACTCTTCGTGACCCCCTGGACCAGAGCACGCCAGGCACTCCTGTCTTCCACTGCATCCCGCAGTTTGGTCAAACTCATGTGGGTAGCTTCAAGAACACTGTCCAACCATCTCGTCCTCTGTCATCCCCTTTTCCTTGTGCCCTCCATCTTTCCCAACATCAGGGTCTTTTCCAGGGAGTCTTCTCTTCTCATGAGGCGGCCAAAGTCTTGGAGCCTCAGCTTCACGATCTGTCCTTCCAGTGAGCACTCAGGGCTGATTTCCTTCAGAATGGAGAGGTTTGATCTTCCTGCAGTCCATGGGACTCTCAAGAGTCTCCTCCAGCACCAGAATTCAAAAGCATCCATTCTTCGGCGTTCAGCCTTCTTTATGGTCCAGCTCTCACTTCCATACATCACTACTGGGAAAACCAGAGCTTTAACTAGACAGACCTTTTTTGGCAAGGTGATGTCTCTGCTTTTTAAGATGCTGTCTAGGTTTGTCATTGTTTTCTCTTGCAAAAAATGCTAAAGATCTCTTTTAATAAAAAACCAGAGGCCTATCTCCTGGGAGTTACGGATTTGGACATTCCACAAAAAATGAAGGGTATCTTTTTATACGCCATGGCGGCAGCAAGAGTTCTTATCATGGCAAAATGGAAGCGTATTGAAATTCCCTCTATACATGAATGGATCCAAAAGCTGACAGAATATGCCAAATTAGATGGTCTATCAGAAAAAATAAAGAATAAACCAAAACAGGAATTTGTCTCAAAACGGGAGGTTTTCAAAGAATATTTGAAATATAAATATAGTAGTCTAAACTCTGTTGCAGCATTCAAGGAACTTCAGTAGTAGTTGCAAGTTAGACATAAGAGCTAAGATATATTTATAAAAAATTAAATTATGATAAAAAGTGTGTATTGGCAATAAGGAATGTGAAATTGAAATAAGGAATAGACGGGAGGTCAGGTCGATAGTGTAAAGACCATGTTTTACTGTTTGTTAAGAAAATTTTCTGTTTATTGTTATTCCTAGGTGTAATTCTGTTTCTGTGTTTTCTCTTTGTCTTTCTTTTCTTGCTGTATCAATAATAATAATAATAATAATAATAATAATAATAATAATAATAATAATAATAATAATAATAATAATAATATGACGATACCCCCTCCTGCCGTTCACCAACCTGGGGCCCAAACCACGACTGGCCTGAGTGAGCCTCTCTTAGCAGAGCAGCGAGACCAGAGTTCTTTGCAGCAGCAATATTTTGAGCAGCGCCGGTGAATCACAGAATTGTATCTTGGGAAGGGACCCCAAGGGTCATCTAGTCCAACCCCCTTGTAATGTGGGAACCACTGCAGGATTCCAAGTGGCTCAGGACCTTTCAGACAATGGGTTTCTTGATGAATTGTTTGCAGGGAGGTTAGACAACGCCAGCTGCTTCGCAAGCATTCGCTCCTGATTTGTTTCAAAGCAAACGCAATCCTACACTTCCCAGGGCATTTCAATTTCACTTTCCTCATAGCAAAAAGTCCAGTCATTAGGGGAAGTGGTCTTGTTGTGCAAGACCTCCCAGTGAGCTATAGTTGCACAACCTGGGTTTGCAGGCGTGTGATTGAATCCCACCTGAAGATAGCAACAATCAGGAAGTGTTTTGCAATTCTGGTACAGTGGTAGCTCAGGTTACAGATGCTTCAGGTTACAGACTCCTCTAACCCAGAAATAGTACCTTGCGTTAAGAACTTTGCTTCAGGATGACAACAGAAATCGCGCAGCAGCAGCGGAAGGCCCCATTGGCTAAAGTGGTACCTCAGGTTAGGAACAGTTTCAGGTTAAGAACGGACCTCCAGAACGAATTAAGTTCTTAACCCGAGGTACCACTGTACTCAGGAGACAAGTCTCTGACTTAGATTGAGACAGAACTCTTGCCTAGGCAGAAATGGCATTCTTTCTCACACAAACAATTAAACCTGGTGGTGTGCAGTTTCACTTGCTAATTACACAACAGGGCTATGCATATTTGATGCAATCTCCAGTAACTGGCATCCTGAGAACCCCAGTTTTCATTCTATTTCTCCCCTTTTCTTTTTAAAAAAGCAAGTTTCTAATCTTTAATGCCACTGAAGAAAGCATGAAACTCTGTGAATCAAAGCTTGGCGAATCTGTATTAATTTTGCTGACTAGCGCTGAGGAGTTGCTGACTTGCAGACCTCTGCATTAACTAAGCTGCTTCTGGCGAACCAGAGCAGTGCACGGAAACGCCGTTTACCTTCCCGCCAGAGCAGTACCTATTTATCTACTTGCACTTTGACGTGCTTTCGAATTGCTAGGTTGGCAGGAGCAGGGACAGAACAACAGGAGCTCACCCTGTCATGGGGATTCAAACCGCCGACCTTCTGATCGGCAAGTCCTAGGCTCTGTGGTTTAACCCTACCAGCGTTCCCTAGAGAGACTACCTTACACTGCATTTAAAACCAGAATTGCATTTGTGTAGAAACTGTTTCTCAGGTGGCTAGTCCTAGTCTTTATAACCCTGGACCTTCTTCCAGAAGGCAGAAGCTGAAAGAGATCATTTCCAGGGTGCGCACTATCCTGCGCTATCTCTGCAGCTTTCTTATGGCACCTGGAAACGTAGATTTGATCCAAGGTGGGAAGAGTGCACCCAATTATTCTCTCTTTTTAAAAAAATAATATTTATTAAGGTTTTAAGTTTACAAAAAGGCAAAAGAAAAAACACCAAATTAAACAATGACAAAACTACACATCACAATAAAAAAACAGAAAAATAGAAACAAAAAAAAAAATTGAGCCTTCCCATAACTTATCTTTCATTTGCTTGTTTCCCTGACCTCCTCACACCTCCCTTTTTTGTATTCTAAGTCAATTATCCATTTCAGCAAATCCTTTCCCTCTCTTCAAAAATTTTATCCTGAAAATTTATCTTGATCTTAATATAAGTTTACTTTCCCTCTTCTCACCAATTAACAGTCTATTTTTCTTAAATCTTTGATACATTTTTGCTAAAGTCACATAGATTCATTCCAACATCATTCTAACATTCATTAATTTTACAATGTTTCTGCAAATAGTCTTTAAATTTCTTCCAATCTTCCTCCACCGACTCTTCTCCCTGGTCTCGGATTCTGCCAGTCATTTCCGCCAGTTCCATATAGTCTATCACCTTCATCTGCCTGCACCCAATTATTCTCTCCGCAGTCTTTACAACGCTGGACAGCATTGTTTTTCCCCTGGCCCTGCAGCTCCCAAACCACACACACAGACCATAAGTTAATACACTCTCCACAGTACATTGGCAAAATGCCATCAACAGGTCCTTTGAGAAATTGTTTTCCCGGAGGATTCTCAGAAAATACAACCTATTTTGTGCTCTCTTCATCAGGTCTTTTCTCCCCAAGTTAGGTCATCTTTCAACTCCATTCCCAGAAATTGAAACACCGAGCCCTGTTCCCCTCTCAAACTCCCACTCTGCCCCCAGCCTGCTCATCACCTTCCTCAGCTCGGTTTGCTCAAAGGCAAGGCCTGATGCAGAGTGGTCGCTGCCTTCCCCCGACTCCTCCTTGGCATCCTGCCATCAAGGTGCAGCGTGGGGTGCCCCTTCCAGTCGCGGCCTACGCTTCTGCAACACAGTGCACTGCATGCAGCTCATGCTGGAAACTTTGAGGGTGCTCGCCCCCCAAAAGATCAAAAACTTGCCACCTCCAATCATCCAGATTTTCACTTCTAGTTTAGGGTTTCATTTTCTTTCTTTTTAAAAAAATTGTTATTCATTTTTCTTTTCCATTCATTACACACATCTCAAATTCTTTCCTCCCCCCAAATTTTGTTTATTCATTTCCCTTTTTCATTCATTACATACACCTCAAATCCCCCCCATTTTTTTTATTCATTTTATAACACAAACAGAAAAACAAACAATACAAACAGATTTTTGTCTTATCCTTATTTTTTCTAAACATTGTTAGCTGGGCTTCCCCAAGTCCCCCCTATCTGATTTTAATTTTACCTCATCTTTAGCAGTTTACATATATCATAATTTCTAAACATTTTTTTTTATCACACTTACTTTAACCATAAAAATCTTCACATTTTATCACTTACAAATAATTCTATTTTAAAATACACTATCTTCTACTTCTAACCCTACAGCCTAAATCCACTTCCAAAGCTATTCTAAGATTTAAATATTAACATATTTTTTTCAAATATTCCTTAAACTTCTTCCAATCTTCTTCCACCGTCTTTTCTCTCTGGTCTCAGAGTCTCCCGGTCAGTTCGGCAAGTTCCATATAGTCCATACATCTCAAATTCTTAACATTTACTATATATTCCTCCCTACCTCCCCTCCAAGGCTTCCCCCAACTTCTGCTTCTAAACATTTTCTAATGCTAATAATGTGAATATTTATTTAAATCCTGCCATCAAGTCTATTGACTTTTGTTGTTTCTGCAAATATAATATGAATGGTTCCCAAGCTTTTTCAAAGTCTCTGTTGTCTTTTTCTCTCAGTCTACCTGTCATTTTTGCCAGTTCCACATGGTTCATCAACTTCCCTTGCCATTGATCTTTCATTTTCTTAATTTTGGGTTCAAGGAAACAGGGGTCGTCTTATACATGGGGGCGTCTTATACTTGGAAAAATACGGTATACTTTCCCCCCCAGCTTCTCATCAGGAGTTCAGACCACGTCATTGCATATTTGAACTTAGGATGAATATTATTTTGCCCGAAGCTTCATCTCATTACACTTCCTTGTGCTGAGCCTGACATGACATTCAGGCTGCCCACAAACGTCGAATATATTGGGCAACCTTCATCTGTGTCAATATCAAAGGCAATCAGCCTTTCGTCATTCCGCCGGAGTTCCTTCGATGATAAATGATGTGGTTGGATTTTCTCACAAGAGAGAGAACACCCCAGAGTACAACACCCAGATAAAACAATCATCACTTCCTTTCTTCCTCTCCGGTGGTGTGACTAGAGACTGGGGAACTGTGGGGGCATTCCATGGGCCCCAGACTGACGAATTACTGTCAATCACTTGCAATATAGGGAAGTCTAGGAATGGCGGGGAAGAATTATAAAGGCTCCAGGAGGGTTGATAAGATCATCGGATAGTGTCCAGCTGATGCCTTGGGAGCTCAAGACTCTCGTAAGTAACACTTCTTCAAGATTTGCATTCTAGGGTTTCAGGAGGGCTGGTGGCCCAACTGCCTGGGTAGCCCACTGGCTACTTGAGGTGGCAGGACTTCTGAAGGTTTGGTCAAGGGAAAGACTCCGCTATGGAGAAAGATTGCAGAGTTTGGGACCTTTTACAGAAAAGGAAGAGGAGACATGACAACAGTCTCTAAGATGATGCATAGCAGGCAGAAAGTAGACAGAGAAACATTCTTTTCCCTCTTTCACAACACTAGAACAGTCGTTTTCAACCAGTGTGCCGTGGCGCCCTGGGGTGCTTTGAAGGATGATCGGGGTGCCACGGGACCCTCTTTCCTTCCTTCGCTCCTCTTACGCCCTCTTGCATCTCTGCCTCCCAAAGGCTTCCAGGGCTGTTTGTTGCAACAGCCCCAGCTACAAGCTCCACAGGCGAATGGTGCCTCTGGGACTGGCCAGGGGCTGAGGTTGTATTGAGGTATGCAAGCAAGTGGGTAAGGGAGCCCAGTCTGCCAGCCCTTGCTGTTGGGAATAGTGCGACTCATGCAACACATTGGCGATTAATATACACAGAACAGTAATTATACATTCTTTACCAACCTTCGGAGAAAAATACAAAACATCAAACAAAGCCACAGAGACTTGCAAACTACCCAGCCTAAGATGAACTTATAATGTCTGGTTTCAATAGATTTTTCAAATGCTTAACTCAGTCTTTTAGATAAATTCATGAAGATACCAACAAAAGGTAAGTCAGGTGTTATTCACAATACCGAGAGATGCTAGTGGAGTTGTAAAGGTAAGGTAAAGGGACCCCTGACCATTAGGTCCATTCATGGCTGACTCTGGGGTTGCGGCGCTCATCTTGCTTTATTGTTCTTGCTCCAAATCAATCTTCATCTTCTCAGGTGGTCCCTCGTAATTTCATGGAATTAGTTGGCTATGTTGGTCAGGTGTGTCTGCTTGGCCTGCAGAGGGCATCGACTTTTAATTTTTTGCACAATGAGAAGAGTCTTGCTGGGTCGTTATAAAATTATAGAAAAGCTGTTTGCACATGAGCTCGGTGGTTGCACAATCCATACGCAGAGCCACACATGCTCAGATAGGAAGCCTTGTGAGGGGCACCGTTCAGTGGTAACTTTTGCTTTGCCAGTGTTATAAATGGATCCTCACCTGAGACTCTAGAGAGCAGTGTTACAGTGTATTCCCTGAATCATGCTTTTGCTATCAGGATGGTAGACTGCACCTGAGAAAGAAGCTCTCTTTTGGCGTCGAGAAGTAAGACAAGAGATTCTGTTGAATGACCTCAGGGAACAATTGCAGCACCTCTTGCTAAATCCTTTGATTTAGCTGCAAATCTTCCCACCCTCCCTTATCGTTTGTAACCATAAAGTTAAAGGAGAGAGCACCAGACTCCTTCTGGAAGTGCAAAGGCAAGAGATGATTACTTCTTCCTTTTCCCTCCACCCCCCATAAAAACCAGTCAAGAGCTTTCAATGGCCTGAGGCTCCCCTCTAGAAGTTACCCAGACATATTGCTTCAGCAGAATTATTGCCTCCTTCCTTTTATAATTAAGAGACATGATAGCAAGGCATTTTAGGGCAATCTTTATTTCGAGATACGACAGGCACCAGCTATCTGCACTTTCTGGAAACAATTCTGCCAAGAGGAATAGGTCTCTGCCCCGGGTGTCTGCTCAATATTGCTTTTAAATTTGCCTGCTATTATTTACTGTGTTGCTTTAAACCGTTCTTAGCTGGAATCAGTTTCAGAAATCCGTTCAACTTCCAAAACATTTGGAAACCAAAGCACAGCTTCTGCAGCCAGTCGGAAGCAGCGCCGGATGTCCGGCTCCCAAAAATCATTCGACAACCGGAACACATGCTTCTGGTTTCCGATCGTTCAGGAGCTGAAACATACGAGTTCCAAGGCGTTCAGCAACCAAAGTATGACTGTACTGCTTTATTGTAAAACAAGCAAGCAAACAAACCTCAAAGCAGTTTACCCAAAAAGGATAAAACAATAAAAATATCACTCTCCTGGGTAGTGTGTCTGGAGGTCCTGAGCCTGGCCTCACTGATGTTGTCCAAAGAAAAGTAGAGCAATATGTTTGGCACCAGTTTGGCTGCAGGAGTTGCTGGAAAGAGGCATACAAGGCGCCGTCCAATCAATTTAGGGACTCCACTCTGACCTTGTGTACGGTTTTCTCCTTGGCTGCTTTCCTCTGCCCTTCAGATAAACTGTTCCCAAGCTACTAAGTACAGTACTTTCTTTTTATACTACTACAGTGGTACCTCTGGTTAAGTACTTAATTCGTTCCGGAGGTCCATTCTTAACCTGAAACTGTTCTTAACCTGAAGCACCACTTTAGCTAATGGGGCCTCCCGCTGCCGCCGGAGCACGATTTCTGTTCTCATCCTGAAGCAAAGTTCTTAACCTGAAGCACTATTTCTGGGTTAGTGGAGTCTGTAACCTGAAGCATATGTAACCTGAAGCGTATGTAACCTGAGGTACCACTGTAGTGGCACCTTGATCTCTGCCTGGTAACAAATAATCATCTGGGGCAGACCTGTATAACCTGACAGGGTCTCACTCCCGTCAGCAATTGTGCTGCAGCATTCTGCATTGCAACGGCAGCTTCTGGGTGAAGCGTCACATGCAGGAAAACAATTTCAATCTGATGATACTGGGATAGAGGTTGTCCCTTAAAAGGCTTCCTGGAAATGGACAGTCTTCAACAGATGATAGAGGTGGCGCCTTATCTGGTCGGCGTCTACAGACCTCCTGATAAGACGGTATCTGCAGGGTGCCTTCTCCTGCAGAGCACAATGGCCAAAGGGCCATATAAGTAGCTGGTTCTTTTTGCAGTGGCATTAACAGGGCAGCAGTAGGAAGCCCCAGTGAGTAGTTGGACCATTGCCTTCTGCATCAAGGGCTGGAGCACCTTCCATCTAAGACACCCTCAGCTCCAACACATCAGCCAGCTGCTTTGCAGAAACACGGACAGGTACTCATTCTACCTCCTCTGGCTACAAGTCCATCAGCTGGCATAATTCTCTCCCCCCCCCTGTCTTCTCCTGTCTTCTGTTTTTGAGCCTGACCAGGCCCCTGTCATCTTGGGGTGACACAACCCCCTCTTTGCTGTGCAAACCCTTCTTCTCCTCCTTCTCCTTTCCTTGGCTGAGGCCACATTCACACCAAACATTTAAACCAGCCATGATGCCACTTCAAAGCACCGTGGCTTCCCCCAGAGAATTCTGGGATCTGTAGTTTGCTAAGGGTGCTGGGAGTTGTTGGGTGGCCTCAGTTCCCCTCAGAGAGAGACCGTTCCAGAGTTCCCTGGAAAGAGAGATTGGCTGTTAAACCACTCTGCAAAATACGTCTCTGCGAGGGCAACAGGCATGTGCTATCTCTGTTTTCAGTGAAGGTTTTCTGTATCCTTGCTTTTTGTTTTAATGTATTTTTCATCTTTGTTGGAAGCTGCCCAGAGTGGCTGGGGAAACCCAGCCAGATGGGCAGGGTACAGATAATAAATTATTATTATTATTTGTTGGTCTGCGTATTTTAGCCAGATTATATATTTATATAATTGAAATTGCACACTGCTTGGAGGATTGTTCTGTTTTCTTTTTCTTTTTGAGCAAGGGGTATATAAATTTTCTGATATAAATAAATAAGCAAGCAAGCATGTTGGCACAGATTCACAGAGATTTTGGGGATGCACTTTGCATATGGTCAGAGGTTCCCATATCACATTTCCAGGAAGGAACTGTAGCTCTGAAAACAAATCAAACAATTCTCTCTTTATGTCACTTTGCGAGGGTATATGCCCTGAAAGACAGAACAAAAAATAATAATATTGTGGTGCTGTTGTTACTTTAGAGGGGAAACTGGCTTGGAGTTTGAGAGGCTGAAGTAATGGAATTTGCCTTTAAAATAAATATCACACCAAGTGTTTCATATGCCTTCTAAAGGAGTGATTTGCTCACTCCTCTTTGGAGAAAATAAAATACATGGGTTTTTAAACAACTTCAGGGGAGGTAAATGTGCCGATTCTGCAAAACCTTTACCTCTGTGGGTGCAGCTTCTGGTGCTACTGGTTTGTCACTAGATTCAGGTGTGTGTGGGAAGCTGCAGTCTGACTTGCAGCACAAATGAATTTCTATATAGCTGGGTTTTTATAAAAGGCAAAAAAAGCTTCGCACAGCTCATACTTAAACTATGGAACTTTCTCCCCAAAGGGGCAAAAATGGCCACCCACCAAGATGGCTTTAGGAAGATTAGGGGAGAGGGCTATCGATGGCTATTTGCCATGAGGCTTTCCCTCACTTAGAGGCAGCAGTTTCTATTGTTACAAAAGGTGGGTGCCTCCCCCTTTCTCTGCCAAATGGCAGCAAGATCCGAGGGGGTTCCTGGCACTCACATGGGGTCTGTGTTCCTTTGGAGAATTGAGACACGGCGGAGACGGTCATAGCTTTAAGAAATGTGGTTTATTTACATCTTCAGTCTACGTGGAAGGAGGTCAGATCTTACAGCATGGTCATTTCAAGAGGGGTTTGCTCCACACTGCAGTGCAACACTTGAATCAAAAGCATGTTTCCCAGCCTGCCTTCAGCCAGCCTGCCCAAGATGGATGTCTCCGTTTTCTCTCCCCTCCTTTTTCCCAGAACACCTTGCTAAAGAAACTCTTTCCTGTAGCTTCAAACACATACCTTGGCAACATCTGTCTCCCCAGGCCAAAAGATTCCTCTCTGATGGCCCATCAACCCCTTTGTCATGTTAACAGATTTGCTCTTCATCAGGCCAGCCAGGCTGGTTTGCATCAGCCAGCCCTGAGATTCCTTCTCTGGCATGGCTCTGCAGATTGTAAGGTAAAGGTAAAGGTACCCCTGATCATTAGGTCCAGTCGTGACCGACTCTGGGGTTGCGAGGCTCATCTCGCTTTACTGGCCGAGGGAGCCGGCGTACAGCTTCCGGGTCATGTGGCCAGCATGACTAAGCCGCTTCTGGCATGGAAATGCTGTTTACCTTCCTGCTGGAGTGGTACCTATTGATCTACTTGCACTTTGATGTGCTTTTGAACTGCTAGGTTGACAGGAGCAGGGACTGAGCAATGGGAGCTCAGCCCGTTGTGGGGATTCGAACCGCCAACCTTCTGATTGGCAATTTGGGACCAATTTACCTGTGAGATCACCTTACCATAACTCTGAACTGCTTCAATATGTGGAATTGGCCCAGTTCTGTGTTTGTAAGAACTTGATATTCTGGCAGCTGTGCTTTGGAACTCCCTGCCTGTTGACCTCAATCAGGTGCCTTCACTGTACTCTTTTGCTGCCTGCTAAAAACATATTTGTTTAGGTAAGCCGGCCCAGACATGGAGAAAGAGGCTGAAAATAATACAGCGAGGATGCCTGCTTGAGATCAAGAGGCAGGGAGTTCCAGGTGCCGCCACACTAAATATCAAGTTCTTACAAATGTGGAATGGGTGTTTTGCAGCATCTACATTGGTGTCATCAAAAATATTCAGTACTTTGAGATAGTTCTTGTGCAGCTGTGCTCCTTTGCCAAATGCAAGGTGGTTCTTTTAAAAATGGAGATTCAGAAGCAATGCAAAACACAAGTGAGTGGGAAGAAGAAGATTTTATTTCAAAACAGCAAGCAATATATACATACCAAGCATGCACTTCTATCTGCCATTTGGAAGCCCTCAAGAAGCGGCAAAGTGACTCCACCTGGTAGCTTCAGTTTGCACAGCCCTGCGGCCTATCAGTCCATGCAGAAGCTTCTGAAAAACCATCCGATTTTATAGATAGCCACTCACTTTCCCACAATAATTTCCAACATCAAAGAAGCTTTCCAGAACTACTGTATCCTCCACAGGTGATTAAGGCGAGGGGGGAGCCTTCACCTCCTCCCAACTGATTAGGACATTAAAGACTGTTCTCACATCATCAAAGAACTTAACAAGAGCGAGGGAGGGGGAAGGAACAGAGGCAGGAAGGGCTCTGTGTTAGATCACTAACTCTCAGAAACATTTTTTCGTCTACCAGGTGCATTTCTCATACAGCATAGTTTTAAGTACCTTTCCCCCCTTTCTCCTCCAGGTAACGCAGATGACCTTCGCACGCACCTTGGGCCTACAGAGGATGCTCTGGCCGATTTCTATGGCTCTTTTGGCCTCTTGCGTGCAGACAGCAATGGGAGCGGATGGAGGCTTGAAGGTCCAAGTGACCCAGAAGGGGCTGAATTATGGTGCGTGACTTCAAGGCGATCTCCGCACTTGGCCTTGAGCAAAACGGGAGATTAAAAAGAGAGAGAGAGAGAGAGTCTCCCAGAAATGCTCAAATGAGAACTTGTTGGTGCAGAAAGTACTTTTAAGAATGTGATGTTTGCATTAAGGCAGTGGTTCCCAAAGGGGGGGTGGTGGTCCTACCCGCCTGGGGGGCAGGATTACCTAGGGAGACCCTCAGAGGCAAGGCGTGGGGCACCAGAGGTGCAAACGACAGACTTTTAAAAGCTGCTATCACTGGATCAAGTTCATCAATTCTGTCGAATTAATTAAACTAAATAGTTTTAATTGAATAAATGTGCAATTAATTGTTACTGCTTTGAAGTTTATTGCGCTATTATCTTCCTTAGTGGGCTATGCAAACCGCTATTCTGAAACAAAAATGTTTTTTCCTGGGTACGGCAGTGCTTTTTTAAAAAATCAAATGTTTAGGGGTACTCTCATTTTGACTCAAGAAAATCACTGTTTTATAGTTCAAGTTGGGGAAAATAAATACAGGAAATAGACAAAAGTACAACGATTCACAAAATGTTTAGGGGTGTGCGCATAGCTGCCAACTTTTCCTGCGAAGAATCCTATTCGGAATAAGGGAATTTCCCTTTAAAAAAGGGAAACGTTGACAGCTATGGGTATGTGACCCCCCCAGAAAAAAAGGCACTGGGGTTGGGTCACTGGGGATGAGGGGGGTGGCCTGAAAAAGTTTGGGAACCATTGGATTTTCCTGTGGGGCAAGGGGGTTGCTTGCTTGCATGTGTGTATGTATGGAAAGGATTTTGTGCAGTTATTTCTCAAAGGTATTCTTCACCTACCCACACCCCAGGGTTGTCAGTCCAGGAGAACCTCAGAACCTCAGATCTCAGCGCCCAAACCTGAGGGGGCGGGGTCAGGGATTCTTCTCAACACTGAGCACTGGAGACGGAGGTTAATTGGGAGAGAGGAGGAAGGCAGACCTCTCTGATTCTGCCCCTTTCCCCCTCTTTACAGCAAAGGAACTTGGAATCGAGATACTGAAGTCAGCGCTGAAGGACGAAACGTTCCACAACATAAATGGTTCTTACACTGTTCCGCTTGCTGGGGAAGTGCGGTATTCTGTTTCTGGGTAAGTGAGAGTGTGTGGTTCCCCACCTCCCCTCTTCTTGGCTCTGGACCTCCAGAGTGCCCCCAAATACAACCTTCGCCCCCAACTCCTCCTCCTCGTCTTCCCTATCAGAGCTGGATTTGGTTGGCCACTGGCAGCTCACAGGAAGACACAGCAAGAAATCCTGAGTTGGGTTGGCTGGAGGGGAACCCAAAGGACATCTAGACACACCCCCTGACCCCAGTGCCTTACTCCCATGGGGAAAGGCTGGGGTAAAGGATGTGCTTCACATGCAGAAGCTCCTGGGTTAAATCTCAGAGCACCTGTGGGGGAGGGAGGTGAAGGGAGTAATTGAAATTGTTAAAAATTGGTATAGGATTTAAGAGGTTTAAATTTCTATAAAGATTCTATAAGGAAAGCAGAAAGCAGCAAGAACTATCAAGTAAAGGTACCAGAGAGGAAATCAGTGTAAATGAAAACATGAGACTTATGGTTTTGTTCCATATGATTTTATTTCAGAGTTGTCTGTTTATTTTGGAGTTGTTTGTTGTAAAGTATGTATATTACGTGAATAAAATAATAAAGGATTTGAAAATTTAAAAAAAAAAAGGAAAAGGAAATGTTCAGCAGGAAAGTGACCCTTCTTCATGTCTCTCTGTTCAACTTTTTAGGATCCAGGTCACCGAATTCCAGGTGAACCAGGCAGGCGCTGAGTTTGCTGCTGGGACGGGTGTCAACCTTTCCGTCCAAGATGCCAAAGTCTTGATGAGCGGTAACTGGAAGTTGGCATCCTTTTTAGGGTAAGAACTGCCTGCTGTCAGGGAGCTGCTTTCGACTTCCAAGCAGCGGAGCTGGGAGGAGGGAGAGTTTTGGCCGCCTGCTGCCGCTGTTGGGGTTTCATCCACACTGTACATTCAGAACACATGGCTCCTCCCTGCAAACAATTCTGGGAACTGTAGTTTATGGGTTCTGGGAACTGTATTGTTGTTGTTTTTAAAATTAAAGTATTTTATTATTTACAATGCACATACAACCACACAATTGTTGTTGTTGTTGTTGTTTAGTCATTTTGTCGTGTCCGCCTCTTCGTGGCCCCCTGGACCAGAGCACATTAGGCATTCCTGTCTTCCACTGCCTCCCGCAGTTTGGTCATGCTGGTAGCTTTGAGAACGTGGTCCAACCATCTCGTCCTCTGTCGTCCCCTTCTCCTTGTCCCCTCCAACTTTCCCAACATCAGGGTCTTTTCCAGGGAGTCTTCTCTGCTCATGAGGTGGCCAAAGTCTTGGAGCCTCAGCTTCAGGATCTGTCCTTCCAGTGAGCCCTCAGGGCTGATTTCCTTCAGAATGGAGAGGTTTGATCTTCTTGCAGTCCATGGGACTCTCAAGAGTCTCCTCCAACATCATACAATTAAAAGGTAAAGGTAAAGGTACCCCTGCCCGTACGGGCCAGTCGTGTCCGACTCTAGGGTTGTGCACCCATCTCACTTAAGAGGCCGGGGGCCAGCACTGTCTGGAGACACTTCCGGGTCACGTGGCCAGCGTGACGAAGCTGCTCTGGCGAGCCAGCACCAGCGCCGCACACGGAAACGCCGTTTACCTTCCCGCTATAAAGCGGTACCTATTTATCTACTTGCACTTAAGGGTGCTTTTGAACTGCTAGGTTGGCAGGAGCTGGGACCGAAAGACGGGAGCTCACCCCGCCGCGGGGATTCGAACCGCCGACCATGTGATCGGGAACTCACCCCGCTGCGGGGATTCGAACCGCCAACCATGCGATTGGCAAGCCCTAGGCACTGAGGTTTTACCCACAGCGCCACCCGCGTCCCTTACAATTACACCAACTCAAATACCGACAATACAAAAATGCAAACACTTATGTGACTTCCCTCCACCAGTGTTCGTCATTTTTTAATATTCTTATTTAGATTGTAATTTGTAACTCTCAGTATTATTTCTTAGTTCTGGGAACTGTAGCTCTGTGAGGTGCAAACTCCATTTCCCAGGATTCTTTAGGGGGAAGCTGTGTGCTTTTGTGTGTTTGCAGCTATCCTGGCTGAAAAAGCATTCAGTTGCTGGTCCAGTCAACATCTCTACCTGGAAATGGAAGGGGCGGCCATCTTTTCCTTCACATCAGGACGCACATCACATCCCTCTTGCAGGCTTTCTGGTTGGGCATTGTGCTCCATCTACCTGGGGAACAGAGCCAGCCCAGACACCCTTTCAGTTTCTCCATCCCATCTTCAAGAGGCTGTACACCATCACTGGTCTCCTTGCCTCATTCCGATGCAATGACTGCATCTTTCCCCTACAGAGATGACAGTGGCACTGTTGACATCAGCATCGACCGGCTCACCATCTCTACTGTCATGGGAGTGGACAGAGGCGATGAAGGACGGCTTCAGGTGTGGTATGAAAGCTGCCGTTCTGCCATGGGGGACTTCAGGTTGAAATTCTACGGGGGAACCAGGTACCTCTAATTCCTTATTTTCCTAGACACTGAAAGGCAAAGGGCTACAGCTCAGTGAGAGAGCACCTCCTTTGCTTGTAGAAGGTCCTGGTTCAGTCTCCAGCATCTTCAAATAGGGGTGGGATAGACACCCTAGAGAGCCATGACTGAGCTAATGGACCATTTTTTTAAGAAGAGCTTGTAACTTGAGTGAGTTAGATTGAAATGATCACTTACAGTTTCTGGAGTTCAAAGGCTTTATTCATGCAGAAGCAGATTTATCTTGGTAGGAACTATTTACAGGATCGGTAGAGATGAAAAGAGAGAAAATGGATCAGCTTTTAGGGGTGGAGTTAGCTTAAAAAGAGAGGCTATAAACAAGTGCTGGCTATATTGCTAAACAAACAGTACCCTCATGTGGTTTAAAGTAACACATTGCCGCTGTTGGAATAGCTTAGCCAGTAGTAGAGCATGAGGCTCATAAACCAAAATCTAATCTCTCTTCCCTACCCAAAGCTTGGGCGATGTCCCACAGAGAAGGGGCACCTCTCTTGCTTAAAGCACTGCAAAGCCCCTCCTCTAGGTTGGAAGAACAGCAGTGTTAGATTAGCCATCATACTGACATTTGCTGCTTCTTTCTCCCACAGCTGGCTGTACAACATTGCAGCGTCTGCTCTCAGGGACATGCTGAAGTCAGAAGTCAATCAACAAGTATGATTTTTGAACTTCTTAGTTGAAGGACAAAAGCTGGACCTTATTACTGCTGCCCGTCTCCATTGCCCTGCCCTGCTCTGCGTGTGAAGCCCTGGTACATTAAATCAGAGACAGGGAAACTGTAGCCCTGTGCAGGCAGTTGGACTACAATGCCCATCATCCCTGAGCACTGGCCATGCTGGCTGCAGGGGCTGATGGGAGTTGGAGTCCCTCAACATCTGGGAGAGCCACAGGATCCTTTGCCCCCAGCATTAAATGCATATGTTTGTGGTGGAGCAATCACCTAGTCCCAGAGCGGAATAGTAATATAATAAAAATTTATTATTTATACCCCGCCCATCTGACTGGGTTTCCCCAGCCACTCTGGGCAGCTTCCAATCGAATATTAAAAACACAATAAAACATCAAACATTTAAAACTTCCCTAAACAGGGCTGCCTTCAGATGTCTTCTAAAGGTCATACGGTTGTTTATGTCCTTGACATCTGAAGGGAAGATGTTCCACAGGGCAGGTGCCACTACCGAGAAGGCCCTCTGCCTGGTTCCCTGTAACCTCATTTCTTGCAGTGAGGGAACCGCCAGAAGGCCCTCAGAGCTGGACCTCAGTGTCCGGGCTGAACGATGGGGGCGGAGACGCTCCTTCAGGTATACAGGACCAAGGCCGTTTAGGGCTTTCAAGGTCAGCACCAACACTTTGAATTGTGCTCGGAAACATACTGGGAGCCAATGCAGATCTTTCAGGACCGGTGTTATGTGGTCCTGGTGGCCGCTTCCAGTCACCAGTCTGGCTGCCGCATTCTGGATTAATTGTAGTTTCCAGTCACCTTCAAAGGTAGTCCCACGTAGAGAGCATTGCAGTAGTCCAAGCAGGAAATGATGATGATGATGATTTATTATTTATACCCCACCCATCTGGCTGGGTTTCCCCAGCCACTCTGGGCTGCTTCCACCAGAATACTAAAATACAGTAGTCTATTAAACATTAAAAGCTTCCCTAAACAGGGCTGCCTTCAGATGTCTTCTAAAACTAGAGCATGCACAACTCTGGCCAGACCGTCTGCAGTAGAGCATCTGTTCTTCGTGCAGAAGGCTACAGGTTCAATCCCTGGTGCATCCCCGGGTAGGGATGGGGGAGATCCCGAACTGTTTGAAATTATGGAGAGCTGCTGCCAGTTAGTGTAGGCCGTATTCATCTGGATACACCAATAGTCAGACTCACTTCCTACCTTCCTAAGTGTCCCCCCTTTCAGGTGGTTCCAGCTTCCCCTCTCCCTTTGTGATGGGAAGAGAACTCCAGGTGACATTCACTGTCCATCCCTCTGAATGTTATGGGCTTTCTCCCCTTCCAGCTCTGTTCAGAGGTCAAGAAAGGAATCGACAAGATTGCAGAAATCCTGAAAACCATGAATGGTAAGAACCTTGTATGCCTGGAGCTACCAGGTCAAAATCACCCTTCTGGGAATAATTTCTGGCACACTGGTCTGCACCTTGCTAAACATTGGCTTTCTCCGTGTCCTTTTCCAGTCTCGGCCCAGTTGGACCCCATTGCAGGGATAGACTACTCCTTGGTGGAAAAGCCCGTGATTGATGTGGATCGATGCAATGTGGACCTGAAGGTAATGATAACCTTGCAGGGATGGAGGCAGCAGGGATCCAGCAGATCATTTCAGATTGTCTGTAGATCTGCGAAGCCTTTTTTCAAACCTTTCCATCCCAGCCTTCTGGTGAAGCCTGGTCCCAAAGTAGGTAGAGCTTTGTAGCACTGTGAGATTGAATAGCTGCTTCTGTGCGGCCTTCCCAAGGTGGAATGGGAAACAATTCCCAGAGCGGTTGTCCAAAACAAGAGAGACTGGCGAGGTGGTTTGATGGAGATGGATTGAGAATTCAATGGGTAAATTTAAATTTTAGCCTCCTGTGTGTGAGAAATACGAGAGTAAACAGGCCGTGGAGCCCTTTTAGCAGAGTAAAAACACTTGCACACTTTTGCAGCCTACTGGAAGCTAGGAATTAGGCAGTTACACCTTTTATCACTGTTTGCTTGTGATCTGCTGCCCTTTCCCTTCTTTATCCCCGCTGCTAAGAATAAACCACACATTTTAGTAAAAGAGAAAAGATTTACTTACATTTCAACGCAGGCAGCAAATACTTCTAAGTAGTATTTGTCAGTTTGCATCTCCATGCGCTGCTCTGGTTCGTCAGAAGTGGCTTAGTCATGCTGGGCACATGACCTGGAAGCTGTACACCGGCTCCCACGGCCAATAAAGTGAGATGAGCGCCGCAACCCCAGAGTCAGCCGCAACTGGATCTAATGGTCAGGGGTCCCTTTACCTTTATGTCACATGTCCACCACATGTAGAAGAAACTGCCTTCTTTCACTTGCAACAGGTTTCATACCTGGGATGTGCCTACAAATTCTTCCTTCTTTCTGAGTGTTAACGGAAAATCCGAGGGCTCCCTTGGACAAAAACAAAGACACCAACTAGGATAACGTGGAGCAAAACAGCAGCCTGTAGGCTTGGCCTTTATTGAATACTGTCGCGACAGGACTCTCACCCGCAACAAGATGAAGCAAAATGGAAGCCCAGAACAAAAGAAGACCCCTAACTTTAATTAGTTACTAATCCCCCAAACTACACCCCTAAGACTACATCACAAAAAGAAGGGGTTGAGGGAGGAGTTGTGGTGGTAACCTGAGTGTCCTGTTACCTGGCTGGTTCCCCCTTTCCCGCTCCCCATGAGTACTTTCCAGGTGACAGAGGGGAGTTTGCAGTTTCCTGCCCCCAGAGGGAAGAGCTGATCATTGTCCTTTGTTCCAGTCCTGCTGAATCCACTCCTATATGCAAGTTCTTTGTGATCTTGATGGTCTTCTGTCTAGGACCATCAGGGTTGGCATAGCAACTGGGCAGGGCTCCTGTGTATGTGCTGGTATGCTCAAGGGATTATGGCTGTCCTGTATCAAACCTTCCCCATTTTGTAGTCCTTCCTTCATGGGGTAAAATAAAAGTGGAACGGTGCAGATCCGATGTATGGTTGATTTTCTATGAATTTATAACAGAAGCGTAGCGTATGTAGTGTGAGTGTGAGTGTGTGTGAAGTTTGTACAAACTGAATGATTGGGGGGGTGTTCCTGCGACATGAGGCAGGGGGCAATCTGTGGAGCTCCCTCCACAAGTTGACCATCTTCCCTCCTCTTCTCTCCTAGGGTCAGTTCTACACGGTTGGAAAGACCCTCCACAGCGGCCCCTTCCAGCCTGCCCCCTTCCTCTTACCCAACCAGACAGACTCCATGATCCTCCTGGGCATCTCTGAACTCGTCGCCAACTCAGCTGCCTTTGTGTACTACACTGCAGGGGCACTCAGGGTGAACTACACGGATGCCATGGTAAGGAGGTGTGGATGTGCACAGGGCCTGTCAAGGCCACAAGGCACAGGTACACGGTCCCAGGTTCGAATCCTGGCGTCACCAGTTGATAGGCTACGAGGCTGAAAAGTCCCCGGCCCAAATCCTTGGAGACAGAGGCGGAGCTACCTAGTTAGATTGGTCTCAACTAGGGCCAGGGCCTTTTCAGTAGTGGCCCCGACGTGGTGGAACGCTCCGTCACAAGAGACCAGGGCCCTGCGGGACTTGACATCTTTCTGCAAGGCCTGCAAGACAGAGCTGTTCTGCCTGGCCTTTGGTTTGGACTCAGTCTGACCATTATGTTGCCCTCTCCTTATGGTTTTGATCTATGGGCTACTATTAAAATGAGGCTGCATTTTAAATTGTATTTTTAACCTGTATTTTAAATTGGTCCCCCCCCCCTTATTATGTTTTTATTGTAATTTTACTGGTGTTAGCCGCCCTGGCCAGGGAGGGCGGGGTATAAATAAAGTATTATTATTATTATTATTATTATTATTATTATTATTATTATTATTATTATTAAGCGTCCCAGGGAGGTGATCGGCACAGCAATCAGCGCCCATTGGGGGTGATCAGTGCAGTGATTGGCACTCAGGGGGGTGATTGGTGTGGCGACTGGCGCCCGGGGGGGCAGTGTGACGATCTGCCCGGGGGGTTGTCCCCCCCCCGGGATGACACTCGGGGTGGGCCACCCCCTCCCCCCCCTTCCTACGTCCCTGCTTGGAGAGCTGCTATGAGTGCAGACAATCAGATATACAGACACACAGACATAGAGGGTCAAAGGTAAAAGTAAACTCTCTCGCATTGTTTCATATATGTTTTTATTGTGTTGTGAAAGCTCTTTGAGATGCTTCATATGAAGTGCTCCGTAAATTAATTATAATTATTAATTCTGAGCTAGATGGACTGATGTCCTGACTTGGCAAGAGGCAACTTCTCAGGGTCTGATAGGTCTTGACTTGCCATAGGGTTGCCATATTTCAAAAAGTAAAATTCCTGACTCCCGCAAAAATGTGTGAGCTTTTTTTATTAGGAAACCAGTTTTTTTGGGGGGGAACAAGCCCAAATCCCCCCAAAATAGTGATTTTAAGCTTTTGGAGCTGTTTCGGGTGCTTTTTCCATCGCATTGCCAGGTTTTCACTGACATTTTGCCTATTCAGCTAAATTCCCCCCGGACACTATGCTTACACCCCAAAACCAGGACATGTCAGGAATTTTCCCAATGTACAGCAAGCCGATCCTTGCCTGAACCCCTCTTAGGGCTGATTCAAACCTCTGAAAGTGTGGCTCTACTATGGAACGAATGAAGCTTCTAACTCCCGCAACCATAACTCGAAACTAATAAGGCATAGAAAATACTTATTCACACCTATGTGACTATGGCAGTGACTATGGCATGTGAGATAATCCGGTACAGCAATTTTAATCAAAATAAGAGGTGGTGTAGCAGTGGTTGCCCAGACCTTGTTGCTGGTTGCAAAGCCCCCCCCCCAAATGTAGCCCTGCCATTGCACCTCCGATTGCCCCCCCCCTTCTCCTGGAGAAATGTGATATTTATCCCTGAACAAATGGCAATTGGGTTTTCCGTGGATGGCTGTTTGTTCCAATTTAGCACTAAAGAGCAGCTCATCCAAGTGAGAACTGTGGGGCAAAGGCAAGACCGCACATACCTGGTCCTAGACAACACAGGACAAGCGGAAAACCTTTCTAGGCCCAGGACAAGAAGAAGTGTGGGTGGTCCCTGATCTCCAAAGATTACGGAGAGCAAATCCAGTGCGTCAGCCTGGAAACTGGGGCTGTCCCAATCAAACATTCACACACGTTGTCGTTTCAGGTTCCCAAAAGTTTGCCTTTGCGTCTGAACACCAAGAATGTGGGGATATTTGTACCAGAGGTGAGTTCAGTCTTGTGAAGGTGGGGGAATTATTGCCAGGGGTGGGGAGGAACAGAGGGCAATGTGATTGACCCACCCAGCCACAAGAGCCAAATGTAAAGCTGAAAATCTCTTGTGAAATCTTTTCTCTCGTGAAATATTCTCTCTTTTGGAGCAATGGGCCACAAAAAGGTTTTGTTTGTTGTGTCGTAGAATCATAGAATTGCAGAGTTGATCACAAAGGTCTCTTAGTCAAACCCCCTGCAGCACAGGAATCACAGCCAAAGTTGATGCTGCATAAAATTTTCATGTCCTAGGTGCACGGGCATCATTTAAATGGCCCATGAGCTGCCCCCGAACCGAGCCACCCGCTCGGCGAGTCCCCGTGCACTGCGCTAAACTGGCGCAGCGCGGAGCGGAGACTCACTTCCGCTGCAGTGGAAATTGCATCTGCGCAGACCCACGGAGCGATTTCCGCGGGAGTGAACCAGCCCAGGCGAGGTAAATCTTGCCAACCCCTGCTGTAGGCTGGTGATTAATATACACAGAACAATAATTATACATACTTTATCAACCTTCTGAGAAAAATACAAAACATAAACAAAGCCACAGAGACTTGAGAACTACTCAACCTAAAATGAACTTATAACTACAACTTCATTAACATCTGTCTACAACTCCACTAGCATCTCTCGGTACTGTGAATAACACCAAACTTGCCTTTTGTTGGTATCTTCATGAACTTATCTAAAAGATGGAGTTAAGCCTTTGGAAAATCTGTTGAAACCAGACATTATAAGTTCATCTTAGGCTGGGTAGTTCGCAAGTCTCTGTGGCTTTGTTTATGTTTTGTATTTTTCTCAGGTTGATAAAGAATGTATAAATATTGTTCTGTGTATATTAATCGCCAACGTGTTGCGTGAGTCACACTACTTATATCAGCAGCACAGTTTGCATTTTTCTAGCACAACCCCTGCTGTAGGGGCAATCTTTTCCGGAAGATATTTATATTTCGAGGAGTTTAGTGATCTGACATGGTCATTTCTTCCTGCCGCTGTTTACTTCCCCTCTCTATCTCTTGTTCTGCTCTTTGACGGCTGTGAACAGCCTTTAATTTGTTGGAAGGAAGTGATGATGCAGGACACCTTCTGAACTTCTTTGATGTTAGACATTGTTTGGAGGAACGTGCGGTATTGGAAGAGGAGCTAGCTAATTAATAATCTGCACTAGCTAGCTATGCTTGGTATGTCTATACAGTGGTACCTTGGCTTACATACGCTTCAGGTTACAGACTCCGCTAACCCAGAAATAGTACCTCGGGTTAAGAACTTTGCTTCAGGATGAGAACAGAAATCGTGCCCACTTTATCATAGCTGATTTCACTGTTTCATCTTGTGTATTCCATTTCAACAGCAAGTTATACATTCTTGACAAGTTCTTAGTATTGGGTTCTAACAGTTCTGTTTCTAATTTTGATTTTTCCACCTGGAAGCCAATTTTCCTGTCCAACTTGTAAACCTCCATTATTTGATAATACTGAAGCCAGTCTCGCACTTTAACTTTTAATTTCTCAAAACTCTGCAGTTTCAGTTTATCCCCTTCCTGTTCCAAAATTTCCCAATATTTTGGCGTCCCGTAATAATTCTCATGTGGAAGCACCCCCGGGCGCAGAAATATTGATCTCTCCCCGCGCCACTGACCCAATCGTAATGAAACACCCGTTCCATCACAGCACCTCTCTTTTCTCCCCTCCGCAGCTGAACGAGCTCTTTCCAAATATGCCCATGGAGTTCCACCTGGCTGCCCAAAAGGAACCTGAGATACGCTTCCAGCCCACTGGAGTGGAGGTCACGCTCTTTGCGTCTGCAGAGGCCTTTGTCATCCTCCCGAATGCCAGCCTGGCCTCCGTGTTCCTGCTGAATATTGTAAGCATCTTAACAGCTGGTGGTGGTGGAGGAACAGAGATCCCTGCCCTTCTCAGAGATGGTGGGGAGAGGCTGCAATGTGAACCGTCTTAAAGGATGGGAGGTGTGCCTCAACAGGTCTTCTGCTGCTACTAGCACAGCAAAACAGTGCCTGCTTCATACGGGGTTGGACTAGATGACCCTAGGGTCCCTTCCAGCTCTACAATTTTATAAGTGTGCTTTTGGGAGCTGTAAGGGGAGGCTGCCCCTGCTTTCTTACTTAAAGCTAGCCCAGAGAGTGATCTTGCCTGTCGGCTTCTTCCCTCCCCGGCTCAGGGTGGATGGGGACGAAGCCCGAACGAGTCAACCCTCGCTGCCGTTGGCTCTAGCTTCCTCCATTGTTGGTTTAGCGCCACCTGCCGTTTGGCTCCCAACCTTCTGCCCTACCTGAAGTGAAGGACATGAGGCAGGAGTTGATAATGCAGGTGAGCTGTGCACAAGTAAGCTGCCGGCTAGCTCTGCTGAGGCTCCTTTTATTGGCACAATATGCAAACCCAGGCAGATATATTTTGGGCTGTGACCTTTACACATCTTCCAGTCCCGAGATCGTGGGGTGGTACAAAGTTACTTTGGCACCTGTTTCCACCGCGTCATTTTCCCCTTGCACAATGTATGACGAAAGAGACAAAGGTCACAGACAGGACACGGCAGACTACTGAGACCCCAAAAGCTTATACAGAGGGTAAGATGTTCAGACAGCTGTGGCCTTATCTGTGAGGGGGAGTGTGCTCCACACCCCAAGGTCACGCGTGCAGACAGCTGAGCCTGTCCGCAGGCGGAAGTGTGCTCTGCTAGTTTCTGTTTGCAACTGAGCAGCTGCTTAGAGTCACAAGGCTCTGTTTACATTCCCGAGACAGTCCAGGCTATTGGAAGTCTCACGGGAGAAGGGAGACGGATGTGGCATACTGTTTTCTCTGTTCCTTTGTTCTTTGGTTCAGTTGCTCTCTGCTGTCACAGGGAGAGGATGTATATTTCTTTGCTGTCTGCGTAGGTTAGAAATAAAGCATAGCATGTAGCCATAAATCTCATCACTTCCGCATGCTGTTTTGGATTCTCTGCTGAATGGGGGAACATGCCTTGGAGCCTCATCAAAGGCTCAGGCCGTTAATTATTCGCCGGGAGGGCGATTCCAGAAGATGAGCTTGGCTGAGCGGAGATCCCGACATGCTCCACAACCCAGCGATTATTCCTACATACCATTCCCCGATGCGCACAGGAAGCATGAACGGCCTTAGATGCATCACCCAACCCAGACTCTGCTCATCCTCTTCTGTCTATTCTCTCACTTTGGCTTACAGGACGCCAACCTCACGGGGCAACCCCTTCTTGAGCCAGGGATGTCTGGGAAGTCCCTTGGCTATGCCGGGGCTTCTGTGGCCCTGAAAAAGTGAGTATCGCTCCTCTTCTATGGCTCCAGGGTCTTCCTCTTATTCCGCACCCCCCTTCCCCAATCCCCAGGATTAGCGCAGGATTCCCGCCTGCTGTTCTCTCACCTTTAATGCGGGCCTCCACGCAATTATTATTATTATTATTATTATTGCACGGGCCTCGGTCCAGTATACCTGATGGAGCATCTCCACCTCCATCATTCTGCCCAGACACTGAGGTCCAGCGCCAGGGCCTTCAGGCAGTTCCCTCATTGCGAGAAGCCAAGTTATAGGGAACCAGGCAGAGGGCCTTCTCGGTGGTGGCACCTGCCCTGTGGAACGCCCTCCCACCAGATGTCAAAGAGAAAAATAACCACCAAACTTTTAGAAGACATCTAAAGGCAGCCCTGTTTAGGGAAGCTTTTAATGTTTAATAGGTTATTGTATTTTAGTGTTTTGTTGGAAGCCACCCAGAGTGGCTGGGGAAACCCAGCCAGATGGGCGGGGTATAAATATTATTATTATTATTATTATTATTATTATTATTAATTGCCCCTGCCCATCAGCACCTGCTTTGCATGCAGAAAGCTCCGAGTTCAGTCCCTGGCATTGCTGGGTGCAGATGGAAGGACCTGGGAGACGGGAGTTTAAATCCCAACTTGGCCATTTAGCTCATTGGGTGACCTGAGGGTCCAGTCACTGCCTGTCAGCCTAACCTACCTCACAGGGTTGTTGTGAGGATTAAATGAGAACAAGGCATATACCCCCTTGAGTTTAACCGGAGGGAAAAGGTGGGATATAAGAAATGGAATGAAGAAGCAAATGTTCCCAAGAGCATAAAACAGGAGTCAGCAAACTTACCTCGGGCCGGTGTCTCCAGCGCCGATCGCGCGGCGGGCCGGAGGGTGGGGGACTGTGTGCCCATATGCGTGCGCACATTCTATTTCCGGCTCACTTCTGGGTCGGAGGAGCACCGGAAATAGGTTGTGCGCATGTGCAGGGGCCTCCTCCGACCCAGATGTGCACCAGAAATAATGCTTGCACATGCACAAATAATGCTTGCGCATGTGCACAAGCCATTTCCGGTGCTCCTCCGACCTGGAAGTGGGCAGCCGCGCAGTGCAGCACCGGTAAGAGTGGGCTGTGGCAGCGGGCGGCGGGCGGCGGGTGTTGCTGCGGGCCGGATAAACAAGTCCCTTGGGCCTTAGTTTGGGGACCCCTGGCATAAATGAACCCCGACTTGGTGCTTTCTCATCCTTCTGTGTACCCTGCAGGTTGCGCCTGTCCAAGGAATGGTCCAAGGTTGGCGAGATCAGGGTGAGTATAGAGGAGGAGCTCAGGGGGACGAAGGAATGGGTGGTGCTTGGAATCTGGAGACTGGGATTGTGAGATGCACCTAGCTGTCCACATTAGGGTGGTTCATAAAAAAACTTTTTTTTGAAAATGCCTGCTCCAAAGGTCTTATCTTACTACACTAGGGATTATATAGCTATACAGTCATACCTCATGTTACGTCCGCTTCATGTTACGTCCTTTCAGGTTATGTCCCGCGGCGACCCGGAAGTACCAGAAAGGGTTACTTCCGGGTTTCGTCGCTCGTGCATGCGCAGAAGCGCAAAATGACATCATGCGCATGCGCAGAAGTGGTGAATCGCAACCCGTGCATGCAGAGATGCGCCGCTGCAGGTTGTGCTCTTTTCATGTTGCGAATGGGCCTCCGGAACGGATCCCGTTCGCAACCAGAGGTACCACTGTATCTGAAATTTCGTGCATATCAGTTAATATCTTGACTGTCCTCCACGAAAATAGCTGTTTACTTGGCTGTTTTCCTATGTCGTGTGAAGGCTGAAATTTCAATTCAGTGGAGCAGGGTCAATATATTAACTGATACGCATGAAATTTCAGATATAGCCGTATAATCCCAAGTGTAGTAAGAGAAGACCTTTGGAGCAGGCATTTAAAGAAAAAAAAAGTTTTTTTTATGAACCGCCCTAGTGCACACACACTCTTCCCTCCTTAAAAACCAGTGCTTTTTTCTGGGGGGACACAGGGGTACGCATACCCCTCAACTTTTTGTGAATCTATGTTTGGCCTCATTGAGGGGCAGTATTTCAATATGAGTAGGGAAATGAGAATACCCCTAAACATTTTTTTAAGGAAAAAAAAGCACTGCTTAAAACTATACGTCCGGGTTCTCAAAAGTAATAGAGATAGATAGATAGATAGATAGATAGATAGATAGATAGATAGGGCCAGACGCCTGGGGAAAACGATTCGCCCCCAATGTTTTTATTATTATTTTTCCAAATTATTACAAATCAAACCAAATTCATTTCATTTAATACAGTGGTACCTCTGGATACGAACGGGATCCGTTCCGGAGCCCCGTTTGCATCCAGAGTAGAACGCAACTCGCACCTGCGCATGTACAGGCCATGATTTGCCGCTTCTGCACATTCGTGTGACGCCATTTTGACCATCTGCGCATGCGCGAGCGGCGAAACCCGGAAGTAACGCGTTCCATTACTTCCGGGTCGCCACGGAGCGCAACCCAAAAACGCTCAACCTGAAGCAACTTCAACCTGAGGTATGACTGTACAATTCCTAAAAATCAGGTTTCCCGCTCCTGTTCCACCATTATTTCCTCGCATAGCCAAATCATTTCTCATGTAGAGTCCAGTTGACAACCTTCACTTGCCGTCAAACCATTCTTCCAGCTGGCTACTTTTTTCACCTTACCAACAGCACCTCAGTTACATCTTATATATAAAAAAAATCCCTTTCACATGTACGTTGTTGTTCCAGGTGCATTTTATGAAATAAAAGAATAAATAAAGTTTGCATTAGTTTAACGGCCTGCTTGGCCTCTGACCCTGCCCAGCGCTGCCATGTGGCCCCCAGAAGAAGGGAATGTGGCTCTCGGGCTGAAAAGCTCCCTGCTTCCCTACATTTCTAGAGTGTCCCCCCCACCCCGTTTGACTCCTCCACTTTTCAAACCCACTGTCTTTGTGCTACGCAGGTGACTGTCTTGGAGACGCTGCTGAAGGCGGCCAGCAACTTAGGGATGTCAAGTCTCAACAGTGAGTGCAGAACAGTTTTCCACTCCTGCTTCTGCTGGGGGGGGGTCCCCCTTCCACTGCCACCTCCCACCTTATTTGGGATAGAGCTTTGCATGCAAAAGATCTCATTTTCAGTCCCCTGGAATCTCCTGCCTGAAGTCGTGGAGAGATGCTGCCAGCCAGTGTCAACAGTACAGAGCTAGATAATAATAATAATAATAATAATAATAATAATAATAATAATAATAATAATAATAATAATGTATTTATGTATTTATACCCCACCCATCTGGCTGGGTTTCCCCAGCCACTCTGTGCGGCTTCCAACAGAATATTAAAATACAATAGTCTATTAAACATTAAAAGCTTCCCTAAATAGGGCTGCCTTCAGATGTCTTCTAAAAGTCTGGTAGTTGTTGTTCTCTTTGACATCTGGTGGGAGGGTGTTCCACAGGGCGGGCGCCACCACCGAGAAGGCCCTCTGCCTTGTTCCCTGTAACCTTACTTCTCGCAAGGAGGGAACTGCCAGAAGGCCCTCGGAGCTGGACCTCAGTGTCTGGGCAGAACGATGGGGGTGGAGACACTCTTTCAGGTATACTGGACCGAGATGGCCAATGACTCCTGACTTGGAATAAGACCACTTCTATGGGCTTTAGAATAGGATCCCATGAACCTTTTAGATTAATGGGATCCTATTTTTAGATTCACAGCGAAATAATCCCTGGCAGGTGGCCATCCAACCTCTGCTTAAAAACCTCCAAGGAAGGAGAGTTGACCACCTTCCAAGCCATCGATAAGCCTCTTCTCTTCCATGAATTTGTCCAATTCCCTTTTAAAGCCATTGAGGTTGGTGACCACCACTGCTTCCTGCTATTTACCTGGTGTTGGGTGTCTTGGGACAGCTGTGCCCTGAAAGGCGACGTTAAACTTTCAACTAAACAAATCGTTTGCATTTCTGTAGAACGGCTGAAGCAAGTGATTGCTCTTCCAAACATGTACGGCTCCAGTTTACTGAACGCCACCGTCATAATGAACAAGGTGAGTTCCTAGTGGCGGGACAGGTGTGGCGGCTTCACTTTGCTTGTGAACCAGACTTTGTCAACCCAGAAGATAGGAGCAATCAATAATAATAATAATAATAATAATAATAATAATAATAATTGTACCCGGCCATCTGGCTGGGTTTCCCCAGCCACTCTGGGCGGCTTCCAACAAAGATTAATGATACATTAAAATGTCACACATTAAAAACTTCCCTGAACAAGGCTGCCTTCAGATGTCTTCTAAAAGTCAGATACAGTGGTACCTCAGGTTAAGAACTTAATTCATTCCGGAGGTCTGTTCTTAACCTGAAACTGTTCTTAACCTGAAGCACCACTTTAGCTAATGGGGCCTCCCACCGCCACGAGATTTCTGTTCTCATCCTGAAGCAAAGTTCTTAACCCGAGGTACTATTTCTGGGTTAGCGGAGTCTGTAACCTGAAGCGTCTGTAACGCGAGGTACCACTGTAGTTGTTTATTTCCTTGACATCTGGTGGGAGGGCGTTCCAAAGGGCGGGTGCCACTACCGAGAAGGCCCTCTGCCTGGTTCCCTGTAGCTTTGCTTCTCGCAATGAGGGAACCGCCAGAAGGCCCTCGGCGCTGGACCTCAGTGTCTGGGCAGAACGATGGGGGTGAAGACGCTCCTTCAGGTATACGCTCCTTAATGCCAGGCAAGCAAGCAAGCCATGGCAGTGAGGAAGAAGAGCATGTTCAGCAGGAGCAGCTGGTGAGAATGGAAGTGAGGGGCAGAACTCTGCAGGTTGGAGGCTGTCTGGCCCAGGAACAGGAGAACCTGGAACCAGCATGGGTTGGGATCAGGGCCCTCCTCCCAGGTAGGTGAGGCAGGGTGCCAAGCAGCGATCTTAGCTCAAGACTGGCTTTATCATCTGGACAAAACAGGGTGTTCTGACCAGGGAAGTGTTCAGTCCAGAGAGGGACTCTGATTTTCCCCAGAGCCAAGAAAGCACAGCTGAAATTCCTTTTTGCACAATGGATCTTGATATTGTCGCTTACAATGGGGTGCAGAGAACAAAGCTTTGGTCTTTTCAGCTCATGGCTTGATCTGATTAAGTTGAAGCAGGTCTGTCACGTTCGGGCAAAGTCTGAGAAGGCTGCAAATGTCACCAGGCAAAAAATGTCAAAATGCGGCGCCGTTAATTCCGCTCCAGGAGTCAAGAGAGCTTTGATGGTTCCCTTTGGTCATGCTCAGACCAGGTCGTGTTTCTGGGTGATTAAGGTCAATTAGGAAGCAGAATTTTTGACGGCACCGTTCAGGAGCTAAGATGGCTCCTGGGATCCAAAATGGAACCCAAGAGAGTTTGGACAAGACAAAGCCCAGTCGCATGCCAAGGTCAGATGTCAACACAAGGCGTTGCCTTCTGTGAGGAGAAACCAAGATATGACCAGGCAGAGGGCCTTCTTGGTGGTGGCGCCCACCCTGTGGAACGCACTCCCATCAGATGTCAAGGAAATAAACAACTACCTGACTTTTAGAAAACATCTGAGGGCAGCCCTGCTTAGGGAAGTTTTTAAATGTTTGATGTATTTATCGTGTTTTTAATATTCTATTGGGAGCCACTCAGAGTGGCTGGGAAAACCCAGGCAGATGTGTGGGGTATAAATAAATTATTATTATTATTATTATTATTATTATTATTATTATTATTATTACTACTTGAGATGCACTTTGAGGATGCCTGAGGGCCTTTTAGGAAGAGTCAGCAGCGAAAATGATAAAAGAATAGAGCAGTTTTCTCCAACTACAACTCCCATTAGCGCCAGCTGTGCTCACTGGGGCTGGTGGGAGTTTCAGCCCAAACATCTGGAAGGCTGTACTGGTTGAGGAAAGCTGGAACAGAGAATTTTGCAAATGTCTTTCTTCCCTGAAGAGGTGAATCCACACAGCCCTCACAAACAATGTGTAAGGATACAGCGCTTGGAACAAACTGAGGCAGTGTGGTGTAGTGGTTAGAGTGTTGGACTAAGATCAGGGTTCAAATCCCCACACAGTTTTGAAGCTCTCACTGGGGATGACCTTGGGCCAGTTGCTGCCTCTCAGTCTAACCGACCTCTCAGGGTTGTTGTGGGGATTAAATGAGGAGGAGGGGGAGAGAACCATGAATGGCACCTTGATCTCCTTGCAGAAAAAAGTGGAATATAAATGCCCAAAAGTGGCATATACAGTGGTACCCCGGGTTAAGTACTTAATTCATTCTGGAGGTCCGTTCTTAACCTAAAACTGTTCTTAACCTGAAGCACTACTTTAGCTAATGGGGCCTCCTGCTGCTGCCGTGCCGCCGGAGCCTGATTTCTGTTCTCATCCTGAAGCAAAGTTCTTAACCCGAGGTCATATTTCTGGGTTAGCGGAGTCTGTAACCTGAAGCATATGTAACCTGAAGCATGGGGCATTTGACAAGGTGCCCCATGATATTCTTGTAAAGAAACTGGTAAAATGCGGTCTTGACTCTGCTACCACTCAGTGGATTTGTAACTGGCTGACTGACCGAACCCAAAGGGTGCTCATCAATGGTTCCTCTTCATCCTGGAGAAGAGTGACTAGTGGGGTGCCACAGGGTTCTGTCTTGGGCCCGGTCTTATTCAACATCTTTATCAACGACTTGGATGATGGACTCAAGGGCATCCTGATCAAATTTGCAGATGACACCAAACTGGGAGGGGTGGCTAACACCCCAGAGGACAGGATCACACTTCAAAACGATCTTGACAGATTAGAGAACCTGGCCAAAACAAACAAGATGAATTTTAACAGGTAGAAATGTAAAGTATTGCACTTGGGCAAAAAAAAAATGAGAGGCACAAATACAAGATGGGTGACACCTGGCTTGAGAGCAGTACATGTGAAAAGGATCTAGGAGTCTTGGTTGACCACAAACTTGACATGAGCCAACAGTGTGACGCGGCAGCTAAAAAAGCCAATGCAATTCTGGGCCGCATCAATAGGAGTATAGCATCTAGATCAAGGGAAGTAATAGTGCCACTGTATTCTGCTCTGGTCAGACCTCACCTGGAGTACTGTGTCCAGTTCTGGGCACCACAATTCAAGAAGGACACTGACAAACTGGAACGTGTCCAGAGGAGGGCAACCAAAATGGTCAAAGGCCTGGAAACGATGCCTTATGAGGAACGGTTAAGGGAGCTGGGCATGTTTAGCCTGGAGAAGAGGAGGTTAAGGGGTGATATGATAGCCATGTTCAAATATATAAAAGGATGTCACATAGAGGAGGGAGAAAGGTTGTTTTCTGCTGCTCCAGAGAAGCGGACACGGAGCAATGGATCCAGACTACAAGAAAGAAGATTCCACCTAAACATTAGGAAGAACTTCCTGACAGTAAGAGCTGTTCGACAGTGGAATTTGCTGCCAAGGAGTGTGGTGGAGTCTCCTACTTTGGAGGTCTTTAAGCAGAGGCTTGACAACCATATGTCAGGAGTGCTCTGATGGTGTTTCCTGCTTGGCAGGGGGTTGGACTCGATGGCCCTTGTGGTCTCTTCCAACTCTATGATTCTATGATTCTATGATATGTAACCCAAGGTACCACTTTACAGTTATACCTCCACGAACGTCCACCTTGTCTAGCGTCCATTCTGGCAAACGTCCGTGGCAAACCCAGAAGTACCGGAATGGGTTACTTCTGGGATTGCCGCTCGCGCATGCGCAGAAGCACTAAATCATGCTTCATGCATGCGCAGAAGCACAAACCACTCTGTGCGCGTGCACAGAAGCGGCGCTTTGCCCTGTGTCCTTTTCGGCTAGTGGCCGGGGCTCTGGAACAGATCCTGGCCACAAAACAAGGTACGACTGTATATATAATGCGTTATTTATGGAAGTATGCAGAAAGACTTGGAGTCACAGCTCACTTTCAGATTAACTAAGACGCTTCAAGATGGTCGCGGTTTCTGCTTTTTCAATGGCACACCTGCAAAATCAGGCGGCACGGTCACCGTTGATGGTGAGGTCTTGCGTGACAAACCTGCTTCCTCCAGATCAGCCTTTTTGTGATAAGGAAAATGACGAGAAACACACTGGACACTGTGGCTTTGACCCAACGTCATCCGGCCTCTCCTAAGACAAATCAGCTAGAATGCTTAATAAACAGGTTTCTTCACTTTCCTTATGTCTAAAAGTCCTCTTTGGGGTGAGGAAATTGGTTTGCAGTGCAAGACCTCCCAATGCACTATAATTGCAGAGTCTGAATCTGCTGGTATAGGACTGGATCTCACCCACAAAACAGGGACTGCCCAGAAGCACCTTTTTTGGGGGGGGGGCAGGTGCTTTAGCTTTCTATGGAATTTCATTGTATAAAGTGCCTTTAAAAATGATGCAGAAGGGAAAAGAAAGAACAACTTCTTTTTGCAAGCTGTTAAGAAGAAATTGTTCAGGAATTAAATGTAAAAACCCCCACTTAATAATAATAATAAATTTATTATTTGCCCCCTGCCCATTTGACAGGGTTGCCCCAGCCACTCTGGGGAGTTTCCAACAAATATAAGGTAAAGGGACCCCTGACCTTAAGGTCCAGTTGCGGACGACTCTGGGGTTGCGGCGCTCATCTCGCTTTACTGGCCAAGGGAGATGGCATACAGCTTCCGGGTCATGTGGCCAGCATGACTAAGCCGCTTCTGGCGAACCAGAGCAGCACATGGAAACGCCATTTACCTTCCCGCCAGAGCGGTACCTATTTATCTACTTGCACTTTGACGTGCTTTTGACCTGCTAGGTTGGCAGGAGCAGGGACCGAGCAACGGGAGCTCACCCCGTTGTGGGGATTCGAACTGCCTACCTTCCGATCGGCAAGCTCAGGAGGCTCAGTGGTTTAGACCACTAAAACATCAAACATTAAAAACTTGATTGTAAAGCAGACTGGAGATATATGAGGTAGAGCAGAATCTTAGCATTGTTGGTTTTTCCACCCTCTGCAGGGACACATGTTCATCGCCACTGACCTGGTCCTCCAGCCCCAGGCTTCTGTATAGCTGCAAGGGGCACCCAGAAGGAAGAGGAAAGGCAGCCGCCCCCTGTTCCTGCCTCAGGGTTTTTCCCAAGATGCTCACCCTGCAAGCTCAGGAGCCATTTGAGGCAGTGATCAAGGACAATGCGGGGACCTTGGGCCTTTCCTGGGGAAGTCAGGTTTGGGCAGAGATGGGACAGTGCAGAGCCTGCCCAAAACATTTTGCTGCCTGAAGCCAGAGGACAAGATGGCCTCCCCCTCCAGTTCCACGTCTAAAAGCCAGCAGGACTGAAAGTTGCATCTTCCTTCAGATACTGGGATGCTGCCTTCTGCCCCACCTGAGCAGAGCAGAATAGCTTAAGGAAATGCAGAACAGAGCCCGTTTCACGCACAGCCCTGTCCTCCACCTCTTGGTGCAAAAGAAAAATATTGTTATAGAAGCTGGGTACCAACTCCACCCTCTGCTGAGCGATAGCAAGACACCAGGGCGTTCCAGGCACTCGCCCCGGGTCTGTGCTCCTTTGGAGAATTGAAGACACGACGGAGACTGCCGTAGCTTTAAGAAATATGGTTTATTCACATATGGACACATTCAGTCTGCCTGGAGGGAGTCCAGATCTTACAGCATGGCCATTTCAAGAGGGGCTTGTCCCCAACGGCATTGCAACACTTGAGTCAAAAGCATCTTTCCCAGATAGCCTTCAGACAGCCTGCCCAAGATGGATCTCTTCTTTCTCTCTCTCTTCTTCCCAGCACACCTTGCTCTAAAGACTCTCTTTTCCTGACACTTCACAGCCAGTTATCCTGGCAACCTTCTGTCTCTCCAGGCCCAAGATCAACACCCTTTGTCCACCATCATCATAATTTATTACAGTCAGAGACCACCCTTTGTCCTGTTAATGCCTCTATCCCAGGTGAGGCCCTGGCTTAGAAGGGAAGCTTAGCCTGTATTTTTCCATTGGCCTGCAATCTTCCCTTCAATACCCCAAATAATCAAAATCCCAGACTTTCTTAATTTCTTAATATATATAATGGGAGAATCCCTAGATGCCAAGATCCAAATTTGGGACAAGAACCCGAGCAGAGTTTAAAGCCACAAAAACAAGGCTGTTAGACCTTTCAAGTGAGTTCCAAAAAATGTCCCTTTTAACAGTTAAAAAGTTTCCCTCTTCCCCTAGCATAGGTAAAAGAGAAACACATTTGGTCAGTTAAACATTGGTTTACTTACAAACTTTTCAAAGGTCAGGTTCCTGGGCTTCAGCAAATTTGCACAGGCAGTGAAACTTAGCTTAGTTGGAAAGTGGTAAAGGTTCCTAGATTATTGGTATTATAGGAACTCACGAGAGGCTTGTTAAAGCCATGTGAGTGGAAGGAGTAGCTCAGAGCTCCTCACACTCCAAAGTTCACATGCAGTCTGGGGGTGAACAGAGGCTTGATTTCGTAGTTCCTCCTAAGGTGAGGGAAAGAGGACTTAGCTAAGCCTGGCTGGACAGCTTACTCTATGGTATTAGCCCCTTCATTTTGGATGTCTGAGGCTGGTTATCCCACAATTGTCATCCTTCAGCAGCTGCTGCCTAAGGCAGCTGCCTCACACTGCCTAACAGTAGGACCGGCTTTGGCGCAGCAATTGATCTTACCAAGTCAGGAGAGGTTCCCCTTGGCTAGCTCATTTGTTGCTAGGAAATGGCAGCCACTCACCTCCACCTGCCCCCTTGCCTCTTAGCACCCACCTCTAGTAATCCCACAACGCCTTTTGGAAACAACTGGGAAAATTCTACTTGTGGCACCACGCCCTACAGAATATCACAGTGTGGGGTAGCCTGAAAAATTGGCATTTTCCACCATTGCTCCTGTGCCGTGAATGTCCTTAACCTTTGCCCTGTTAATACCAAGTTCCTTTTTAAACTCTGTATTTATAAGACTGCTTTTACTGGTTTCCATGTTGTGTACCTGCTTTTATGATGCTGTTTTTAGTTTTTGCATGTTGCTTTTGTATCTGGCTTAGATGTTTTTAAATGCCAAGTGGTTTCGAAACGCTAATAAAGAAATAAATAAGATTTATCTGACCCCTTCCTCAAGCCACCAGAAATAAAACAATGTTGGAACTAGTTGTTGGCATCTGACTGTCTTGGGAGGCAATGGGAGAGTGCTTCTTTGGGGGAAACGTCAAACTGTTGGAGAGTCACAGCGCCTGCTGTGGCTGTAGAAACTGATATGGGAGAGATGGGCTTTACTGCAGGTGGCACAGGTGAAATAAGTGCACTTTGGTGTTTCTTCTCTCTGCAACTAATTTTGGGGTGACCGATAGAGTCTACTTGCTACAGCCTTCTACCTCCCCACCCAACCCCAAATGTTATTCATGTGCTTATTTAAAACATTGTATCCCACTCTCAAACAGTTCCCATATACAGATTTACATACAATTGGTAAAGAACAGGCATAGGCAAACTCGGCCCTCCAGATGTTTTGAGACTACAACTCCCATCATCCCTGACCACTGATCCTGTTAGCTAGGGATGATAGGAGTTGTAGTCCCAAAACATCTGGAGGGCCAAGTTTGCCTATGTCTGGTAAAGAAGAAGAAAAAAACCCAAAGACAGTCCTTTCTCACAGGCTGAGACATGGCACGAAAGGAAAAAGGCCTGGGAGGAAGGAGGAAAAATGCAAACTCATGCACTGGCTCCTTGTGACAAAGTTCTTGTAAAACACCAGCTGGGATGGAAAACAGGAGGGATGAAAATTCCTTGGTCTCCAAGCTGAGCAGATGGAGTGGCCCTGCTGTCTTTCACTTTCTCCGCTGCAGGTGATGGAAGGAGAGGTTTGGCGGAGCTGGTCTCTCAGCAGAACCAGGGGAGAAGCCACGCTGGCCCATCTTGTCCCTCTGATAGAGCCTTACCACATCCCTGCCCAGGATGCATCATATTGTTACAGATTTGGGGTACCATAGTTTGGGGGTGCAAAAGTGCCCATAATTCTAAGAAGCTAGCGAATGGTAGAAATTACTGCTCACTAACTTTCTGCCCCCAAAAGGGGTGTTGGTAACTGGCTGGTAGTTGAGTAGGTTCTCAGAATTTAGGGGTGGTTGCTTACGCAGCGGCCTCATCACTCCGCCAAACAGGCAAAAAAACACCCCCTCTCATTAATAATAATAATAATAATAATAATAATAATAATAATAATAATAATAATAATTTGTATTTATACCCTGCCCTCCCCAGCCAAGACCGGGCTCAGGGCGGCTAACACCTGATATAAAAATAAATTGATTGAAATACAACTTAAAAACAAGATTAAAATACAACATTAAAACATTAAAATATTAAAATACAGCCTCATTTCAATGGAAACTCAAATCAAAAACATTTTTGGGGATAAAAACATCAAGTAAAGAGGCACTGACCACCTCCCTGGCCCAGACAGCTGTCTCCTCCCTGCTGGATTTTATCAGCCATGAGGGACAAAGGTCCAGAGGACAAGTAGTCTCCCAAACCCATCCAAGCGCCTTGTCCATACTGTATATTCAAGAAATTCATCCAATGAAACAGGACTTGAAAGTGCTCTGAACATCTTACTGGCTGAAGGAGGAGCATCACTCTCTTTTCCTCCCATCAATGATTCAAGATCCTGCTGGGTTCTTTCTCACTGACACGTGGAGAAAAGGGAGAGAAAAAAGTGTTTTTGCAACAGGTGACAGGGAAATTAGCTGGAAAATGTGTGACAGCGCTGGTTTTGATGCACCGCTGTCTAGCCTCCCCACAAACAATTCCAAGCGGAGGGTCATTAGACCACCGCTACGTCATCTCCCTGCAAAAAAATCCAAGCGAAGGCATATTAAATCGCCAATCCTGTGTAATCCCCCTGAAAAACAAATCCAGATGAATGCTCAGTAAACAGGCCATCTGGAAGCTCCTGTACCTTTAAAGCACATAGGATGCAGAATTCAAAGAATTAGGGGCACTGGAGTTTGTTAAGGGCTGCTAGGAACTGTGAGGGGCAAACTACATTGGCTCTCTTTGGGCAAATGGGGCCGTGACCCAACAGGCTCAAATCTGTCATTCAGCAGCGATCGCCAGCCTGCCTTCTCACTTACAAGCACCAGTCCCAGGGGTGGCACTGCCCATCATATTCCTCCTCCTCCATCTCTGTGTTGCCCTTGTAAGACTCAGCAGGGAGAAGGACCAGAATTAGTTGGACCTGCCTGCCATTGCCCCTGGCGCCACCTGCTGTTGACCTCCTTGCTTTCCGTCCTACCAGTCCCAATGGGCTAAATGCTTGACTTGAACATTTCCACCTTCCCATTTCCTGAATCTCTTCTTTTGTTTACCTTCCAGTCCAGCCGTTCTCAATCTTTGGTCACCAGATGTTGTTAGACTACCATCTCCCATCACTCCTAGCTAGCAGGACCAGTAGTGAGGGATGGTAGTCCAACAATGTCTGGGGACGCAAGGTTGAGAAAGGCTGACTAGAGGGTCAAAAACATTATTAAGCTGGAGTTCCTGCGAGTGAAAGGAAAATATGAAGAAGAGCTGCGAAAGGGGCAAGGAAGAGATTTAAAGGCCTCGGATATAAGAGCACCAGGTTAATGTGCCAGACTAATGGACAAGAAAAGACTGGCAATCCCAGGACCGGGGGGAGGGGACGCTGGAAGAAGATTGGATTGCTTTTATTTTATTGTACCTTTTTAATATTATCATTATTAGAAATGTTTTTATGAATTTGGGGAAAATGTTGAGATGAAATTACTTGGCTCTGGTAAAAATGTCTAAGGAATCTGGCAAAAAGGTAATGGTTATGAGAAGTGGGCAAAAAAGAATTAAGTTTTAAGCTTTAAGGTTGTTTTTATAAGATAAGATGACAATAGAGTAAGGTAACGTAAGGATAAAATATCATGAACTATGGAAAGGATTTGCTGTGACAATTATCAACTAAGATACAAGAGATGGGAGGAGGAGGAGGTCATGGAAAGTAGATAACGGAAACTGGAGAACTTGAAAATGATGATTTTATTTTCTCCTTTTCTTTTTGGGTTTTTGTTTTCTTTTTCTTTTTTGTAATGTTGTTTTCTTTTTCTGTGTAACTTTAAAATTTTTGTGTGTCTCAATAAATATTACTTATAAAAAAGAGAGAGAGAGAAAGGCTGACTAGCCTGACAAAAAGAGTTCATCTTTTCCAGCTCTACCTGGACTTGCCCGGAATCGAACCTACCAGGTACTGGGAACAAAGCTTTCTTGGTGGTGGCCCCCACACCTTTGGGATTTCCTCATCTGGCTCCATCACTGCTGAGTTGTTGTTCTTGTTGATACTCCCTCTCCCGCAACACTAAAACCCAGCGGGGTCACCCAATGACTTGTTCATTTATCTATTTATTTTATTGAATTTTTTATACTGCCCTTCATCCAAGGATCACAGGGCAGCTTACAACACGAAAACACAAATCATAATGACAAATGAAAGCAGGCGTGATGCAGCAGCCTGCCTCTTCTGATAGTCTCAAATAAATAAAACCCTTGGAACAATTATTGATTTGATTGTAATAAACAAAAATCTGCCCTTATTCCCTTATGAGGGACACAAGAGTCCTTTGTAGGTTTCCCATCGGTAGGAGAAAAGAACAGAGGCCAACCAGAGAATATTGAGAAACAAAGCAGCTAGTAAGCCTGATCTTTATTGATCTGTTGCAACAGGGTGCTCCCCTCACCCACAGGAAAGGAGGAGGACGCAGAAGAAAGGTGTGCCCGCCCTTATATAGACATTTTAAATTCCCTGCCCTGGAGCTCAAGTCCACCCCTCCATACATCATACATACATCACAGAAGGGGTGTAACTGAAGACCACCCTCCACAAACATCATACCTACATCACAGAAAGGGCGGTCTACAGCAGAAATCTGAGTGCGTTGTTTATCTCCTGTCTGGCAGGTTACCTGTTAATGCTCACGTGATTGGATACCCTGGGTTGCCTGGCCAGTCTTTTGTAATGACAAATACTTAGTTCCTGAGCCAGGTCACAGGCTCACCCTATTCATACACAGACATACCCTTAAGACAGGATTTGTGAAGGAAAAGACAATGGGGAGGCTTTTCCATTTCCCTTGACCTTGCAGAGAAATCATTTGGACAGTTTGGAAGTCAAAATGGTTTCAGGGCTGTTTTCCTGTGGAGTTTCAGACATGTGCTTTGTATATGCAGTTATGAACATTTATCTTTTATAGAAGACCTTAATTTTTTAATTTCACGATGCAGTTAAAAAACGGTGACGACGCCTCGTCCCAAGGCAGCAGCAGGGGGAGTGTAGCTCTTGGAAATGGAGCCTGGGGGAAAAAACTCTCTCCAGCTCTCCCCCTCCTTCTCCAAATGCTGCAAAGGACTCTTAGCTTGGAGTGTGCAGCCGTGTTTGTGTACAGGAAGGGGTGGGGGGTGACTGGCTGGCCTCTGGCCTCTGTCCAAGTCCTGCTTTCTTCTCTCCTTGCTCCTCCTAACTGGCCGCCCTTGCAAATTCTCTATACTGGGGGGGGGGTGTCTGTAGATGAGGAGCCCCCCTGTTGTCCTCCTCCTCTGCTGGAGCCAGGGGGCTGCAGAAGGGAAGGGGCTGGCCAGCCAGCCAGGCAGTGGCCTGGTACATCCCTCCATCTGCCTGCCTGCCTGCACCGGGGTCTGTTCTATAATAAGAGTCTTTGGCAGCTGTTTTGTGCCTTGGCTGCTTGCCAGCCTCCCGGCAGTTGCACTTGGAGAAAGCCTGTTGCCTCCATTTCCCACCTCGTCCGCTCCAGCTCCTTGCTTGTCCCACGGTGAGTACCCTCCCGCTCGCCCTCCTCCAAGCTCTACCAGGGGCACAACGGCCTGGCTAGGCTAGGTAGGTGCTGGCACCTCTGAACCACCAGGCTGGGAGAACTGCCTTCCTGCTCGGCTCCCCGGCACATAACGGGAAAGTCCGCTTGCCATCCGACTCTGGGGAGGCAGATTTGCCCCCTCAATGCCTCCTCTGCCCCAGATTTCTGCCCGCCAGGCCCAAGGTTTTGGCACTGCACTCCCTCGACACATTTTCCCTTCTGCGTCTCTTGTTTCCTTTCGCCTTGGAAACTTTCTTTGCTCTCCTCCAGGCCGTGAATGGAGGAGGCCAGAATTTCTTCGGGAACAAAGTAACTTTGTAAGAGTTTGGCGTTACAAGGCAAAGCTTGGCTTCCATTCTCCTCCTCCAGCAATGCCAGGGCAACTCTCCTTCTTGTGCCCCCCACGAGTTTCCGCTTGGATCCCCAAAATGTCAAACAGATGGATCCTATCCCCGCTTTAAAAACTGTCTGGAATCCTCCAGGGCAGAAGAAAGTCTTCTCCACAGTGCCCAGCAAGAGATTTGGGGTATCTGTTGCCCAGTGCCAGGGCCACCCTGAACCCTCTCTCTGCCTCGAGTGCCTTTCTCCGTGTCTAGAGGTCAGACAGGACGGGTCCTCCTCAGCGGCCACCTTCTCTGGTGGCTGCCGGCCAGAACCAGGGGCTGCTGGGACGCTGGAGGACCGGGGGTGTGTGCCAGGCCACTTTCACTCCTGCTGGCCGAGCTACTGCAGGTGTGGCCAGAGAAAGGCGGCTTCAGGTGTTTAGGATAGCCAGATCTCTAGGCCTCTGGCACCGAGGAAGCTGCCATTGGGTGGACCATTTATTCTACCACCCTCTCTCCCTTCCACCCACCCACTGCCGGTCTGATTTTGGAGACAGGGCTTGTATCTCGGGCACCTGACACCTTCCAGGCATCGACAGAAGCTGGGTGGAAAGAGGGCTGTGGTGTGACTTGCAGGATTAGGGATGCTTGACCTATCCAGGGCTGTGCGCACACCGTGCATTTAAAGCATGTGACTTCCCCCCAAGGATCCTGGGAACTTTAGTTTGTAAAAGAGGCTGGGAATTGGAGCTCTGTAAGGGGTGCGCTGTGGGTTAAACCACCGAGTCTAGGGCTTGCCAATCAGAAGGTTGGTGGTTCTAATCCCCGCGACGGGGTGAGTTCCCGTTGCTCGGTCCCTGCTCCTGCCAACCTAGCGGTTCGAAAGCACGTCAAAGTGCAAGTAGATAAATAGGTACCGCTTCGGCGGGAAGGTAAATGGAGTTTCCATGCGCTGCTCTGGTTCTCCAGAAGCGGCTTAGTCCTGCTGGCCACATGACCTGGAAGCTGTACGCCGGCTCCCTCAGCCAATAAAGCGAGATGAGCGCTGCAACCCCAGAGTCATCTGTGACTGGACCTAATGGACAGGGGTCCCTTTACCTTTAAGGGGTGAACTATAGTACCAAGGATTCTTAGGCGGTCCAGAGGCTGGGCAACACGAGAACGGGGCCTTTTCAGTGGTGGCTCCCCGCTTGTGGAATGCTCTCTCCACAAAGGCTCACCTGCCGCCATCATTACATATCTTTAGGCACCAGGCAAAAGGAACCCTTTTTTGTCTTTGGATTGGCTTGGGATGTTTTAATGTTACCAGGGCCATCTTTACCCAAGGGTGCAAGGGGTGCAGGGCACCTGGGTGCTGAATTCTGGGGGGCGCCTGGCGCCCCCTGCTGAAGCCTCCTAAGCTCTTAACTATCTACCTGTTATGAAATAATAAATAATTTTGATCAAGCTAGAAAAACAAAATACATAGGTATTACCAAAATGTATACCTACTGTTTCACAAAAGGACTTTTGATTTTGTGAGCTCATTTACCAAAGATGCACCGCGCCGGTGCTTGTCATTCTCAATGGCATGCATGCGAAATTAACTAAATTTGGGGGCGCTGGGTGGTTCTTTGCACCCCAGCGACATCATTTTGAGCATCTGCGCATGCGCAAGTGGCGAAAACCAGAAGTAACGTGCTCCGTTACTTCCGGGTTGCCGTGGAGCACAACTTGAATGCGCTCAACCCAAAGCGCATTTACCCCAAGGTATGACTGCACCATATTTTTCACTCCATAAGACGCATTTGATCATAAGACGCACCTAGTTTTTAGAGGAATAATAATAATAATAATAATAATAATAATAATAATAATAATAATTTATTATTTATACCCCGCCCATCTGGCTGAGTTTCCCCAGCCACTCTGGGCGGCTTCCAAAAGAATATTAAAATACTGTGATACATCAAACATTAAAAGCTTCCCTAAACAGAGCTGCCTTCAGATGTCTTCTAAAAGTCTGGTAGTTGTTGTTCTCTTTGACATCTGGTGGGAGGGCACTCCACAGGGCAGGCGCCACCACCGAGAAGGCCCTCTGCCTGGTTCCCTGTAACTTGGCTTCTCGCAGTGAGGGAACCGCCAGAAGGCCCTCGGTCCTGGACCTCAGTGTCCAGGTAGAATGATGGGGGTGGAGATGCTCCTTCAGGTATACTGGACCGAGGCCGTTTAGGGCTTTAAAGGTCAGCATCAACACTTTGAATTGTGCTTGGAAATGTACTGGGAGCCAATGTAGGTCTTTCAAGACAGGTGTTATATGGTCTTGGCGGCCGCTCCCAGTAACTGGTCTGGCTGCGGCGTTCTGCATTAGTTGTAGTTTCTGGGTCACCTTCAAAGGTAGCCCCACGTAGAGCGCATTGCAGTAGTCCAAGCGGGAGATAACCAGAGCATGTACCACTCTGGCGAGGCAGTCCGCAGGCAGATAGGGTCTCAGCCTGCATACCAGATGGAGCTGGTACACAGCTGCCCTGGACACGGATTTAACCTGTGCCTCCATGGACAGCTGTGAGTCCAAAATGACTCCCAGGCTGCGCACCTGGTCCTTCAGGGGCACAGTTACCCCATTCAGGACCAGGGAATCCTCCACACCTGCCCGCCTCCTGTCCCCCCAAAACAGTACTTCTGTCTTGTCAGGATTCAGTCTCAATCTGTTAGCCGCCATCCATCCTCCAACCGCCTCCAGACACTCACACAGGACCGTCACCGCCTTCACTGGTTCTGATTTGAAAGAGAGGTAGAGCTGGGTGTCATCTGCATACTGATGAACACCCAGCCCAAACCCCCTGATGATCTCTCCCAGCGGCTGCATATAGATGTTGAAAAGCATGGGGGAGAGGACAGAACCCTGAGGCACCCCACAAGTGAGAGCCCAGGGATCTGAACACTCATCCCCCCCCACCACTTTCTGAACACGGCCCAGGAGGAAGGAGCGGAACCACTGTATAACAGTGCCCCCAGCTCCCAGCCCCTCAAGACGGTCCAGAAGGATGTTATGGTCGATGGTATCAAACGCCGCTGAGAGATCCAGCAGAACTAGGAAACAGCTCTCACCTTTGTCCCTAGCCCGCCGGAGATCATCAACCAGTGCGACCAAGGCAGTTTCAGTCCCGTGATGAGGCCTGAATCCCGACTGGAAGGGATCCAAATGGTCCGCTTCTTCCAGGCGTGCCTGGAATTGTTCAGCAACCACTCGCTCAATCACCTTGCCCAAGAATGGAAGATTTGAGACTGGGCAATAATTGGCCATTGTGGCTGCATCTAAAGATGGTTTTTTAAGAAGTGGTTTAATAACTGCCTCTTTCAGCGGGTCTGGGAAGGCTCCCTCACGGAGGGAAGCATTCACCACCCCACGAAGCCCATCGCCCAGCCCTTCCCGGCTAGCTTTTATAAGCCAGGATGGGCAAGGATCGAGGAGACAGGTGGTTGGTTTCACTCGTCCAAGCAGCCTGTGCACATCCTCAGAGGTAACAGATTGGAATTGATCCCACACAATTTGACTAGACAGGACTCTAGCACTCTCCCGCCCCGGCCCTGCTCCCACGGTGGCATCTACCTCTTCCCGAATCTGAGCGACTTTATCTGCAAAAAACTTTGCAAAATCATTGCAGGAGATCATGTGGCCCGTACTGGGCCCCGATGTAGCAGGTGGTTCCGCCAAATTGCGGACCACCTGAAAAAGTCTCCTGCTGCTGTTTTCTGCAGATGCAATAGAGGCGGTGAAGAAAGTCTTCTTCGCCGTCGCTACTGCCACTTGGTAGGCTCGACATTGAGCACTAACCTGTGTCCAGTCAGCTTCAGAATGGGTCATCCGCCACCGGCGCTCTAGCCGTCTCAACGATTGTTTCATTGCCCTCAGATCCGTGGAAAACCACGGGGCTGTCCGGGCTCCATGCAATCGGAGAGGGCGCTTCGGAGCCAAACAGTCAATAGCCCTGGTTAACTCCACATTCCAGCGGGCCACAGGGGGAAAAAATATTCTGAATCAAATGTTGTACTAAACTATTTAATAAACTACCGGTATTTCAGAGTGAGAGTGAGAGGGACAGGAGCTTTATGTTTCTTTAGCATGCGCACTCAAGGAGCGACAAGCGGGGAGGCAGCATGCCCCCGGACGGACCCAACACAGGAACCCCAGCAGCCTCCTCTCGTGTAAGCGGCTCCTCTCCTGCTTTGCTGCTTCAAAGCGAGCCACGGAGGAGGGAAGGAAGGGGAGCCATGGATCCTCCGCTTGCGACTGCAGCGGGATCCTGCCACCATCCATAGGCATTCACTCCACACACAGACATTTCCCCTTTTTAGGAGGAAAACATTGCGTCTTATGGAGCGAAAAATATGGTAAGTGCTGGAGATGCAAAGAGGTTGAGAGAATGCTTTTTCATATGGGGTGGACTTGTAAAAGGGTAAGAGAGTATTGGGAAATGATCCATACTGAATTGGAAAAAAAATGTGTAAAACTACTTTCCAAATAAACTCAAGAGTCCGTTTTGTTGGGGATAATTCAGACTGAAATTCCTAGGCATCAAAAAAGGTTATGATGTATGCCACTCATATGTGCAGGGTATAAATAATAAATAATAAATATTATATGATCATCGCCATCACCATCATCATAACTACTGCAGTCTGTGGTTTGTTAGCCCCCAAACGGAAAATGAGCGAGGTCCCAGCCAAAGACGAGTGGCAACTTAAGCTGACAGAATATGTGCAGCTTGCAGACTTAACATATAGAATAAGAGAACAAGAAGAACATACGTTTAGAGAAGATTGGAAAACGTTTATTGAATATATGGGAAATAACTGTGTGCAGCTGAAAACACCGGCAGTATTAAGATATATAAGTTATGATGGATGCAATAATGGAATACTGAATGGTATAGTTTCTGTAAAATCTGCAGGGATTTATGATATGTAAAATGAACCGTGGAAAGAGAGGAAGGGAAGTCATTGATATATTAAGGATGTAAAAATGAGTACTTTAAATTGTGAAACAGAAAATTTAATAAACAAATTATATACAAAAAAGAGAAAGAAACTGCAGCAAGGGAGAAATCTTCTTGTGCCTGGGTCCTGCTTGCAGGTTTCCCATAACAGGCCCCTGTGAGAACAAGATACTAGCCAAGATGGGCTACTGGGTTAATCCAACAGAGCCTCTTTCTTATATCCTTCTATTCACAACAACCCTCTTTCTACTCGGGCCCTAAGAAAGCAGCTTCTTCTTCTGCCATGGGGTGGATCTTGGAGGGTGTCGGAAGGGTGTCCCTCTGTATAGGGCATGATGCGCACCCCGCACGAGTGCTCTGCTTGGCCGATTTCCCACCCATGGCCCTGGGCCCCCGGGTCCTGTGTCACAAAGTGCTGGACTTTGGAACCTAAAAAGTGCATTTCCCGGAAAGTCCACCTTGCCCCACATTCCGAGCCCAGACGCGGCCAGAAAGCTCACAAGCGGAGCAAAAGGCTTCTACTCTCTTGCTATTTATTCCCACTATCTGGTCACCAGTGGTAGAGACCTCCTGAATATGAAGGTTCGGCTTTGCTGTCCTGTCCTTGCTCTGAAAAGTTTTGGAGTGTGAACACCGTATCCAGACGACACGGTTACCAGTCCTTTCCAGATATTTCTTCTTTTTTTTTCTTCCCCCCACTAAATTAGCATGTTTATTTGTCAGTTGGTAAGAAGTCTGTTACTTATGTAAGCAGCCAAACAAAATCAGAGCATAATAATAATAATAATAATAATAATAATAATAATAATTATTATTATTATTATTATTATTATTATTATTATTATTTATTATTTATTATTTGTACCCCACCCATCTGGCTGGGTTTCCCCAGCCACTCTGGGCGGCTTCCAACAAAGATGAAAAATACACTAAAATGTCACACATTAAAAACTTCCATAAACAGGGCTGCCTTCAGATGTCTTCTGAATGTCAGGTAGTTGTTTATCGCTTTGACATCTGATGGGAGGGCGTTCCACAGGGCGGGTGCCACTACCGAGAAGGCCCTCTGCCTGGTTCCCTGTAACTTGGCTTCTCGCAGGGAGGGAACCGCCAGAAGGCCCTCGGCGCTGGACCTCAGTGTCCGGGCAGAACGATGGGGGTGGAGACGCTCCTTCAGGTATACTGGACCGAGGCCATTTAGGGCTTTAAAGGTCAGCACCAACACTTTGAATTGTGCTCGGAAACATACTGAATGATTCCAATGCAAAATCACTGTGAGCAATAGCTTCTGCAGTGACCATTACATGTCTTAACCAAACATACAGAATATTGCCATATGATAAAGTTACTACCTGAACTACGTGCATTAAATATTGGGAGGAAAAAAGGTTTACATTTTTATTATAATTTACTTTAACAATCTAAGATGTTTGCGGCCATCAGCAGTTCCAGTGCAATTTCAGGTGCAATTGGAAATTCAGGGATCTCTGTAGGGCTGTTAGTGTAGCGAACCGTATAGGTGAAATACATGCATACTTTGGATAGGACGTGGGAAGGAATCTCTCTGAAATTCACTTCATTTGTTTCATTTTCTGCAAATTGTCCTGAACCATTCAACATAGCTTTTATTGTTCCCGATGTGAGTGCAGGCTCTCTTTTAACTATGAACTCATGGCCACCTGAGGATATCAATTTCACATACATAACATCAGGGCCTTCACAGCCCCCATATATCTTCTCTTCTCCATCCATCTCTTCTTATCAGATGCTTGGTTCTTTGCCCCTGGAGCCTTTGCAATAATATCTCTGCCCTGCCAGCGCCTGAAAGATATTCGCCAAGTAGCCTCTCAGGCCCCTCAAGGTTCCAGCCGGGACAACCGCCCTCCCTCTGCCCAAAACCCTCCAGATATTTCTTCAGAACATAGATTTAATGTGCACGGGGGTGCGTGCGTGCGTGTGTCTCTCTCAGCCTAAACTACCTCACAGGGTTGTTGTGAAGATAAAATGGGAAAGGGAGCACCACGTGCACCATCTGGAGCTCCTTGGAGGAAAAGGTGGGATAAGAATGTAAAAAAATCATAGAATTATAGAATCATAGAGTTGGAAGGGACCCAAGGGCCATCTAGTCCAACCCGCTGCAATCTCAGCTGGATGCATTGCTGGGGGTTAGACTAGATGACCCCTGGTGTTCCCTTCCAACCCTAAAATTGTGTGATTCTGTGATTATTGCTCTGGTCACTGACTTATGTACACCACCCTGAGTGAGAAAAGGGTGGGATAAAAACATGATAAATCAATAAGTAATAAATTCCTTTTTTAAAAAAGGCCTTGGTGAAGACTTGACGTTTTCATCCCCAAAAAAGTTTTTGATTTGAGTTCCTACTGAAATGAGGCTGCATTTTAATCTTGTTTTTAAGTTGTGTTTCAATCAATTGTTTTTATACCTGCTGTTAGCCGCCCTGAGCCCAGTCTTGGCTGGGGAGGGCGGGGTATAAATAATTTTTATTTTTATTAAAAATTATTTATGCTTTTCATTTTACAATGAAAACAAAACATAAATTTGAATCCTTCCACATCATATTTCGACTTCCCTCACCCCTGTTTTTTACTGTAATAAAATCCCTTGGCCTTGCAGATGCTGTCGCTGCCGTCCTTGCGGGTGGGCATCCTGACCGGAAGAAGGGTCCTGGCTGCTGCTGGTGTCCGAGCAGCCCATGGGCATGGCGGACATGGTAAGTGATGCTTCTGCCGTCATCTCTTGCTCCCGTTGTCCTTTGGGGCAAGTGGTCCCCTTCTAAAGGGGGGGGGGGCATGGCTTGAGTTCTCTAACAGCTCTCAGCACCCAGAACAAACTTCAGTTCCCACGATTCCTTGGGGGAAGCCAGGACTGTCGAAAGTGGCGTTGTGTTGTTTTAGATGTATGAGGAAGATGTGGCCTACTTTTTAAGGTGCAGGTAAGGACGCGGGTGGCACTGTGGGTTAAACCACAGAGCCTAGGACTTGCCGATCAGAAGGTCGGTGGTTCGAATCCCCGTGACGGGGTGAGCTCCCGTTGCTCGGTCCTTGCTCCTGCCAACCTAGCAGTTCGAAAGCACGTCGAGGTGCAAATAGGTCGGCGGTTCGAATCCCCACGATGGGGTGAGCTCCCGTTGCTCAGTCCCTGCTCCTGCCAACCTAGCAGGGGTAGGTATGGTCAGGGGTCCCTTTACCTTAAGTGTGTTGCCCAGCCCTCGGTGTTGTTAGTAGGGATGCGAGTGGCGCTGTGGTCTAAACCACTGAGCCTCTTGGGCTTGCCGATCAGAAGGTTGGCGGTTCGAATCCCCGCGATGGAGTGAGCTCCCGTGGCTCTCTCTGGAATGCGGATCCTACCCAGGGGCGACCCGGGACATTTTGGCGGCTGAGGGAAACCACAAAACGACATCCCTTTCGATCCCCATTGGAGACAGCTGCATATTCGTGCGTTGCACAGGGTTGGATGAGGGGGCTGGATCCCCAGGGACCTGTCCAAATCTTACCATTGTTATGCCCCATCGTTCTCCCCGGACACTGAGGTCCAGCTCCAAGGGCCTTCTGGCGGTTCTCTCGCTGAGAGAAGCCAAGTTACAGGGAACCAGGCAGAGGGCCTTCTCGGTGGTGGCACCCGCCCTGTGGAACACCCTTCCGGCAGCCCTGTTTAGGGAAGCTTTTAATGTTTAATAAGTTATTGTATTTTAATATTCTGTTGGAAGCCGCCCGGAGTGGCTGGGGAAACCCAGCCAGATGGGCAGGGTATAAATAATAAATTATTATTATTATTACTATCTATTATTCTATTATTCTAAATTATGAACCTACCCAGATCATCATTGGAGTGCCTTCTTGGTGTGCCTTCTCCATGGGAGGTCCAGAGGGTGGCAACATGACAACGGGCCTTTTCGTTGGAGGTTTCTAAGCAGAGATTGGATGGTCATCTTCCATGGATGCTTCAGCTGAGATCCCTGCATTGCAGGGGGCTGGACTAGATGACCCTTAGAGGTCTCTTGCAACTCTACAATTCTATGAAGACTGCATTAAGCGTCCCAGTGTGACCCAGTTACAAAACCTTTGCAGCTTGTTGAACCTAAAAAAGGAGGTGGAAAAGAGGGAGTCAGCCTCAAGAGATCTTCCCTCCTTACAACTTGCACTTGAGAGCTAATCGCCGTAATGGCGAAAACAGTAACATTGCGTTGACACAGTATAATTAAGGAAGCAAACTACACTGGTAATAATATATTTGGAAGAACTGCAAAGACAACAGATAAAACATTGACAATGCAGCAGCCACCCAACCATCACCCCCGCCAAAAAAAAAACCCTCCCCACAAGCAGCGCATATAACTCACCAGCATTTTGCAAACAAAATTAGGGACGTGCTTTTGACACCCCAGTTTCCACAAAAAGGATCTCTGCTGAGCCCCCCCCCCAGAAAAAAATCATTACATATTGCGGAAGGCTGAACATGTAGCTTCTGGCTCTCGTTATATTTATTTACTCAGCAGTAGTAAATGCTGATTTCAAAGCCGAGGCGGTATGTTTGTTGAGTTAAAAATACACTAGAATACTAGTCATCCGACAATGGCTTATCAGCAGTTTGAATTGCAAGGTTCTGCAGGAATAATCAGATGCACAAATATAGGCTAGGGGACGTCTGGTTTAGCGGTGCAGGTGAAAAGGATCTAGAGGTTTTAGTAGACCAAAAGCTTAACATGAGTCTACAGCGCGATGCAACAGCAAATAAAGTGAGTGATATTCTAGGCTTCATCTACAGAAGTCTAGTGTTCAGATCAAGGGAACTCATTTTGTTGTTTAGTTGTTTAGTCGTGTCCGACTCTTTGTGACCCCATGGACCAGAGCACGCCAAGCACTCCTGTCTTCCACTGCCTCCCGCAGTTTGGTCAAACTCATCCTGGTCTCTTCAAGAACACTGTCCAACCATCTCGTCCTCTGCTGTCCCCTTCTCCTTGTGCCCTCCATCTTTCCCGACATCAGGGTCTTTTCCAGGGAGTCTTCTCTTCTCATGAGGTGGCCAAAGTCTTGGAGCCTCAGCTTCAGGATCTGTCCTTCCAGGGAGCACTCAGGGCTGATTTCCTTCAGAATGGAGAGGTTTGATCTTCTTGCAGTCCATGGGACTCTCAAGAGTCTCCTCCAGCACCAGAATTCAAAAGCATCCATTCTTCGGCGATCAGCCTTCTTTATGGTCCAGCTCTCACTTCCATACATCACTACTGGGAAAACCATGGCTTGAACTATACGGACCTTTGTGAGCAAGGTGATGTCTCTGCTTTTTAAGATGCTGTCTAGGTTTGCCATTGCTTTTCTCCCAAGAAGCAGCCTTTTTTAATAGTCCTACTCTATTCTACCTTGGTCAGACCACACTGTCTGGAATACTGTGTCCAGTTCTGGGTGCCACAATTTAGGAAGGAGGTTGACAAGCTGGAAGGTGTGCAGAGGAGGGCAGCCAAGAGGGTTTTGGCAACCAAGCCTTATGAGGAGCAGGAGCAGTTGAGCACAGAGCTATTCCCCTATAGATTGATCTCCACCACAGACAGGTTAAGCGTCACCCATCAGATGGCCTGTGATATGGACAGAATTCTCCTACAGGGAATGTAGAATCCCCTCTGAGCAGTTTAACTCCAGGCTCAAAAGAATGCAAGGCTTAAAAGCAATCCTGTTTTGAGCCTGCTGTCGCCGTAGGGATTGTGTTTTGGTGACGTCTACGATGCTGTTTTTACTGCCGTTTATTTCACGGTAATATTTGGCTTGCTTGGGTTTCTACAAGCCTCCCTGAGTTTCATTTTATCAGAGAAAATGGTTGCCTTGACATGTGCTCCTTGGAGATGATGGTGCAAAACATCTGGAGGGATGGTTTGGCACAAGGGAAAAGCGCAAAACTCCTCTCTCTCTCTCTCTCTCTCTCTCTCTCTCTCTCTCTCTCTCTCACCACGTGGCTCAAAGTTGCATAAAACTCCGTTCAATCCTCAGACAGAGTCAGCTGCAGAGGGGCTGGTGGTCTCTAGCTTGGCCATGTTGCCTGCTTTACAAGCTTCTAATTTGAAGGGGTGTCAAGAGCAGGGGTGTAGGAAGGGCGTAGGGGGTGGGTTGCCCCGGGTGCCACTCTGGGGCCTGCCTCCCCCCAGCTGTAGAGCAGCCGAGGGCGCACGCAGTCTGTATGGGCGCCGCTTGCACGGCGTCCGTATGGGCTGCTTCTTGCACAGTGACCGTACAGGCTGCCGCGCATGTGCACTCTGTACAGGATGCCGCACATGTGCAGTCCATACAGGATGCCGCACATGCGCACATCATAGAGGATGCCGCTCGTGCAACAGCCCGTACAGTCGCTGTGCAAGTGGCAGCTCTTACGGAGTGCTTATGTGCGGCATTCCGTACGGAGTGCGCATGCGCGGCAGCCCATACGGTCACTGCACATATGCACTCCGTACGGGATGCCACACATGCACAGTCAGTACAGACGTCATGCGTGCGTCACTGGGCGGTTCGCCCCACTCCAGGTGCCGGAGAGGGTTCCTCGGCCACTGGTCGAGTGTACAGGTCCTCTATTTCAGAGGCTCCCACAGACCACTTGAAAGTGGCTGAGGGTCTTGATTTTTCTGCCCGTTGTAGCAATCATAATGTGCCAGGCTAGATGCAGCAGGCTTTTCAGTCATAATCTTTATTGCTTCCTTTATTTCTTACATATATATTGCACACTGCTGTATTGCAATTTGCGTTCCACAGAATTAAAATTGCAGTACAATAAAATAAAAAAATACATAAGAGACGGAGCCGTAAAAACACAATATAAATCAATTGGGTTCTTTGTTTATTTTGTTTCAGAAACTTTATACACCGATCGATTGGTTTTATAAAATAAAAAAAAACCCTCAAAGCAGTTTATAAAAAGATAATGCAATGTTATGTACTGAGTTGAATAGGATCCAAAAGGCAGCAGTCTGATTGGTCCTAGAACAATGCAGCAGTATGATTGGTCTGCAGGAGCCACCCAATCCAGCTCCAGGTGGAAGTGAATCCGCAACCTGATTGGCCTACAGGAGAATTCCTGAGTTAGCCAATCACATGCAGCATATTGTGTAAATAATGTATATAAAGCAGATATTGTGAGGGAACTTCCATTCCTCCTCACCACTATGAGCTGAATAAAGAGCATGAAATCCACTCTCGACAACGAGTATATTTCATGCAAGAAAAAACTACAACCATACTGTAAAGCATACAAAAGTTAAAATACTAAAACAGATTAAAATTGCCTCAACTTCCTAAATATCTGGCTTGTCTTGTCTAAGCAAGTATGTTGTTTGAAGCTCTCCGCTATGTTTGCTCAGTTTGAAGCTCTCCCCTATGCATGTGAAAGCCCTGCCAGTACGATGGCGGTTTCAAGATAAAAGACCCCTGAGAAGGGGGATCTCCAGGCCTCTTGCAGGGGTTGCCTACCCAGAGTTTGCAGCACTCAGACAGCTGACTGGGCAGGTTGATGTGTCACCTGGTCACAGCCTCCCCTGCTATTAGCCGAGATTCCAGCATTGCAGGGGGTTAGACTAGATGATCTCTGGTACCCATCCATCTCTACAATTTTGTGATTCTATGGTGAGACATATTGTACTATTTAAATGATAGGCAGTGCACAAATTAAAAGTGAAATAAAATGAAAAACATTTCAAATTTTTAGTATTTTTTAAAATTCAGTGGTGCCAATATATTTAGTGTAAAAAATGGTAAAGGTAAAGGACCGCTGGACGGTTAAGTCCAGTCAAAGGCGACTATGGGGTTGTGGCACTCATCTCGCTTTCAGGCCAAGGGAGCTGGCATTTGTCCACAGAAAGCTTTCTGGGTCATGTGGCCAGCATGACTAAACCGCTTCTGGTGCAATGGGACACTGTGATGGAAACCAGAGCGCATGGAAACGCCATTTCCCTTCCCACCAGAGTGGTACCTATTTATCTACTTGCACTGGCATGCTTTCAAACTGCTAGGTTGGCAGGAGCTGGGATAGATCAATGGGAGCTCACTCCGTCGTGGGGATTCGAACCGCCGACCTTCTGATCGGCAAGCCCAAGAGGCTCAGCGGTTTAGACCACAGCATCACCCACATCCCTATAATTAGTGTATGCAAATTTAATGCAAAAATGACAACTTTTTAGCTTGGGGGGGAATGTATAAGTGGCCACCCTCATGGCTGGTGTGGGGATGTGCCCTAGCCATACTCAGGTTCCTCTCTGCTGTTCCTCTTTCTCCCTAGTTGCAGCCCAAGAAGATCTCTCGGTGCCTATGTATTATGACACGCGCAGCTACCCGCTCCCAGACGTCCCCTTCTGCAAGGAGATGGACACTTCGCAGAAGGCCCTTAAGGAGAAAGAGAAAGGATCCTGGAAGCAGCTGAGCAACGAGGAGAAAGTGGCCCGTACGTAGCAACAGACTGGCCCATCCAGGGGTGACCTGCTGGGCTGGAGAAACCTGGGCATCCCCACAGGGCCAAGGCGATGTTTTGTGGGCAGCCTCTGTAGGGTCAAGCCACACTAGACAGGCAAGATAGAGGCTGCACCCTAAGTTGCCAGCCTTTTGGGATGTGGGAGTAATTTAACTCCCATTTAAAGGTGAATCACACTTTCTGCCATAAAGGGAGATACGGCCACCCTCGGAAATTCACACTTACCTGAATTTTGCAATGCAACACTTACCTGAATTTGCAATGCAATTCTCCAAAGGTATTGTTCTGCTTTCCTTTGGACCACTTCAGCAAGGTCAAGAGGGTGTGGTCTTGTGGTCTGGGCAGCCCAGGACCTCCAGACCCCAGGGAGGTCACTCCAGTGCTGCTTATGCAGCGGTTTGACTTCACCCTCGGAGGCACACTCCATTGTCTCTCGAGACAGATGGCTGCCCACTATATTCTCCAGCCATGCCACATGTATAAAAATGCATCCATAAGGGGGAAAGTGAGCGTATTAATGAAAGTTAACATACAAAATGCATCTTATCTGGAGCAATTGCTCACAAAAATGTGCGAGCGAGCAAAAATTGTGAACGAAAATTTGGGGAGCATGTGCCCTAAAGTGCTGAAGAATTTTCATCAGCATGAAAGGAGAGCTTTTAAGCCAGTGAGAATAAGTTTTCTCACCCTGAGATATTACTCAGAGCCAATTAGAGGGAAAGGAGGTGAGTTGGCCACTGAAGATGGGCTCCTGGGGTTACTCTGGAGAAGGTTTGCAGGAAGGACACCAAGGAGTTGTTGTTCTGCCTGCTCCAAAGCTAAGCGTTTAGGAACACTGAAAAGACAAAGCACTTCGTTTTCAAGAGAATGGAGGGCATGTTCTGTTATGTATAAATGTACCTTCAGGGAAAACACACCTTAAGGCGCTCCAAAATATTAGAGCACTCCAAATCATTTGCAGAAAACAGATCTAGCTGGAAGCATCCCTCAGAGATCTGATTCAATTGTTGCACCGCATCTCTTAATTCTTATTACAGTGGTACCTTGGGATACAAACTTAATTTGTTCCGGAGGTCTGTTCTTAACCCAAAACTGTTCTTAACCTGAGGCGCACTTTCACTAATCGGGCCTCCCACTGCCGCCGGCACACGATTTCCGTTCTTATCCTTGGACAAAGTTTGTAACCTGAGGTACCACTTCCAGGTTAGCGGAGTTTGTAACCTGCAGTGTTTTAGAACCTGAGGGGTTTGTAACCCAAGGTACCACCGTATTGTATAATGATAGGATTGTTGCATCATCTTAGAAGGGGGCATGGCTGTGATGTTCACGAAGGGGTCCCTGCACGTCTGAATTTTCTGTTCCGCTCCTGCCTGGAGCTGCCATCTTTGGCTGCCCATCACACCTGCATGGGAGACAGGGAACAGCCGGGGCACCCCTGCCAATCATCCGGAGGGGCAGGCAAGTGAAGGCACAGAGAGCCTGAGCAGGGGAGGTGGGTGGTGTGGATCCTGACCCTGCTGTGCTTGCCTTGCAGTGTACCAGCTCAAGTTCCACCAGAGCTATGCAGAGATGAACAGGCCCTCCAGCGAGTGGAAGACGGTCCTTGGAGGAATTTTCTTTTTCATCGGCTTCACGGGATTGATTGTCTGGTGGCAACGGGTCCATGGTACGGAAGTGGGAAGAGGAGGAGGAAGAGGAGGATGGGTGGCTGTGGTGTGGATGAGAATCCCAGTGGTGTTTACAGAGCTCCCGCCCTTTCCTGGGCATCTGTGAGTCTTCCAAGGCAGGCAGAAATACCACCGGTGCTGCCTCCTCCAACAGCCGCATTGCTGGGCCAGATGGTGGCTTCACCTGTGGAATTTTGCTCCTACGCACAACTGCTGAAAGCACAGAGCCTCATCTGTGCTGGGGGAAGTACTTTGAATTTAGGGGTTTTTTTGCTTCCAAAGCCACCCTATGCTGAGGCAAATAATGGGCTCATCTACCCAAGAGGGCTGGAAGCCTCTCTCACAGGGAAGGACCATAGTTTGAGCATCCGCCTTGCATGACAAAGGCCCAAGGTTCAACCCCCAACATCTCTGGATAGGGCTGCGAACGCCCCTGCCTGAAATGCTGCCGAGCTGCTGCCAGCCAGAGTTGACAGCACTGAGCTAGGTAGAACAATGGCAGACTCAGTATAAGCTAGCTGGTTGTGTTCCTGTGTAAAAATAGCCTAACTCGGAAGGTGCTGGACTCTTTGTTGTTGTTGTTGAGTCGTTTAGTCGTGTCCGACTCTTTGTGACCCCCTGGACCAGAGCACGCCAGGCACTCCTGTCTTCCACTGCCTTCCACAGTTTGGTCAAACTCATGCTGGCAGCTTTGAGAACACTGTCTCACCATCTTGTCCTCTGTCGTCCCCTTCTCCTTGTGCCCTTCATCTTCCCCAGCATCAGGGTCTTTTCCAGGGAGTCTTCTCTTCTCATGAGGTGGCCAAAGTATTGGAGCCTCAGCTTCAGGATCTGTCCTTCCAGGGAGCACTCAGGGCTGATTTCCTTCAGAATGAAGAGGTTTGATCTTCTTGCAGTCCATGGGACTCTCAAAAGTCTCCTCCAGCACCAGAATTCAAAAGTATCAATTCTTCGGCGATCAGCCTTCTTTATGGTCCAGCTCTCACTTCCATACATCACTACTGGGAAATCTATAGCTTTAACTATACGGCCCTTTGTTGGCAAGGTGATGTCTCTGCTTTTTAAGATGCTGTCTAGGTTTGTCATTGCTTTTCTCCCAAGAAGCAGGCGTCTTTTAATTTTGTGACTGCTGTTACCATCTGCAGTGATCATGGAGCCCAAGAAGGTAAAATCTCTCACTGCCTCCATTTCTTCCCCTTCTAGTTGCCAGGAGGTGATGGGCCCAGTGGCCATAATCTAAAGAGATTCTAAATAAGACTTTGGATGGCTGCCTGCCAATAATTCTTGTGATTCCAGCATTGCAGGGAGTTAGACTAGATGACACGTGGGGGTCCCTTCCAACTCTACCATCTTTGATTCTGGGATTCGACTCTGCCTGGCAGCAATTCTCCACCCCAGAGGGCTTTCCCCACGGGAGATGCTAAGGATTGAACCACGGACCTCTGGCATGCAATACATCGACTTTACCACTGAGCTACGCAGCCCCTCCCCAAATTGAAGCCCAAGGTAGACATCTCACTTGGAGCAGCACCTATCCAGATTCCCCTCCCAGGCAAAGCTTCCTTGTACAGGACCTCTTTCGTCCTTTGTGTCTGAACCAGACTGGATTTATCTGTCTCGGTAGGTGAGGCATCGGTGGAAATCCAGCCAATTTCGCTGCTTGAATCCTTCCCCTCCCTTTCTTCTTTCTACCATTATTGGTGGGTGATTTTTCCAGGCTGTCTTAATGCTTCCCCTTCATTCCGTCTGGGTCGTGCTCCCACTGCCCGGCTGCAGACGTAGGCTGTGCTAAGACATAATGGCTTGAGAAAAGAGGTCTTGAGGCAGGCAGCCTTCGCTCCTGGTTCACACTGCCCATGATTCTGTAAATGCCATTTCCCCACTTAGGCCAAATCTACGCATGAAGCAGAATGAGGTCAGAATTAGGTGGGTCAATTAGACTGGGCTGCTTAAGATTGCTAGTGGAGGATAATACATCTGAACGCTCATGGGTGTTAAACCAAGCAGAAATGCACCACACCAGGGAAAGAAAACCAGTAGAAAACCAGCGTATCACTGGAACCTGTCTTGATGTGCTGGATTTCCAAGTGCAGGCAGATTACGATTATTTTACATTTATAACGGAGCGTTCGAAAACAGGGTTCCAACCTCTGCAGCTTGAAGTGGAGCAGTGCATCTGGCCAAGACTCCACGGCTTCATTCTGCTCTATTGAACATTCAGCCTCCACCGACTTAAGTGTGTCAGAGAGTGGGTGGATGTGTAAATTAAAAAGCCTCAAGCTTTCCTTTCTACGGATAATCCGAGCTGCCCTCTTCTGGACCATTCCCAGCTCTGCACAATCCTTTGAGAGACGGGACAACCAGAGCTCTCCTGCTTGCCTGGAGTTTCCAGAAGCGAACCATAAATGTAGCCTGGATGTGGGGAGTTGTGATTTCTTAAGAACACAAGAAGAGGGTCTGGTGGATCAGGCCAATTGGCCCATCTAGTCCACCATTCTCTTCTCACAGTGGCCCACCAGACGCCTGTGGAATCTTCTTCCAATGTTCAGCTTCACTACTGCCTTCGACAGGCCTGAGCATTTAGAAGATCGATTTGCCCCCATGTCAGGCACTGTGCTGGTCCCGTGGGTTACCCGAGAGGTGAGGTCCAAGTCCGGTCCGGGGTCAAAGGTGCAACATGGAGGCAGTCCGTAGTAGCTGGAGCTGGGTGCAGGGCAGGGAGTCGGGTGAAGTCAGGAACAGGCTTGCAAGCCGGGAGCCAGGGCAGGTCGGGAGCTCAGGCACGAAAGCAGGACAGGGTTCAGGCAGGAACTAGCAACCAACAATGTTGCTCCCGCAACTTGGGACTGGCCGGCTTTTATCTGCCCCGAGGCATAGGGCGGCCCCGAACTTCTGGTGACTAGCCTCTCCTGGCCTGGAGGCGAGCACCTCCTGCGGGTTCCCTCCGCCTCTCTGCCCTGAGCAGCTGCAACTCCGGAGGCTGGGGGGTTACCGGACCCAGAGGCAACCTCCGCTTCCCCTGACGGGGCTGAGAGTGGAGCACCTGCAGGCAATGGGTCCTCCATCACCTCAGGAGCCAGAGCAGACTCAGCTGACGCCTGCACCTGAGGATCCAGCACAGGTGAGGACCCTTCAGGCTCATGCCCCAGCCCCGGATCAGCTGGTTCTGGAGGCGGGGACTCCTGTGCAGGCTGGGATTCCTCAGGTTCAGCATCCGAGTCCGAATCCCAGGCCATCACAGGCACAAAAGCAAACAACTTGGAAGGTGTCTGCTTCAAGCCTTGCATCCACGGCTGGGAAATGACCTGCCTAAATCAGCCCCGAAAAAGCTTTTTGGTTTCTGCAGCGTTCCTGCTGCTGGAAGATGCTTTCCAGCAGAGGGAGCGCATGCTTCTCCTAGCTGCGCACCCCAGCCATTCCCCAGGCCAGGCCTCTCTGCCCACAGCTGATGTTCCTGGACCATTGGGGAGTAAACAACCCACAGCCAGCCATGTCAGCCCTGCGCTCCTGGAAATCAGGGTGGGGAGGAACAAAGGGGCCGCTGTTTTCCTCGCACTGGTCTGATGCCCATGGAGCTGTTTTCCTGGATTTGCAATAACAGCCCATCTGCCAAGTGAGGGGTGTGGAATGGCGGGGGGTGGCGGGCTCGGAAAGGAGGAGAAAGGCCAGTTCTGTTGCCTGCCTTTGCAGCAACAGCAGCTCTGGGCTGTTCCCCTTCACGGGGCTCGCCTGGTGCGTAGAAAACCCGCAGGGATGGTGGGGCCCAGTTTATGTGCGCAGCCCAGCGGCAAAGGGCAAGGAAATTAGCGCACCCACTTTCTCACTCTCACTCTGGAGGTTGCAGAAGAGAACTTCACCCCAGGCAGAATTCAGTTTGTTTGGATGCAGAATTGCATTTTATTTTTTTTTAAGTGCACCTAGAAAGCTAAGGGTGGGCCTAATCACTTGCCACAGATTCTCACAGGGCAGGCAAAAAGAAAAAGAAAAAAGGATGTTGCAGAGCTGGAGAAGGGGAATGGATGGAGCAGTTCCCCTGTAGGAACGTAAGAGGAGCCTATCAGACCAGGCCAATGGCCCACCTGGTTCAGGATCCTGTTCTCAGTGGCCAGCCAGATTCTTGTAGGCACAACAGCATCTCTTCCCTCCTGTGGTTCCCAGGAAGGAACCTGCTTTTTAGTTCAGAGAAAAGGCAGATGAAAGGGCTCATGATAGGTAAAGGTAAAGTGACCCCTGACGGTGCTCCTCTTGCTTTATTGGCCGAGGGAGCCGGTGTACAGCTTCCGGGTCATGTGGCCAGCATGACTAAGCCGCTTCTGGCGAACCAGAGCAGTGCACGGAAATGCCGTTGACCTTCCCGCTGGAGTGGTACCTTTTTATCTACTTGCACTTTGATGTGCTTTCAAACTGCTAGGTTGGCAGGAGAGGGGACCGAGCAACGGGAGCTCACCCTGTCGCGGGGATTCGAACCACCAACCTTCTGATCGGCAAGTCCTAGGCTCTGTGGTTTAACCCACAGCGCCACCCAGAGAAAGGTTTTTTCCTCCCTCTCTCATAACTCTAGAACTCGGGGACATTCCACGGAGCTGAATGTGGGAAGGTGGTCTGTTAGCGCCAAGGTCACAGGTTTGATCCTCGTATGCGACAGCGGCATATTCCTGCATTCCAGGGGGTCAGACTAGATGATCCCGGCGTTCCTTCCTATTCTATACTTCTAGGATTCTGATTCTATGCAGGACAGATAAAAGGACTTCACGCAGCACAGTTAAAACTCTGATAGTGACGGCCGCCAAGTTGGATGGCTTTGAAAGAGGAGTAGACAAATTCGTGGAGGAGCTACTAACCATGATGGCTATGCACCTCCGTTACCGGAAGACGCAGGCCTCTTGCTGGGAGTCAGAAGTGAGGAGGCGGCTGTGATATTCGAGTCCTTCCCATAGGCATCTCCTGAGCTGCTTTGCGAAAGATGTTGCTGCACTAAGTGGGCCTTTGACCTGATCCAGATGCAGGGCTCTGTTTGTGTTGAAAGAAATCTTAGCAGACGTGCATTTCACTCCATTAGCCAGTTGACTAAACCTGAACACTTGTCCTGCAAAGCACAAATACTAACAGAATTGTAGAGTCGGAAGGGACTCCATGAGCCATCTAGTCCACCCCCTGCAAGAATCCCTGACAGATGGCCATCTTGTTTAAAAACCTCAGATGAAATGGCTTTGCTTTTTGTTAAGGTGTGGCTGGGTCTTAAGAGGATTTGTCTTAAAACAGGCTAAGATGGCACCCACAAGCTGCAGGTTTTAGAGGATACTTACCAATTAAAGCTTCCATCCTACACATCCTTATCCCTTGAACTCGCTGGGACTGACATCTGAGCAGGGATGTGGCCCAGGTTGTAGCCCAACTAGGAACTTTGCTGTGCTCTATTCTGCGTTCCCAAGGCAGGATGTGTGTTTGTGTGTTTGGGCCCCAGTCCACTTTTTGGTCTTACATATGGAGTAACAACCATACACCGGGGTGGGAACCTATAGACCAGCGGTTCTCAACCTGTGGGTCCCCAGATGTTGTTTGACTACAACTCCCATCACCCCTGAGCTCCGGCCTTGCTAGCTAGGGGTGATGGGAGTTGTAGTTCAACAACATCTGGGGACCCACAGGTTGAGAAAGGCTGCTATAGACCCTCCAGATGTTCCTGGACTACATGTACCATCATCTCTCACTGTTGGCCATGCTGGCTGGGTCTGATGGGAGTTGGAGTCCAGCCATATCTGGAGGGCCACAGCTTCCAGTCACCCCACCCCCCTCAAAGAAAACAAACTACTTATTGTCTTTCTACCCCTTGACCACCCTGGAACAGGATTTGGGAGGCATCAAGGGTCTCCTAACCAGTGTGGGAGAACCTTCCCTGTGACCTGCTTATGATCTTTCTGTTGCCCTCCTCACTTGGCCTTCCCCCGTTGCCTTGACAGTGTTCCCCCCGAAGCCGCACACCTTGACCGACGAGTGGAAGGCCAAGCAAATCAAGCGCATGCTGGACATGCGCATCAACCCTGTGGACGGCTTCTCCTCCAAGTGGGACTACGACAAGAACGAGTGGAAGAAGTAGAGCGCGGAGGCAGAAGTCGGGGAGAGGCAGCCGCGGATCCTGCACGTCCAAGGCAGAATTGACCGCCCTGAGGGTGGCAGCTGGGGCGACGCCTCCCACACTGCCCATGCCCCTACCAGCCCCCTTTGGATCACCTCCCCATGGCCCGAGCCTTCCCAAATCCACCCAATGTGCCTTTGCCTTCCTGGAGCTGCAGGAGGTTGGGCATGTTCACCAGCCGCCTCCGTTCCACTGCAGAGAGACTGGCCCAGCCTCTGCCAACCTGGTGCCCTCTGGCTGTTCTGGACTACAGCCCCTGGCAGCCCTTGCCAGCACAGCCAAGGTCAGCAGGTCAGCCGAGACTGGATTGGACCCAAGCCTCTTTGCGTGGCCTTTCCAGCAGCTCCTCTTAAGCAGCCTTGCTCTTTCCCTCCATGCAATAAAACACTACGTTGTCCATCAGGCTGTGGTTTGCATCTCTCTTGGGTAGCCATAGGTAAGAGGAAAGGGGGAACCACCTGGGGTTCTGGCAGGATTGTCACTGCCTTTGGTCAATGGATGCAAAGCTGCCTTATCCTGACTCAATCCTTGCAGCTTCCAGCAACTTTGGATCCAAAAAGAATCCCCCGCTCCTTTTAGGAGCTCAAGTCGCTGGAAGCACCAGGGATCGCATATCAACAGTCTGCTGGATCAGGCCAATGGCCCATCTAGTCCAGCATCCTGGTCTCACAGTGGCCAACCAGAGGTGTGTGGGAAACCCAAAAGCAGGATTTGAGCAGAAGAACATCTTCCCTTCCTGTGGTTTCCAGCAACTGGTATCCAGAAGCACTGCTATCTTCAACTGAGAATAACCATCATGGCCAGTAGCCTTCAATAGGCCTCCTTGTCTAATCCTCTTTTAAAGCTACCCACGCTAGTGGCCATGGCTGCCTCCTGTGGGAGAGAGTTCCAAGGTCTGCACAGTCCTAAGTACGCGATTGTGCATTACTGCTGGTTTAAAGGTAAAGGGACCCCTGACCATTAGGTCCAGTCGTGGCCGACTCTGGGGTTGCGGCGCTCATCTCGCATTCTTGGCTGAGGGAGCCGGCGTACAGCTTCCGGGTCATGTGGCCAGCATGACTAAGCCGCTTCTGGCGAACCAGAGCAGCACATGGAAACGTCGTTTAACTTCCCGCCGGAGTGGTACCTATTTATCTACTTGCACTGTGACGTGCTTTCAAACTGCTAGGTTGGCAGGAGCAGGGGCCAAATAATGGGAGCTCACCCCATCGCAGGGATTCGAGCCGCCGACCTTCTGATCAGCAAATCCTAGGCTCTGTGGTTTAACCCACAGCGCCACCTGCGTCCCTACTGCTGGTTTAGATGGCCTTTTTTCTGATCCAGGTTACTCCCGACCATGAAAGGCAAGACAGTCTTGCCAGGTTCACACAGCTTGCTCATGCTCCCCCTTAAAGAGCACACAGAGAGGACAGAGATCCCAGCCACCTTTCTCCCTTTCTCCAGCAGGCTGTGATGCAAACATCTGCCTCCCACTCAGCCCGATACTCCAATGGCCTCTAAGCATGGAGGCTGCAGTCATCACTTCTCCTGCAAGCCAGGCCTTGACAACCCTGTGCCTGCCATGTTTCAGAATACAACTCCCATCAGCCCCAGCCAGAACGGTTGCACTGACATCAACTCCAGCATCCCACAGGCATGCTGGCTGTAGCTGATGGGAGTTGTAGTCCCAAATATCTGGAGAGGGCAGTAGGTTGGCAAAGGTGGCTGTTTGTGTTCATTGAATTCTTTACTAAAGTCTCTCTCCCCCCCCCCCTTCAACCATCATCTAGAAAAGTGTTCCCCAAATTTGGGTCTCCAGCTGTTTTTGGACTACAACTCCCATCATCCCTAGCTAGCAAGACCAGTGATCTGGGATGATGTGAATTGTAGTCTGAAAACAGCTGGAGACCTCAGTTTGGGAAGCATTGATCTAGAATATCCTAAGATTCTTGGCTTTTGCCTTTCATTTAAGTTCATCTGCCTGCAAAGATGTGCGAAGCCATCAAAGGCAGCAGAATGGGACTTTATGACCTAGCACAGCCTTCCTCAGCCAAGAGGCCTTCTCCAGTCATTTTGAACCCGAGCTCCCATCAGCCCCAGCCAGTGCAAGGGGCTCTCAGGGGAAAGGTGATATAAGAGGCAGCAGAATCCCAAAAAGCAAACCGGGCCAGATAATTCAAACACCACAGTTTTATTGGTGGAACTGAACTTTCATCTTCAAATCAAACTCTTTCTCCTAATAGGGGGTGCAGGTGGGGCCTGAACACAAGAGGGATGGGCGGGCGAGCTCCAGGTTCAACATTCACGCTTTAATTCAAAGGGGCCAGAGAGGGCGAGGTGGGGGGAGGCTCCCGCTGCCACATGGGGGGGGCCCTGCGCTCCCTTGCCCAGCCCCCGCCACGTCCCGTCCTCGTTGGCCGGTTTTGTGAAAAATGAGGTTAACTGGGAGGAGGGGAAGAGCACAGTCAACACACATAAATACAGACATACAGTTAACAAAAATAGTATTATTGTATTCACAACTGAATAAAAACTACTCTCCGATATATACAGCCGAGCATGTACAGGGTGGCGGGGAAAGGGGGCAGGCAAGCCGCACAAGGGATTCGGGCAGGACAGGCGGGCATTGTGAGGTTATGTCATAAGCGGACTTGACGTTAGAGCAACCCAAGGGGTTCAAAATGGTGCGACCCACAGAGGGAGGGACTGGGCATTTTGCGAGGGGCCTCCACCCCACTCCCCCCGAGTCAGAACCAGGAATGGGAGCTTGCGCATACCCCCCCAACCAAGCCCACCCCTCCCCAATTCCCTTGGCTGCTGCAGAGACCAAGAGAGAAGCAGACTCCCCACCCCCAAAGGAAACATCGCTTTCTTTTCCTCTCCCTACGGCCATTTCTGAGTGGCCTGCAGAAGCGGCTTCTGAGCACAGCTGGCTTTGAACACCCAAGGCCCCCCCAGTGCCCCATCCGCCCCCTTCGACCCTGCGGACCAAGGCCCCATGGCCGCAGCTAGGAGAGGGGTGGGCGATGAATGTAAAGCACTGAGGTGGCGCCGTCAGGCAAGGCCCAGCCTTGGGCCTGGGGCTGCCCTGCATCTAGAACACCCACTCCCCGCTTTTAGGAAGCCCACTGTGCCAGACCGGCCGCTGCCCCCCACCCACACAGCTCTCCCACTTGCAGGGAGGGAGAAGAAAAAGTGCTGGCGTGCGCACGCACACCAGCTAAATCTGGGGTGGCAGGCAGTGGGTGGGAGAAGCAATTTCTGCCACTCTCTGCAGAGCCTTGGGGAAGCGGACGCACGCCCAGGCAGGCAGGCAGGCAGGCAGGCAAACACAAACACACACAGACAGACACAAACCACCTCTTCCCATCAAAAACATAGCCTGGTCCAGCACACGCTGTTGATTTTTGCTCTTACTGGAAGTTCTCTGGGCTGCCGCCAGGGAGAGTCCCCGGAGAGCCAGCCTAGCAATTAGCAGCTGATCATAAACACCTTCCAGAGGCTGCTCCGGCTAACGGACTCTCGTCTCCCTTCCTGGCAGCCGGTCTCTCTCTCTCCCCCCCCCCCGCCATCTTGCGCCTGCTCTTTCCTTGTAACCGACAGAGGACGGGCTTCTTCTCATTGCAGAGGACGGGAGGGGAGGCGTCTCTTTCGAGAGAGGGGGGCAGGGCCGGGGAAACGGAGACGTGGGCCAGGACCGTGCCCAAGGGGCCAGTGCAGCCACCCCCAGCCACACTGGGGACTATCACTCACCCCAGAAGGTTGAGCAGGACAGACGGGGATGGGGGTCATTAGCTGAGGGCATGGGAGTCTAAAGGGAGTGCTCTGGACTGCAGTCCTCACTGCCAAAAGCTCCTTCCAAAGAAAGAGGCTTGTCCGCCCCCCCTGCACATGACTGGCCTCCATTTCCTTCAGGTGTGCAAAGCGAACACTGGCCTGCATCCTGTGGGGTGCTGAGGATTAGCACAGGGCTAGGGAGACTCCCTTAGAAATAAGCTCGGAAGGGATGGACACGAGACCCGCGGCAACATTGAGACCCCTCTTGACCGTCCACTGGGAATAAGGGGAGGCGGATAAGTTTGGGAATAAGAGGTTGATAGTGGATCCTGCCTTTGACTGTTCCCATTCCAGGGCTCCCATGCACTTGCCTCATCCTTCCTCCAGCCCTACAGAACAAGGGGGTCCCTCAGAGACGGCACCCCCTTCTCCTACGCTCACTGCAGGGTCCCCTCTTTGGTCATGGGAGGGGAACCCTCAACACACTCCCACATGCAGGAGGCTCCCACGCAGGTCAGCACTAAAGGAGTCTCTCTCCATCGGACTTGCTGACCTCGGAAGGCGTTTGCAGTGCTAGAGCTCGCTAAACCCAAAACGACCCACGTGGCAGAACACACACACACACACACACACACACACACACACACACTTCCTGGAAGTAAAGCAAACAAGAGCCAGGCCTGCCTTAGGGGGGCTTTTAAAAAAAATAATACTCAACCACCAAACGAAATACCAGGAATGTGAGTAAAAGTGATTAAAAGGAGCAAGGGAAGCCCGCTCCTGGGGGCGGGCTGGGGGGTTTGGAGGCACAGCACCCAAAGGTGGGGAGGGATCCAGGTCCCTACGCATTGGAACAGTAACCTGGGGTTGGTTGGAGGTGTCTGTGGGGCAGGAGGCACCAGAAAGAGGTCTGTGAGTTGTTAGGGGGAGGGAGAGGATGACACCTGGGGTCAGAGTGGGGGGTTTGCTACACGGAGGCCCACCCCCCGTCTCCACCCCCCCCTGGAATGATCGCAAGGCTGAGGGACAGGATGCGCAGCGCGTCCCTCGGCGACGGAGCGCAGGCCGAGGTGGGTGGCGGCGGCGGCAGCGGAGAGTCCGTCTCTGGCTATTTGCGGCTCAGGAGGGAACCGAGAAGGACGACCCCGGCCACGGTGGCCCCCGTCCACAGCCACTTGTTGAAGCGTTCCTGGCCTTTCCTGCTCTTGGCCGCGGCGTCGTTCCCGTAGAGGTCCACAAACCTCTCCTGGAAAAGAGAGAGAGGGAGGGGGAAAAGAAGAAAAACGAGGGTGAGATGTGAAGCAAGGCAAAAAGTTTCACTGACAGCTGAGATCATGGGTGACAGAATGAGACTGGGAAGGGCAATAGCTCAGGGGCTTCACCTGCAGAATGCCCCAGGCTCAGTTAACAGCAGCACCTCCAGGTAGGGCAGAAAGAGACCCCCTGCCTGAGCCTCAGGAGAGCAGCTGCCAGTCAGTGTAGGCAGTACAGATCTGGCGAGACCAATGGTCTTACTCAGCGCAAGGCAGCTTCCTGTGCCCTGTGCTCCAACATGCATGAAAACAAGGTTCTTCCTACGTGGTCAGAAGGCGAGGAGGACTGCTCTGGCAGCTCAGCAGGGAAGAGCGCCGTGAGCAGGACTGAGCTGAAGCACCACCTCAGGGCTCCAAATGAAGGAGGCTGAAGGATCTGGTGCAATTTAGCATGTGCTCTCAAGTGGGACATGGTGAACAGGAAGCCCAGGTAAGGCTCTGTCACAGCACATCCTCAAGGAACGGATAAGTGATGCACGAAGTTTTATAAACCACTATTCATTAAAAAAAAGTATCAGAGAGGTTAACGACAATTGTACATGAAAGCATACGGAAAGTTGGAATCAGAAATCAGCAAACTGTTGTGGAAAGATGTATTCTTAATAGCCTGCTTAAGCCTGAGAATCACAGAGAGATGAGACAAGCCTCCGTCCACCCACCCACTTCACATTTCTTCATCAAAAGGTTAAAAGAAGCCACAGTCGAGAGCCTTATTTTCTGGTGTGTGGCTTTAACTTGGGTGCAGCTGACAGCATAAACTGTGTCGTTAGAACTGCACAAAACTCGCAGCAAACAAGTACCAAAGAACAGCCTAAGAGAAACAGACAAGAGGCTGCAGTGAAGACACCCAAGATCCCGTCTAAGGTGCCCTGGAAATCTCCTGCGCTGACCAAATAAGAGGCATTGATGGCCTGGAGCATCTTGGTCCTGCATTCCCTGATTTGCAAAGTGGCCTCTAACAAGCAAATTGCTTAGGAACGTCGAGAGGACTCTTGAAGGATCCTTCCTCAGTATCTGTAACGATATCAACAGCACTTCTAGCCCCTGATCCCACAATTGCGAATTATCTGAAACCAGGATTCACTCTACTTGCCGTATTTTTTCGTGTCTAAGATGCCCCCATGCATAAGATGCCCCCTTTTTGGGGGGACTCCAAGTTACGAAAACACCCCTCAGCACTACCCGTGTATAAGACGAGCCCCAATTTCAAACCTAATTTTTTGGTAAAAAAAACCTAGTCTTATACACGGAAAAATACGGCAAGTTTTATTTTTATGTATCACATTTGTCACACTGTGTGTGGTGATGGGAGCATCAGACAAGGGCAGGAGAGAGGAGAGACCTCTCCAGACATTTGGAATACGGTCCACCAGGCCAGGGCCAATTGCATTCCACACATCAATGACTGCATGGCCTAATAAGCACATAATTTCCTCTGACTGCACAACTGAATATCCTGCAGCATCTGTTTCCTTTTTTCTGCTTTTTTTTTTTAAAGCTTCTAGTCCTTAAGCCTGCAGAAATTTGAAAACTTGGGCAGTGCTTGGTGAAAATGCCAGAAGCTAGAGGGAGTTTGAGCAGGGCTTCCAGATCCTTAAAGGTTCAGGGTTGAAACAGATGCAATAGAGATGCAATAAGCCCACGTCCCTTCCCAAAGCCAAGCAGAAATTATACAACAGAATAAGCAAATATGGGAACATGCAATCTGTACAATATATTTGGGACTGCAGGATTTGCGTTTTGCCCCCACCGTCCTTTGGGTGGGCACAATCCTTTCCCTTAAAGTTCCTGCGCAATCCTTTCCGGCAAAGCCATCCCAGGGGAAGCAGTTTGCTGCGGAAAACGCTTGCTGATTCTTTTGGATCAGCACTGCAGAAGGGTGCTGGGTGGGGAAGAGACAGGGAAGTGACATTAGGCAGTTTCTTAGCAACGGCTCAGAATAGATGCTTTTGGTGCTGACATAGTCTATCTCTTCAGGCCCCTTCTGCCCCGTCATTGGGGAAGGAAATGACTGGGAGTTTGCTCTGCGTTTCGCAGGGGTCTGCTAGGCAGACTTGGCGTCTGAAGGGAACCAAAAACCACCAAGCCCAGCTCACTGCACAAAAACACAGGACCCCCCAAGCCCTGGAAAATCCAGGCTCTTAATATATGATCAGGAGAAGCATGAGACATGTTTCTGGCCCCCTGGTGGGAGTGGGCAGGTGCACTAACACAAGCAGTACCATGCCCCCCACCTAACAGAAGGATGCAACTGTCTTTTGGGGTGAAGGATGAATTTCTGCTGTTTCCCCTAATGGATATGAATTTGATGACTCTGCATTTTTATACAGAAAGTTTCAAATATTCAGAATACTTTGCATCCCAGTGATCCTTGCAAGGTTAGCCAGCATAATGAGCCACATGTTGTGCTAGAAGAGACAGCAGGGTCCAGGGTGTAGAGAGAGAAAAAAGGCTGAGCCAGACCAGAGTGTCTGCTCACTGTGCCATAGTGGGGTTAGCAAAAACGGCCTATTTTGCTTCCTCCGCTGAAACCTGAAGCAGTTGTCCAGAGGAACTTTACGGAGGGATCAAGGGACTGTTATCATCTGTGGGCAGAGCAATAGGGCTCTCTGGAGTCTGCTGTGAATTATCTGCAAGACTCTTGAAGGACAAAGTCTTCCGCTTCTGTGGTGACCTTCATGCCGCAGTGACTGCAGAATCGGCTGAGGTGTCCAATGTCCGCTCTGAGCGAGTGCTGCGGCATCAGTTTCAGTTTCTGTGGCACGACGATGATGTAGCAGCAATGCATCCGCCAACGTGAACGCCTGACCTTTGCTCCTCTTGGCTGACTAAAACTAGCTGGGTGCATGTGTGCTTGGCCGGATGGGCCCAGGATGTGCTTAAGGTGCCATTATGTGAGCCGTCTTCGAAATTCCCGAGGCGCCAGGCACATTTTGCGAGTGGAGCAGGTCCAACTGCAACCATGTGGAGATCTCTGCATGCCAAGTTGGCAACTGACATCTCCATCTAGCCGGCCCTTCCAGCTTTTGTAATCAGGCAAGCAGGAGAGCTTATTTATTGCACTTATATCCCACCTTTCTCTACTAGGACTATTCCTCATGGTTCACATCCCTTAGTTATTTCCTACAATGACCCTGTGAGGTAGGCTAGGAGGATGTAACTGGCCCAAGGTCACCCAGTGAGCTTCATGGCTGTGAGGATTTGAACCCTGATCTCCCAGGTCCTAGTCTGACACTCTTAACCACTGTACCACCCTGGCTTCCTAGAGTACTTCTGCTATGGGACAGCTACATAAATAAATATGGGGAAAGCAAAATATCACTTAGAGATGGATCTGAAATATTTTCCTTGAAGCTTGAATTTGTTTTATTCTGGATTGTTTTATTTGATGTTTTAATGTGTTGCAAACCACTTTCAGATTTTTTTCTTTAAAATATAAAGCGGTATAGAAATGAAAAGACTAAAAATCACCACAACAATAAATTCAACTAGCGAGGGGAAAATGGCACCTAGACATTCCATGGTGGGGACCGCAAACTAGGTTTAAGGTGCATTTGGCAATTAGCTTGTATATCTAAGTTTCTAACACTGTCATCTGATGAGCAGGGATTTGGTAATTCTGCTGTTTTGGCTGTGCAATCCTGTTCCCTGTGCAGAAAAAAGCAGAATTAACCCATCAGCTGGTAAAATCAGTGGTGTCAGCTGACAGGTGGGTGGCTATGGTTTGGAGAAAATGGCCTCATGAGCCAAACTGGACTCTTTGGCAGGCCAAGGTTGGACCACAGGGCAGCGATTCCTCACCACTGATGCAAATGGACAATTGCCAAGAAAATCCAACACGGTCACATCTGACTTCCAAAGAGAAAGCTTCCCAAAAGTGAGGGGACTGGTAAGAAGGAAAGTGAAAGGAAAAGGATATATATTTTTATATTACACACACACACACCATTGTGTGAGTGCTTTGCAAAGAGGGACCTGCAAAGCAAAGTGCTGAAATGACAATCCCTAGTGAGTGACTTCATACAGCATACTATGTACCAGCCTTCCCCAATCTGGTGCCCTTGAGATGTTTTGGACCACAACTCCAATCGACACAAACCAGCATGTCCCCTGCAAATGTACCTAAATACTCCCCAGTTCATTGTCTGCAAATGGGTGACAGGAACATTTTGTTCCGCACTATCGAGCTGTCTTGATTTTATGTACGTGCTGCTGTCATTTTAAATTGTTTTTATGTAGGAAGGATGAAAGTTGAATGTCCAAAGAATGTTTTCTCCCTGAACATTTGGAATATTTGTGAACATTCCAAGCTGTCTAATCAGCTCAGTTGCTCAATATCGCTAAGTGGTATGCAGAAAACTGAAGCAACAACAGATAACAAACAAAAAATATTACAAAAATTCACAGGTACATATAAAAATGTCTACATTAATATAAAGTCACTAATACAGTGGTACCCTGGTACTCGAATGACTTGGCTCCTGAACAAACCGGCTCTCGAACACTGCAAACCCGGAAGTGATTGCTCCAGCTGTCGAACATTTTTCAGAAGCCGAACGTCTAACGCAGCTTCCAATTGAGTGCAGGAAGCTCCTGCAGCCAATTGGAAGCCGCGCCTTGGTTTCTGAACCGTTTCAGGAATTGAATGGACTCCCAGAACGGATTAAGTTTGAGAACCAAGGTACCACTGTATATATCAGGCTTCCTTAACCTCAGCCCTCCAGATATTTTTGAGACTACAATTCCCATCATCCCTGACCACTGGTCCTGCTAGCTAGGGATCACGGGAGTTGTAGGCCAAAAAAACATCTGGAGGGCCGAGGTTGAGGAAGCCTATTATATATAAATCAATATCAATTCATTATCCATCTGGCACACCCTCCTTCCCAGCCTCCGCGTTCTTACCCAGGGTGCTAACAAACTCCCAGCTCACCCACAAAACTCTCACAAAGAGAAGAGTTCCTGGAAATAGCGGACATCACCCTAGTCTCTCACTCTAGACTTGTTTTTTACAGGCAGCTCAAGGTGGAGGATACTTCTTCAGGCTGCCCACAGCTGTGTCCCATTCAGCTGCCGTTCCAGGTACAGTAGGTTAGCTGAATTTCCCAAGGGGTCCAATATGTGAATTAATGCCTGCAAATTATTTATTCCACAAACGAGGCACAAAATCGGTACAAACTTTGAAGTGCTTATAGACACAGGCTGGGGAAGCACAGTACAGCCTGGATTTCAGGACGGAGGATGCAGCTACCGATAAAAGGCAGAAAGGCCACAGGCACTTGGAACACAGGACCCATCACGAGTGGGGCAGTGGGAGGAGAAGGCACAAGCTGGGGGCAGGAGACACACCACGAGGCCTGGCCGTGCCGAAAGCAGACAAGCTGTGCTCAGTAGGAGGTTGCAGGGAAGAGAAAGCGGCACTTTGTTCTGGCCGAAAGAAACACCCGCAAGGCATCTGACCCACTTGCCAAGCTGGGGGGCGGGGAAGACCCTGAGGACAAACACCACATGAATCCAGCGCTAGGACAAGTCACCCCTTGGTCCAATGATTGAAAGATGTGCCAGGATAGCCCACCAGAAACTGTACTGCACACCCCTGGCCCCACTGAGACGTTCACCACAACCCTGGCTGCCCTACAGGCGCGTCTTTTCGAAAAAGCACAGAGGAATGGGAGAAAGAAGTGCAATATTATCCAATTAAAAACAAAACAAAATAAAAAAAACAGCCAATTTACAATCCAATTTGTTGGATTGTGATTTGACGGATTTGTTAACTGGATGTTCTTATTGGAAAACTAATAAAAATGATTTATAAAAGAAAGAAAGTGCAATATTACGCAGCCTGCCTATTTCATACATCCCTTGAGCGTTTAGTGAAGCCTTCCCTTGGCCTCTGCTACCAAGCGTCTTCAAGCCTTTCTGATGAGGTTCTGCAACCCTCTCCAATTTGGCAAAATGATTTATTGAGTCCGGGGCCCATATGTGAAGGGCTGGTGCAGCCCCAAGGAGGACAGGCCCATGACTTCATCCCACAGAGGATTATGGTACTTCTGCTAACGCAGCCCAAAATAGCCAGGCCTGTCGCCTGTCCCATCCCTCCTTGCCACAAGATCTGTCATATGTCTGGCTCATTCTTAGTTGGTGATCTTTTATAACCCCCAGATCCTGCTCAGCAGCTACGTTCTCCACTCTCAATCCCTAGTCCCCACCGCTGTTGGCCAGCTGCACATTTGAACATTGCCTTCAAGTTCAGCAAACAGTCAAACGACAGCAGAGCGTTATCCCCCTGGCAGCCCAGCGCTGTTATCAGTTCTTCCATGAACCCGGCGGGGAGAACAAAGGAGCCACAGTGCCGTCTCTGGGGCTTTGCCCAGCCTTGGGAAAGTTTCCCAGGATGGCATTGCAGAGAGCAGTGGGGTCAATTTCCTTGGCTTTCGCCAGCTCTCCTGCCGAGGGACGGAATGCAGAAGAAGGTGCAAAACTGGGCGGTTCTGCAAAGCCGCAACAGGCAGTACAACAAGCTGATTTACGGTGCATTTTCCAGGAACCAGCCTTGGAACAGGGAAAGCAATACCTTAAGGGAGCCATACTTCGCGGAGTATGTGCAATAGTGCAAGATCCTCACAGTCAACTAACATAGAGCCTACACTCAAATGTCTGGATCTGGGGTGCGCGCACACGCATGTGTGTCAAAAGATGTTGCTTCTAGTCAGGTCTCATTCGTGACCTGCCATTGGAGAGCTTCACCATCACCCCAGCCTCATATTGCAAGTGAGAGATGATGGTCAGCAACCCTGGGCCTTCTTCTCTTCTGAAGCCCTGACCACTTGAGGCCAGCTATGGAGCCCCCTCTTTTATGCCCCACCTCCTCATTTAGGAGGGAGCTTGCTTCAGGCTAGTGGCGATGGCTGTTACCTGAGATGGCCCCACTTCTAGGAATTTCCGTGCCTACAGAAAGAGACCTGCCTGACTCCTGCTCTGCAGTCATTTAGCAAAGTGGCTTAGAGCTTCTTGCCGGGCACTCGGTGAGAGGCTGTTGATTCAGTGAAGCTGTGATTTGGGGCTGTTGGGCTTTTCCAACTAAATCCTATGCTGTTTTCATTTTGGTTTTAAATGGCTTTTATGCCTCCTCTAAGCTGCCTGAAGTGAGTATCTGAAAGACAAAGTGTGACTTATCAGATAGGTAGGTAGGAAGGTAGGTAGCACCCAGGAATATCATTCACACTGACCTCTCATCTGCCCTTAAATGAATTAAAGTTAAGAACATAAGAACATGAAGAGAGCCTCGCTGAATCAGGCCAATGACCCATCTGGTTCAGCATCCTGTTCTCACAGTAGCCAACCACATGCCCATTGTGGGAAACCTGCAAGCAGGATTTGAGCACCTGTGGATTGCAGAACCAGGTATTCAGAAGCATCGTTGAATCCAATTGTGGAGGAAGAGCATAGCCATCCTGGCTAGTAGTGATTGACAGCCCTCTCTTCCATGAATCTGCTTAATCCTCCTTTAAAGCCATCCAAGTTGGCAGCCATCTCTGCCTCCTGTGGCAGGGAGTTCCATAGTTTAACTCTGCGCTGCATGAAGAAGTCCTTTCTTTTATCTGCCCTGAATCTTCCAGCTTAGGAGCAGAAGCACCTCTGGCTGGGTCCCTTTCCAGCCTCTGACCTAGGCAGGCATTATTGGGATTGTTCCCTGGACAGATCAAGGGCAGCACACGTCATTTAACAGACCTGGAAAAGCAGGGATGTGCGCTCCATATCTCCCCCTCCTCTCTCCACCGCTTTCAGAAACCCGCTCCCCCTTTGCAAGAGCAAAACCTCAGCAGGGTTCCCCGGGCTTCCTGCAGAACTGCCAAAGAACTGTGCCACGCACAGCAAGGCCACCGATGACATCAAGAGCTGCAACCGTTGCTAAGGGTGCTGGGAGGTGTTCCCAGCCTTGAGGTCACAGGGGCGACCGACAGACAGCTAGCTCGCCCAATGGCTTGTGTCCAGAATCCCCATTCCGGCTTCGGAACGCGCAGAACTCCCTCCCTCTTGTTGTCATAGCACCCCTGAAGCATCCCAGCAGGGTCTTCCGCCATCATTTGGTCCCAGCCCACTTTGGCAACCCATGTGAACAAGAGGCTGGAGCCCCTTCCCTAGAAGGAAACGCTTAAAGCATTTGGGGCATTGGGGTTTTTAAAAAGATGACTTTAAAGTGCATGGGCATGGCAGAATTTTATAAAACTAGGCCTGGTGTAGAGTAAGCAGGCACAGTTTCCCCCCCTCTCTAAAATATACCATCAGCATCAGCAACAATTTAGTTATTGCCTTCTACACTGTCATCTCAAGGTCATGCACAATAAAAACAGCAAAAAGAAAAGTTTGAAACTCAAATAGTACTAGAACTGGGAGTTATCCAATGAAGCCGACTGACAGGAGATTCAGAATAGTCCAAAGAAATAATTAACTTGTGCACAAGAGGTCATGATGACCAATAACTAGGTGAGGTGGTTTGGGGGGAAAGGCTAGGCCTAAATTCTCCAACCTGGTGTGCTCCAGAGATTTTGGACGACCACTGGTCGCAACGTCCTACACCTGTGCTTGCTGAGACCGACTGGAGTTGTGCTTCAAAACATCTGGAGGGAACTAGCTCTCAGCTAGGAAGGTTTGTGGAAGCCAGGTCTTTCAACAGCTGGTAGCCATGATAGGGAAATGGAGCCTCCACACTCAGAAACTGGCTACCAGATGCTGGGCACAAACCACAGCAGAGGCCTATAGGCTGCTTGCAACGTTTGTGAGCCTGCTAGGGGCACCTGGTTAGCTACTATGAAAAGCAGGATACTGGGGCAGGTAGATGCCTGATGCAACAGGGCTCTTTTGTAGCACTTCCCACCTCCAGTCCAGCTTGCTGTAATCCCCCAGATCCAGTTTGGGCCCTCTTCCACCTCATCACCGGTCACAGCGCCGGTTCCTCAAGCGTTGCCAGGCCAAGTCATGGGGGTCTGCACTTTCAGCAATCTGACTCAAGCAAGAGTGGCTGCAGGGAGCCCCAACTGATGCCAGCCCTGCCTGTGCCCATGTGCTGCTCTGGCCATCTGCCTCAGGTTGCCAGGTCTCCATTTGGCACAAGGAGGTCTGAAAAGAGCCATGTCTATGGCGTTGCATGACACTCAAAAGCCCCCTAAGCCCAGAGTGACCCTGGAAATGACAGGACTCTGCGCTTCTCTTTTATCATGTGCATGATGCTTTCAACCTGCTGTTTTAATAAGGTTCCCATTGACAGCAGTTTAGTAAAATAAAGCACTACCATTGCAGTTTTGCTGGTGAGGAGCAGAGGATCAGAAGCTAAGAACTGCTTTGCAGGATAAGAACAAGGGCTTCAACAGTGTGGGCAGATCATAGCCATTCTGGCTAATAGCTATCAATGGCCCTGCCTTACTCCATAAATGTATCTGATCCTCTTTTAAAGCCATCCAGGATTGTGGCTGACACTTGTCTCCTGTGGGAGGGAGTGCCATAGTTTGACTATGCCGTACTTGAAGAAATATTCCTCTGTCCTGAATCTTCCAACATCCTTGCACTGAAAAGACATCTTAGGTGGATACTTAGGTAAAGGTGAAGGTAAAGGACCCCTGCCAGGTAAGTCCAGTCACAATCGACTCTGGGGTTGCGGCGCTCATCTCGCTTTAGTGGCTGAGGGAGCCGGCATTTGTCCACAGACAGTTTTTCCGGGTCATGTGGCCAGCATGACTAAGCCGCTTCTGGCAAAACCAGAACAGCAGACGGAAACACAATTTACCTTTCCACCAGAGCGGTACCTATTTATCTACTTGTACTTTGACGTGCTTTCAAACTGCTAGGCTGGCAAGAGCTGGGACCGGGCAAAAGGAGCTCACCCCATTGCGGGGATTCGTCTAGGGCAAATCATTATCTCTCAGCCTCAGACCTCTAAGGAGAGAGCAGCAAACTACCCCTTTGGGCTGTTGTGAAGATCAGTTCACCATATAACACTCCTGGGTTCTGATTTAAGAGGCACAATCTGTACCTCCATCTTCTTCTGTAGCTCCAGAGAGCGCTTACAACACAGCTGAGCTGGTATAGGTGCTGCACAGCTGTTTGTGCATCCTGTGATTTTTAGACCATAAAAGGGGACAAGCAGATGGTCTTCTATAAGTATTCCCCCCACCCTGCCCTTTGCACCTTGGCCAATGTTGCAGGTGCTCCTGTGGGAAGCGAGCTGCAGTAACAGCTGAGCATTTGCATCCCACTCTTCAGCCAAAAAGTCTCCCAGAGCAGCTTACATACGATCAAACTGACCACTGAGCAAACCGGGACAGCACTTTTGAAGCAGATATCCTGACTCTTCTCTTCCGATCTTACCCTGCCCACACTCACACAGAGTGTGTACACAGAGTTGAGATACCATTCCCACCCATATAAAGCAGCCTCCCTCCCCACCCACTAGCCTGGTGCCATCCAGATGTTCTGGACTACAACTCCCATCAGTTCTGGTCATAATAATAATAATAATAATAATAATAATAATAATAATAATTTATTATTTGTACCCCGCCCATCTGGCTGGGTTTCCCCAGCCACTCTGGGCGGCTTCCATAGAAACCAAAAATACACTAAAATCACACATTAAAAACTTCCCTGAACAGGGCTGCCTTAAGATGTCTTCTGAATGTCAGGTAATTGTTGATTGCTTTGACATCTGAAGGGAAGGCGTTCCACAGGGCGGGCGCCACTACCGAGAAGGCCCTCTGCCTGGTTCCCTGTAGCTTTGCTTCTCGCAATGAGGGAACCGCCAGAAGGCCCTTGGCGCTGGACCTCAGTGTATGGGCAGAACGATGGGGGTGGAGACGCTCCTTCAGATATACTGGGCCGAGGCCGTTTAGGGCTTTAAAGGTCAACACCAATACTTTGAATTGTGCTCGGAAACGTACTGGGAGCCAATGTAGGTCTTTTAAGACCGGTGTTATGTGGTCTCGGCGGCCACTCCCAGTCACCAGTCTAGCTGCCGCGTTCTGAATTAGTTGTAGTTTCCGGGTCACCTTCAAAGGTAGCCCCACACAGAGCGCATTGCAGTAGTCCAAGCGGGAGATAACCAGAGCATGCACCACTCTGGCGAGGCAGTCCGCAGGCAGATAGGGTCTCAACCTGCGTATCAGATGGAGCTGGTAAACAGCTGTCCTGGACACAGATTTGACCTGTGCCTCCATGGACAGCTGCAAGTCCAAAATGACTCCCAGGCTGCGCACCTGGTCCTTCAGGGGCACAGTTACCCCATTCAGGACCAGGGAATCCTCCACACCTGCCCGCCTCCTGTCCCCCAAGAACAGTACTTCTGTCTTGTCAGGATTCAACCTCAATCTGTTAGCTGCCATCCATCCTCCAACCGCCTCCAGGCACTCACACAGGACCTTCACCGCCTTCACTGGTTCTGATTTAAAGGAGAGGTAGAGCTGGGTGTCATCTGCATACTGATGAACACCCAGTCCAAACCCCCTGATGATCTCTCCCAGCAGCTGCATATAGATGTTGAAAAGCATGGGGGAGAGGACAGAACCCTGAGGCACCCCACAAGTGAGAGCCCAGGGGTCTGAACACTCACCCCCCCCCACCACTTTCTGAACACGGCCCAGGAGAAAGGAGCGGAACCACTGTATAACAGTGCCCCCAGCTCCCAGCCCCTCAAGACGGTCCAGAAGGATGTTATGGTCGATGGTATCAAACGCCGCTGAGAGATCCAGCAGAACTGTTCGGCGCAGCCTGCAAAGGCTAAGAGATGCCTTTCCCCACAAGGCATGCTTGCAACCTGGGGACTCAACCCTGATTGCGTTCACAGTGAGAGCAGAAGCCTCCTCAGCCCCCTAACACCCAAGATGCTGAGGGGTGCAGGTACGGCTCTCGGATTTCCAGCCCGGGACCAGTTTCCAGGCAGGGACCAAAAGCGTGGCATGATGTCTGCAAAGCGGCGAGACATGCAGGGATGCACATTTGCAGAATACAGGCTGGGGAGGGGGGAGGAGAAAGTGGGATGTCAGCAATGCTTAGGTTTCAGGCAGGCAGAGAGATGCTTTCCCTGCAGAAGACAGATGCTGGGGCCGGAGAGCCCTCTGGATAGAATCGCGTTGTGTTGAAGTGGGAAACGGAAAAGCAAGGGAGCCTGTCTTGTGCTGCGCATCAGACAGGGGGGCTGCCCTCGCAACAAGCACCCCAACATCTTGCTCTTGCCCTCCCACTTTCATCTAGAAATACACAAAACCTGTGTGATGTCACTGCATCACACTCGTGGTTCCCCTCTCCGCAGCAGGGGCACAGAAACTCTGGGCAAGGTGGCCAAGGAGAGCCTGGCTGCTGGGTCAGGCCAACGGGGACTCGCCTGGCGCAGCGTCCTGCTCTCACAATGGCCAACCGGATGCCCCAGAGAAGCCTGCATGCAGGGCCTGAGCACAACAGCACTCTCCCCACCAGTGATTCCCATCAACCGGCATTTGGGGAGCCACCACTGAAAAGTCTCCACCCTCCGCACGTCCCTTGGAGGGGGCCTACAACAAAGGGGCTCAGATGATGACTGTGGGGCCCGAGTTGCTTCATGTGAGTAGAGGCAGTCCTTGTAGTATCAGGGTCCTGAGCTGCATAAGGTTTAATAATTGGGACTGGAAACTAAGGAGGCTTTTCCTAACAAATGAAGAACCAATCTGATCATTTCTCAAATATGAGTATTTAAACTCCACCTACCAAATGTAGGCATTCCATCTTCACTCGATGAAAACCAACTGCTCTTGTCCACCTGGCAGCCCTACTTTGAGTTATTTTTTGCAACTTTCTGGTTGAGTGTGTGTGTGTGTGTGTGTGAGAGAGAGAGAGAGAGAGAGAGAGAGAGAGAGAGAGAGAAGGTAGGCTGAGAAGCAGTAAGGAGCAATACTGGAAATAAGAATGGAAGACAAAATTGTGCATGTTCCCATATTCTCGTACTTAGGCTGCAGTCCTATGCCTGCTTAACATGGGAAAAGAAGCCCCACTGAACTCAAGGGGACTTACTTTTGAGTAAACATGTATGGGATCCTGCTGTCAACTTTGCAAACTGTCATGGGTGCTGCTTGTTGCTAGCATCCATTTGTCCTGAAAGACAATGGAATGTGCCTCCTCTGCTGATAAAAATAGAATTTAAACATATTCCCTCTACAGGTAAAAATATATATATATATGGAAAGCAAGTACAACTAAAATAAAGAAGGCCTGGCTATAAGAATAAAACAAGTATAACTACTTTAACATGGCTTAGGGGTCAGATATGCACTATTATTTCAAGAACAAAGAAGTATTAAAGGAGAACTTGCTTTAAATAAATGATTTAAATTGCCTCTTTTTTCTTGCTGATTTAAACCAATCCACCCTGTCTCTAATTAAGCAACGTGGAGAGTAAATGGAAAATTCTAACGATAAAGTCAGGAATAACACCTATCCTGAAATCATTTGGAGTCAGTTAATGTGACCCATCCTCTCTTACAGATTTTGGGGTGCTGGATCCAAATGTTAATGCCATTTGGCCACCTGACACTGCCTTTTGTGGGAAAGAACTAAGCGCTGTCATATCTTCAGAAAGAAAATAAGATCCACAAATCATCTGGGTTGCAAACACATGTGAGAGAAGTGACTGATAAAGAATGCAATACCTGTTTGTTAGGGTTGGTTTCTTAAAATTTGACATATGCTGACATTCAAACACACACACACACACACACACAGACCCCACAATGCATTTATTACATCACAAAGGACTCCAGGGTCATATGTAAGTGCTCTCACTGTAGACCTTGTGGCTAAAATTACAAGGAATTGTGAAGTTCCCTGCAACTTCCTCTGACCTCATCACGTTAATTTCTGAAGAAATAGTGGAAGGATGCCAAAAGACTGATGTAACCCTGTCAAAATACATATTAAAGGCACCTGAAAGGAATATATGAAAAATGACCAGTCTACATTCATAGGTTCTCAGAGTAGACTTCTTATGACATTTCCCAACAGCCACAAATGATATCAACAGGAAGCAAAACATCTGATGTCATCATAAGTGATGACCTAAACAATGCTTCAGCCAATCAGGAAGGAAGGGAAGTGCATGTTTCATAGTAAAGTGGCTATTTTCCAATAAAAGGAGAAAGCACTTCGCCAAAATCCGGAAGAAGTTGACTCAAGTCTTGTACCATATGCTTTACGTCAGAAGATCATTGTGTATGAGCAGCCAAGGAAACGTTTTTTTGGAAATACCTATGATTAGACAGACATGTGCCCCATGTCAACTGAGTCTAACATTACACATCCACTTCTCCAAATACCTGTGCAGGCTCTGATGGCTTCCCACAACAGCAAGGATTATTGCTGGCTTTCCTGGACATCATGGATGGAATGAGGATAGGACAGTCAAATGCGGCCAAAACATGTAACTTTATTATTACGATTTATTAAATTTCTATACCACCCTTCAACCGAGGATCACCGGGTGGTCTACAATATAAAAACACAAAAATACATACCATAAAAACAATAACCCTCCATTATTATATATATTTTTAAAATAAAAATAAGCTTGATGAATGGACAAAGTGACTGGATGGATGGAAATAAATAAACAGCTTCAGAAGACTTATTAACCTTTGATATTTGGGTTCAGAGACCCAAGCATTTTATCAAAACGAGACTGGCCACAACCATTCATGCACCAGGTGAAACTACCCTAAGAGTGCGGCTGGGCTGGACCAAAAGCTTTTCTTTCTCTGGTTCCCATGCACAAGACTCTTTTGAACAAAACACAGGATATGGGATGAATTCAAAAAGAAAAGGTGTCCATCAACGCCACCAACTGCAGCTGTACTATTTCAACCACAGTTTAAGAAAAGCGAGACTATAGAATGATTTGCCAACTGGCATAAAGGAGGTTTGGAGAAATTTGCTGACTGGATTGTCGACAATCAGATAAAGTCCACAAATCAAACGAAGGAAGGTTTAAGCCAGGCATCCCCAAACTCAGCCTTCCGGATGTTTTGGAACTACACTTCCCATCATCCCTGACCACTGGTCCTGTTAGCTAGGGGTGATGGGAGTTGTAGTCCCAAAACATTTGGAGGGCAAAGTTTGGGGGTGCCTGGTTTAGGCAATACAGAATTTATATTATTTTAGTATTTTCGGATTAAAGACTTTTGAAAAAATCGCTGGATGTGAATTCAAAAGAAGGATTAAGGCAGTTAAATAATTTTGAAAAATTAATATGGCAAAAAGGGACAAAAAAAATCCCAAATATATATGGGCCTAGGACACAGAAAGAGAAAAGATTACTGGGACATTAATCACAAAGGATATCTGGAAATTTTTCTCTAAATATACTGCATTATTAACACGGAGAGATGCAATTAAACTTTGGGTGGTGTGGTATCTAATGTCATCTCAGATATCTAGAATATATATATGACAGGAAGAAAGGACAAGATGCTTGAAATACGGAACAGATAGAGCAGATTTTATCCACCATTGGTGGAATTGTTCCGGGGCTAAAAAGTATTGGTTTGAAACTGCATCTGATATAAGCAATAGAGAAGCATCTCCCCTCCTCTGCGTGTTGCACCCTGGGAAACTGCTGCTATGGAGCAAAACTGTGACCCTGCAGGGGGCTCAAGCTGGGAAGTTTTCTCTGGCTTGGAACTTTATTTGCGCCAGAGTAGAATTCAGGGGTTTCCAGCGCTTGCCACTCCCTTTCAGAGAAGCATCACCAATCCCCTGAAGCTTATTTCAGGGCCTTAGCCTGGTGAATTTCACTGGCGTCTCCACCAACCCCCTCTGCCCTGCGATGGCCACCTTACTGTACTTTCAAAGGCAGGACTTGTCTCCGATGGGAGCGTCCCGCACTGCTAGAATCTGCATCACCACCCAACTGTGACAGACATGCCATTCACGCTATGCTTCAGTGTTTCGTATCCTACCCCATGCCTGTTCCTTTGGCAGGTATGCCCGCATGCACACAAAAAAAATCCCAGGAGTTTTTTTGGGGGGGGAAGCAAAATATCTGTAACAGCTTGGCTACTTGAATTTTGCTTTGTTTGTTTGCTTTCTGCCTCAGGCGTAGTCCACAAAAGAGCTCTGCCTTGTGATACAAATAAAAATCTCCTGCGCGTTCAGGTTAAGCAGTGAGGAAATGAATGGGTCCTCACGCAAAGGCCGTTCCTCTGCATCAGCTGATCCCGCCAGAACAAAGCAGTTTGCCTCCCAGGTGCCCCTCTTTGCCTTTTAGTTGCTGTTGCTACTGACCAAGAGGGTGACTCTTCAAGGACACATCCAGCTCCTCTATGTAGAGGCACCTTCTTCTCTGTTCCCTGACTGGGCTTGCAAGGCCCTCCTGCATCCCAACAAGCCCCTCCCCACACCAGCTCCCCATACACTGACATCTCTGCTTCCGAGATGGAAGCTCCAGTCCTTTGTTCTCCGTGGGACCAATAGTCGATAGTCTGTGGGACAAAGGAAGGAAAGGGAGGGAGGGAGGAGGGAGGAGGAGACCCAGGAAAACCCTTCTTTTCTGAAGCAGCTCCTTCAAACAATAGCCCATTGTTCCAGAACCCATCGACCTGCCACACCCCAAATACCCTTTGGCTGCTTGCTCCTGAGGAAGGACACACACACAAAAAGGAATCACTTGAAGGTTCAGGGCCAGAGCTGATGACTCTGGAAAGCAAAGACTACCAAAGCAGCAGTACAAAGCCCTTTGGCATGGCCAACAGTGCTTCTTCCCATGAGCTGATTCTTCTGCAAGGAAGCTGTCACTCTACTGCTGCTCCAAGCCAACTTTTTCCAGGCACCCGCCAACTTTGCTGCCATTACTGGGTAACCATTGCCTGGCCGAGGAATCGAAGAGGGGGTTTCTGTATCCACATAGTCAGTAGTAACCTAATGCTGACGAGCTTACTTCAGCGCCTCGTCTCACAAGTACAAAAAATATTGCTTCCATCAGAGAAGTGTTGTAGACCAGTGGAAGAGAACATGCTCTGCATGCAGAAGATTCCAGTTTCAGCCAACGACCTGATTCTGTTTAAGGCAGCTTCCTATATGTTCCTATGCTCCCAGAGGAAGCCAAAGGTGATGGTGCTTAAAGATGGGGATAACAGTTTGGAAGAGCAAAAGGAAATTCCAATTTCAACTAGCTCCTGTGCATGCTCTCAGCCTAAGAATCATTTACAGTGGACTCTTGTGATCTTGCTCTGTGTGCATTGAAAATGTGGCAGTTTGCCTTGCCATGCAATAATCTTCAACAGGAAGAAAGCTCCCATGTGAAGAGATTATTGCCATACCAATGAGTTGTTTACAGGTTATCTGAAACCACAGTTCATTCAGGCACAGAAGTGCAAAGTCTTAGAAGTTTATTTCTTTGGGGGATTTTCGCCATATCAGTAAGACTGTCCCCACCCCATGGCTTACAAGCTAAAAGACATGACACAAAAGGAGGAGGAACAGGAGGAGGAGGAGAAACTAACTCAGGCACTGGTTCTTAGTTACCAAGTTCTCAAAATTACCAGTTGGAATGGAAAATAATTTCAGGGGAGGAGAAGCCCAAAGTTCTTGATCTCAGCCAAGCCGACAGAGGGGCTGTGTTTTCCTTTGTTGCAGCCTGATGGAATGGAGTTGCCTTCTCAACAGAACTGATGGTGGCCATCTCTTCCTCTACTACAGCCTGAGGAACCTGATGCTGAAAAGGACTCCTACTGAACTATCAGTGGTGAGGTGGTCCTAGCGACTGGGGAGTCTAATGAACTTAGCAGAGGCATCCTGAACAAAGTGGGGGAGAGCAAAACCCACTGAAAAGGAGATACGTAGCCAAGCTGAAAGATAGCAAGCATAATGGGCGAGGGTTTGCACAGGGGGCCTTCTTCCTTCATCTTCACACTGCTCCTCTTTCCTCACTCTAGGCAAGTACTGTATTGCTTCCGTGGGTCTGCCCAGCGCCTAGCACACAGTTGGCACTAGGTAAATGTCAAAAACTTTTAACAGCTTGGGAGGGGAAGAAGAGGGGGCATCAGACGCAGAACACTTCAAGGCACAAGAAAATGCTGGGGAGCAGCCAGCCGGCTTGGCTCTGTACAAGTTTTTGATTCTAGATGGTACTCGCGAAATCAAGTTCCAAGAAAGTTCTCTTTCTGAGAAACAGAGCTCTTGCTGAGTGGGAGATAAACGCCTTCCACCAAGAGCACTATCAAGAGACGCCAGCTCAAGGGACTGGGGAGGGCAGAGCTGCGCAAGTGACATGCCCCCCCCCCCAGTTTCAAAACTAGGCAACATGCAGGCACCAGGCAACGGCTGCCCCTTGTGCACACCAGACAATGTCCCAATTCTATTTTCTGTGGGTTTGGCGGAAGGGAAGGCCCATTCTTACAACGCATCTCCCTTGCATCATCACCTCTTTCCTGGATCCGTGCTGATCTTCCCTCCCTTAAGGCTTATGTCCACATAAGGTTGGGCAATGCCAGGGAGGCTGAGCATGGGGGACAGGGCTGGCTTACGTGTCGCACTCCTCGACAGGAAAAGCAACACTCTACTGTCATTCTGCAAAGCAGCACGCACGCTGATGATGCACTGAGGACAATCGCAATAAAGCGGAGTTTGTGCAAAAATAAAAGGCACCCACATGCCAAATTAGGCAGGAGCTGCATAAGGATGCACAGCAGGGGGTAGCATTTCAGTCCGTGTGCATTTTTATAGTACAGAGCCGAGGCAAAGCAATTAGCCCCACTTTCAACTAATGCTACTTTCAACACAGGTAGTAATGCTGTGCCCATGTCGCTTCCCAACAGAGGTGGTTTGTCACGAGAGAACCTGGGAAGGCTGCCTCAGGTGGCAGATTTGGGGTGCCAATAAAGGTGCTATCCATGTATTCACCTGGACAAGTTCTAGTGCTCAGCACCTTTCCATAATTGTCCTGCTCTTTGCTTGTGCCACATTTTCTGTGGGGTGTGAATGTTGTGCTGTGTATAATTATTTGCAGAGACTAGCTGGAGGGAAGCTAGCACAGCCATGGGTATCTTTACTGCTCTAGGATTCCAAAGCACATCCCCTGCTAATATGTGCTAGAAAGAGCAATAAAATTAAGTCTGGGATAGCTCCCTCAGCAGAGCATGAGAATCTTAATCTCAGGGTAAAAGGTTCGAGCCCCATGTTGGGCAAAGGATTCCTGCACTGCAGGGAGTTGGACTAGATGACCCTCATGGTCCCTTCCAACAATACAATTCTAGGGTTCTATGGCGATGCTACAAGTGTTCACAGAAGCTGCTTAGTTCTAAAGACCGGACAGCGGCATCCCCACATACTGCTGTTGTGGCATCTGAATATAGACTGCATTTTTAATCAAGACTTATATTGGCTTATATCTTGATCAGGTTCCTAAATTAAATGGGCTTAGATTTTCAAATGTTTCATGCCAGGCAAGAAGGCCAGCTGTTTTTAGAGAACCTTGACAGTATTTTCCTCCTAGACAAGAGACGCCATCTAAGCAGTTCTGATATATTAGTTGTCAGACATTTGTTTAGAAACCTTCAAATGAAGGAGATCTTTCAATGTTTATGTGAACCCAAGGTCTCTGACATCTGTTCAAGATAAAATTTTAAAATTATTAACCATCTGTTTTGGAGGGCAAGGAGGGCAAGAGGTGAGCTGGTAATTAAGATTCTTTGTTGAGACACATGTAAGATATATTTCTACTTATTTGTCATTTATAGATGTAACAATATATAGCTCTTTGTGTTCCATATAAGGACAGGAGGATGGATATGGGTGTATCTTAGAATTGGTTATAGCAATCAGCCAATAGGAAATTCAACCAGGCTGATTGAACAGAGGCAGCCACAGGAGGAGCAAAGGGGGGTGGATTAAGGAAATATAAGTGCTGGCCATAATGGCAGGAGGCAGGCCAGAGCTTGGTAACCATATACCACTGTGCCTCTCATTTATTTGTCTGACAAATAAATAATTATTTTAATTTCTCTGTTGCTGCGTTGAATATTTCATTCCAGCTAAGCGTTAACCACAAGCAGGGTGCTACACTGTAGCTGAGCATGCTGGGAGAAAACGATACCTGGCTGTTATCATCACAACGCTCAGACCTTGCTGTGATCTAGAAAGCAGTTCTGAGGTTCATCACAACTGCAGTTCATTTAAGCCCCAATGAGATGGGGGTGAAGTCCATTTGCCCCCTCCCTGAGTCCACACAAACATCTCAAAACACATTCTGAAAATCAAAAATGCAGAGTGGGGCCAGCAAGAACAGGTCCTCAAACTGAGCCAGCCTGAAGCCACAGAATCTAGCAGAACCCATGTTTGACCTTTGGATTCTCCAGCCCAGAACTCAGGACCCAAGACTTGTCTGGACAAGTCCAGTTACATCTACCCTTCCCTTTATCTGAAAGGAAATGTTTGGAATTCCTGAGTTACTCAGTCAATGACTCGTGGTAGCAACAGCTTGCCTTGCTACACAGAGGGTGACTAACCCACATGTCAGTTTGCACACTCACTTGCCAAGGGACAGGATGTCCTGCAACAGGCTGCAATTCTAAGTGGGCTCACATGACTGGGCTTTTCACTCCGTGGCAGAGACCACATGGATTCTGGCGCAGCAGAGTGCTCCAAGGAGTCTTTCAGTTGCCGGCCTACCTGAGCTCCACAGAATGGAGGCGTGCCAATCTCAAGACGGCCTTGCCACTAGAGTGCACAGTGTCGAGACACTTAGTAAGAGTGGGACGCTGCCCAAGCTTTGTGGAGAAAGGGTGGGGTGAAAGTGTCATATTAAAAACGGCTAAGCAGATGAAAGAGAGGGCAAAGTTGGTACAAAACACAAAGCAGCACCTTCCTCCACCACCTCCTGCTGCTCATCACAATCCTCAACTTTCTCCTCCAAGAGCCCAGGTTGAAAAGATGGGAAGAAGTTGTGTAAACCACATCTGTGCTGCTGTGAGGTCCAGAGGATGGAGAGTTGGCACCAGATACAGAAGACATGAGTTCAAATCCCAACCACTTTCAGCAATAATTAACTTGCAATCACAGATTTATAAAATGTGGGAGGCAGGATCCTGGGCCTGATCTAGGACCGCTCTTCTGAAATCCTTCATATACTTATTGTGGGATAGGACAAATTGCTTTTAAAAAAAGATATACTTTGAGGCCAACAATGCAGTGGAAAATCCTCATTTCAGGGAACTGGCACCAATAGGACAAGTGCAATGAGGAGCAGGTACCTGCCTCTGTCTCTGGGCATGTGAGTTCAGTGTGCAGAACAGAGCATGGAGCGATGTGTTGCATTGCAAGGTGTGCGTTGGATGTGTGCATGCGGCTCGGTCAGCAAGGTGGGTGGGCGTCAGGTAGCATGGAGCAGGTGCCTGCTCTGGTGCGATGGCTTTGTGGAGTGGGTGTGTAGCTCAGGAACAAGAGCCCCTCCCGCAGTGAAGGAAGTGCCCGCAGTTCAGAGCAATCGGGGAGGTTCGCGGATCAATGGAGTTCAAGCTGCAGGAGAGGATGGGACAGAGTCCAAAGGCAAACGCCAAAGGCCTTTCACACAGAACATTCTCTGCCGAGGAGGGAAAACAGGCTGGTCCGAGCACCACGCCTCAGCGTGTCAACACAGACAACACCCCTGCTTCCGACTCAGACAGCTTGCAGAAGCAAGGCAGCAGCACACACAGGAAGCTTGGGTACTTTCTGCAGCCCCCCTCCTCAAAGACCCAGCAAATGACAGGCAACTCCAAAGCAACTGAGCGCTTGCAAATGCAGGAAGAGAGAAAAATGTGACGATCAAAAGACCCCCTGAACCATCCACGGCTTAGGGAAATGTTTATAACTCTCTTCCTGTCTCTCATAAACACTAACAACTGTTGTCACTATGTGTTTTGATTAAATTGGTATCCCATCCTTCTCAGGGTGGCTCCTTTTCAGTGTCCCCTGGTCTCTGACCACAGCTACGGGAGGCATTCTGGTGCCCACCCAACCAGCCATGAGAAGACCTTCCAAAGCCTCACCTGCTCTGGCAAACGTACAATCTGCCAGTCAATGCTGTTTGTTTCAGCACATTCCTGCCCAAAGGAAAAGGTGTGCAGTTGGACAGGGGCCAAATTCTTCCAAAGATTTTGCACCTGGTGGCGTGGCCCACGCCTTGTTGAATCTGTCACAAAAGGTTTGATGTACCACGGCGTGGGCCTCCATGCAAGGGGCTTGACCCACAACTGCCCCGAAGTTCAAAGGGCCTTTCCCCCTTGGACAGAGATTTGGCTGGGATGGTCTTGGCTGCCCACCAGGCTCCCTCCATACTTCCAGCAGGCCCTGGAATAACCACATGGAAGCTGAAATCATTCCCCGCCCTCCTCATTATCCTTCAAATGTGAACCAATGTGCCTTTGTTAACAAAGAGCTTACCAGCTAGGCGTGGAATCGGAAACCCTGCCAAGGCAAAATCCTGGCAACAAGGGCAGCCCCAGGGGGCAGTCAACTCTGCTTTGGGACAAGCCTGCTGGGTGAAAGAAAGAAAAGACAACAGAGCGCTTCCTGGAACGCCAAAAGACAAGGTATTCTCAGGGCCCACAGCTATATTCTCGTGAAAGTGTCTTGAGAGAGAGGGTTTCCCTTGCCTCTTCCAAATGGTCCCACTCCACCCCTCGCCCAAAGCCAAGGGCCAACAGCTACCAATTATCTACAGCTGCAAACGCCTTTTACTGCGGCAGTTACGAGAACAAGCTGGGATATCACCATTTCAAATATTATGTCAGGCACAAATTTTTGGGGAGCCCCCATCTCTTGGCTCCAGGCGTCACCACCTGCAATGACAGGATGACCAACCTTATAAGGCTGCTGCAAGGAACACTGCAACAAAGTACTTCGGGGAAAGCCAGGAAAAAAGTGCTATGTACGTCTACCATTACATCCTTCCAGCCTATAATCCTCTTTTTCTCTCCCACCCTGGCTGCCCGCCCCATATCATAATGGGGAAAATTCAAGGACTACCACACCTCAACAGGCTCCTCAGCTCAGCTCCTTGCAATGATTTCCTTCCCCCCTTCACATATATACAACAGAAGCAGGATTAAAGGGGAGACACCCCAGTGAGCCAGCCCTGCAGGTGCGAATGCTTCTGGGACTCCGTTTAAACTGTTATGCAAATGACTGACCTACATGAGAGCAGCTGGTGCATTTCAATGACAAAAGAGGGAATTCTGGGCTCAGCAACCCACAGAGCAAACAAACCCTGAGTGGTAGCAATTAAGCTGAAAGAGATGCAAAACTACAAAGGGTTAAAACACTAAAAGCTACCCCCTCCCCCTCCCCACTTTTCTTTTCCTACCACCCCCTGTGCAGCCTTTACCATTTGGGGTTAGGGCTCCACACCACTGTGGGTGTTCTAAGGCAGGCATCCCCAACCTTCGGCCCTCCAGATGTTTTGGACTACAATTCCCACCATCCCTGACCACTGGTCCTGTTAGCTAGGGATCATGGGAGTTGTAGGCCAAAACATCTGGAGGGCCGCACATTGGGGATGCCTGTTCTAAGGCACCCAGAAGGAATTTGGGGGAGCCACAGCTACTCCTCTCATGCCTCCCCACACCAGACACAAGAGGGCTGCCAGCACAGAGCAGGCTCCCTGTCAAACTGGTTTCCTGAGACAGCGCATTCAGGTTGCTCAGAAGCCACTTCAGATGTGCCAAAATGTCTGGTTTGTGTAGGCAAAGACAAGGAATCACACTCTAGGTGTGAGGATCACACAAGCATCTGAAGCAAGGGGTACACTTTGCATGCGAAGGCAGGGCAGGACCCAAACCAACAAATTCAAGTCACAAGAAAGCAGATTCCAGCTAAACATCAGGAAGAACTTTCTGTGTAAGAGACAGTGGAAGGGTCTCCCTCGGGAGGTAGCAGACTGTCCTTCCTTGGAGGTTTTAAGCAGAGGTTGGATGGCCATCTGTCATGGATGCTTTAGCTGAGATTCCTGCATTGCAGGGGGTTGGACTAGATGAACCCGGGAGTCCCTTCTAACCCTATATTTCTAGGATTCATCGGCTAGAAATATTCATCGGGAGTCCCTTCTAACCCTATATTTCTAGGATTCATCCAGTTTGCTCCCTATTTCATCTACGTCCAGAAGGTGATAGATTAATCATTACACACAATACACTAAAGGTGCCCATGTGTCTCAAAATGTCACATTTCTAAGGTTATAAACTCATTTCTTGGATATTTCAATAAAATTTTTTTACTGGTACCTGCTAGGAAGGCTATTGTGATATAGAACTGACTGGAGAGGCCCTGCTCCAGCTTCCAACTGCAAGTAGGACCTTTCCTGTGGTGGCCCTGTTTTTATAAAACCGTCTCCCAAAGGAAGTTGACAGTATTCAGAAAGCAAGTTGAAAGGGTGGCGCAGTTTTCAAAAACGGAACTGCCCTTGGTATGCCCTTACTTTGCTGATGTGAATGTTCACGATATCAGCTGTTTGTGCATAATAAATAATAAAAACATGGAATCAAGCCGCTGTCCGTCCACAGAGCAATATGCCCAGGTATAACTGCCAATACCGCTAAGTAAGAAAAATGCAGTTTGGGGAGATCGATTGTCAGTGAGCTGCACAACAACTGCACCCAACTTGCAGAGGACATTCTGGGTGCTATGACAATGCAGACACACTGGTAGGTGAGTGTGGGGGTGGGATGGCGAGGGGGAGAGAGGCTTCGACACAAAGGCTGAACATGTAGGTCGAGCTGGAGATTAGCACCTGCTGGGGATGGGGTGGTGTTACCATTTATCATTCCAGTTAATGCCCTTTGGAAAACATTTGCTTTGCCCCTTCTTGCCCCCCCCCGCCCCTTTTATGGACATATGGTGTCTGAGCCCTCCCCTCTCCCTCACCCGCGACAAGCACAAAAGGGAGAGGCACATTATTCCATAATGCCTACCTGCATGTGACAGGGTGACATGCAAAGCACAGAACCTCCCCTTGTGTAGGCAGAGACACCTTAAGCCTCTTATTATTTCTAATGTCTGGATCCTTTAACAAAAAAAAAAAAAAAGTGAGCAGAGTGCTTAACAGCCTTTCTGTTGTAGCAACTCAAAAAACCAAGAGCCCTGCAAGGTTGCTTGCTGCTCCTTCTACCTGACTCTCTGGGAGACCAAAGCCAAGAGGCGGCAGTTTGACAAAACCCACAAATCAGCCCATGGCAGGAGGTTGTACTTGAACCCACATCTCAAAGCCCAATTCCATGTTCAAGGTTCCTCAAGGGAGATCACGACGGGTGGTGAGGAGCAGAGCTGGCAGTTTCCAATGCAAAGGAGGAGAGGGGGCCGGGAGATAGCAGCCCATCCAGTGGGCTGAGGATAGGACAAGAAATTACAGGCTTTGTTTACAGCAAAGGAAGAACTTCCTAACTTTAGGATTCTTTGGACTGCCAAGAAAGTCACTTCTTTGAAGTTTTCCAGAAAAGCATGAACGGGTACCTGCCGTGGATTCTGCCATTATAGGATATCCAGCAGAACCAGCGCACTACCAACACCATTTTCTTTTGTGTTTAAAAGTGACAGGAGGAGAGGCAGACAAGAAGACAGGCTGCCTTACAGTGAGTCCAGCTATTGGTCACCCAGCTCAGGACTGTCTACACCAGGCATGGCCAAACGTGGCCCTCCAGCAGTTTTGGGACTACAATTCCCATCATCCCTGACCACTGGTCCTGTTATCTAGGGGTGATGGGAGTTGTAGTCCCCAAACAGCTGGAGGGCCAAGTTTGGCCATACCTGGTCTACACTACACTCTCCAAGGTTCCAGAGGGGTGACATTCCCAGCCCTATCTGGGATGCTGAGGAGTGAACCAGGGACCTTCTGCATGTGAAACAAACGGTCTGCCACTGATCTACCACCCTTTCCTCGTGGGGAAAAAAGGTACAAGTGGATTCTATCTTGCAGGATGGGCTTACTGATAAGTCCTGGATTTGAAAAGGCTGGAGACTAGGTGGCCCATGTTGCAAGGACACAAGAGAGAAAGAGAGAGATCTGTAAATCAAAGAAGCATAGAATTGTAGAGTTGGGAGGGACCCCCAAAAGTCATTTAGCCTAACCCCCTGCAATGCAGGAATCTCAACTAAAGCATTCATAACAGATGGCCATCCAACCTCTGCTTGAAAATCTCCAAGGAAGGTCGGTCCACAACCTCCACTGTTGAACAGCTCTTTCAGCCAGGAAGTTCTTCCTGATGCTTGGTTGGAATCTCCTTTCTTGTAACCTGAAGCCATTGCTTCAAGTCCTACCCTCCAGAACAGGAGAAAACAAGCTTGCTCCATCTTCCACGTGACAGCCCTTGAGTGCCATGGAATCAACCAATATTAAGCTTTTACAGATGGTGAACATGCCCATTTCCACAATGTGGGCCCACTGCAACTTGTCAGCAGGATGCTCACAGCTGCCATGTTGGAACCAGGACTTGTTAAGTTGGGCATCCCAGCGACACACCATCTGGCCGTGGGAAGGGTGTAGGGAAATCAAGCAGAATCCTCCTCCCCCAGCCATTTTCTTCTCCTTTGGCGCTGCAAGATACCATGTGAGTGCAGCTCCTTGGGAAAGCGAGCATGTGGGCACACGGAAGCCGAAAAGGAGCATGAGCAAAATGACTGGCATCTCAGCCTGGCTCTGCCAAGCTCCCCTCGCTCACTCACTCACTCACTCACTCACTCGCACGGCCAGGGCAGCTGCAGTTCAGGGATGGAGCTTTTGCTCTGCCTACAGAAGGTACTGGGTTCAAGGTACACAGGGGTGGGGCAATGTCAGAGGAAATCTCAGAAGCAGATGCACGAGGTTGCAGTGGCTGAATACGTTCCTCAAGGGGTTGGGGGGCAAGGCTTCAATGTCCCTGCCACTACCCACAAATAAGCACACCACAAAACCTTATGCACAATAGGGGACATTTCACCCATTTGGTCAATCTCCACAGTTTAGATGGGTTGGAGAATTCATCATGTCTTGGCGCAGAATCTGGACTGCTGGGGCAGTGAATTTTATTTTCCTCAATGTCAAGTACAGTGTCATTCCTAGAAATCCGATACTTGCATTTCAACAGCAACCCTTGGCAGTTTGCACCGCCTGGGCTCTGGGAACCTTGTAGAGGTGCCTTTGAACAGGAGTCCTTTTTCCGCAGGCTGCTTTGCTTCCCCAGAGGAGGAGGAAGAGACTGATCAGGGTAGGCAGCTCCTACATTTAATTTCCAAGCACAAGAGAAGCTTCTTTTGTTCTGAGCAAGACGTGGGTGCAACTTTTCCACATTTAGGAGCCTTAGATCACCAGGAAGACAAAGATCTCAAAGATCTGGAAAATGTCTTATAGAGTTCTGGGATCAGACCAGGAGCTGGGCTATCTGAGCACAATGCAAGCACTGCTGAGCTCCCTTTCCTGCCCAGACCAGCTGCTTCAAGGCTGGAGGTAAGTTCACAAGCAGATGGCAAACACTCTCTTCTCTACAATTCAGTGCAAAATGCTGCCTTGTGTGGGTCTGGAAACTGAGCCCAGAATGCCTAGGGCAGATGCAGGCCTTAACCTAGAGAAGCTGAGAGGAGGGCCAGTGCTGAGCACATTGGGCTCAGAAAGAGCTTTTGGCCTTGGGAATCTTGAGAGGGAGAGGTGTGCAGGATCTTGCCTCTCCCCCCCCCCCGACTCCAGCTCTTATGTCTCCTGGTTGTTGCATCTCTAGGGCAGGGGTGGGGAACCCTAGCCCTAGGGGTCAAATGCAGCCCACCAGGTTTCTCTTTGGTCCTCAGGACTCTCCCTAGGCCACACCCCTTCAATTACACTGTTGCCTCTTTCCTTGCTTGGATGGAGAGCAAGGTGAAGGACCCCTGGACAGTTAAGTCCAGTCAAAGGCGACTATGGGGTGTGGCACTCATCTTGCTTCAGGCCAAGGGAGCTGGCGTTTGTCCACAGACAGCTTCCCAAGGTCATGTGGCCAGCATGATTAAACTAAGGTTACCAGACACTCCCGTTTCCCTGGGACAGTCCCCAGATTTACAAATTTGTCCCCTGACAAAATCCATCTATTTAGTAGGAAGTTGAAAAGTGTCCCCAGATTCATTGAAAAAAATCTGGTAACCTTAGATTAAACCGCTTCTGGCACAATAAACACCATGACGGAAGCCAGAGCACACGGAAACACCATTTACCTTCCCACCACAGTGGCACCTATTTATCCACTTGCACTGGTGTGCTTTCAAACTGCTAAGTTGGCAGAAGCTGGAACAGAGCAACAGGAGCTCACCACCGTCGTGCGGATTTGAACCGCCAACCTTCTCATAGTCAATCCCAAGAAGCTCGGTGGTTTAGACCACAGTGCCACATGTTGGATGGGGAGCAGAGAGATCTGTGTATGTGGGCAGAACAGAGAGAAACCTCTGGCTTGGTGTGACAGGATTGTATCCTACTGTACAGAGGTTAAGAGCCACATCTGTTGCTGTGCTCACCTTCGGCATTTAGTCCTTGGAAAGTTGCAAAGGAAATGTGGCCCTTGGGCTGGAGAAAAAAGAACACCTACAACCCTTCCCTAAAGTGGATGAGGAAACCAAGAAGCTGCCCTAAGAAGGTCAATGGAAATGGGGCTTAGTGAGATCATCCCACCCCTATACAACCCTCTGAAAGGGCTCTTTTTCATTGCATAGAATCATAGAATCATAGCTTTGGAAGAGACCACAAGGGCCATCGAGTCCAACCCCCTGCCAAGCAGGAAACACCATCAGAGCACTCCTGACATATGGTTGTCAAGCCTCTGCTTAAAGACCTCCACAGAAGGAGACTCCACCACACTCCTTGGCAGCAAATTCCACTGTCAAACAGCTCTTACTGTCAGAAAGTTCTTCCTAATGTTTAGGTGGAATCTTCTTTCTTGTAGTTTGGATCCATTGCTCTGTGTCCGCTTCTCTGGAGCAGCAGAAAACAACCTTTCTCCCTCCTCTATGTGACATCCTTTTATATATTTGAACATAGCTATCATATCACCCCTTAACCTCCTCTTCTCCAGGATAAACATGCCCAGCTCCCATTGCAGAAGAACTTGTCCCAAGCACTTCTGGGCAACCATGTGATTTAACTGGACCTCTGAGAGTGATCGGAGTTTAGACCTCACTCTCAGTTCCTGTTAATGCCACATGAAGCCATCACTTCCAGTGTGATTCAGCCCATGAAGTCATCCTCAGCCCACAGAACACTGGTTGGGAAGAAGAGGGGCTTCCCCTCCTAAAGTACATACAAGGCTGTGTGTGTGATTTCTCTGCTATGCGTGGCTCACGGATATCTTGGCTGTTCCTTAATATATTCTCCATCACAATCTACTAGGTCAACCAAGAGAGATAACAAGTCTAGAGAGGATGTCTTAATGACTGCTCCACCTGCCCAAAAAACTGGGGAGCACCCTTCCAACAGAGGCTTGCTAAAGCCTAGGCCTGAGACTTAGCTGAACTCTCTGCATCCCAAGGTTTGGGCTGGGAAACCTGTTAAAAACTGCAAGATAAAATGCCTCAGTGCCTTACCACACCTGCTTAATCCAGGCCCATAAAATGAACAGATCTGGGTTTATAACAGATGTGCACAAAGTGCAATCCTACTCATGCTTACTCAGAAGTAAGCCCTGCTGTGCTCAAGCAGGATTATTATTAGGTAAGTGAGCATACAATCACAGCATTAAGCTCCTAGGGCAGCCTTTGCCAACCTGGAGCCCTCCAATTTTGTTGCTCCCAGCATCACAGAGCTGTTCCAGCCATGGCTGCTGGGAACTGTAGTCCAAAAGAACTGGAGGGGCAACTGTCTTTAGGGACAAGGCAAGATTAAATACTCAGAACTGCGCTGTATGTTTAAATTGCTATCGACAAGGAGCTCTGTTGGTGGACCAGATTCAGAATGGAAATAAAGCCACATACAAGGAACTGGCTTTTGCTTGTGGTCCACGATAAGCCGTACCTGCTGCAGAAGGGATCCAGGCTTGCAACGGTTAAAGCCAGAGCCAGCTGACACTGAGTCCACAGGGTGCAAAGTGCCACTGAATCCGAGCCACCGCTGCAATTCCCTGCATGCCTCAGAAGGGAAAAACACTGCACTGAACACCCCCCACACCTCCAGGGATCCTTGCGCTGCAGCCTGGTTAACTCCCCTCTGCATCTCATCTGCTTTTCCACACACACACACACCCCTTTCTCCGGAGAGGCTGCAGCAGAGAGTGGCTCCGGCTCCCCATTACGGGAATCCTAAGAGATGATGCTGGCGAAGTCCACGTGAGCCGGCTCCCGGGAGCAAGCACGTGTATCTGCACGGATGAGCAGGCAGCGCGCAAGAGCGGCGCTGGGTGTTCCTACCCGGAGGCTGTCCTCCCTTTCCCTAGCCTGCTCTTCTGCTCAGTCTAGTTAAAATAAAAAGCAGGGGATAAAAATAAGTCAAACGCCTAAAAATACAAACACACACACACACAAAAAGCACTTCGCTTTCCGCAGAATAACTGGGTCAAGCCAGCTTTGCGGCGTCGCGGGCGAGCAACCCAGCAAGCCTCATGGGGTTGAGGAGTCACTTCGGTGCTCCCTCCTGAACCACACACCTGCTCCCTATAACCCCCAGCTGGAACCATCTGTCAGCTAACAGCCCTGCCCCACAGCCATCCCCTTTGCGCTTCTCCCCCCCCCCAGCTGTTTTGCTTGTGCGGCAAAGTGTAACTTTAACGCAAACACACATCCCACCGGCCGGCCCCCTGCTCCAAACCCAAGCAGCACAACAACAAGAAGCACCCAAGAGGGCAAAACCCCAAGGCAGTTCTGCCTGGCGAAGAAGAGCCCCACTCACTGCCTCTTTTTTGGAGAAGGCGGCTATTGCTGGGGAGGTGCAAGAGAGTGCAGGCTGAGAAAGGGACAGGGGGGCGAGTTTGCACCAAACAGCATTACTACCAGGCACATCGTGAGCGGTACAAGACCAAAGGTCCATCAGGAGACCAAACTTGCTTCTGAGACAACCTACAGCATTAAACACCAACCCCAGCAGGAAACCGATACGGAAAGAGCTGCAGAGCTTATGTTCCATCCATCCCTCAGCTGACCCATGTGACTATTGCCAGTCAGATGAGATAGGGATCTTTTAAACATGAGGGTTGCTTGTGTGAAGACGTGTCTAGTCAAAAACACTGCTGAGCGACTCAGACTTCTCCGACAGCTGATGGAAGGAGCTGCAATAGCAGTGAGGAACATGATCTGAGGAATCTCTGGCTCAAATCTCGCATCAGCCGCAAACTCCTACAGTGGCTATAGGAAAGCCACTCCTTTTCAGTTTCAGCCCCACCGGATTTATAATATGGGGACAGTGCTCATCTTGGCTTTCCTTACACCAGCCGTCTCCAACTTGGTGCCTGCTGGAAAGCTTGGGCTGCAACTCTCTGCAGCCTTGTCCAGCCTTGCATGGTTCCTGTAAGGATTACTGTGATGATTCTGTACTGTTTTAATGGCCTTTTAAAAATGGGATTTATATTGTTGCACACCAACCTCCTATTCTATGAGAGGATGGTATACAACAAAGAACCCGAGGGCTTCGAGCGCACTCTATAAATGCTGTTATTCGGGACCAATGGTGATTCATTGTAAAGGACTGAGGGTAGCCATTCTGCAAGGAAGGGCACTGACCTTAGCTAGGAACTGTGCTGCAATGGTTTACTCATTTATTTGAGGCATTTCTACCCTGCTTTCCAATGTTCAAGGTGGCTCTGCACGCTTGATGGCTTAGAATGCTCTACTCTCTGTAGAGCAGGGAGAGATCAGCCAGGTTAAGTAGGGAAAGGGGCAGAGGCAATGGTTCAGTGACAGAGCATACACTTTGCATGACTTAGAGGGTCCCAAGCTCAGTCCCTTCAGTTAAGAAGGATCTTGGGGATAGCAGGGCTGGGAGAAACCCCTTCTAAAAGGACCTGAAGAGCAGCTGGAAGTGAGACTGGACACTACTGGGCAAGAGTGGTCAATGGCTTGACTCAGGATATGAAGGCTTCATATTCAGGAAGAGAAGCAAAACACTGGGAGCTGCCTTAAAAAGAGTGAGGCCACTAGTCCATCAAACTCAGGTGTGTCTTCACTGGCTGGCAGCTGCTCTCCAGGGTTGCTGAAAAACCATAGAACTGTAGAGTTGGAAGGTACCCTGAGGGTAATCTAGTCCAACCCCCTGCAATGTAGGAATCTGGCCACAAGATGCTGTGGATTGAACCTGCGACCTCCTCCATGCAGAACAGATACTCCACCACTGTGCTACGGCCTTCCCCAAACTGTTTGTGTCAGGATCCGAAGTCACTTAACCAATTTTGGCCAATGGCTACTATAGAAATGTTGGAATCCACCCTTGAGCCACACCTATGAGGTTCTCTTCAGCTGTGGAAAGCTCAGAGCCACACACAGAAAGGCTGAGCGCCAGTCGCTCTCCACTCCCAAGTCTAGCAAGGCCCTATGGATGCTAGGTAACCTTCTGCTTCCTGCTGCTGCAGCAATCTCAGGAGCAGCACGCTCACATTACACAGTTCTCCTGCGTGTTTGCTAAGATTTTTAACCAAATTTGCCCACCCCCATGTAAAAACTCCAGAGCAGTGATCTCAGCGTCTTGGAGAAAAGGTTCTGCTCTAGCAGCTTTCCAGATTTTACTCAATAATTTAGGGCAATGGAGTGGAGAAGAAAAAAGGACAGGGAAAAGAGTGAATCGGCTGCCTCCCACCCCCACCGTGTGCCCCCGGGGCTCACAGAGCATGTTCGCATCCTTGTTATATAACGGTGGGTTACGTCACTTTCTGAGGCACAGCCTGGCGTGCCAGGCACACAGAGCTTCCTGCTCTCTGAATGAAAACCCGGCGCCTGCACACATCAGCCACCCTGTCTCAGCAGCCACGACAAGATGCAGCTCCCCGTTCAGGGGCCCGGATTCTGGGTCCAGGGTCAGCATCATCAGGATGAAGAGGGTCTGTGGCTGCCGAGGGCAGTCAGAAGATGGTGCCCGAAATCCATCTTTAGTCAGGGGTCTCTGGCAGCAGCAATTCTACTCTGCACTGAACACTTGAGAGACCACCTTATCCCATTAGTCACTGTCTTCTGCGTATTTCCTCCTTAAAGTCCCCAAAATGTCAGAAGCCCACGCCACAGTGACATGGAGCAAGCCTTTCAGGGTGGCTGCTGCTCTTGCTATGGATCAGTATTCCTGTCAAGATAAGATAGGCACCCACTATCTGTATTTTCCGGAAACTACTGAAGACATTCTGTTTCAACAAGTTTTTCCAGCTAGATGAAAGGTCTTTGCCTTAGGTGTTGATTTTGTGTTGCTCTTTAAATCTATGCTGTTCTTGTGCTGTTTTTTAAAAAATGTTTTAGCTGTAAACTGTCTGTAAACTGCCTTGGGACATATATGTGGAAAACAATTCAGAAATTAATAAATAATATAATAGCAGCGGTTTCCCCACACACAGAGACAACGCACACAGGGAGAGAGACAGAGAGAGGCCTTCGCAAGGCTCACAGAACTAAATGCATTCTCGTTCATCGAACCCTCCTCTCTGTCCACACAGAAAATAAATTAATTTGTGCAAAAATTCAACAACCTAGCCCAGGAAAATCAGGGGCCCCAAACCAAGGCTAAGAACCAAAGTGAGGGGTTGAAAAGTTAAGGTCTGTAAATGTTCTTTTCCATCCTTCACATTTTCTGAGGCAGGAATGCTATTTGGGAAAGGAAATGGTTGGGGGAAGTCATTCCATTGGCATTTCCTGAAGAGCTCGACAGAAAACCCTCCCACTTCCGAAATCAACTTGGGTGGCTGCCAAACCTGGGAAGAGAGCAGAGACTGAACAATCCCATCTTTCTGCCTGCAATTACCTGCGGCTGGCGACTAAGGCTTCCCACTGTCTCGGTCAGCGGCAAATGGGTTTTCCTGGGAAACCAAACTCAGACTTCCCAAAGAGGCTGATGGGGGGCAAAAGAAAATAATTGCACAGAATTCTGGGGTTCAGTCTCAGTCTACAGAAGAGCTATAGCAAGGGGTGACTTGGTATGTTCTAAATTTGGAACCCACTGCATGAAAACTGCACTGTCGTCCAGGCACATGATGATTATCAATCAGGACAATTCTGAGTTTGCAGAGAGACCAAAGCTCTGAGCTGCTACTCAGCACCAAAAGTCCATGGGACTGAGGGAAGACTTGCAAGAACAGAGCAGATAGCAGTAACAACCTTGCACAGATGGCTAATAGAAGCTTGGACAAACAGTCACTAAGAATGGTTGCAATTGATAGGAGGTTTGCTTCCAAGTCATCTCCTAGTGAGACTATCAGCTCTTGCAAAATCAGACACATCAGCTGTAAGATGATGCTATTACTGTCCAGGGGTCGACCTGACATCAACAGCAATGTCAGCCCTCAGCCATTGTGCCTAGCCCTGGTCCCAGTTTCCAAGCCTTTGCGGAAACAAAATAGTTAACCTTCCCAAAGAGCTGATGAGGTGAACAAAGAAGAAACCGGTAACAGTAAAACTAGGATTCTTTTGCTGCCACAAAGACTAACAAACTGCTGGCTTCTCAGGTAATGAATGTCCAGGATCTTTTCTAGCTAAGACCTGAAAGGAGGAAGTGGAAGGGGGAACCTACTGGACAGGATGCAAAACCCACCTCCAGGAATCTGCACCAAGGCACCACCTTGCAGGAGTGCCAGCAACTCTGCCTGGGTTAACAAGCTGATCCGTTCCCAGTAACATCCAAGTGGTGATTTCTCAACCCATAGCATGACCGTTGCTGCACATGATGTGTGCAGTTGCCATGTGCCAGAATAGAAGTGGCTGCATTTTATTGGCAAATGAGTCAGCTCTTTGACTTGCAAAATTGTGATGTAAATTGGTGAGTCTTAATGCTACAGGTGTGCCCCGTCAAACAAGTTGCATTCATGCTCCAAACATCCGTGCCAGCAGACCAACTCCATGGCTGACAAGAGAGACATAAAGGCAAGCAGGCATGTGGATTCTCCCCAAATTGGCATGCCAGGATAAAATGAATTGGTTCTGGTGACAACTTTAAACAAACTGGACGTTCCCGACAGAACAGTCTGAGTTGTGCAGAATATGGTTAGAAGGTGTGAACGTTGGGAGTTCATCTTGCTACAGTGCCTGAAATCACAGACACACCTTGTGCATACCTTCCCACATAGCAATGTAAATGAAACAGAAAAATCACCTATGCACCAAAAAAAAAAAGACACTCTGCCCACACACCAGTTGACTTAGAGGACTGAGCTTACAATAGGCGACTGCGTTTTAACTGCGCAGATTTAATTATGCATTTTACATTTATATCCTGACTTTCCTCCAAGCAACTTAAGGCAGCAAACATGGTTCTCTTCCTATTTCATCTTCATAATGACCAAGAGGTCAAACTGGGAGGGGTGGCTAACACCCCAGAGGACAGGAACACACTTCAAAACGACCTTGACAGATTAGAAAACTGGGCCAAAACAAACATGATGAATTTTAACAGGGAGAAATGTAAAGTATTGCACTTGGGCAAAAAAAATGAGAGGCACAAATACAAGATGGGTGACACCTGGCTTGAGAGCAGTACATGTGAAAAGGATAAAGGAGTCTTGGTTGACCACAAACTTGACATGAGCCAACAGTGTGACGCGGCAGCTAAAAAAGCCAATGCAATTCTGGGCCTCATCAATAGGAGTATAGCATCTAGATCAAGGGAAGTAATAGTGCCACTGTATTCTGCTCTGGTCAGACCTCACCTGGAGTACTGTGTCCAGTTCTGGGCACCACAATTCAAGAAGGACACTGACAAACTGGAACGTGTCCAGAAGAGGGCAACCAAAATGGTCAAAGGCCTGGAAACGATGCCTTATGAGGAACGGTTAAGGGAGCTGGGCATGTTTAGCCTGGAGAAGAGGAGGTTAAGGGGTGATATGATAGCCATGTTCAAATATATAAAAGGATGTCACATAGAGGAGGGAGAAAGGTTGTTTTCTGCTGCTCCAGAGAAGCGGACACGGAGCAATGGATCCAAACTACAAGAAAGAAGATTCCACCTAAACATTAGGAAGAACTTCCTGACAGTAAGAGCTGTTCGACAGTGGAATTTGCTGCCAAGGAGTGTGGTGGAGTCTCCTTCTGTGGAGGTCTTTAAGCAGAGGCTTGACAACCATATGTCAGGAGTGCTCTGATGGTGTTTCCTGCTTGGCAGGGGGTTGGACTCGATGGCCCTTGTGGTCTCTTCCAACTCTATGATTCTATGATTCTATGATTCTAAGAGGTGGCTTGGTATTTTCCGGTTTGGAACCCACTGAATGATAAATGCACCATCAAGACCATGGGTGCCAATCTGTCTTGCATTCCTAGTCCAATCCTCTGAACCCATCCTTTCCTCAAGCTGGTGCCCTCCACATGACAGCTCCCATTCTAGATACAGGGGTGGGGTTAATGTTTTTATTTGCTATTGTGGTATGTATCTTTGTGTTTTTATACCATAAACCGCCCTGTGGTCTTCGGATGAAGGGCAGTGTGGAAATTTAATTAAAAAATTAAAAATTCCTGACCACTGATTGGTCTTGCTGACTGAGGCTGTTGGGAGCTGTGGTCCAAAGGTTGTTCTAACCCATACACCACACTGGTAGTGGCCATGGGCACACTGTTAACCCCAGAACTGACCACTGTTCCCTCACCTTCACTTTCCAGTTGCTAGATCTAGGCTTGATCCATCTTCTCAGGCTTTTTGAGCCTGCCAGATAGCTTGCTTTACAGCTCCAATGCCCATGTACTCCTGCTACAGCCCATCCATGACAACAGACCATTTCCTGTTACATACCAAAATCCAGCCTTGGGCACCCAAGGGATCCCACCTCCCTCACCTTACTAAGAAGGCCAAAAATGCTGCATGCGACGTCTGCTAAGGCAAGGGAGGAGAAAGACCAGGAGACAGCTGGGGACCCCTTGCTGGCTACCTTACACACACACCCCTCCCAATGTGCCTCTGTTTATCTACAAAATTTCCAGAGCAACTTTCATCTCCTGAAGACTGATCACATAAAGGCATTGTCCCACCCGCTTTGAAGTGTGCTGCTCCTCAAGCCCTCTCCAAAGATACTTTCCAAGACATAAAATGCTGAGCGACTCTGGGGAATGCGCACGAACACACGGAGCCTGCTCCCTGCCAGGGGCAGGCCTGCCAGAACATGCAAGCCTCTCTGTGGGTCTTTCTCGCAAGCTACGCCCTTTCCACAACAGCATTGTTTGAAAGGGCCAGGCAGAGGCTGCTCCCCAGGCCCCAAGAGAGCGCTAATCCCATGCTAACAAGGCTACAGCAAGAGCAGGGAGAGAAGTGCACGTTGGCTGAAGGCTTACAACAGGGCAGCCTGTTCAGGGCCAGTGTGAAGGGGGGGAGAGACAGAGCTCACCTCTCGAGCCCAGAGATTTTCCAGGCTGCAAGCACCATCAGGAAGTTAGCACAAGGCCAATCCAGCCACTTCTATTACTGTTAGCAAAACGCCCCTCATTCAGACAGGAGGCTTGTGGGTAGGAAAGGGGCTTGTCTACTGCAAAGAAATGAGCAAGTGAGGAAAGCGCACCTGTGTGCAATCTGCACGGAGACACTACTGACCCTTCTGTGAGATCACTGTCAGGGAAAGAATCACAGAATTGTAGAGCTGGAAGGCACCCCAATAGCCATCTAGGCCAACCCCCTGCAAATGCACCCCTCAATAATTAAGACTCAAATCTTCGAACTGCACAGTCTTGTCATCTGTTTCTCGGTCACTCTAGAGCATGACAACTTATTGCTACTGATTGCTACCAGAAAAATGCCTGTCGTGATGACTGGAGGACTGTGTACTTGGCTGCTTACTGGAAGCTCCCAGTCATCACACAGGCCAGCCCACTCAGGGCCAGGGGGGACGGATGCGTTGCTCTCCCTTCAACAGTCTTATTGACCTGACTTTTTCCCAGGGCAAGCAGCCATTTATAAAATTAAGGGGTATATGCTAAGACAACATGAAGTAGGAGACCAAACCTGCTCCCCAGCACAGGTGAACTGAGTTCCTGGCAACCAAGCCCACTACTATCAATATAACGTATTTTTCACCCCATAGGGCACACCTAGTTTTTTTTGGGGGGGGGAATAAAGAAAAAAAATTATCCCCCCCCCCCCAGGCACGGGGCTGGGGCAGGGGAAGCCCAAGCTTCCCTCGACCCCAGCCCCCAGAACAGGCTGCTATCCGCAAGCCTTGGGAGCCTGGCAGGAACTCCCGCCGGGCTCCCCAGGCTTGCGGATATCTGCCCAAAGCCCGGGGTGCGCGGCTCAGCGCGCCCCAGGCTTCAAGATGCAGGCTGCTATCTGCAAGCCTGCGGAGACTGGTGGGAACTCCCACGGGCTCCCAAGACCTGCGGATAGCTTCCTGAAGCCTGGAAAGTGAGAGGGGTCATTGTGCACCGACCCCTCTCGCTCTCCAGGCTTCAGCGAAAGCCTGCATTCACCCCATAGGACGCACACACACTTCCCCTTCATTTTTGGAGGGGGGAAAGTGTGTCCTACGGGGCGAAAAATACGGTAATCCATCCTGAGTTTGGGTTCCTGGTCAGATTGGAGAGCAACAGCAAGTGGAATAAAATGCTGGGAAATAGGTGCATTTGCATCCTTTCAGGAGTGCCAAGAATAATGCATGGACTTCATAACAAACTCATTAGGGAGAAAAAGAGAGAGACACCAGCCACATTTCCAGAGATCTGAACCCAGCTCTTCCTGTTCCAAGTCAACCCTCTGCCCACAACATTCACCAGTTCTTAATTTGCCAAATGCCTTCTAGTCACTGCAGCCTCACTTGCAATAATTCTGCGAGGTAGGTAATCAATATTATTCCATTTTTACAGATGAGGAACAGAGGCAAAGAGCAACATGCCCAAGACCACACGTTATTTTACTTTTCATTTAGTACTTTTCCATCAAAGCTATCTCCAGTTGGTTCATATTAGGGGTGGGGACTAGAGCTGTCTGTTCTGAATCCAGGTGCAATTATATGATCCACTGGATCTCAGTAATTCCATGATGTGTGATGGGAGTCTGACCTTCTTAGCGGTTAGTATGTTAGAGAAACTGGGTAACTCACTGGATGACTCTCTCTCTCTCTCAACTTGACCTACCTCACAGGGTGCTTGTGAGGATAAAATAGGAGGGGACCACATACCGCAACTTAAGCTCCTTGGAGGAAGCATGGAACAAACATCAAAGAAAGAAAGAAAGAAAACTATTCTGCAGTACTGAAAAAGTTATCCCCATGGACATGATGGTCCATAACCTTTCTGTGGCCACCATTATCTACTTCCCCACCTTGCACCATTCATTTCCACCAGCAGAACTATGTAACAATACCAGAATAGTGAAGGAGAACCTAGGGAGACAACAATGTTGAGATCTGAGCAGCAGGAACCAGTGGGTGTGCACCCCAGAGCAATTCTGCCCCTCCCACAAATGCCGAACAAATATTTGCCCAAACAATGCATTTGTCCTTAGACATAAAAAAGGGAAGACTCCCAGCAGGCGGTATTAGCTGAGTTGGGGGGGAGGGGAAGGGGGATCTCAGCCTCCCAGCAAGCCAGGGCCAGTGACTTTCCATCAGCGATTTAATCTAAATCCCTCCGGGGAGTTCGTTTACAAAATCAGATTACATTATCGCCTCGGTCTCCAGGATACAGCCCAATCGTCACCAGAGCGACAGGGATATGGAAATCTCCATTGGACCAAGGACTAATCTCGGGAGCTGGAGGGAACCAGGAGAAGAGGAGAGAAGAGAACAAGAGATGGGGCCAGCCACCAAGATGGCCTTAAGAGGAAGAGGAACCAGTCGGGTCAGTTTGGGCAGACACACCCCAGGTTGTGCCCCCAGGACGACTGCATTCCCAGCATTCCTGAGTAATACCCCCTCCCTATGCTCTCTCTAGCTCTCTCTCAGTTTTCTCAACACTCACTCTATCCAGCCTGCATCCAATACTGGACTTCACTCCATGCGCCCATTAGGTTTTATCCCTTGCTTGCTGCATTTACATCTGGGTAGCTGAGAGCTGCCACACACAGCCTTGAGTGGTACTTAAAAGTAAATTCCCAAGAAGTGCGCATTAACCCATCAGGAGCTTTGTTTAGGTTCAAACCCAAGGATGTAGACAATTCAGCAGGTGGGACCTTGAGTGAAACAGCCAGCAGCTGATTTTTAACAAGGATGTATTTTCAACTGAGCCAGCAACACCGCCAGATGCAGGGAAAGGGCTCAATGGCCCCCTTGGTGTGAGCAGCCGCGGAGACTGGGTCAAGGGTCTCCCGTTATTCTGCATCACAGCTACTGGGAGTGAGCAGCTGAGAGACGTCACTGGAGGATTCTGCCAACGCGTCTGCTGCTGATCACTCTCCGAGGGGAAGAGGGCATTAAAGTGTCCTTAGCAGATGAGACACAAATAAAGAGGGCTGGGGGAGGGTATGCAAGGGGTCCAGATGGGGAGTCTGACTGAGCCTCCAGTGACCCACCCCTACTTTAACATAATGCAACTGCCCTGGAGTTAAAAGCAGCCTTGCTATTAGCCACTTGCCCATATGCCCAGGCTCCAACTTGGTCACTAATTGCTAGGGCTAGGCCCATTGTTCAGACTGCCCTACTCTGTACAGGTACATGGAGGCAGCCGGGCTAGTAAAACCTTTGGGGGGAACTAGGAAATATGACCCAGAAGCTGTACGCCGGCTCCCTCGGCCAATAAAGCGAGATGAGTGCCGCAACCCCAGAGTCGGCAACGACTGGACCTAATGGTCAGGGGTCCCTTTACCTTTACCTTAGGAAATAAGGCTGGCCTGTTTACAAGGAAAGATTAAACTAATTTTCCACCCGTGATGAATGTCAGGAATTTGTTTTGAGTGTTCCAACAAAGCACGAGCTTCTGGGTGGTATGAGAGCTCCCTACGCCAGCACTGATTTGCAGCAGTTAACCCGTGTCTCTCTACCAAATGCACATTCTGGGTGTCACAATCACTGTACAGGGTCTTCCTGTCAAGCAAAGGAAAAACACTAGGGAGTTGCTAGACACTTATGCAAGGCCACACCCAGAGCCACACTAGCTGCTGTCAAATCCCATGACCTAACCTTTTCCATAGAACATTCATGCTTGGGGCAAGCACATTGGCCATGCACCAAACTGCACTCCCTGGGAAGGTGATTATGTGTGGCAACACAAACAGTCTATTTATCCACAGTTGGGGTTAAGGGAAGAGGAAAAATACAGGTTTGAGTCTAGTCATGACCAGCAGTTGTCTCATCACCCCTTCACTGGGTACCTGTGCCCTGGAAAAGCACCTCAATCATGCCAGACAGCAGGGTAGGCAAAATGTCAACCAACCTCTTCCTTAACCTCAAGGCTTGCCCCAGGTTCCAAAGATTAGCTTTGACCCCTAAAGATGAAGAAGACCCAGGGTGGTACATTTTATCTGAAAGCAGCCTTTAGCCCCTGTCAGGGTACAGGTGCGATATAAATAGATATATAATAAGGGGATAATAAACTAGAAAAGAAATGGAAAGTACCTTTGAGGCTTTGATTAGTGGGCTATGAAATGCTCTAGTGAACAAGGGGATTCAGAGGCAGGCCTGTGGGTGACCTGAACCAAGCCAGCCTGAACGAGAAAAGGAAAGACAGTGGCTAGTACCTATCCAACTACACAGCTGAGGAAAGAGCCCTTGGTACCATGTGTGTCTACATACTTGGCATTGCAGGGGAGAAAGAACAGGAAACCTAATATCCATCAGCAGGTGTGAAATAGCATGGAACAAAGATACAATATTTCAGCCCTTGGTGGCCATTTCCAGCATCTGGTTATCCAATGTTGTATTGGCACCTTGCCGGAGAAGACACTTGGCACCTTTCCTCTACTGGTGCCCTCCACATGTTTTGGACTACAGCTTCGATTAGCTCCAGCCCATCAGCATCCTCAAGTTCTGCCTCTGATGCTGCTAGAAATATAAACTGGCCTGTTTCATACTCAGAACTACGAAGGTGCCCTTCCCACCACCACCACCACCACCCTTTGCCAACTGCTTACCCAGCCGCCATTTTCTTGGATCCACGGGTCCAGGTGGTCCGTCAGGTAAGTGGTCATCCAGCTGACAATCCGTCCCACCAGCACTCGCATCTCCTTGTCGACGCTCTCCACGCACAGGGCCCCTCCGAAGGAGAAAAATGCCACAATCCTCCCCCAGTTCACCCCGTCCCGGAAAAGTTCATTCACCACCTGCTCAAAGCTCTGGTATGCTGTGCCAGGGGTGATGTGGAGCTGGGATGTGAGGTCACTGAAAGCTCTCCGGTACCTCAGTTCAAACTCATCGCCTGCCTCTCTTAGCGTCTGCCTCACGTCCAACCTCGGGCTGTCTTCAAGATCACTGAGGATGCTCGGATGTCCAGTAGCCCCATTTACGACCGGGCTAGTACTTTGATGCCAAGACGGACTCCCATTGGGGACGCTGTCCATCTCGTCTCTCAACTCAGTCCTGTTCTCGCTGTCCTCCTCCAGCTCATCCCAGCTGTGGCCCCTCTCTGACAGCTTGTAGGAAACAAAGTCTACCACGAGCGCCCTGTTATTGCGTGACATCTTCACACCTGAAGGTGTCTCAGTAAGTCCATGGTCCAGAATGCTAGCCAACCAGCACGTTTACCGAGCGAGGATGCTGCTCCTTTCCATCTTTCTGGCAACCAGAAGAATGCCAAGCAAGAGAGCTTCAAGGGAGAAAGAGCAGAAGGAGAGAAAGAAGGAGACGAAACTGTTAAAAGGACCAGGCTTCCACTCTGTTTTCCTGGCATGCACGTAGCAGCAGTCCCTTACTACTCAGGGAAAGTCAAATATTCATGAGCATCTCTGTGGCTCATCCTCAGACTTAGTCATATGAGCATCTGTACAGACAGCCAACTCCTCCCCTCCCCCGGCCACTTCACTTTTCCACTAAAGCTGGTCCCAAATCTCATGCACAGGGTTCACCCCCCAACAGATGTTTTACCGGGCTCAGGTGCTGCCTGTGAGGTCCTTTCCCCCAAAATTCTGTGCAGCATGGCCAGGACACTCAGTACCCAGGTGGTCTCTCTGCCACATCTGAGATCAATCTTTGGAAGCAAAACCAGCTCTGACCGGAGTGATCCTGCAGCCTGCCAGGCTGGGAAGATGCAGGCAAAGAAGGTTCTGAAAACCCAAGAGGGCTCCCCCTGCCACCTTGATTGAGTGCTGCGGCTCTCCTGCAGCAGCGAAGCATAGAGATCCCTCCCCCTGCATCTCCACCTCCCACCATCCCCGGGATCTAAGCACTTCCTGGTGCTTTTTTTAAAGGGACAAGTACTGGATGAAGCTTCTCGGCTGTATTTGCTTGCTCCCCAACACGGACCCAGGAATTAACAATCAGGACGCCACCTTTTGCCCCTGGTCAGTAATGTCTCTCAACAGCCTAAAACAAAAGCAGAGAGTAAACCGGGGAGAGAAGTTTGGGGCTTTTTTTTAATTAAAAAGCAACTTCAGGGAAGGATTAGAAGCTGCTTTCAGGTTGATCACCTTGACTTAGATTTCAAGACCCTGAAAGGTGTGGGGACTTTGATTACACAGCCTCTCCATTTTACACTGGAAAAGCGGCTCGTTTTTCACCCCCTCCCTGCAGCCTGCTCCGGCAGCAAAGTCAAAGGCAAGAGTTTCCTTCTGCCTTCCTGAAATACTAGCTTAAGTCCTCTGCGCTAGCTTAAACGTTAACTGCAAAGGGTTGCAGCTGACGAGCACAGAGGCACAGCAGACCTCAGCCGTTAGTGCAGCTCCAAAGCAGAATTCTGAGCACAAACTCCCACCACAAACAGACCCACTTATGGGAATGAGTCATGCATGAGACATATCCCCCAAATTGGAAAGCTCAGGCACGCACAAGGCAAATGACTGCGAAGAACCAGGCAGAGGGGGTGATAGCAGGCTGCAATTGTGCCCGGCATGGCAAAGGATCCAACTTAATGTTGAATTTGTATGAACAACCGGTCAGTGGTATTCTCTCTCTCTCTCTCCTGCCCACCCCAACCCTATTTCCTCCTTTGCAGGAGCCGGGAGAGGCAGGGCAGTCACAGCAGCATCCCCTTCCTCCTTCCCAGAAGGCCAGCTGGGCAACAATAGCCAGGCTATCCCCTACTGGGAGATGTGTCAAAAGGAGCTTGTGCAGTACTCACCCCCTGGAGAGGGAGGACGAGCTCAGTTCTGGGAAGTCTTAGGGGAAGGAGGAACCCAGCCAGCCGCTGTGCAGTGAATGTGGCGGAGGAGGCAGCAGCAGCAGGGATTAAGTTCCAGGCACTGGCCAACCCGCCTTGACATCACCATCGCCCCGCCTCCTAAGGGCTGGCCAAACATTCAAGCCAGCCAGCCCCCATTCCCAGATTGCAGGAGGCTTGAAAACATCAAAGCTCAGCAGATTATGAAATCTCCATTCTGTTAATTGAGCCTTCATTCAGGATATTTTTTTGCGTGGGTGTGCGTGGGAGAGGGGATTTTTGTAGTTAAAACCCCAATTTTTCTACCATTCACTCTAGCAGTATGGCACAAATCTGTGACCAGCACACATCTAGACTCCTTCCGCGTCCATCACAAGGAGCTTATGGGGTCTGAAAACACCCTCTCTCCCCAATCTTTTATGTTCTTCTCCCGCAGTGCCATCTGAATAAAGGTTAGTCAGAAGTGAGCCCTTCTGAATCCAGCAGGAATTTGCTTCCTGGTAACCCGGAAAGTGCTTTCTGTAGGGTCGTACTGCATGTGGGGAAGTGCGACAGTGGCTTCTTCAAAGGAGAGGTAACTACCGTATTTTTTGCACCATAACACTCACTTTTTTCCTCCTAGAAAGTAAGGGGAAATGTCTGTGCGTGTTATGGAGGAAATGCCTACGGGTGGCATGCCTACGGATTTTCCTCCTCTAAAAACTACGTGCGTGTTATGGTTGGGTGCGTGTTATAGAGCGAAAAATACAGTAAATGCCATTTTCACACAACAGACTAAGGAAGAGAAACCTTCATTCTCACCAGGCTAAAGCAAGATTCCCTAACCTGGTGCGCTCCAGATATTTTGAACTATAATAAAAACAACTCCTATCAGCTCTTGGTCAACTTCCCCAGCCTCCTGAGCCCTTATTTCCCAGATCCTTACAGCACACAAGCCACTTCCACTGCTAGGCGCTATGTGGCCTTTTCCCTGGACAAAGTGGGTTTTTTTATTTCCCTCCCAGCAGCTGTACTCTTTAAGATTTCCGTCTCCCTCTCTCCTTTGCTGGGAAAGCTACACAGGCAGGCTGAAATAAAAGACTCCTGGAGGGCGCTCAGTACCTGTGGTGCAATCCTGCCAGAGCACTGTAGAGTGGTCCCATGCCTCAAGGGTGTGGAGGCACCTGTGTGCCTGTCTTCCAAGCCTTAGCCAACTGCAAACCATCCTGTCCTCCACAATGAAATCATCGAAAGTTAGAGCTGCTAACTCGAACACACACAGAGAGACTTCTCTTAAGACCACCCTCTATCATTTTCTCAGGACCTTCAGCCAAACACCCTGCAGGCTCCTGGGATCCAGCAAGATCCGCATCTTTCTTTTCTCTCTCCTCCCCAAACATGCACAGAGCAAAGGGTTTGGCTCTGGACACACTCACTTGCAGGATGAACTCCCTGTCTGAGAACTGTCCCATCTTGGGGGAAAGGGAAAAGAAAACCAGGCTGAAAAGTTAACTGCTGGGACTTAGGTTCCCCTTGTTCTCTGTCAGAGTTCCCCATGTGCCAGAATGACTTCTTGTCTGCAGGGGTGTGAGAAGCCAGAACGTGTTTCCCAAAACTCAAATCAAGAGGTCATGGGTATATCACTTTCTCTTTTTCTTCTCTTTTCCCACCTCTCTGCTAGTTTCAATGGTGTGCTGTCTTAAAACTAGATTCAGGGCTATTGTTTGGCCTTGGCAACTCTTGCGCTCATGCTGCTTATCTGCACATGAGATGGATAGAAAAGTGCCAGTTAGAAGCTTCATACTGTACTTTTAACTGAGCTTTGCAAGCAATCTGGACACTGGTTCCTGTACATGCATACCCCACTCTGTTTGAGGCTCAAGAGGGGGATAAGGCTATCAATGGCTACAAGTGAGCTACCTCCAGGATCAGAGACAGCATGACCCTGAATAGCAGTTGCTGGGGAATAACAGCAAGAGAGAGAGAGCAATTGCCCTCATGTCTTGCTTGTGGACTTCCCAGAGACATCTGGTGGGCCTCTGTGAGAACAAGGTGTTGCACTAAGTAGGTGTTCAGCCTGATCCAGCAGAATAGCTGTCAACGTTTCCCTTTTTTTAAGGGAAATTCCCTTATTCCGAATAGGATTCCTCGCAAGAAAAGGGAAAAGTTGACAGCTATGTCCAGCAGTCAGGCCCTTCTTGTGGTCTTAAGAGCAAAGAATGTTGCTAGAGTGAAGGCAGAGCGGATTCATTCAAGAATGATGTATAATTTCTTTCTAATGCCTTTGTCATGGGTTCATCTAGCATCTCTGCTGCATCTATTGCAAAACATGTGTGCCTCACTAGAATTTCCCTGAAAAAAGGAAGAGCAGTCTCACTGATCAAACTAGGGCCAACTTTCTGATTCTGTGGGTTTTCTTCTCCTTGCTTTCCTTCAGCTCCATCCTGACTATCCCATCCTCAACCCGCAGATCTCCACATTCACCATGTGCTTCTTTTACTGCTCTTTCTAACTTTTTACTTAGAAAAGATGCCACATTTCATCTGTTTTTTTCTGCCCATCCTACGCCTAAATGAATTTAATTTGAAAACACTTTACAGTCATACCTTGGTTCTTGAACGTCTTGGTACTCGGACAAACCCAGAAGTGAGTGTTCCGGTTTGCGAATGTTTTTCGGAAGCTGAACATCCAACGCAGCTTCTGCAGCTTCCAACTGAGTGTAGGAAGCTCCTGCAGCCAATTGGAAGCTGCACCCTGGTTTTCAAACCGTTTCAGGAGTCGAACAGACTCCCTGATCAGATTAGGTTTGACAACCAAGGAATGACTGTATTGATTTGGCATATCAGAGTCTTTCAACAATATGAAAAGTCCTGTTCCACTACCAAAGACAGCTTTCACCAACCTGGTGACCAACATGCTGATGGGATTTGCAGCCCAAAATACCTGGAAGGCACCAGGTTGGCAACGGGTGACTTAAAGCATCATCACCCCGTTAGATATGGTGGAATTAAAAGCCAAGGGGCACAACAAGAAGTGCTCAGATCCCATGTCTGGAACTGGCAATTCTCTGTTGTCCCAACTATAGGATGAGCAACCCTGCCAATGATGTCTCCAATCCCAAATTCAAGCAGTTTCTCCCTGGAATTTTGGTTGGAGAATTGAAAGCTGGGGAAGGGGCACATGTTCAGTCCCTGGCATCTCCTGTAAAATGATCCCAGATCCTAAGGCTGGGAAAGATGTTGAAGAGCCACTGGCATTTGGAGTAGACATCACAGGGCTGTGTAGTTCCACAGCTAAGCTCAATATAAGGCAGCTTCATAGGTGTACAGGTGCAGATCAGGGAACCTATGCCCTTAGCCCAGTGGTGGCCAAACTTGGCCCTCCAGCTGTTTTGGGACTACAACTCCCATCATCCCTAGCTCCCAGTGGCCAGGGATGATGGGAATTGTAGTCCCAAAACAGCTGGAGGGCCAAGTTTGGCCACCACTGCGCTAAGAAGACTTCGGCAAACCACACTATAGTTCCATGCACACTAATGGCATAGATCCAACAAAATGGGTATGACAGTGACCAACTTTATGGGTTCAAGGTGAAAACCTGCAATAAATGATTATTGAGGGCACTCTGTAGATTACAAACTATGTCACCTGGTCCTTTCTCACAGATCACAGCTCCTCACACCTTCCTTTTACACACTGTTCCCCAGACAGAGCTGTCTGTATAGGATGATTCCATTCCGATCAGCCTAATCCCTTAACAAACCAGAGAACCAGAGGGAGAGGAAACCAGATAGCTTCCCAAGGCTGCCTTCTGGGAGAGCTGTCCCAGACCAGCTCCCTGACCACTGCACACCATTGAACCCTACTGCTGCCTCACATTTACTGAGTTCACATGAGTCAGTATATTGCACTGGCTAAGGCACAGGCAAGCAGCCTGTGGTCCTCAGGCATAATTTCCAACACCCTCTTGCTCAGGTCAGACCTGTGGCCAGAATGATGGGTCGCAACCTGTTCAGCAAGAACGAAAAGGGTAGCAGTCCCACCAGCTATTAGCTTCTGCCCGGCCAAAGTCAGATTTTTTCTGCAGCGTTTCTCAAACTTGGATCCCCAGCTGCGGTTGGACTAAAACTCCCATCATCCCTGGATCCTGATAGTTAGGAATGGTGGAATTTGTACTCCAACAACAGCTGGGGGACCCAAGTCTGAGAAGCACTGCCCGACAAGAACGGAGACCTCATCATTAAGAAAGAAAGAAAAAAGTCATTTTTAATTTCTTTCTCTGTAAGTTTTATATTTGCTTTCAGTATCGGGAGTATAAACGATGTTAGTTATATTCATTTTGTTGTTTCTTATATTGTGGTTGTTTGACTTTTCTATTGTTTGTTTGATTGTATGTTTGCTTACTTGTTTATTTGTCTGTTTTCCCATAAATTTATTTATTTTATATCCATAAAGATATGCTTTAAAACCATATATCTTAAAGGTAAAAATTTTTAAAAATAAAATAAAATAAAGAAAAAAGCTGTCCGATCTTGGGTGAGACCATCAGACGACAATCCCAAGAGACCAGGACTGAAATCCCAGTCATGAAGATCAGTGGGGAGCCATGGTTTCTCAGCCTAGATGGAGAGCCTCAAGGTCCATAAATAGCAACACCCTAGTGGTCCCGGGCGCTAAGGAAGTTAGATTGGCTTCAACCAGAGCAGGGGTCTGCAACCTTTAAGACAAAAAGAGCCACTTGGACCCGTTTCCGAAGAAAACACAACAACTGGGAGCCGCAAAACCATTGTGACATTTAAAACAAATATATCTCCGGAGCCACGATCTGACAGCGGGCGGGAAGGTGACGTCGGGACAGTGCGTGACTAACGCACACACCGCCCCCATGCGACGTCACAGCCAGTACAGCGCCCGCCACAGTGAGGAGTGTCGGGGCGCACAATGCGCCTCCTCCCCTTGCTAGTATCCGCCCCGGAGCCGCAGCAAAGATGTAAAAGAGCCACATGCGGCTCCGGAGCCGCTGGTTGCAGACCCCTGAACCAGAGCCAGGGCCTTTTCAACACTGGCTCCGGCCTGGTGGAACGCTCTGTCTCATGAGACCAGGGCTCTGCGGGATCTGATTTCTTTCTGCAGGGCCTGTAAGACAGAGTTGTTCCGCCTGACCTTTGGCTTGGAATCAACTTGATCCCCTCCCCTTCTTTCTTTTTTCTTTTCCCTTTCTCCTCCTGTGATGAGGCTGCATTTTAATATTTTAATGTTTCAATATTTTAATTGTTGTATCTTAATCTTGTTTTTAAGTTGTAATCATTCATCTTGTTTTTATTATTGCTTGTCAGCCGCCCTGAGCCCGGCCTTGGCTGGGGAGGGCGGGGTATAAATAAAAATTATTATTATTATTAATTTTGTTGTTTCTTATATTGTGGTTGTTTGTTTGACTTTTCTATTATTTGTTTGTTTGATTGTATGTTTGTCTGTTTTCCCATAAATGTATTTATTTTAAATCAATAAAGATATACTTTAAAACCATATATTTAAAAGTAAAAAGAAAAAGAAAAATTAAAGAAATAAAAAGGCTGTCCGATCTTGGGTAAGACCATTAGACGACAATCCTGATGGGGAGCCATCGTTTCTCAGCCTAAACGACCTCACAGGGCTGTTGTAAGGTATAGAATCATAGAATCATAGAGTTGGAAGAGACCACAAGGGCCATCGAGTCCAACCCCCTGCCAAGCAGGAAACACCATCAGAGCACTCCTGACATATGGTTGTCAAGCCTCTGCTTAAAGACCTCCAAAGTAGGAGACTCCACCACACTCCTTGGCAGCAAATTCCACTGTCAAACAGCTCTTACTGTCCGGAAGTTCTTCCTAATGTTTAGGTGGAATCTTCTTTCTTGTAGTTTGGATCCATTGCTCCGTGTCCGCTTCTCTGGAGCAGCAGAAAACAACCTTTCTCCCTCCTCTATGTGACATCCTTTTATATATTTGAACATGGCTATCATATCACCCCTTAACCTCCTCTTCTATAGTTGAGGGTGTAGTTGGGGGTGAATCCTATATGCCCCTTCTCAGCCCCTTGGAGGAAGATGCAAAACTCACAAAAGGTCTCACTTCCCCCTTTTGCAGAGAGCATCGCATCCGCCCTGACCCGTAACCGCATCCACTTCCTTCCCCCGCGCCCCTCCCCCGCTCCCCATTCATCTTTCTCCGATTCAACTAGGACAAAGCGCGGCCCCGCCCCCTTCCAGGGCTCAGCCAATCCCAAAGAAGGGAAGGCGAAGGCGCGCATGCCCGGCACGCACTGCTTCCCCATTGGACGAGCCTCCTGTCACTCCTCTCCCGCTCGCCGCCCTCACCTCAGAAAATGCCAAGGAGCCCCGCCCCCTGCCCCGGTTCCCTTTACCGGCCTCCGTCCCCGGTTACCTCAGGGAAGAAGCGGCCGGCAGGAACCGCCGAGAGGAAGGCGCCGAGAGGGCTGGGCCGCTCCGGCGCCGGCGGAGCTTCCCTGCCACCCGACGAGGCGGCGGCTTTTTCGGCGGTTCTGCCTCGCTCCTTGACCGGCCGGGCGAAAAGAACTGGGCATGCGCGAGCAACCGCTACTTACTACTCGAAGCCGCCTTGCGCATGCGCGACTCCAAGCCGCGGCGGAGGGGGAGGAATGGTCTGGAGTGCGCATGCGGAGGAATGTGACGCGAGCGGGGAGGGGGTGCGCTCTCGTAAAGGGTTAATGCGCCTGCGCGAAGAGCGGCGCGCCAGGCAAACGAAAGGCGTTGGCGCCCTCTCTCGGCCGAAGAGCGGCATCGCGTGGGAAAAGAGGTCGGAGGTGCTGATGTTGCAACGACTGCGCTCTGCGTAGAGAGACGCGCTTGGCAGAGTGGCGTTGCCATGATTTTCTGCAGGGTTTACAGCGAGTAAGATCTAACGTAGTAGTGTAAGAGCCAAAGGCCTATCTAGCCAAGCCTTCCTGTCTCAGAGTGGGCAACCAGATGATGTCCCAACGGCAAGCAGGACCGGAATTCTTCAGTGGGAACGCTTCACTTGGGAATCTCAAAGCTCTCACCATCTTATTTAGCTCCAGAAAGACATCTACTTCTGCTTCATTGACTATGCAAAAGCCTTTGACTGTGTCGACCACAGCAAACTATGGCAAGTTCTTAAAGAAATGGGAGTGCCTGACCACCTCATCTGTCTCCTGAGAAATCTCTATGTGGGACAAGAAGCTACAGTTGGAACTGGATATGGAACAACTGATTGGTTCAAAATTGGGAAAGGAGTACGACAAGGCTGTATATTGTCTCCCTGCTTATTTAACTTATATGCAGAATTCATCATGCGAAAGGCTGGGCTGGATGAATCCCAAGCCGGAATTAAGATTGCAGGAAGAAATATCAACAACCTCAGATATGCAGATGACACAACCTTGATGGCAGAAAGTGAGGAGGAATTAAAGAACCTTTTAATGAGGGTGAAAGAGGAGAGCGCAAAATATGGTCTGGAGCTCAACATCAAAAAAACGAAGATCTTGGCCACTGGGCCCATCACCTCCTGGCAAATAGAAGGGGAAGAAATGGAGGCAGTGAGAGATTTTACCTTCTTGGGCTCCATGATCACTGCAGATGGTGACAGCAGTCACAAAATTAAAAGACGCCTGCTTCTTGGGAGAAAAGCGAAGACAAACCGAGACAGCATCTTAAAAAGCAGAGACATCACCTTGCCAACAAAGGTCCGTATAGTTAAAGCTATGGTTTTCCCAGTAGTGATGTATGGAAATGAGAGCTGGACCATGAAGAAGGCTGATCGCCGAAGAATTGATGCTTTTGAATTATGGTGCTGGAGGAGACTCTTGAGAGTCCCATGGACTGCAAGAAGATCAAACGTCTCCATTCTTAAGGAAATCAGCCCTCAGTGCTCACTGGAAGGACAGATCCTGAAGCTGAGGCTCCAAGACTTTGGCCACCTCATGAGAAGAGAAGACTCCCTGGAAAAGACCCTGATGTTGGGAAAGATGGAGGGCACAAGGAGAAGGGGACGACAGAGGGCGAGATGGTGGGACAGTGTTCTCGAAGCTACCAGCATGAGTTTGACCAAACTGTGGGAGGCAGTGGAAGACAGGAGTGCCTGGCGTGCTCTGGTCCAGGGGGTCACGAAGAGGTGGACATGACTAAATGACCAAAAAACAACAAGATCTAACATAGTAGCGTAAGAGCCAAAGGCCTATCTAGCCAAGCCTTCCTGTCTAGAGTGGGCAACAAGATGTCCCAACGGGAAGTTGGCAAACAGGGCCTGAATGCTTCAGTGATTTCCCAGCTTGGGAATCTCAAAACTCTCACCATCTTATTTAGCTGTTTCCAAAAAGCAAAACAAAGCAAAAACAAAAAAAAAGCTACCACCTAGCTGTAATCAGGAATTTTAAAACAATTAAGGCAGCTCTGCCAGAATAGAAGAAAACAAGCAGAGAGTTTTCTCACCAGCAAAAGCAACAGAAGTACTGATGATGAAGATGCAGTTGGAAGAGTATTAACATGCAGCCCAATCTCTTTGCAGTTTACTCAGCAGTCACACTCTTTGAATTACTTGGGACTTACTCCCAAGTAACTGGATAGGTTTGCATCCATCTATCTCAAATTATAAGACCACTGATTTGGAGTGCAATCCTAATATACAGACCTGGAGGCAGGAGAGGCCCTCTACTGATGGAGAGAAAATCTGTGCGTGTAAATCATCTACCTTCTGTGTTTTTAAAAGCAGCAGGCCCTCAAAAGGCCTGCTTCAGAGCAGGTCACAGGTAGCTTTGGATTCTCTGGATCCAAGGCCCCTTTCTTCACCTGAGTGGTTCCAGGACTGGGTCCATCAAATGTGCCAGCCTTGAGAAGCGATAGAATAGCTCCAGGACATTTGGTCCAGCTGTTGGTCTGCATAGAGGATTATTAGTCTGCGGATCATTGTTCAGAAGTAAGTCTCACTGGCTGCCCAGATTCTGTATGAAGAGCTGCTGATATCTCTCATGGTAGAGAGTGATAGCCTGTGGGGGCGGGGGATATTCTGCACATTTTCAAAGATTTTGAAAGCCCCCCATTTCTATGCCATGTGAATAAGTACTCTGCTACCAGGTATCTTTAGGTGTTTTCGGAGATGACAAGTGAACTAGTTTGTGAAAAGAGGAAAATGCTGATCCTGACTTCTCGCTTTGCTTTTTTTGCCAGGATCCAATCTGGCACCAAGTCACACTCTTTTCAATGTTACACAAGCACAACGCTTCCTCCCCGGCTCACGTCCTGCTCCTTTATTAAAAATAGATTTTTTTATTAAATTTTCACATTTTTACACATTTTATCTCCAACCAATTCAACCATTAAAATATTAGGTTCACTGAAACTTCAGACTTCTTTCCCTCCCTCCCATGGGTTCTTAAATTAAATTTTTAAGCTTTCCGCATCTTTTACTTTATCCAACTATTGTATATCACTAATTATCATAACCAATTTCACATTACAACGCTACCAGTGATTTTAACTGTTTGCAGTGATTTTTTTAAGTAAACTACAAATTTACTCCAATCTCTAACAAATACTTGATCTTCTTGGCTTCTGATCTTCCCCGTCAGTTTCGCCATTTCTGCATATTCCATCAAATTTGCCTGCCATTCTTCCTTTGTGCTCAAGTCCTGTTCCTTTCTAGTCTTGGCTACTGTAATCTCCTCTTCTGTGACCTCACATTATCTCATTTTTGACACCTTGAATTTATCCAGCACTCTCTGCCCCACACCACTCACCTCTCTTGTTGCTGTTACTCTGGTTAGAAGGTGTTCCTCCTTAAATACCAGCTCTGGTTTCTTTCCCACAAGCTCCTCATCTAATCCGTGGTCCCTGCTTTACAAAACTGAGCTTGGGCCAAGGAAACCTGTTTGGAAATGTCATAAGAAGACGACTGTTCCCTTTCCCTTATGGGGTATCTGAGAGCCCATATAGAGTCCTTTGTAGGTTCTCAATCCATAGGAGAAAATAACAGAGGCCAACCAGAGAATTTTGAGAAGCAAAGCAGCTAGTAAGCCTGATTTTTATTAAACTGTTGCAACAGGGTCCCCCACACAGGGAGGGAGGAAAGGAACCCAGAACATTGGTGTGCAAGCTCTTATATAGACTTTTGAAACTCTGTAGCTCAAGATCACCCCCAAAATATCATACATACATCACAGAAAGAGGTGGTCCCCAGCAGAAATTTGAGTGTGTTGCTTCTCTCCTGTCTGCCAGGATACCTGATCATGCCTCATCTGAGTGCCTTTTCTGGGTAGGCTGGCCATTCCTTGGAGATGGTAAATACTTAGTTCCTTAATCTCTTACACATACTGATAGTTTGCTTAGCTTAACGGATACTTGCCAGACTGTACAGTCATACCTCGAGTTACAGATGCTTCAGGTTGCGTTTTTTGGGGTTACAGACAGCTGAAACCTGGAAGTACCGGAACAGGTTATTTCTAGGTTTCAGCGATCGTGCATGTGCAGAAGCGCTAAATCACACTTTGCGCATGCGCAGAAGCACCAAATCGCAACCCGCGCGTGCGCAGACGCGCCACTGCGGGCTGCAAACGTGCAACCCGCACAGATCACGTTCACAACCCGAGTGTCCAATGTATTTGAAAAGGGAGGTGTAAGCCCCTACAGTCCAGAGAAAATTGGAAAGCTTTCCTCATTTCCTTCCTCCTTGCAGAGAAAATATTTGAGGTCAATTTGGGAGAGTCAAAATGGCTTCAGGATTGTTCTCCTGTACTATTTCAGATGCGTGGTTTATATACTTATGTATGTGTTTGCCTTGTACATTTATGAACATTTATTTTCTATATATAAGACCTTAGAATTCCTATAACAGAAACAACTAGCCTCTACCATGTGGAATGAGATTATCTTGATCAAGTGCAAACACCACGCAATGATGGGAGGTCTCACATTTTTATTTCCTACAATGTTTGCACAGCTAGGCTGCCCTTCTCTAATGGAGGTAATAAAGTCTGTCTTTGATAAACACAGATAAACATGTTTCTCTGTTCCACAGCCAGGCAGCCAGGATACAACTGTTGATAAGAGTCAGTTGGGGTGAGGGCTTGCCTTTCCCATGCAGGAAGATGAGAGGAACACCTCTGTAACTGCACAAATTCTTCACACATGCCTTGGGCCTCTTGGGTACAACAAAATGTCTTCATTACGTTAAGAAGTCTGGACTGTTTGCATCTGTTCACACTTCAGTCTTACTGGCCAGCTGTCCAGCCCTCTTTAGCCTTTGTTGACCTTGGAAAACAGTCCCTCTTAGCCTTATCCACTATGGGCTGCCTGTAATAAAAAACCATCCACACGCCACACAACCTTGGAGTTTGTTAAGTTAAACTCTAATTATTACTTTTAACAAATGAGAAACCACAGAAATGTTTGGCTACCTTCTTTTACCTACTATATAAAATAGATTCTATAAAATGCCTTCTTACGTTATGGCTTCATATGTTCAGGCTCAGGAAATGTCTTCCTAATAATGTATCCTGTACCTGAAGGATTCCATACAAGGTTACAGTATATGATAAAATTGTTGGTTGCCACAGAATAGTCTTAAGTGGACATGCCAGGACATTTGTGCTTTGATGATGTTCCAAAGATGTTGATACATCGCATTTAGCTAGATGTAACATTGAATCACCTTGTTGTTGTTTAGTCGTTTAGTCACGTCCGCCTCTTCGTGACCCCCTGGACCAGAGCACGCCAGGCACTCCTGTCTTCCACTGCCTCCCGCAGTTTGGCCAAACTCATGCTGGTAGCTTCGAGAACACTGTCCCACCATCTCGTCCTCTGTCGTCCCCTTCTCCTTGCGCACTCCATCTTTTCCAACATCAGGGTCTTTTCCAGGGAGTCTTCTCTTCTCATGAGGTGGTCGAAGTATTGGAGCCTCAGCTTCAGGATCTGTCCTTCCAGTGAGCACTGAGGGCTGATTTCCTTCAGAATGGATCGGTTTGATCTTCTTGCAGTCCATGGGACTCTCCAGAGTCTCCTCCAGCACCAGAATTCAAAAGCATCAATTCTTTGGCGATCGGCCTTTTTAATGGTCCAGCTCTCACTTCCATACATCACTACTGGGAAAACCATAGCTTTGACTATATGGACCTTTGTTGGCAAGGTCATGTCTCTGCTTTTTAAGATGCTGAATCACCTTAAGGTTGCCAAATACCAATTCTGGGCACAGCGCTTCTGTCAACAGTGTTACCAGAGAACAAACTGGCCATTGTGTGCCGCACCCTGCAACCTCTGTCAAAGGATTGCAAAATGCTGGCTTGTGAGGGACCATGATGCTGCTGTTATTATCTATTCAATCTCTGTAGCAGGCGCAATAGGATGGTTCATCTGGGCAGGGAAAAAGATAGTGGGATCAGGAGAATATGTGTTGCTCCTGGCAACCACTACCAAACAGGGCTGGAATGTGGGCTGGGGATGAGCGGTTAAGTTATGGAGAAGGAAGAGTGCAAAAACTGGGAGATGAGAGCAGCTTAAGGCAATTTAAATGCTCCAATTCACTTAACCTGGGAGCACCAGCTAATTCATCGTTCTTCTTATATTCTTAGTAGAGTTAATAAATTAAAAGACGCCTGCTTCTTGGGAGAAAAGCGGCGACAAACCTAGACAGCATCTTAAAAAGCAGAGACATCACCTTGCCAACAAAGGGCCGTATAGTTAAAGCTATGGTTTTCCCAGTAGTGATGTATGGAAGTGAGAGCTGGACCATAAAGAAGGCTGATCGCCAAAGAATTGATGCTTTTGAATTATGGTGCCGTGGGAGTCTCTTGAGAGTCCCATGGACTGCAAGAAGAGTGCTCACTGGAAGGACAGATCCTGAAGCTGAGGCTCCAAGACTTTGGCCACCTCATGAGAAGAGAAGACTCCCTGGAAAAGACCCTGATGTTGGGAAAGATGGAGGGCACAAGGAGAAGGGGACGACAGAGGACGAGATGGTGGGACAGTGTTCTTGAAGCTACCAGCATGAGTTTGACCAAACTGTGGGAGGCTGTGGAAGACAGGAGTGCCTGGCGTGCTCTGGTCCAGGGGGTCACGAAGAGGCGGACATGACTAAACGACCAAACAACAATAGAGTTAAGAATGGAGCCTGCATATTCAGAGGCAGTCTACCTGCATCTGCCATGTGCTTGGGTGCCAAAGAGCAAGCTTTCTTTCTGGGCACCTGATTGGCTACTGCGGGGAAACAGGATGCAACTGCCAATTGTTGGGGCTGGCTGGGGGTCAAAAATATCTGGAGGGCACCCCAGTCCTTCAGGCCTCTTTTTGAAATCCTTTTTTTAAAAAAAAAAAAATTATTAAGATTTTACAAATTATAACAAACATAACAATACACACACGCACAAAGATAACATAAAAAAGAACAAGTATAATTTCAATACCTTATTTTCATAAAACTTATTTCACCGACCTCCTCATACCTCCCCTTTCTGCATTCCCATTTCAAAAATTTAATCCAGCAAATCCTCACCCTTGATTTTATCTAATTATCATCCCTACTTTCCTTTCACAATCTTTACAGCTGTACTCCATTTAATTTTAAAAGCCACATTATTCTAAAATTCAAAAATTTTACAATATTTCTTAAGGTAATTCTTAAATTTCTTCCAATCTTTTTCCGCCGTCTCTTTCCCCCGGTCTCGGATTCTGCCAGTCATTTCTGCTAGTCCCATATAGTCTATCACCTTCATCTGCCATTCTTCCAAGGTGGGTAGATCCTGTGTCTTCCAATCTCTTTTTGAAATCCTTGAGGACTAGCCACCTCCTTCTAATTCACCCTCAGGACCGACCAATTAAAACGCACGGAGGCGCGTTTGCTTTTTATATATCCCCCCCCTGCGCTACCCTTGCTGGGACTCGTAGTTCATTCGGTGCTCTCCTCCTCGGCTTGCCTTTAGTCCATGCCCCTCTTCCCGAACTACGTTTCCCAGGAGGCCGCGCGGCCTGAAGCCGCGAAGGAAGATGGGGCGAGCGCGCCCTCGAGGAGGACGCCGAGAGGGGCGGGGCACCCGAGTCCCAACGCCATCCGGGACTTGTTGTTTTTTCCCCTTCTCCCCGCCCTCCCGCCCGTCAGTTCCGCCCTCTGCCCCAATCAGCGCGCCATGGGGACCCCGAGGCGGGCGGCGATTGGCCAGTTCGGAAGGGAGGCCGAAGTTTGAAATATTTAAACGGCGGTAACGGCGGAGGGAGCTGAGGCAACTGCGAGACGAGGCCCCGGCGGTTCCGAGGTACGGGAGGCGAGAACCGGGAGTGAAAAAAAGATTCGGGAGAGCGGCTGCTTTCCCTGCGGTCCGCGACAGGAGGGGGGGGCCCATCCCGTTCACCTGAGGTAAAAACCGCAGGTAGTTCCGCGGGTTCTGAAGGTGCCGAGTCCGAATTCCAGGGCCCTGAGGGGAAGCCCCTCCCCAGCCCCGACCCCTCCGTTACTGTCGTGGGTCTGTCGGTTTGGTTCCCGCCCCCCGGCCTTTGTTTCCCTCTTTGAATTGGCCTCGGCGGCTCGCTTCCGCGCCGTCTCCCCCCGCTGGGCTTCCCGGTAGAAGAGGGCGCCGTGACCGAAGCCCCGGAGAGCCACTTCCAGTCGGGGGAGATTCGTTCGAGCTGGCGAGTCTGAGTCTCCCTTGGGCAGCTTCCTATTGGGGGGATTCTGGGGGTGGAAATGGGCCCTATAGCCTGGGGAGTGGCTCAGGGCCTCCTCCCTCCCTCAACCCCCAAAGACAATATTATTATTATTATTATTATTATTATTATTATTTATTATTATTATATTATTATTATATTTATACATACATGCATACCCCACCCATCTGGCTGGGTTTCCCCAACCACTCTGGGGTCTTCCAACAAAAGATTTAAAAAGATTAAAAATACATTAAAAAGACAAGAGGCCAAAGGGTGGGTTGTTTTGGTTTTTTAAATATATATATATATATTAATTTGTTTCTTTTAGGTTACAGAAAATATGGGCATTCTCTCCTTTTTCAGGTTGTAGAGCCTATTCTACAGATCAGTTACATTTGATGAGAGACATTACGCAAGGCTGCCATATTTCAAAAACTGAAAATCCAGACGCAAAAGTTCAGCTTTTTAAAATCTATATAAAGTTGCTCAGCTTTTTTGGCAAAATTGCAAAAAACAACAAAACGGTTTTTGAGCTATTTTTGAGGGAAATAGGCAGAAGTGACACTGCCAATGGGGATTGCCATACGTCACGATTTCCCCAGATGTTTTGCCGTTTTCCACCCAGACGCAGCTTCCAACTGTATTCTCTGTATGTCCAGGAAATTCTGGATGTATGGCAACCACCATTATATACAGTATAAGGTTGCAGGGGGGCAGAAGAGAGGAAGTGGTGGTAAACAAGAGGCCAGAGTTGAGTGACGTGAGTTGCATGCTGGATGCAAAAGCTTAAGGCTAGAAAGTCGGAAAGAGAGACGGACAGACAGGCCTGATTTCCTTTTAGGGTGTTAATGCTGTGAACCACTCCATTGTAGGCTCGGGTTGTATATATGTGTAAATAAACCATGTACCACAAAGGCAGCACCGTCTCTGCTGTACAGGCAGCGACCATTTCTCGTGAAAGTTCTGTTGTCAGCCCGCACATAAGCATGCCCTGTTCTGCCCCCGTTATGCCCTCTTCCAGGTCTAAAAGGACCTGCACGTCGGCGATTGCATGTCAGTTGAATGCACCTTAAAATGTTCACCTGTATCTCGTTCCAAAAAGAAACACAAACCTTGAGTTAGTGCCAGGAACCCCTGCAATCTCACACCGCTTGCAGATTGGGGGTGGGATACAACACTATGTTCCACCCATCTTTCATCATGTGGTCCAAGCATTATTTACATACAGCTCAGTATAAGTAACTGTTAAACAGGATGCATAGTCTGATCTCATCTTTATGTCTTGATCTGGTGGTGTCATGTATGACCCATATATAGGGGCCAACACAAAGAAGGCCCCCTCACACATTCCTTCCATCAGGACCTTCCCTACAGATCATAACATCTAGACAGGTTTATATGGGTTCCTCTCTCTTTTAACCCACTCACCCAGCAGGATGGAAAAAGTGATGGCTGCAAAGCCAAGTGTTGAGACAAGTGGAGTTCTGGGCTTCTTAGAGGAATCTGGCTGACTGTTGACTGAAACGGATACAGTGGTGCCTCGCAAGACGAAAAGAATCCGTTCTGTGATTCTCTTCGTCTAGCGGTTTTTTCGTCTTGCGAAGCAAGCCCATTGGCAGATTAGCGCTATTAGCGGCTTATCTGCTGATCGGATCAGCTGATAAGCGGCTTAGCGGCTTAGAAAAAGGGGGGAGGGGGGAAAAACAGCAGGAACTCGCAAGACATTGTCGTCTTGCGAAGCAAGCCCATAGGAAATTCGTTTTGCGAAGCACCTCCAAAACGGAAAACTCTTTCGTTTAGCGAGTTTTCCGTCTTGCGAGGCATTTGTCTTGCGGGGCACCACTGTACTAGTGATTTTGACACTAGATAGATGACCCTTTAATCTGCTAGCAGAGCTGTTCTTGCATTCAGAAGGCAAGTTTGCTTTAGATGAGGTGAGGTATTCTGCAAGTTCTTTATTTCCAATGGTTCTGATAGAGACAGTGATGGTTTAGTTGCTTTCTGTTTAAGAGAGAAACACCAGGCAGATAATGGATGATTAATCATTAGGTTCCCTGTAAACAGCGCCAAAGCAATGAGTAGATACAAATTTTTGGAATGCCACCAATGCCCTGGTGCATGATGCATATTAACAGAACATTCAAGGCCAATTGCCAGGAGGTTTTAGAATACTTAAAATTCTTGCTCTTTCCAGTGTGCTTTTTTGCTCAGTTGCAGAGTAAGGCCTGTGTACTTGCTCTGTGTTACACTCTCCTAGTTTTGTGTTGTGGTGATACAAGTTAGGTATTATAGCCTGCCCTAACTCATAGCTCATAGAGTGGAGAACAAGTTAAAAATGGAGAGTTTTTTGATCACTAAATAATATGCATCCAATTAAAAACACGGTTCTAGCCATTTCAGATAATAGGAAGAAAATAAGAGCACACAACTGGAAGGAATGCTAGGTCTCAAAATAACCAGCCCATTTCCAGCTCCAGCGTGTTGGTTAGGGGGGATTTCATTGGTCTAACGATTCTCCCCCCACCCACGCCTTCCTTTCTCAGGCACTATGACAAATCTAAACTTACGGCACCTAGGCAAAAGCTGGCCTGGTATTAAGCAGGAGATTTTGGGTGTCTTAAGGGGCTTTCTGGTTCCCCTTTGCACCAAGTCTAGCACATCAGCCCCAAATCCCCTGCTGTCCCTTTAACACCTATTTTTAACTTGTCCCATCTTGATGTCTCCTAGAGCTTGTGGGGCCTGAATTACAGGGCATACGATGTCAGGGGCATTTATTTTTGGGTTGCTGGGAAGGGAGACACGGATCTCTAGCTAGGGTGGAGGGGCATAAGAAGTCTGGGAAATACTGGCACAGCTTTTATCTCTCTCACTTGACTCTCCCTGTTCCACAAATGAGTCTGTTGCAACATCAAGCATGATGGATAAGCAGAATTAGCATGGGGATAACATTGCAGATCCACCAAGACTTCCTGGCTGGCACATTACGGTTTGCATCTTGGCCTTAAAGTGCAGGGCCTCCCACATGTTTGTTAGGCCCCAGAGCTCTGTACCAGGAGTTGAGTCAGGTTGTGACCTTGCAGAGCACCCAGAAACAGTTGGAACAGCTCTGACACTGGTACCAGCAGGGTACATGGTCTGCATCCGTAAATTCCACCAGAAATGGTGAAGGATAGTTGGGGGGAAATACTTGTGGGGGAAGAGAATAACAAGGTTTTTTTTCTTTACAACATAGAAACATTAGAAATGGGCTCATTCTGAGAGAAGATGCTAATTGTATCATAGAATAATAAAATAGGGTTGTTCACTTTAAGCTGCTGCTTGACACATTTCCTGCTTCCACATTAGAATGTTGATTTTTCATACTGTTCCTAATCCCAAATAATATAGTCACCTTTCTTTGTTATCATGGGGTCATTGGCTTCTATTTTCAACTTATTTTTTGCTAGTTGAAGGCAGATATCGGGGGGGGGGAGGGGAGAAAAAGATAATGAGGGCTCAGCATTGCAGTTTCCATTTATGGGCAGATTTGAAGTGACCTGAATAGAAACTGCAGGACCTGTGCCCTATTCATATAACAAACATTACCATTCCATGTGCTGAGATTCCTAATGCATTTTTTGTGTTTGACATATAAGGTCCAGTTTAAATGGACAGTGCATAGAAGTTAAACTCCAAAAATTCCTCAAAGTGTAAAACAGAATTTCTGTGTCTTGCATGTGTGGAGTTGAAAGCATAAAAACAAAAATGCATTTACAAATGGCATACTTACTAGTAAAGACATTACCCGCCCCTCCTGGGTACCTGGGGATTAGCTTTCTAACATGAGGACTGCGCTGTAAGGAAATAGGTACCTATGGCATGAGCAGTCTTACTTACATGAGTAAGTTTGAGGTGGGACTTACCAGGCAGTCATCCTTTGATGATGCTGAGACCCTAAAATACTTCAGCTGCTCTGCCTGAAACCTTGATTTGTCCTGAGATTTCCTTAGTGTAATGGAAGCCTTGAACATCTGTAAGTGTTTCTGCAGTGAAGGAATGTGAGCCCTTGGGCACAAGAGGCCTGCAAGTTAGCTGGGGATATGGTCAATGGGGCAAGTGGTCAGCGCAGCATCTGTGCAAGCTTGTTCTGTTTGTAGCATGAGTTGCTCATGTCCTCCAGCCTGGTCTTGCACAATAGTTTCTTAGAAGTGCCTGAGCTTGGAAGCAAAAAGATCTGCATGATTGGGTGGCGGCGGTGGAGGAGTGGGCAGAATGTAATGGCTTCTATCCTTGGGTGTAATCCATATTTCTCTGTGGTTTCACAGCCTCTGCTTGTCTAGCAGGGATTGTTCTTACTCTCCTGATGAAAAGGCCGAAGCTGTGTAGTATCAGTAAAGAATAGATTATGCCCAAGGTTGGATGTGATTAAGTGTGGCTGTTGTGGTGCCTAGCTGGAAAAAGGCATGCTATGCCCTCCATGCTGCTGGTTGACCTTTTCTGCAGAGGTGCAGAAAGTGACACAGCCCTGCCCTGTGATGAAAGAGTTGAGATAAGTGCTAAAAAAAGCCTGCAATCCATAGCCTTGCTGAACTTCACTAGTAAAGCCTACTGAGTACCCCTGTACCAACCAAGTAATGGTGTAAGGTGGCAGAGAGGCAGGCTTATCTGGTAAATTGGCTGTGGAAGGCACCATCTCCCAGAATATTCTTCCTCACAAGCCCTAATGCAGTGAACAGCAGATGTGCAAAAGCCTGTGTACTTAGGAGAGGATAATCGGGTGGGAGCAGTAGGTTTAGTGCCCTACTTGTGTGATTTCTAGAAACATTTAGTCCAGTAGAGCTGCTTCTCTGTTCTGTTGCTGTTCAGGCATCTAAATGGCTACTTGCTTTCTAACCTGTGCACATGCTTTCCATGCAGAAGGCCCCGGATTAATCTCAGATATTCCTAGGTGGGGCTTGGAAATTCCTCAGCCTGAAGAGTTGATGGCAGTCAGTGGACCAATTGTGTAACATGGAATAAGACAGGTTCCTGTGTTCCAGTGAGGCTTCTAATACGAAGGGTTGCTTCTCAGAGGCCTATTATTACAATAATAAATTGTTGTTGTTGTTGTTTAGTCATGTCCGACTCTTCGTGACCCCCTGGACCAGAGCACGCCAGGCACTCCTGTCTTCCACTGCCTCCCGCAGTTTGGTCAAACTCATGTTGGTCTCTTCGAGAACACTGTCCAACCATCTCGTCCTCTGTCATCCCCTTCTCCTTGTGCCCTCCATCTTTCCCAACATCAGGGTCTTTTCCAGGGAGTCTTCTCTTCTCATGAGGTGGCCAAAGTCTTGGAGCCTCAGCTTCAGGATCTGTCCTTCCAGTGAGCACTCAGGGCTGATTTCCTTCAGAATGGAGAGGTTTGTTCTTCTTGCAGTCCATGGGACTCTCCAGAGTCTCCTCCAGCACCATAATTCAAAAGCATCCATTCTTCGGCGATCAGCCTTCTTGATGGTCCAGCTCTCACTTCCATACATCAAACCTATATTGTCACTACACCACCTGTGTGCAGTGAAATTAAACGAGCGCCCCCCCCCCCATTCACTCAGTCTTGTTCCTGCTCTGTGTGCTTGTCATTTAGACCCATTATGGTGGTATCATCTGCAAACTTTATAACTGCAGTGGATGGATCAGAGGAAATGTAGTCATATGTATACAACGAGTACAGGTAGGGATTCAGCACGCATGCCTGTGGGGTGCCAGTGCTGAGCTTCAGAGAGGTAACTGGCCCAATTCTCACTATTTGTGTGCAATCCCTCAGAAAGTCTTTAATCCAATCGCAGATGGTAGGGGAAAGTTCCATGTCCATCAGCTTTTTAATAAGAATGCTTGTGTATTGATGCTAGCAGATCTATTTGGAAGGGCATATTCAGTTATGGGCTGTTAAAGAAAACAAGGCACACGTGTTCCCTGCAAGATCTGTATTTTTCCTTGTTTCCTTAAATGAGGGTGGAGGTCTTTCTACTCAATGCAATCTTTGACAATCTTCTGACATCAGATCTTAATAGAGATGAGAATGTACCATTGCTTCCAGTTTGGATGGATGGCTTGAGCTGAAAACAGCAGGATGAGTTTTGGGGAAATTGTGTATTGGAATTTTTTTGTCCTGCAGATTACAGTGGTGCCTCGCAAGACGAAATTAATTCGTTCCGCAAGTCTTTTCGTCTTGCGATGCACGGTTTCCCATAGGAATGCATTGAAAATCAATTAATGCGTTCCTAGGGAAACCGCCTTCAGACCAGGTCCGGGGACAGTCTGTCCCCGGACCTCTTCTGAAGGCTGGGGGGGGGACAAGGGCTTTTCTTCCCACCCCCAAAATTTTAAAAAACCCCGGGACAGCGGAGGACTTCTCCGCTGTCCAAGCGATCTTAAAATGCTGGCGGGCGGCATTTTAAAATCGCCCCGGACAGCGGAGGACTTCTCCGCTGTCCGGGGCGATTTAAAAGCCCCTGGGAAGGCAGGCAGGGGGGACAAGGACTTTCGCCCCCTGCCCGCCTTCAGAAGGTGTTCCCGCCCCCAGCCCCGCTTCGGAACAGCGTTCCGAAGTGGGGTGGCTGGGGCAGCTGTTCCCGCCCCCCCGCCCCGCTTCGGAACAGCGTTCCGAAGCGGGGCGGCTGGGGCAGATGTTCCCGCCCCCCCCCTCCCCGCTTCGGAACAGCGTTCCGAAGCGGGGCGGCTGGGGCAGCTGTTCCCGCCCCCCCTCCCCGCTTCGGAACAGCGTTCCGAAGCGGGGCGGCTGGGGCAGCTGTTCCCGCCCCCCTCCCCGCTTCGGAACAGCGTTCCGAAGCGGGGCGGCTGGGGCAGCTGTTCCCGCCCCCCTCCCCGCTTCGGAACAGCGTTCCGAAGCGGGGCGGCTGGGGCAGATGTTCCCGCCCCCCCTCCCCGCTTCGGAACAGCGTTCCGAAGTGGGGCGGCTGGGGCAGCTGTTCCCGCCCCCCCCTCCCCGCTTCGGAACAGCGTTTTAAAATGCTGGGGGTCTCTGCTGTCCCGGGGAGATTTTAAAATGCTGGGGGTCGGCAGCCCCCCAGCATTTTAAAATCTCCCCGGGACACGGGGAGATTTTAAAATGCTCCCGACTTCTCTGCTGTCCCGGGGAGATTTTAAAATGCTGGGGGTCGGCAGCAAACGCTTCGCTCCCGCCCGCCAGCATTTTAAGATCGCCCGGGGCAGGCAGGGGAGAAGGCAGGCGGGGGGGAGCAAAGACTTTTGCCCCCCGCCGGCCTTCAGAAGAGGTCCTCTTCTGAAGGCCGGCTGTGGGCGAAAGTCTTTGCTCCCGACCGCCAGCATTTCCCTATGGGCTTTCGTCTTGCGATGCAAGCCCATAGGGAAATTCGTCTTGCGAAGCGCCTCCAAAACAGAAAACCCTTTCGTCTTGCGGGTTTTCCGTCTTGCGAGGCATTCGTCTTGCGGGGTACCACTGTATAATAATTCGCTTTGCCTTAGCCACTGTGCAAAGCTGAAAGGTAAAAGGCTCACTTCTCAATAGTGCAGTCCTGTCCACCCAAATTGGTGGCTGTAGTACAACCCAAATTGCAGCCCACAGCTGATATCTGAGGAGGTTGAGCTTATGGCTTCCTCCAGTGGCCAGACCCTTGCTTAACGCTGCCTCGCATGGTCGACCTACCTTTCCCTCCTGCTCTGGAAATGCCCTGGAAACCGGACCCTTCCAGAGGGGGATTCCCTACAAGGGCCTCCAGCACACCACAGCTCCCCTGTGAATGTGTTTCTCTGGCTCCAGCTGCCTCCCCAGCTCCTGCTAATGAAATGGCCGTTGTCACTCTCTTGCAGAATGAGGGGCTGAGGGAGCAGTGGGCTAGCACTGGAGCCAACCATTTCTGAAATGTGATTCCTGCTCCTCCTGCTTGGCAGCTCAACTTGTTGGGTCGTGTGGGCGAAAAGAACGTCAATGACGCACTTTAATATTTTTTTTAAGTTGTTAGTGTTGACAGAAACTTGATCCTGATTAAGGGGGATAAGAAGGGATCTAATTCCAGCCAGGCTTTGGAGCTCTCTCAACTCTCCTTTGGGGCTGTCACTTTCTTCCCTCCATCCATTCCTCCTCTGGGGCATTTGGATCTCTTGTACCAACTTTTCCCTAATCTTGGAGACCACCTTAGTCTTGTCGCGGGACCCTTTCTGCCCTGTCTCTCAGCTGGTCCGTGCTTGGAGACCTCTTGTCTATATTTCAATGTGGCAGTTTTCCATGCCTTGGCAAGGGAAGGCCAAGGGTTATAAATTAGGGTGGCACCTGCTAATGGTGCTGTAATTTATATCTGGGCACCCTTCCCGCATGTGAGTGTAGCCAGCTTTTCTAAAAGCACATAAACCAGCAGTAATCCTGCCCTAGGCCTCAGCTGACTGAAGAGGCCATGCATGCAAAGTCTTCCTTTGGATAAACTTGAAGCCGTTTGGCTTAGCAAAAGCCAGTTGCTTTTGTGGAAGGTTGCTAATAAGGTGGGGCAACATGGCATGGATGGATGTACTGGATATGTTAATGCATGTTCGCAAACCTAGGATGCTGCATAAAAATATGCGCCAGGTTTATGATTCTAGGAAGCCCTGCCCCTTAAAATGGAAGTTGCCCTTGTAGTTGTAGAAAGGGTGCTCTGCCCAAGCGCAACGTTAACCCATTAAACCAGCCCATCTGCAGCAAGGCCACAACTATGGAGCAATCTGAGTAACTTGAGTTCCAGGGCCCCTTTCTTGGCTTGCTTTGCACCAGGTGTGGTCTGAAAAACATCTCAAGTTCCTAGGCTAGAAAATCCTGTCCTTTTCTTGGCTCCTTGATTCTGTCTCCGCTGACACCTATAATCCCCTTTGCTCCTTCTAACTCAAGCTGGGTCTCTTCCTGCAGTATCATTCTCTGGGTGAACTTAGTACCGTATTTTTCGCACCATAGGGCGCACCGGACCATAGGGCGCACCCAGTTTTTAGGGGGGGAATTCAAGAAAAAAAATCTTTTTTCCCCCCCGCAGCCCCAAAGAGCAGCGTACAGGCTGCACACAACCTCTCCCTGCCGGAGGGGTTGCGTGCAGCTATGGATCAAGCCAAGGCAGCGAGCGGGATGGATCCCGCTCGCTGTTTTGGCTTCCCCTTTAGCCCCGTGCAGCCTCTCCTTGGCGGAGGGGCTGCACAGGGCTTTCCTGGCTTTACTGGGAGGTGGGGGGATTCCCTCACCTCTCCCCAAAGCCCGCAGAAGCCGTGCAAACCCTTTAAAGAGATCGCGGCTTCTCCTGGCTTTCCTGGGAGGTGGGGGGATTCCCCCACCTCCCGCAAAACCGGCAGAAGCCACGTGCCTTTTAAAAGGGCTGCACGGCTTCTCCTGGCTTTCCTGGGAGGCGGGGGGATTCCCCCACCTCCCGCAAAACCGGCAGAAGCCACGCGCCTTTTAAAAGGGCTGCACGGCTTCTCCTGGCTTTCCTGGGAGGCGGGGGGATTCCCCCGCCTCCCGCAAAACCAGGCTCCCCCGCCCCAGCCTTCTAACCAAGTCGGGGGACAGCGGCAAAGGCGCGCTGCGCCCCTGCCGCTGTCTCCCGAGTTTGCGGGGCTGGCGACGGGGAGGAGCAGGCTTCTCCCCCCGCCAGCCTTCTAACCAAGTCGGGGGACAGCGGCAAAGGCGCGCTGCGCCCCTGCCGCTGTCTCCCGAGTTTGCAGGGCTGGCGACGGGGAGGAGCAGGCTTCTCCCTCCGCCAGCCTTCTAGACAAGTCGGGGGACAGCGGCAAAGGCGCGCTGCGCCCCTGCCGCTGTCCCCCGAGTTTGCGGGGCTGGCGACGGGGAGGAGCAGGCTTCTCCCCCCGCCAGCCTTCTAGACAAGTCGGGGGACAGCGGCAAAGGCGCGCTGCGCCTCTCCCGCTGTCTCCCGAGTTTGCGGGGCTGGCGACGGGGAGGAGCAGGCTTCTCCCCCCGCCAGCCTTCTAGCCAAGTCGGGGGACAGCGGCAAAGGCGCGCTGCGCCCCTGCCGCTGTCCCCCGAGTTTGCGGGGCTGGCGACGGGGAGGAGCAGGCTTCTCCCCCCGCCAGCCTTCTAGACAAGTCGGGGGACAGCGGCAAAGGCGCGCTGCGCCTCTCCCGCTGTCTCCCGAGTTTGCGGGGCTGGCGACGGGGAGGAGCAGGCTCCCCCCCCCGCCAGCCTTCTAACCAAGTCGGGGGACAGCGGGAAGGGCGCACTGCGCCTCTCCCACTGTCCCCCGAGCTTGTGGGGCTGGCGGTGGGGCTCTCCTGAAGCCTGGAGAGCGAGAGGGGTCGGTGCGCACCGACCCCTCTCGCTCTCCAGGCTTCAGCGAAAGCCTGCATTCGCACCATAGGACGCACACACATTTCCCCTTCGTTTTTGGAGGGGAAAAAGTGCGTCCTATAGTGCGAAAAATACGGTAATCAATTAAGCTTTGGGAAGGCCCTCAAAATGTTGCAATGTTGGATGTGAGGCCAGAAGCAACCATGGTGGGGTCAATTGTGAGGCCAGGCTGGTTCTTTTAAGTCTGTAGAAACAGGTTTTGTGGAATGTGGCTTGCTGAAAGCACAAATGGCTCCTTAAACCAGGGTTACAGGCGCCAAAATGGAATGTCAGTAGTTGCCATTTTGGGGCCAGATTGCTTGAAAGTCATATTTTTCAATACAACACTTGGGTTCCTGAAGTTTGTTCTGATTGTGCAGATAAAATATCATGGATAGAATTCTACAGGATCCCCAAGCATTCACCACCAGATGGTAGAGATGTCAGGTGCCATCCTGGCACCTGGGCATCTTCACTTGGTCTTAAGTGGCCAATAGCGTGGTGCCAAAATGTGCCTGGTGAATTTTAAACGCTGGCTGAAGGTCAGGATGAGCATCTGTGTTTCTTCTCAAAAGTGATGAATTCCTTGTTGCGCAACGTTGAGGCTTAACCTTCTTTCTTGGTCTTCTGTCTTGCATTGCTTTGGGTTGTAGTGTCCTCTAGCTGATAGTCATTGTACCTAGACCTGGGATGGTTGCAAGGTTGCAGTCCCAGTTCAACCTTGAGTCATTGGTTAGATTTAAACATGGGTGGCTTGTCACTGTAGCTTTCAATCTATAAAAGCAGAAATAGACTGACCATCCATAGCTTTGAGAGGCTGAAAAAGATAGCATTTGTAAGTTACTCGCCATGCTAATAGTGCTGTATATTTCTTGATTCTCAGGGGTTTGCTCCAAGATTGCTGGAAAAAGGCTTTGCTCCAGCAAAATGTCTGAGGAACGGTATTCCTTTGATGTCCCCAATGAATACATTGACTTTAAGAACATTAAAGATGGTGAAACAACTGGCATTGATGCCTGGTTTGGTGAGTATCTGCATATTCTGCCAAGTTGGAATGAAAAACTGGTCCTGGTGAGCAGGGGGTTGTCACTTTTTTGGCTAGGGGATTTCACAGGCTTGAGGAGGTGTTTGTTAGCATAAACTGTGGTGTACAGCCAGTATAGGATGCTGTAAGACTCCAACCCCCATCATCCACAGACTGCATGGCCCAGAGGTCAAGGATGGCGGGAGCTGTAGTCCAACAACATCTGGAGGGCTGCAGACATCTTATACTCATTGTACAGGAAGTGATGAAACAGCACTAGAAAACCAACCCTCTACTCTCTCTGCCACCGTTGTATCAAAAGGAGCATGGAAGAGGGCTGCCTATATTGTCAACAACTTTCTTCCACGTGCAGGTGTTGGGCAAAGCAACCCACAACTGCTGAGGAGACCCTTGTTGGACTTGGCAATGGTTAAAGATGCATAGGGTTGTCTGAAAGAGAAGAGGGGCCAGCTAGGGGCTATATGAGCTGAGAGAAGCAACGTAAGAGAGAGGAAAGGCCAACATATAATATGCTGTAGGCTACCCCAAGTTGGGATGGCTTAATATTCCATGATCCCTTAAATGCACCACACTTGTTCTTCTGCTTGGTTGGAAGCAGATCGGAATAAAACGAATTGCCTGGCCCTCCTGAATTCTTTTAAGGTGATGAAATACAAAGCTTTGGAGAACAGAGATTATTGCCAGTGCTGTCAGCCAAACAGAGTTCCCAGTATTGGCACACTGATTTCTGGACAGATAGACATAATCAGGGACTTGCTTGAGTTCATCTTGGAAACCTTTCCACACTGTCATGCCCTCATGTTTTTGATGGAATTGCTAGGATGCAGACCAGTATTAAGGATGATGGAGTTTTCATGTGAATAAAGAGAAGACTAGAAATGTGTCTCTAAGAGATTCTCAGGACCGCATGTGATCTGGGAGATCATCATCTGATCTTTATTAATCTGTATGTGAGCAAGAGCAAGAGCTTTTCCCAAAAAACAGGAATCTACAAATGCTTTCAGAGTGGTGCCAAGGTGGGTGGGTGTTTAACTGTTTTTCCCCAGCCTAAGTTTGTCCTGCCTCAGAAGCTATAATTAGCCCTGCAGGGACCCTTTGGAGAGTAAATGACTTCTCTTCACTTGTTTTATGTTTACAAAAACATGTAGAGAGATCCAGTTGTGATCTTCTGTCTCGAATGTGGCTTTTGTGATTCCACACATCTTCCTCTCTGTAGTGGAAGGATGTGACGTACCAAAAACCTCTTGAGAGATCTGCAGTTGCTTCCTTGAACACTCACTTCCCAAATGCTGTGAACCTGCAATATGTTCTAACAATGCACACGGGATCTGCAGCGTCCAAGTTTTTTGTTGTGCTGCGATATGTTTTCAGCCAACTTTAGGAAAGGGGCGGGAAGCAGTAGCCTCAAGCTTCTACCACACTACATCTGATGATTTTGAGCTTTGAGAATTTTGAGTCAAGGTGGGAGAAGATTAATCTATCCTCTTGTCAAAAGCTGGACTAGCATACTCGACTGCTCTTGAGTCTAGCTGGCACTTTTTCTCTCTCAAATGTGGGAAAGGAGCAGGGGACCTGAGGTCTTCTCTGTGTTTGCCTGGCCCTCGGACTGGGAGAGGAAGGGCCATAAGGCCCACAGCTGGCAGTGGAGATGGCAGTTAGCCTACCAAGCAGCACTGGGAGGTACATTGAATTTAACCAGGTGATTGTTGGTTCTTCCAGATCTCAGAGCTGGTCTTCTGAGCACTCCAAGTTCAGATATGCCAGCCAGTCATCTGAGAACTCCAAGTTCAGACATGCCAGCCGGCATCCTGCAGAAATCCTCAGCATCAAGGGCTAACATTCCACGTGCCATTGTCTCTCCAATGGTGAAATCCAGTAAGTTGTTCAGCTCAGGACAGCAAGTTCTTGTGAACTTACAATGGTAATAGAAGGGTATATGGACCTAGTCTAGTGATGGCCTGTGAACTTGCTCATGTGAGGCTTGGCTTTCTCTGGCAGTGTCAAGACCTGAATGCTTGACACAAATGTTCATCTGATTATTCCTGCCTAAGGGATGAACCTTACTCTTGTCCCTATTGAAATTCCTTTTGTTGGTTTTGGCCCTGTTCTCCAATCTGTTAAGGCTGCCTTGAATCTGGACTCTTATTTTCTGCAGCATTAGCTACCCTTCCCAGTTTGGTGTCATCTGCAGATTTGATGAGCGTCCCCTCAATTCCTCCATCCAAGTCCTTTATAAAGATGTTGAACAGTGACAGGCTCAGGACAGAATCCTGTGAGTGCAGTACCCAACGTGTCACTTTTTTCCAGGATGTTGAGGAACCATTAGTGAGTACTCTGGGTTCTGTCAGTCAACCAGCAGAATTCATTGCAGTCCACTCGGCTTTTCACCATTCCGAATAATTTGATACTAGTTACAAACAAGGCTACAGTGGTACCTCGCAAGACGAATGCCTCGCAAGACGGAAAACTCGCAAAATGAAAGGGTTTTTGGTTTTTTGAGTTGCTTCGCAAGACTATTTTCCCTATGGCCTTGCTTCGCAAGACGGAAACGTCTTGCAAGTTTGTTTCCTTTTTCTTAAAACCGTTAATACAGTTGTGACTTGACTTCGAGGAGCAACTCATAGCACGCGGTGTGGTAGCCTTTTTTGAGGTTTTTGAAGACTTTGGTGATTTTTGAAGCTTTTCCAAAACTTTTCCGACACCGTGCTTCGCAAAACGAAAAAAACCGCAAGACAAAAAACTCGCGGAACGAATTAATTTCGTCTTGCGAGGCACCACTGTACCGCCTTAAGTTGCCACTGACTCGGGATACCTTCTGAGTAAATTAAAAAGCACAAGTCTAAGGTTTACGTATCCCTCTGAGGGTGCTTTATTGGCCATGCTGGATGCATCAAGCTGTGGAGCTGTGGAAGGATAACGCAGGATCCCAAATATAGAGTGGAAAGATGAACTACAACCTCAAATACACAAGCAAGCTGTTTACTGCTGAACCTAGCAAAAGATCTATTTCCTGCTCATTTATTTTTCTTCTGTGCTGATAGTTCAAAGCTGTGAAGTTTTTAAAGCTCCTTCCCTCACAACCTCACTTGCCGATGACAGGCTCAAGCCTCTGTGCATCTGTTGGTAGTATCCTATCCTGTAGCAGGCTTTTCCTGGGGGGTGTCGAAGGGAGCACTGTAAGGTTTTTATGGATAGCTATTGGGGTCTTTTTGTGAATGTTGTATAAGCTATTAGCTGGCTTTGAGCCCTTGGAGAGGAAGAAGGGGCATATAAATTTTGAGGAATATATTTATAGCTCGTGTTTCTTATTTGCCTTAGCTGAGAATCACAATGAAAATGAGATGGGACTGGCTAACAGGGTGCCACCAAATGTGGTTGGATCCATGTCACAGTGGCGCAGTGCATCAAATGAGGCGGTAGCTGCCCCTGCAAGGGCCCCAGGAAGGTAAGCATTCTAATCTCCAAGTGGGTCAACTTTCCCCTGGGACTTGGTGTTGACACAGCTTGTAAGCTTTGACATAGACCATGGTTGCCTAACATCTTGATCCTCCCACAAGTGCTTCTCTCTATTTTCTCAAGAAATGGCCTGCTGAGCTTTTCCAGCTGGCCTAGGACTCTCCTTCTCCTTTCGTTGCTCTTAAGCTAACTTCCGGGTCTGCAGTTCTGGGAAGCTGCAAAGTGATCTGAATGTGGGAATAAAGCTGATGCACAACCCTTCCTGCCACAGTGCCCCTTCAGTGGGCTTCTTCTCAGAGAGGCCAGTATAATGAATTCATAAAATAATAAGTTTCTAGTCCTCATGGCTGCCAAGAATCTCCAACATGGCTATTACTGTATTTTTCGATCTATAAGACGCACCAGACCATAAGACACACCTAGTTTTTGGAAGAGGAAAACAAGGAGAGAAAAAATCTGAATCCCATAAACCAGGACAGCAAGCGGGATCGCTGCGCTGCAATCCCGCTGGCTGTCCTGGCTTATGGGATAGCCGCTCAGCCTCTCCTGGGCAGGGGATGAAGGCTCCCCTTGCCCAGAAGAGGCTGCGTGTGGCTAAGCCAGAAGCCAGGACAGCCAGTGGGGTTGCAGGGCAGCCCTTCTCCCTCCTCGGGAAAAGCCCCCAAGAGCTGCACACACACTCCCCGCGGCTCTTTAAAGGGAGCACTGAGCAGAGCCTCCCGCCTGCATTCACTTCATAAGATGCACACACATTTCCGCTTACTTTTTAGGAGGGGGAAACTGCGTCTTATAGAGCGAAAAATATGGTATATTGTGATCTAATTCTGAAATCAGGTTGTCCTTGAGAACATGACAAACGGTCTCAACATAAACGAGCAAATGTGTTTTTGTGGGTGTGCATCTTTCCAGGATCTAGTACTAAAAGCTTGAGGAGAGATGCCAGCCAGATTTCCTCCCAATAACTGTCAAAAGTCATCGTGGGAGGGAGGATCTGGATCAGCGGTTGAGGAGGGAAGACAGATTAGATGCCTTTTTGTGAAAAGATGCTTCAATTTCTCAGCAGATGCTCTACATAAATGAGTCTGTTATCAGCACAACTATGTTCGAAATTTTTAATGAGGGTGAAAGAGGAGAGCGCAAAATACGGTCTGAAGCTTAACATCAAAAAAACGAAGATCATGGCCACTGGTCCCATCACCTCCTGGAAAATAGAAGGGAAAGAAATGGAGGCAGTGAGAGATTTTACTTTTTGGGCTCCATGATCACTGCAGATGGTGACAGCAGTCACGAAATTAAAAGACGCCTGCTCCTTGGGAGAAAGGCGATGGCAAACCTAAACAGCATCTTAAAAAGCAGAGACATCACCTTGCCAACAAAGGTCCGTATAGTCAAAGCTATGGTTTTCCCAGTAGTGATGTATGGAAGTAAGAGCTGGACCGTAAAGAAGGCTGATCGCCAAAGAATTGATGCTTTTGAATTATGGTGCTGGAGGAGACTCTTGAGAGTCCCATGGACTGCAAGAAGATCAAACTTCTCCATTCTGAAGGAAATTAGCCCTGAGTGGAAGGACAGATCCTGAAGCTGAGGCTCCAAGACTTCAACCACCTCATGAGAAGAGAAGACTCCCTGGAAAAGACCCTGATGTTGGGAAAGATGGAGGGCACAAGGAGAAGGGGACGACAGAGGATGAGATGGTTGGACAGTGTTCTCAAAGCTACAAAATGAGTCTGACCAAACTGCGGGAGGCAGTGGAAGACAGGAGTGCCTGGCGTGCTCTGGTCCATGGGGTCACGAAGAGTCGGACACGACTAAATGACTAAACAACAACAACAACATGTTCGAAATGCTGCATAAAATAATACTTGCCCAAATCCAAATGGATAAAATATCGCATATTGCAAACATGGGGAAATTGGGGTACCTTGAGCTATTTCCTGGATAACTGCTTCTGGTGCCTCCAACTGCAGCCTCCGTACCCCAAGCAGACTGTGTGCCAAGTGCAAGAGCACATGATGCTCATCCCATGTGAAATACGCAAGAGTCCTATTTTGAATGCCCCACTAATTCCCTCTTTTTTCCTCTTGTTTTGGAATGGCTCCATATTATAGCAGTAGCTGAAACTTGTAAGCTTTGAGGCTGTGTCTCTTCATCTCATTCCACCCCTTTCCTTTACAGTCATCTGGCTTTTCCCTTTTCCTCCCCTGTAGGGTGTCAAAGCAGCTCTTGGAACGGCAGAAGAGTGCTCAGCGCAAGTGCGCTGCCAAAATGCATGCCAAGAGATGTGCCGCCTTGGCCACCAATGAACAGCTGCCGCCACCTGTAAAGAAACAGTAAGTGTAGGCCTGGTGGGTTGAGCAAGGGGAGAGGCACAAAGGAGTGGCTTGCTATGGTGTTTGAATTGGCTGGTGGTCACGGTGCCATCTTATTTCAAGCCCTCTTCAAGTGCCAAGAAAGTTTTATCCAACAAAGTTGTCCACAATAATTTCCTCCAGTACAATGGGACAACCTCTCCCTGTGCCCCCCCCATCTGTTCCATGGGTTCACCCAACTTTCTGGAACAGATTTGGCAGGCACAATAATAATAATAATAATAATAATTTATTATTTATACCCCGCCCATCTGGCTGGGCCTCCCCAGCCACTCTGGGCGGCTTCCATAAAAACCAAAAATACAGTAAAATGTCACACGTTAAAAACTTCCCTGAACAGGGCTGCCTTAAGATGTCTCCTGAATGTCAGGTAGTTGTTTATCGCTTTGACATCTGCTGGAAGGGCGTTCCACAGGGCGGGCGCCACTACCGAGAAGGCCCTCTGCCTGGTTCCCTGTAGCTTTGCTTCTCGCAGTGAGGGAACCGCCAGAAGGCCCTCGGCGCTGGACCTCAGCGTCCGGGCAGACTGATGGGGGTGGAGACGCTCCTTCAGGTATACTGGACCGAGGCCGTTTAGGGCTTTAAAGGTCAGCACCAACACTTTGAATTGTGCTCGGAAACGTACTGGGAGCCAATGCAGGTCTTTCAAGACCGGTGTTATATGGTCTCGGCGGCCGCTCCCAGTCACCAGTCTAGCTGCCGCATTCTGGATTAGTTGTAGTTTCCGCGTCACCTTCAAAGGTAGCCCCACGTAGAGCGCATTGCAGTAGTCCAAGCGGGAGATAACCAGAGCATGCACCACTCTGGCGAGACAGTCCGCAGGCAGATAGGGTCTCAGCCTACGTACCAGATGGAGCTGGTAAACAGCTGCCCTGGACACAGATTTGACCTGTGCCTCCATGGACAGCTGTGAGTCCAAAATGACTCCCAGGCTGCGCACCTGGTCCTTCAGGGGCACAGTTACCCCATTCAGGACCAGGGAATCCTCCACACCTGCCCGCCTCCTGTCCCCCAAAAACAGTACTTCTGTCTTGTCAGGATTCAACCTCAATCTGTTAGCCGCCATCCATCCTCCAACCGCCTCCAGACACTCACACAGGACCTTCACCGCCTTCACTGGTTCTGATTTAAAAGAGAGGTAGAGCTGGGTGTCATCCGCATACTGATGAACACCCAGCCCAAACCTCCTGATGATCTCTCCCAGCGGCTTCATATAGATGTTAAAAAGCATGGGGGAGAGGACAGAACCCTGAGGCACCCCACAAGTGAGGGCCCAAGGGTCTGAACACTCATCCCCCACCACCACTTTCTGAACACGGCCCAGGAGGAAGGAGCGGAACCACTGTATAACAGTGCCCCCAGCTCCCAGCCCCTCAAGACGGTCCAGAAGGATGCTATGGTCGATGGTATCAAACGCCGCTGAGAGATCCAGCAGAACTAGGAAACAGCTCTCACCTTTGTCCCTAGCCCGCCGGAGATCATCAACCAGTGCGACCAAGGCAGTTTCAGTCCCATGATGAGGCCTGAATCCCGACTGGAAGGGATCCAAATGGTCCGCTTCTTCCAGGCGTGCCTGGAGTTGTTCAGCAACCACTCGCTCAATCACCTTGCCCAGGAATGGAAGATTTGAGACTGGGCGATAGTTGGCCATCGTGGCCGCATCTAAAGATGGTTTTTTAAGAAGCGGTTTAATAACCGCCTCTTTCAGCGGGTCTGGGAAGGCTCCCTCACGGAGGGAAGCATTCACCACCCCACGAAGCCCATCGCCCAGTCCTTCCCGGCTAGCTTTTATAAGCCAGGATGGGCAAGGATCCAGGAGACAGGTGGTTGGTTTCACTCGTCCAAGCAGCCTGTCCACATCCTCGGAGGTAACAGGTTGAAATTGATCCCACTCAACTTGACTAGACAGAACTCTAGCACTCTCTCGCCCCGGCCCTGCTCCCACGGTGGAGTCTACTTCTTCCCGAATCTGGGCGATTTTATCTGCAAGGTGGAAACTGGTGTGGTAACCAGATGACTTCATTGGATACAACCCCAAACTTGGGGTGTTTAAGAGATGTCTGAACTGAGCCCAAATCCACCAGGAACTTGCCCTGCACAGGCCTCATTGATGCAAAGAAAGCTGTACAAAAATGTTGGCTTCATGTTTGGACTTTATTATTATTTTTAAATGTGTATACCATCCTTCATCTATAGATACCTGGGTGGTTCACAACATAAAAATACAATATAAAAATAGGAAGTACAGACAAGAACAAAAAAAAAAATCACACAAACCAATAATCTTCCCTCCCACAAACACATCTAAAAGGTATAAGTTGTTAATCAGTTCAAAGCCCGGTTGAAGGGGATCATTATTTTTGCCTGGCATCTAAAGGTGTATAACGAAGGTGCCAGTCGAAGCTCCCTTGGGACAGCATTCCACAATGCTCTGATCTGTGTTGTGATTTTGCCCAAGCATCGGGTGTTGTGATGGGCACAGAATGTGATTCCCTTGGAATCTTGCCTTTTCCTGTTATTTTAAAAGTCAGTGTGGGGTAATCTGTGGCCCTCCAGGTGTTGCTGGGCTATGGCTCCCTTCACTCCTGACCATCGGCCAGACCAGCTGCAGCTGATGGGAATTGGAATCCCAACAACCTCTGGAGGGTCACAGATTCCCCACCTCTGATTTAAAGGAACTTTCTAAGCTGTGCAGGGGTCACAAGCAGTAGGCCTGAGGCTGAGGACCTTCAGGCAGCTGCAGCCTTGTGCACTGCTCCCTTTTCTGAAAGGAATCTGTGTCTTTTTATTTTCCAGGAAACGGATTTCATCCAAGGGCAAGTCCACTGAGGACCTGGAGGTAGAGAAAATGCAGCAGCTGCAGCAAGAGGTGGCTGAGCTGCGCAGGAAGAACGAGGACTCCCTCAAAGTGGCCATTGCTGGACCGGGTGAGCTTGAACGTAACTTACAAAGATTCCTCCCCTCCCACCCCAGCCAACCTATTGCACTAATAAAGTGGGTGCTTTTCTTTAGTGTTTGAATTTGGATTGCGGCTCACCAAAGAATTATTTTAAAATTAATGATTTACAGTTACTTACCTCCAGCCTTTTCCTTCAATGTATGTATCCTCAGGACAGCTTACCAATAAGTGGTACAGTCATACAGCAAACGTGATCCGTGCGGGAGGCATGTTTGCAACCCGCAGCGCTGTGTCTGTGCATGTGCGTGACTTGCTTTTGTGCATGCACGTGATGTCATTTTGCGCGAGCGCCAAAACCCAGAAGTAACCCGTTCCAGTACTTCCGGGTTCAGCGCGGTCCGCAACCCGAAAACGCACAGCCCGCAGCGTTCGTAACCCGAGGTATGACTATTTCGGTTTACGAACTTATCCATTCCTGAAGACCGTTCTTAAACCAAATCCGTTCTTAAACTGAGGCGCGCTTTCCCTAATGAGGCCTCCCGCCGCCAGTGCCCTTCCACCGTTCGGCTTCCATTCGTAGACCGAGGCAAAGTTCACAGTTTTGCAGAGTTCATAAACCAAATAGTTCGTAAACAGGGCTGTTCGTAAACCGACGTCCCACTATAATATAAAATAAAATCTGGAACCAGCAGCATTGGGTATAGGGGGTGGAGGGCGTTTCAGCTTCATCAATATTTTTTGGCCCTCCAGGCAAACACCGGACAATATCACATGAAGTGTCACATGACAGCAGCCCCCTCAATGTGGGGGCAAGTCGGCGCCCCTGTCTGGAACTGTTATACTGGGTAAAATAGGACGTTTCCAGCAGCGTAAAAACACTAGAGGAGTTAAAGTTAAAAACAGCACAACATCATAGCCTTAGGAGATAGAAAGGCTGTTGGTGTCATAAAAAGGGGCTGGCAAACCTCAGGCCAGGGGCTGAAGGTGGTCCTTAGAATTGCCAGATCCCTCACTGGTCCTATTTCACACCCTGGGTTTTGTTTTGTTTTTTGCCTGGCTGGAATGTGTCCTTTAACTCTGCTCATGACTCCTGTTTGTGTGAATGGAGGTTACAAAGAGTGTGTTGTAGAAACTAGCTGCCTGTGAAATTTACGTTTGTTGCTGTGCCCACTTGTCCTTGTACTGTGGTCTCTGAAAGGGTATTTGGCCCTTAGTGTGAAAAGGATGTCTCCCACCTGCGGCAGAAGGCTTTCCCCTGGGGAAAGGACCCCACAACTGGGATGCCAGAACTGAGGTCATCTCCAGTTTCACCCATTTTATCTCAGATGGCAGTCAGGAAGGAAGGTTTCTAAAAAGTATTTTCCTGGCTGGCATGGGACTTGCTCTTTTCCCCCTCCCCACTGGACCCTTCTGCTGGCACACTGGCCTTGGGCAAAACAACCTTGTGTGTGGCTATCCTTAACGTGATTGTGCCACGTGATTGTAGTTTGTCTGCAGCTGAATGTTCTGAAATACATTATTCCTAGGAGCTTTCTCACGACTATAGTCATTCACTTCCTAATGCAGGTGTTAGTCCCAGCCTTGAAAGGCCTTGCTGGGTACAGGTAATCTCTGTCTGCTAGGCAGGTATCTGGCACTGTGGGCCACTGGCAGCACTTCTTAAGCTGTAACTTGGAGGGGCTACCAAAAGTTGTGTATTGAGTGCTTCTTTGTTATCTGTCCTGAACCTGCTTCCAACTGGATTCATTGGACACTTCCAAATTCTAGTGTTATGGGAAACCTCTCTGCAAACTGAGTGAAAAGGGAGTCGCTTTACAGGCCTCTCAAGTTGCTCTACTCCCCCCACCCTTGGGTGGCTTTTCTCGTCGTCGTCATGGCTTATTTATAGATGCACCTAAGCCATGCTAGCCACCGTAAATGCATAAAATGCATGGTCCGCTCCTGCCTTTCAGTCTAACAATCTAGATATAAACACAAAGCAAAAAGGGAATTAATTCTCAAAAGTCCCAATATTTCTTGGGACTAGCCACCTTGGAAGGACTATCTTCTACCTAGGTGGTACCTAGAGCAGATTATATGTATGCGAGTGTGGCAATTTATCTTGATGTGGATGGAAAATGAATGCACCAACTTAATTGGCATACAGTGGTGCCCCGCAAGACGAACGCCTCGCAAGACGGAAAACCCGCCAGACGAAAGGGTTTTCCGTTTTGGAGGCGCTTCGCAAAACGAATTTCCTTATGGGCTTCCTTCGCAAGACGAAAGCCCATAGGGAAATCTCCGGGACAGCGGGGAAGCGCAGCGCGCCCTTGGAAGGCTGCTCCGAAGCCTGGCAGCGGGAGGAGGTCTCTCCGCCCCACCGCCAGCCTTCGGAAGGCTGCTCCGAAGCCTGGCGGTGGGGCGGAGAGACCTCCTCCCGCCGCCAGGCTTCGGAAGGTTCCTCCGAAGGCTGGCGGTGGGGCGGAGAGACCTTCTCCCCTCGCCAGCCTTCGGATGGCTGTCCTGAAGACTTGCGGTGGGAGGAGGGTTTTCCTTCCCACCGCCAACATTCAGAATGCTGTTCTGAATGTTGGCGGTGGGGAGGAAAAACCCTCCTCCCACCGCAAGCCCCGGGAACAGAGGAGAAGCGCTGCACTCCTTCCCCTCTGTTCCCGTACCTGTCCTGAAGGCTTGCAGTGGGGAGAAAAGCCCTTCTCCGCACCACCAGCCTGGCAAAGCGGTTTCTATAGGAACGCATTAATTGATTTTCAATGCATTCCTATGGGAAACGGTGCTTCGCAAGACGAAAAACTCGCAAGAAGAAAAAACTTGCGGAACGAATTAATTTTGTCTTGCGAGGCACCACTGTACTCCTGCCTAGTGGAGCAAGTGGGAGACACAACTCATCTTAGGATTCCCTCCATCCCCTGCAGAAAATGAACCTTCATAGTATGCCCAATATTTCATTTATCTTGATTGGATGGAATGTGAGTACATCATATTGAGTTGTTCAAGCCGCCATGTCCTTGACATTGGAATGCTTCTTATTAAATCTCATCCCCCACTTTCTCCCCACCAGGGCAAACTGTCAAGAAGATGGTGACCCATGTCACCAAGCCAGTAGATTTCCACTTCCGCACAGATGAAAGGATTAAACAGCATGGTGAAAATCAGCCTGCCACAGAGTATAAGGAGGTGGATTTCAAAGCTGCTCTGAGGAGGCACCCACCATCTCCGGTGAGAGCAACGAGAATCAAGAAATGAGACTTCTGGCTAGAGAGCCTTCAACTGCCTGTTGTTGCACCTCTTGGGGTGTAAAGATTTGCAGACGAAAAGATTTGCAAGAAATAAATTCTATATAGGGCAAGAAGAAGTAGGTGCCAATTAAAAAAGAAAAGAGGCAGATTATTTTGGAGTCTTTTGCTGGGGCCTCGTGTTACCTTGACACAGGCTGCTAATCATCATCATCATCATTATCATAAATTTATTATTTATACCCCACCCATCTGGTTGAGTTTCCCCAGCCACTCTGGGCGGCTCCCAATCGAGTGTTAAAAACAATACAGCATACAACATTTTCTCATGTATGTAGCCTACTTTGTGGGGTTAATCTCTGCTTAGATGAGACCCTCTCTAACCATTCTATAGTGCCCTTTCCTTATGGTATGTTAAAGAGGCTTCAACTTTAGCCTCTTTCAGAACAATACACCTGTAAACTTGTACTTCAGCATTGCTTCTTTTAAAAAGGAATGGGCCTTCAAAATGTATATATGCAGATTTCATCCACTGCTGAAATGAATAATTATTTATTCAGTTCACAGGTAAACTCCCAAATGTTCTTTTGAGGAAGTGTGGAGACCATGCACTGCACTAAGAGCTTTAGAATGAGATAGACTTGCAGGCCAAGAAAATTTTGTCAGCAGCTGGTGGGCTAGTGCCCAAGGTGCATCCTGCCTTGAGAACATTCTGCTAACAAACCAGCCCTGTCTCCTTACAGATCCAAGCGTCTAAGGGTATGACAGTCCCGAAACCCTTCAACCTGTCCCAAAGCAACAAAAGGAAGTTTGATGAAGTTTCCACAGAATTTGTATCAATGGCCCAGCAGGTTAGAAACTTCCAGCAACGCACCCCACCACGTTACCACCTGAGGAGCAGGAAGACCGAGGAAGGTAAGGCTGCAAGTGGCTTGGCCAGGAACCCCTTTGTGACAGTGGGAAGACCACTGTGAGCACAGTCCCTCTGAACTTGGTGACATTAATCAGGTGCAATTATTTATGTCTTGGAGACTGCTAAACAGCGGTGCCTCTTCTTTCCTGCTAAGAGGAGTAAAGATAGGTTGGCTATTTTTCAAGTGTGCAGTTCTAGGGGGGCTAGACAGTCAGAGATAGGAGGTTGAAGTTGGAATTGAGACTTTTGCTTAATTTTCCTAAGAAAATTCAGTTACTTCCACTAGAGTGCATTCTGTTAAGATCAGAATTTAGGTTTGTGTCGTTGTCTTCCCCTCTCTCTTTTTATTTGAAGCGTTTGGGCAAGGACACAAGGCTTAAACTTGGAAAAATGTAAAATGGGAACTGTGAATGGCACAAGCAAGGGTTGAATATATCAGGACTAACATCAGCCTCACTTTCCATACTTTCCTGTTTTTTTCTAAGGCAATAAGACTTCATATTTGCAATTATGAGAGTTGGCTAAATGCACCTCTTACTTTTTTTAAAGATAACTTGGTAAGCTGTGCTTTTGTTTATGGTCATTTCCACCCGTTCTTGCAGGCATAAGCCAAACAAAGCCACTTAAGGCCAAGGTAACCAACCCCAAAACTCCCCGCCTTGAAACCAAGACCCGCCAGAGACCTGTCAAATGCAAGAGCACTGCTGAGTTAGAGGCTGAGGAGATTGAGAAGCTTCAACAGTAAGTGCAACTCTTTGCCCACATGACGCCTCTCTGAACTGAATAGAGTTCAGGGCTCCTGGTGGTGTCCTTGGTGTAGGATCCAGCCAGTGAGCCAGAATTGTGTGAGTGCTTCTCTCTGCATGGATTTCATGTTCATGTTGGTATCTGAATAAGCGTGCATGCACACAAAAGCTTATACCAAGAACAAACTTAGTACATCTCTAAGGTGCTTACTGGCCATTTTTTTAATATATGTTCAGGCTTGTATGTCCTGCAGTCCAGTGGGGGTAAGGGAAAGTAGTCAGAGCCCCTTGAGGGTATGAATATACTTGGGGAGACACATTGGGTGAGACTGCAGCAAGACCCCCCACCCCCAAGGGCTTCCTTGATTAGAGGCTGGTTTGTGCATTTGCCTGTATCTATTCCATGGCAGATCTTCCAACTGAGATTATGTCATCTACAAAACTGGGAAGGGATGCTTCTGGAAGAAGAGGGTCCATACCTTAGTGCTTGAGAACATGCTTGGCCTGTAGGTGCCAGGTTTAATTTATAGCCTCTCCAGCTAAGGATGTCCAGTAGTAGAGCTTTGAGAGACTCTGGAGAGCTGCTTCAAGTAAGCATCGCCCATGACTCATAGAATTGTGGAGTTGTAGGGACCCCAAGGGTCATCTAGTCAAACACTCTGCAATGCAGGAATCTCAACTAAAGCATCCCTGACAGATGGCCATCCAACTTTAAAATCTCCAACGAAGGAGAGTCCACCATGTTGCACTGTTTAACAGCTTTACTGCACTGTTTAACAGCTTTACTGTTCTTGTGATGTTTAGTTGGAATCTCCTTTCTTTTAATTGGAATCCATTGGTACAAGTCCTACCCTCCAGAGCAGAAGAAAACAAGCTTGCTCCACCTCCCATGTGATAGCCGTTTAGATATTTGAAGGTGGCTTATCTTATCTCCTCTTTCCCAGGCTAAACATACCCAGCGCCCTTGATGATCTTGGTCATGGCCCTCTACACCCATTCCAACTTATCAATATCTTAAATTCTGGTGCCCAGAACTGGACATAGTATTCCAGGTGTGTCTGACCAAGACTGAATAGAGCAGTACTATTACTTCCCTTGACCTGGACTCTTTACTTCTGCTGATGCAGTCTAGACTAGCATTAGGTTTTTTGTTTTTTCTGCTGCATCACACTGTTGGCTCTTGTTAAGCTTGTGGTCTGCTAAGACCCCTCAATCATTTTCATATGTACTACTGGCAAGCCAGGTGTTCCCCATCTTATATTGGACTCAATGGGCCGGCGGTTTGACTTAGGATAGAGCAGCTTTGTACACTCACATGAATGGGTATGTTAAAGCTGGTCAGCCTCCCTTCTGAGTGGGAGAAGGCATTAGCACTACCCTGTCTGCTCATCAGACAGGAGGAGCCTTGTGGGTTAGTTCAAAACTTCTGCAGCCAGAAATGTCAAATTGCAGGCACACGGCCATGGCTTTGAAGTGTCACAGGAATGGGCTAACCTCAGGCAACTTCAGTTGTCTCTACTCAGCCCATGGCATGGAGGAATTTCGACTCCACGTTGGAGTCTCACCGTTTGCTTCATCGTCTGGCAGGTACAGGTTTAAAGCTCAAGAGCTCAACCCCCGGATCCTGGAGGGAACACCAGTCTTGCCCAAGAAGCCTCCAGTGAAGGAGCCCACCAAGCCAGTTGGCTTTGATTTGGAAATAGAGAAGCGCATTCAAGAACGGGAGAGCAAGAAGAAGCACCAGGAGGAGGAGCACTTCCAGTTCCATTCGAGGCCGTGTCCGACTAAAATCCTGGAGGATGTGGTGGTAATCTTTGCAGCTTGTGTTTTTCAACCTCAAAGGAAAATGGGCTGAAGTTGGTAGTAAGATGGTCTGAATCTATGATTGATTATCTGCATTCCGCCAGGCCCTCCATTTTGCCTTTTGGATGCCAAGAGCTTCAATCCTTTGTCTGGCTTCAAGTCATCTTGCTCTAGTCTACTGCTTGCTGCTCATACATTTTCACCTATGGACCTTCGGCCTCTTTGCTTGGCTGCTGTGCTCACTGCCTACTTTTACCCCACATCCATCAGAAACACTCTCACCTTCATCCCTAACCAGATGCTTACCAGCTCCTGTCATAGAGGAGATGCACCTTTTGGGACTCAGTGGCTGCATCTACAGTTGGCTCCCCAACTTAGGGTTGCCTGCCAGTGGGGGGGGGGGGGACCGCAAAGTTGGTGCACAATGGACTCTCACAATCAGGAGCAGGCAGATATCCAGTCTCCCCGATCCATGCAGCGTGGAGGGTGTGTGTGAAGGTTTATTGCCTCTTGCTGGAAGCTGTCCATCCAGCACTGCAATGGGAAGGAAGGTACTTTTGCTCACCTCTTGGAAAGGTTGAGCAGCTCTGAGCACTCTGGATACAGGAAGGAGCACTCCTTGTTTCCCTAGCGCTCTGACCTGCTAGCAGTGGCAGCAGGCAAGAGGGAGAAGAGGTGTCTTTCCAAGGCGAGCAAAATAAAATTAGTCCAGGGGACAGGGAGGCCACTGAAAATGATTCTAACATTAACAGAACTCTCTCCTGGTTAAGACTTGAGTGAGCAAAGATGAGGGTTTTGTGCAGGGCACACAGAGCCCTATGTAAGCCCTATGTATTTAAGGGCAGAACTGATCATCAGATGGCACTGCTGTGTTTCCACCAGGTTGATTTGTCCCAATGCAAAATGTAGAAGGGGAATTTGTTTTAACACTACTCCATGTTTCCTGACTCACCGGTAGTGCAACTTGCTGTTTTGTTCCTGCAGGGTGTTCCTGAGAAAAAACTGCTCCCTCCCACAGTTCCACAGTCCCCAGCATTTGCTCTGAAGAACAGAGTTGGCATCCTGGCTAAAGAGGAGAAAGTGAAGGTGATTCTTTTTTTGTAGTGCGTGGTAGTTGGGGACCCTAGTGTTGCTTCACTGCTGTAGCCAGCCAGGGCAGGACACAGGGGTTAGGGTTCAAATGAGCCGCTCAGTCCTTCTCAGTGAGTGTTTTGCCTGCAACCAGGCAGTTCCGGGCCATCAGCTGACACAGCTGGATGGTAAATATTCTAGCGGCTGGGTGATTTTTTAAGAGTCCCTTTTTGAACTGGTTCCTGGATTTGCCGTTCTGCCCTCTCCAAGTCTCCTTAAGATGCAACTCTTCACACAAGGTCAGGTGGGGGAGTGGAGGCTGCCTTTGTTCCCTTCCCTACTCCATTTCCCATGCTGTTTTTCTCTACAGGAAGAGGAAGTTGTGCCTGTGATCAAAGCCAAGCCAGTGCCGTACTTTGGGGTGCCCTTTAAGCCAAAAGCTGCAGAACCTAGGCAGGTGGAGATGTGCCCTTTCTCCTTTGACTCGCGGGACAAAGAGAGGCTTCTTCAGAAAGAGAAGAAAATTGAAGAATTGCAAAAAGAAGAGGTGGGTGCTTTTCATTTAGGGACACCCTTTTCCTGTTGGGACAGAGGCCATCCTCCTCCTGACACTACTGTCCAAAAGCAAAAGTGGATCTTTGCACAATTCTCAATGTAAATGGGCCACAAAAGACGGAAGCAGATGTTGGCCATTCCCTGGGCTATGTAGGAATCTGCTGGTTATATCTCTAACTCACGGGTGGGCAACCTGGGGTCCTCCAGATGTTGTTGGGCTCTCACTCCCATATCTTAATGTTTTAACAGAATTGTTTTATTGTGTAACTGGTTTTATATTTGTAACCTGCTTAGAGGCCACTTTGGCAATTAAGTGTTATATAAAATAATAAGAAACAGTTCCCGCCAGCCCCTGCCAGCATGGCCAATGCTCAAGGAGCTATAGTCCATCAACATCTGCAGAGCCATAGGTTCCTCACCCTTGTTTTAATTGTTCACATTTAAGACCAAGCTTCTAAAAGTGTCTTTGGCAGAGAAGGGAAGGCCAGAGGTTCACATCAGTTGTCCAGGCTTCATTGTGGAGGCTCACTTGCCTAAAATATCTGTAGGGAAGTAGATGGCTGTTGGAGAAAAGTGAATGCCAATCTGTATTATTATTATTATTATTATTCTTTCTATTTCTAGACCGCTTTACATTTTTACCCCCAAAAAATCTCAAAGCTGATTACACCTACATTAAAACATGAAATAAAGCAATCCAAAATAAAACACTACAGAAGGAAGTCAAAAAAGAAAGTCTACATTCAAAGCAATATAATTAACAGGAAACAAATATTATCTTAAAATCTTTCAAAACATTACAAATGTAAGCTTCACTATTCACACCATTACATTGTACAAAGAATCTCAGTCCTTATTTGCTGCTATTCCACAAGGATTCCCTTGTGGGATCTAAGGTCCATGTGAGCATATAATGTACTGACAAAGTATAGGAAGCTCCCTCATATGAAGTCAGATGGCTGGGTCATCTATCTCAGTATTGTCTGTGCTGACCAGCAGCAGCTACCCAGGATTTCAGGCAGAGGATCATAGAATCATAGAGTTGGAAGGGACCCAACCCCCCTGAGTGACAGATGGTCTTCCAACCTCTGCTTAAAAACCTCCAAGGAAGGAGATTCCACAACCTCCCGAGGGAGACCATTCCACTGTTGAACACCTCTTACGGTCAGAAAGTTCTTCCTGATATTTAGTCACAGCCCTGGCACAGTGACTTAAAAGGGCTTTTCCCCAGTCACCATCTGCCTGACCTCAGGTGCCAGGTGGGAACCAGAGGAGAAGTAGTGCCTATTGATCTCTAAATAGCCTCCCCCAATTTGGTGCCCTCCAGCTATTTTGGACTGCAATTCTTGTCACTCCCAGCCACCATGGGCATTCTGGCTGGGGCAGATGGGAATTGTAGTCTATAGCAGCTGGAAGGGCCTCCATCTAAAAGGAGAGAGAAGTTGCACCTGAAAGATTAGGTGAGGGAAGGTGGCCTCCAAGACTTCTCCCAGCTTTCCCCAAGAGCTTTTCACTTGATGTGAAAACAGGGAGAAATTTGACAAGGTGCCCCATGATATTCTTGTAAAGAAGCTGGTAAAATGCTGTCTTGACTATGCTACCACTCAGTGGATTTGTAACTGGCTGACTGACCGAACCCAAAGGGTGCTCATCAATGGTTCCTCTTCATCCTGGAGAAGAGTGACTAGTGGGGTGCCACAGGGTTCTGTCTTGGGCCCGGTCTTATTCAACATCTTTATCAACGACTTGGATGATGGACTCAAGGGCATCCTGATCAAATTTGCAGATGACACCAAACTGGGAGGGGTGGCTAACACCCCAGAGGACAGGATCACACTTCAAAATGACCTTGACAGATTAGAGAACTGGGCAAAAACAAACAAGATGGGGGACACCTGGCTTGAGAGCAGTACATGTGAAAAGGATCTAGGAGTCTTGGTTGACCACAAACTTGACATGAGCCAACAGTGTGACGCAGCAGCTAAAAAAAGCCAATGCAATTCTGGGCTGCATCAATAGGAGTATAGCATCTAGATCAAGGGAAGTAATAGTGCCACTGTATTCTGCTCTGGTCAGACCTCACCTGGAGTACTGTGTCCAGTTCTGGGCACCACAGTTCAAGAAGGACACTGACAAACTGGAACGTGTCCAGAGGAGGGCAACCAAAATGGTCAAAGGCCTGGAAACGATGCCTTATGAGGAACGGCTAAGGGAGCTGGGCATGTTTAGCCTGGAGAAGAGGAGGTTAAGGGGTGATATGATAGCCATGTTCAAATATATAAAAGGATGTCACATAGAGGAGGGAGAAAGGTTGTTTTCTGCTGCTCCAGAGAAGCGGACACGGAGCAATGGATCCAAACCACAAGAAAGAAGATTCCACCTAAACATTAGGAAGAACTTCCTGACAGTAAGAGCTGTTTGACAGTGGAATTTGCTGCCAAGGAGTGTGTTGGAGTCTCCTCCTTTGGAGGTCTTTAAGCAGAGGCTTGACAACCATATGTCAGGAGTGCTCTGATGGTGTTTCCTGCTTGGCAGGGGGTTGGACTCGATGGCCCTTGTGGTCTCTTCCAACTCTATGATTCTATGATGTGTTTACTATGTTCCAAGTCTTCATCTCACCAGCAATGCTGAGCCTTGTTCTGTGTTTCATTGGCAGGTGCCAAAGTTCAAAGCACTCCCCCTGCCCCACTTTGACCACATCAGCCTTCCGGAAAAGAAGACTAAGAGCCCCACCAAGCTGGAGCCCTTCCAACTGGCTGTTGATATGAGAGGAGCTGTGAAGCAAGAGCAGTGGGAGCAGCAGGTGAGGGGGCTGAGCAGCTGACTGAGCCGGGGGCCCTTCCTGGCCATCTTTACCATTTCCCTTCCATCGTTTGAAGAGGAGAGAGTCTGAGGCTGCCATCGGAAGCAGCATCCAACACAACCCTGCACTTGTGGGGGCTGATTCCGGTGTTTGGACTGGGAGCGTCCTAGTGGCCTCTTCCTGCAGTGTTTTGTCTGGCCAAAGTGGCCTTGTGTGGATAGGGTCATGAGAAACAGATGGGGGAAGCATCCTACTAGAGATGGTTTTCCTGTTATGCATCAAAATTGCTCACCCACACAGGGAAGAATGCAAGATCTGTATCTCTACTCTCCACCCTGCCTTCTCCTACAACAGGGATAGTTAACCTGGAGCCCTCCATATGTTACTGAGCCTCAACTCCCACAAACTCTAGCCCACTTGGCCACTGGTCAGGGCTAATAAAGGTAGTTGTGGTCCAACAACATCTGGAAGGCTCAAATTAGCCACATCTGGCCTAGAGAGAGAGAAGTAGCTATATGGAATAAGCCCTCCTTGTTGAATGGATGCTTTTCAGCCCCGGAACTTGCTGCTTAAAGTACATTGTTTTAAAGAATACTTGGGTGTATAGAGTCAGGTCCCTTCTCATCATCGCTGCTTTTAGTGATTTTCCAGCCGCGTGTTGTCGCATGGCTCAAGGGCCACGTGTGTATGACAAGGAGTGTGTATTTGTACTTGTGTGCAAGTGCATAGTGTCTGTAAACACGCTCTTAGATAATGTGTGGTAGAAAGGAAGAAACTGAATCAAATTCTTAAAATCCTAGCCAACCCAGTCGTTACTAGACCACAGTACCTTATTTTTGCTGACTTGTCAGTCTGCCTTGTGGACTTTGTTTGCCTTGGTGAGGAGTGTCTGGGGTTCTCTTAAATCTCTTTCCCCCCAACTTCCCTCCCTTCCTGAACAGCTCAAGGAAGAGATGAAACAACAGAGGGAAGCTGCCTCTTTCAAGGCTCAGCCAAGCACCGTGTTGCACCAGGAACCCTTTGTGCCCAAGAGGGAGAGCAAAGTCCTTTCAGGTGAGGCTCCCTTGGGCAGCCTTCAGGGCCCAGCCACTTAACCCCAAAGTGGTGCCTTGCGTGATGTTAGCTTGCATCTGTGCCTGGGGAGCAGGGAGAAGTCCCATCTCAGTTGCCACAAGAACAGGTGAGGGCAGCAACTTTTGACAGCTGTGTGGAGACATGGCTGTTGATTGAGTGCTAAGTTAGATCAGGCGTAAGCAGAAGGCATGGAGTCATAATCCTGGCAACCACTTCCAGCCTTCTCTACATTCCTCAGTTCCTTGAGGACAAAGGGCTCGGCTTATGGCTACTCCATGGAAGAGGCAAGCTTGCTCTTGGGTGACAGAATATTGTCAGTGCCCTTTGTGGGAATGTTGTAGGTACTAGGAGAGGATATATTGATTTAATAGTATCCTTTGTAACTCACGCTTGTGAGTTGGCAGCAGAGTGACATTCCCCAGTATACAGCAGGAAGCTAGTTGGTAGATTGGTTTGAATCTCTTTACTTAAGCAATCCAATCTGGCTTTGTTCAGATTGGAGCATATTCCTGGTAGGACCCCTTTTATCCCTCCTAAAAAGATTAAAGACACAAGAAGCTTCTTTTAAAAGTAATGAGAAGTTTACTCACATTCAGTTCACGGTTGGATCCCTGAAGGCAGCCTTTAGCTCGTACTGTAGTTACAGATACAGTGTGGCTTACATCCTTATAAGGATGCTCCCATGTGCTGCTGGCAGAGAGCCAGCAGTGCAGTCCAAGAGAAGAAAAGGCATCAAAAGAGGAAGGTGGCTGCGTGACTGGACCTTTTGTAGGGTCTGCAAGGGTCACACCCACCTACCTGGTCACAGCAGGGGGAGGATGCTCCAGACCAGGTGTAACAGGAAGTTCAACTGGCTGGATCAACATCCCCCTGTCTGTGTCCACTCTAGCCAAACAGGAAGTGTTGTACTTGACTGCTTATGTTACATCCCACACCCTGAAGCCTTGGTTGCAATACTTCTGAATTGCTGGAGAGGAGAGGCTCTTGTGTTTGAATCCTGCATGTGGGCTTTCCACAGGCCTCTGGTTGGCCCCTGCGGGAACAGGATGCTGGGCTGGATGGCCCACGGCCTGTCTGAGCAGGGAGCCAGGTGTCTACGTAAAGCCTTGTACCTTTAATCCTAGCAAATGAAGCTTCAAGAGAAAGCATCCAACCAGTTCTGCAAAGCTCAGTTTTGCAGCTGAAATTCTAGTTGGATCCTGTAGGATGAAGGACTAGCACTAGATGGACCTTTGGTCTGCTCCAGCAGCGCTGCTCTTCCATTTTGAAAAACAAACGTGCAATTGGGGTGCTTTGCATGACAGGCACCACCTTCCCGCATAAAGAGCTGTTCCCCCTTCTATTCCGAAACTCAGATGTCCTTTCTGGTTCCGTAGCTCCAAAAAGCTTTCAGCTGGCCACAGAGCGGCGCGCCCGAGAGCGGCAGGAATTCGAGAGGCGGATGGCGGAACTTGAAGCTGAGAAAGCGCGGCTGCAGGAGACGGCGAGACGTCATGAGGAAGAGCAGAGGAAAGCCGAGTTGGCTGAGCTGAGAGAAGAGCTGGTAAATGAGCCTGGGGCTTGAGGGGCATGAATCTGGATCATAGATGCCTAAGCAGCTGGGTCAGCAATGGTTCCCATCTTTGCTTAGCAGTGCAGGCAGCTCAGTAAATAAAATAGCATAACATATAATAGTTTTACTGGCAGAAGGTCTTAAAACCAACCAAGGCTGCTCTGTAGCTCAGTGGTAGATCTCTTACCTTGGGTGGGGGATTTTCTGGGAAAACATGCCCAGCCAGAGTGCTACTACACTTTGCAGCAGTTAATTCTGAGCTGGAAAGATGTTGGAGAGCTGCCTTGGTATAAAGTGGCTTCATCTGTTCCTTTGACTTTTAAGGTACCTGCAACCGTTCCTGTGTCTCGGCGGGTCAGGATGTCTTGACCCTTGCTTCTACACATACTGGGAGGTGGGAAGGTGCAATTGAAGGCACACTGAAATTGGCTTAACTTGAACTTACAGCTCAATTTTCTCTTGTATGCCTCCAGCTCCGTCCGCAGTCTCTCAGTGGTTGGCCCTCCTGGGGGGGGGGGGGCGGTGAGCAAGGCTGTTCCTTGACAACAGCACTTTCTCCTTTGATGACGGTGCTTAGAACCTCCTCCTTCTTTTCCTTCCCAGGTACACAAAGCCAACCCCATCCACAGGTACCAGCCAGTGGAGATCAAGGCCAGCGACCAGCCCCTGACCGTGCCCCACTCTCCAAACTTTTCCAAAAGGTTTCAACGCTGATGCGTAACCAAGAAAGAAAAGACAAGGGGTGCTCTTTTCCCCTTCTTAGTATAGTGGTTTTTTCCCTTTTGTATTTTATTGACTTGTTTATCAATAAACTATTATACTTAAGCAATATAAAACGTTACTACTGGGAGTGCTTTTCCTGCTAAGCCTGGGGGGGGGGGGAGTGTCATTTTCCAGTTTCTCTCCGTAACTGAAACCCAACCCTCTAAACATTTTGCACATACCCTCTAGGACTTGAGTTGCTGTGCAGAACTTCCTTGTTCTTGTGTGGCCTTGTTTCCTCCTGCCTTAATCGCTGGCTCTGGTTGGGAACCTGTACCACAGCATGGGGAGCTGAGTACAGTCAAGGGGAGGGGGCAGGCTTTCTTTTTCTCTGAGCTGAGGTGGAGATGGCTGCATGCTCTTTCTCCTCCCCATCCCCATTTTGTGCTATTATTTTCACATCCCTATACAGGAAGCAAGAATCGGCATTCAGCCAGAAGCACCACATTTCTCTTTTAATTACATTTAACTTTTCAGTGATTTTAGCTTTTAAACAAAGGTTGACATGTGTACCATGACCATAGAACAATGTTGCTTTGATGTTGTATACGTAATAAATGTAACAAAACCCTGCCAGGTTGTTTGAAAATGGGTGGTTTTCTTGTCATTTGGCTCCTTTGCACAGGGGTTGTTAGTTTGTCCATTAATTTTAATTCCCAGAGTTCTGCGATCCAGATCTCAAGCAGGTCTGTGATGAGAGACTTCCAATGCATTGCAATGGTCAGCCGTGCTGCAGCCATCAGGTGAGTAACGAGATCCTTGTAGGAAAGCTGTTGAGCGGCTTCTGAGCAGTATGATAGAACAGTGTTTCCCCACCTTTTTTGGGCAACGGCACACCTGTTTAATCAAAAAAATCTCGCGGCACACCACCATTACTGCCCCGTGACGTCAGCGCGCAGCGTCACGCCGGGAGGGACGCACGAAAGTGAAAGTTTTCACTTTTTTTCCCTCCCCCTTGCCGGGGAACCTCCAAGCTTTGGGGGTGGGGGTGGGGAGGCAGCAGAGCGAGGGACTGAGGGACGGCGGCAGCTGAGGCGGCGGCGGCTGTTGTGGTGGTGGTGGCGATAGCGGGCGGAGGAGGGGGCGGCGGCGGGAGTTGCTGCTGCTGTTGTTGCTGCTGCTGCCCGGACATGCCGGCCTCCTCCTCCTCCGCTGTCTCGCGCTCCTCCATTTGCATGCGCTGCCCCGCCGCTCGGCACCACCACCGCGGAGCCGCCCCCGGCTCGACGCGGATCCTCGCCGCCGCCGCCTCTCACCGCCCGACTCGCCCGCCTCCCTCCCACGGCACACCAGCCGATGTCTCACGGCACACTAGTGTGCCGCGGAACACCGGTTGGGAAACACTGTGATAGAAGTGCTATTTTAGGATCCAAATTGGATGCACGCTGTTGACCACCTTCCCAGACGCTGGGCTTGCACCTTCCTTGCAGCTGCTGACAAGGCTGGTTAATGTTGCCTCTGCTCTTTGTCTCCTGGGCCAGAGCTCAGGTTTGGATCGCTTGAGTTGGGTCGTGGGGATGCCCCCACATGAGGTTCTGTCAGGGCAGCCCCAGCCTGTCCCTACTTGCCTCCTTTGGGATAATGATGTAACAAGAATCAGTGCTTCCCTCCCTGCTTTCACCTATACAGTGGTACCTCAGGTTAAGTACTTAATTCGTTCCAGAGGTCCGTTCTTAACCTGAAGCACCACTTTAGCTAATGGGGCCTCCCGCTGCCACCACGCCGCCGGAGCACGATTTCTGTTCTCATCCTGAAGCAAAGTTCTTAACCCGAGGTACTATTTCTGGGTTAGCGGAGTCTGTAACCTGAAGCGTATGTAACCCGAGGTACCACTGTAGTTTCATGGATAAATTCCAACAACTTGGTTTCAGTCATGAAGATTTGCAACTTTACGTTCAGAAGGTCCCAAGTTCAATGTCCAGCAGTGCCAGGTAAGGCTGGGAAAATCTGCCTGAAAACCTGGAGATCTGCTGCCAGTGTGTGTCAGGAACAATGAGCTAGGTGGGCCCAATAGGTCTGGCTTTGCAACACCCATGAGGATCCCAGGACTGGGCTAGTAGTGAAAAGTAGCCTTTTGCTTCTGGTTTGTTGCAGTTGGGAGTAACGCTCTGAACTTCAGTTTCTTATTAATAAATAATATTTATACCCCGCCCATCTGGCTGGGTTTCCCCAGCCACACTTGGGCGGCTTCCAACAAAACACTAAAATACAATAGTCTGTTAAACATTAAAAGCTTCCCTAAACAGTGCTGCCTTCAGATGTCTTCTAAAAGTCTGGTAGTTGTTCTTCTCTTTGACATCTGGTGGGAGGGCATTCCACAGGGCGGGTGCCACCACCAAGAAGGCCCTCTGCCTGGTTGCCCTGTAACCACACTTCTCACAATGAGGGAACCGCCAGAAAGCCCTCGGCACTGGAGCTCAAATTTAAAGGTAGATCTGTGCTGTCACTTACGAATGCTTCTGGGACCGCTGACTTGCCTAGCAGAAGCCCCCATGATCTGGATGCCAGCTGACTTTCAGTAAAGACCATCAGTAGAGACTACAGGCAGATTCAGGGCAATAGGTTTTCATTTTGACATTGAGCTAAGGCTGTTTGGTGGGGAGCTGCCAGGGTGTGGTGAACATCTAGCATCTTTTTCGCAGAGCTGGAATGCGCAAACATGAAGCTAAGTTAGCCCTTGTAATCCACTTGTGGCGTATCTCAAAGGCAAAGGCAGGAATCTTTTTAACTACTACCAGCAGCCCCTTTTTTTAAAAAGGGAATTTGCAACTGGGGTGCCCTGCATGCAAAGCATTTAGCTTATTGCTCAAATTAGGGCCCTTCCACACTACACCCAAGCAAGCAGTTGCCTGTTTTTTGTCCATAGTCTAAATACAGTTGCATGGGTCAATACTGTTCCGTGTGGGCAGGAGCTATCGTTAAAAGAAATAGAATTATGTAATTTTCATCACTGATACTAGTGTGGAAGAAAAACAGCTTTCACTACGTGGTTGGAATAAAGTCTGTTCAAGACTCTTGTTTATTAAGACAAGGCAATTGCAATGCAGAAGACTCATGAGCCAGACTTCTCAGCTGATTGATACCCTCTGTACGTAATCAAAACACCCTACACAGTTTTTAAAGTTATCACAATGTGGTTAATAAGAATCCAGAAGAAACTACTGTAGTTTGCGGGGGGGGGGGAGATATGCAAACATTTCTGGTCCAAATCCCTCAAACATTCCATACTTCACTTTTCCTCCCACCTTCGTGTTGATCCTGTTACACTCTAAAGAGAGATGTTTCCTTAAGACAGAAGCAAGCTCATGTCTCCTGTGACAGGCCCAGATCCCTGCAGGCCACAGAAGCATACATTCTGCTTCCACATTAGGAAAAACAGGCAGGTGCGTTCCTTCTCCAGCCTGTGTCTGCTTATAAGTGGGTGCTCCCCGCACTTAATATTTGGGGAAGGACCATGGTGTGTTGCATTATTAATGGAATTTATATACCGCCCTTTACCTGTAGGTCTTGGGGCGGTTCACCAAATAAAAATATAAAACCACAAAATGCATAATCAAAATAAAAACAACCCAATAAGCTCCACATTTGCATGGAAATGGCTCCAGCCTTTGCAGGAAGGGCTGGGGAAGATTCCCTGTCTGACATGTTGGAGAGCTGCTGGTAGTGTAGACATTAGAGCTACATAGATGCATGGTCTGACTCTGTCGAAGCTAACAGTCTACATTCTGCCCATACATCAAATGCAGAGCAGCAAAAAAACCCAAAACCCTAATGCTGTTCTAGGCTACATCCAGTGTCCAGATCAAGAAAAGCAATAGTACTGCTCTATTCAGCCTTGGTCAGACCCCCCCCCAGAAGTCCTGTATCCAGTTCTGGGCACCACAATTTAAGAGGAATATTGACATGCTGGGAGGTGCGCAGAGGAGGGTGACCAAGATGAAAAAGGCTCTGGAAACCAAGCCTGATGAGGAACGGTTGAGGGAGTTGAGTATGTTCAGCCTGGAAAAGAGGAGGCCAAGAGGTGATATGACAGCTGTCTTCTGAAGAGCTATCACATGGAAGGTGGAGCGGCCCTCCTTCTCCAGAGGGTAAGGCCCAAACCAATGGATTCAAACGACAAAGGAGATTCCAACTCAACAAGGAAGAACTTGCACTAAGAGCTGTTTGACCGTGGAATAGGCTCCTTTGGAATAATAATAATTTTTATTTATACCCAGCCCACTCTGGGCGGCTTCCAGCAAAATATTAAAATACAATAGTCCGTCAAACACTAAAAGCTTCCCTAAACAGGGCTGCCTTAAGATGTCTTCTGAATGTCAGGTAATTGTTGATCGCTTTGACATCTGAAGGGAGGGTGTTCCACAGGGCGGGCGCCACTACCAAGAAGGCCCTGTCTGGTTCCCTGTAACCTTACTTCTCGCAACGAGAGAGCCACCAGAAGGCCCTTGGCGCTGGACCTCAGCGTCCGGGCAGAATGATGGGGGTGGAGACGCTCCTTCAGGTATACTGGACCGACGCCGTTTAGGGCTTTAAAGGTCAGCACCAACACTTTGAATTGTGCCCAGAAACATACTGGAAGCCAATGTAGGTCTTTCAAGATTGGTGAAAGGACTCTCCTTCACTGGAGATTTTTGCACAGATGTTGGATGACCCCCAATCATGGATGCTTTAGGCACAATTCCTGCACTGCAGGGGGTCAGACTAGATGACCCTAGGTGTCCCTTCCAGCTATGATTCTGTAACCTGTGATTGCGTTGGCTGCAATTGGCATTTTCTCTGGTACCCCTTCAAAGGGGCAATATGAGCATCGTTGCTGAGGCCCAGGGTTATAGACTTGTCCCCCCACCCTCTTTAAGAGTTGTCAAAGTGTGTTCCTGATGTTTCTCAATCACCCACCCAGGAAGTTCCCAGTGCTGATGGAAGGCTTTGAGAAGCTGTTGACTACATCACAGACTTGTTCTCCCCGGATTTTCCAGGCTCTCCAGTTACGGAGCAGGGGCTGGGATATTCAGGTAAGGGTTCTCCATCCTGTTCCAACTCATGTAAACCAGCTGCCCTGCTGAGTGGCTCGAATTAGCCTGGGGATAGAGTTTCCCTGAGAAGGGGACGGGCCTGACTGCCTGACCAACTTTCTCAGACCCATGGAAAGAGCAGAAAGGTTAAAGTGTCTCCTGCTTGAGGCTGTGACGGCACTGTAGCCAGGGGAACAGGCATGCTTGACCGCTGGCCAACTCTCCCAGGACACTGTGCACTGGCTGGAGCCTCTGGGCTATGTCCACAGAGCCAAAAACTACCCGGTGGGTGTGCTTGTTTTCTCCAGCCTGGAACAGAACAAACACACACACACACACTTTGACCCCAGCCATGCTCCAAAAGTCAGCCCGGGTGTGTGTGTGTGTGTGTGCCTTTTGGATCCGTCTTCTATATCAAAACATCTTTTGAGTGCTGCAAGCCTCACAGGGCGCTTCCAGGCCGTTGCTGTTTTCGGCTGATATTCAATCACATCCCAGCAAATTTAAATCACGTAGTTCAAGCTGATGGACAGGTCTTGCTCAACAGACCCGCTTTCCCCAAAGAGCAGATTTTTATATTCTATTTCTGTCGTGCAGGGATTAATCAGCAATATCTAAAGCAACACGATGGCCAGAAACAATTACAATGTGAAAAACTTTATGGAATAATTCAAAACATAAAAACTAATAAACTGAAGTCTCTGAAAGTCCTTAAAGGAATCACGGTGCCAGACTGAACTCCGCTGAACAGTGTTTCTGGATAGCAACTACTTCCGGATAGATATAATATACATATAGTCACTACATAATTGCATGAACACTGTTCCAGAGTATTTTTCATTCTCATGTATATCTATTCGGGGAAAAGATTGGTTAATGAAGAAATTACATATCTTTCTACTTACAAGTATTGAACTAATTGGCTGATGAAGAATTCAACAAAACAGTAGTTGCTATCCGGAAACACTGTTCAGCAGAGTTCAGAGTTGGACATCAGAACTGGACATTTGCTGATTATACAAAGCTTCACAGCTTGCTCTCTGCCAGGTAAAGTCTGGCACCGTGATTCATTTATGGACTTCTAGAGACTTTCAGAGACTTCAGCTTGTTAATTTTGATGTTTTGAATTATTCCATAAAGTTTTTCACATTGTCATTGTTTCTGGTCATCGTGTTGCTTTTGATATTGCTGACTCATATTTTGCAACACAGGGGTTTGTTTGTTTACTCATTGTTGTACAGGGATTAACGTCGGGACAACGAAAGTGGGCTTTGCAAGCCCTCGTGGTTCTTAAGAGATTGAGGCCCTGATCTTCACTATGCATTGAAAGCAGGATCGTGCCACTTTAAGCAGGTTTAAAGAATTCAAAGCAGAGTGGCGCGGCAAGAGGGGGCCTGGCGTTATTATCTCTGCACACCAGCTGCTCTGAGCAACCCCTCCAGCTTTGCGTGCAGAAGCTCCTCTCCTCTCCTCACTCTTGTCCCTCCTGCCCGCTGGATCTGGGCCTAGGCATGGAGCTCTGCCACACAAGGAGCCCCCAGCCCACCCTGTCTGGCCTTGCCTGGTGCGGCTTGGGGAGGGGACTGTCAGGAGTTCAGCCTACACTTGAGTAGGACTCTGGCAGAGACACATGCTCAACTGGCATGTTCTCTCCCGTGTAGTCGTTCGTTTGGGAGGTTCAAAAGCTTTTCTTCTGCCTGAATATCACAGCGAACGATGCCAACCGACATCAGCACACTTAGGGATCCACAGAGTGTTCGCAGTTTGCATAACAGACCTCAGCATTTTGGCTAATCTACTTTATTTACATATAAACACACACAGAGCACTGCAACATGGCTCCCTTTCTCTCTAGCATCAGACAGCAAAGAGAAAAAGAACAAAGGACAATAGTCCCACTTCGTGGAACACAGTAACACAAACATCCTGTCTCCGTCACTTCCCACTCTGTGGAGTCAAAACATACACCGTCATGTGATAGACAACAATCCCATGACTGCAACCATGGAGCAGGAATTCTAACATCCTCCCCCAATTCATGATCTGTATTGCAGTCATCAGTGTAACCGCAACAGCCATACAGATGTCATGGTACAGAATTCTAACAGGGACATCCCATCGGGTCTTCCTCACCTCTGGCCACCAGTTCAGTCCTAGCCAAGTCCACCTGTCTGCTCCAGCCTTAACGGCAGGGCCATCAATTTCCTGGATGAAAATTTGCACCCCACCCCCAGAAAAAATGCACCCGAGGCGACTGCCCCTCTCTCTCCCCCCCCTCCTCGTACACTACACCACTGGAACTCCCTCCAGCAGAAGCACCTGGCACCTTCCTTGTAAAGTTTTGGGAGATTGCTCAAGGCACACCAATTTAAGATGAATTTCAACACTTGCGGCTCACGTTTTTTGCAATCCACCTTGTACTTATGCTTGTAAACTGTTTTAAATTGCTCTTAGCATTGTGTTTCGATGCTGCGTGAACGTCGGCAATCAAATTAACGAGAGCAGTTAATAAATAGATGTGCTTCTTTAGTGCAGAGCAAAACCTTTGTGGGTTTTTTCGTTTTCTGCCTTGGGCAGCAACCAGCCCGGCTGCCTTCTAAGTGCTGTAACGGCACCTCCTTCCGTTGGCCCGGCCTCTGAGGCCTTGCAAAAGCCATTGCTAATGAGACAATCGCTCCTGTGCCGTTGATTGTTTGGCCAGCCCATGGCGGAGGCTGATGAAGGCTAATGAGGTGAATGGCATAGTCGCGGGGTGCTAACTCGCTGCTATGCTGCGGACAACAATGTATGAATCACTGCTCCTTTCTTAGCTTGCTGGAGGGGGGGGGGGCGTGAGATGCAGGCAGAGCAGGCAATGAGCTCTTCAGCTCTGGCTGCTCAGGAGAGAATAGCTCCCTGGAGGGGGGCCAGTTTCCTTAAGTGGCGGGGCAACACCAGGCTGAATATGCAGCAGGTTGGGGGGCTGGGGCTGGGGCAGTGGATTCACAGCTGTTAAAAGGGGAGGCAGTGCATCCCATGCGGTCCTCTTCAAAGTGGCAATCCGCACATCCCCTCCATCTAATTCTGATTTATCCTGATTTGGGGGAGGGGCGTGGAACCCAACACGCAATTGCATGCTGCCCAGCTGTGGATTTAATTTATTTATTGCATTTATATCCCAATTTCCCCCCTCTCCAAGGAGCTCAAAGTGGCAGACATCGGTCTCCCCCTCCCTCCTTATTTAATCCTGTTGCAGGAATTTATGTATAGGTTGGGGGCGGGGGGTTGCCCCTCCAGCAGATATCATGCACATGCAGCCCACTACCAAAATCAGCACAATCACTTTGGTGACTTTTGCGATTTGTCCCCACAAAACACTTCATCGCAGTTTCTTCCTATCTATTCAAAGGGCCTCTGCTGCAGAATACCAAATGTAACAATTCACTGATAAATGTATCTCTGTACTGGCTCACTGGGAAAACTTCAGAAATTCATATAGACATGTGAGCTCAGCTACTCAGCAGCCCCTCTGCCTGAGTGATAATTCCTGGCATCCTGATACCTGAGTGCCAGACAGGTAGCCATTCCAGAAAGAACAAACCCAGATGAAAACAAAAGGGTGTGATTAACTTGGCTGGGAAACAGGAAAATTTAAATATCTTTTTTGTTACACTTGATGGGTGTTTGGTGGAGGGCAAGGAGAACCAGGGGGCAGGGTCCAGGATGCTCAGATTCCTGCCACCAGACCTCCCCTTTCATGATGTAACTGGGATGTATTAGTGTTGTAGTTTGGGGGGGGTGTAACATGGGGATTAGCAGCTAATAAAAGTTTGGGGGCTCTTTTGTTCTGGGCTTCCATCTTGTTCCACCTGGTGGCAGGTGGGAGTCCTGTCGCGACAGTCTTCAATAAAGACCAAGCCTACTGGCTGCTGGGCTCGATGGGCCATTGGCCTGATCCAATCGGATCTTCATCGCTTCCTATATTTTCTCTATGTGCACCATCTATATCTGCAAAGCCCAAAAACTGCCACAGGGCCTCAAGTGCTCTCCTCCGGATAGAAAAGCAAACTCTTCAGCAGCTGCTTCTGGAACTCCCTGCCACTTGACGAAACGGTGAGCTGTGTGCACGAAACAGTACGCTTGTCCCCCGGTTTAAAAGCACCACTTCTCATCCGGATGTTGCCTGTGCACTTCTCTTTGGGAGCGGCGCCCCACCAGCTTTTGCACCATTCAGAAGATCCCGGGCCGTGCTTTCTTGGATCCTGCCCTGATTTTATCCATGCCCACCCCACCCCCTGCCCAAACCCCCCATTGCTTCCCCCCTGCCCCCTGGCAGATGCTTGTATCACTTGCACATTTGGGTCTGGCTAAGCAGCTCATTCAAAGCCCTTCCCAGCCTCTGATCCTTGGCACGCTTGTTGACTGCGAGAATCTGACTCCCGGCACGAGAGCAAAGGAAGCGGATGGATGACTTGTTTTAATTAGGCCGGAGCTGGCAGCCTGACAGGATGGGATCTCTGGGCCCTTGCCTCGCCCAGCTGAATGCGTGCGCTCAGGGAAATGGGCAAGTATTTGCAGGCGTATCTGGGTCCCCGCAAGCTCACTTGCTTTTTTACTTAGATGCATCCATTGCTCTCCATATACCTCACCGGTGTCTGCTCCACTTAGGATGGAAAAGAGACGAGACTTTGGATGCATTCGCTACTGATCAGCAGCCCCCTTGCCTGGGGATTGCGGCGCTGGGCTCAAGAAACTGTTTGCTTGTCCGAAAGGGCAAAGCACTTTCCTCCTGCTTTCCGTCACGGTGACTAAGGGTGATTCTTTCCCGAACTGGACCCTGCTAGAGAGAGACCCTCTTAGCCTCCCCTGCCCCAGGCCCTGGGTCCTTTCCAGAATTATTTTGGTCCTCCGCATTTGTGCCAAGAGCAGCAAAAAGATGCCATGCCTGACATTTTGCAAACAAGGAGGAGTTCCTTCCCGGGCAGGCGCTAACTGCCACTCTTCTGCAGGGGAAAGAGAGAGAGAGAGGCTGCCTAGGGTGGGATGATAGGTTCAGGACAAACAAACAAGAAAGGATGGGGCATAGCTAAGCTATGGAACTCCCTCCCACAGTAGGAAAATGGAAAAGCCTCCCCATTGTCTTTCCCTTCACAAATCCTGTCTTAAGGGTATGTCTGTGTTTGAATAGGATGAGCCTGTGACCTGGCTCAGGAACTAAGTATTTGTCATTACAAAAGACTGGCCAGGCTCCCCAGGATATCCAATCAAGTGAGCATTAACAGGTAACCTGTCAGATGAGATAAACAACGCACTCAGATTTCTGCTGTAGACCGCCTTTTCTGTGTTATAGGTATGATGTATGTGGTCTTGGGTTACACCCCTTCTGTCATGTATGTATGATGTATGGAGGGGTGGTCTTGAGCTCCAGGGCAGGGAATTTAAAATGTCTAGATAAGGGCAGGCATACATTGGTTCTGGGTTCCTCCTCCTCCTCCTGCGTGTGAGGGGAGCACCCTGTTGCAATAGATCAATAAAGATCAGGCTTACAAGTTGCTTTGCTTCTCAATATTCTCTGGTTGGCCTCTGTTATTTGCTCCTACCAATAGGGAATCCACGTAAGGACTCTATATGGGCTCTTGGGTACCCCATAAGGGAAAAAGGGCAATTTTTTTGTGTACAGCACTTGTGAATGCCTGTTGTTGGAAATGGCAGGAAGGAAGCGTGTTCAAATCCTGCTTGTGGGTTTCCTACCAGCGTCTGGGGAAATAGTATTAAAATCACTTTTCTGACCATGCTTCCAGATTGGCCAATCCATGGAGGGACTCTTAACAGAGAAGTGATGTGTACCTGCCATTATCAGGGCAACAGCTATGCCTTTGCTACTGGAACGATGGGCTGCTTGTCTCATGCCAGGTCAGAAGCATCCCAGTCCATGAAATTTCAAGGCCCAGACCTGAGACCTAGAGGTGACCCCCTGGTGATGTCACTGGCCCTGGAGACAGAGGTTAATTGGGAGGGGAGCAGAGGATCCTGCCCCCTCCAGAATGTCTGTGCTATAATGTAATTACTGAGTTGAATAGGATCCAAAAGGCAGCAGTCTGATTGGTCATCGAACAATAGGCTTCAGAATGCAGCAGTCTGATTGGTCCTAGACCAATAGGGTCCAGAATGCAGCAGTCTGATTGGTCCACAGGAGCCACCCAATCCAGCTCCAGGTGGAAGTGAATCCGCAACCTGATTGGCCTACAGGTGAATCCCGGAATTAGCCAATCACGTGGGGCCCCTTGTGTAAATAATGTATATAAAGCAGACATTCTGGGGGAACTTCCATTCCTCCTCACCACTATGAGCTGAATAAGGAGCATGAAATCCACTCTCGACTCTGAGTATATTTCATATAACTTTCAGCCAGCTTCTAATGGGCTGAACACTTGCAAGATGGACGCACAATCTTCTAGATAATATTTTGAGAAACTCTTCTGTCCATAACAGAACTGCTGAAAAAGGGCTCAGAAAACTTTCTTTTCCTCCGCCTTTCAGCCACCTCTGGCTGGTTAACACCTTGAACAGCTGCGCTCCCACTGTGATTATTATTAAAGGTGCACTTGCCCACCTGGAGATTCCAACCTTCCACCTGCCACCTGGAGGGGACCAGTCAAACCTGGAGGCCTCGGGTCAGAGCTCGGGCAACCCCACCTAGCAGGGAATTCTTGGCAGTCCAGAGCAGTGAATCGTTCAGAGTTCCAACAGGGGCTTCCTGGCGCCTTCAATGTATGCCCTGTGACGCACAGGGTGGGAATTGCCCTCGCCTGAGCTGATCCTCCATTTCCCCAGTCAAACTGCCTGTTTCCTTCCTGGTCTTAATATAGATGGCAACCCCCCTGAGCAGGGAAGGGCCCTGGCACTCTGCTAGTCTGAACAGCCTTTTGGCACTCAGCAAAGGTTAGACAATAGGAGATTCTGCCCGTTGCATCTGGCCTAATCCCCATCGCCGCTAAACAGCCCCGGGCAACTATGGGACGCCCTCCCTGGACACTCAAACCCAGGTGACGTTGCCTAAGAAAGCCTTCTCTCCCAGCTTGGGTCTTGCTGGGGGTCGGGCGGGCAAGGGAGGGCTTTCTCCTCTGGGCCAGAGCCCCTCCGGCAGGCTCCCCAAGGAGCAGGGAGTTCAGCAAGGGTGGCTGGGTCATCTGATTTCTGTTTGTTTGAATTCCCATCTCCTCTGAGCAGGAGAGAGAGAGCGCCGGGCAGCAGAATGGAGTGTCCTTTGAACGGAAGCCAGAGGGAACAGGTGGCCCTGCAGAGCAGAGCGCAGCAGGCTCATAACTGCCAGAGTTCTGGGGTAAAAGATACTCCTCTCTCCCCACGCTTAATCCAGCTCAGTTACGCAGAGTATAGAAGGCGGGCAGCTCTGTCCCACTTTTAATCCAGCGCTGGCGGCCGTCGGCAACGGCGACGGTAGGTAACGGGTCCCTTGCCTCGTTTCCCCAGGGGTAGAGAGCGGGAGAGGCCTCACTCTGCGCTGGGACTTCCTTGGGCTGGGCAGAGTTCGAGTCTTCCAGCCTGCGGCTTTGCTCCTGGCCTTTCCGTGGGTTTATGTGGAGGGCCACCTGTCCAGGTAAACTCCAACCTTTTGTTCATGGGAGATGGAGAGAGGCGGTTTGGGGATGCTCTTCCCACCAGCGTTGCCTGGGCATCTTGCAGGGTAGCCTTGGCATGGTTTAGATGCCCCGCTACTAGCAGTCGAGAGATGCCTTGGGCCAAAGAGGTCCTCTTGACCGTCTTGGTGGCTCCTGCTCTGAGAATCGAGCTCTGAGGTGGCTGCTCTTGAGGCTGATGTCTCTGGCAGGTGCCCGGGCAATGGCTCTCTGCAGGCGGCTATTTCCATCTGCTCCCTAGGGTAAGATCAGGCAAATCTTGGCCAGACTTTTGCTGACTTCCTTCGGCCGTCTAGAGTGCCGTTCACGCTGCAAGCTTCTTCCTTGCACAATTCAGGCTTTTGATTCCAGGGCAGCCTTGAGCTTTTAGTGTGAGCTGCTGCCCACCTCAACGAGGTGCCTTGGGGTGGCAAAAAAACAGCACACCTTGAAGCAGAGCATGTCGGACTGTGTGCAAAATGAATCCAGAGTCTGCGGAGAACTGTGAAATTTTGTGCAAAGCTGGGAAAATTGTCTGCAAAGTTGGACTGTGTTGTTTTAGGCATCGGAGCATCTATTCCTCTGGCCTTATTTTAGTGTGTGTGTGTGTGCGTGTGCCTGTGGGGGTATAGTTTGAAATAACAGTCAGGTGCTCTGTGGAATGGGCATGGCTACGGGCCAAGCCAAAGAGGAAAAAATGTAAAAATCAGGGGCATTCCAAACAGGCCTGCAAGTGCTAATTGATCTCATTTATGGATCAATCAGCCAACATGTTAATTGACGCAGGAATTTTTTAACTGGTAGGGATGGAAAGAGAGCGTTCTTGTTTATCTTTGGATGTGATTTTGCTTCTGGTATGTTGCTGTAAGAAGGAATTGGGGAAGACTTACCGGTATATTAAAGAGGTTGTTTTGTTCCAATAACGAAGTGATAGCCTTTAGTTGTGAATCGTTGTCACCTCATGCTTTTTTCAGGCCTGAGGCGGAGTTTTCTTTTGTAGTAGACAAATCAATTTCACCTAAATGTTGTCAAGCGCAATAACTTCAATGTGGTTTTGGTGAAATGTGAATTTACTATTTTTAATTGATTCCTGACCGGTTGTAATTATCGTTGGGCTTTCTTGTATGACCATAAGCCATCACTCATGGTGATGGCTGAGATTTAATTACCAATGTATGCAACGCCACACTGAGCTTTCTTAAACAAAAAGGAAAAAGCCCCTGCCCCTGGGAGCTTACAATCATAATTTCCATAGTGCAGGCAGGTAGCAGGGGGAGGGAGGGAGACTCAGTGTGCAGCCACAAGGGATGATGAATGCGGGCAAATGCCACAAATGTTTGGTTCCAGCGGGGGATGAGTATTAAAGGCCGGCCGGCAATCAATCATCTGATCTTTAATTGGTTCAAACAATTGTCCCTCACCCCTAGGGACACTGGAGAAGCGATGTGCTTGGTCTGCTGCAAGACGGAGGACCAGGCGAGGCGGTTGTTTTAATCCCAGTGAACTCGAGCGGGATGCATGTCTCTCGGCTATGTGCCCTAGATGGGTGCAATCGCTATGACTCCAGCCACTTTCTTGATGGGACCCATTTGCAGCTGCCTCCGCAGGGCTGACGGCCGGCCTGGTTAGCAGCCTTGCCAAGTCTTCCCTCCCTTGGCACAGAGGGCGTTCTGGTTGGGCTCTGTCCAGACTGCAGCCCTTGCCCCTCCAGGCTGCTTTCATTGCCTTCTCCTGGTCAGGATAAGGAATGGCTGAACGGCCCAGCTAGCTAATATGGTACCAGGATTGAACTCTTAACTGTTGGTACTGTAAACTAGCCAAGGGGTGGTTTCCCCATATGTACTGGGAATGCCCAGAGGTAAAGGAATTCCGGAATAAAATCCTAAAGGTTATTTTATTTTATTTTCCCCCATTTTTTTTATTGATTTTCCACCTTAATCACAAAAATGACATAACAAAACACACAAGAAAAGCACATAAATTAAACACAAAGAAAAATTGTTTCTTCAAATACATAATTCTTGTTGCATTGATTACTGACTTCCTCGAATCCCCTCTAACTGAATTTCATTATATCACCTATATAACAGTTATCCAAATTCATATTTCTAATACAGTAATATTAATTCCTTGCATTTACCAACCTCTTCTCCTAATTAATATATTTTAATCCTTAATATTTACTATCACATATTCTTATTTTACCCCTAAGCCTATTTACTGTTTCCAAGAATTTTCTGTTTATCCTATATCACAATATTTAGCTAAATATTCTTTAAATTTCTTCCAATCCTCATGTGTTTCCTCTTCCAGTCAGGTCAGCCAGCTCCAAAAAGTCCAACATCTTCATCTGCCATTCTTCTATTGTTGGTATTTCTTGCGATTTCCAGCTTTTGGCTAATAAAAGTCTTGCCGCTGTAGTGGCATACAAAAACAGTCTAACATCTTTTTGGGGCATTTCCAGTCCTATTATTCCAAGTAGAAAGGCTTCTGGTAAAATCCTAAAGGTTATTAATGAACTGTTTAAAGCGAAGCTTTCAATAGACTTTGATTTCATGAGAATGGGTATACTTGGAAACGCGGCTATAGAGAAAGGGAAACAGCTTACTTTCAAAGCTATGATATTAGCAGGAAAGGCAACAATAGCTTTAGGTTGGAAAGATAGAGAAAAATGGACAGTAGAGGCATGGAATAGTTATTTGTTTGAACTTATTCAGTCGGACATTGTCGCAGTCACGTCACAGGAAACAATGTGGAAGGTCAAGTGCGCCACGATAAGGAAAAGATGGAACCCCTATCTTCCATGGATAAAAACTACTGGAACAAAAGACATTTGGTAGAAACTAAAGATGCTATGCCCGTGGCTGTGGATAATTGTTTGAACCCTTCCAATGGATATTGGGGGGTGGGGGGTGGGAAGGGAGGGGAAGGAAAAATTGTATGGGAAATTTAAAAAATGGAAGGAGATAATATTATGTATGTAAAAATCCTGAAATAAATTAATTAAAAAAAAAAAAGGAATGGCTGAAAAGGAAATACTCTCTATTCCAATGTGTGAATAAGGGAATTGAATCTACTCTAGGCAACACAGTAGATCTTCTTTTGATTGATGGGTTGATTAAGAGCAGGGATGTCAGAGATTACTTTCCCCCCTATAATAATAATTTGTTCTTTTTTCCATATAGAAAGTTACATTTGTTGCTCAACGATTATATTCCAGTTCAACAAAACTAGTGAGTTCTCACTCAGCCAACAGCGATATTCATAGCCCAAATTACATACAGTTACATTTTAAGGTTCGGTTTTCATTCTCTCCAACCTGTTTCTTAATACGTTCTGCTCTTTTCTTCATAATAATAATAATAATAATAATAATAATAATAATAATAATAAATGCTTCAAACTCCACTGTGGCCTTCACATATGGGAAAACAACTTTTTATATAGACTAGAAAAGGCTTTTCTAGTCTTCTTTGAAAGATTCTAAATCTGTTTCCTTCTGTATCTGCATCTTTCATCCACGCTCCCAATTTTGCAATCTCTGCATATTCCAAGGTTTTCACAGCCATCCTCCTTTTGAGGGTGTCCTCCTGCTTCCATTTCTGTGTACAGAGAATCCTCGCCACTCTAGTCACATATAGAAATACTGTTGAGTCTTTCTTTGGGATTTCGCTGTCCAATATCCCCAGCAGGATGTCAGATTTCCAATGGAAATGGGAGGGGAAATTGACAATGCATTTGCGGACTCAAACTCAATCCATTGGACATAATTGGTATCCACTGTTGTCACTTCCAGCCTTCGATATGGAATTGATTTGGCACTGATTCTCGCATTGGGCTCGATGACACTTGATGTCCCTTCCAACTCTGAGATTCTGTGATTGTGTTTCCTCCCCCCATTTCCACTGTGTTTGCATTGAAATGAATGGAGTGTAATAATGAAACAACGCCAATATAATGCAATTCTACCACCGCGGACAGCAAAATGAATAATGTAGTTTTTGGCGGAGGATGGACTGCAGCAGATGGAAACGTGTGTTGCAGGCAGCAGCGGGGGGAAATGGGGAAAAGATGCTATCTTAAATGCAGAATAGCTGGGGATGAACTTGTCTCTGTCGCGCCAGAGCCCAGGGGCTGCAGCTCACCAATAATAATAATAATAATAATAATAATAATAATAATAATAATAATAATAATTTTATTTATACCCCACCCTCCCCAGCCAAGACCGGGCTCAGGGCGGCTAACACCAGGTATAAAAACAATTGATTAAAATACAACTTAAAAACAAGATTAAAATACAACATTAAAATGCAGCCTCATTTCAGTAGAAACTCAAATCAAAAACTTTTTTGGGGATGAAAACATCAAGTCTTCACCAAGGCCAATGAAATATACTCGTAGTCGAGAGTGGATTTCATGCTCTTTACTGTATTCAGCTCATAGTGGTGAGGAGGAATGGAAGTTCCCCCAGAATGTCTGCTTTATATACATTATTTACATAATGGGCCCCAGGTGATTGGCTAATTCTGGAATTCTACTGTAAGCCAATCAGGTTGTGGATTCACTTCATTCTGGAGCTGGATTGGGTGGCTCCTGCAGATCAATCATATTGCTGCATTGTTCTAGGACCAATCAGACAGCTGCATTTTGGATCCTATTCAACTAAGTACATAACACCCAACTATCCAGACTGGTCCTATGTGGGCCAGAAAAAAGCCAAGAAAGTCCCCAAATAGGAGTTCCATCACAGAAGGAGAAAGGAAAAAGGAAAGAGGGGAAGGGAATCAAGTTGATTCCAAACCAAAGGCCAGGCGGAATGGATGGGAAAACATCCCTCACTTTGCATCTCCCACAAGGGCTGGGAGAAAGTCGTGCCGGAAAGCCTAGACTGCTGCTGCCAGCCAGTGCAGACAGTACTGAGGAAGATGGACCAATGGCCAGCCCAAGACAGGTCACTCAACTGTTCCAACAATTCATTCAACCTAATAATAATAATAATAATAATAATAATAATAATAATAATAATAATTTATTATTTTTACCCCGCCCATCTGGCTGAGTTTCCCCAGCCACTCTGGGCGGCTCCCAATCGAGTGTTAAAAACAATACAGCATTAAATATTAAAAACTTCCCTAAACAGGGCTGCCTTCAGATGTATTCTAAAAGCCTGGTAGTTATTTTTCTCTTTGACATCTGGTGGCAGGGCATTCCACAGGGAGGGTGCCACTACCGAGAAGGCCCTCTTCCTGGTTCCCTGTAACTTGGCTTCTCGCAGTGAGGGAACTGCCAGAAGGCCCTCGGCGCTGGACCTCAGTGTCTGGGCAGAACGATGGGGGTGGAGACGCTCTTTCAGATATACTGGACCGAGGCCGTTTAGGGCTTTAAAGGTCAGCACCAACACTTTGAATTGTGCTTGGAAACGTACTGGGAGCCAATGCAGATCTCTCAGGACCGGTGTTATGTGGTCTCGGCAGCCGCTCCCAGTCACCAGTCTAGCTGCTGCATTCTGGATTAATTGTAGTTTCTGGGTCACCTTCAAAGGCAGCCCCACATAGAGCGCATTGCAGTAGTCCAAGCAGGAGATAACCAGAGCATGCACCACTCTGGTGAGACAGTCTGCGGGCAGGTAGGGTCTCACCCTGCGTACCAGATGGAGCTGATAAACAGCTGCCCTGGACACAGAATGGACCTGCGCCTCCATGGACAGCTGTGAGTCCAAAATGACTCCCAGGCTGCGCACCTGGTCCTTCAGGGGCACAGTTACCCCATTCAGGACCAGGGAGTCCTCCACATTTGCCCGCCTCCTGTCCCCCCAAAACAGTACTTCTGTCTTGTCAGGATTCAACCTCAACCTTGTGTATCTGAAGAAGTGTGCATGCACACGAAAGCTCATACCAAGAACTAACTTAGTTGGTCTTTAAGGTGCTACTGGAAGGAATTTTTTTATTTCAGCCTCAATCTGTTAGCCGCCATCCGTCCTCCAACCGCCTCCAGACGAAGGACCTTCACCGCCTTCACCCAACATTATCTCTGCCAGAGAGGGTCTTTGCTGTCACTTTTAGCAAGAAATGCTATGAAAGATTGCGCCTGGAGCAGGCGGCCACTGAGGGGGCCGGGATACTGAGCCAGAGCAGCTTCCCTTTGGCCTGTGCACACTCCTCAATGCTCATCCTTGACATGCGCTCTGAGTGGTGCAGGGACATGCCTCCCTATGCTCCCCTTGTTGCGCGTTTGCTTCTCCTGAAGAGGATGAGAAGCGGTGCTTTTAAAGCAGGGAACAAGGGTCCTGTTTCGTGCACACAGCTCACCGTTTCCTCAAGTGGCAGGGAGTTCCAGAGGCAGCTGCTGCAGAGTTTGCTTTTCTATCTGGAGGAGAGCACTTGAGGCGCTGTGGCATTTTTTGGGCTTTGCCAGATATAGATGGTGCACATAGAGAATATATAGGAAACTCTCTTGTACTGCCTGAACAGCCAGGACTTTGCCCAAAGAATCCTGGGAAATGTAGTCCCTATCACTTTCACTACTGCAAAAAGTCCATACAGTGGTACCTCAGGTTACATACACTTCAGGTTACAGACTCCGCTAACCCAGAAATAGTGCTTCAGGTTAAGAACTTTGCTTCAGGATGAGAACAGAAATCGTGTGGCGGCGGCGCAGCAGCAACAACAGGAGGACCCATTAGCTAAAGTGATGCTTCAGGTTAAGAACAGTTTCAGGTTAAGTACGGACCTCCAGAACGAATTAAGTACTTAACCCGAGGTACCACTGTAGTTTGAAGAAGTGGGTTTCTTGTGCCAGGGTCCTTCAATCATGCAAAACTTAAATTCTCCTAGGCGCTTTTTTATTCTCTCCTGCGGAATGACAGTGTGGAGGTGTAATAATAATAATAATAATAATAATATTTATTATTTATACCCCACCCATCTGGCTGGGCTTCCCCAGCCACTCTGGGCGGCTTCCAAAAAAATATTAAAATACTGTAATACATCAAACATTAAAAGCTTCCCTAAACAGGGCTGCCTTCAGATGTCTTCTAAAAGTCTGGTAGTTGTTTTTCTCCTTGACATCTGGTTGGAGGGCATGAGGGTCAGGACGCAGGGAACGAGTTTGCTGTTAATTCGGCAGGGAGCCACAGACCGGGGGGCCGAATGCCTCTCTATCCGGCCCTTGGAACTGCCCGTGAGTGTTTTTGCCTGGCTGGAAAGTACCTTCGAACTCTGATGGTGGTTCTTGTTCGTCTGGACAGAGAATGGAGGCAGGAGAGAGTGTTTGCGAATGTATGTAGGAACCAGTCTGCTGCACCAAGGTGAAATAACATCCATTGCCCCAGCCACTTTGGCCTCTGGCACTGCCCGCCACTGGCACTCCATCTCCCTCACACAGGATCCTTGTTCTGAGAAAAACTTTGGAACTCCCTGCCTATTGACGTCAGCCTTCGCTGAACTCTTTCTGGTGCCTGCTTAAAAACATTCTTTGCTTAAGCAATCCTAGCCAGGTGTATCAAAAGCTAATGCGACCTTTCACCTGTTTTAGTTTATTATTTTAACTTTTTAAATGTCTGAAGTTTTTGTTGTTAATTTTTCATAATGAAATTTTTGTTGTTGAAATATACTCAGTCCCCTCAAAGTATCTGCTTTATATACATTATTTACACAATGGGCTGCACATGACTGGTTAATTCTGGAATTCTACTGTAAGCCAATCAGGTTGTGGATTCACTTCTATCTGGAGTATGATTGGGTGGTTCCTGCCAACCAATCATACTGCTGCATTGTTCTTGGACCAATCAGACTGCTGCATTCTGAATCCTATTGTTCTAGGACCAATCAGACTGCTGCAATTTGGATCCTATTGTTCTAGGACCAATCAGACTGCTGCAGTTTGGATCCTATTCAACTCAGTACATAACAGTTGTTTTTATCTTTCTTTTGTAAACTACTTTTTTCCTTCCTTCCTTCCTTCCTTCCTTCCTTCCTTCCTTCCTTCCTTCCTTCCTTCCGTCCGTCTTCCTTCCTTCCTTCCTTCCTTCCTTCCTTCCTTCCTTCCTTCCTTCCTTCCTTCTTTCCCTCCTCTTTCTTTCTTTCTTTCTTTCTCTCTCTCTCTCTCTCTCTCTCTCTCTCTCTCTCTCTCTCTCTTTCTTTGAAATAAATGAATAAACCCTGCCTCCTCTTGACATGTAGGGCAATTTATTGCAATGCCCCAAAACACTTTTTGTCGCTTTAATTTTTGTTATTTGCTGTTTCGGCGGGGAAAGCACTATTCTCCCATATTTTGTGTCTTGCGCAGAAGCTGAGCTGAAGGCCAAGGAGGGAACCCCAGGTCTGGACGCCTCTGCCCAACACCCAGCGTCTGAGGAGGCTCCCCTGGGAGGAGAGCAGAGGATGGAGAAGGAGGGAGGGTCTTGCAGCCCCCCCGGCACAGAAGGGGGAGCAGAGGCGCCTGCCGTGGGCCTGGGGGAGCCGAGGGAAGCAGCGGAAGCCGGGCCTGAAGAGCCAAGCCAGGTGGCGAAAGGGGAAGGGGGAGCAGGGCAGGATGCGGCCAAGGCAGTGGAAGAAAGCCATACGCCAAGCCAAGCCGCCGTGGCAGGAGGGGAAGGGAGCCACGAAAGCCCACCAAGCTCCCAGCAGAAGCACCTAGAACTTCAGCAGAGCCTCAGCTGCCCAGCACACCTGCCCAGGTAATGCTTCTCTCTCGTACAGCCTTTATTAATGCATTGATGTACGAAAATATTTGTTTCTAAAAATATATACAGTGGTGCCTCGCAAGACGAAATTAATTCGTTCCGCAAGTTTTTTCTTCTTGCGAGTTTTCCGTCTTGCGAAGCACGGTTTCCCATAGGAATGCACTGAAAATCAATCAATGCGTTCCTATGGAGACCGTCCGGGGACAGAGGGGAAGCGCCGCGTGCCTTCCCCTCTGTCCCCGGACCTGTTTTAAAGCAAGGGAAGGGGCAGCGGGGAGAATCGCTTCTCCCTGTTGCCGCCCCTTGGTTCAAAAGGGGTCCGGGGAGAGAGGGGAAGGCGCGTGCGCCTTCCCCTCTGTCCCCAGAGATTGCGGGGCTGGCAACGGGGAGAAGCGATCTTCTCCCCGCCGCCCCTTGCTTCAAAAGAGGTCCGGGGACAGCGGGGAAGACGCGCTGCGCTTCCCCGCTATCCCCGGAGCTTGCGGGGCAAGCTTCGTTTTGCGAAGCAAGCCCATAGGGAAATGCGTCTTGTGAAGCGGCTAAGAAAACGAAAAACTCCTTCGTCTAGCGAGTTTTTCGTCTTCCGAGGCGTTGGTCTTGCGGGGCACCACTGTATATCAAAGCGGTTTGCAGCAATGAAGCCATAAAAAAGTTGAAAGCATTGTTAGCTGGGCTTCCCCAAGTCCCCCCTATCTGATTTTAATTTAACCTCATCTTTCGCAGTTTGCATATATCATAATTTCTAACCATTTTTTAAAATCACACTTACTTTAGCCATAAAAGTCTTCACTTGCAAATAATACTATTTTAAAATACACTATCTTCTGCTTCCAACCCTACAGCCTAAATCCACTTCCAAAGCTATTCTAAGATTTAAATATTAACATTTTTCCCCCCAAATATTCCTTAAACTTCTTCCAATCTTCTTCCACCGTCTCTTCTCTCTGGTCTCGGATTCTCCCAGTCAGTTCGGCAAGTTCCATATAGTCCATCATAGAAAAAATAAGGATATTTGTTTGTTTTCCTGTTTGTGCTGTTTATTTGTGTTATAAAATGAATATAAAATTTTGGAAAAAAAAGTTAAAAGCAGACATTGTTTTATTTTATTGTTTTCACTTATATGCAAGAAGCAACCATCAATATTCAGCAATGGCCACCGCCAGCAGCAGCTATAAAAGCACCAAAGGTCTATTTAATTTCGTTTAACTTTTAAGTGATTTCGGTTTTTAAGACAAAGGTTGTCCACAAGACAAAGGTATCATTCCACATTCCTCCTTTGTCCTTAAGGTCCACAAATGACAACACTTTGGAGGTCCCAAGTCGCAAGGTTGTTACATCGGTCTCAACTAGGGCCAGGGCCTTTTCAGTACTGGCCCCGACTTGGTGGAACGCTCTGTCACAAGAGACCAGGGCCCTGTGGAACTTGACATCTTTCCGCAGGGCCTGCAAGACAGAGCTGTTCCGCCTGGCCTTTGGTTTGGACTCAGCCTGACCCTTATGTTGGCCTCCCCTTAAGGTTTTGATCTATGGGCTACTATTAAAATGAGGCTCCATTTTAAATTGTATTTTAACCTGTAATTTAAATTGGTTTTTTAAAAAAAATTCTCCCCCCCATTATGTTTTTATTGTAATTTTACTGGTGTTAGCCGCCCTGAGCCCGGCTCTGGCTGGGGAGGGCGGGGTATAAATAAATTATTATTATTATTATTATTATTATTATTATTATTATTATTATTATTATTATTTTGTTGTTGTTGTTGTTGTTGTTGTTGTTGTTGTTGGTGTCACGTGTCCTCAGTTGCCGTTAACCATGTTCTATCCATGTTGAATATGTAATAAAACCATCCATGTTGAATAATAATAATAATAATAAATAATAATAAGTTATTATTTATACCCCACCCATCTGGCTGGGATTCCCCAGCCACTCTGGGCGGCTTCCAAAAGAATATTAAAATACTATAATACATCAAACATTAAAAGCTTCCCGAAACAGGGCTGCCTTCAGAATATGTAATAAAACCATTCAGAATATGTAATAAAACCATAGGAATCTCGCTGCAGCATTCTGCACCCGCTGGAGTTTCTGGGTCAGTCTCAAGGGCAGCCCCGCGTAGAGCGAATTACAATAATCCAATACAATAAAAGAGGATTAGACAAGTTTGAGGAGGAGGAGAGGGAACCCACCTACTTTCAGCAGCCAGAACATCATAGCCAGACACTGGAGAGACCTGTCAGACGTAAGCATGGACCAATGGTATCAAATAGTACAGTGGTACCTCGGGTTAAGAACCTAATTCATTCTGGAGGTCCGTTCTTAACCTGAAACTGTTCTTAACCTGAGGTACCACTTTAGCTAATGGGGCCTCCTGCTGCCGCCACGTGATTTCTGTTCTCATCCTGAAGCAAAGTTCTGAACCCGAGGTATTATTTCTGGGTTAGCGGAGTCTGTAACCTGAAGCGTCTGTAACCCGAGGAACCACTGTATGGGAAACAGCCTTATTAGAAAAACTAACCAACAAACTGAAATTGACACGCGGGCAAATAGAAGAAGACGCCTTCACCCCGGTTTGGTTCCCCTTTATCACATACACAGCCCAACAAGACAGCAACAAGAACCCGCCAACAGCGTCCGAATCAATGTGGCTAACCTCATCCAAAAACACCCACCCACCCACAAAAAAAAACACAACAAATTTCACTACAGCCAACCAAAGACAACCAACCACACCCTAAGCCACCCCCAACCTCTCTCACCACCAAGGAATAATACTGTAATAATAATTTAATAATAATTTATTACTTACACCCCACCCCTCTGGCCGGGCTTCCCCAGCCACTCTGGGCAGCTCCCAACAGGATATTAAAAACACAATAAAAGAAAAAAACTTCCCTAAACAGGGCTGCCTTCAGATGTCTTCTGAAAGTCCGGTAGTTGTTGTTCTCTTTGACATCTGGTGGGAGGGCGTTCCACAGGGCAGGTGCCACTACCGAGAAGGCCCTCTGCCTGGTTCCCTGTAACTTGGCTACTCACAGTGAGGGAACCGCCAGAAGGCCCTCGGTGCTGGACCTCAGCGTCTGGGCAGAACGATGGGGGTGGAGACGCTCCTTCAGGTATACTGGACCGAGGCCGTTTAGGGCTTTCAAGGTCAGCACCAACACTTTGAATTGTGCTTGGAAACGTACTGGGAGCCAATGCAGATCTCTCAGGACCGGTGTTATGTGGTCTTGGCAGACGCTCCCAGTCACCAGTCTAGCTGCTGCATTCTGGATTAGTTGTAGTTTCCGGGTCACCTTCAAAGGTAGCCCCACGTAGAGCACATTGCAGTAGTCCAAGCGGGAGATAACCAGAGCATGCACCACTCTGGCGAGACAGTCTGTGGGCAGGGAGGGTCACATACGCTAAGTAGAATAATAGAAGCATTGCCACCCCACCCCACTCACCATTCCCCCTCTCCCTCTTTCCCCCTTTTCTTCCTAACCTAACATTGTATGTACAGTAACACTAATCATATTTTTTAAATAAATATTTTATTAAGTTTTCACAATAAAAAAGCATACAAAAACAAAGAAAATACTACATCACAAAAAACAGTACAATACAAAAATACAAACATTGAACACATCAAAAGAAAAGGAAAAAGAGATAGAAACACATATAGTAACAAAAAACAAAAAATTCCCTCTTTCTTAGTTTCTCATCTTCAATTAACTCATTTTCCCGACTTCCTCACGTCTCCCGTTCTTGTATCCCTTTTTAGAAATTAATTCAGCAAATTCACATCCTATTTAATTTATCTGTTGTTAATCCAATCTCACATTTTACTTTGTTGCTAAAGCCCCTGCAACTCATTTCAGTGTCCTTAACATTCAAAAATTTTACAATATTTCTGCAAATAAATTTTAAATTTCTTCCAATCTTCCTCCACCGACTCCTCTCCCTGGTCTCGGATTCTGCCAGTCATTTCCACCATCTCCATATAGTCTATTAGTTGCATCTGCCAATCTTCCAAGATGGGTAGATCTTCCAATGCTTTGCGATGAGAATTCTTGCTGCTGCTGTAGCATACATGTAACACTAATAATAATAATAATAATAATAGGAGGAGGAGGGGGAGAGGGAGAGGGCTTTCGAAGGCTGTTAGCCATGCTGCCTGTGCTCTGCATCCACAATCGGAGGCAGCAAATGTTTCTGAATCCCAGTTGCTGGAAACCACAGAAGGGGGGAGGGGTCTTGTGTTCGAATCCTGATTGCGGACTTTCCATAACCGGCATCTAGGTTGGCCAAAGTGAGCACAGGAGGCTGGACTAGGTAGGGCCAGATGCTGTGGCAGCTTCTCCTTTGATGTTCTCCTCTTCTGACATTTCAGCCTAGCAGATATTCCGGAAGAGGCTCCGGCTGATCTCAAAGAGCCGACTCCTCAGGAACTGGTGACTCCCACCCACAAAGCGGACCCGCTACCCCCTGGGGAAGACAAGGAGGCCCCCCCTGATTCGGCGCAGGCCCCCGCAGCGGCAGAGCAACCGGGCCCAGCGGATCAAGGAGAAAGGACCTTGGCCGAACCCGCTCCCTTAGCCCCAGGGGCCACAACCCAGGATGCTGGTGAGCCCAGCGTTTCCGCAGCGCAGCCGCCGTCGGAAGGAAGCGAGACCGCGGCAACCCCTGCAGAGGCTCCGGATACCCCAACCAGCCCATACCTCACTCCGGACTTTGGCAAAGAGGACCCGTCCCTGATTTTGGGTAAGGCCATCGAGGCCTCTGGCTTTGCGGGGCCAGCAGAACGCGCCTGGTCCAGACGGAGGGAATAGGAGTGAGGGGCAGGGGGCCAGAACAGCTCTCTTTTTTTAAAAAAGGAAGGAAATATAAGTTGTCCATCCTTTAGGCCCAGGGGTCAGCAAACTTACCACGCCTCAGGCCGGTGTTTCCAGTGCCGATCGCGTGGCGGGCATTGGAGAGCATGCCCATACACGTGCGCACACACTATTTCCGGTGCACTTCCGGGTCGGAGGAGCACCGAAAATAGCTTGTGCGCATGTGCACAGGCCTCCTCCAACCAATGTGCACTGGAAATCGCGCTTGCGCATGTGCAAATCACGCTTGCACATGCACACAAGCTATTTCCTGTGCTCCTCCGACCCAGAAGTGGGCAGCAGCGCAGCACCAGTAAGAGTGGGTGTTGGCAGCGGGCGGCGGGGGTCGCCGCGGGCCGGATAAACGAGTCCCTCGGGCCTTATCCGGCCTGCGGGCCTTATTTTGGGGACCCCTGCTTTAGGCTGTGCCTGGCTTCATCTCAGGGAGAGGGTGGGACAGAGCAGGGAAGGAATGCAAACATCAGGCATGTTTTCTCAACTGGCGCTATAACAGACATCAGCTGCAGGAAACAGGTTGTCGCTGAAAGTGACAGAGATTGAAGCACATGGTGCGCATTGTTCTGCAGAGTTCGTTTCTTTGGAGGAGAATGTCTGATGCCTTTCCCTAAGGTGGAAGACAGGAGCGGCCCATCCCGTTTTGCCGCCTGAGGCGAAACAGGAAGGTGCCGCCTCTGCCCGCCGAAGTCTCACTTACTGGGGTCGTTCGGTGGCTTCTTCTGGAGAGAACTCATAGAAACTGTTGCCACATGACTCTAGAGGCGGGTGGAGTGCTGCGGGGGGGGCCACCCTGTGGGATTTCACCCCCCCACAAGGCTGCTTCTTCAGCCTGCCAAATGGATGGGCCAGCCCTGGTTGTGCAAAGGGATGCCTTTTCAGCACCGTCCTGGTTCCCTGCAGCAGTCTGTTGCTTGAAAACAAAGCACTTTGCACAGGTAATAATAATAATAATAATAATAATAATAATAATAATAATAATAATTTATTTATACCCCAGCCACTCTGGGCGGCTTCCAACAAAGTATTCAAATACAGTAATCTGTTAAACATTATAAACTTCCCTAAACAGGGCTGCCTTCAGATGTCTTCTAAAAGTCTGGTAGTTGTTGTTCTCTTTGACATCTGGTGGGAGGGTGTTCCACAGGGCGGGTGCCACCACCAAGAAGGCCCTCTGCCTGGTTCCCTGTAACTTAGCTTCTCGCAGCGAGGGAACCGCCAGAAGGCCCTCAGAGCTGGACCTCAGTGTCTGGGCGGAACAAAGGGGGTGGAGACGCTCCTTCAGGTATGCTGGACCGAGGCCGTTTAGGACCCATAATAAAATGGATTAAAACTGGCATCAACTGGTGGGATGCTTCATTTTTTTTATATATATATAAATTTTTATTGGTTTTTCACATTTTATAAAAACACGAACAATACACAATACACAATACAGACATACAAACACATAAACATACATGTATAATTTCAAATCCTTTTTTCTTAAACCTTACTTCACCGACTTCCCCATACCTCCCCTTTCTGCATCCCCATTTCCAAATTAGTTTCAGCAAATTCTCCTCCTTAAGTTTATCTATTTTTCACTTGTTCTTTTCTTTTACTTAACCTTTTAAAGCTGTAATCCCCTTTTTTCTATACCCTCGACATTTTAGCACTCATTAACTTTACAATATTTCTTAAGATAAGTTTTGAATTTCTTCCAATCTTCTTCCACCGTCTCTCTCCCTTGGTCTCGGATTCTGCCAGTCATTTCAGCCAGTCCCATATAGTCTATCACCTTCGTCTGCCATTCTTCCAGAGTGGGTAGATCCTGTGTCTTCCAATACTTTGCGATGAGAATTCTTGCTGCTGTAGTAGCGTACATAAAAAAGTCCTATCTTTCTTTAACACCAATTGGCCGACAATGCCCAGGAGAAAGGCTTCTGGTTTCTTGGGAAAAGTACATTTAAGTACCTTTTTCATTTCATTATATATCATTTCCCAGAAAGCCTTAATCTTCGGGCACGTCCACCAAAGGTGAAAAAATGTACCTTCAGTTTCTTTACATTTCCAGCATTTATTATCGGGCAAATGATAGATCTTTGCAAGCTTGACTGGGGTCATGTACCACCTGTAGATCATTTTCATAATATTCTCTCTTAAGGCATTACATGCCGTGAATTTTATACCGGTGGTCCACAACTGTTCCCAGTCAGCAAACATAATATTATGACCAATGTCTTGTGCCTACTCAACTGGTGGGATGCTTCAGCTCCCTGTTTGCCCAACATGTGGCCCTCATTTGGTCCAGGGTTGCACTGTTGCTGACCACCACGGCTTCATAGGATCTCCTGGTGCCTTTGGCTGCGGTTTTGCTGAGCCCCAGAGCTTGGAGATTGCAGGGCAGGAGGAAAGTTTGCCCTGTGCCCTGATCCACCTGGCATGTGCTGCCTCCCTCCCTCCTTCCCTCCCTCCCTCCCTCCCTCAACTCCCTCTCTGGCATGCGGAGAAAAGCTCCTTTCCATGAGATAAGCAGGCTGGCAGGGTGAGGGATTGAGGCGCATCGCAGGACCAGGTGTTGTTGAGATCGCTCTCCCCGCTGTGACAGATGGGACAGCGTGTCTTGTGGCCGGGTGACCTTGCAGTGGGGTTGGGAGGGAGGGAGTGTGGGGTGTGTGCAAGGCAAAATGTGGCAAGTGGGTGAGGTTAAGGGGCAGAGGCGGGTTGGCAGGGCAGCAATGGAAGTGGAGGACGATTGTGTGTTGTCTGTTGGGGAGCGATCACCAGGTGGGTTTTGTCCTGGGCTGAGCATTCGCTAGGCACCTGCAGTTTTCGTGTGCCAAGGGCAGGATCTGCAGAATCTTCAATCTCCAAGTCAAATGAAACAACAGAATCTCAAGTTTCTAGTCCTTATGAAAAGAAATGTTTGAAGGCCCAATGAAAGTGCAGGGGAGTTCAGGCAGACAGTGCTCTGTTGTTCCCTCCTCCTTTCTTTCTCATGGAGATCTCAGGACCTAAAGCAGGATGTGCTGTGAGGCCAGTGTCTCAGGGATGGGTCATAACTTAGTGATGGGACATGCGCAGAAGGCCGCACTCCCTGGCGTCTCCAGGAAGGCCTGGGACAACCTCTCGTTGGAGACCCTGGAGAGCCATTGCAAGGCAGGATAGATCTGAGATGGACTGACGTCAAGCTTGCATGATCCGATCAGAAGGTTGGCGGTTCGAATCCCCGCGACGGGGTGAGCTCCCGTTGCTTGGTCCCTGCTCCTGCCAACCTAGCAGTTCGAGAGCACGTCAAAGTGCAATTAGATAAATAGGTACCACTCCAGCGGGAAGGTAAACGGCGCTTCCGTGCACTGCTCTGGTTCGCCAGAAGCGGCTTAGTCATGCTGGCCACATGACCCGGAAGCTGCACGCTGGCTCCCTCGGCCAGTAAAGCGAGATGAGCGCCGCAACCCCAGAGTCGGCCACGACTGGACCTAATGGTCAGGGGTCCCTTTACCTTTACCTTTACCTGGAACTTCTGAGCTCCACCAGTAAGTGCAAAATATTGCCTTGACCTGGTAACAGACGGACACCTAGGATAAAGGAGCAGAGTGCATCCGAGCACATTTTCAGCCCAGGAATTAGTTTGCGGCACTAGAACTGAACCCTCAGTCCTTTCTCATACAAAATTAATTCCTAATTTGCCCCCAGAGTTTCTTTGCTTTGGCAGGGGAGGGCAGGCAGCTGTGAGCGATGCTGTTGCTGTTGTTTAACAACCTGGGAAATGAAGGTTGACGGTTGGTTAGTACAGCATTCTGCACTTTGGGGTCCCGAGATGTTGTTGGACTACAAGTCCCATAGTCCCTGGCCATTTGCCGAATTGGCTGGAGATGATGGGAGTTGTAGTCCCACAATGTCTGAGGACCCAAGGTTGGAGAACGTAGATCTAGTATGATGCAGATATTGACCAGTAAATCCCAACCTACCTTCTGCCCATGCCTGGTGGAGATAATATTGAACTAAGTGGGCCAGTGGCAGGGCCAGATTTAGGTTTGATGCGGCCCTCAGCTACTGAAGGTAATGGGGCCCTTTATATGTCCAGCTGTGCTTTGCCAACAACAAATTGCCGCTGGTTTTTTTGTGTTGAATATATGTTCTATGGTAATTTATGGGCCTAATAGGTATCTAAAGCCATTTACACATAACAAAATATGTATTTTATCAAAGTAACTGTTGAATTGAAATACAATTAAGAAGAAGTATATTAATAGTGAAATAATTATGAAGCTTAACATAAAATGATTGGGGGCCCATTACTTACATCGTAGGAGCCTACACAACACAAAACACTGTTGCTGTATGTAGGTTTTTTGTTTTGTTTTTTATCTTTTATTTTGGAAATATACATCCAGGTTTTTTTTCTTTAAATTTTTTGGGGGCCAAGGGAGTGCGGCCCTAAGCTATAGCTTGTTTAGCTTATACGTAAATCCAGCACTGGGGACACGGGTGGCGCTGGGGGTTAAACCACAGAGCCTAGGACTTGCCGATCAGAAGGTCGGCGGTTCGAATCCCCACGACGGGGTGAGCTCCCGTTGCTCGGTCCCTGCTCCTGCCAACCTAGCAGTTTGAAAGCACCTCAAAATGCAAGTAGACCAATCCCTTGGCCAAGAAAGCGAGATGAGCGCCGCAACCCCAGAGTCGGCCACGACTGGACCTAATGGTCAGGGGTCCCTTTACCTTTAAATCTGGCACTGGCCAGTGGCCTCACTCAGTACAATGCACCACCTCTTGTGGTTATAACAAGGGCTGTGCTGTGCAGCTGTGGATGTGTGCAGTATCTGGTACAGAGCTTCCTATGCCTAGCACCTTTAAGAAAATAAAAGTTTCTAGCCCTTGTGACTGCAAAGATAGGCTTAGAAGGATGTGGGTCATGTCTCCGGTGAAATCTCACTAATGGAGAGGGACGGGGTGCCATTTTTTTGCATAACCACCACGCAGCACATGGTTAACCTATGGAACTCTTTGCCACTGCGATGGCCAGCACCCTAGAGGGCTGAAAAGTAGGTTAGACAAATTCACGAAGGAGAGGGCTGTTGATGACCACTAGCCAATGGCCTTGCTGCACAGTTGGAGCTGGCAATGCTTTGGAAACCCCATGCTGGCTTCCCATCAGAATCACAGAATTCTAGAATCATGTAATCCTCACAACACCCCTGCGAGGTAGGGGAGGCTGAAAGAGGCAGGGACCGGCTCAAGGTCACGGAGTGAGCCTCATGACCGAGCGAGGGATTCGAACCCTGGTGTGCTGGTCCCGAGGGTTAACCGTGCGGCGAGGTCCGAGTCCAGTCTGAGGTCGAGGGTGCGGTATGGAGGCTGTCCGTCAAGGCTGAAGCTGGGTCCAAGGCAGGGAGTTGGGTGAGGTCAGGAACTCTGGCAGAAGAGCAGGACAGGGTTCAGGCAGGAACTGGCTACCAACAATGTTGCTCCCACAACTTGGGACTGGCGCTGGCCGGCTTATATCTGCCCCGAGGCATAGGGAGGCCCCGATCCTCTGGTGACTTGCCTCTTCTGGCCTGGAGGCAAGCACTCCTCCTGCGGGAACTTAGTTCCCTCTGCCTCTCTGCCCTGAGCCTCTGCAGCTCAGGAGAGGCTGGGGGGTTACCAGACCCAGAGGCAACCTCCTCTTCCCCTGACGGGGCTGAGAGTGGAGCACCTGCAGGCAATGGGTCCTCCATCACCTCAGGAGCCAGAGCAGACTCAGCTGGTGCCTGCACCTGAGGACCCAGCACAGGTGAGGACCCTTCAGGATCAGACCCCAGCCCCGGCTCAGCTGGTTCTGGAGGCGGGGAATCCTGTGCAGGCTGGGATCCCTCAGGTTCAGCCTCCGAGTCCAAATCCCAGGCCATCACACCTGGTCTGCCAGGTCCTAGTCAGACAGTCTAGCTACTATGCAACACTGTCTCTCCACTTCAGATTCTAAGTAAATCGTAGAATTGTAGAGTCAGAAGGGAAACACAAAATGTGGACACAAAACGCATGATAAAACAAAGAGACAGAAGGGAGGGACCCCGGGGTCATCTAGTCCAACCCCCTTTAATGCAGGAAACTCAGCTGACGCATCCATGACAGATGGCCATCTGACCTCTGCTTAAAAACAGACACCTGGCTTGAGAGCAGTACATGTGAAAAGGATCTAGGAGTCTTGGTTGACCACAAACTTGACATGAGCCAACAGTGTGACGCGGCAGCTAAAAAAGCCAATGCAATTCTGGGCTGCATCAATAGGAGTATAGCATCTAGATCAAGGGAAGTAATAGTGCCACTGTATTCTGCTCTGGTCAGACCTCACCTGGAGTACTGTGTCCAGTTCTGGGCACCACAGTTCAAGAAGGACACTGACAAACTGGAACGTGTCCAGAGGAGGGCAACCAAAATGGTCAAAGGCCTGGAAACGATGCCTTATGAGGAACGGCTAAGGGAGCTGGGCATGTTTAGCCTGGAGAAGAGGAGGTTCAGGGGTGATATGATAGCCATGTTCAAATATATAAAAGGATGTCACATAGAGGAGGGAGAAAGGTTGTTTTCTGCTGCTCCAGAGAAGCGGACACGGAGCAATGGATCCAAACTACAAGAAAGAAGATTCCACCTAAACATTAGGAAGAACTTCCTGACAGTAAGAGTGTTCGACAGTGGAATTTGCTGCCAAGGAGTGTGGTGGAGTCTCCTCCTTTGGAGGTCTTTAAGCAGAGGCTTGACAACCATATGTCAGGAGTGCTCTGATGGTGTTTCCTGCTTGGCAGGGGGTTGGACTCGATGGCCCTTGTGGTCTCTTCCAACTCTATGATTCCACGATTCTATGATTCTATGATTGGTGCATCAGTCTGGCCCAGCAGGCTCTTATATACTTAAAGGTAAAGGTAAAGGGACCCCTGACCATTAGGTCCAGTCGTGACCCACTCTGGGATTGCGGCGCTCATCTCACTTTACTGGCCGAGGGAGCCGGCGTACAGCTTCCGGGTCATGTAGCCAGCATGACTAAGCCGCTTCTGGCGAACCAGAGCAGTGCACGGAAACGCCGTTTACCTTCCCGCCGGAGCAGTACCTATTTATCTACTTGCACTTTGACGTGCTTTCGAACTGCTAGGTTGGCAGGAGCTGGGACCGAGCAACGGGAGCTCACCCCGTCACGGGGATTCAAACCGCCAACCTTCTGATCAGCAAGTCCTAGGCTCTGTGGTTTAACCCACAGCGCCACCCGTGTCCCCTCTTATATTCTTACTCCCAGCCTAAACACTGGGAATAGAATGATTTTTCTCAGTTTCTGTGGGTTCCAGCTGACCTTCCCCAGAGAGATCTCTTTTTCCTCATTGCCTAATGAGCCGAATGTTGCAATCCTTTTTTCCTGCATGGTTACCATCCATGCATAGGCATATGAATGTGTCTAAATACTAAACGAGGTGCCCTGTCTGTAGCACAGCTTCCAGCGTTTTTATGAACATACGAATCTGCCTTCTACTGAGCCAGACCTCCACTCCCATCGTTCTGCCTGGACACTGAGGTCCAGCGCCGAGGGCCTTCTGGCTGTTCCCTCGCTGCGAGAAGCCAAGTTACAGGGAACCAGGCAGAGGGCCTTCTCGGTAGTGGCACCCGCCCTGTGGAATGCCCTCCCACCAGATGTCAAAGAGAGCAACAACTACCAGACTTTTAGAAGACATCTGAAGGCAGCCCTGTTTAGGGAAGCTTTTAATGTTTAATAGGTTATTGTATTTAAATATTCTGTTGGAAGCAGCCCAGAGTGGCTGGGGAAACCCAGCCAGTTGGGCGGGGTATAAATATTATTACTATTATTATTATTATTATTATTATTATTATTATTATTAGTCCAGGCAGCTCAGTGCTATCTACAATGAGTCACCGTGGCTCCCCAGGGTTTCATATAGGGGACCACCCCTCCACCAACAGCCCTGCCGGGAGATGCCAGTGATTGAACCCAAAATCTCCTGCAAGAAATGTGGTCCCTCTGCGACTGAGCTTCAGGCGTTCTCCCTGATGAGCACCTGAATTCATAGAATTGTAGAGTTGGGATCCCCAGAGGTCATCTAGTCTAACCCCCTACAATGCAGAAATGTCAGCTAACGCCCCCAGGGCAGATGATCACCCAACCTCTGCTTAAAGCAGGCATAGGCAAACTCGGCCCTCCAGATGTTTTGAGACTACAATTCCCATCATCCCTGACCGGTGGTCCTGTTAGCTAGGGATGATGGGAGTTGTAGTCCCAAAACATTTGGAGGGCCGAGTTTGCCTATGCCTGGCTTAAAGACCTCTGAGGAAGGAGAGTCCACAACCTGCAGCCCAGCTCAAGCTAAGCAGCATCTTGAGGAAGGGAGCAGTTTCGATTGGGAAAACAGCTAAGACCTTGGGTTGCACCCGTGGCCAAGATGGTTTTGGCCCCAGCCTGGATACAAAGATGAAACCCCTTTAAAGCCCTTCACGGCCTAGGACCCTCGTGCCTACGGGACCCCTTCTCCCCGGTATGCCCCGCGGAGGACCTTAAGGTCCATAAATAGTAGCACCCTAGTGGTCCTGGGCCCTAAGGAAGTCAGATTAGCCTCAACCAGAGCCAGGGCCTTTTCAGCACTGGCCCCGGCCTGGTGGAACGCTCTGTCTCACGAGACCAGGGCCCTGCAGGATCTGATTTCTTTCCGCAGGGCCTGTAAGACAGAGTTGTTCCTCCTGGCCTTTGGCTTGAAATCAACTTGATCCCCTCCCCCTCTTTCCTTTTTCCTCTTTCCTTTCTCCTTCTGTGATGGAACTCCTATTTGGGGACTCCCCTGGCTTTTTTCTGGCCCATGTAGGACCAGTCTGGATAGTTGGCCTTGGTGAAGACTTGACGTTTTCATCTCCAAAAAGCTTTTGATTCAGTTCCACTGAAATGAGGCTGCATTTTAATGTTGTGTTTTAATCTTGTTTTTAAGTTGTATTTTAATCAATTGTTTTTTACCTGGTGTTAGCTGCCCTGAGCCTGGTCTTGGCTGGGGAGGGTGGGGTATAAATAAAATTATTATTATTATTATTATTATTATTATTATTATTATTATTATTATTGCAACTCGGCAAGGCTGCTGCCCAGACGCACCATCCCTATTTTGCCAGTAGGGGTCGCCCTCTGCACATGCCTTGGGGAAGCACTGCTGCATACAGAATTGTCACCATCAGCTGTGAATCCTGGCCATGGCAATTTCCACCAGCGGCTGGGCTGCGTTTGCAGCACTGAAGTGACCTCCCCCCCCCCCGGGAGGGGCACAAGCCTGGCCAGGCTGTGTGGCGGTCCTGGGCTGCCTAGAGGACAAGATCCGCTCCCCCTCTCAGCCCCACCAATGTTGCCCTAAGCACAGCAGAGCAAGATGTTTGGCTGCAGGAGTTGCAGGAAGGAGCAGCCAAGCAGCCTGTGGATTTGTGTAGGGTTTCCTTAACCTTTCCTTCTCCCGAAAATGTCCCAAAAGGCAGCGGGTACAGATTTTCCTTGGGGCTTACTTTCTTTTTTTTTTGGGGGGGGGGGTTTACAAATTTATTCACATTCAAAATCACAAATGAAAAAAATTACAATAAGATTCTTCCGAATCTTTAGACTTCATGGGTTCCTCCCCTCCATGGGTTCTTTAGTTAACTTTTCCAACTGCATATTGTAAATAATAATAATAATAATAATTTGTTATTTATACCCCGCTCACCTGGCTGGGTTTCCCCAGCCACTCTGGGCGGCTTCCAACAGAATATTAAAATACAATAACCTATTAAACATTGAAAGCTTCCCTAAACAGGGCTGCTAAATCACTCTAGCTTTTAAATTCTCCATTGTGTCCAAAGTCTATGTCTACATTACAACAGTTATTTCAAACAGGCTCAAATACTATGCTATAAGATCCACTATCCTGTAATATTACATATGAGTCTATTCTACTGATGAAGCCTAGGATGGCGAAATAAGGCTAATATTCTGGAAATCCTTGTCATAGACTCCGTGAAAGGATTCTGTGGAACTGTAAATTATTGGACTCTTTGAACAGACAGGTGGAATAGATACTTATACATGTATGGACCTTATGCATGAACGGACTATAGAATGAACTGATCCACTGGGTCTTCTGTTTTTTCCGTCGAACTTTATGAGACTTCCATTGAAATCTACAATTTGATAGAGTGAATAGTATACCTTATTTATTCAAAAGTACAGCCGGTTACGTCTTATGTGTTTTTTGAGACAGCTTCTAGGAGCCACGGAGGAGAGCTGGCTGCAAGGCTGGAGCCCCAGGTGGATGAATGAATTAGCTCAGTGGTTTTTCTTTTGTTTTAACCCCTGCCTCTCTCTTCCAGATGACACTCCCCCTCCACCTGCTCCCTTCACCCATCGCATTGTCCAGCTGAGAACGGCGGAGTTCAAAGACACCTACAGCATCAACACCAAGGAGATGCTGGGAGGGTAAGGCCTGACGGGGGGGGGGGAGAAAGAGAGGGTGCCAAATCGTTCGCTCTTCCAGTAACATAATTGTGGAACGTTCAGGGTGGCAGGAGAGGATATTTTGTTTATTAATATCCTTCCTAACTTGCGCTAGCAAGTTCTATTCCTTAGCAGAGTTTTACAGTTCCCTTTTTAAACACACAGCAGATAGCTGGTTGCAGGTTTGTGTAAGCCTCTCACTATTAAGTTCCTGGTAAGTTCCCTTAAAGGTAAAGGGACCCCTGACCATTAGGTCCAGTCGTGGCCGACTCTGGGGTTGCGGCGCTCATCTCGCTTTATTGGCCGAGGGAGCCGGCGTACAGCTTCCGGGTCATGTGGCCAGCATGACTAAGCCACTTCTGGCGAACCAGAGCAGTGCACGGAAATGCCAGAGCGGTACCTATTTATCTATTTGCACTTCATGCTTTCGAACTGCTAGGTTGGCAGGAGCAGGGACCGAGCAACGGGAGCTCACCCCGTCGCGGGGATTCGAACTGCCAACCTTCTGAGCAGCAAGCCCTAGGCTCTGTGGTTTAGACCACAGTGCTACCCGCGTCCCATTAAGTTCCCTTATGTCCCTCTTAAAAGAATAAACATGCCACAATCTTGTTTAAAGCACAGTGGATGCTCAGGTTGCGAACATGATCTGTGTGGGATGCACGTTCACAACCTGCAGCATTTGCAACCCGCATCTGCACGTCTGCGCATGCACGGGTTGCAATCCAGCGCTTCTGCGCATGCACAAAGTGCAATTTAGCGCTTCTGTGCATGTGCAACCGCTGAAACCTGGAAGTAACCTGTTCCGGTACTTCCAGGTTTCGGCGGTCCACAACCCGAAAAACGCAACCTGAAGCAGCTGTAACCCGAGGTATGACTGTATATAAAATAAGTTTACTCACATCATCAGTTCAAAGTTGGATCCCTGAAGGCAGACTTAGTTACAAAGTACATACGTGTGGATCTGTGAGATGCTCCAACAATGGAGGGAGCCAAAGAGAGAAGTGGTGCTGCATGCTTTGTTCCTTTTGTTACCTGGGCAGCCTAGGAGGAAACAGGAAGTTTTCGACTGGCTGGACCAAACATTCCCCTGCATGTCCACTCTAGGAAAACAAGGAATGTCGTACTTGACTGCTACTTATGTATTGCATCCCACAATAATTGTGACTGTTTCCAATTTCCTGATGGTTTTCTGCGATATGGATATTATTTTTGAAATAATACACGTAAAAGAAAATACAGCAGCCGTGGTTAAGATTAGCATTTGTAAATGAAAGAAAGAATGCTGCAATGTTTTATAAAGTGCAGAATATTGAAGAAAACACACCCACCCAGCTGCAAGCCAAACCCTCTCCAGCAATCAGTAAGCAACAGACCAATAAAGTATTGCCTTAAAGCAGGGGTAGGCAACCTAAGGCCCGGGGGCCATATCCGGCCCAATCGCCTTCTTAATCCGGCCTGCGGACGGTCCAGGAATCAGTGTGTTTTTACATGAGTAGAATGTGTCCTTTTATTTAAAATGCATCTCTGGGTTATTTGTGGGGCATAGGAATTCGTTCATATTTTTTTCTTCTTCAACATATAGTCCAGCCCACCACATGGTCTGAGGCACGGTGGACCGGCCCACGGCTGAAAAAGGTTGCTGACCCCTGCCTTAAAGGAACACTTAGCTCAGTTGGTTAGAGCAGTGTGTTGATAACGCCAAGGTTGCAGGTTCAATCCCTGTATGGGGCAGCTGCATATTCCTGCATTTCAGGGGGTTGGACTTTCAGGGGGTTGGGTCCCTTTCGGTTCTATGATTCGCAACACCATCAAATCTAGAAGTCCGGTCATTCATCATTCAGATCTAGAAATCCCCATTACTTTCTCATGCATGCACTCTAGGGTTGGGGCAACTCGCTGAAATGTTTTAAACGGTTCTAAATTTGATTTCTCTGTTTTGTTTTTGTTGGGCTGATGTTGATTAAATGTTTAGTTGGGGTTGGTGGTTATTATAATTTGGGTATAACTGTAAACGGTTTATTATTGTTATTATTGTTGTTGGTTTCTATTGATTTATTGGTTGGTTTGTTGCTTGTACAGGATATTTTGTTTCTTGATGTTTGATGCATCGTTATGTTTTTATACGTCTTGTAAGCTGCCCAGAGCGGCTGGGGAAACCCAGCGAGATGGGCGGTGTATAAATTAAAATATTATTATTATTATTATTAGAAAGAACTGTAATGAGAGGTTTGTTGTTACCAAGCCATCACTGCACATAGTGCCTGAAAGGCAAAAGGGTCTTTGCCCCAGGGAGTTTACAATCCAGAAAGATAATTGGTGGTGGTGATGGTGAAACAGAAAGGGGGAAGTGGAGTTGAGGAGGAAGGGATAAACGTCATCCGTTCTTAAACGTTTGTAACTGTTGGGAATGAGGTTTCATGGAAAAAGTGAGCTTTTTAGTGCTTTGGAGGAACTTTGGAAAGAATTCATAATTCTCAGGACCTGCCTTTCTCTTTCCCTCCACAGGGGGAAGTTTGGAGAAGTCCGTACGTGTGCAGTGAAGGAGACAGGCCTCAAACTGGCCGTGAAAATTATTAAGAAGCAGGGGCCGAAAGACAGGGTAGGTGCCCTCTGGTGTGCAGTGTGCTGCAACATGTAGCAATGCGCGCAACACCTTTTCTGTGCTGGTCTTTGTGCTGGGTTTTCCTGCACGGCTGCCCTGCTAAGTTAAGTTCAGGTTTGTGAAACCCATTCATTATTTCATCCGGCCGAAATGAGGACCAAAGCGATGGATGTGCAAAATAACGTAAGAACAGTGCAAATTTACTAAAAGGTGTTTTGTCAGCGCTTGTGCAACAGAGCCTTCCTTACTCCTCCTCACGCCCAGGGCATTTCCCAAACCTGCTCCGGTGTGCTGGGCCCAGGGGTTAACCCAAGTAACGCGGTCCAGGTCCGGTCCCAAATCCAGGGATTCCACGAGGCATCCGTCCGACAGGGTCAAGGCAGGAAAGCAGGCTAGGTCAGGCGCAGGGTCTCAGGCAGGTACTAGCAAACAGCAATGTTGCTTCCGCAATCGGGGATGGGCTCCGGCAGCCTTTTATCTCTGTCGGGGTAATGGCCGGTCCTGATCCCCCGGCGACTCACCTCCCTGTCTCGGCCGAAGGCGAGCACTCCTCCTGCAAGTACTCAGGTCTCTCCTTCTCTCAGACCTCAGTCTCTCCAGCTCGGGAGACGTCGGTGGGCTACTAGACCCAGGGGCTGCCTCAGCCGCCCCTGACCCAACCGGTAGTGGAGCAGCTGTGAGTGATGGCCCAGCTGAAGGCGACGAGGTCATCCCCACATCTGGAGCCAGGGCAGGCTCCGGCCCCTGACTCGGCGCAGCTGGTGCCTGTTGCAGGGGAACCTGTGCAGACTGGGACTCTTCAGGATCAGGCCCCAGACTTGCCTGAGGCAGAGGATCCAGTGCGGACTGAGACTCCTCTGATTCCGAGTCCCAGGCCATCACATCGGGAGGGTTAGGGGAACCCCTAGAAAAGGTTTGGGGGGAAGAGAGGGGAAACTCTGTTGTGCAAGAATAAATCCTTGCACTGACAGGGCATGTTAGTTGGATAGCACCCAAGGTCTGCGCATAGGTTGACTGCAACTCCTGTCAGTCTCAGGTAGTGGAAGCTGTGGTGCAAAACTGTGACATTGGTGGGGGCTGATGGGAGTTGTGGTTCAAAATGTCTGGAGGGTACCAGCCTGGCAAAGGCTCCCCTAGCCAGCCTCCGTTCCACACTGTGACCAGCTTTTGCCCTTCTAGGAAGCGGCCGAGGTGGAAATTGACGTGATGAATCAGCTGAACCACAGGAACCTGATCCAGCTATATGACGCCATCGAGACTCCGAAGGACATCATGCTCTTCATGGAGTTGTGAGTCATGGAGTTGCGAGGCAGGCTCTCGGTCCTCGGGCAGTCGCCGCGCTCAGGCCCGCAGTTTGAAAAGACACGACACACGAGGAAAAACGAATGCGGAGGGAGGAGGAGAAAAGCGAGCTCTGGCGCAAGTTTAGCAGAAAAAGCATTGATTCATTCAAATGAGGACATTTGTTTCTTTCTTTCTTTTTTAAATTAAATTTTCCACAATTATAACAAATATAACATAAAAAGAAGGAAAAAAACATACAAAAAAATATACAGTACTGAAAAAGCAAAAGCAAAACAACAACAATTTAGTGCCATATCCCTTAAAAATCCAATTTTATTTACATTGTTAATTGACTTCCCCAGATCCCTCCCTTCTGAATTTCATTGTGTCTGTATGTAACAGCTTTCTAGTATCATTCTTAAACTAAAAATATTTCCAGCAATTAACTATCTTTTTCTTTTTTCTTATTGTTCTTAATCCAACTGACTTAATTAAATCCTAAATTAATCCTAGGCCTATTTGGTGCTTTCAAGTGACTTCTAATTATTTATATTACAATATTTATTCAAATAGTCCTTAAATTTCTTCCAATCTTCTTGATATTCCTCCTCTTTCTGGTCGCGGATTCTTCCAGTCAGGACATTTGTTTCATTGGGGTGGTGACCAGCCTAAATGTGACCTAAATGTGGGAGGATATGGGATGGCCTTTTGGTGATGTCACATGGACACTGGGAAAATCCCACATGCATGAGTAGCACCCAGAATGCACTGCCCTGAGCATAGCTGTCAAGCGTCCCTTATTTGGCGGGACAGTCCCTTATCCCAGCGCCATGTCTCGCTGCTGTCCCTTATTGATGATGTCCCTTAAATAAGCTACTGAAGGTAATGGGGTCCTTTCTATGTCCAGCTGTCCTTTGTCAACAACAAATTGTTGCTGGTTTTTTGTGTTGAATATATGCTATATGGTAATTTATGGACCTAATAGGTACCTAAAGCCATTTGCACGCAACAAAATATGTATTATATCAAAGTAATTGTTGATCCCTTATTTTGGCTGCTGATCCCTTATTTTCGAGGCTTCTCGTCCCTTATTTTCAAATCTGTAAGTTGACAGCTGTGGCCCTGAGGGGTTTGGGGTTCACCTGATGGTCTAAGGCAGCCCCTTTCCTGCCCTTGCAGCGTGGAGGGCGGCGAGCTCTTTGAGCGGATCATTGACGAGGATTACCAGCTGACAGAGGTGGACTGCATGGTCTTTGTGCGCCAGATCTGTGACGGGATCCTCTTCATGCACCACATGAGTGTTCTCCACCTGGACCTCAAGGTAGGAGAACATCTCTGCCCTCCCTCAAGAAGGAGGAGGAGGAGGGGCAAAGCTATTGTGGGGCACAAGACCTTTGGGGCCAAACCAGCGGTTCCCGGACACTGCTTCCATAAATGCATCTGCAGTCACTCCGACGCAACCTTATAAAAAGCATCACTCTCAGTAGAAGTTTGCATAACCCACTAAGGAAGATAAAATTCAGAAGTGCAGCAATTAATGGCACGTTTATTCAAATGCCAATGAAAATTATTTAGTTGAATTCAGCAAAATGGATATATCTGATCCAGTGATACCAACTTTTCAGAGTCAGATGGGGTACAAATTATTTATTTACCGTATTTTTCGCACTATAAGACACACCAGACCACAAGACGCACCTAGTTTTTGAAGGGGGAAAACAAGAAAAAAAATATTCTGAATCTCAGAAGCCAGAACAGCAAGCGGGATCGCTGCGCAGTGAAAGCAGCAATCCCTCTTGCTGTTCTGGCTTCTGGGATAGCTGCGCAGCCTGCATTCGCTCCATAAGATGCACACACATTTCCCCTTACTTTTTAGGAGGGAAAAAGTGAGTCTTATGGAGCAAAAAATACGGTAATTATACACTCCCTGCTGCCTCCTTGCCTCTTAGCGGCCCCCGCACCATGTAATCCCACTGCTGCCCAGGGGCTCCTACTACCAACTTTGGTAAGGTAAAGGACCCCTGACTGTTAGGTCCAGTCGTGGATGACTCTGGGGTTGCGGCGCTCATCTCACTTTACTGGCCGAGGGAGCCAGCGTACAGCTTCCGGGTCATGTGGCCAGCAGAACTAAGCCGCTTCTGGTGCACGGAAACGCCGTTTACCTTCCCGCCGGAGCGGTACCTATTTATCTACTTGCACTTTGATGTGCTTTCGAACTGCTAGGTTGGCAGGAGCAGGGACCAAACAACGGGAACTCACCCCGTTGCAGGGATTCGAACCGCCGACCTTCTGATCGGCAAGCCCTAGGCTCTGTGGTTTAACCCACAGCACCACCTGCGTCCCTACCAACTTTGGTAACCACTGCCAAAAAAGGAGATGGGCATGAAACAGCCGTGGGTCTGCCCAGTTCCTCTGCTGCGCCAGACACAAGATATCTAGTTGCTCTCCAGGGGGCAGAGAGACCTTCCTGCCATCTTCCCCAAACCTTTCCAGATTTCAAGGGGATCATTTGCAGGTTACCCACAAAGTCACTAACTGGAGGTGGTGTTTTGGGGTGGGGGTGTTATCTTTTCTCTCCCTCCGCAGCCGGAGAACATCCTGTGTGTGACCTCGACCGGCCACATGGTGAAGATAATTGATTTTGGACTCGCTCGAAGGTAATGCCCAGAGCAGAGGTCAGCAAACTTACCGCGCATCGGGACGGTGTCTCCAGTGCCGATCGTGTGGTGGGCCAGAGGGCAAGGGAGTGCATGCCCATACTACGCGTGCGCACACGCTATTTCCGGCGCACTTCCGGGTCGGAGGAGCACCAGAAATAGCTTGTGCGCATGTGCAGGGGCCTCCTCCGACCCGGATGTGCACCGGAAATAACGCGTGTGCATGCGCAAATAATGCTTGCACATGCATAAATAATGCTTGCACATGTGCTAATAATAATTGTGCATGCGCAAATAATGCTTGCGCATGTGCACATAATGCTTTCGCATGCGTACAAGCTATTTCCGGTGCTTCTCCGACCCGGAAGTGGGCAGCTGCGCAGCGCAGCGCCAGTAAGAGCGGGCGGCGGCAGCGGGCGGCAGGGGTTGCCGCGGGCCGGATAAACGAGTCCCTCAGGCCTTATCCGGCCCACGGACCTTAGTTTGGGGACCCCTGGCCCAGAGCATCGCCAGCCTGCCCCAGCCCCCTCTCCCCTTTCCGCACTCCTGACCCTGCTGTGTGCCTCTTCTGGGCACCGGGCGAGGGGAGGGGACAGGACAAAGTCCTTTCTGAAGGGAGCAGGATCCTGGTGCTAGATTCTTCTCTCTCTCTCTCACCTTCCCAGATACAACCCCAGAGAGAAGCTGAAAGTGAACTTTGGCACCCCCGAGTTCCTGTCTCCGGAGGTGGTGAGCTACGAACAAGTCTCCTACACAACGGATATGTGGAGCATGGGGGTGATCACCTACATGCTGTGAGTTGAGGGGAAGGGGTGCCTTTGGAATCAGGCATAATAATAATAATAATAATAATAATAATAATAATAATAATAATGCTATTTGTACCCCGCCCATCTGGCTGGATTTCTCCAGCCACTCTGGGTGGCTCACAATAGAATATTAAAAACATGATAAGACATCAAACATTAAAAACTTCCCTGAACAGGGCTGCCTTCAGATGTCTTCTAAAAGTCAGGTAACAGTAGTACCTCGTTTGAGTCCGCCCCGTTTAGTGTCCATTTCATGGAACGTCAGCAGCAAACCCGGAAGTACAGTGGTACCTCGGGTTACATACGCTTCAGGTTACAGACTCCGCTAACCCAGAAATAGTACCTCAGGTTAAGAACTTTGTTTCAGGATGAGAACAGAAATCGTGTGGTGGCGGCAGTGGGAAGCCCATTAGCTAAAGTGGAACCTCAGGTTAAGAACAGTTTCAGGTTAAGAACGGACCTCCAGAACGAAAAGTTCTTAACCCGAGGTACCACTGTACCGGAACAGGTTACTTCCGGGTTTGCTGCTCGTGCACGTGCAGAAGCGCAAAACCGCTCAAGCACGTGCGCAGAGCGGCGCTTTGTCAAGCATCTGGGGCTCCGGAATGGATCCCAGACTCAAAACGAGGTACCACTGTAGTCGTTTATTTCCTTGACACCTCATGGGAGGGCATTCCACAGGGTGGGTGCCACCACCGAGAAGGCCCTCTGCCTGGTTTCCTGTAACTTGGCTTCTTGCAGCGAGGGAACTGCCAGAAGGCCCTCGGCGCTGAACCTCAGTGTCTGGGCAGAACGATGGAGGTGGAGACGCTCCTTCAGGTATACTGGACCGAGTCCATTTAGGGCTTTAAAGGTCAGCACCAACACTTTGAATTGTGCTCGGAAATGTCCTGGGAGCCAATGTAGGTCTTTCAGGACCAGTGTTATGTGGTCTCGGCGGCCACTCCCAGTCACCAGTCTAGCTGCCGCATTTGTCATTTATTTTATTTATTAAATTTGCATACCCTTATTCATCTGGAGATCAGAGGGCACCTCACAAACATAAAAGCACCAAATGAGAAAGCAAAAAGACATAATAAAACAAAGAGGCAGAAGGAGGGATCCTGAGGGAATCTAAGCATCCCTGACAGTCGGACCTCCAAGCAAGGAGATTCCACAACCTCCTCTGCCGATCAGCTCTTGCTGTCAGAAAGTTTTTCCCGATGTTTAGTTGAAATCTCCTTTCTTCTACAGTCATACCTCATGTTACGTTTGCTTCTGGTTGCGCGTTTTCAGGTTGCGTCACGCGGCGACCCGGAAGTAACGGAACAGGTTTCTTCCAGGTTTTGCCGCAGGCGCGCAAAATGACGCCACGTGCATGCACAGAAGCGGCAAATCGTGACCCACTGAGACGCAGGTTGCGTTCTTTTCAGGTTGCGAACAGGCCTCCGGAACGGATCCCGTTCGCAACCAGAGGTGCCGCTGTAATTTGAATCCGTCAGTTGCGGTCCTGACCTCTGGGGCAGCAGCAGCAATATATTTGGCAGAAACAGAACTGCAGCAGAACACCCACAGCGTCGATTGCGGTGGGGAGAGATTGGAAGGGAAATGGGCCCAGCGAGCCGATTTTTTGTGCTCTGACGTAGCCACGGCGTGTTCTGGAGCAGCCAGGCTCCTGGCCCCGGAGTCGCTTGCATTTGCCAAATTTCTGAGCCCCAGGAGAGTTTTCCTTCACTAACGAGCCTTGATTGACACTCTCTCTCCTCGTCTCCCCACCCTGTTCTCAGGCTGAGCGGACTCTCCCCTTTCCTGGGCGACAACGACACGGAAACCCTCAACAACGTCCTGGCAGCCAACTGGTATTTTGATGAGGAAGCTTTTGAGGGCATCTCCGAAGAAGCCAAGGACTTTGTCTCCAACTTGATTATCAAGAACAAAAGGTCTGGGACCATTTGGGGCAAAAGGGGGGGAAGCTTTGCTCTTTTCTGTGTGGGAACCGATTAACCTCCAGGTCAGCCAGAGAGCAAATGGAGAGGCACCACACCCTTTAACATTTTCTAGCTGGAGGGAGACCAGTAGAAAATTGCACAGGCTCTTTCGAATCATGGAACCAGAGAGCTGGAAGGGACCACAGGGGTCATCTAGTCCAACCCCCTTTTCGCCCAGTGTGAGACTTGAACCCACAACCCTGAGAGTCTCATGCTCCACCAACTGAGCTATCCCAGTTGAAGAAGCGAATCTGGCTTCTGCTGTGATGACAGAGGACGTTTCTGGAAAAGAGGGGAGGCGATAGAGGTTTCTAAAAGGAAGCAGTGCGCTGAGAAAGGGGATAGAGAGACTTTTTCTCTCGCTCACATGACACTAGAAGTTGTGGACATCCATAAAGACCTAAAAAGAGCTGATTGCTGGATCAGGCCCATGTCTTTTTTTAAAAAATTACATTTTTATTGATTTTTTAATATATCTGTTCCAACAGTCATACAACATAACTGCTCATCTTATACAATATTTTTAGACTTCCATCAACACCTCTGATGATTTTCCATTCTCTATCGCTTATTATGCATTTCTTAATTTCTATATTTTTAAAATTTAATTTATTATTTATACCCCACCCATCTGGCTGGGCTTCCCCAGCCACTGGGCGGTTTCCAACCAAATATTAAAATGCAGTAATACATCAAACATTAAAAGCTTCCCTAAACAGGGCTGCTTTCAGATGTCTTCTAAAAGTCTGGTAGTTGCTGTTCTCTTTGACATCTGCTGGGAGGGCGTTCCACAGGGCGGGTGCCACCACCGAGAAGGCCCTCTGCCTGGTTCCCCTGTAGCTTTGCCTCTTGCAATGAGGGAACCGCCAGAAGGCCCTCGGCGCTGGACCTCAGTGTACGGGCAGAACGATGGGGGTGGAGGCGCTCCTTCAGATATACTGGACCGAGGCCGTTTAGGGCTTTAAAGGTCAGCACCAACACTTTGAATTGTGCTCGGAAATGTCCTAGGAGCCAATGGAGGTATTTCAAGACCAGGGTTATGTGGTCTCGGCAGCCACTCCCAGTCACCAGTCTAGCTGCTGCATTCTGGATTACTTGTAGTTTCCGGGTCACCTTCAAAGGAGCCCCACGTAGAGCGCATGGCAGTAGTCCAAGTGGGAGAGAACCAGAGCATGTAAATATTTAAAACATTTAATTATCCTTAACTAATAATTCTCCTCATTATCTTTCTTGCAACATTTCAAATGATTCACCTTATGAAACTTCTTGCAATCCTACTAGCGTAATCTGTTCATCACAATTGCTTTTCAAATAGTTTGTAAATTTACTCCAGTCTTCTGAGAATCTCTGGTCCCGCAGGTTTCGAATCCTTCCTGTTAATTTATCTAACTCTGCATAGTCCAGGATCCGGCCAATGGCTCATCTAGTCCAGATTCCTGTTCTCACAGTGTCCAACCAGATGCCTGTGGGAAATCTGAAGGCAGGATTTGAACACAAGCCCTCTGCCCTCCTAGGGTTTCCATCAACTGGTATTCAGAAGCATTGCTTCCCCCAGCTGGGGAGGCAAGAAAAGGCCATAACGACTAGTATTGCCATCGGCAACCCTCCATGAATTTGCTTTATCCTCTTTTAAAGGCATCCTTGTCTCCAGTTGCAGGGAGTTCCACAGTTTAACACTCCATTGCATGAAGAAGGACTTCTTTTTATCTGCCCCGACATTCAGCTTCCCTGGATGCTCACGAGTCCTCGTGTTCTGAGAGGGGGAAGAAACACTCCCTTAGTAATAATAATAATAATAATAATAATAATAATAATAATAATAATAATAATTTATTTATACCCCGCCCATCTGGCTGGGTTTCTCCAGCCACTCTGGGCGGCTTCCAACAGAATATTAAAATATTAAAATACAATAGTATAGTGAAGATAGCTATTCTTGATTAGAAAAGGAAATAAATTTGAAGAATGTAGCTTTCTCAACGTCTTCCCAAAAGTCTGTATTTTTTTTAAAAAAAACCCAATTGGAGGTCTGGTATGCGGGTGAAGGGTGGCGATATCTGAGTTTTCCCTCAAGGCTCCCTGCATATTGGATTTCTTGCTGCTCCTGAGATCTTGAGGCTGGGTTTGGGTGCCAGTCGAGATGCTTACGGGTCTCTGGGACGGAGGTCCAGTTAAAGGTGCTGTGCTGCGAGTCGTGCCCTTTATGAACCGCACCCCAACCCTGCAGACTAGTTGCTGTCACCACGCTCTAGAAAGTTGTGATACGTGGGATATCCAAACCACGTTTTTGAAAGGGGGCCATGCCCATTAAACAATAACAACACACCCACTAAAGATGAATGGGTAGTCAAATTGTGTGAGTGCTTGGAGCTGGCGAAGCTGACAGATGCAATAAGAGATAAAATTAAAAAGAAGAATGGGGATGTTTAAATAATTATCTAGGGATAAGGGTTCATCAATAAAGACCTGGCTATGTTTAGAATGATACCGCATAGGGAAAGGTTCCCTGATACCAAGATGAAGGATTCTATGGAATACAGCTAGAGAGAATCGATAAGAATAATGATCTGTTGTGACCTTGACGGAAGCGTACAATAGATGAGCCTTCTTGTGTTTTGGCTCATTTCTCCTTTTCCCCCTCTTTTTTTTCTTTCCCTTTTTCCTTTCTTTCTTTCTTTCTTCCTTCTCCTTCCCCCTTTTGTTCTATGCCATGTGCTTTGATATTTTTTGTAGTTTTTTAGCCTTTTCCATTATTATTATTATTATTATTATTATTATTATTATTATGGATTTTTCTTTTGTCATGTTGGTTGTTTATATTTATTTGTATTTGTTTAAAAAGTTAAAAAACAACAACCAATAATAACACAGCAGGATAAAAACACCCCATGGGGGGGGGGAGCTGCAGTAACTGGTTGTGTGTGGCACCAATTGGCCACTGACTGTGCCGTCGACAACTTCCTCCCCAACCGGCAGCATAAGCTGAGTGCGAATTCTGCAGGGCAGGTTGGAACGCAGACTCTGTTTGATGCGCTTTCTATTTATTGCAGGGTTTTGTATGTTACAGGATGGGGGGGCTAGGGGTCTGGGATACAGCAGCTGCAGGTGGTGACCCCCCGATAACCTTTGCCTCCCGTCCCCCTCCCCAGCGGACGCCTGAGTGCCGCCCAGTGCCTGCAACACCCCTGGCTCAACAACTTGGGAGAGAAAGCCAAGCGGGTCAACCGGCGGCTGAAATCCCAGGTCCTGCTCCGAAAATACGTGATGAAGAGGCGATGGAAGGTATTTGCTTCTTTAGTACCGTATTTTCCGCGCTATAGGACGCACCGGACGATAAGACGCACCTAGTTTTGGGGGGAGGAAAACAAGGGGGAAAAATATTTTGAATCCCAGAAGCCAGAACAGCAAGAGGGATCTGGCTTCTGGGATACCATGTGGCTGTTTTGGCTTCTGGGACGACCGCGCCAAGCCTCTTCAGGGCAGCAGGATGAAGGCTCCCCCTGCACGGAAGAGGATGCGCGGGGATAAGGCAGAAGCCAGGACAGCAAGCGGGATCGCTGCGTAGTGATCCCTCTTGCTGTCCTGGCTTATAGGATAGCCGCACGTAGCCTCTCTCGGGCAGCGGGATGAAGGCTCCCCTTGCCCGAAGAGGCTGCGCGCGGCTAAGGCAGAAGCTAGGACAGGCACATTGCTGAAGGGGCACTGCGCACTTCTCCCTCTGTGCGCAGAGCCTCTCCTGCGAAGGAGAGGTGCTGCGCAGATAGGGAGAGCTGCACAGCGCCCCTTCAGCGAAGCGGGAGGAGGAACAGAAGGAGACCCTTCTGTTCCTCCTCTGGCTTCGCAGGACAGGCGCCTCGCTGAAGGGGCGCTGCGCAGCTCTACCTCTCTGCGCAGCGCCATTCACTCCATAAGATGCACTCACATTTCCCCTTACAGTGGTGCCTCGCAAGACGAAATTAATCCGTTCCGCGAGTCTCTTCGTCTAGCGGTTTTTTCGTCTTGCGAAGCAACCCTATTAGCGGCTTAGCGCTATTAAAGGCTTAGCGGCTATTAAAGGCTTAGCGGCTTAGCGGCTTAGAAAAAGGGGGGGAAAGCGAAAAAAATCAGAACACTCGCAAGACGTTTTTGTCTTGCAAAGCAAGCCCATAGGGAAAATCGTCTTGTGAAGCAGCTCAAAAACGGTAAACCCTTTCGTCTAGCGGGTTTTTCGTCTTGCAAGGCATTAGTCTTGCGGGGCACCACTGTACTTTATAGCAGGAAAAAAGTGTGTCTTATGGAGTGAAAAATACAGTAAATTTCTGTCCTGAGCTTCCCCACAAAGGAAAGGGGCAGCCAGTCGTGGGAGGGAGCTCACCGTATCCGGAAATGGGGGGACGGCGGTTTTGGGCCATTTTCCCACTCCCCTGTGAGTCATCCCACAAGCTTTGGGCTTAGACTGGGAGGTCGCTCAGTGGCTGCTGGTGGGCCACCCACTGTTTTGGGGTGGGGTTCAATCACACGCAAGCGGAATTCAGGTTGCACAAGTCTAGTTGAGTGGGAGGCTTTGCACAACAAACCTGCTTCCCCCCCCAAAAAAAAGATAAGACTTTTTGCAGCCAGGAAAGAGGAAGGGAAATGGAGTTGCTTTGATGAACATCATATATATATATATATATATATATATATATATATATATATATAGTTTTTCAACATATCATTTTCAACAGTAATTAAACATGCTTTCATATCTTTTTTTACTTGCATCAATCATATCTGAAAACTTTCCAATCTATTCACTAAATATACATTTCTTACTTCCACAATTACATTTAATTCATAACTAATATCTCTATTCTTTCTCTGCAATGCTTCATACATTTCTCCTTACAAAACCTCTTGTAGTCCTACTAGTGTAATTTGTGGATTACAGTTGCTCTTCAAATAGTTCGTATATTTGAACATCATCTAACCTCCCTGGAAACAAACCTTGATCGGTGGTCAGTGAACCCATTTTTTTTTAAAAAAAATTCCCCCTTTTTTAAAACAATATACATTTAAACCATTTTCCGTTTTTGCAAATCTGAGATTTCTTGAATCCCTGGACTCCCCACCCCCCACCCTACCCTGGTTTCCAATTTTTATCTGTTGCATCAAAAATTACATTTTTTCAAAATCATTTTATATCCTTTTTTAAACTTTAGTCATTACATTAGAAGTCTTATAACAATCCTGTTAACCTTTTAAATATCTATGGTGTTCTTTAAGGCACTCTATAAATTTCTCCCACATTTTGCTAAAAAAATTTATCAGCTTGGTTTCTGATCTCCACGGTCAACTTTGCCATTTCAACATAGTCCATCATCTTGGTTATCCACCCTTGGTTGGGACTTTCTCTTCCTTCCACTTCTGGGCAAAAAGCATTCTTTTTAAGTACTTTCGTATTTCATCCCCTATTATTCCCAATAGAAAAGCTTCTGGTTTTTTGATAAAGGCTAAATTGAACATTTTTTTCAATTCATTATATATCATTTCCCAGAATTACTATTTTACACATCCACCACACTAAACCCAGAATCTTACCCAGGGCTCCCACAGACCATTTCCCCTTCCTCATAGGGAACAGAAGAAATTCTGCAACAAAAGTTAGAATCACAACCTTGATTTGCATTGTTTTAATTTAATTTTAATTTTTAATTTATTATAATTTGACCCTGCGATGTGAGCTTTCCAGCCTCAATGCTATTCCCCCCCCCTTTTTTCACTCTTGTGTGCGTTTTCTTTTCCAACCGCGCAGAAAAACTTCATCGGCGTCTGTGCTGCGAACCGGTTCAAGAAGATCACCAGCGCGGGATCCCTGACCGCGCTGGGCGTCTGAGCGGCGGGGCTGGAAGCGGGCAGAATCGAGCGACACGTGGACAGAAAGGGGGCAGGGGGAACTCCCGACGGGAAGCTTGAACTGCGTTGTGCCCCACGTCTCAGGGACTTGCTTGGGCAAGAGGATCGGGGCCTGCCCCAGCGCTGGCTCCTTCCCAGAGAGCTGGGGGCGAGAAGCCGGTGGACGCCGGCCTGGAACTTTTTAGCAGGGAAGCTCTCTCCATGTGTAGGGTATTTGCTCTCTCCGATAGCATCCCCATGTTCTCGCGCAGTTGCCACTAAGCCAGTCTTCCCTACCTCTCCGTATTGTCTGACTTTAGCACCGTCCTCCTGTTTAGTGGCTATTCTGCTGCCTCTCCCTCTTGGACTCCACGCTCCACACAAACCCGGCTTCCTGGGTGTCATGCTGCTCTTGGACTGCTGCTAAGGACCTCACCTGACAAAAGTCTGACCGTTCGCTGCTTTCAAGGGACCTTCCGAAACCACTGCAGCCAACTGCATCTCCTTACCTTTGCTACGCCTTGTTTTTTGCCTCCGATTCCACCGTGCAAACTTTAAGGGAACTGGTTTCTGGGATGGCTGCGGCTTGCCTGAACTGCAGTTTCTCCGCTGTGACCATCCTCTCCCCAGCTGCCCAGACTGGTTCTGTAACCTTCCCCAGCGAGCCAAAATCTTGACCCCACAGTGCTGGGGAGAGCACCTTCCCAAGCCCCCAAGATTGTGCATACAGGGCGTGTTGGATCGCCACCACACCCCTGACTGAGAAATCCCAAACCTTTGCGATAAGGATTTTGCCAGGCTGCCAACCCTGTGCTCGTCTCCTTCTGCAGAACGGCTTCTCGGCTTCCAATCTGCTTGCGCCACCCACATACCGCTTGCTGCCTTGGCACCCCCGAGACATCTCTGCTCTGACTTTTTGCACAGAAGTTGCACCTCACGACCCTGCTTAGGAAAACCTTGTCCCCCTGCGTGATCTTGGAGCATAGCTGTCAACTTTTCCCTTTTCTTGCGAGGAATCCTATTCGGAATAAGGGACTTTCCATTAAAAAAAAGAAAAAGTTGACAGCTATGTCTTGGAGTTAGCTGAGGTTTGCAGTGTTTCTCAACCTCGGGTCCCCAGATGTTGTTGGACTACAACTCCCATCTTCCCTGGGCTCTGGCCTTTCTAGCTAGGGATGATGGGAGTTGTAGTTCAACAACATCTGGGGACCCGAGGTTGAGAAAGGCTGCGTGATGGTCTAGCGCAAGCAATGCCTTGTCCCCACAAGGGCAGCCTTGCAGACCCCCCCCCCCCAGCAAAAAAACCACACACCAAAAACAACCCCAAGGACTTGAACCCCACTGCGCCAGGGACGGCTGTGGGAAGCTGATAATGTGGACAGGAAACTGCCTTTTCCGGCCTGCGCACTCAGAGATCCTCTAGGCTCTGGGCGGGCAGGAAGCAAACTGCCGGCATTCCAGGAGGAACATCCCCAGATGGGCAGCTGGTCCGGAGGAGGAGGAGGAGGAGGAGAATAAGAAGACAGCATTGTGCAAACCACTTTGTGCTAACCTCTTTGCCCTCCTGCGCTGCCGAAGGGTCTGGAAGGGGAACGAGGAGGAGTGGAAGGGGAAGGGGAGAGCAAGGCTCTTGCATCCCACCCACCCCCCCAAAGGAAGAGGGGAAGGAGATGGACTAATGAAGACCATCTGGGCTGGGCTGGCCTCGCCACGGCCGCCTCCTCGCCCATCTGAAAGGGCTGCTTCAGAGCCGGCCACCAACAGAGAGGAGTGCTTCAAGTGTGCCTGTTGAGTGTTCGTGCGCACATCGGAGATCTCCTCCATTAGCCCAGGGTCACTCCCCTGTAGATCCCGGGAAACTGCCTCAAACGGAACTGCAGGCCAAAGCCGAGCGTGTTTTTGCAAAACCTCTTTTATTTAAACTTCCCTCCAACTCCCTGTTAGGTTAATGACCCAGAATAACCCGGGGAAACGTAGCTCCGTGGAAGGGTGTGGGGGAAGCAGGGGTGTTGACAAGAGTTTGATTGTGGTTTTGAGTTCCTGCATCACTTGGTGTGCTTTGGGAATCCTCGCTGCATGTTGTCTTTCCTGCAGCCGAGCCAGGTAGGTCACTCGTGAGCCCATTTTCCTGATGGGCAAGCTGAGGCCAGAAGGAACCGGTACAAGGGGACGTGTGGACTGCCACCGAAAGGAGAAACCCGGAGTCTCTCCCATCTCCTGGTAACATGTACAGGCTGCCCCAACGTGGCGCCTGCCAGATGTTCTGGACTACAACTCCCAACATCACCACCCAGCATGTCTGCTGGCTAGGGATGGGGCTGGAAGGGCAGTAGCCCAGTGGCAGAACACCAGTCCCAGGTTCAAATCCTGGCATTTCCAGGTAGGGCTGGGAAAACGCCCCACCTGAAGCCCTTGGAGGGTTGCTGCGAGTCAGTGTAAGCAATGCTCAGCTGAATGGACCCGTGAGTCTGACTTGGAATCATGCGGCATCATATTTTCCGATGTGATGGAAGGGGGTGGACGCTGCTTCCTGGGAGGTTTTTAAGCAGAGATTGGATGCCCATCTGCCATGGAATCTCGAGTTGAGATTCCTGCCTTGCGAAATGACCACCAGGGAAACCTCTCTCTACAATAGCATCTAGAATCATAGAATCATAGAGTTGGAAGAGACCACAAGGGCCATCGAGTCCAACCCCCTGCCAAGCAGGAAACACCATCAGAGCACTCCTGACATATGGTTGTCAAGCCTCTGCTTAAAGACCTCCAAAGTAGGAGACTCCACCACACTCCTTGGCAGCAAATTCCACTGTCAAACAGCTCTTACTGTCAGGAAGTTCTTCCTAATGTTTAGGTGGATTCTTCTTTCTTGTAGTTTGGATCCATTGCTCCGTGTCCGCTTCTCTGGAACAGCAGAAAACAACCTTTCTCCCTCCTCTATGTGACATCCTTTTATATATTTGAACATGGCTATCATATCACCCCTTAATCTAGAGGGCAGCAGGTTAGACAAGGCTGATGTAGAAGACAAAGTCTGAGATTGGACAAGTTTCCCCAACTGTGCTGGGCCTGGAGGTTAACCCGAGCAACACGGTTCAGGTCCTATCCTGAATCCAAGGATTCCGCGAGGAGTCAGTCCAACAGGGCCAAGGCAGGACACAAGGCAGGAAACCAGGCTAGGTCAGGCACAAGGTAACAGGCAGCTTCCAGCAAGCAGCAATGTTGCTCCCACAACCTGGGGCAGGGTCTAACAGCCTTTCATCTCTGTCGGGGTAACAGCCGGTCCTAATCCCGCGGTGACTCACCTCCCTGTCTCGCCCGAAGGCGAGCACTCCTCCTGCAAGTACTCAGGTCTCTCCTTTTCTCAGACCTCAGTCTCTGCAGCTCGGGAGACGTCGGTGGATTACTAGACCCAAAGGCCGCCTCTGCCTCCCCTGACCCAACCGGTAGTGGAGCAGCTGTAAGTGATGGCCCAGCTGGAGGCAACGAGGTCATCCCCGCATCTGGAGCCAGGGCAGGATCAGGCCCCTGACTCGGCCCAGCTGGTGCCTGCTGCAGGGGAACCTGTGCAAACTGAGACTCCTCTGGTTCTGAGTCTGAGCCCAAGTCCCAGGCCATCACACCAATGACGGAGCAGGGATACACTTGGAGCATGACGCAATCCCAGTCACACACTCCCTACTCTTAAGCCAAGGGATCCATCCATCTCTCTCCCTGCCTCATTTTGGCCTCTGCACTGCTGGCAACCCAAGAGGCATATGGCTGACCAGGGAGTTAAGAGCAGCTCTCTTGGGATCAGGTCCAACACCACCTCTGCCAGATAACAAAGGATCCTGACCCTCTTTTCTCCGCAGGATGCTCCAAGCTCATTTGGGACAGTTGTTTTCGAACCTTTCTAGGCCACTTTCCCCTTGGTTCCCTAAACTCATCCCTCTGCCATACAAAAAGTGCCATTCAGAATAGCAGCCTGCACAAACCCACAACACAACAAAGGAACACCATAAAATTCCAAGCAGCCGCAGTTAGTTGCACATTTGTTCAAAATCCCGTTAATTTAGTCTAATTAATTCAACACAATTCATGAACTTGATCTCTTCTCAAAGTCTGACAGACTTACACCTCCAGTGCCAGCCCGCTGCCTTTGCCTCTTAGCACCTCCCAGAAAACAGGTAAAGGACCCCTGGATGGTTAAGTCCAGTCAAAGGTGACTATGGGGTTGCGGCGCTCATTTCGCTTTTCAGGCCAAGGGAGCCAACGTTTGTCCACAGACAGCTTTCCGGGTCATGTGGCCAGCATGACTAAGCCGCTTCTGGTGCAACAGGACACCGTGACAGAAGCCAGAGCGCACAGAAACGCCGTTTCCCTTCCCGCCACAGCGGTACCTATTTATCTACTTGCACTGGCATGCTTTCGAACGGCTAGGTTGGCTGGAGCTGAGACAGAGCAATGGGAGCTCACCCCGTCACGGGGATTGGAACTGCCGACCTTCCGATCGGCAAGCCCAAGAGGCTCCGTGGTTTAGACCACAGTGCCACCTGCGTCCTTCCCAGAGGGGCACTACCTCCTACTTTGGGAACCACTGATTTAGCAATGGAGAGAAAGGCGTGTTTTTCTGCCCATTTTAACTTTGTTCTGAGGCTGGAGGCTGGGTTGGGATTGCGTGTATTTTCTGACAGTTGCGGGAGGGCGGATCCTGTGTCTACTGATTTACTAAGCTTTCCCCCAGTTCCATGAAGGTCTCCAGCTTGAGTTTATCACGGTGCCTCCCCATGGAAAAAAAAGCAGTTTCTGCCCCCCCCCCGTTGTGTCTGGCTGAGTGATCTCTTGATGTGCCCCCAGCGCCCCCACCCCTTGCCACTCCTGGCTGAATGTAAATAAATGTACAGATTCAAGTACCAGTCCTTTGCCTTGCGTCCTCCAAAGGAGGGTGGGGAGGGCTGTGTTTTTCTGAGTGCAGCAGGGAGATTCCTGCAGGGTTGGACTAGATGACCCCAGGTTCCCTTCCAACCTTACAATTCTGGCTTGCTACGTCCTGCGCTAGCAACGGGGAAGGGGCAGTGCAGTCTTAAGGCCCTGGGGACACTCTCTTATTACTGAAAAGAAGTGGCACGATTGAAGCTTATAAAATTATGCATTGGGTTCTATAAGATTACGGCATTGAGAATTTCTTCCTTCTTCTCTCACAACATGAATACTTGCAGACGTCCAATGAAGCTGAATGTTGCAAGATTCGGGGCAGAGAAACGAAAGGACTCCTTTGCACAGCACACAGTTAAACTACAAAACTCTATCTCACCGGAGGCAGTGATGATGATGATGATGATAAATAAATAAATAATTTTATTTATACCCTGCCCTCCCCAGCCAAGACCGGGCTCAGGGTGGCTAACACCGGTATAAAAACAATTGATTAAAATACAACTTAAAAACAAGATTAAAATACATTAAAATGCAGCCTCATTTCAGTAGGTACTCAAATCAAAACACTTTTTGGGGGATGAAAACGTCAAGTCTTGACCAAGGCCAACTATCCAGACTGGTCCTACGTGGGCCAGAAAAAAAGCCAGGGAAGTCCCCAAATAGGAGTTCCATCACAGAAGGAGAAAGGAAAGAAGGGAAGTGGATCAAGTTGATTCCAAGCCAAAGGCCAGGCGGAACAACTCTGTCTTACAGGCCCTGTGGAAAGAAATCCGATCCTGCAGGGCCCTGGTCTCATGAGACAGAGCGTTCCACCAGGCCGGGGCCAATGCTGAAAAGGCCCTGGCTCTGGTTGAGGTTAATCTGACTTCTTTAGGGCCCGGGACCTCTAGGGTGTTGCTATTAAGGTCCTCCGCGGCCTTCAGCCTAGGTGGTTGCTTTTTTTTTTTTTGACAAAGTAATAATCATAAATAAATAGGAATAAAGTTGTGGACCTCCCCACCGAGACCATTCCATTGTAACTATCCAACCTGCCAAAATTTCAACACCTCTTGCGATGGTTTGACCCCTTTCCGTTTGAACAATACAAATTCTACAAACACCTTCCATATCTCCTCAAAATAATTTCTCCTGCATATTCCCCGTCTTACGTTAATGGCACATGTTAATTTATCACTAATAGCTATATCTCACACCTCTTTATACCATTCTTCCGTTTTACATTCCGCTTGCCCCTTCCACTTCCTAGCTATCATGATTTGTGCAGCTGTCAATAAATTTGTGAGCAAGTCCTCCATAGTCTGCGAACTTCCCACCCCATCCTAAATTGATAATAATGCTACCTGTGGACTTTCGGTCACTAGGTAAAGGTAAAGGACCCCTGACTGTTAAGTCCAGTTGCGGACGACTCGGGGGGTTGTGGCGCTCATCTCGCTTTACTGGCCGAGGGAGCTGGCGTTTTGTCTGCAGACATTTTCCGGGTCATGTGACGAACCAGAGCAGCGCACGGAAACGCCATTTACCTTCCCGCCGGAGTGGTACCTATTTATCTACTTGTACTAGCATGCTTTCGAACTGCCAGGTTGGCAGGAGCAGGGACTGAGCAACGGAAGCTCACCCCATCACAGGGATTCGAACCGCCGACCTTCCGATCGGCAAGCCCTAGGCTCTGTGGTTTAACCCACAGCGCCACCCGCTTTTTAAAAAGGTGGCTTTAAAAAAAAGATTAGGCAAATCTGTGGAAGAGAGGCCCAGCCAGGATGATTCTGCTCTGTATGCTCTGTGCTATACAGTTGGAGACCACAATGCTTCTGACTCCCAGTTGCTGGAAACTGCAAGAAGGGAGAGGGGTCTTGCGTTCGAATCCTGCTTGCTGGTTTCCTGCAGGCATCTGGTCAACCGCTGTGAGCTGTGCTGGTCCCGGGGGGAAGGTTACCGTTGGCGTAGTCAAAGTCCGGTCCTGGGTCACTAGCCTGGAAACAGTTCACAAAGAGCGAGGCGAGGTCCGAAGCAGGAAGCCAGGCGGGGACAGGAACACTGGAGGGTCAGGTCTGGGTCCAGGCAGGAACAGGTACTCAACAACGACGTTGCTCCCGCAACCTGGGACCGGGCTGACTGGCCTTTATCTTCTCTGAGGCCAGGGGCGGTCCCGGCCCCCAGGAGACCCGCCTCTCCTGGCCTTAAGGCGAGCCCTCCTCCTGGGAGAGACCAGTTCCCTTCGCCTCTCTGCCCTGAGCCTCTGCAGTTCAGGAGAGGCTGAAGGGTTACTGGGCCCAGGGGGAGACTCACCTGTAGACACTGAGTCCTCAACCACCTCTGGAGCCAGAGTGGATTCACCTGGTGCCTGCTCCTGAGGATCCGGCACAGGTGCAGGCGCCTCAGAATCAAGGCCCTGCCCCAGTTCAGCCGGCCCTGGAAGCAGGGACTCCTGTGCAGGCTGGGATTCCTCCGGTTCACCCTCTGAATCGGATTCCCAGGCCATCACATGAGCAGTGGATGCTGGGCTCGATGAGCCACTGGCGTGATCCAGCAGACTATTATTATGTTCTTATGCCCTGGGTTCCAGGTGTTCACCCCTGGGGCAGCAGGTAAGCGGAGGAGAGCCGTGGCCCTTGTTTCTGGGTGCTCCAGGTGGGTGAACTCCCTTTTCTTGCCCGTCTGGTGAGCAGAGGAACCAGTAATATTGTATGTGCCTTTTTGATTGCTGACTGTTTGACAGTGGAACAGTCTCCCACTAGAAGTGGTGAGCTCTCCTTCCTCGGAGGCTTTTAAGCAGAGGTTCGGTGGCCATTGTTGTAAACAAAATCTGCCCTTTTCCCCTTTTGGAGTATCCAAGAGCCCGTATAGAGTCCTCACGTAGGTTCCCAACCAGAGAATATTGAGAAGCAAAGCAGCTAGTAAGCCTGATCTGTATTGATCTGTTGCAACAGGGTGCTCCCCTCACCCGCAGGAAAGGAGGAGGAACCCAGAACAAAGGTGTGCCCGCCCTTATATAGACATTTTAAATTCCCTGCCCTGGAGTTCAAGACCACCCCTCCATTCATCATACATACATCACAGAAGGGGTGTAACCCAAGACCACCACCCCAGACACATCATACCTACATTATGGAAAGGGCGGTCTACAGCAGAAATCTGAGTGTGTTGTTTATCTCCTGTCTGACAGGTTACCTGTTTAATGCTTACTTGATTGGATACCCTGGGGAGCCTGGCCAGTCTTTTGTAATGATAAATACTTAGTTCCTGAGCCAGGTCACAGGCTCACCCTATTCAAACACAGACATACCCTAAAGACAGGATTTGTGAAGGAAAATACAATGGGGAGGCTTTTCCATTTTCCTTTGACCTTGCAGAGATAACATTTGGTCAGTTTGGAAATCAAAAATGGTTTCAGGTCCGTCTTCCTGTGCTGATCTATGTACGTGCTTGGTTGGTACATTTATTATATATCTAAGACCTTAAAATTCTTATCACACCATCTGTCAGGGGGGATTTATTTGAGATTCCTGCACTGAAAGGGGGTTGGACTAGATGCCTCTTGGTGTCCCTTCCAACTTTGCAATTCTATGACACCGGCCCAGCTCCTCAGTTCCCTGCAAGCTCCTCCACTCAGGCTTCTGCTGAGCTGCCAGTCAGCAGGCTTGCCAGACCAGCCCCTGCCTAGCTCTCTCTGCCCTGGGATCGGAGGATTCTATTTTGGTTGCCCTCCTCTGGACACGTTCCAGTTTGTCAGTGTCCTTCTTGAACTGTGGTGCCCAGAACTGGACACAGTACTCCAGGTGAGGTCTGACCAGAGCAGAATACAGTGGCACTATTACTTCCCTTGATCTAGATGCTATACTCCTATTGATGCAGCCCAGAATTGCATTGGCTTTTTTAGCTGCCGCGTCACACTGTTGGCTCATGTCAAGTTTGTGGTCAACCAAGACTCCTAGATCCTTTTCACATGTACTGCTCTCAAGCCAGGTGTCACCCATCTTGTATTTGTGCCTCTCATTTTTTTTGCCCAACAGTTGAAGGAACCGGGTATGTTTTGCCTGGAAAATAATAATAATAATAATAATAATAATAATAATAATAATAATAATAATAATAATAATAATAATAATTTTTTAAAAATAATATTTATACCCTCCCCAGCCAAGACCAGGCTCAGGGCAGCTAACACCAGGTATAAAAACAATTGATTAAAATACAATTTAAAAACAAGATTAAAATACAACATTAAAATGCAGCCTCATTTCAGTAGAAACTCAGGGCGGTTAACACCAATAAAATCACAGTAAAATCACATAATAGTGAAAAAGAAAGGTGTAAAAAACCCCCAATTTAAAATACAGGCTAAAATGCAATTTTAAATGCAGCCTCGTTTTAAAATAGCCGATAAATCAAGACCATAAGCGGAGGGAAACATAAGGGTCGGACTGAGTCCAAACCAAAGGCCAGGCGGAACAGCTCTGTCTTGCAGGCCCTGTGGAAAGATGTCAAGTCCCGCAGGGCCCTGGTCTCTTGTGACAGAGCGCTCCACCATGTCGGGGCCAGTGCTGAAAAGGCCCTGGCCCTAGTTGAGACCAATCTAACCTCCTTGAGGCTCGGGACCTCCAAAGTGTTGTCATTTGTGGACCTTAAGGTCCTCCGCGGGGCATACCAGGAGAGGCAGTCCCGTAGAAAAGAGGCTGTGAGAAGAGAAACGAAAGCCATCATCAAATATCTGTCACGTGAAAAAGGGAGCAAGCTTGTTTTCTCCAGCTCTGGAGGGTAGGACTCGAACCCATGGCTTCAAATTGCAGGAAAGAAGATTCCGATGAAACATTCGGAATTTTTTTTTTGACAGTAAGAGCCGTTTGGCAGTGGAACAGACTCCCACGAGAGAAGCTGGACTCTCCTTCCTTGGAGGTTTTTAAGCAGAGGTTGGATGACCATCTGTCATGGATGCTTGAGCTGAGATGCCTGCATTTCAGGGGGTTGGACTAGATGACCCCTGGGTCCCTTCCATTCTATGATCCTATAAGAGACGTGGCATTTAGTGATGTCCTATAAGCTAGATGTGTACTTTGTGATGAGATGAGATCTTGTCTCTCCCTCCACCTCTCTCAGGTAGTGTTTCCTTCCAACCTTTCCCGGTTCAAGGAAGACCATTCTTCTCCACTCAAAATTAGTTTTGTACAGAGCTTCTCATTGATGCTTTACTTCCCTTGGGAAGAGAATAGACCTCCATCGCTTTCCAGATGTGGTTTTGCAGATTGACCAGTTCCTAATAATTGGTGTTCAGGGATGACCTTTGCAGAGCCCTCATGACTTGCAGGCAGGCAACACATACAAAGGGTCTTTGTGGGTTTTGGAAACATTCCTGTGGGCAGCAAGAATTGGGGATAATATGTGCAATTCTTCTACTCTCTCTGTTCCTGGGTCATGCTGTAGCCTTATTGGAGTTCACCGATTGGGTCTGTGTTGCTCCCGGACAGGAGGAAGGAAGTCAAATGACACCGAGGTTGGTTCAAAGAAAGAGTTAGCAGAAGGCACTTGCTTGGTCAGTCCACAGCAAGTCCAAAGAAATGAGAAATTTCATGCAGTATATATATCCTCCAGGCACCCTCTCCCTCCTTCCCCAGGAATCCAACCACGTCAGCCTATGTACGCAGGTTGACATCACATATGTTCCTGCTCTGGTATTCTTAACCATAAAAGGGAATTCCTTCCTGTACCTCTGACCATAAAAGGATCTTCCTGTTCCTACTCTTATCGTGGAACAAGAGGTCATCATCTCTGAGAACACACACTGGCGTTGTTCCCAGACTGGGTCTGTGCGTTTTTTGTGGTCAGGACGTAAGATAAGGCACAGACGTGTCTTCTCTGTTCTACTGGCACAGTGAAGGCCATCCTTGCCGTCACAAACTGATAAAGGAGAGGGCTCCAAGCACAGCTCTGTACAGCTGGATTTCAGCTCAAGAGCTCAAGTTAAAGCATTTTATCTAAGGGAAAATAGGGATTTTGGTGCAGTTTCAAACTGCCTGCACAGTCAGTTTTGGGGTTTGGGAAACCCATTCCTTCAATGCCAGATCCTGTCCTGCCAGCAAGAGCTGATAGATCCTTTCTCTCTCCCGAACACCCCTATATCCACTGGGCATTCTGTTGCCTTTGCAGTTTGTCAGGTGCTCAGAAAAGGAGCACTTCCTGCTGCTGATGTTGTAAACAAACACCTGCCCTTGTTCCCTTATGGGGTGTCCAAGAGCCCATATAGAGACCACCCCTCCATACATCATAAAAACATCACAGAAAGGGTGTAACCCAAGACCCCCCCCCAGACACATCGTACCTACATCACGGAAAGGGCGGTCTACAGCAGAAATCTGAGTGCGTTGTTTATCTCGCCTGACAGGTTACCTGTTAATGCTCACTTGACTGGATGCCCTGGGGAGCCTGGCCAGTCTTTTGTAATGATAAATACTTAGTTCCTGAGCCAGGTCACAGGCTCACACCCTATTCATACACAGACATACCCTTAAGACCGGATACAGCAAGAAAAGAAAAATGAGAAAACACAAATACCAAATTACACACAGGAATAACAATAGATATGAATTTTCTTAACAAACAATAAGACATAAATTGGTCTTAACACTAAAGACCGAACCTCCCGTCTATTACATATTTCGATTTCATATAACTTATTGCCAGTACACACTTTTATCATTATTAAACTTTTTCTTAATAGAACTTAATTCTTATATCTGCCTTTCAGCTATTACTGAAGTTCCTTGAATGCTGCAACCGAGTTTAAACTACTATATTTATATTTCAAATATTCTTTGATAACCTCCCATTTTGAAACAAATTCCTGTTTTGATTTATTCTTTATTTTTTCTAATAGACCATCTAATTCTGCATATTCTGTCAGCTTTTGGATCTAATCAGAACCCCTCCCCCCCCTTAATGGTTCTTCACCCAGGCCAGGGGTCAGCAAACATTTTCAGCAGGGGGCCAGTCCACTGTCCCTCAGAACTTGTGGGGGGCCAGACTACGGTATATTGGGGGGGGGGGGTAAACGAATTCCTATGCCCCACAAATAACCCAGAGATGCATTTTAAATAAAAGGACACATTCTACCCATGTAAAAACAAGCTGATTCCAGGACCATCCGCAGGCCGGATTAAGAAGGCGATTGGGCCGGATCCGGCCCCTGGGCCTTAGGTTACTACCCATGACCCAGACGATGACTTCACCAGAACCTAGCCTGGATATTATTTGAACACTTGCTGGAATTCAGGGCTTAGAAGGGTCTCAGCATACAGCTTCCTGCCCACCCCACCTCAAACGCATAACAAAATCTTTTCAGGGAAGCACACAAGTTTTCAAATTTGAAGAACATTGCCTTACTTTTAAAGAAGAGCTATGTGATGGTTTGAAGCTTGCATTCACTCTGCAGATGGGCAGGCTACAAATAATAAAAGTATTGCTGTTATTGTTATTATTTTATTTTATTTATTTTATTGGAGCAATAAAGGGAACATTATTTGGTGATAGATTATTTTTTGGGAGGGTGGGAGGGAGATAGCTTGGAAGTAGCACTGCGGTAGCCGGGGTCTTTGTTTGGATCTTGAAGGAAGGCAACTGCTGCATAAATGCGAAGCAGTACTTGTTTTTTAAATGAAAAGTGTTGTTGTTTAGTCGTTTAGTCGTGTCCGACTCTTCGTGACCCCCTGGACCAGAGCATGCTAGGCACTCCTGTCTTCCACTGCCTCTGCAGTTTGGTCAAACTCATGCTGGTAGCTTCCAGAACACTGTCCCACCATCTCGTCCTCTGTCGTCCCTTTCTCCTTGTGCCCTCCATCTTCCCCAACATCAGGGTCTTTTCCAGGTGGCCAAAGTCTTGAAGCCTCAGCTTCAGGATCTGTCCTTCCAGTGAGCACTCAGGGCTGATTTCCTTCAGAATGGAGAAGTTGGATCTTCTTGCAGTCCATGGGACTCTCAAGAGTCTCCTCCAGCACCAGAATTCAAAAGCATCCATTCTTCGGCGATCAGCCTTCTTTATGGTCCAGCTCTCACTTCCATACATCACTACTGGGAAAACCATAGCTTTAACTTGACGGACCTTTGTTGGCAAGGTGATGTCTCTGCTTTTTAAAATGAAAAGTACTTAGGCATATAGGCCTTTTGGAGGATGAGCTGTAGCTGCAGCCCTCACCCAGCCCTTTGGTCCATGCAAAATCCGTTTGCTCCTTCCGCCACCCACTAGGCTCAGTGAGTAATCGGAGATAAGATCAGCAGTCCCAGGGAAGGAAGGGGGGTATCCAGTCCGAGAGGGCAGGAAGGGGGAAAAGTCTTGTTACGGAAATTACAGGGGGGGGGGGGACATCTTTAAAGTTGTTAAATGTTACAAATATTATGCCTGAATGTATCCTTTCAACTTGACAGCTCAGGGAAGTTACCTAGCTTTAAAAATAATATAAAATCAACCCCTTTGCCAGTTTCCTCCATTCCAAAGCTATTTTCCCCTTGAAAAAGGACTCCAGGTAGTGCCCACAGGTGACAACTGCTGAGCTGATTGTTGGCCAAGGAAAGCCTAATCCCATCACCAAACTTACCAAGGGGTCCAGACATGCAAAGGAAGTTCTATTGTACTTTGGGTGGTGGGACTTCAGAGGTGCTTATACCTGGGTCTTGCCCTGACATGTCTGCTTATGCTAATTTTGAACCAAGGACTTGTCTGGACCTGTTTGCCAAGACTGAACTAGTGTAACCCCCGTCTAAAAAGGTAAAGGGACCCCTGACCATTAGGTCCAGTCGTGACCGACTCTGGGGTTGCGGTGCTCATCTCGCTTTATTGGCCAAGGGAGCCGAAGTACAGCTTCCGGGTCATGTGGCCAGCATGACTAAGCCGCTTCTGGCGAACCAGAGCAGCGCACGGAAACGCCGTTTACCTTCCCACCAGAGCGGTACCTATTTATCTACTTGCACTTTGATGTGCTTTTGAACTGCTAGGTTGGCAGGAGCAGGGACCGAGCAACGGGAGCTCACCCCGTCAGGGGATTCGAACCGCCGACCTTCTGATCAGCAAGTCCAAGGCTCTGTGGTTTAACCCACAGCGCCACCTGAGTCCCTAACCTCTCCTTGTCTACCCCTCCCCTTTTGTGACATGTCAGTGATGTAGCAATGATGTAGCAGTGATGCTGCACAAACTGTATTCTGGGATATGGTGGGGAAGTTTTAAAAGTCCTTGTCTCCCCATCCTTGGGGTTCAAAATTCCTCTTTGAACCTGTTGCGCAATAAACTTTGGTCTACAGCTATTTGCTCCGGTTGGTGGCTGGACTCCTTCCTTTATTCTGCAGGGCTCTGCCTGACGATCTGGGTGACTGAGCAGCCTCGCACATAGATTTTTCCATAACAGTCTGCAATCCCATGAAAGAGGTGAAGGTCTGTCTGGGAAGAAGGAGTGTCCTTGTAGGGCCAAGTGAGGACTCCATCACTACTGCAAGGGGTTGGCACTGATGTAAACAAAATCTGCTCCTCTTCCCTTACCCAAGAGCCCATATAGAGTCCTTAAGTGGGTTCCCTATCGGTAGGAGGAAATAACAGAGGCCAACCAGAGAATATTGAGAAGCAAAGGACACTGACAAACTGGAATGTGTCCAGAGGAGGGCAACCAAAATGGTCAAAGGCCTGGAAACGATGCCTTATGAGGAACGGCTAAGGGAGCTGGGCATGTTTAGCCTGGAGAAGAGGAGGTTAAGGGGTGATATGATAGCCATGTTCAAAGATATAAAAGGATGTCACATAGAGGAGGGAGAAAAGTTGTTTTCTGCTGCTCCAGAGAAGCAGACACGGAGCAATGGATCCAAACTACAAGAAAGAAGATTCCACCTAAACATTAGGAAGAACTTCCTGACAGTAAGAGCTGTTCGACCGTGGAATTTGCTGCCAAGGAGTGTGGTGGAGTCTCCTACTTTGGAGGTCTTTAAGCAGAGGCATGACAACCATATGTCAGGAGTGCTCTGATGGTGTTTCCTGCTTGGCAGGGGGTTGGACTCGATGGCCCTTGTGGTCTCTTCCAACTCTATCATTCTATGATTCTATGATTCTAAAGCAGCTAGGAAGCCTGATCTTTATTAACTGTTGCAACAGGGTCCCCACTCACCACATGCAGGAGGGAGGATATATAGACTTTTGAAATTGCCCACCCCATAGCTCAAGACCACCCCAAAAAACATCATACATACCTTACAGAAGGAGGTGGTCTACAGCAGAAATCCTGCCTGCCAGGATACCTGATAATGGACACTGATTGCATTACCTGGGTAGCCTGGCAATTCTTTTGTGATGGTAAATAATTTAATTCCTGAATCCAGGTCACAGGCTCACCCTAAACATGCCCTAAGCAAAAGACAATGGAGAGGCTTTCCCATTTCCTTCCTCCTTGCAGAGAAACTTTTGAGGTCAATTTGGGAGTGTCAAAATGGTTTCAGGATTGTTCTCCTGTACTATTTCAGACTCGTGGTTTACATACCTATGTATGTGTTTGCCTTGTAAATTGATGAGCATTTAATTTACAGCCCTTCGAGGGCGGTTTAGCTGAGAGAGAAGCTGAGGGAATGGCCAATTTTCAATCCTTGTAGCTGTGCAAGGATTTGAATGCAGGTCCTGCTGGCATAAGGCCTGAACTGTCTCCTTCCAAGAGTTTAAAGGTCCCCGGCATTTGGGGGGAGAGTTTTCCTGCTCCACCTACCCCTGTGCCCTTTTCCACATCCTCCCCTTTCCCAGCGCCTTTGCAGAGGAGCAAAACACTTTCGCCAAAAAACAAACAGACCAGCCAACGTCACACATCTCCTCTGAACGGTGCCAGCACACTCAGACTTGGCTCGCTGGCCAGGACTGTCACATCCAACCTCTTTCAGACTCCCTTTCACTGACGCTGGCCAAAAGAAAGTCACTCCCTCCCTCCCTCCCTCTGTCTGTCTCTTTTCAACCCCCACCGTCAGATTCCAACTGAGGAAGGAAAGTGAGTCAGGGACCAGCCTGGCGTCGCTGGCTGCCTTTTCCAGCCAAAATAGACTGACCAAGGGGGAGACCCAGCCAGATGCCAAGTCTTCGGGTTGACCTCGTGGCAAGGAAGGGCCACTGAGAGGATGCTGGCGCTGCCCTGGGACAAACAATGACAACGACTTCAGGAAAAACATAGAATTGTGGAGTCCTCTTGCGATAGGAATTTTGAGGTCTTAGATATATGTTAAATGTTCATAAGTGTACCAACCAAGCATGTACATAGATCAGCACAGGAAGACCGACCTGAAGCCATTTTGATTCCTAAACTGAGCAAATGCTTTCTCTGCAAGGTCAAAGTGGAAAAGCCTCCCCATTGTCTTTTCCTTCACAAATCCTGTCTTAAGGGTATGCCTGTGTTTGAATAGGGTGAGCCTGTGACCTGGCCCAGGAACTAAGTATTTATCATTACAAAAGACTGGCCAGGCTCCCCAGGCAATCCAATCAAGTGACCATTAAACAGGTAACCTGGCAGACAGGAGGTAAACAAAGCACTCAGATTTCTGCTGTAGACCGCCCTTTCTGTGATGTATGTATGATATATGGAGGGGTGGTCTTGGACTCCAGGGCAGGAAATTTAAAATGTCTAGATAAGGGCAGGCACACCTTGGTTCTGGGTCCTCCTCCTTTCCTGCGTGTGAGGGGAGCACCCTCTTGCAACAGATCAATAAAGATCAGGCTTACTAGCTGCTTTGCTTCTCAATATTCTCTGGTTGGCCTCTGTTATTTTCTCCTACCAATAGGGAACCTACGTAAGAACTCTATATGGGCTCTTGGATACCCCATAAGGGAAGAAGGGAAGATGTTTGTTTACGACACTCTAAGGGTCCTCTAAGTCCAGTGCCCTGCAATGCAGCAATCTCAGCTCAAGCATCTCAGCTAAAGTTTCCCATAGGCATCTGGTCAGCCCAGGGCCGGCCCAACCATGAAGCAAGGGAAGGCAACTGTCTCAGGCAGCAGGATCCAGAGGGGCAGCAGATCTCAAAGTCGATTTTGATTGCAGAGGAGAGCGGCCAAGATGATCGAGGTTGCCTTATGAGGAATGGTTGAAGGAGCTGGGGATGTTTCGGAGACTGAGAGGCGATACGACAGCCATCTACAAATATCTCAAGGGCTGTCCCATGGAAGAGGGAACAAGCTTGTTTCCTCCTGCTCTGGAGGGTAGGACTCGAAGCAGTGGCTTCAAGCTGCAAGAAAGGAGATTACCACGAAACATCAGGAAGAACGTTTGGACAGCAAGAGCTGTCACACAGGTGATGGTAGACTCTCCTTCCTTGGGGGTTTTTAAGCAGAGGTTGGATGGCTATCTGTCAGGGATGCTTTAGCTGAGATTCCTGCATTTCCAGGGGTTGGACTAGATGACCCCTGGGTCCCTTCCATTCTACGATTCTATTGCTCTCTTTGTTCCTGGTTTGAATGTTCACTCTCCACTTCCTCCCTGGCAAGGAGGCTGTCAGGTGTGCGTGCAGGAGCCAGGGCCTGTGACCAATAGGACTTTGCAGGACTGGGGCTTTCTTAAGCTTGTTCTCAAAGGGCAAGGTGCTGCCGCACAGGTGAGGCTGCTTGGTAACTCACAGCACCTGGTGGCAAGAGCCGGGAAGGGATAAAAGATCAGTATTTCCCTTCAGCTCTTTGTCACAGCAACACGCTTCCTGCCTTGCTGTGTTTGGCTTCTTGCTTCCTGATCCTCGGACCCCTGACTTTGTGACTCCTTGCTTCCTGATCCTCGGACCCCTGACTTCGTGACTCCTTGCTTCCTGATCCTCGGACCCCTGACTTTGTGACTCCTTGCTTCTTGATCCTCGGACCCCTGACTTAATGACTCCCTGCTTCTTGATCCTCGGACCCCTGACTTTGTGACTCCTTCCTTCCTGATCCTCGGACCCCTGACTTTGTGACTCCTTGCTTCTTGATCCTCGGACCCCTGACTTAATGACTCCCTGCTTCTTGATCCTCGGACCCCTGACTTTGTGACTCCTTCCTTCCTGATCCTCGGACCCCTGACTTTGTGACTCCTTCCTTCCTGATCCTCGGACCCCTGACTTTGTGACTCCTTCCTTCCTGATCCTCGGACCCCTGACTTTGTGACTCCTTCCTTCCTGATCCTCGGACCCCTGACTTCGTGACTCCTTGCTTCCTGATCCTCGGACCCCTGACTTCGTGCCTCCTTCCTTCCTGACCCTCGGACCCCTGACTTCATGACTCCCTGCTTCTTGATCCTCAGACCCCTGACTTCGTGACTCCCTGCTTCTTGATCCTCGGACCCCTGACTTCTTGACTCCTGGCTCTCTGACCCTCAGACTCTTGGCTCCTGACTCCTAGCTTCTGGACCCCCTTTCCTGCTCCCACCCCGCCATGTTGCCCCCGATCCCAACCTCCCCTGCCGGGACTTCGATCACCCATGAACCAGACCGTGACAAAGGCAGATGCCATTTTGCAGTTCAGAAGCCAAAATGCCTTGGGCCAAACCGTGCATTGGCCGATGCGAGAACCGGATGCTGGACTCGATGGGCCATTGGCCTGATCCTGCGGGCCCTTCTTCTGTCCTTACGACACCCAGGTAGTGTCACAATGTCCCACAGCCTCCGGGAAGCGACGTGAGGTTGCTAAGCGAGAGGCCTCCTCCGCAGTGCCAGCGAGCTCCTTCCGCCTTTCCTTGAGCCGGGAGAGTTTCCTCCCAGACCGTTTCCTGCCGACAACCCCTGACCAGTCCCTCCCAGTGACCACCCCGCGGCCCTGGCTGGGAACCAGAGCAGCAGCATCTGGTTTGAGTTACCCCGAGAGCTGCTGACGTCTCCTTCCTGTCTGGTTCCCAGGAGTTTGGCTCTACCCGAAATTCGCCCACCTTCAGAGCTGGGCGTGGGGAGAGGAGGGGAGAGGCACAGTCTCAGAACCCAGCGTCCATCCAGGCAGGGGGGAGAGAGAGAGCTGACCACTCCTTGCGTTATTCTGGGCACGTATTGGGGTTTCTTTCGCTCGCCTCCGTCCCAGCCTACTTCCCCACGGGAGTTTCCCGGCCGGCTAGAAGAGGATCTTGGTCATTGATTCACATTCCCTCAGACGTGCGGTAACGTTGGGCTGCCAGGCTGGCTCCAGGCTATAAATGGCTCCAGGGTTGGTCGCGGTTGAGGCCAAGGGGCCCTGGAAGACGAGGCAGAGGCCAGGCCCAGGGCACTCGGACGAGATGCTGAAGCACAGCGAGAGAAGCAGAGCGGAGGGGAAACCTCAAAACTGCAAAGGACAGAGAGGGTTGAGAAGCAAGCTGCGGAAAAGACTCTAGGAAGCAAAAATGGAGACACCATATCTTTCTTTCTTTCTTTGTTTTGCAGCACAATGACACCTTTAGTAAAAATTACAGTGGTACCTCTGGTTAAGAACTTAATTTGTTCCGGAGGTCCGTTCTTAACCTGAAACTGTTCTGAACCTGAGGTACCACTTTGATAGATAAAACTTTATTTGCATTAGCCAATGGCCATAGCAACAGTAAAACATTACAGTGTACGCAGAGAAGGAAACTGAAACTGTTCCTAACCTGAAGCACCACTTTAGTTAATGGGGCCTTTTCTGCTGCTGCCACGCCGCTGGAGCACGATTTCTGTTCTCATCCTGAAGCAAAGTTCTTAACCCCAGGTACCGCTATTTCTGGGTTAACGGAGTCTGTAACCTGAAGCGTCTGTAACCCGAGGTACCACTGTACCCTTCTCTTTCCAGGGTCCTGGAGAAACAACAGAGTCCTGCTGGAGCAATTAAAAGCTCAAGATGTCCACCACCCTGTTCTCTTTTTTTATGACTCTTATAATAATTATAAGTTTTCAGTTACAACAATCCCATAATAGCCTCATGATAACAATGCCAAATTACAATACAGTTATTAATACCAATCATTCAGATGCTAAATTATATAATTTAGGTGCTCCCCGTCATGTGCTAGAATTGATGGTTTGATGGTTTACTTTATTTCTGCGTTTCAAAATCTTATTAATTTCAGTTACACTCCAGTCAAAATAACAGTCCCTTATACAACAACTGTAGGGACGCAGGTGGCGCTGTGGGTTAAACCACAGAGCCTAGGACTTGCCAATCAGAAGGTCAGCGGTTCGAATCCCCACGGCGGGGTGAGCTCCCGTTGCTCGGTCCCTGCTCCTGCCAACCTAGCAGTTCGAAAGCACATCAAAGTGCAAGTAGATAAATAGGTACCGCTTCGGCGGGAAGGTAAATGGCATTTCCATGCGCTGCTCTGGTTCGCCAGAAGCGGCTTAGTCATGCTGGCCACCTGACCCGGAAGCTGTACGCCGGCTCCCTCGGCCAATAAAGCGAGATGAGCGCTGCAACCCCAGAGTCGGCCACGACCTAATGGTCAGGGGTCCCTTTACCTTTATACAACAACTGCAGTATTAACAACTTCAATTCGTATTCGTGCATTAAATGATTTGTAAAGCTACAGGTGAAGCCTTCAAACTATATTCTTGTTCTTCCTCTGTGTGGCAATTATTCTGTCCATGATGTTTCTTCCTGTCCTTCCAGCATTTTGGTCTCGCAGCAGCCAACCAGATGCCTCTCGCAAGCCAGGCAGGATTCAGGTAGGTAGCCATGTTGGTCTGACGCAGTTGAAATAAAAAATAAAAAAAATACAGTGGTACCTCGGGTTACAGACGCTTCAGGTTACAGACTCCACTAACCAAGAAATAGTACCTCGGGTTAAGAAATTTGCTTCAGGATAAGAACAGAAATCGTGTGGCGGCAGCGGGAGGTGCTTCAGGTTAAGAACAGTTTCAGGTTAAGAACGGACATCCAGAACGAATTAAGTTCTTAACCTGAGGTACCACTGTAGTCCAATAGCACCTTAGAGACCAACTAAATTTGTTCTAGGTGTAAGCTTTCGTGTGCATGCACACTTCTTCAGACACACTGAAACAGAAGTCACCAGACCCTTATATAGTGGATGCTCGGGTTGCGATTCGGCGCCTCTGCTCATGCGCAACCGCCAAAACCCGGAAGTAACCCATTCCGGTACTTCCAGGTTTCGGTGGTCCGTAACCCGAAAAAACACAACCTGAAGCAGCTGTAACCCGAGGTATTACTGCATATAGTGGGAGGCTAGGGTTTTTCTCAGAAGGGTGGTAGGAGATGGGTGATTGACTCAATGGGTATGGTAAAGCTCTTCCAATCTTGTGATCCCTTGTAGCTGATATTCAGAAGCAGGCTTCATGGAGGAGAGGACTACTGAGGGCTGCTAGCCATGGGGGGGGGGCAACAGAAGTATTTAAGTAACTGACCAATCACGTCGGTTCTGACCCCTCCCAACAAAAGTCCTGCTCCCCCCCCCAAAAAAAAAATCCTGGCTATGCCCATGCTACTAGCCACAATGGTTCTGCCTGCACAGTTTCAGTGCTTCTGAGTACCAGCTGCTGGAAACAGCAGGAGGGAGAGAGATCTTGGGTTTGAGTCCTGCTTGTGGGTTTCCTGTTGGACATCAGGTTGGCCACTGTGAGAGCAGGATCCAGCAGGCTCGTCTTATATTCTTCCCTATGTTCTTGTGGTCCTAGAGGCAATACATAGCCACCTTTGTTTGTCTTCCCAAGAATATGTGCATGTGTGAGGCAGCCCAAAGCGGACCAAGCTAGATTTGATGCGGAAGGCAAGTGCGATGTCTCTTGACATGGGCTCCAAACTTGATTGGAAGCGGAGCATATAAGCTTAGCCCCCAGTCCCACCCATGGGTCATTTTCCTCCTTAGGAAATCAATCTCTTGTCCCAAGAAAGGGAGGTTAAATGATGCTGGCTATTTAAGGAGCACCCATCCTGATTCCTTTGTGAATCGCCTAGCTGAGGGGTCATCCCACACTTCCCCAGGGCTTTTCCCCATCACTTTCCTTCCTGCAGAACGCAGTTGCTTGGGGGAAGCGACTTGGAATGCCTCCCGTTCGATTGTAACCACGCAGCCTGAATTTCCCCAATGTGCGACAGAATCCCACCTGAAAACAACAACAGCCTGCAGGGGGGAAATGCCGCAGGAAAGAAGGACCCTCCCCAAAGTGGGAGAAGCCGCTGGCCGTTCTTCCCCTTGACAACACAGTTCCATTTCTTCCTCCTCTCCCTTTTCTCTGCTCAGGCACATCTTCTCCCACCACCAGGACTTGTGGGGTCGGAGGGAAGGGAATGGGGTGGGGGCTGAGAGCTGGAGCTTCGACCCTAAATGCCGCTGTCGATCTTGGCTCCAGAGTAGCCGCAAAAGTCCTTCGGCACCCCCAGGATGGAGCCAGAGTGGACCCCCTTGCCGGTCTTCATCCCTCGCTTGCTTCCTCTGCCCAGATGCGCGGAGAACTTCTGTGGGATCCTGCTCTGTGCAGGCACTCATCCAGACCACCCACCCAGAGGAAGGAGGAAGAGGTGGGTGGGCAGGAATAGGAGCCAAATATTTCTGGAGCGTTGAAAAGATACTGGGGATTGCATCATGAATACGTGCATTTGTACATAAGGTGTGTGTGTTATTGTTCCCAAAAAATCTTATTTCCCCCCTAGACTTGGGATAATATTAGCGTGCCATCAGGCATCAGCCAGGTGACAGGATCCTGGCCAGTAGCTCTGTGGTCTTTTTATGAAGTTTGTTTTATAAATTGAGAAATTGAATAGAGGAGAGCTATTCTTCCTCTCTCAAAACTCTAGAATTAAGGGCTATACAATGAGGCTGCATGTTGGAGGATTCATAGAATCAAGGTTTGTGGAGTTGGAAGGGACCCCGAGGGTCATCTAGTCCAGCCCCCCGCAAGGCAGGAATCTCAACTAAAGCATCCAGGGCAGATGGCCATCCAAGCTCTGCTTGGAAACCTCCAAGGAAGGAGCTTCCATTCCACAGTCAAATAATTTTTGACAACGGAAAGTTATTCCTGATGTTCGGTCGGAATCTCCTTTCTTGTAACTTGTTTTTTTTTTTTAATAAATATTTTATTAAATTTTCTCAGTAAAAACAGAAGAAAGAAGAAAAGAAAATACAAAAACAGAAAAATACAAAGTCAAAATACAAAATACAAAATACAAACATTAAAGCGTAAAAAAGAAAAAAACACATAAAAAAGAAAAAAGAAAAACACAACTCTCTCTTTTACAACTCCTCTTTAGTTAACCTATTTTCCTGACTTCCTCACGCCTCCCTTTTCTGTATCCCTTTTTTATAGTTAGTTCAGCAAATTCATAATCAATTTAGTTTATCTGATATCAATCCAATCTTACATTTAACCTTGTTGCTAGAACCCCTTAAGTTCATTTCAACGTTATCCTTTCTTGTAACTTGAAGCCATTGGTTCAAGTCCTACCATCTGGAGCCGGAGAGGACATACCTGCGGGTTATTGTTGTTTAGTCGTTTAGTCGTGTCTGCCTCTTCGTGACCCCCTGGACCAGAGCACGCCAGGAACTCCTGTCTTCCACCGCCTCCCACAGCTTGGTCAAACTCACGTTCATAGCTTCGAGAACACTGTCCAACCACCTCATCCTCTGTCGTCCCCTTCTCCTTGTGCCCTCCATCTTTCCCAACATCAGGGTATAGGGTGCTATAAAAATTAAATTGATAGTAATAATAATTAATAAATAATGGACAAGCTTGCTCCATCTTCCATGTGACAGCCCTTAGATATTTGAAGGTGGCTCTCATATCTGCCTTTCCCAGTAGTGATGTATGGAAGTGAGAGGTGGGCCATAAAGAAGGCTGATTGCCGAAGAATGGATGCTTTTGAATTCTGGTGCTGGAGGAGACTCTTGAGAGTCCCATGGACTGCAAGAAGATCAAACCTCTCCATTCTGAAGGAAATCAGCCCTGAGTGCTCACTGGAAGGACAGATCCTGAAGCTGAGGCTCCAAGACTTTGGCCACCTCATGAGGAGAGAAGACTCCCTGGAAAAGACCCTGATGTTGGGAAAGATGGAGGGCACAAGGAGAAGGGGACAACAGAGGACGAAATGGTGGGACAGTGTTCTCGAAGCTACCAGCATGAGTTTGGCCAAACTGCGGGAGGCAGTGGAAGACAGGAGGGCCTGGCGTGCTCTGGTCCAGGGGGTCACGAAGAGTTGGACACAACTAAACGACTAAACAACAACCACAACAACTCATATCTGCCCTCAGTCTCCTCTTTCCTAGGCTAACCATACCCATCTCCTTCAACCGTCCCTCATCAGATTTGGTTTCCAGACCCTTGGTCATCTTGGTCTCCCTCCTCTGCACATGTTTAAGCATGTCAATGGAAGGAATGACTTCTTCAGTTGTCTTTTAAAAGTAAAATAGTTGTTTATTGCCTTGACATCTGCTGGGAGGGCGTTTCACAGGGGCAGGCACCACTACCGAGAAGGCCCTCTGCCTGGTTCCCTGTAACCTCACTTCTCGCAGTGAGGGAACCACCAGAAAGCCCTCAGCGCTGGACCTCAGGGTCTGGGCAGAATGATGGGGGTGGAGACGCTCCTTCGGGTATACAGGACCGAGGCCGTTTAGGGCTTTAAAGATCAGCACCCAGACTTTGAATTGTGCTCGGAAACGTACTGGGAGCCAGTGTAGGTCTTTCAAGACGTGTGTTATATGGTCTTGGCGGCTGCTCGCAGTCAACAGTCTAGCTGCCGCATTCTGGATTAGTTGTAGTAAGAAAATTGGTTTCCAGGTGGAAAAATCAAAATTAGAAACAGAACTGTTAGAACCCAAAACTAAGATTTTGTCAAAAATGTATAACTTGCTGTTGAAATGGAATACTCAGGATGAAACGGTGAAATCTGCTATGATTAAATGGGCACAAGATGTTGGACATAACATTATGTTTGCTGACTGGGAACAGTTGTGGACCACAGGTATGAAGTTTACGGCATGTAATGCCTTGAGAGAGAATATTATGAAAATGATTTACAGGTGGTACATGACCCCAGTCAAGCTTGCAAAAATCTATCATTTGCCCGATAATAAATGTTGGAAATGTAAAGAAACTGAAGGTACATTCTTTCACCTTTGGTGGACGTGCCCAAGGATTAAGGCTTTCTGGGAAATGATATATAATGAACTGAAAAAGGTATGCAAAGTATTGGAAGACACAAGATTTACCCACTCTGGAAGAATGGCAGATGAAGCTGATGGACTATACGGAACTGGCAGAAATGACTGGCAGAATCCAAGACCAGGGAGAAGAGTCGGTGGAAGAAGATTGGAAGAAATTTAAAGACTATCTACAGAAATATTGTAAAATTAATGAATGCTAGAATGATGTTGGATAGAAATTAAGTGGTTTCCAGCTGTAATGCTTTAAGGCAATATGAAAAATGGGTTGTTAATAGGGAAAAATCTAATGTTACTATTTTAAGACCAAAGATTAGGATAAACAAAGAGGGTAAGGATTTGCTGAGCCAACAAATTGAACTGGAATACAAAAAAGGGAGGTATGAGGAGGTCCGGGAAACAAGTTAAGGAAAATAAGTAATAGAAAAATGGAGTGGTTTTTAATCATTTTTATTTTGTATTTTTTTTTCTTTTTCATTTTGTATTGTAATATTTTAAAAAAATCTTAATAAATATCTTATAAAAAAATATAGTTGTAGTTTCCGCGTCACCTTCAAAGGTAGCCCCACATAGAGCGCATTGCAGTAGTCCAAGCGGGAGATAACTAGAGCATGCACCACTCTGGCGAGACAGCCTGCAGGCAGGGAGGGTCTCAGCCTGCATACCAGGTGGAGCTGGTAAACAGTTGGTGAAAGTCTGGTGGTCACAGAATCATAGAATTGTGTAGCTGGAAGGAATCTCATGAGTCACATAGTCTAACCCCCTGCAATGCAAGAATCACTGCTCAAGGATCCCTGATAGGCGGCCATCCATCATGCCAGGGTGTGTGGGTGTGTGGGTGTGTGCATTTGTTTGTGTACAATCTCCACAACTGCACCTCCTTGTAGAATCCTTGTCAACGAACCCCAGGACGCCCACGTCAGGACAGGGTGGAATTTATATTGCAGCTGTTCTTCCATGCAACCTTTTCCTTATTTGAACTAATGACATCCGTTCACTTATTTTGGAAAAAGCCAAGGAGGAGTCCCCTTTGGGAAAGGAGACCTGTTTCTCTGCGCTGGAAGTCCGCTGAGAATCAAACCTATTCCACTGTGCTCAAAGCTCTTTTGGTAGGATAATAGCCCCGGTGGGAGAGTAAAGGTTAGGACCAGCAAAACATCTGGGAATTTGTGTGTGAATGAGAAACCCATCATAGGTTTGTGTGCGAGAGAGAAATCTGCGCTGGGGACAGACAGAGAGCAAAGCAAATTGAGGACTCATCCAGTAAACTGCTTGTTGAGCATTCACCCTGATTTGCTTGTGCAAAGCCTACACAGAGGTTAGATTATATCTGGCATTTACTGAACATTAGTTGTGATTTGTTTGTGGGCGGGTTGTACAACAATGAGCTTTCTCCCTGCATTCATCCTGACTTGCTTGCGGGATATTTACACAACCTCCCATTAGTCATTCCTACACTCCACACTTTCCAACACATTTCCTTCTCGCTTTCCAAGCCACGAAAAATCCGGGTTCTTTCTTTCTTATTTTTTACAGTTGTGCCAAGGAAGCAGAATGCTTTAATCCACTTTAAATGCACAAAGCTAACGCTCTGGTATGTGACTCCCTGGATTTCTCTCTCCTTTACCCTCTCCTAGTGGGAAGCGGACTCATAGCCTCATAGGAGCACGTGCTGCTTTCCTGCCCCTGTGCTCTGAGAGACAGTGTGGTACAGTGGTTAGAGGGTCAGGCTAGGACATGGGAGAGAACAGGGTTCGAATCCCCACTCAGCTATGAAGCTCACTGAGTGACCCTGGGCCTATCCCTGCCTCTCAGCCTAAACCTACATCGCAGGGTTGTTGCGGGGGTTTAATGAGGACTAGGACCTTGGGAGCCCGGGGTTCGAATCCTCACACAGTCATGAAGCTCACGGGATGACCTTGGGCCAGTCATTGCCTCTCTGCTTGACCTACTTTGCAGGGTGGTTGTGGGGAATAAATGAGGAGGAGATTTATGTATGCTGCCTTGAACAACTTGGAGGAAAAATATGGGCTATAAATGCAATTAAATAGATAACTAAATTGTATTTTGGGGCAAAGTGTGTGTTTGAGGAAGCAAGTATTTAAAAAGCATTCTCACTGCATTCTCCCTCTACACTCCAAAGCAATTGGGCGGGGTATAAATATATTATTATTATTATTATTATTATTATTATTATTATTATTATTATTATTATATTAATATCCCACTTTCTTCCCAAAATGGCATGTGCAAATTGAAGAGACACAAGCTAAAAACATATACAAAGATAACAGTTTAAAAGTTGATAAACACTAGTATATTTAAAACAATATAAAATACAAGTTCAACCCGGGAACTTGGGAGTGGCGAAGTGACTTGGGTGACACCCGGACTGGTGGTCCAGTGTCCTGGGGTTTAGCGTGAAGAAGACCCGGCCTGAGTCTTCCTTGGAGATGAGTGGCCGGAATCAAGAAAGGCAGTTGACTTGGCAGTCATATATATATATATAAGATCAGTCAATGGCACCTGATTAGCCCCCTGGTGTCACCTGACTCCCCAGGCCATGGGTCATGTGCCTCACTTAGTGTTGCCTAGTTTGCTGTCTCTGGCCAGCAGAAGCCCAGGTCGTTCATGTCTCTTGGCAGGGCCGGCCCAAGACCTTTCAGCAGCTCAGGTGAACCACAAAATGCTTTCCCTCCACCACCCTTGCCAGGGGAAAAGGGGTGAGTGAAGATCTCCACCAGGAACAAGCAAAAAGGGAGATCTCCGTCAGGATCGCCTGCCCCTGTGGAACCTGCCGCCCGAGGCTGTTGTCTCAACTTGCCTCATGGGTGGGCCGGCCCTGACTCTTCCTTTGCTCACCTCTGATGCTTGTTGTGGCTGAGAAGTAATCGCCTATGCAGCTTCAAAGAGCTTTACATCGGAAGTGCAGGAGCGCTTTTTGAAAGAGCTAACTTCCTCCCATCCTTCTGGACCAGGAACCCTCCCTCATCACTGGCTTCCCACCAGAGTTCTGGGCCACGGTCCCTCCCTCAGAGCGGGCTTCCTCCCATCCTTCTGGACCAGGGTCCCTCCCTCAGAGCTGGCTCCCCCCCATCCTTCTGGACCAGGGTCCCTCCCTCAGAGCTGGCTTCCCACCAGAGTTCTGGGCTTCCTCCCATTCTTCTGGACCAGGGACCTTCCCTCAGAGCTGCCCCCTGAGTTCTGGACCAGGGTCCCTCCCTCATCACTGGCTTCCCCCCATCCTTCTGGAACTTTGGGTCCATCCCTCATCACCGGCTTCCCCCCATGGTTCTGGACTCAGATCCCTCTCTCAGAGCAGGCTTCCTCCCACCCTTCTGGACCCAGGGCCCTCCCTCAGAGCTGGCTTCCCCCCATCCTTCTGGAATTTTGGGTCTGTCCCTTATCACCGGCTTCCCCCCATGGTTCTGGACCCAGGGCCCTCCCTCAGAGCTGGCTTTGTCCCTCCTTCTGGACCTTGGAGTCCCTCTCTGCCGCTGCCCCTTCCCCCCTACCAGCACAGCCCTGCTCCCCAAAGAGCCGGGGCAGGATTGCGTTCCTTCCCTTTATCTCACGCAGCGTCAGTTCCCTTCCCTGGGAGCAGAGAGGCCGCCGGCAGCTGCGTTCCCAGCCCCGGTTCTGGAGCCTCGGGCGCGGGGCCGGTGGAGGCGCAGGCCGGGTCTGTGGGAACCAGACATCCCTGGGCACAGTTCATCCAGACTGGCTTCCTCCAGCGCCCCTGGGGACTGTGCGAAGGAGGGGCGCCCAGGCCAAATGTTCCCTGCACAGACGGCTTCTCAGACGCCAGCATGATGTATGTCCCAAAATATTGTTTTCCACTGCCGGCTCAGGCGTGGAGGAGAAGAAGGGAAGAGGGTGCCGAGGGACTGATATCACCAGAACTTGGACCGCAGTTGGGTCCTCGCTCGTCCGAGGACAGATCCAGAAATGTGTGCTGGGACAGGCAGCGGGGAGTGTGTGGGAAGCAGAGAGGAGATGGAGAGGGAGGGAGAAAACCGAAATGCTTGGGCTTAATTTTGTTTTAAAGAATGAAGCGAGTCAAGCAACGCAATGCAATCGAAACGACAGAAGTAAAAATGCAAGGATATTCTGAGTCACAAACACGTAAGGAAGAGCCTGTTTGCTGGATCCGGCTAACAGCCCACCTAGTCCAGCATTCTGTTCTCACAAGGCCCAACAGGATAATAATATATATAATAATAATTTATTATTTATACGCCACCCATCTGGCTGAGTTTCCCCAGCCACTCTGGGCAGCTCCCAATTGAGTGTTAAAAACAATACAGCATTAAATATGTCTTTTAAAGATAAGATAGCTGCTTATTTCCTTGACATATGACGGGAGGGCGTTCCACAGGGTTGGTGCCACCACCAAGAAGGCCCTCTGTCTGGTTCACTGTAACCTCACTTCTCGCAATGAGGGAACCGCCAGAAGGCCCTCAGCGCTGGACCTCAGTGTCCGGGCAGAACGATGCAGGTGGAGACGCTCCTTCAGATATACTGGACCGAGGTCGTTTAGGGCTTTAAAGATCAGCACCAACACTTTGAATTGTGCTCGGAAATGTACTGGGAGCCAACGCAGATCTCTCAGGACCGGTGTTATGTGGTCTCGGCAGCCGCTCCCAGTCACCAGTCTAGCTGCCGCATTCTGGATTAGTTGCAGTTTTCGGGTCACCTTCAAAGGTAGCCCCACATACACCACATTGCAGTAGTCCAAGCGGGAGATAACCAGAGCATGCACCACTCTGGAGAGACAGTCTGTGGGCAGGGAGGGTCTCAGCCTGCGTTCCAGATGGAACTGGTAGACAGCTGCCCTGGACACAGAATTGACCTGTGCCTCCATGGACAGCTGTGAGTCCAAAATGACTCCCAGGCTGCGCACCTGGTCCTTCAGGGGCACAGTTATCCCATTCAGGACCAGGGAGTCCCCCACACCCACCCGCCCGCCCCCTGTCCCCCCAAAACAGTACTTCTGTCTTGTCAGGATTCAACCTCAATCTGTTAGCCGCCATCCATCCAGGATGACTGTGGGAAGAGGACTGGACAAATTCAGGGAAGAGAGGGCTATTGATGGCTACTGGCCACAGTATCTATGCTCCTAAACTCCAGTTGATGGAACTGGAAACCCAGGAGTGGAGGGTGAATTCCAGATCAACCTGGTTGGTGCAGACAGTTGTGTTCAGGTATCTGCTTGTGGAAAGCAGCCAAATGATCAAGGGGATTGGAGCAGCTCCCTTAGAGGTAAAGCTTTCAGCCTTTGGGGTGTTCTAGTTTAGTGAAAAGGTGAGTAAGAAATGATAGAAATAAATAGAATGATGGTTGGCTTGGAGGTTTAAAGATTCTCTCAAGGCCAATCTTTTTTTAAAAAAGTAGTATAAACACCAACTGTGAAACACTGGCCTGCGAGCACTCCAGTTGGAGAACAGCCTTTACCAAAGGTGTCCTGGGCTTTGAAGACACACAAACTCAGGATGAAAGGGAGAAATGTGCTAAGTGGAAGGCACATTTGGCAAACTCTCATTGTGATCAACTCCTGCCCAGAAACCCATGTCCCCACTGCAGAAGGATGTGTGGGTCCAGAATTGGCGGGTGCCACTACCGAGAAGGCCCTCTGCCTGGTTCCCTGTAACCTCACTTCTCTCAGCGAGGGAACCGCCAGAAGGCCCTCGGCACTGGACCTCAGTGTCTGGGCTGAACGATGGGGGTGGAGATGCTCCTTCAGGTATACAGGACCGAGACCGTTTAGGGATTTAAAGGTCAGCACCAACACTTTGAATTGTGTTTGGAAACGTACTGGGAGCCAGTGTAGGTCTTTCAAGACCAGTGTTATGTGGTCCTGGCAGCCGCTCCCAGTCCCCAGTCTAGCTGCCGGGTTTCCGGGTCACCTTCAAAGGTAGCCCCACATAGAGCGCATTGCAGTAGTCCAAGTGAGAGATAGAGATAGAGACCTATTAGGACAGCAGTTTCCATATAACTGAAGTTCTGTCCTGCAGAAATGGGAAGGACTAGAACCACACATGGGAATGGCATGGAAGGAGAAGAAAGATATACATGAGCAGGAAAAGCTTCCTAACTCACAAGCTGCTTTGGGGGGAACAGGTGACCGCAAGCAGGGGGTGGGAAGGGCCTGGAGGTAGGCAGAAGCTGGACACACATTGGTCATGGATGTTGGAGTGGATGACATCCAGAGCACCTTAGAAGCACAGAATTATGGAGATAGAAGGACCCAATCTAGTCTAGCCCCGTGCAATGCAGGAATGACAGCGACCTCTCTGATTCCGTTTCAGGATTCCCAAAAGGGGCAATAAGACTGGGTCTTCTCCACGTACAGAAACCCTTTCAGCACATAGAAACCTTGCATATATCCCTGGGAAACTGACTCCCACCCCTCCTTCTTGAGAAGCTGGCTCAAGTGTGGCTGGCTCATGTCTCCCCTGCAAGCTTAGCAGCTGAGCCAGGATTTGAACACAGGCCTCACCTGGGCTCAAGGCGGCATCCATGCACACTTGCCATGGACATCGTGAGACAGGGAACCACGGAGCGTCCCATTCTGCCTGCTCTGAGGCTGGGTGGGCTTTTGCATCCCTGAAGGTTGCAATTCTGAGTCTTTGCTTCCAAGGAGCCCTGTCAAACAAAGGCTTCCTTTCACCCAGGCGATGGATGGGCTCGATCGGGATGGCCGAGGCCCATCTGATACCGCTGAACAAACAGCCCCAGGAAATTAGGGGGCCAATTTCGCTTCCTGCCTTTTGCTCCGAACATCTGGCAGTCAAGATGGGCGACAGGACCGAAAATGCAGCATCTTCTGAGACACTCACTCAATTTGGGGAACTTTTGGTGGGCGTTTTCAGCCCCACCACAGGAGCTTGAACCTCAGACATTAAGAAGGCAACCTTTCCCCCTGGCACAGGTATAAGCCGTGAAATTGCCATGTCCTGTCAGTGTCTGGAAAGCGAGGGATCAGGGCCAGAGGAGAGAATGCTGCAGCCCTGAAACCTTTCCCCCTGTTGAGTGCTGCACAACTTAGCTTCAAGGCAAAAGTCAGCCTCACACTGTTTACTCCCATTTCCCCATCGCTCTCCTCATTGCAAAAAGCTCAATCTTTTGGGGAATCGCATTCGTTAGGGAATAATAATAATAATAATAATTTATTATTTATACCCCGCCTATCTGGCTGGGCCTCCCCAGCCACTCTGGGCGGCTTCCATAAAAACCAAAAATACAGTAAAATGTCACACGTTAAAAGAGCTCCAGATCCACTAAGTGTGCAGCCTGGATAGGACAGAATCCCAATAGAAAGGGCACGGTTTGGACATGCCCTTTGCAGTAAGGGAAGTGACTGGGAAAGCGTCTAAACTCCCCAGAAGGAATGAATCCAACATCGTCTAAACTCCCTGCAAACAAATCTGTTAACAAGTCATCTGGGAGCACCCTAGATATTTGCACCGGACCAGGGATAGACCTGCGAAAATGCTTAAAAAAGGGGGGTGCAGACAGTGGCGTAGCGTGGGGGGTGCAGGGGGGGCCGACCGCACCGGGCGCAACATCTGGGGGTTAGGGTTGGGGGGCGCAAATCCACGGGTTAGGGGGCGCAAATTACTTGCCTTGCCCCGGGTGCTGACAACCCACGCTACGCCACTGGGTGCAGAATCCAGATGTGTGGGTTGTTGCTTTTTCGCAGAGACACCCTTCTTAAAAACACCAACACAGCATACAGCTCTAAAACTCCTTCAGTCCGGAGAGTTGGGAGATCTCACTGGGGAGCCTTTGGGGGGGCAGACAGTAGTTGCTGGCCACTGCCCCAAATACCAACCTATTCCAAGGGGCTGCTGTGCCATCACCACACACAGAGCAGTGGACCCAAGAGAAAGTGGAATAAGGAGTCAGCCAAGGGTGTGTAAAAGGTTGCAGAATTGTCTTTCCAGCATTCTGTATCCTCTGGTGATTTAGAGCATATACGGAGTGCTTTCCTTCGAGAAAAGCGCTTTTTAAAAACCCCATGAGGCATATTGCAAAGAAAAACTATTCCCCCCGCCCCAATGCAGATAAGGAGATCCAGAATTTTTCTGACAGTTGTGTAGTCATATAATTGTTAAACTGTCGGAAAAGGCGTGGAAAAGCGCAGGTTCAATCCTCAATTTGTCACACAGGTGTGACCTTGGACCAGCTGGCCTTTTTTATGCTAACCTACCTCACAGGGTTGTTGTGAGTTAAAGATGGGGGGGGGACGACGTATCTGCCACCCTGAGCTCCTTGGAGGAAAGGAGGGATTAGCTGGGATGTAACTGCAATAAATTGTAGCTGTAGGGTGACGCTGTGGTCTAAACCACAGAGCCTAGGGCTTACCGATCAGAAGGTTGGCAGTTCAAATCCCCGTGACGGGGTGAGCTCTGGTTGCTCGGTCCCTGTTCCTGCCAACCTAGCAGTTTGAAAGCACACCAGCACAAGTAGATAAATAGGTACCACTGTAGTGGGAATGGAAACGACATTTCCATGCACTCTGGCTTCCGTCACGGTGTCCCGTTGCACCAGAAGTTGTTTAGTCCTGCTGGCCACATGACCCAGAAAGCTGTCTGTGGACAAACAGCGGCTCCCTAGGCCCATAGAGCGAGGTGAGCGCGCAACCCCAGAGTCGTCCGCGACTGGACCTAACGGTCAGGGGTACCTATACCTTTAACTGCAATAAATAAACAGAATGCTCAGAGTGGCTTTTTACCAATGACATGGGACATTCTTGTTAAATAAGTTGCCACAAGGCAAGGCTACCTATGTGCATGTGCAGAGGGCAGGCTTCTTAAGGGTTCCATCTTTAAAATAAAACTCACAGAAAGGAGGAAAACAACATGAAACCACCTAACATCTTCCACAAGCCCTGGTTTTACTTTTTCCTTGGGTCAAGGGGAAAATTCTGGCCACCTGGCAGCCACATCTGGGTCAAAAGGACCCCCCAGCAGACCCCTCTGGGCGCAGAGACCCTGGGCCACCCCCACACTGAGCACATCTGCTTGCTTAGCGAGCTGCAGACCAGAATGCAACGTGGTTAATCGAGGCGAATTCAGAGGATGTTTTGCAAACACCGTTCATGCCCTGGCAAAAACCCACTTCTGAAACCTTCCAGCCCTGTCCTGCCACAAACCACATGCCCAGATGTGTCCCGACCCCTGCCCCCTCCCCTTTGCCCAGTTCCCACCCAGGCCGACAGAGAAAGCGAATCTGCATCAAGAAGTGGGGAGTGCATTTATTCCGCTAACCAATTTTTCCTTCTTAAAAAAAGCAGGTTCCATCCGCCGGCTGGGAGCTGCCGTTGCTGTTTTTATCCGGACGGGACGATAGCGTTGCCAGTCGGAAGCTGGAGGGCTCTGCTAATTTAGAGTCCCTTCTTTGCTCTGCCAGTCAAGAGTCAATAACTTACATAGGGGGTCGAGCCCTGGTCCCCCGGCGGGGAGGACGCGAGTGCTGTCTGGTCCCGAAACACGCCCCCTGAACCCCTCCATCACTCAAAGAAGAACATCCCAGGGGTCCTGTAGAGACAGTGGGGGAGCCCTAGCTGGTACCCGCTGCCCCCTTGGAGGGAGAAGGGCCCCCCGCCCCAGGCTTCCTGCTCTCCTTGAAGTGGCATGAAGGGGGCTGGCTGGCTGGGGACCGAGGACCCAGGGGCCACGCTGGCTGTCAAAAGGTGTTCCAAGGCTGTGCTGCAGCCACCATGCTCGTTGACGCAGAAGTTCAGGGCCTGCAGGCGGCACTGGTAGTTCCCGCTCAGGGAATCGGCTCCCGAGTAGCCCAGGGAGCCGAAGACGGGCAAGACAGCAGGCTTGGCATAGGCCTCGCCTTCCAAAGGCGACGGCTGGCGGCTGCAGGCCTGGACACCCTTGCAAGGGCCCAGGAAAGTTGGGGCCAGCTGCCCCAAAACCTTCCCATCCTGCCCGCTCTTGGGAGGCCCCAGAGGTGGTTTGGGGCTGCCCTGAAGGGGCTCCTTAGCCTCTGCGGGTGCCTGCGCCATCCTGTCGCCCGCTTGGCTAAGGGGGCTGGCTTCCATGCCCTCCAGGGCTGGCTCCTTCGCCTGGGAGCAGTCCAGCAGGGCTTGGTAGCAGGCCTGTCGGTCGTACGGGTGAAGTTTGGGCGCCAGCTGCGGCGGAGCAAGGCACTGCTGCCCTGGTGGGTAGCTCTTGGCGCAGGCCAGGCCTCCGGAGCCCAGGTGCTCCTGGCAAGGAAGGGCCGGGTCACCGGGGCTTCGGCCTCCAACGATGGGCAGCGTTTTCTCTTGGCAGGAACCCTGGAGCAGGCCCACAGCAGCTGACGAAGAACCGGAACCACTTTCTACTTTGATGGCTTTCTCCACGAACAGCGGGCATTTGGCCAGCGGCTTCCTGTGGCCCTCGGCGCCCCTCTTGCGGGTGAAGCGGCGTCTCCGCCGCAGGAAGCTGCCGTTCTCGAACATGTTGTGGCAGTCGGGGTCCAGGGTCCAGAAGTTGCCCTTGCCGGGCTTCTTGTCGTCCCGCGGCACCTTGACGAAGCACTCGTTGAGAGACAAGTTGTGGCGGATACTGTTCTGCCAGCCCTGCTTGTTCTCCCGGTAGTAGCCGAAACGCGCCGTGATGTAGCGGTAGATGCCGTTGAGAGTGATCCTCTTCTCTGGGGTGCTCTGGATGGCCATGGTGATGAGGGCAATGTAGCTGTACGGAGGCTTGGTCCCTTCGGGGGCCAGCGGCGAACGGGACCCCTGGAACGGCTCTGGGGCTGCGTACCTGCCGAAGCCCATGGCCAGCTGGCTGCCTTCTCCTCCTCCTCCAGCCTCGCATAGGGGAGGCAGGCTGGACCGGGAAGCAGCAGCCGGATGGAGATATTCCAGCTGCATCTCTCTCTCCTCCAAGCAGCCGCGAGTCCTGGGGAGACTCCCGTCCTACTGACTTGGTTTGAAACTCTGCTGTGGTCCAGCCTCTCTCCCGCCTGGAAAAGCAGAGCCGAGCGGCTCCACCTCCTGCCCACAGGGACCCAGAGGAGGGGCCGAGAGCAGCTCCTGCTCCTTCGCAAGCCGGCCAGCCTCTGAGCATCATCGCCTCCGCGCAAGAGGAAATGCCACCTCAAAGCCGTTCCCAGACGCAGCTGGCAGGGGCAAGCCCAGGATGGAGGTGGTGAAGGCAGCCTGGAAGCTGCAGCTAGGTCATTTTGGGTTGTTTCGTTAGTCCAAGGAGAGTTTATAAAATAGAAGGCAGCAGCCCAGGACCAGGAGGCAGGGCGAGATTGGCAATACCCCCAAAATGTTTGGTGTCAGCAACGGCTACACCTGGGCCTGGACGGATAATTGCTGCTCTTCCTCTCTCCTGACAATGAGAACTTTGTAGGCATCCTGTGAAGCTAAGTGCTGGAAGATTCAAGACAGAGGAAAGGAATTATTCTCCACGCAGCACATAGTTAAACTATGGAACTCCCTGCCACAAGAGGAAGAGATGGCCACCAACTTGGAAAGCAGATTAGACAAGCTATCGATAGCTACAAGCCAAGGTGGTGATGCTCTGCCAGTGTGGTGTAGTGGTTAAGAGCAGTGGACTCGTAATCTGGTGAACCGGGTTTGCGTCTCCGCTCCTCCACATGCAGCTGCTGGGTGACCTCGGGCTAGTCACACTTCTCTGAAGTCTCTCAGCCTCACAGAGTGTTTGTTGTGGGGGAGGAAGGGAAAAGGGGAATGTTAGCCGCTTTGAGACTCCTGAAGGGGAGTGATAAAGCGGGATATCAAATCCAAAACTCTTTTCTTCTGCCTGCAGTTGGGAGGCAGCAATGGTTCTGAAAACCAGTTTCTGGAAACTGCAGGAGGCGAGAGGGCTGTTGGGCTTGATTCCTCCTATGTAGGTTTGCCTAGAAGTCCCACTGAGGTCAGCGGGTCTTACTCTCGACTGAGACCCTCCCTGCCTGCAGACTGTCTTGCCAGAGTGGTGCATGTGGGGCGACCTTTGAAGGTGACCCGGAAACTGCAACTAATCCAGAATGCGGCAGCCTGACTGGTGACTGGGAGCAGCCGCCGAGACCACATAACACCAGTCTTGAAAGAACTACGTTGGCTCCCAGAGCATTTCTGAGCACAATTCAAAGTGTTGGTGCTGACCTTGAAAGCCCTAAACGGCCTCGGCCCAGTATACCTGAAGGAGCGTCTCCATCTCCATCGTTCAGCCTGGACACTGAGGTCCAGCTCCGAGGGCCTTTCGACAATTCCATCACTGCGTTGTTTTATATTCTGCTGGAAGCTGCTCAGAGTTGGTGGGGAAACCCAGTCACATGAGTGGGGTACAAGTAATAAATCATCATTGGAGCCAACTCCTAGCAGTTGAGGTCCGTTTGCCCCCAATAAAATATTTGAGGGTGCTGAGCCTCACCCCAGTTGATGGGCATTGCCATTTTAATGGGTTGTGTGTGCCATGTCTTGTGATCAATTATGCGGGGTGAGGCTTACCTGTTCCCCCCAAATATTTTATTCAAGTTGGCACCCCTGATAAGAAGTCTCTAGGATTGCAGCCTGAACAAACCTAGACATCATCTTAAAAAGCAGAGACATCACCTTGCCAACAAAGGTCCGTATAGTTAAAGCTATGGTTTTCCCAGTAGTGATGTATGGAAGTGAGAGCTGGACCATAAAGAAGGCTGATCGCCGAAGAATGGATGCTTTTGAATTCTGGTGCTGGAGGAGACTCTTGAGAGTCCCATGGACTGCAGGAAGATCAAACCTCTCCATTCTGAAGGAAATCAGCCCTGAGTGCTCACTGGAAGGACAGATCCTGAAGCTGAGGCTCCAAGACTTTGGCCACCTCACGAGAAGAGAAGACTCATTGGAAAAGACCCTGATGTTGGGAAAGATGGAGGGCACAAGGAGAAGGGGATGTTGGAGGACGAGATGGTGGGACAGTGTTCTCGAAGCTACCAGCATGAGTTTGACCAAACTGCGGGAGGCAGTGGAAGACAGGAGTGCCTGGCGTGCTCTGGTCCAGGGGGTCACGAAGAGGCGGACACGACTAAATGACTAAACGACAACAACAGGATTGCAGCCTGAATTAATTGACCACTTGCGGCCTTTCCAATGGCACCCCAGAATCTACTGCTCCATAAGAACGTTAAGAGCCCAGCTGCTGGAACAGTCAGTGGCCATTTAGCCTGCATCCAGGCACTGGTATTCAGGGGCACAGTGCCCCCAACAGTGAGGTTACAGCCACCCTGGCTAGCAGCAAATGAGAGCTTTATCCTTGCTATTGCCTAATGCTAGGGCTGGGTGATGATTGACATGTTGCCTTCACAGAGGGACCTTGCTGTCATTATGCAGAGCGTAAATGTCGTGCTTTATAAATAAGTGACATTAATTGCACCAACATCATTTTAGGAACATTTGAACAGTTTATTATTTAACAGGGAGAAATGTAAAGTATTGCACTTGGGCAAAAAAAATGAGAGGCACAAATACAAGATGGGTGACACCTGGCTTGAGAGCAGTACATGTGAAAAGGATCTAGGAGTCTTGGTTGACCACAAACTTGACATGAGCTAACAGTGTGACGCGGCAGCTAAAAAAGCCAATGCAATTCTGGGCTGCATCAATAGGAGTACAGCATCTAGATCAAGGGAAGTAATAGTGCCACTGTATTCTGCTCTGGTCAGACCTCACCTGGAGTACTGTGTCCAGTTCTGGGCACCACAGTTCAAGAGGGACACTGGCAAACTGGAATGTGTCCAGAGGGCAACCAAAATGGTCAAAGGCCTGGAAACGATGCCTTATGAGGAACGGCTAAGGGAGCTGGGCATGTTTAGCCTGGAGAAGAGGAGGTTAAGGGGTGATATGATAGCCATGTTCAAATGTATAAAAGGATGTCACATAGAGGAGGGAGAAAGGTTGTTTTCTGCTGCTCCCGAGAAGCGGACACGGAGCAATGGATCCAAACTACAAGAAAGAAGATTCCACCTAAACATTAGGAAGAACTTCCTGACAGTAAGAGCTGTTCGACAGTGGAATTTGCTGCCAAGGAGTGTGGTGGAGTCTCCTTTTTTGGAGGTCTTTAAGCAGAGGCTTGACAACCATATGTCAGGAGTGCTCTGATGGTGTTTCCTGCTTGGCAGGGGGTTGGACTCAATGGCCCTTGTGGTCTCTTCCAACTCTATGATTCTATTATTATTTAAAATATTTTAACATTACTATTATTACCTCCTAAATAATTTTTAAAAATCAACATGAGACGCAGCCTTTCAAAAATACCCTTTTAAAGTACAGTGGTACCTCTGGTTACGTACTTAATTCATTCCGGAGGTCCGTTCTTAACCTGAAACTGTTCTTAACCTGAAGCACCACTTTAGCTAATGGGGCCTCCTGCTGCCACTGTGCCACCGCTGCACAATTTCTGTTCTCATCCTGAAGCAAAATTCTTAACCTGAAGCACTATTTCTGGGTTAGCGGAGTCTGTAACCTGAAGCATATGTAACCTGAGGTACCACTGTACTGAACCCCCCAGCACAGCAAACATGCCCCCTAGTGGCCGCCTGCCTCGTCGTTTTCTACCTTCTCTCATCTTTTGCTAGGTCATTGCAAAACTATGAAGTTCACCGAATCAAAGCGAGAAACATGAGCAGACCATGCAAACATGCAAAGTACAAATTATTTCAATAAGTGCATGCAATTTTTGTAGAAAGATCTCATGATCATAGATAAAATGCAATTAGAACTATATTGGCGAAGGCACAGTATAAGCAAAAAAAGCGATATAGAGGCTCGATAGGTAGCTGGTTTCAAGAGTTCTTAATCCGGATCCTTTTGGGATGGGAAGTTTAAGAAATCCATATTATGAGCACTAGAAGTCCTGTAGCTTCACAGTCCTGGCTGGGTGCTTTTCAGAGTCACAAGACGTGGAGCAAACCTCTTATTAAATCCACAGTGGGCAGCTTCCTCAAAGAAGAGTTTTCAACAAGTTCACATGCGCAAGTTTCAGCAGCTGACTCTCCCTGAGAAGGCCTGGACCTTGCCCAAGCTGCTCATCTGCGTTACAAATGCCTCTCTGCTCTCTCTGCACATGAACCACCACTAGCAGAAAAGCACCCAGCGATTTAAACTTCGGATGCAATTCCCTTGCTATCCTGCTTGTCTGACATGTACCATACGTGGAAGGGATATCCAGATGTTGCTTCTGAACTGGGAGGTTTCTGTGTATCACTTTGTTTTTAAACTAAATTGGGAATCTCTTGAGAGCTCGAGGTAAGCACTGGGAATGAAAACAGCGGTGCCTTACAACAATGGGATCCTGCTTCCCCCTAGCGGCAAATGCAAGAAAAGATCTTCTCCAAAGTCTACTGCAGGGGTCAGCAAACTTTTTCAGCAGGGAGCCGGTCCACTGTCCATTAGACCTTGTGGGGGGGGGGCGGACTATATTTTGGAGGGGGGGGAATGAACGAATTCCTATGCCCTGCAAATAACCCAGAGATGCATTTTAAATAAAAGCCACACTCTACTTATGTAAAAACACCAGGCAAGCCCCACAAATAACCCAGAGGTGCATTTTAAATAAAAGGATACATTCTACTCATGTAAAAACACGCTGGTTCCCGGACCATCCGCGGGCTGGATTTAGAAGGCGATTGGCTCGGATCGGGCCCCCAGGCCTTAGTTTGCCTACCCATGGTCTACTGTTTACAATGACCCTTGACAATCTGGTGCAATAGTAGTAGTAGTAGTAATAGTAATAATAGTAATAATAATAATAATAATAATAATAATAATAATAATAATAATAATAATAATAATAATTTTATTATTTATATGCCATCCGTCTGACTGGGTTGCTCCAGCCACTCTGGGCGGCTCCCAACAAAATATTATAAAACACAATAAAACATTGAAAACTTCTCTCCAGTTGTTGTTGTGTACTACAACTCTCATCAGTCGCAGCCCACTTTGGACTACAACTCCCATCATCCCTTGCCAGCATGGGTGTGTATCAAGCTGCTGTCAGAAGCTCCAAGAGCAGGCTGGGAAGTACTCATCTGTGGCTGCACAGGTCTGAATTTTCGCCGCATTACAGCAACCCTGTCTCTGCCTGTCTCTCTTGCACAGGCCTGCAATCCTGGGGGGAGGAAATGTGTTTGCTCAGGACCTCAGCGAAGGTTAGCAGGGGGCTTGCAGAGATTTGTCCAGGGCGCTTCATCCTGATCTATTTGCAGAGAGGTTAAGACGACTTAAGCTATTTAAAGAAGATTCATTCTGTTATTTTGGGGGGGTGGGAGGTCACACAATGTTGCGTCAAGTGTGTCCTCCCACACTTTCCCAACTGCAAAAAGTCCAGCCTTTGGGGGAAGTGAGATTGTTACACAACACATCCAAAGCAATTGCACAACCTGAATTTGACGGAATCCCCCGCGGAAATAGTGGCAGTCTGGAAGTGCCCCAATCTCTAAAAAACTAGGGATGAAACCAGACTGACGCACCAATAGCAGGTGGGTTCTTGCTGCCCATTCCCCTCTCCCATCTCAGAGTGCCTAGATACAGAAGACAACAAGGTTCATCTGCCTTTAATAGTCCTGGGCTGCAGCTGCTGAAATTCTCTCTTCTTGTTGTTTAGTTGTGTCTGACTCTTCGTGACTCCATGGACCAGAGCACGCCAGGCACTCCTGTCTTCCACTGCCTCCCGCAGTTTGGTCAAACTCATGCTGGTAGCTTCGAGAACACTGTCCAACCATCTTGTCCTCTTTCGTCCCCTTCTCCTTGTGCCCTCCATCTTTCCCAACATCAGGGTCTTTTCCAGGGAGTCTTCTCTTCTCATGAGGTGGCCAAAGTCTTGGAGCCTCAGCTTCACGATCTGTCCTTCCAGTGAGCACTCAGGGCTGATTTCCTTCAGAATGGACAGGTTTGATCTTCTTGCAGTCCATGGGACTCTCAAGAGTCTCCTCCAGCACCATAATTCAAAAGCATCCATTCTTCGGCAATCAGCCTTCTTTATGGTCCAGCTCTCACTTCCATACATCACTACTGGGAAAACCATAGCGTTAACTATACGGACCTTTGTTGGCAAGGTGATGTCTCTGCTTTTTAAGATGCTGTCTAGGTTTGTCATTGCTTTTCTCCCAAGAAGCAGGCGTCTTTTAATTTCGTGACTGCTGTCACCATCTGCAGTGATCATGGAGCCCAAGAAAGTAAAATCTCTCACTGCCTCCATTTCTTCCCCTTCTGTTTGCCAGGAGGTGATGGGCCCAGTGGCCATGATCTTAGTTTTTTTGATGTTGAGCTTCAGACCATGTTTTGTGCTCTCCTCTTTCACCCTCATTAAAAGGTTCTTTAATTCCTCCTCACTTTCTGCCATCATTTTCTGCCATGTTGCTTCTACACAACTATAATTAAAGGCACAGTAGTCCAATTTTTGCCTTTCCTTCCTCCACCATCTCTAAAGTGATGTTCCTGTGGCTCTTGCATCTTTAATTGCCGTATCTGCTAAACATTCCTCTTCTACCCAACTATTAAAGGTGTAGGAGCCCCATTGGTTTTTTCCACCTACACAGCTGGCATTTTGGGTAGACAAAAAGGACTGCAGAAAGCAACATAGTTCTCAGCTGCTTTCCCATCTCTTTAAGTAAGGAAGGACGGAGCAAATCTCACACTTCAAAGCAAATAAATAAATGCTCGCTGGATTGCTTGAAAGGCCGCTCCAAACCAAACCACACTGAGATTTGCTCAATGTATTTCAAGAGGACAAAAGCACAGAGAGAGTGTGCCTTAGAGAAGGCTAGGGTTGGTTGACTGAATTTGCAAATCGCTTCCCAGGACAAGAACTCCCTAGCCAATTTATGACAAGAATAAAAGACTGCAATAAGAGTGCATAAAGACATTAAAAGCACACCCAGAGTGAAAATATCCAGTCGTTGGTGCTGCCTGAATGCTTGGGGGAAACAAAGAGGACAGTGGTTTGCATATTGAGACAGCTGAAGGCAGCCCTGCACAGGCCAATTTTTAATGGTGGATGTTTTATTGTGTTTTTAAGATTTTGTCGGGAGCAGCCCAGTCAAGCATATAAATAACAAAAATATTATGATGGTAATTTTGTGGCTATATCATGAAATGTAGAAATGACGGCTGTAATTTAAATAGAAATACAGTGCGTCTCACTATGATAGGGTATTGACTGCCCAGGTAACTTCTGCCTTGCCTGCTCAGGGTGCTGGCAAGGTGGGCAAATTCAAGGCTCCCCCCTTCTTAGGGTTCCTGACCTTTAAACCAGACTTGGACTGGGCAGCCCTCAAACAGAGGACACCTCAAAACAGTGGACTGTCCTTCCAAACTGAGGATTTGCATCTGAGCTGTACCACTTCAGGCTCTGTGTGCACAAGATGCTATGCAGGAAAAAAAAATTCCAACCAGAAGTGTTGCAGTGTGAAAACTAGGCTAGAACCCTGTTATGTGTGCATTTCAGATGTGAGTTTCTGAAATGGGACAGTCAAGAAACATCATCTGGGCTTGTGAAAAATAAACTCCTCTATTCAAACAAGCTTTTTAGTGCATGCCAGTCAGGCACTCTAGATAGCATAGCAGGGGCAGATCACCCAGGTGACTAAACCAGGACAGTCATCAGGAGAGGCAGCAAACTTTCTCCTTGGCCAGATTCCTACATCACAGAGGGTTGGGCCAGATGACCTTTGGTGTCCCCTCCAACTCTCCAATTCTACGATTCTATGAACCCTAAGGTCCGCAAGTCCTTTGTCCTTCAGCCACCAAGCCAAGGATGCCACTTCCGGCAGATTCAAGGCGGGCACAGCTGTTTCAGGATCTGGATGATGTTCTTGGGAACGTCGGGAATGCCCGTGTGAGAGTCCTGCAGGAACCGAGGCCCCAGCTGCTGTGCGTGGAGGCAGAGATCGTGAGCAAACACCGGCTCAACCTGGGGGCAGGGGATGAGAAATGGAAGATCACAACTGGGCAGGAAGTGGGCTGTTTGGCCACAAACAGGAAGTGGGTCACTTGTATCGTGGGAGACACTTCCACAGCTGCATTTTCTGCCCCCCAGCCTTGATCACATTTTGCAAGGGGGAGGAGAGGAGGTGGCGGGCAGACCAGCAGCAGCGCTTGGCAGCATTTTCCTGTCTCCAGATTCCCACTTTTTGAGATACAGCAACCGTAGTTCATCATTTATTGTTGAATTGAAGTAAACAGTTTTGATTGGATTTTGGAAGGAAGCTATGCTCACCACGACCATTTTGAATACATGTGCAATTAATTGTTACTGATCTGAATTTTATTGTCTTACTAGTTGGTCATGCAAACTGCTATTCTGAATAATGCTTTTTATTGGGCAAGGGGCTGCCACCAACTGTGAGGGAGGAGGAAGAGGCAGTGGTGAGGTTGCCATGGGGCAAACATACCAGCGGGAGCGCTGGATTGGCTCCCTCAGAGTATTTGCACCACGCTGGCCTCACTGCCCCTCCTGGTGAGCAGAGGAGAAACTGTGAATGGGAGGTCAGGCAAATTCCACTGCCCCGCCACCACCTCGAGATATTTAGTCCCTGCCCTTCCACCAATCCATCTCCTCTCCCCAGTCCCCAAACCAAGGCTATCTTGGGTACAGGAAGTGAGACAGGCCACTGTCATCCTGACATCCATCTTCTAGTTTCACGACCAGGACGTTTTTGACTGGGCGATATCGGGTTTTCAACACTGCGATATATCACCAGCTGAAGATCGTGAAATACAGTGGTACCTCGGGTTAAGAACTTAATTTGTTCTGGAGGTCTGTTCTTAACCTGAAACTGTTCTTAACCTGAGGTACCACTTTAGCTAATGGGGTCTCCGCTGCCACCACACCACTGCAGCATGATTTCTGTACCCGAGGTACTATTTCTGGGTTAGCGGAGTCTGTAACCTGAAGCGTCTGTAACCCGAGGTACCACTGTACCGATTATCGCAGAGTCTGAAACAAGGATGCAGCCAGGTAGAGGCACCGGCCGGTTTCACGGTTTTACCTGCATAGTGATTTTGGCACACCCTCCCAACTCATGATTCGTGATATAAAGGTAAAAAGGTAAAGGGACCCCTGACCATTAGGTCCAGTCGTGGCCGACTCTGGGGTTGCGGCGCTCATCTCACTTTATTGGCCGAGGGAGCCAGTGTACAGCTTCCGGGTCATGTGGCCAGCAGGACTAAGCCGCTTCTGGCGAACCAGAGCAGCGCACGGAAACGCCGTTTACCTTCCCGCCGGAGTGGTACCTATTTATCTACTTGCACTTTGAGGTGCTTTCAAACTGCTAGGTTGGCAGGAGCAGGGACCGAGCAACGGGAGCTCCTCCCATCGCAGGGATTTGAACCGCCGACCTTCTGATCGGCAAGTCCTAGGCTCTGTGGTTTAACCCACAGCGCCACCCACGTCCCTGATTGTGATATACAGTGGTGCCTCGCAAGACGAAATTAATTCGTTCCGCAAGTTTTTTCATCTTGCGAGTTTTTCGTCTTGCGAAGCACGGTTTCCCATAGGAATGCATTGAAAATCAATCAATGCGTTCCTATGGAGACCGTCCGGGGACAGAGGGGAAGCGCCGCGGGCCTTCCCCTCTGTCCCCGGACCTGTTTTAAAGCAAGGGAAGGGGCAGCGTGGAGAATTGCTTCTCCCCGTTGCCGCCCCTTGGTTCAAAAGGGGTCCGGGGACAGAGGGGAAGGCGCGCGCGCGCCTTCCTCTCTGTCCCCTCTTTTGAAGCAAGGGGAGGAGGGGAGAAGATCGCTTCTCTCCGTTGCCGCCCCTTGGTTCAAAAGGGGTCCGGGGACAGAGGGGAAGGCGCGCGCGCGCCTTCCTCTCTGTCCACTCTTTTGAAGCAAGGGGAGGAGGGGAGAAGATCGCTTCTCTCCGTTGCCGCCCCTTGGTTCAAAAGGGGTCCGGGGACAGAGGGGAAGGCGCGCGTGCGCCTTCCCCTCTGTCCCTGGAGATTGCGGGGCTGGCAACGGGGAGAAGCGATCTTCTCCCCGCCGCCCCTTGCTTCAAAAGAGGTCCAGGGTGCGGGGGCAAGCTTCATTTTGCGAAGCAAGCCCATAGGGAAATTCGTCTTGCGAAGCAACTCGAAAACGAAAAAACCTTTCGTCTTGCGAGTTTTTCGTCTCGCGAGGCGTTCGTCTTGCGGGGCACCACTGTACTGCCACATTATGAAACCGGTATGGACTTCAAACTGGTTTTGGACAATATATCTCCCAACCCGAACACACACATCATGATTTGCCAATATATGGCCAGGTCAAAAATTATGAAACCAGTATCACGATATGGGCGATGCATCAATATATCACCCATCCCTATTTGGCACCCACCACTCCCTTGGTCCACATCCTGAGTTTGCCACTCTGTGGCTGCTGGCCAATACCTACCTGCGCCATGATGAGCTTGTGGGGTTTCTGGTCGGGAGCTGTAGGGTATTCCTCCCCAAAGCAGAAGCAGATCTGATATTGTGGCGGCGCATGTCCGTGGATCAGGAAGCCCCGTAATTCTGAATGGCACACAAAAGATCGCAGTTAGGACCCGAGGCTCTCTCTTTATTTAAAAAAAAGAAAGTCATTTTTAGTTGATTTTACAGATATAAATTTATAACAACGCCAAATACATATCCATATAAAGAGATTTCTCTGAATTTTGAGACTTCCCCCCATCCCCTCCATCATAGCTGTCAACGTTTCCCTTTTTCTAAAGAGAAATTCCCTTATTCCGAATAGGATTCCTCGCAAGAAAAGGGAAAAGTTGACAGCTATGGCCTCCATGGGTCCTAACGTCCACATTTTCAACTGCATATTATATCATAATCTGTATTTTAAAACTATCCATATTGTCCATAGTACTTGTTACATTACAAGTGAGGTTAAAATCCTGCTGATGTTTTCATCTGCTTACAGCGGTCTCCTAAGTAAATTATAATTTCCCCTCCATTCTTTCTTGAATTTCTCGTCTTCTTGATCCCTGAGCTTTCCAATCAGTTTTGTCATTTTGGCATAGTCTAACAGCTTGGTTTGCCATTCCTCTCCGGCAGGGAATTCTTTCCATCTCTGGGTCAGTAGCATCTGTGCTGCTGTTGTCGCATACATAAAAAGTATTTTCTTTTCCTTTGGGATGTTGGTACCTACAATTCCTAATAAGAAGGCTTCTGGTTTTTGAACAAACATTATTTTAAACATTTTTTTCAGTTCATTATATATCATTTCCCCAAAAAGCTTTTAGTACTTTACATGACCACTTCTTTTCCCTTACATTTCCATATATAAATATATACCTAGGTTTTTTTAACATATCATTTCCAACAATCATATAACATAACTTCTTATCTTATACAATATTTTAGACTTCTGTCAACACCTCTGATGATTTTTCGTTCTTTATCACTTATTCTGCATTTCTTAATTTCTCTATTACTCTTAATTATCATTAACTAATAATTTTCCTCGTAGTCTTTCTTGCAATATTTCAGATAGTCCTCCTTACAAAACTTGCATCTTTCCCCTTACATTTCCAGTAGGTTTTTGTACTTGTCCTATACATTTTTGCTAGCTTACTAGGAGTCAAATACCACTGGCACATCATTTTCATACAATTCTCTCTTAGCGTACAACATGCCGTTTCAGATTCGATTTCTATAACCTTTCCCAATCTGCCATCTGAATGTTATGCCCAGTGTATCATTACAGATTTAACCTGTATATTTAACTGACCTTCTGATCGGCAAGTCCTAGGCTCTGCAGTTTAACCCACAGCGTCACCCTCGTCCCTCCGTCACGGGAGGAGAAAAGAAAAAAGGAAAAAATAAATTTAATAAACAATAATAATACTCACGCTGCAGGAACTGTTGGGTGTCTAGGAGTTTGTAGGTTTTCTCCCTCTCCAGTTTGTTGGGCTGGTTTTCGTGGGGAGCCAGCGGTCCTTTCCAATACACCCTGCCCTGGCACTGCCGTTTCATGAAGACCCCTTCGGGGGCCACCCAGAGCAGGATTCCCCGGTGCAGGTGGGGAAGAAGCCTCTGCAAGGCCCCGGTTAATCTGCCGCACTGGCTGCTCCCGGCCAAGGCATCCAGAGACGGGAACAGCACCTGCTCCAGGCCGCTCGAACCATAAAGGCACACGTTGTCCGCCGGAACCGGGCAATAGGTGATCCGGCAGCCCTCCGCCGTTTTGGTGGTGACCTCCTTTACCAATGTGTCGCAGTAGTAGAGGCGGACGCGGAGCCAGCAGTCTGGGGGGGCAAAAGGAGGCAGAGGTGAGGATCTGGACGCAGTTAAAAGTCTCCATGCTCTGGGAACTTCCAGACTGGACTACTGCAATGCGCTCTACATGGGGCAGCCCTTGAAGACAACTTGAAAACGTCAGCTGACCCAAAATGCAGCAGCCAGATTGCTGGCTGGAGAGCCGTCTAGATCTCACGTAAACCCGGTTTTAAAAAGAGCCAATTAACTCCAAAGGAAAAACTCTCTCTAAAATGTATAGACTCCTCCTTGACTAGGAAGTCAAGGAGGAGGAGTTAAAATCAGTACAGTCATACCTCGGGTTACAGATGCTTCAGGTTGTGTTTTTTCCTATTTTTATTTTTTAAAAATAATATTTATTAATTTTTCAACAGTTTAAACACAACACTACAGAAAACCAAAAAAAACAATACAACAATACAATACAAAAAAACACTACAAAACACTAACATACAAACAACTAACAAAACAAAACAAAAACCATTTAAAACACAATCCAATTTCAATATCTTATCTTTCATTCACTTATTTCCACGACCTCCTCACACCTCCCTTTTTGTATTCCACTTCTATTAATTGTTTCAGCAATTCCTTTCCATCTTCCTCTGTTTTCTATCCTATAATTATCTTAACACATTCTAACCTTATTTTTCCCTTTAATACTCTATTAATCTATCTATACTTAATTCCTTATAACATTTCTACTAAAGCCATATAACTTCATTCCAACATTTTTCTAACATTCATTAATTTTACAGCGTTTTTCCCTATATTTAAAAGATATCTGAAGGCAGCCCTGTTTAGGGAAGTTTTTAATATGTAATGCTGCACAGTGGTACCTTGGTTTAAGAACTTAATTCGTTCTGCAAAAAGCTAAGTTGATAGTGAACAATGTGGTGACAGAGGAGTTCCATATTGAAAAAGGAACACGCCAGGGGTGCCCACTATCCCCCCTACTATTTATATCAGTCCTGGAGGTATTGCTGAACATGATTAGGAGGGACCGGCAAATACAGGGGATTACGGTCGGAGTGAAACAATATAAACTGAAAGCATTTGCAGATGACTTAGTAATAACATTACAGGAGCCAGAATCTAGTACAAAAAGAGTTTTGGAACTGATACAAGAATTTGGTCGGGTGGCAGGATTTAAGTTGAACAAACAAAAAACTAAAGTTTTGGGGAAAAATTTGACGCCTTTAGAAATAGAGGAGTTTCAGAAGGAAACAGAATTAGTGGTGGTTAAGAAGGTGAAATACCTGGGGGTAAACTTGACGCCTAAAAATTTGAACCTGTTTAAGGATAACTATGAGAAATGCTGGTCAGAGGTTAAGAAAGATTTGGAAACATGGTCGAGATTGAAGCTTTCCTTGCTGGGCCGAATTGCTGCTGTTAAGATGAATGTTTTGCCAAAAATGTTGTTTTTATTTCAAACCTTGCAGGTCGTGGACAAAGTGGAATGTTTTCGAAAGTGGCAGAGGGACATTTCAAAGTTTGTCTGGCAGGGCAAAAAGCCCCGAATAAAGTTTAAAATACTAACTGACGCAAAAGAAAGAGGGGGATTTGCCCTGCCAGACTTAAGGTTATATTATGAGGCGGCAGCCTTCTGCTGGTTGAAAGATTGGATTTTGTTGGAGAATACAGATGTCCTAGACCTGGAAGGCTTTAACAATTCGTTAGGATGGCATGCGTATCTGTGGTACGGCAAGGCAAAAGCACATGGAATGTTCAAAAACCATATTGTCAGGAAAGCAATTTTTATGGTCTGGCTGAAATACAAAGACTTACTTGAAAGTAAGACTCCGAGGTGGTTATCACCAGTGGAGGCTAAGGCGAGGAAAAAACACAATATGGAGGCCGGTTGGCCGAAATATTGGGAACTAATAGAAAAAGTTGGTGACAATTGGAGGTTGCGGAGCTTTGAAAACTTAAAAGAAAAGGTGCAAGATTGGTTTCATTATGCCCAAATTAACGAGGTTGTTAAGTTGGATAAAAAAATAGGATTCCAGGTGGAAAAATCGAAACTTGAGACAGAGCTATTAGAACCAAAGACCAAGGTTTTATCGAGAATGTATAACTTGCTGCTTAAGTGGAATACTCAGGATGAGACAGTGAAATCAGCCATGATAAAGTGGGCTCAAGACATTGGTTACAATATCATGTCTGAAGACTGGGAAAGGTTATGGACCACCGGTATAAAATTTACGGCATGTAATGCCCTGAAAGAAAACATTATGAAAATGGTATACAGGTGGTACATGACCCCAGTCAAGCTTGCTAAGATATACCATATGTCTGATAATAAATGTTGGAAGTGCAAGGAGGCTGAAGGAACATTCTTTCACCTTTGGTGGACCTGTCCAAGAGTGAAGGCCTTCTGGGAAATGATCTACAACGAGTTAAAAAAGGTGTTTAAGTACACCTTCCCTAAAAAACCGGAAGCCTTTCTCTTGGGTATTGTCGGCCAAAAGGTTTTAAAGAAGGATAGAACGTTTTTTATGTATGCTACCACTGCAGCAAGAATTTTGATCGCCAAATATTGGAAGACTCAAGATTTACCCACGCTGGAAGAGTGGCAAACGCAACTGATTGACTATATGGAGTTGGCCGAAATGACTGCCAGAATCCGAGACTTGGGAGAAGAAGCAATGGAGGAGGACTGGAAAAAATTTAAGAATTATTTGCAAAAACTTTATAAATTATATGATTTATAAAATGACGCATAATTTGAAATGCTAGCCCCAGCAATGAGAGTGTAATATTTATGAAATTGGAAAACAATATTGAAGGGATCAAAGTTTAAATGTTAAAAAGGATAATACTTTTTGTTTTTAGAGTAATTGGACAATAAGGGATTTAAACTTGAACTGCAATTGGAAGTAACAAAGAAACACATGAAACAAGGTTACAACTTGCTGATAAATTTATTATTAAGAATGCATTGTGCGGGAGATGTGGGGAAGTTCGATGGAATGTTGGAACAAGCTGTTGAAGGGTTATGATTTTTCTCTTTCTTTTTTTATATTTTCTTTTCTATCTTCTTTCTTTTTCTGTTTTCTGTTTATATCTGGAAAAAAAAACGCAATAAAAATACTTTAAAAAAAAAAAAGAACTTAATTCGTTCTGGAGGTCCGTTCTTAACCTGAAACTGTTCTTAACCTGAGGTACCACTTAACTAATGGGGCCTCCTGTTGCCACACCGCGATTTCTGTTCTCATCCTGAAGCAAAGTTCTTAACCCGAGGTACTATTTCTGGGTTACACTGAGAGCCAGTGTGGTGTAGTGGTTAAGAGCGGAAGACTCGTAATCTGGGGAACCGGGTTCGATTCCCCGCTCCTCCACATGCAGCTGCTGGGTGACCTTGGGCCAGTCACACTTCTTTGAAGTCTCTCAGCCCCACTCACCTCACAGAGTGTTTGTTGTGGGAGAGGAAGGGAAAGGAGGTTAGCCGCTATGAGACTCCTTAAAGGGAGTGAAAGGTGGGATATCAAATCCAAACTCTTCTTCTTCTTAGCAGAGTCTGTAACCTGAAGCATCTGTAACCCAAGGTACCACTTCATTTTTAACACTCGACATTGTTTTTAACACTCGACTGTGAGCCGCCAAGAGTGGCTGGGGAAACTCAGCCAGATGGGTGGGGTATAAAAAAATATTATTGTTATTGTTGTTGTTGTTGTCAGTAAATCAGGACAAATGCTCAAGGAACAGGTTGCTTAGAGAAGCCCCAAAAGACCAATGCAGAGAAAGTTTGGAACTGGCCATAGGCGCCGACTCCATGGGGCTTGAGGGGGCTCGAGCCCCCTCAAAAAATTTTTTTGGGGGGCTCAGCCCCCCCAATAATCTCAGGCGGGCGCCCTTCCAGCAGAGCGCCGCCGCCGTCCCCCGCCTCCTCCTTCGCCAGCCAGCCAGCCGCGCGCCCTAATCGGAGAGCCCCGGCCGGAAATCCCGCGAGAACAGGGGAATCCCGACTGGCCACACCTCCCAGCCAGCCAATCGGCTGGCTGGGGGGCGTGGCTTGCCCTATTTAGGGCCGGAGCTACTTTATTTGCATATTCATGAGCTTATTTATTATTCATGAGCTTTCCCGGGCCCCCCCAATATTTTTTCTAAGTCCGCGTCCCTGGAACTGGCTGAAACTCTTGTTCTTTGGGGAACTGTTGGCTGCTCTTAGAAGCCAGGCTTCTTCCAAAAGACTGTGTTTGCAAATAAAGCAAAAGCAACCAAGGTAACCTTAAAAGTGCAATCCTAACCCACTTACAAGGGACTGAATGCCGTAGGAGTTGTGTCCGAGCATCATGTGGTTTGAGCTGCACCGGGAGTTTCCACAAAGCCAAACCCTGCAATCCTGCTCCTGACCTTGGCGCAACTTGAGGAAAGGGAGTCAAGGCAACCTCTGTTTCACCCACAATCCCCGCATTGCAAAGTGACATTAAACAACGACTGAACGCAGACCGGAATCAAGAAAGACCATGCATCAACTGATGTAAACAAGATTAATCACAAAAGGGGTCATGAAACAGCTGGAGGGCTGTTGTTTAGTCGTGTCCGACTCTTCGTGACCCCCTGGACCAGAGCATGCCAGGCACTCCTGTCTTCCACTGCCTCCCGCAGTTTGGTCAAACTCATGCTAGTAACTTCAAGAACACTGTCCATCCATCTCATCCTCTGTCATCCCCTTCTCCTTGCGCCCTCCATCTTTCCCAACATCAGGGTCTTTTCCAAGGAGTTTTATCTTCTCATGAGGTGGCCAAAGTCTTGGAGCCTCAGCTTCAGGATCTGTCCTTCCAGTGAGCACTCAGGGCTGATTTCCTTCAGAATGGAGAGGTTTGATCTTCTTGCAGTCCATGGGACTTTCAAGAGTCTCCTCCAGCACCAGAATTCAAAAGCATCAATTCTTCGGCCATCAGCCTTCTTTATGGTCCAGCTCTCACTTCCATACATCACTACTGGGAAAACCATAGCTTTAACTATACGGACCTTTGCTGGCAAGGTGATGTCTCTGCTTTTTAAGATGCTGTCTAGGTTTGGCATTGCTTTTCTCCCAAGAAGCAGACATCTTTTAATTTCGTGACTGCTGTCACCATGTGCAGTGATCATGGAGCCCAAGAAAGTAACATCTCTCACTGCTGGAGGGCTGTTGAGCGGGGTTCAATTCTGCACCAGCTGCATGTGCCTGCTCCCAGCAAACACAGCAGAATTTAACCCCCACCTGACATCAGACAAGCAGGGAGTTAAATCTTGCCCAGTTTGCAAACAGCAGGCTTTGTAAGGGAACCTGAGGGATCGAACTCGTGACCTTGGCATGATCAGCACCACACTCCAACCAACTGAGCTATCCAATTAAAATCTCACGGTGTCTTTTTTTATCATATGTGGCGGACCTGCCCCAAGGTGAAAGACTTCTGGGAGAAGATTTATAATGAATTTTTTTAAATGTTGAAATATACATTTATTAAGAAACCAGAGGCCTTTCTTCTTGGAATAACAGGTTTGGAATCGCCCAAGAAAGATGTTAGACTGTTTTTGTATGCCACAACTGCAGCAAATAATTGGAAATCACAAGAAGTCCCAACAGTGGAGGAATGGCAGATGAAGATGATAGACTTTTCGGAGCTAGCCGACCTGAGTGGAAGAGTCCGCAATCAGGAGGAGGAGGAGTACCAGGAGGAATGGAGGAAATTCAAAGACTACTTAGTTAAATATGTTAAGATAACTTAATTGGAAAAACTTGCAAATACCAGATAGGCTTAGGATTTAAATATGTATTGTTAGAGAATAACATGTTAAAATGAAAAGAAAGAAAGATGTTAAGTGATTAAGTTAATTTTATGAGAAAAATGGTTTTGGAAAACTGTTACAATGATATACACTGAAATTCAGCCAGGGGGATTTGAGGAAGTCACTTAATAATGTTACTAAGTTTGGATTAAGTACAAATAAGATGTATGTTTGTTTAAAAATTTTGGAAAACCAATAAAAAAATGGGGGGGGGGGAATGTCACTGTGTCTTATTTCTGCATTGCAGAGGATTGGACTAGAAGACCTTTTGGGCCCCTTCCAAAACTACAATTCTATGATGCAATGGAGGCGGAGAAGGAGGATAATAGAAATCGCAGAATGGCCGCTTTGGAAAGGCCCTTAAATTCATGCCCTAAAAGAGAGGAAGCTGAAAAGGGGAATTGCAAAATGGAAAAGGAATGGCTCCTGCCAATTAATCACAACTTCCTTAAATGTGGGAGAGAAACCCGTTTCAGTGCAAAGCCTGCTTTTAATTTCATCTTCCTCTAGGCTTGGCATAAGACTGAATTTATTATTTCGGTCACAGACCAGTTCCAGCCCACATACAATATCAAAGAAGTCATAAAACACGATAGGGACACATTTGAATTTGCAATTAGGTATAACAGGGACACTACAGATATAGCAACAGTTAAAAATATATAGAAATTAAAACGTAGCTTGGCATAAGATGTATTTTTATTTTTATTATTACTGGCCCTTCAACCTAAGTTATCCCCTTCTCCCTGCTTTGTGTAGACAGGTGACTGGGAGCGGCCACCGAGACCACATAACACGGTCTTGAAAGACCTACATTGGCTCCCAGTAAGTTTCCGAGCACAATTCAAAGTGTTGGTGCTGACCTTTAAAGCCCTAAACGGCCTCGGTCCATGTTATGTACTGAGAACAATAGGATCCAAATTGCAGCAGTGTGATTAGTCCTAGAACAATAGGATTCAGAATGCAGCAGTCTGATTGGTCCTAGAACAATGCAGCAGTATGATTGGTTGGCAGGAACCACCCAATCCTGCTCCTGATAGAAGTGAATCCACAACCTGATTGGCTTACAGTAGAATTCCGGAATTAGCCAATCATGTGCAGCCCATTGTGTAAATAATGTATATAAAGCAGATACTGTGAGGGGGCTTCCATTCATTCCTCCTCACCACTATGAGCTGAATAAAGAGCATGAAATCACTTTGCGACTCTGAGTATATTTCAGTCCAGTATACCTGAAGGAGCGTTTCCACCCCCATTGTTCTGCCCGGACACTGAGGTCCAGCGCCGAGAGCCTTCTGGTGGTTCCCTCCCTGCGAGAAGCCAAGTTACAGGGAACCAGGCAGAGGGCCTCCTGGGTGGTGGCGCCCTCCCTGTGGAACGCCCTCCCACCAGATGTCAAAGAGAACAACAACTACCAGACTTTTAAAAGACATCTGAAGGCAGCCCTGTTTAGGGAAGCTTTGAATGTTTAATAGATTATTGTATTTTACTATTCTGTTGGAAGCCGCCCAGAGTGGCTGGGGAAACCCAGTCAGATGGGTGGGGCATAAATAAATTGTTGTTGTTATTTCTGGCCTGCAGAGGGTGAAATTTGGGTTCATCAAGTTCTAGCCCAGTTACAGATTTTGGCATTCCTGCGCAGAGCAGCGTGGCCAACCTTTGCTCTTTTTCATTTTCTTCTTGCTTTCTGCACTGAATTGAGCTCTGGGTGGGCACAATGCAATGGGATTTTCTGCCTCTTGAAAAGCATGGCGGGGGAAACAAAAGATTTTAAAAGCCTCCAACTGCCCCGGCCATGGAAGTTTCATTTCCCTGTACTGGCTAACAGCCACGGACACAGCCCTTCTCTGCTCCCAGAATCCAAGGCAGCCTCCCGCTGTGGCGCAATGGGTCAGTGGGTCTCGCTGTTAACCCTAAGCTTGGGGCTTGAGGCCACCTAGGGACAGCTGTGAGCAGGACTCCTGCATTTCAGAGGGTTGGACTACATGACCCTCGGAATCCCTTCCAACTCCTTAATTCTCTGGTTCCATCAACACAAGAGCAGGAGGCGGCTTTCCCTTCCCAGAAGAGAAATCTGGCTGGCCTGTGTGAGAAACTGGAACTTCAGAACTACCACTACTAATAATAATAATAATAATAATAAATACCCCGCTCTCCCCGGCTCAAACATAATAGGGGGAAAAGACAGGGAGAAAACCCAATTTAAAATACAGGTTAAAATGCAATTTAAAATGCAGCCTCATTTTAAAAGTAGCTGATAAATCAAGACCATAAGGGGAGGGAAGACATAAGGGTCAGACTGAGTCCAAACCAAAGGCCAGGCGGAACAGCTCTGTCTTGCAGGCCCTGCAGAAAGATGTCAGGTCCCGCAGGGGCTTGTGACAAAGCATTCCACCACATCGGGGCCAGTGCTGAAAAGGCCCTGGCCCTAGTTGAGACCAATCTAACCTCCTTGAGGCTCGGGACCTCCAAAGTGTTGTTATTTGTGGACCTTAAGGTCCTCTGCGGGGCATACCAGGAGAGGCCTTTGTTGTCCTTTATTGTCTTCTCCCACTCCTTTTAAAGGCATCTGAGCTAGCGCTCATTGTTTTTAAAATTATTTATGGCATTTCTATCCCAGCGTTTTTCTCCGAGGAGCTCAAGGGTCTCCTCCGCCTCCTCACGTCACCCCCCAACACACAACAACCTTGTGAAGTAGGTTAGGCACAAAGAGGCAGTGACTGTCCCCAGGCTACCCCCAGCAAGAGCTTTGTGGCTGAGCGGGGATTCGAACCCTGGTCTCTCCCCGGTCCCAGTCCCGATGCTCTAACCGCTATTGGCTGTCTTCGAACAGAGACCCTTTCTTCCTCTCCTTACCCGAGTTGATGTTTTGATTGTCAGCGTACTGGGGATTGGGACCGGCAGCGGTGGGGCTCGGATGGCAGTGGAAGTGTGCCAGGTTACAGCTGTAGAAAAAACCTTTCACCTGGTACCCTGGAAAAGGAAGCACAACACAGGAGAGCTTTAAAATTGGTTCGTTTGTCCCTGCGAGATGTGAAACAGCAGCTTGGACAAAGCCATCTCTTTCCCCAGGTACATATTCTCCAGAGGCTTCACGCTGCAACTCTTAAGAGCCCCAGACAACACATATGGCAGATCTCCTTAAGGAAGGGATGTAGCTCATGGAAAGAGCGTTTGCTTTGCATGCAGAAGGTCACAGGTTCGATTCCTGACATCCCCAGGTAGGGCTGTGAAAGACTGCCTGCGTGAAGCTCTGGAGAGCAGCTGCCAAACAGGGTGGACGACAACGTGTTATTGCAGGGGGTTGGAATAGATGACTTTAGGGGTCCCTTCCAACCATACAATTCTACGAGTCTATTTATTTCAGAAAATCTGAAATAAATAAAATCTATTTATTTATTTCAGAACTTAAAAATGGAAAGCGTAACGCTGGTGGTCAACAAAAGAGGTTTAAAGACTGTCTCAAGTCAAATCTAAAAAAAAAAGTAGTATAAACACAGACAACTGGGAAACACTGGCCTGTGAGCGCTCCAGTTGGAGAACAGCCTTGACCAAAGGTGTCGTGGGCTTTGGAGACACTCGAACTCAGGACGCGAGGGAGAAACGTGCCAAGAGGAAGGCACGCTTGGCAAACCCTCGCCACGATCAACTCCTGCGTGGAAACCTATGTCCCCACTGTGGAAGGACGTGGGGATCCAGAATTGGCCTCCACAGTCACTTATGGACTCACTGTTAAAACCGTGTTTGTGGAAGACAATCTTACTCGGCTACAAGGGATCGCCAAAGAAGAAGAAGAAGAAGATACCACTAGGTAGTAAAACACACATTCTCTCTCTCACCTCAAAGTAGCTTACAAAAAGAAGGAAGCAGTGAAACTCCAGTTTAGAACAACTATTTAAAACATCCAAGAAGGATAACAATAGGCTAAAAACCTGACGTATATTCTTTATATCTGGTGAAAGGTAAAGGTAAAGGGACCCCTGACCATTAGGTCCAGTCATGACCGACTCTGGGGTTGTGGCGCTCATCTCGCTTTACTGGCCGAGGGAGCTGGCGTACAGCTTCCGGGTCCTGTGGCCAGCATGACTAAGCCGCTTCTGGCGAACCAGAGCAGCGCACGGAAACGCCGTTTACCTTCCCGCTGGAGTGGTACCTATTTATCTACTTGCACCACATGCTTTCGAACTGCTAGGTTGGCAGGAGCAGGGACCGAGCAATGGGAGTTCACTCCGTCATGGGGATTTGAACCGCCGACCTTCTGATCGGCAAGTCCTAGGCTCTGTGGTTTAAGCCACAGCACCACCCGCGTCCCTATATCTGGATAGGTTTGCCTAAACAGAAACGTTCTCATCAGACACCAAGAGCAGTTAAGTGGAAGGCGGCTGCCTGGTGTCAAGAGGCAGGGAATTCCCAAAGGCAGATGCTTCTATTCTGCAAGATGGCTGTCTTACAATTGCAGGATGATTATTACGTGGCCCCTTGATGGACCAATGCTCTGACTCAGAGAAGGCAGCTTCCTGGGTCCACATTGGCCACTGGAAGGATACGGCCAACAGGGCACTGGGAATGGGCATTGGCACTTTAATAATAATCATCATCTTATTATTTATACCCTGCCCATCTGGCTGGGTGGCAGACTTTTCGTCTTGCAAAACCTTTCAGAGGCACAGCAGACAGGCTCCCTTTGAAAGACTGACTAGGATGTCGGATCAGGTCCCTAGAGATTTCTCCCAGGTAGCAGATGAAATAGATCCAATAGTCATAGAATCATAGAATCCTAGAGTTGGAAGAGACCACAAGGGCCATCGAGTCCAACCCCCTGCCAAGCAGGAAACACCATCAGAGCACTCCTGACATATGGTTGTCAAGCCTCTGCTTAAAGACCTCCAAAGTAGGAGACTCCACCACACTCCTTGGCAGCAAATTCCACTGTCAAACAGCTCTTACTGTCAGGAAGTTCTTCCTAATGTTTAGGTGGAATCTTCTTTCTTGTAGTTTGGATCCATTGCTCCGTGTCCGCTTCTCTGGAGCAGCAGAAAACAACCTTTCTCCCTCCTCTATGTGACATCCATTTCTATATTTGAACATGGCTATCATATCACCCCTTAACCTCCTCTTCTCCAGGCTAAACATGCCCAGCTCCCTTAGCCGTTCCTCATAAGGCATCATTTCCAGGCCTTTGACCATTTGGGTTGCCCTCCTCTGGACACGTTCCAGTTTGTCAGTGTCCTTCTTGAACTGTGGTGCCCAGAACTGGACACAGTACTCCAGGTGAGGTCTGACCAGAGCAGAATACAGTGGCACTATTACTTCCCTTGATCTAGATGCTATACTCCTATTGATGCAGCCCAGAATAGTCAAGGGGAAGCAGGGACCCAGAGGAGCAGGGCCAACTCAAAAGGGAGCCAAAGGCCTCTGGTCTTCTTCCTTACCCTGGTGCTCTCCAAGGCTTGGCTGCTGGGGGGCCTGGGGTGTCCCTGGGGCGCTCTGGAGGGTCACCAGCGGCTCATCCTTGCTGGCCTGGCCTGTCTCTGAAGGTGTTCTGACCTGGGAAGAAAGAAAACACGGCAGGTGTAATTCTGAACGGGGCACCATCACCCAGGGCTAAGGACAGGATATAGACTTGGAGTGTGGCTGCATTTGGGCTTATAGTGCCCCCTAACTTTGTAATAAATAAATAATAAATATTTTCTTATTTATACCCTGCTCTTCCCGGTTCAGGAAACCAGGCTCAGGGCAGCTAACAACAAATTTAAAACACTTAATTGATGCTACAAAAAACCAGCATAAAATATGGTATAAAGTGTAAATAACAATAAAATCAATAATCAATTTAGGGGGGAAATCTATCCAATAAACATTAGATGATCACCAGGACTAGCTGGCTAAATTAGTCCCACTTGGGCCAGCGAGGAGGCCAGGGGAGAATTAGCTGTGGGACCCCAGAGCGGGTAATATTCATAAAAAGGGGAGGGGGAGGGAAGGAAGGGGAATAAAAGATCAGGCTAAGTTGCAATTGAAAGCCAGGCGGAATAGCTCTGTCTTATAGGCCCGACGGAAGGAGGTTAAATCCTGAAGGGCCCTGGTCTCCTGGGACAGAGCATTCCACCAGGTCGGAGCCATCACTGAGAAGGCCCTGGCCCTGCTAGAGGATAATAATAATAATGTAAGACATAAGGAGAGCCTGCAGGATCAGGCCAATGGCGCATCTTGTCAAGAACCCTGTTCTCACAGCAGCCAACCAGATGCCCCAATGTCAAACTTGCAAGCAGGATCCAATCACAACAGCCCGCTCCCCCTTCTTGTGGTTTCCAGCAACTGGTTTTCAGAAACATTATTCCCTCCAACTGTGTCCCTGAAGCAAAAGCCTAGTTTTGGGTTCCTTGTTTTTAGGCAGATGCACAGATTTGTCATAGCAGGAGTCGTTCTAGGAGCATGCATTTCCTCCAGGGTGCGAGAAAAGGGAGAACGCCTCTTTTAAGTGCGATGAACCAGGAGCACCCTTTGAGTCGATTAAATGTTTCCAATTAATCACTCTAACTGATTAATAGTTCAGGCATTGCAGATAGAGCGGCCTCAAGGCACGAAGCCAGATCAAACTGCTCAGGAGGAGGAAAAGAAGGGAATTTCTAAGCGTTGACAGATTTACCACATCCTGACCTTCAAACTGTAAAGGTAGGCTCGGTGCATCTCAGCAGAAAACTTTTCCATCGCGGCATCTCTCGCTTCAAAAGCTCCCATCTGAGCAATGCAAGAGGTATGTGTGCAATTTGCAGCTGCGTGGCTGTTCCGACTGCTAGAAGCGAGTTTTCAAAGATGTCTGCTTCTGGCAACACCAGGAAAGCTGGCTCAGGAACTTGGGTGTGTTTGCTGTTCCAGGTGGCACCGGGGTCTGGCACCACAAACAGAGAGCATGTGCCCACGATGCCAGTCACGTTGCAGGCAAGGTCAGTTGCAAGCTGCCACTGACATGGCTGGTGACTTTGGAACTGCAGAAATTTGGTGGGTTAAATGGTGTATGTGCCTGAACCAGCCCAGCTGATCAGAGGCTATGGGTGGCCTCAAGGCAGTCACCAGTTCTTAGGAAAGTTCGCCATAGAGGAGAGGACTATAACACTTGCAGTGATGTCATGATGTGCGGGATGTATTGCTAGAGCAGTCAAGTATTGTTATTAAATTTTATTTATACCCCGCCCTCCCCAGCCAAGACCGGGCTCAGGGCAGCTAACACCAGTATAAAAACAATTGATTGGAAATTACTGGCAGAATCCGAGACCAGGGAGAAGAGCTTGTGGAAGAAGATTGGAGGAAATTTAAAAAGTATTTACAGAAACATTGTAAAATTTTTGAATGCTGATGACGTTGAAATGAACTGAAGGGGTTCTAGCAACAAGGTAAAATGTAAGATGGGATTGATAATAGATAAGTTAAATTGGATATGAATTTGCTGAACCAATTTTTAAAAGGGATACAAAAAAGGGAGGCGTGAGGAAGTCAGGAAAATAAGTTAACTAAAGATGAGAAATCAAAAAAAGAGGGAGTTTTGTTTTCTTTTATATGTGTTTTTTCTTTTTCTATTTGTGTTTAATGTCTGTATCTTTGTATTTTGTAATTTTGTATTTTTCTGTTTTTGTAATTTTATTGATAAAACTTAATAAAAGATTATTAAAAAAACAATTGATTGAAATACAACTTAAAAACAAGATTAAAATACAACATTAAAATGCAGCCTCATTTCAGTAGGAACTCAAATCAAAAACTTTTTGGGGATGAAAACGTCAAGTCTTCACCAAGGCCAACTATCTAGACTGGTCCTACGTGGGCCAGAAAAAAGCCAGGGAAGTCCCCAAATAGGAGTTCCACCACAGGAGAAAGGAAAACGGAAAGAGGGGAAGGGGATCAAGTTGATTCCAAGCCAAAGGCTAGGCGGAACAACTCTGTTTTACAGGCCCTGCGGAAAGAAATCAGATCCCGCAGGGCCCTGGTCTCATGAGACAGAGCGTTCCACCAGGCCGGGGCCAGTGCTGAAAAGGCCCTGACTCTGGTTGAGGCTAATCTGACTTCCTTAGGGCCCGGGACCTCTAGGGTGCTACTATTTATGGACCTTAAGGTCCTCCACAGGGCATACCGGGAGAGGCAGCCCCATAGGTACAAGGGTCCTACGTACAACATTTTCCTGTTGCCCAGAGTAGACACACAGGGGAATGTGGCTCCAGACAGGGAGGACTTCCTGTCACACCTGCTCTGGAGTCTCCTCCCCTTGTGTGTGGCCAGGTAGATGAGCAGGACCCTAGCAGACCCCGTAAAAGGGCTAGCCACGCAGACATCTTCCCTTTTTAGACTTCTCTCTTGGACCTCCTCTTCTGGCTTAGCCAGCACATGGTTCATCTTTGCAGAAAGATGTTATTATGGGAGGGAAATAAAGGGGAAACTTACCAGGAACAAGCCAGACTGGATTGCTTAATTAAAGGATTCTAACAAATCATCAACTTGCTTCCAATTAAGTTGCAAAGGGAACGTGCTCTGCTGTTTGTTCTCTAGCATGAGTGAGGAGAGATCATATCAAAACAATAGTCATACCTCGTGTTGCGTTAGGTCCATGTTGCGTCTTTTCAGCTTGCAAACGCACCCAACCCGGAAGTGTATACTTCGGGGTTTCGCCCTGTGCATACATGCAGAAGCGTTCTGCGTGCTTTGTGCATGTGCAAAAGCGATCTGCGCGCTTTGCGCATGTGCAAAAGTAATCTGCATGCTTCACTCATGTGCAAAAGTGATCTGCGCATTTCACGCATGTGCAAAAGCAATTTGCGTGCTTTGCGCATGCATGCTCAATTGTGCCGTGCACATGCGTGGAAGAGGCACTCCAGTTGCTGACTTTTCGGGGTGCAAACAGCACCCTGGAACGGATCGTGTCCACAACTAGAGGTACCACTGCATATCCTCTCCTAGCTTCCTTAACATTCCCACATGATGGCAATGCGCTGCCTCCACAGAGCTGTTTGACAGTGGAACAGTCTCCCTCGGGAGGCGGTGAACTCTCCTTCCTTGGAGGTTTCTAAGGAGAGGTTGGGTGGCCGTCTGCCATGGGTGCTTTAGCTGAGATTCCTGCATTGCAGGGGGTTGGACTAGATGGCCTTTGGGAGACCCTTCCAACTCTACAAGTCTAGGATTCCAGGGCTGGAGGCAGCAATGCTTCTGAGTACCAGTTGCTGAAAACCACAGGAAGGGAGAGGGCTCTGGGGCTTGCATCCTGCTTGCGTGCTTTCCATAGACGTCTGGGTGGCCCCGTGAGAACAGAATTCTGGCCTAGACAGGCCCTGGCCTGAACCAGCAGGCTCTTCTTATATTATGTCTGCTTCATAAACCCATTCTTCCCCTTTCTTCCTCTTTTTTTTTAAAACCCCCACAGCACATTGCAGATATAATTATTATAATTCCTACTGCCAACACCCAAACCCTGACATGAATAGTATTTTAGTATTTGCAGCCTGGGTTTTGATTGATAGCGTGCATTTTCATTTTACAGTGATACCTCGGGTTAAGTACTTAATTCATTCCGGAGGTCCGTACTTAGCCTGAAACTGTTCTTAACCTGAAGCGCCACTTTAGCTAATGGGGCCTCCTGCTGCTGCCGCACTGCTGCAGCACGATTTCTGTTCTCATCCTGAAGCAAAGTTCTTAACCCGAGGTACTATTTCTGGGTTAGCAGAGTCTGTAACCCAAAGCGTATGTAACCTGAAGCATATGTAACCCGAGGTACCACTGTATTCATATTTCACATTCTGATTCTATGGTTTTCACTTTGCAAACAGCTTAGAGGGGTGGTTTCAATGCATTAAGACGCCTATATATTGGTTATACGAATGAAGGAAATCACTAGGATGGATTTCCAATGGAGCAGCAAGAGGACAGGTAAGGAGACACAGAATACTTTAGATGCGCTGCGTTGCCTGCCAAGAGGCTTTCCCAACCTGGTGCCCTCCAGCCGATTTGAACCACAACTCTCATCAGCCCTGGCCAAAACAGCTGGACGGTGTCAGGTTCAGAGAAGCCTAGCCTGCAATGTTAATAGTAACAGAAAACAAACCTAAAAATTCTATTTAAGAAAGAAAAAGGGAAACATTTGCAAAGCCCAGCAACCCATTTCTGTTGCAAAACTTGATCCGTCTAGGTTGGCAACAACAGTGGCATGCAGCTTGAGAGCTAAGGAGGCTGCTTATTCTCCCCCCCCCCCATGCCAATGCTCAGCGGTTGGATTCCTGAGTGGCGTCAAATTAGCTGGGTTTATTTATTTTTATATGCATGACAGTGTCCAAGCCCCAGGATTGTGCCAGCAACACCCTTATACCTTGTTTGGCTTTCCATTTTCTCTGGTCTCTTGGTGTGGCGACGTTGGGGGCTGCCTTGCCTCCAGAAGGGGCTCTTTGCTATTTTCCTTATCTGAAAGGCAGAGAGAGAAAATCTGTTTAATCCCAGATAACATTTATTTGAGTCCCAGCTGCCCCTTATGCACTACTCATATTAGCACTGCCACCTATATCTGCTCCTTGATCAGTTGGTAATTCTGACCAGTTGCTTTAATTCGGTTTCACTTTCCTTTCTCCCCATTAATAGCTGTGCTGCTGAGATAACCCTGCTGTGCTCAGGCAAAAAACAATGACGCAGCTCTAACATAGATCTCAGTGCCTGGTCTACTGGATATTTCTGGAATTATTACAGCACAGATTGTGGAAACTGTGCCATACCTGCGCAAATCGCCACGAGGCCTCCATTTCTCTCTGCTGTGTCACTACTTAAGATTGTAAGGTCCTCAGGGCAGGGATCTAGTCTCTCTCCCTTTTTTGTGCCGCCTACATAGATGTCACTGATCTATCTGTGTGAATAGATATAGACAGATCCAGCGAAGATTGACCAATGGGGACCCAATAACAATATGTATTCAGCTGAGGCTACAGAGGGACAGAACCTTTCTTAAGGAAACTCTCTTGGGAATCCCAGTTGCAGGAAACTCCAGGAGGGGAGAAGACTCTTGTGCACGGATCCTGCTTGTAGGTTTCCCACTGGGAGAACAGGATGCTGGATGGGCCTGATCCAGCAGAGCACTGCTTAGGTTCTTAGGGTCTGTCTCCAGGGCAATTTCCCCCCAATGGCTGATCGCCAAGGCACACTTTCTTTCTTGCATTAAAACTGGAGGCGCAAAGCATTCACTTTTGCAGTGTAAAAGGAGTAACCATCTCCCCTTTGAGGAGTGCGCTCTGTCCCATTTCTTCATGAGCCGCTGTAGCCCCAGGTCCAAAAACATTGTTGACCCCTGATCTAGCCTAACAGTGTTATCTTGGCTGGCAGCAGAAGCAGCTCTCTGGAGAGCAAAGTCCACGCCAGCACCTGCTACCTTTTAAAACGCGTTTGCAAAGGACGGAGCCCGGAAGGTTTTGCTAGCGAATTAACCGGGGCCTCAATTATTGAGCTATGTGAAGAGGCACTGGCACAGCAGGTTTAGGAGGGCAAGGGTCTTCGCTCCCTACTTTGCCCTCCAGATGGTTTGGCAGGAGCGGAGGAGTGTGGCAGTCCAAGGGGGAATTGCCTCACAAGCCTGAATCCTCTGCACATCGCTTCTCCCCAAAAGTCCTGGCTCAGATGCACCAGGAGAATATCAGGAGAAGTTTAGCATGTGGTCATGTTGCCTTGCACAGAAAATCACCTTTTGACCAGGTGGAGGAATCTTGCAGAGATCAGCCTCTGGGCAGCTGAGGGGTGAGATAGCGTGGGTGCCCCCATGGGCACAGCCAGGATTTATGTTAGTGGGGGCCAGACACCCAACTGTCATCATCCTCTGTCCGGCTCTGGTCCAGCAGATTCAGAACGAAATGTCTCAACAACAGTTGCTTTGAATTACTTCCTTTTGACTCCAAGAGCTCAGAAAGACCTGTCAAAACCTTTCTACAATTTCTACTTGCAGTTAAGTAATTGTATTTATTTACTTGATTTCGGGGGCAGTTGTCCCCCTTGCCTACGCCTATGGGTGACCCCAAAATTGTCTGGGGAGCACAGAGGGGACCAAAGTTAGGTTCCTTCTTTGGGCTTTAAGGAATGGGACCCAAGAACCAAATTCAGATGCTGGGAGAAAGGAACGGGAAATGCAAAGCCACCTGCACGGAAAATAATGGCAAGGTTTAGGGACAGGAATGAGGCGCCCCACCCAGACCTTGCGGAAGCTGCTGCCTGAGCCCTCTCCTTGCCCCACAAGTTTAGATTCCTGCATTGCAGGGGGTTGGATGAAGGAGCGTCTCCACCCCCATCGTTCTGCCTGGACCCTGAGGTCCAGCTCCGAGGGCCTTCTGGGGGTTCCCTCACAGTGAGAAGCAAATCTACAGGGAACCAGGCAGAGGGCCTTCTCGGTAGTGGCCCCCGCCCTGTGGAACGTCCTCCCATCAGATGTCAAAGAGATAAACAACTACCTGACATTCAGAAGACATCTGAAGGCAGCCCTGTTCAGGGAAGTTTTTAATGTGTGACATTTTAATGTATTTTTAATCTTTGTTGGAAGCCGCCCAGAGTGGCTGGGGAAGCCCAGCCAGATGGGCTGGGTACAAATAATAAATTATTATTATAGGATGAAATGACCCATCTCTATGATTTTATGACGACAGCAGGAGAAACTAAAAGGAAGGGACTGTGGCTCCAGAGCAGAGCATGTGTGTCACATGCAGAAGGTCGCAGGTTCAATCTTCGCCAGCATCACCAGGCAGGACTGAGAGAGTCCCCTGCCTGAGCCACTGGAGATCCACTGTGGACCAGGGCAGTCTACCTTTTCATACCAAGCGGGCCGCAAGAGTACTTTGACGTGGAACCCACAGGCCATACTGCCTTGTCGCACGGGACAGGGCGTGGGGGGAGGACAAAAAAGGGACACACACCCCCTGCAGCCCTCATGCTGCCTTCCCAAAGCCTGCTGATGAGCGAGGCGCTGGGCTTTGGGAAGGCAGCGCAAGAACTGTGAGGTTAGGAAGGCGTCAAATGTTGCCCAGCAGGGCTGCGCGCTGGACCACCTTGATGTAGGCAACACTGAGCTTTCTGGACCAGTGCTTTGATTCCGTGCAAAGTTGCTTTGTATACAAACCTGGAGTGCTTGTGAAGAGAGAGAGATCAGGAGAGGCTTAAAATCAGGGGCAGCCAGTGGAAGTGGCAGTGGAACCACTGGGAACACTTCCCTAGCCCTCTGCATAGCTGTCAACTTTTCCCTTTTCTTGCGAGGAATCCTATTTGGAATAAGGGAATTTCCCTTAAAAAATGGAAATGTTGACAGTAATGGCCCTCTGGCTGGTAGGATTTGGTCCAGGACTGGTGACAAGGGTTAAGGGGATTGAGGAGGGGGTCTGTTTTTCACAGCAAGAGAGGACCACCTCTCCACCAACTCCTGGGGCTTCAGGCCGCCAGACACACCTGTTTCTTGGGATGCATCCGAAAGGATCTGGTACACCTTGTAGGGCTCCGAGATGTCCAGATGGCTCCTCTCGGGGACCTCCTTGAAGTCGGTGCTTTTGTTCAAGGCGCAGCGCAGGCGGGTCTTCCAAACGGAGGGGTCGGCTTTGTCCAGCCCTTCGTGGTACTTGCCTTTGTAGACGGCCCAGGCCTGCAACGAGGAAGAGCGGGGAGACGGGTCACCACGAAACTAACGAGGGCGCGGGATTCCCAAGGGCGTTCAAGGGCGCGCCCCTGGAGCCGAGTCCCAAGAAACTCCCCAGCATCGCAGGGCGCAGAGCCCGCTTGCCCGGAGCGCGTCGGGGAGGTTGGAACGGGGCGCGATGCGCAAAGAACTCGGGGTGACGGCGAGGGCGCAAAGCGAGAGCTGCAAGAGGCAGGAGCAGGCCAGGGTCCCGCAAGAATTTGGGAATGGGGTAAAGTGATGCTTGGGAAGGCACCCCCGCGGGGGGCTGCCCCTCGAGGGCGCCCATACCTTGAAGAGCGCCGCGTCTTCCTGCTGCCGGTAGTCCTGCTTGGCCGCGTGTTTCCAGGGGATGCGGAACAGCGTCTTCTCGCCGTTCTCCCAGCGCAGCCCCGGGTAGCGGCCGCTGTCCACCTGCGCGACGAGCCACTCCTTCAGGCGCATCGGGGGCGGCCTCGGCTCTGCCATGTGCTGCTGCGCCCGGGCTTCGGGGAGCTGCGCTCTCCCCACCATGCGCGCCTCCTGCGACGCCGCTCGTGCGCTCCAGCCGGCAAGAGCCGCCGCCGCACCGTCGGGGCTGCTCACCCCGATCCCCCCCTCGACCCTGCTCTCTGCTCCCTGATTCTTTTCCCCCAGGGCCGGTGGAGAGAGAGCCCTGTGCAAGAATCGCGGACGGATCTGCGCGGGCGGCGGCTGCGCCACGCCGAGCTGCGCGGGCGACGGGAAAGCGAAACTGTGCCGCGTCGGTTTCACTTTCGCTCCGGCCCGGCTGCCAAAAGGGAGCGATCCCTCCCTCGGGGAGGCGGAGAAGGATGGCAAAGCGGGGTGGGGGTTGGGGTGTCGTCGACCTAGAATTTGGGTGCGCCGAAAGCGGTGGCCTTCCCCATATTCCTTTTCTGTGCAGATCACCCAGGGGGAAACCATTTCCAGGCTCCCATAAATAGGTTCGGATTCGTGGCAAGCCACGCGGGGCGCTTCCAGAGGCCCCTATTGCACGAGTATCCGGCCTCATCCGGAAGGTTAGATGGTGCTGCGTCGTCGAGCAAACGTGGACCCTGCGCATTCTCCGTTCGCTGTCTTTACAGCAAGCCTGATAAAGCTTCCAAATCAGTGCCGGTTTTACGTATAAGCTAAACAAGCTATAGCTTGGGGCCACACTCTCTTGGGGCCCCCAGAAAAATTTAAAGGGGAAAAAAACCGTAATGTACATTACCATAATATAAGATAACAAACAAATAAAATAAAACCTACTTACAGCAACAGTGTTTTGTGTTGTGTAGGCTCCTATTTGTTATGTGCAAATGGTTTTAGATACATTTTAGGTCCATAAATTAGGAACGTGGGTGGTGCTGTGGGTTAAACCACAGAGCCTAGGACTTGCCGATCAGAAGGTTGGCGGTTTGAATCCCCGCGATGGTGTGAGCTCCCGTTGCTCAGTCCCTGCTCTTGCCAACCTAGCAGGCCGAAAGCACGTCAAAGTGCAAGTAGATAAATAGGTACCGCTCTGGCGGGAAGGTAAACGGCGTTTCCGTGCACTGCTCTGGTTCACCAGAAGCGGCTTAGTCATGCTGGCCACATGACTTGGAAGCTGTGTGCTGGCTCCCTCAGCCAATAAAGCAAGATGAGCGGCGCAACCCCAGAGTCTGCCACAACTGGACCTAATGGTCAGGAGTCCCTTTACCTTTAATGTTTAGGTCCATAAATTACCATAGTGTGTATATTCAACACACAAAAAACAGCAACAATTTGTTGCTGACAAAGGACATCTGGGCATATAAAGGGCCTCATTACCTTCAGTAGCTTAGGGCCTCATCAAAACTCAATCTGGCCCTGCTTCTGAATCAACAGGAAACATGCAAACTTAATTTGGGATTGCATCCCACCCGAGAAAATAGTGGCTGTCTGGAAGCTCTGTTGGACTTAAAACGAATCAACCCTTTTTTATTTCAGTTTGTGCGTATTAAAGCAATGCAAGTCAGACAATTCTCCCACCCAGCCCCACCCCAAGTAAAACAGGCGGAGTGCATTACAGTGGTGCCCCGCAAGACGAATGCCTCGCAAGATGCAGCGGCGTAGCGTGGGTTGTCAGCACCCGGGGCAAGGCAAGTAATTTGCGCCCCCTAACCCCTAGCCTGCCGCCGCTGCCAGCTTCTTCTTGCTGCTGCCTGGTCTGGTCTGGTGTGGTTCTCTCCCGCGCTCAGCGCTGCGCTGGGCGGCCGCTGCACTGTCCCTCCCCCAGATAGTCCCTTGCTCTCTCTCCGCACCGCACGCCTGGCACCCACCCCCTCCACAGTGGGCGGCGACCCAGCGGCTCGGATCGGATTCGCACAGCCAGCAGTGCAGTGAGAGAGAGTGAGTGAACCAGGTAGGGGCAGAGAGCTGCGAGTGCGAGCGCGCCCCCCCAGATGTTGCGGCCGGCCCCCCCTGCACCCCCCACGCTACGCCACTGGCAAGATGAAAGAGTTTTCCGTTTTGGAGGTGCTTCGCAAAACGAATTTCCTATGAGCTTGCTTCGCAAGACGAAAATGTCTTGCGAGTTCCTGTGGGGTTTTTTCCCTCCCCCCCTTTTTCTAAGCCGCTAAGCCGCTTATCAGCTGATCTGATAAGCCACTAAAAGCTGCTAAAAGCCGCTAATAGCGCTAATCCGCTAATCCGTCAATGGGCTTGCTTCGCAAGACGAAAAAACCGCTAGACGAAGAGAATCACAGAACGGATTCTTTTTGTCTTGCGAGGCACCACTGTACAACCATCTCCTTCAGCAAAAGCACCTGGACTTTCCTTTGCTGATGAACATAAGAAGAGAGCTGGCTGGATGAGGGCCATCCAGTCCACCATCCTGTTCTCACAGGGCAACCAAATGTCCCAGGAGAAAACCTGTAGGCAGGATCTGAGCAGAAAAGCAACTCTCCCCTTCTGTGGTTTCAAGCAACTGAAGCAAACACCTTCTGAAGTCCCACCACCCAAAGTACAAGAGAACTTCCTTTGCATGGGATTAGGCTTTTCTTGGCCAGCAATCAGCTCAGCAGTTGTCACCTCTGGGAACTTCCTGGAGACCCTTTTCCAAGCGCAAAATAGTGTTGGAATGGAGGAAACTGGCAAAGGAGATGATTCTATATGATTTTTAAAGCTAGGTAACTTCCCTGAGCTGTCAAGTTGAAAGGATACATTCAGGCATAATATTTGTAACATTTAACAACTTTAAAGATGCCCCCCGCCCGGTAATTTCCGTAACAATTAATATACCGCCTTTTGGCCAAAAAAACACACCCCAAGGCAGCTCACAAACAATAAAAATGCAAATGCAATTTAAAAAAGCAAATGAAATATTAACGTTTCAAAAATATGAAAATACATTGTTTTTATACAAATGTTTTTAGCAGGTGCTGAAAATAATATGGTGTAGGCTCCTGCCTGATATCAGTCGGCAGGGAGTTCCAGGGTGTATGTGCTGTTACTGTACACTAGTTGTTGCTGTATTCACTCTGCGTTTTTCAATGTGTGTTTTATTATGTTATACTGTATTGCAAATCACATTTTGAGACTTTTAAGTATAAAATGCCTAATAAATCAGAATGGAATTGGAAGCGTTCTAAAGCTACCTGTTCCACCTGGTGGCAGCTCAGAGCAGGTCGCATGTGGTGTTGGGATGTTGGCGTGGGGGGTCTCTGTGCCAGGAAACTCCTGCCGCTGCCGCCTTTTCCAGGGAAGCGAGGTGAGCCTTCCAAGCTCCAAATGCAGAATGTTGCAAGCGGCGCACGAGCTGAACAGCGGCAACAGGCAATCCTTCGGCATGAACAGGCTTGCTCACTTGGTGAGCTGAGACTTGGCTCCCTTGCTGTCTCCAGCAGCTGCCTAACAGGAAGAAACTAAATGGGAAAGTCTTCCCTAGCACAGACGCACAGGAAAGCTGCACCTGGTGAACATCCACTGTGAAAGGCACAGTGCCCACAAAAAGACATCAGCCCTGTGGCCATGCAGGGGTGCATCCAGAACTTAGTAGGAAAGTGCACGCAGAGCAATCGCCTTGGCAGCTTTCAGGGAGGGATCTCAATGCATGAAGAGCTACTGCCAGTCAGTGCAGACAATACTGGGCTAAATGGACCAGGTCTGACTTGGTGGGAGGCAGCTTTCCATGTTGCATTTGGGTAGCAGGTTCTTAGGATAAGGCTGTCAGTGGCAACTTTTCATTCATATTAGAAACAAAATTTAAAAAATTCCTTCCAGTAGCACCTTAGAGCAGTGTTTCCCAACCTTTTTTGGGCAAAGGCACACTTGTTTGATGAAAAAAATCTCGAGGCACACCACCATTACAGCCCCGTGACGTCAGCGCGCAGCGTCACGCCGGGAGGGACGCACGACAGTGTAAGTTTCAATTTTTTCCCCTCCCCCTTGCCGGGGAACCTCCAAGCTTTGGGGGTGGGGGGGGGAGGAGGCAGCAAAGCGAGGCAGGAAGGAGAGCGCGGCTTGGCTGGGTGAGCTTTGGCAGGGGCAGGGAATGAGAGCCGCAAGGCGGGCGCTGCGGACGGAGGCGCTGCCCGCCGAGCTCGCAGGCAGCCAGGCAGGCAGACGGCGAGAGCCCCGCGCTGGGCGGCCTCTCCTCGCCGCCGCCGCCCCGCCTCTCGCCGCCCAACTCGCCCGCCTCCCTCCAGGCAACATCTCGCGGCACACCAGGCAACATCTCGTGGCACACTAGTGTGCCGCGGAACAGTGGTTGGGAAACACTGCCTTAGAGACCGACTAAGTTTGTTCTTGGTATGAGCTTTCGTGTGCATGCGCACTTCTTCAGATACCACAAAAGCTCATACCAAAAACAAAGTTGGTATCTAAGGTGCTAGGAAGTGAGAGCTGGACCATAAAGAAGACTGATCGCCGAAGAATGGATGCTTTTGAATTCTGGTGCTGGAGGAGACTCTTGAGAGTCCCATGGACTGCAAGAAGATCAAACCTCTCCATCCTGAAGGAAATCAGCCCTGAGTGCTCACTGGAAGGACAGATCCTGAAGCTGAGGCTCCAAGACTTTGGCCACCTCCTGAGAAGAGAAGACTCCCTGGAAAAGACCCTGATGTTGGGGAAGATGGAGGGCACAAGGAGAAGGGGAGGACGGAGGACGAGATGGTGGGACAGTGTTCTCAAAGCTGCCAGGATGAGGGAGGCAGCAGAAGACAGGAGTGCCTGGCGTGCTCTGGTCCAGGGGGTCATGAAGAGGCGGACACGACTAAACGACTAAACAACAACAAAGGTGCTACTGGAAGGATTTTTTTAAAATTTTGTTTCGACCACGGCAGACCAACATGGCTACCTACCTGTAACTCATTCATATTTATTACATATACAGTGGTACCTCAGGTTACAGACGCTTCAGGTTACAGACTCCGCTAACCCAGAAATAGTGCTTCAGGTTAAGAACCTTGCTTCAGGATGAGAACAGAAATCGTGCTCCGGCGGCGTGGTGGCAGCAGGAGGCCCCATTAGCTAAAGTGGTGCTTCAGATTAAGAACAGTTTCAGGTTAAGTACGGACCTCCGGAACGAATTAAGTACTTAACCCGAGGTACCACTGTATATGCCACCTTTCTTCTCAAGGTAGTGCCCATGTTTCTCTTCCTCCCCATTTCATCCTCCCAACAACCCTGTGAGGCAGGTTGGGCTAAGAGATGGTGACGGGGTGCCAACTTGAACGAAATACTTGGAATATAACAAGCCTCGCCCCACATAATCGATCACAAGGCACACACATCGTTTGAATGGCAATGCCCATCTACTTTGGGGAGCCCCAACCTCCCCAAATATTTTATTGTGGGGTGAAGGGGCCTCGCCCCCAAAGACTTGGCTCCTGTGGATAGTGGCTGGCCCAAGGTGAGCTTCATGGCTGCGTGGGGATTCGAACCCTGATCTCCCAGGTCCTAACCCAACAGGCAAACCATGTACTTGCTGTGCTACTTCCATTGCTGGAGGCAGTGTGCTTGGGAATCACAAGATCCTGCTTGTGGGGTTTTGCAGGCATGTGGTTGGCCTCTGTGAGAGCAGGATGCTGCAGTAGATAGGTCCACTTTGGCCTGATCCAGCAGCTGTCCTCATCCTAGGCTCTTATCCTCCTGTCTGGGTCCTGTAAGATGCACCGTATTTTTCGCTCTATAAGACGCACCAGACCACAAGACGCACCTAGTTTTTGGAGGAGGAAAACAAGAAAAAAAATATTCTGAATCTCAGAAGCCAGAACAGCAAGAGGGATCGCTGTGCAGTGAAAGCAGCGATCCCTCTTGCTGTTCTGGCTTCTGGGATAGCTGCACAGCCTGCATTCGCTCCATAAGACGCACACACATTTCCCCTTACTTTTTAGGAGGGAAAAAGTGAGTCTTATAGAGCAAAAAATACGGTAATTGGGACGCAGTATTTTCGAATCCTCGCAACAGGGTGAGCTCCCGTTGTTTGGTCCCTGCTCCTGCCAACCTAGCAGTTTGAAAGCACATCAAAGTGCAAGTAGATAAATAGGTACCGCTCCAGCGGGAAGGTAAACGGCGTTTCCGTGCGCTGCTCTGGTTCGCCAGAAGCGGCTTAGTCATGCTGGCCACATGACCCGGAAGCTGTACGCCGGCTCCCTCGGCCAATAAAGCGAGATGAGCGCCGCAACCCCAGAGTCGGCCACGACTGGACCTAATGGTCAGGGGTCCCTTTACCTTTACCTTTTATTGTGCAGATACTTTGCCATTGGGAATCAACCTTAAAAGCACTGACTGCTCTCCTAAACCTCCTTGGGTTCTTTTGTGTGGGTGTCAGAAGTAGAAGCTCAAGAAAAAAGTCTGCCAATATAAGTTTCAGCAGTGGGAGTGGTCCGTACTCACAAATCAATAGTCAATTGTAGCAAAAACCATTCCATTCAAAAGTATGTATTCTGACAAGGATTGCAATCGCAAATAGAGATTACGAACTCAAACAGAGATTACAAACTCAAACTCATAAGGATATATATAATAATTCGTTATTGGCCTGAGTTCTTGGTGTGCTTTTTTCTTGGTATATTTAATAACAAGAACTCCAACTTATTTAACGTTAGAGGTAGAAGCTCAGCTGCTGCAAGATCAGGACAGGTGAGGGGAGAACCAATTTGCGGAGCCTTGTCAAAGGGATGACCTCATCTAACGGCTCTCAGGCTGATGAGGCGATTAATGTGCATTTCAGGCTCCGCGCGGCAATTAGCCGGAATGAATAATTGAACACTTTTTGCATGATGACTTTGGAATACAAATGTCTCCGACTCTCCCGCCCGGATCGTGGGGAGGTAAGAGGTCCCTCTACGCTTGGGGGGATACATTGCATGGCTGTTGATGTGGGCCTTGTCATAGTGGCCTGGTGGTCAGAATCCTGCCTTAGGCTATGGGACGGCTTGTGTATTGATCAGCCATCCTGACTGGCTTGCCAAATCTGACATGGAGGCTAGATCCTGCCCGGTCTGTGTGGGGCTTTCTTTGAGCCCCGGCGCTTTGCAAGGAGGTTGCATGACTCTGCATTCATTCCGATTTGCTTGCACGTTGACACGTCTTCCTGGCAATCGTTCGTTCATCCCACATTTTGGGGGCATGTGTGTGTTCAAATATTATATTTCAGTGTTTCAAAATAAGGAACGCTCTGTGACTTTCAGTGCAATCAAAGTACTTTGTCAGTTATCCATCTGCCAGAGGGTGAAAACCACGCTGTGCATTAGATAAGTCTGTGCTTTTGACTGATCTGCCTTTTGAAAAAAATTAAAAGGAACAGATTTGTACGTTCATAGACTCATAGAACTGTCATCTAGTTCAACCCCCTGCAATGCAGGAATCACAGCTAAAGCGTCGTCATTACAGAACCACAATTTGTGCTTACATCTTTAATATAAGACAAACCAATAGTGTTGCCAGTACCCAGACCCTGTTTGAACCAAAAGACGTGGGTGGTCTAAACTACTGAGCCTCCTGGGCTTGCCGATCAGAAGGTTGGCGGTTCGAATCCCCGCGGTGAGCTCCCGTTGCTCTGTCCCAGCTCCTGCCAGCCTAGCAGTTCGAAAGCACACCAGCGCAAGTAGATAAATAGGTACCACTGTAGTGGGAAGGGAAACAGCATTTCTGTGTGCTCTGGCTTCCATCACAGTGTCCCATTGCACCAGAAGTGGTTGAATCCTGCTGGCCACATGACACAGAAAGCTGTCTGTGGACAAATGCCGGCTCCCTTGGTCTGAAAGTGAAATGAGCGCCGCAACCCCATAGTCGCCTTTGACTGGACTTAATGATCCAGGGGTCCTTTACCTTTACCTTTTTTTACCTGTTTGAACAGGCCAATTGCCCACCTAGCCCCAAATCCTGTTCTCACAGTGGCCAGCCCAGTGCCCCCATGAATCCTGCAAGTAGAATCCAGACACAACAACACTCTTCCCTCTAGTGATTCCCACAGGTTGGTACTCTGATACATGTGGCCTCTGATAAAGGTAAAGGGACTCCTGACTATTAGGTCCAGTTGCGAATGACTTTGGGGTTGCGGCGCTCATCTCGCTTTATTGGCCGAGGGAGCCAGCGTTCAGCTTCTGGGTCATGTGGCCAGTATGACTAATCCGCTTCTGGAGAACCAGAGCAGCGCATGGAAACGCCGTTTACCTTCCCGCCGGAGCGGTACCTATTTATCTACTTGCACTTTGACGTGCTTTTGAACTGCTAGGTTGGCAGGAGCAGGGACCGGGCAATGGGAGCTCACCCCATCGCGGGGATTCGAACCACCGACCTTCTGATCAGCAAGTCCTAGGCTCTGGGGTTTAACCCACAGCGCCATCCGCATCCCTCTGTGGCCTCTGATGCTGGACCTTTTAATATCCCTTACCTTCATTTATTGCTAAACAGCGGGGGGCGCACATGCACACACAGAGCTGTGATTCCTGCCTTCCCTGGGGTTGGGCTAGATGACTCTGTGGGTCCCTTCCAACTCTACAATTATCTGATTCTATGCTCTTCTTCAACAGAAAGAGCATTTAATGGAGCGGCATAGAAAAATTTGCAAACAAATAATTGACGCATTTTTGTATTTTACACCATGGTATTGTGCTCTTTCTTAAGATGCCTTGACTGCGGTTTGTAGATAGGTGGTGTACAAGCCATGGCAAATAAATTCATACGGAGCGCTGGTTCTCATCGAAGTTGTGGGCCCCTGAGCAAAGCACAATTTTATTTTGATTACACACACAAGTATCTAATTTTGCAGCATCTCCTTACCTCCTTTTTTCCCCTTAAGGGAGACAGTGAGACTTCAATCTGGATCAGGGACCCATTCCAGTTTCCCACTGAAAACCTCCTGTGCAACCCATTTGCTGTACATGCTGTCCTTCTGGTCATGTCTTCCAAAGTTAATGGTAAAGGGACCCCTGACCATTAGGTCCAGTCGTGACCAACTCTGTGGTTGCAGCGCTCATTTTGCTTTCTTGGCTGAGGGAGCCGGCATACAGCTTCCAGGTCATGTGGTCAGCATGACTAAGCCGCTTCTGGCGAACCAGAGCAGTGCACGGAAACGCTGTTTACCTTTCCGCCAGAGCGGTACCTATTTATCTACTTGCACTTTGACGTGCTTTCGAACTGCTAGGTTGGCAAGAGCTAGGACCGAGTAACGGGAGCTCACCCCGTTGCAGGGATTTGAACCGCCGACCTTCTGATCGGCAAGCCCTAGGCTCTGTGGTTTAACCCACAGCGTCACCCTCAAAGGTAGCAGGATAATAATGAGCCTGAAATCAGAGCTCAGAGAGTGATCGCTGAAACTCCCATGCAGATCTCCTTAGGGGAGCATTTGCCAATGAGGACAGAATTTCCCACTAGGGGGTGCCCATGTCATTCTAGGCTTTTTGAATAGTGCTAAGGAAAAAACCACAGAACCCTAGAGTTGGGACCCGAGGGTCATCTAGTCCAACCCCCTGCATTGCAGGAATCTTTTGCCCAACATAGATCTTGAACCCACAACAACCCTGACCTGAGATTAAGATTAAGAGTCTCATGCTCTACCAACTGAGCTATCCCAGAGTATTTGAAATAAAACACATTTGCCCCCTTCCTTTTTTTGCTATGTATCCATTCAACCACTTTTGCTGCAGCAGATCAGAAAGGCTTGGTGTTGCGCATGAAAAGCCCAAGAGGCCTCTGGGAGATGAACGCATTGCTTCCTTTCCAGGGTTTGAAGTAGGAGCATCAAACAGGATCTCAAGTTTCATCTCTGGAAGCGAAACATAGGCGGAAAGATGGTGCCTCTCCCTGGATCCTCACAGGTTGACTACCGACTGACTGTGGAAGGAGTTTAAGCACAGCTCCAGTTTGGACGACACGCCGAGCCAAACCTTGGCTTGGCTGTCATGCCACACTTAGCTAAAAGGACCAGAGGGGAGCAAAAGTCACTGTGCTCTACTCTCCAGAAAGGAGCCAGCAAATTTTTGTGGCTGGACTTATTGTTAAGTGCAGACATGTCCATTGTCACTTGATTGCCTCTTATTTTGCCATGGCCAAACACTCAAATATTCTAGGAAGCACAGGGTCTCTTTATTTGTAAATAAAGGGGACTAATATATATGTTTAACCTTGTTTTTTTAAAAAACATTTACATGTGTGTGAGAGAGTGTATCTATAACCTTTAGGTTAGATTACTGCAGTGCATTATATGTGGGTTCGTCAGCCAGGTTTCCAGCTGCTTTCTGGGCCCAACTCAAAGTGCTGGTTTTGACCTATAAAGCCTTAAACGGCCCAGGACCGCAATATCCCAAGGACTGCCTCTTTCCATATGACCCGACCCGGACCCTGAGATCACCTTCTGAGGCCCTTCTTCGTGTGCCTCCTCCACAAGAGCTCTGGAGGGTGGCGACGTGGGAGCAGGGCCTTTTCAGTGGTAGCTCCCCGTTTGTGGAATGCTCTCCCCAGGGAGGCTCACATGGTGCCATCATTAGGCTCCACCAGGCAAAAACATTCCTCTTCTCCCAAGCCTCTGGCTGATTAAACAATTGATGCCCTTTCAAATGTGTCTGTTGGGGTTATTTTATTAGTAGTAGTATTATGTTAGGTATTTTGTGTTTTTATTTTGTAAAACACAAAATACCCTTTGAATGAAGGGCAATATATCAATTTTAATAATAATGTGCTTGTGTGCACACATGCGAAGAGAACATGAGGGTTTCTAGGGTGAGGTCTCTGTTTGCATATATGCACACATATAACACAATGTCGTTCCCCTCCACGTCAAATAAATAAACACAGAACATTGTTTTTGAACACTTAGGTATGTTTTATTTAATTTATTATTATTATTAAAAGGGTATAACTGTTTGGTTATCCCTGGGATAACAAATGCCAGAAGAAACTGTTCCCTAACTCTACCCATACTCATCCGTGTGTGTGTGTGTACAATATCAATCTCTCCGCTAAACAAAAATTAAAGGAAGTTTGCCAGCCCTTAAGAAAAAATTCCCACATCCACAACTGGGCCTCGCCTTTATTAGGACCCAGCGAAGTGTCACAATAGGAAGCAGCCTTCAAGTTTCCCAGAACTTTTCCTAAGTTGCAATGTTAAAAAGGAGGAGGAGGAGGAGGTCTGGATGAGCACAGAAAAAAACTGTCTTGATGTTGCGGCCACAAATATCTGATGTTGAGCAGGCAAACTTCTGCCTGCGTGCTGATGTGACTTATCCTTCCTCTGCGCCCCCTTGCAGCCCCCCTGCCCAGCCAGATCTGCTTTAGGGGGTCCCCCAGCCCCCAGTGCACAGGAAGGGATTTAGCAGCCTGAGAGAATGGGGCTTAGCAGGCAGGTGGGGTTGGGTGGGTGTGTGTGTGTGTGTGTGTGTGTGTGTGTGTGTGTGTGTGTGTGGCTGCATTGCAAGGCGTGAACGGCATCATTTTTTACCCTGATCATTAGTGCGGCGTATCCTTTACGATCGCTCCCATGGGGAGTGCAATTTGGACTGCTGAGTCGCTGGCAAATTCATCATTTCTGTCCCGCTGGAGATGGTGATGATGATGGCGGTGATGATGCGACGCCTGCCTTTTTGCATTCTGCCAAACGGAAGGACCTTCGCTAAGAAGCCTTTTGAAAGCTTACATTCCCCCAGCTGGCGGGCAGGAAATAATCACAGCGCATCAGCTCTCTGGCCTGGGGGATTGCGCCAGCTCTGACTCTCCTCCTCAGTCTGGAAAGCTGTTTGGTCTAAGAGCGCAGCAGAGGGCAGGCTTAGGTCAAAGGGCGGGGAGGGGGGAGAGAAAACCCACCCACCTCTGTTTATCGCTGGCAGCCAGCTTCCTGCGCTGTTGGGAAAGAGGCCACAGGGTGTAACGTTCATTCGGTAAAGGAAGGGTTTGCAAAGCCCCTCTGTGCTCCTGCTGCAATAGTAGTTGTGCAGAAGAGAATTTTGGCAAAGCGCAGCTTCTCTCGCCATCGTCTGGGAGTAACGGGACAAACTGCGCCGGCCAAAATCCTTCCTTCGGTCCAACTGTTGGCGTCTCTGCTCATCTACGAACGACTGCTTTGTTCCACTCCATCCTGCTATTTTCACTTCTCTCGATCGCACCCACCTACACTCACAACTGGGAGACCTGGTGCGCCATCTGGGCCAGGAAGCCATTTGTTGTGCAAGAACCGCCTCCATTTGGCTAAAAAATAAATATAAAGGCAACCACTTGGTTGTGATTTCTGGAACGCCTGAAGTCCCTGAATTGTTCTTCAACAGAATAATAGAATCATAGAAATGTAGGGTTGGAAGAGAACCTAAAGGGTCATCTAGTTGAATCCCGTGCAATGGGGAAAAAATATCCCCCAAAGAATCATCTGTTTCTGGGAAGCCCTGGCTCTTTCTCCTCAGCCGGACACTGGAGCTGGCGACCTCTGTGCCTGGCATTTTTTACCATCTGAACCTGCAGAGAAGTCCCTTGGGGCCGGCTCTCCTAACACTTTCCTCCGTTTCAGCGAGTGGAAGGGACTGAGGTGGCTGATGGATCTGGGTAGCTACTCGTGGGTGCTGCAGGTTTCTCAGCTGAGCGCATTTCGTGATGCCAGGAGATTGGAACAGCCCTTGCCAGGTTTTGACTCCAACCAGTCCGATGTGCTAAGCTTCTGTGCTTTCCCCCAAAAAAACGCCTGGAAGAGGGGTCATTTCAAACACCCAGGGAGGCAGGAGAAGGTCTGCTTCATCCGGAGCAGAAAGGGGTCCGTGTGCTTGGCTCCTCTCTCCTTTGGCACCAGGGTCTGCGGAGCCCCCTCTCTCCTGGGGACCAGGTGCCTTTTCCCAGGTGGGAGCAGGGCTCTGATGTCCTCTTCGTCACTAAAAGGCGATGCTCCATACTTGCGCTCAAGTCTCCGGTGGATCTGTCAACGAGAAAAAGGGGCAAGGGTGGTGAGCGAGTGTTCCTCCCAAAGGAACCGGGGCCAGCAAACAACAGAGTAGTAAAACAATACTAATAAAAATAAAAATAAAAACCTATTTAAAAACAGGACAGTTTGCAAGACTCCCTTTGCCATTCCGGCCACAGATGCATGTCTCACAAAAAAGAGGGCAGTGAGGATGCTTGCAATTACAATTACACCATGCAAACATAGAATTTGCCTTTCGAAAATGCCCAGCAAGTTACTAGCCCTTATGACTACGAAGGTAATCTTGGAACACATGCCAATTAATCCCTGGGTATAGCCTGGCATTGTATAGGTGACCACAAGGGAACCCCATCTGTGCCACCTTGACAGAAGAAAGGTGGGGTACAAAGGTAAGCAGTCCAACTCTGAGGGCCTTCTGGTGGCTCCCTCATTGCAAGAAGTGAAGCTACAGAGAACCAGGCAGAGGGCCTTCTCAGTGGTGGCGCCCTCCCTGTGGAACGCCCTCCAGATTCAGGTTGGTAGCCGAGTTGATCTGATGCAGTAGAAATATATATATATATATATATAAATTGTCTAGTAGCACCTTAGAGACCAACTAAGTCTAAGATCAACATCCCTTCAGATGTCAAGGAAATAAACAACTATCTGACTTTAGGCAGCCCTGTATAAGGAATTTTTAAAGGTTTGATGTTTTATTATGTTTTTGTATTTTGATGGAAGCTGCCCAGAGCGGCTGGGGCAGCCCAGTCAGATGGGCAGAATATGAATTAAAAAATTATTATTATTATTGACAATAAATAAGCAGACCCATCAGTCATGGCTCTATAATAAAAGCTGGAAGAATGACAACATCGACAACGGCCACCAACATTGCAGAGACTGAGAGGCGAGGGCTTTGTGTAATGACAAGCCAGAGATATGACATCATCATGCAAACTTTGTAAAGAAGCGTGAACCGGACCCCGTCATCTGTCTTTTTCTGTCTCCAGCACACAAGACAAAAAGCAGATGATTGCAAGCATCCTATTTCCGTCTCCCGCTCAGAATCCTTTATTTCCAACATGCCCTTCCCCAGCAGGGAAGGCTGTCCTTGCCCATTCAGCGGGATGCAGGCCGGTGGCACGGCACCTGCTTGGCACACACAAGGTTCCAGGTTCAAATCCCCGGCATGAAGGGCAGAGACACCACCCCAGTGCCCAGGGAGCCAGTCGGCTGGATGGAGCAATGATCTGACCTGGTACGAAGCAGGTTCCTATGTCTTAAGGGAAAGGTTGCAGCGCAGAGGTAGAACACCTGGTAGCTTTGCATGCAGAAGGTGCCAGGTTAAATCCCTGGCAGTATGTCCAGCTTCACCTGGGAGAAACCCCTGACCTGGACTCCTTGAGCCTGACTCAAATGCTGGGCTCCTATTCGCTGCGCTCTGTACAGTGGTACCTTGATTTCTGAACAGCTTAGTTCATGAGCAACTTGGAACCTGAACGCTGCAAAACTGGAAGTTGGTGTTCCGGTTTCCGAACATTTTTTCAGAAGCCGAGTGTGCTGTGTTTCCTGTTGCGCTGCTAATTTGCATCCCCCTGTGTTTCCTGTTGTGCTGCCAATTTGCGTCGCCCCATTCTAATTCAAGCCATCCGTTTCCGATTGCAGTGCTCTAAGGTGATATTTGGAGCTTATATTTGGTGCTTTTGCTTTGCTATTCATTTAGCGTTTTTTGTTTTGAGGCTTTTTCAGTTAATTTGTTTTTGTGATTGTGTGGATCCCAGTTCAGCTACTCATTGATTGATTGATTGATTGATTGATTGATTGATTGAGTGATTGATTGATTGTGTGGCTGCAGAAATGGATAAAAGCCCCCCCCATCCAAACAATGACTATCATCAGTGCAGGTAAGGGGGGGGGGATAATTTTAATTTTTATCATCTACCATATTGTTTTATTTTTTTTATAGTACAGTACATTGGTTATTGCTTTCATTTTATAGATGAATGGTCTCATTAGATAGTACATTCATGTTAAATTGCTGTTTTAGGGGTTGTTTTTAAAAGTCTGGAACCGATTAATCAGTTTTGCATTACTTTCTTGGTTTTGGAATGCTTTGGTTTTGGAACAGATATCCAGAATAGATTAAGTTTGAGAACCAAGGTACCACTGTATTCTCACCCCTCCCATCACCGCCACCTGCCAATCAGCACAGACAGCACCAAGTCAGATGCACTAAGAGCTTGACGAGGCAACAGGCAAACTGCATCTGAAGGATTGATGGCATGACTGGACCACCATTCTATAGGATCCCAGGGTATGTGAAAATGACAGGGGCTAAACCTCAAAATATAAAGATTAACGCAGCATCCAAATGTTAAACCGTCTCTGGCTATGCCCAAACCCTTCACAGGCACACCACATCACATGTGTCTCCTGCTCTCACCTTCTTCACAGACCGGCTGCCCCCGTACTCCTCCAGCTGCTGACGGAAACCCGGGTTGGGGTTGGCGACGGGCCGGGCTGCCTTGACGGCCTCCAGGGCGTCGTGCCAGTTCAGCTGTGTCACGGCCATGACGTACGCAAGGACAATGGTGGTGCTGCGGGAGATCCCTGCGAGGCTGGAGGCAGACGGAGAAGCCATCAGAAACCTCTGCCTCCCCTCCTGGCCTGTCGCAAGGCCCTCTGCCTGCATTCCCACCCACCAACAAACGCGAAGCCACGCTTGGGACCTTCTCGTGGGGTTGTTACTGGGGGACAACCAACCTCGTAGAACCAACATGCTTAAGTCTGATCAGTGCATGAAGGGGTTAAAGCCATAGAGTCAGGTGTCCTGCCAGGCTTAACTAGGTTACTCCCCCACTCCTTGGGAGGAAAGTAATCAAGCCTGTTGTTCTCCTTCCCATCTACCTGAGAAGCTCAGCATGTGAAGAGGCTAAGCTGGTTGCTACAGCTCAGCCGCATGTCTCTTACAAGCCATCCTTGCGTTCCTATACCAATAATTTAGGGACTTTCACCGCTGTAACAAAGCCAAGTTTTTTCACCTGTGTTTTCTGACTGCTGTGTGGGAAAGCACATGAATCTGACCTTTGGAGAGTTTGTAAGTAAACCGTTTTTAACTTACCAAACGTCTGGTCTTTTCCTACGATGGGGGAAGAGGGGACTGTCTTGGAAGTCACATATTTTAATGGTCTGACAGCCTAGATTTCCACACTTTACTTGCTGCATGATTTGAGATTTTAAATCTCTGCTGGGGTTCTCTGGTCAAAGAGTACTTCCCTAAAGCTTGGATCTTGGCGTCCAGGCTTTTTAAACCTACAGTGGTGCCTCGCAAGACGAAATTAATCCGTTCCGCGAGTCTCTTCGTCTTGCGGTTTCTTCGTCTTGCGAAGCACGGCTATTAGCGGCTTAGCGGCTATTAACGGCTTAGCAGCTTTAAGAAAAAGGAAACAAACTCGCAAGAACTCGCAAGACGTTTCGTCTTGCGAAGCAAGCCCATAGGGAAATTCGTCTTGCGGAACGACTCAAAAAACGGAAAACTTTCGCCTTGCGCGTTTTTCGCCTTGCGAGGCATTCGTCTTGCGGGGTACCACTGTATTTTTCCTTGCCAACCAAAAATCATGGAGCATGAACCTCACTTCTAGAAAAACCCTGGACCTCGAGGCAACACTAGGGGATCCCCGGCAGGGATATGGCTCAGTGTGACAGGAAGGCAAATAGTGAGGGACACCCTTTCTGAAGAACATAGGAAGAGACCCAGTGGGACAGAAAGGGAGGGGGCAGGGAAACAGAAGGGCAAGGACCTGTACATGTGCTGCAGGGGGGGCAAGACAGAATGGCTCTGTTACCTGCCCCCCCAGCAGCCTTCATCCTCTTGGTGCCTTCCAGGCGAGCAAAAACATCAATTTTGCTTTCTCATCTTTTGGGACAAGTTACATTTCCATATCGGTTTGTACAGTGGACGCTCGGGTTGTGAACATGATCCATGTGGGATGCACGTTCGCAACCCACAGCATTTGCAGCCTGCAGCGCTGCATCCGCGCACGCACGGTTGCGATTCAGCGCGCATGCGCAAAGTGCAATTTAGCGCATCTGCACATGCGCGACCACTGAAACCCAGAAGTAACCCGTTCCAGCACTTCCGGGTTTCGGCGGGTCCGTAACCCAAAAAAACGCAACCTGAAGCATCTCTAACCTGAGGTATGACTGTAATTCTTTCTTTAATTTTATTTTTTTTAATCCTCATGGAAATTCTCCAGCATTTTAATGCAAATTCTTCTAATATGCAGTTTTTAACTGCAATTTTCCCCAACATGCATTCTCCCCCCACAAATAAACTTTCCCCGATATGCATTCTTGTATTATATATTTTCACTAATATCTGCAGTTATATGCACCATTTACTGTGTGTGCAATTTTAGTACACATCGCTGAAATGTGCAAAATCTGGAGAAGCATCCGTTTCAAAGGATGGCTATTATTCCCATTTGCCAAATGTTTCAAAAAGTGCAGAAAGTGCTGAGCCCTCCCTCCAAGTGGTGTTGGACTCCAACTCCCATCAGCCCCAGCCAACATAACCCAGTGCCCAGGGATGATGGGAATTGTAGTCCAGCAACATCAGGCAGATCATAGTAGGCTGTGCAAGCGTCCTGTTTCTCCCAGGGACCCCCCAGGTGCCCCCCAGGTGCCCCCCGCCAGAAAGCCCACAACAGCCGAGTGAAACAACCCTAAAAAAAAGTCAACATACCAGTGAACAAGGCAGTTCCCTCCATGCAGGCGACAGGAATGGATGAAATGGATGCATTTCTTGAAGTGCTTCTTGCTGGAAGGACGAAAACAAAGCCAAAACACGGTTCAATGCCAGGGAGCCAGATTTCAAGAGCAGACTCTGCACAACCTTAGCCCCAAAAGACCATGGGATGGAATAGAATCAGAGACTTGTCCCCATGGATCATCTAGTCCAACTTCCTGCAGTGCAGGAATAACTCTGACTAGTTCTCAAAAGTTCAAGCTGTGGTTTTCCCAGTAGTGATGTATGGAAGTGAGAGCTGGACCATCAAGAAGGCTGATCGCCGAAGAATGGATGCCTTTGAATTCTGGTGCTGGAGGAGACTCTTGAGAGTCCCATGGACTGCAAGAAGATCAAACCTCTCCATTCTTAAGGAAATCAGCCCTGAGTGCTCACTGGAAGGACAGGTCCTGAAGCTGAGGCTCCAAGAGAAGAAAAGACTGCCTGGAAAAGACCCTGATGTTGGGAAAGATTGGGGGCACAAGGAGAAGGGGACGACGGAGGACGAGATGGTGGGACAGTGTTCTCGAAGCTACAAACATAGAATCATAGAATCATAGAGTTGAAAGAGACCACAAGGGCCATCGAGTCCAACCCCCTGCCAAGCAGGAAACACCATCAGAGCACTCCTGACATATGGTTGTCAAGCCTCTGCTTAAAGACCTCCAAAGGAGGAGACTCCACCACACTCCTTGGCAGCAAATTCCACTGTCAAACAGCTCTTACTGTCAGGAAGTTCTTCCTAATGTTTAGGTGGAATCTTCTTTCTTGTAGTTTGGATCCATTGCTCCGTGTCCGCTTCTCTGGAGCAGCAGAAAACAACCTTTCTCCCTCCTCTATGTGACATCCTTTTATATATTTGAACATGGCTATCATATCACCCCTTAAACTCCTCTTCTCCAGGCTAAACATGGCCAGCTCCCTTAGCCATTCCTCATAAGGCATCGTTTCCAGGCCTTTGACCATTTTGGTTGCCCTCCTCTGGACACGTTCCAGTTTGTCAGTGTCCTTCTTGAACTGTGGTGCCCAGAACTGGACACATGAGTCTGACCAAACTGCGGGAGGCAGTGGAAGCAGGAGTGCCTGGCGTGCTCTTGTCCATGGGGTCACGACGAGTCGGACACGACTAAACAACTAAACAACTAAACAACAACAAGCTCTCAAAAAATAACTCTTACTATGCCCCATCACCCCACATGGAACTTCTTCTCTGCCCCTCTCCTTCCCTCAAGGTTTGGAGCTGAAGCGTTTCAGCTTGAAGCCGCACTTTCAGTCAAAACAGAACCAAAACTTCCTGACCTGGTTTTTGCTTCTTGCGCAAACTCAAAAGTTGCAGGACTGGAGTGAAGCGATACCGTCGAGATCTTCCTCCAGGCCATGGGATTATATAAGTGATCGTGTTTACTGGGACTCTGCACGTGGCTGAGCGACAGGTCTGCGGTGTGTTAACATGTGCGTTCCTCAGTGCACCAGTTTCAGTTTTGCAATTGGTGGCGGAGGAGAGAACACAAGCCTGGCCGCGATTGTGCAAAACATGTGGCAGACCCCAACCCAGATTCCCAACATCTCTGACTTCTGTCTCGTCAGGATTCAGTTTCAGTTTATTAATTCGTTTGCTGAAACACCTTTTCTCCCCTTCTTTTCTCAACAGTGGTGCCCTCCCTGAGGAACACCCTCCCATCAGATGTCAAGGAGATAAGTAACTATACAACTTTTAGAAGAGATCTCTTTACGGAAGTTTTTAAATGTCTGATGTTCTATTATGTTTTACATGCGCTGGACGCTGCCCAGAGTGGCTGGGACAACCCAGCCAGGTGGATGGGGTATAAATAGTAACATCATCATCATCATCATCATCATCATCATCATTATTATTATTATTATTATTATTATTATTATTATTATTATTATTACCGTTACTTACATGTTGGCCTCTGGTGTGTCTGGAAGAGCAATGCGGAGGTAGATGATTCCCTGGAAAAACAAACACCCAATGACTGAGATGAGGCTCCCAGGAGGAAAGGCAGCAGTTCAACAGGTGCAGCGCCTGCCATAAAGTCCCGGGTTCAATCCCCCAAGGCATCTCCAGGTAGGACTGGGAAAGTCCCCTCCCTGAAAGTCTGGGGAGCTGCTGCCAGTCCGTGCAGACAATACTGACCTGAATAGACCAATGACTTGACTCATTAAAAGACAGTTTCCTAGGTTCCCTTGTATCTGGGCTGAGTTCAGGAGGAATTCCAAACATTTTCTTTATATCTCGCTGTGCGGAGCAGGTGGTGATCTAAGGGGGGTTAAACTTTGGGTCTTTTGCATTGCACCCCAGATCTCCTTCTGCCCAATTTAACTGTTCTTTCTTTTTTCTTATAAGGCTGATTGGGAGTGGCCATAGATCCATGGTAGAGGAACACAGAAGCAGCAGAAGTTGAGTTATACAAAGTCAGATCATTGGTCCACTTGACTCTATATTGTCTACACCGACTGGCAGAAGCTCTCTAGGATTTCTCCCCCCCCCCTTTTTAATTATTAATTTTATTAGTATTCTCCACACAACAACAACAACAACATGGAAAATAACAATGCACAAAAACAAGCATACAAAAATATATATCCAAATCTTACAAAATAATAATATAAACACTAAAAGAAAAACAAACATTGACTTCCACCAATCCCACAGCACCTCCTTTACCTCTCATTGTGTCTTCCTGTTTTCCTTATCGTCTCTATCCTAGCATCTAGATATAAACCCCTCTTTCTTATCCTTTCACTTTCCAAGGTTATTCCAGACACAGCCAGATTTCTGTCTTCGAACCTTGGCTTTTAAGGTATTCATTTAGGCACTCCCATTTTCCTTTTTCACTTCACTTTTTGGTTTTTGTCTTATTATATCTGTCAATTTGGCTAATTCTGAATATTCTGAAAGCTTACATAACCACTCTCCCCTAGTGGGTAGATGATTCCCTTTCCAATACTTAGCCACCAGGATTCTTGCTGCAGACGTTGCGTATAAGAAAAATTTAGTTTTATCTTTTGGAATATCATCATTTAAAATTCCTAAGAGGATTTCAGACAGGGAATCTGTCTGGAGATTCCGGGAAATGAATTTGGGACCTTTCTGCTTTCAAGGCAGAAACTTTACCACATGCTATAACTCCAGCCCTAGCAGCTGGATTGAGCCTGGGTAAGAGGAGACTGAGAGGAGATATGATAGCCATCTGCAAATATCTGAAGGCCTGTCACATGCAAGAGGGAACAAGCTTGTTTTCTGCTCTCGAGGTTAAAACCTAGACCAAAGGATTCATGTTACATGAAAGGAGATTCCGGCTAAAGAGCAGGAAGAACTTTCTGATGGTAAGGGCTGCTCAACAGTGGGACCGTCTCCCTCAGGAGGTTGTGGGCTCTCTTTCCTTGAAATGCAGATTAAAACTCACACCAACTTTCTAAACTTTAAAGGTAAAAGGAAATTGTACCCCTGACCGCTAGGTCCATTCACGGATGACTCTGGGGTTGCGGCGCTCATCTTGCTCTATAGGCCAAGGGAGCCGGCGTTTGTCCACAGACAGCTTCTGGGTCATGTGGCCACTAAGCCGCTTCTGGCGAACCAGAGCAGCACACGGAAATGCCATTTACCTTCCCGCCAGAGCGGTACCTATTTATCTACTTGCACTTTGACACGCTTTCGAACTGCTAGGTTGGCAGAAGCTGGGACCGAACAACGGTAGCTCAACCCGTCGCGGCAATTCGAACCACCAACCTTCTGAGCCCTAGGCTCTGTGGTTTAGACCACAGCGCCACCCGCATCCCAAATTCTAAGCTTTAAAGGTAAAGGGACCCCTACCATTAGGTCCAGTCGTGGCCGACTCTGAGGTTGCGGCGCTCATCTCACTTTATTGGCTGAGGGAGCTGGCATACAGCTTCTGGGTCATGTGGCCAGCATGACTAAGCCGCTTCTGGCGAACCAGAGCAGCGCACGGAAACACCGTTTACCTTCCTGCCAGAGCGGTACCTATTGATCTACTTGCACTTTGACGTGCTTTTGAACTGCTAGGTTGGCAGGAGCTGGGACCGAACAACGGGAGCTCAACCCATCGCGGGGATTCAAACTCCCAACCTTCTGATCCACAAGCCCTAGGCTCTGTGGTTTAGACCACCCGCACCCCAAATTCTAAACTTTAGGCTTGTCTAAATAAGAATGTTTTTAGCAGGTGCCAAAAAGAGTACAGGGAACGTGCCTGTTTGATCTCAATAGTGTGCTCCCATACAGCTCCCATGGGACGCGGGTGGCGCTGTGGGTTAAACTGACTTGACGATCAGAAGGTCGGCGGTTCAAATCCCCGCAACGGGGTGAGCTACTGTTGCTCGGTCCCTGCTCCTGCCAACCTAGCAGTTTGAAAGCATATCAAAGTGCAAGTAGATAAACAGGTACTGCTTCAGCAGGAAGGTAAACGGCGTTTCCGTGCGCTGTTCTGGTTTTGCCAGAAGTGGCTTAGTCATGCTGGCCACATGACCCGGAAGCTGTACACCGGCTCCCTCGGCCAGTAAAGCGAGATGAGCGCCACAACCCCAGAGTCGGCCACGACTGGACCTAATGGTCAGGGGTCCCTTTACCTTTATACAGCTCCCAAAGGAGGAGGAATTTCCAGTGGATTGGGACCCAAGGATTAGATCTGCCTGCTGCTTTACCACCCCCAGTGATGTCCAAAATCCACTGTCGGAGGCCACTGCCTCGCATTGTCTCAGAGTAGCGCACTGAAACCCCCTCCCTGCCTCCAATAAAAACCCAACTCACTCATACCGGAATATATGGCTGTGCGGATTCATGGATGGAGACGATGTGGGTGATATTGTGCCTGCTCAGCTGGTCGAAGTCTTTGGCATCTAGGAGAAAGAGGAGGAGGAACACAGTGCGATTGTTTCAGTCGTCCTTATTTATTACCCAAGCAACTTAGGGATGTGAATGCACAAACTGCTGATTGCCTGGCAACCCAGAATATGCAGAATCGCATGCTGAAATCATGTGCCCTCACTTCACTGCCAGACGACAGCAAAAGAACAAATGCTCAGTCTAACGAATTCTTGGATCCTGAAACAAGGAGAACATTCATTGCAACCTCTAAACCCGTTCATGCTCAGGGGCGATGTGAGCTGCAGTCCAGCAACACCTGAGGGATAGCACAGTCTGTAGAGCATGAGATTCTTCTTCTCAGGGTCGTGGGTTTGAGCCCCACGTAGGGCAAAAGATTCCTGAATTGCAGTGGGTTGGACTAGATGACCCTCAGGGTCCCTTCCAAGTGGAAGTCCAAATATCCCCACACCTCCTCTGAACAATGGCCATCTATTGCTTTTGCCAGAAATAATCTCAGAGCATTAAACATGCAGTTATGTTTAGGCAGGCCTCTCAAGTGGACGCCATTGCCATTCTAAGAGAACAAGGGAGATATTCACAGTGAAGTCCAGCACCTCTTTTTCTAGAAAAATAGCACTGCGTTTAAGGGCTTACCCAAACTTTGCGTTCCTCCGCTCTTTCCAGGCATGGTCTGAACACACTTTTTTTTTGGCTCCGGAACTTTCCCCACGAAAACCTGCTCTTTAAAGCCCAATTGGTGCAAACACCAGTCTGTGGAAAACCTGAACTGACGTTTGCTCCGATGCAGCTTTAAAGAGCGGGTTTTGTGGGGAAATTTCAGGCAAAAGCTTGGACACGGAGCACTAAAAAGCGCAGGCATCTGCTGGAAAGAGTGAAACATAAGTGTGGATAAACCCTAACATGAGACAATGGGGATATTGAAAAGCTGGAAGGTGGGCAGAGGAGGGTGACCAAAGATGACCAAGGAAGACAAGCCTTAGCAGGAACGGCTGAGGGAACTGGGTATGTTTAGCCTGCAGAGTAGAATGACAGAATCATAGAATTGGAAGGGACCCCAAGAATCCTGTAGTCTAACCCCCCCGCAACACAGGAATCTCATCTAAAGCATCCATGATGGTTGGCCATCTGAAGACCGAGAGCTGATATGATAGACATCTTCAGATATCTGGAAGGCTGTTGCATGGAAGATGGAGAAAGCTTGTTTTTCTGCTGCTCTAAAGGGCAGGACCTGAAGCAATGGCTTCAAAGGACAAGCAAGGAGATTCTGAAAGGTGCATATAGTATTCTGCTAGAATGGGAAACAAAAGATGAGGAGGTGAAGTCGGTCATGATCAAATGGGCACAAGATATAGGACATAATATATGGAGAATAGATTTAAAATTTACAAACTGTAAGGATTTGCTGAACCAATAAATTGAAGTGGAATACAAAAAAGGGAGGTATGAGGAGGTCCGGGAAATAAGTTAAAAGAACATAAGTAAAAGAAAAAATGTATGTTTTTAACTGTTTTTATTTTGTATTTTTCTTTTTTCTTTTTCATTTTTACTGTTATATTTCAAAAAATTTTAATAAATATTTTATAAAAAAAATAATTACAAACTGTTCTCTTCTGAAAGAAAATTATATGAAAGTGATGTATAGATGGTATATAACACCAGTACAGATTGCAAGAATGTATAAAACCGGATCAAACGTATGCTGGAAGTGTAAAGAAAAAGACAGGACCTTTTACCATATGTGGTGGGAATGTAGAGAAATTTTAAAAAAAATGGGAAATGATATATAATGAGTTGAAGAAAATGTTTAAATTAACATTTGTAAAAAAAAACCAGAAGCATTTTTGTTAGGGATTGTAGGACAAGACCTGCCAAGGAAAATAAAGAACTTATTTCTGTATGCTACAGCAGCGGCAAGAGTCTTAACAGCACAAGGATGGAAGAATGAGGAAATCCCAACAAAAGAACAGTGGCAAGAGAAATTGATGAACTATGCAAAACTGGCAAAACTGACATATAAACTGCGAGACAAGGACAACTGTGACTTTGAAGAAGAATGGGAACTTTTTACAAACTACTTTAAAAAACCCCCAAAATGAATTGGACTCCTTAGCAGGTTTTGAATAAACATACACAAATTTATTGATTGTTAACATAAGAGGCAGATAATTTAAGGATCGTTACAATTTCACAATATGCAGAGAATAACATGTGTTGAAAAATCAGAGAGAGGAGCTGAGGGAAGTCTTGGGGTTTCTTCCTGGGGTTGCGGAAGGGGGAAAAGGGGGGGAAACAATGAAGATGATATGTTTTGATAATTTGTTACATTGAAATTCTTAATAAAAATTATTATTATTTTTTTTAAAAAAAGGACAAGGAAGGAGATTCCAACTAAACACCAGGAAGAACTTTCTGATGGAAAGAGCTATTTGACAGTGGAACGGACTCTCTCAGAAGGTGACGGAGGCTTTGAAGCAGAGGTTGGGTGGCCCTCTGCCAGAGAGCGAGCTCTTCAGCTGAGATTCCTGCATTGCAGGGGGTTGGACTAGATGACCACAGGGGAACCCCTTCCAACGCTACAGTTCCAGGAATCTATAAGTGAACAGGCAGTCGAGCAGAGTCCTTGGGCGCCATGTGGCTTACAGGTTTTGAACTAACCCACCCAAGGGCCCACAACTGCCTGCCTGCGCATTCCCAGCTAGCTGCTTTGGAACGAGTGCCTTTTCACAACGCAAACACAGGAAAGTGCAACTTTCTCCAGAAGTTCCTGGGATTCCAAACAGGCGAGAAATACATGTTGGCGTTCTTGTTATTAAATATACCAAGAGAAAAAGAGCACACCAAGAACTCAGACTGTTTTACAATTTATGTAAATTTAGAATCTAAATGTGTTTTCATCTAATATTTGATACTTCCAGCGGATGAAGGTGAATACATCGAAACAGGGCCCTGTCCTGGCTTCTGATCCGTAATTGACTTCTGACCTCTGCTCAATGATTGAAACTAAGACCTTCACGTCCAGGGACGCGGACTTATAAAAAATATTTGGGGGGGCCCGGGAAAGCTCATGAATAATAAATAAGCTCATGAATATGCAAATAAAGTGGCGCCGCCTCCTCGTGAGCGAATAGGGGAGAGCGTGCTGCGCCTATTAATCAGCTCCGAAGGAAATTGGGTGGAGCCTTTGCTCGGGAGGGAGGGCAGGAGGCATGCAGCCCGACCCTGTGCATTTTGGGCTGGGGGAGGGGCGGCGATGGCGCTCTGCTGGAGGGGTGCCGGAGATTATTGGGGGGGCGGAGCCCCCCCAAACGAATTTTTGAGGGGGCTCGGGCCCCCTCAAGCCCCATGGAGTCGGCGCCTATGTTCACGTCAAACCTGAGGCTCCAAGACTTTGGCCACCTCATGAGAAGAGAAGACTCCCTGGAAAAGACCCTGATGTTGGGAAAGATGGAGGGCACAAGGAGAAGGCGACAGAGGACGAGATGGTCGGACAGTATTCTCGAAGCTACCAGCATGAGTCTGATCAAACTGCGGGAGGCAGTGGAAGACAGAAGTGCCTGGCGTGCTCTGGTCCAGGGGGTCACGAAGAGTCGGACACAACTAAACGACTAAACAACAACAGGCAGTAATAATAAGAAATTGAGGTTTCAAGTTTCAAACAATCTCAAAAACAGGGCAGAAACTCAAAAACAGGGCTGAAGCGCTCCTGACTGCTGATGGATCAGTCTGTAACATTAGCAGATCGTGAAAGGCTTGGCAGGCAGGTTGCAGCAACTGTTGCTTCTGCTACTGCTGGGGCGGAGGTCATTTTTCGGTTTGGGGGCCACATCTCCTTCCAGGCAGCTTCCCATGGGCCACCACGTCCAAGGGGTAGGAGGAGCCATGGGGGAAGTGAGCGGGGGCAGGAGGCAACAGCAGGTGGGACCCTAAGTTACAATCCAGCCTTGCCAAAAGGGCTCTGTACCAAATCCCTTCTCTCCAACATCCGGGAAGCCTTATTAAAGTCTTGGAAGATGGATTCAAGCCAAGCAAAAGCACCCAATTTTTTTTATATGCGATAACTGCAGCAAGGATATTGTTAGCCCAAAGTTGGAAGCAAGAAGGAATGCCAATTAAATAAGAGTGGCAAGAGGAATTGGTGAACTATGCTGAGATGGCGAGATTCACCGGCAGCACCAGAATTTCCTAAAGGAATGGAAGAAGTTTTGTAGATGCAGTGGTACCTCGGGTTACATATGCTTCAGGTTACAGACTCTGCTAACCCAGAAATAGTACCTCGGGTTAAGAACTTTGCTTCAGGATGAGAACAGAAATCGTGCTCTGGCAGCGGGAGACCCCATTAGCTAAAGTGGTGCTTCAGGTTAAGAACAGTTTCAGATTAAGAACGGACCTCCGGAACAAATTAAGTACTTAACCTGAGGTACCACTGTATTTGGAAAGCAATTGCAATCAACTGACATCGCTTGTAGGGTTAAAATAAGTTTTGTAAGGAGTAGTATAGAAATTATTGTGAAAAGAATTAAGTTTAGGTATTAAGATTTGGATTTATGGCAATAACTGTAGTACCAAATGCATAATTAGAAAGGATTTTAGAAAACCACCAGTTGAGGCTGAAGGAAGTCTTAGGCTGTGATAGTCAAAGATTTTGAAATGATGTTTAAAAGAATGATATGCTGGAAAATATGTGGAAAAACCAATAAAAAATTATTATATATATTTTAAGAAAGTACCCAAGGGAGGTACTGAACAGGGCCAGGAAAGTCCTCACCTGGCAGAGAGGCCTGTGGGCATTTGGCCCACAGACTCAAGATTCCCTACCCCTGTACCACAGAATCAGAAAATCAGGGTTGAAAGGGACACCGGGGGATCATCTAGTCCAACCCCCTGGAATGCAGGAATATGCAGCTCTCCCTTACGAGGATCGAACCTGCAACCTTGGTGGTATGAGCACCGCACTCTAACCAATGGAGCCATCTGTCATGGAGGCTTTAGCTGAGATTCCTACATTGCCGGGGGTTGGACTAGATGACCCACGGGGTCCCTTCCAACTCTAGAATTCCATGATTCTATTATCTGTCTAACGTTTTACTCAGCAGTTTTTCCTGCTGACACGCTAAAGAAAACACCAATCCAGAATAAGTATTTGCTTCTCTCCCTGCTGCCCCAGCATGTTTCAAAGGCCAGGACAACAGGCAGAGATGCAAATGGCGAAGTCTTCCCCGCCCTGAAAATGCAGCCACAGGGAAAGACGCAGATGGCCTCTTTGGGCCTGCCAGGCATTGACTGGGCTAAGACAGGCACAGGATCCCCGCCAAGGTTCACAGCAGAATCCAAAAGAAACACAGGCCTCTATTATTCCTCCCAGGATCTGCAGCACGCCCATTTCTCAGACGACTCACCTATGAAGTTGCCGAGGAAAAGCCCAGGGAGAATCTGTTGGACACAAAAAGGAAAGTCGCTGTCAGTTGCAGCAGCTCTGAAGGATTTCTGGCAGGAGTTTCTCCCAACCCTTCCTGGAGGCGGTTGAACCTGAGAGCTTCAACTTGCAAGGGAAGGGCTCTGAGTGCGCGCCATAAACATTTATTAATTTAAATACTTTTATTTTGCTTTAAACAAATACACATAAATATAGACAACCAAAATGACAAAAGAAAATTCCTTAATAGTAGTAATAATAATAATAATGAAAAAAGCTAAAAAAACCTACACAAAATATCAAAGTACATGGCATAAAACATAAGCCATTATGGGAAAGGAAAAAAGAAAAAGGAAAGAAGAAGAAGGATGGGGGGGAAAGGAAAGGAAAAGGAAAAAGGGGGGGGGAGAAGGAGGGGGGAAAGGGGGGGGGAGTAAGATAAGCCAAAACACAGGAAGACTCATCTCTTGTACCATAAACATTTAAAGCACATGACTTCCCCTATGGACTCCTGGGGCGATAGTTTGTTAAGGGTGCTGGGAACTGTAGCTCTGTGATGGGTAAATTACAGTGCCCATAGGCAAAGTGAAGCGGTGCAAACACAGAAAAACTTCTTCTTCTTCTTCATATTATTTTTATTTCTTTTCATGGTACAGAGGCTTTCCCCAGGCTGTTGGAGGTTTCTCTGAATTCTGACTAGGGTTGCCAGACCTTCGGGTCCGACCTGAAGTTCAGGTTAACCTGGCCCTCTCCAGGTGGCTGGTGAAGGACTTGAACATCCGTGTCAGCAAGTGTGCTTTTAATTTAAAAAGAAACTTATTAACTTTGCATGCAACTTTGAAGCTTTAGCCTAGCAGGAGCTGGCTGCAAAATATAGGATAGACACTGGGGGGGGGTGTCCTGCGTTCTTCCCCTCCCCTGTCCCAATTAACTTCCGTCTCCAGGGGCCACCCCTGTGACATCGCCAGAACCCGCCCTTAAGTCTCAGGTTTGAGCCCTGAAATTTCAGTGCCTGGGATGCGCTGGATGTGGCAATTCTGACAACATTCAGGCTCTGTGGGGCTTCATTCAGTGTGTGAGTGCCCTGAAACATAAGCACACATGCCTCTTCCTTTTCCTTTCTCTGTGGTTCAAAGGCACCTTGGTTTCACACATCTCTGCATAGCTGTCAACTTACAGATTTGAAAATAAGGGACCAGCAGCCTCAGAAATAAGGGATCAGCAGCCAAAATAAGGGATTTTCCAAGCACAGGTATGTTCAACTTCTGAGCCCCTCCAAGCCAAAGGCAGAAAGCCCAGCCAGCAGCCAAACGAAGCCTCAAGCGGTGGTTCCCACAGCGCAGCAACCCAGCAAAGGGGAAGCAGCAAAGAAAACCACCGTCACCTCTCCGCTGGGAAGCGCTGAGCAAAGGCGAGTCCCCAGGCAACGTGGCCAATTTGATCGGCACAAGGCATGCAAGCTGCACCCCCCCAGTCGTTCTTAGACTCCTTATTGGGTGAGCAACACAGCCAAGCAACACAGTTGGAGCCTCCCTCCTCCCTGGCCGGCAGGGAGGGAGGGAGGGAGAGGAGCTGCTTCCTTTGAAACCTGGGAAATTTAAGGGACATCATCAATAAGGGACAGCAGCAGGGATAAGGGAGTTTCTCGCCAAATAAGGGACGGTTGACAGATATGCATCTCTGTTTGCTGTGCTGCCAAAGTGCTGAACTGAGATTTGAGGAAAGCTGCAGGGACTAGCAAGCTCTTAGGAAGTGTGAGGGGTTGAAAGATCTGAGAAATCGGGAGCCTCCTATTGGCTCCGCTGGAATAATTCTGATTTCCTGGTGTTTGCTGGGTTTCGCCAACGCCCCTTTGCAAACCTGCCACAGTTGCTACCTCCATCACCACTGACCACAGAGCAAGACCACCACTGATGGGCAGCGAACGCCGAAGCACACTGCAGGATCCTTTGCAAGCTGTGGGCGGCCCTTCGACGTCCCAATTTTGGGACGTCAAAGCACAAAGTAGCTTGACATTGTGACACCAGGTGGTTGGTAAAGGAGCAGCCTCGCCCACCATTCAAATAAGGTCCAGGAGGATAGGATCTAGCTTACAGAAATGGTTTCCCACCCCTGCACTACAGCATACAAAATAGGCACCATGTGCCCCCTATTCTGTAAGCTCCAGCACCTCTTTGAAGAAAAGAGTCATCTATGACACCATCTATTCCTCTTGGCCAATAATGGCATTAAGGGGAAATGAATAGGGAAACCTCAAAGCTATATTGGTTTCATACCTGCCCACAGACTGTCTCGCCTGAGTGGTGCATGCTCTAGTTATCTCCCGCTTGGACTACTGCAATGCGCTCTACGTGGGGCTACCTTTGAAGGTGACCCAGAAACTACAACAAATCCAGAATGCGGCAGATAGACTCGTAACAGGGAGTGGCTGCCGAGACCATATAACACACGTCTTGAAAGACCTACACTGGCTCCCAGTACGTTTCCGAGCACAGTTCAAAGTGTTGGTGCTGAGCTTTAAAGCCCTAAACGGCCTCGGTCCAATATAGCTGAAGGAGCGTCTCCACCCCCATTGTTCTGCCCGGACACTGAGTCCAGCGCCGAGGGCCTTCTGGAGGTTCCCTCACTGCGAGAAGCAAAGCTACAGGGAACCAGGCAAGGGGCCTTCTCAGTGGTGGCACCCACCCTGTGGAACGCCCTCCCACCAGATGTCAAAGAGAAGAATAACTACCACACTTTTAGAAGACATCTGAAGGCAGCCCTGTTTCGGGAAGCTTTTAATGCTTAAGAGGTTATTATATTTTAATATTCTGTTGGAAGCCGCCCAGAGTGGCTGGGGAAACATAGCCAGATGGGCGGTGTATAAATAATAAAATTATTATTATTATTATTATTATTATTATTATTATTATTATTATACCCGTTCTCAATGAATCCTGGGAGGAAGGACTGTGGAATCACCCCACTAAGGCTCCTTGTGGGATGTCAGCTTCCTGGAGAGCAGGAAGACATATCCGTTGAACTAGTTTAGTTCTGCAACGGAGGCAGAATTCTGTCGCATTCTCAAGACAGAGATGGTTGGCAAGCTGGGTGGTTGCGGGTGCAGGTGGTTGCCTGCTTTAGACAGAAGCACAAAAAAGAACCTCTGTACATTGGGAGTGGTCTTTGACCTCTCCTTGCTTATGTCCCAGGGGGACATAAAAAGAGCCCACAGGATCAGGCCAATGGCCCATCAAGTCCAGCATCCTGGTCTCACAGTGGCTGGCTGAGCAGTTGCCTGTGGGAAACTGGCATGCAGGATTTGAACACAAGAGCAGCTCTCTGCTCCTGCAGTTTCCAACTGCTGGCATTCAGAGGCATTGCTGGCCAGCGGCCATCAACAGCCCCCCCCCCCCGAAGGAAACAGTGGCAAAAGACACCTGGCGAGCAGTTTGGGCTTGTGAGCTGCCTGTAACCTTTCCACACATCCTTGCTACCGTCACCTGTGCACTGGTAACTTTGTACCAGTAGAGCAGTTGCTGGTCCCGGCCCTACCATTGGACAATGTGAGGGGATCACAGCTGCAGCCCCTAGCTGCCCCTCCTAAGCCCCCTGGCCATTGTCCTCTGTGGGGGGCAGAGCTGTGCAGGCGACACAGCCTACTTTGCCCTCCCTCAAACTAACGTGTAAACAGGTACTATTATAGCCACCACCTAAGACCACGTGCCTACGGGACCGCCTCTCCTGGTATGCCCCGCGGAGGACCTTAATGTCCACAAATGACAACATTTTGGAGGTCCCAGGTCGCAAGGTGGTTAGATTGGTCTCAACTAGGGCCAGGGCCTTTTCGGCTGTGGCCCCGATCTGGTGGAACGCTCTGTCACAAGAGACTAGGGCCCTGCAGGACTTGACATCTTTCCGCAGGGCCTGCAAGACAGAGCTGTTCCACCTGGCCTTTGGTTTGGACTCAGTCTGACCCTTATGCTTCCCTCCCCTTATGGTTTTGATCTATGGGCTACTTTTAAAATGAGGCTGCATTTTAAACTGCATTTTAACCTGTATTTTAAATTGGTCCCCCCCACATTATGTTTTTACTGTAATTTTACTGGTGTTAGCCGCCCTGAGCCCAGCTCTGGCCTGGGTATAAATAAAATGTATTATTATTTATTTTTTATTATTATGTTTAAGAAATTAATTCTGCCTACACTTTGGAACTCCCTGCCTCATGACACCAATCAGGCACCTACTCTGCACTCTTTCCAGTGCCTGATAAAAACATTCTTGCTTATCTAAGCCTACGCAGACATGAAGGTGTATGTTTTAATCTACTTTTAGTTTATTGCTGTTTTTATCTTTTGACTGTTTCTGCTGATAAGTTTATTGTTTCATTCGCTTTGAGAATCGCTTTGAGGGTTTCCCCCTCTAATCACGCGGTGGGAGAGAGCTGCACCATCGCTAGGTGTGTCAAATTCAAAGATCCAACTGCTAGTCCAGCTGGCATCTGTGTCTGCTGTGGGGAGGGGGTGACCATTTTGTCCTCCCTCTCAAGTGGCAAAAATGTCTGGGTCCCACCCTGAGGGCTGGGGTGTGTCCCTTAAATCAGAGGAGGTTCATTGTGGCAATAATAATAATAATATGCCGCTCATCTGACTGGGTGACCCCTGTCACTTTGGGTGGCTTCCAATAAATTAAAAGCTTTGTGAATGTGGAGCTGGTGGCCCTATGGATATTGCTGAACTCTTATCATCCCTGACAGGGGCTGGTAAGAGATAGACCCCAGCTATACTTGTTTATTCCATTTCCCAAGATTTATAAACCCCTTACGTACAAAATCTCAAAGTGGTTTACAAAAATAATAAAATTATCTGTTTAAAAATCACAGTTAAAAACAACTATTTAAAACATTCAAATAAGTAAATAAATACTTGGGCAGCCCTTGTCCGTCCCTCCCCCCCCCCCGCTTGAAACAAACCCTCTTTCTCTGCCTTGCCCCCCAGGCTGGTGCCCTCCAGAGCCTAGAACCCCCATCAGGCCTTGCCAGCCACAAAGGTACACTCCATAGCAGCTTTGCCCAATCGCATTCACAGATAAAGTTTCCTCTACACATCATTAGTCATACCTTGTTCATGCCATTGCCCATGGTCCAAAGCACACTCTAGGCAGAGAGCAGAAGTTGTCCTGGTGTGTGTGTGTGTGTGTGATTCTCTTCCACAAAATCCCCAGCAATAGGTATGGAGCAGGGGGCGAGGTTTTTCTCTCGCTAGGCCTGGCAGAGTTCCCCACTGCCTCGCTTCACTTCTCAGGACCAGGCAGGAGGTGGAAAGGATCTCTCCAAGGTGGCAGTTCTGCTTGCCCCTTGGGGAGCCGATAAATCAGCTGCAGACCTGCTGCAAACGCCCGGCCTCTTTCTCCTGCTCTGGAGAAAGCTCCTTTCGTCCAAGATGGCAAAGACGCTACTCCTGGAAATGCCCTTTTCCTGGCCGCCTCCTGTAGCTGGCACGCTGACAGTAGAGGATAAACTCCACCTCTTTCGTAATCGTGGGGGTGTGTGTGTATGTGCCAAGGGCAGGCGGTGCTGCTGCTGCTGCTGCTGCTGCTGCTGCTCCACCGCCGGGACAAAGCTCCAGTGTTCAGAGAGAACAAAACCTTTAGTCTTCCTGGCTCGGTGACAAGCCAGGGCTGTTGGGGCATGCAAGAGAGATGCGCCTCCCTGCCTCGGAAGAACGGTGCGCAATTACGCAGCAGCCGGCCACTTCTCTGCCCAGTTCCCGGGACATCCCTGCAAAAAAAACAACAACGCTTTCTGGGGAGCTGTCCCAGCAGCACACAGGCCTCTGGATCGTGGGTGAACATGGCAGGCCTCCTCTAGTGTAATGTTGCGCAGTAAGGCAGGCAGAAGGCTGCTTGGGATCTACAACTCGAAATGTGTGATTCACTCCAGCAGCAGAGAGTGTGGGAGGCCGGCAGAATGCAATGTTCCCGGCGCGGAATGTACGAGCGCAGGGCCGCCTGCCTGCGGCAGATCGAGTTACATGTCCCTTTACGAAAATAGAGTCGGCAAAGCACGAGGCCGCCTTAGCTGGGCGGAGAGAGAGACCTCTCCGGAGCGATCGCCGGGGTTTCCTATTGGTTTAGGAGGAGGAACAGCAGCAACGGAGTAAAATGGGATCGCGTGTGGCTGGCTCTGCCTTTATTTTTATTTTTTTAATTCTATCTTTATTAATTTAAAATACATTTATGAAAAACAGACGTACATACAAGTAAACAAACATACAATCAAACAAATAACAGAAAAATCAAACCACCACACTATAAGATATAAGAAGATTAATATAATTATCATCATATACACTCCTGGTATTGAGCACAATTATAAAATTTATAGGGGGGAAATTAAAACTGACTTCCAATTAATCTCACTGTACTTTATCCATTACTTTATACCGCACAGTTACATATTTCTTATATAATTTCTTTTTACCTCCCTACAAACTTATATTTATACAATACAGGGATCAGTCTAATTCTGCCAAGATGTTTCCTTTTATTCCATAGTTTTCTAAATATTCTTTAAAGATTCTCCAATCCTTATAGGCTGGCTGGCTCTGCCTTTAAAGCTGCAGAACGACACCATCCTCACGAATTCTATTGATGGGAGCGAGTAAGCGCATCAGAAGAGCTTGCTGCCCCAAAGTTAGCTCAGGTGGTTAGAGGGTGGTGCTGATAATGCCAAGGCCCAGGGTTCAGTTCCTATGTGGGCCACCTGCATATTCCTACCTTGCAGGGGGTGGACTGGATGACCCTCTGGGTCCCTTCCAACTCTACAACTCTGTGATTCTATTCTCACAGTGGTTGAAACCAGATGTCCTCAAATGGGAAGCCTGCAGACAGGACCGGAGGGCAACAGCAGCATAATGCTGCTGTCCATTATGTCCATAAGTCCAGTGTCCAGTCCAAGGGAAGTAATAGAATCATAGAATCATAGAGTTGGAAGAGACCACAAGGGCCATCGAGTCCAACCCCCTGCCAAGCAAGAAACACCATCAAAGCACTCCTGACATATGGTTGTCAAGCCTCTGCTTAAAGACCTCCAAAGTAGGAGACTCCACCACACTCCTTGGCAGCAAATTCCACTGTCGAACAGCTCTTACTGTCAGGAAGTTCTTCCTCATGTTTAGGTGGAATCTTCTTTCTTGTAGTTTGGATCCATTGCTCCGTGTCCGCTTCTCTGGAGCAGCAGAAAACAACCTTTCTCCCCCCTCTATGTGACATCCTTTTATATATTTGAACATGGCTATCATATCACCCCTTAACCTCCTCTTCTCCAGGCTAAACATGCCCAGCTCCCTTAGCCGTTCCTCATAAGGCATCGTTTCCAGGCCTTTGACCATTTTGGTTGCCCTCCTCTGGACACGTTCCAGTTTGTCAGTGTCCTTCTTGAACTGTGGTGCCCAGAACTGGACACAGTACTCCAGGTGAGGTCTGACCAGAGCAGAATACAGTGGCACTATTACTTCTCTTGATCTAGATGCTATACTCCTATTGATGCGGCCCAGAATTGCATTGGCTTTTTTAGCTGCCGCGTCACACTGTTGGCTCATGTCAAGTTTGTGGTCAACCAAGACTCCTAGATCCTTTTCACATGTACTGCTCTCAAGACAGGTGTCACCCATCTTGTATTTGTGCCTCTCATTTTTTTTGCCCAAGTGCAATACTTTACATTTCTCCCTGTTAAAATTCATCTTGTTTGTTTTGGCCCAGTTCTCTAATCTGCCAAGGTCATTTTGAAGTGTGATCCTGTCCTCTGGGGTGTTAGCCACCCCTCCCAGTTTGGTGTCATCTGCAAATTTGATCAGGATGCCCTTGAGTCCATCATCCAAGTCGTTGATAAAGATGTTGAATAAGACCGGGCCCAAGACAGAACCCTGTGGCACCCCACAATAGCATCACTCCATTCAGCCATGGTCAGACCACACAGGGAGCCCTGTGTCCAGTTTGGTGCAAATCCACAATCTGCTCTGGTTTGTGGACAAGCTGAAAGTTTGGGTGTCTGAAGATGACAGGGTGTGGCTTCTCCTGTGCCCTAACCCAGAAATCTTGATCTTGCTGACCTGGTGTTTACCTGGGTGCCTCCCTTGGCAATTGCCTCACCAAGGAACTATGCAAGGAGCCAACATCTTCACTGTCAGAGGCCCTGGAGACCCGGTTCTTGCCCTTGTCTGGCTGCCTGACCCAGCCAAGCCTCATCCCTTCCTGCTTTTCCAGCTTGGATTGTTGGATAACTCTGCCATTTGTTGTTCCTCTCTCCAGCATCCATCTTTTGGTTTCTAGGTTTCCTTGATCATCCCTGGCACACAAAGGCTAAAAACCCCAGTGGTTCACTTGGAAGGCCTTGCCGAGTCAAAACTTTTTTCTTTTTTAAAAAAATAATTTTATAAGTTGTGTGCCCTTGTTTCTCAGTCTGATCCTTTTACATGGTTTTGTACGTTTTGTGGTATTTTATGCATTGTGATTTGTTGTTATTTTTATTGATTATAGATTAACAATTCTTTATTGTAATTGATAAGTGTTTAATTGTTATCTGCTGGTGTTTAATTTTACTGTTTACTATTGGGTTCTAATGGATTATTGCTTTATTTGATATAAATTGTTTATTTTAAAATTATTGTGACTTTTTATATTGGATTAGATGGTTACTATTAATGTGTGATGTTTTTATTTTTTTATGTGTGTTCGAAGCTGCCCAGATGCGTGGGATATAATAATAATAATAATAATAATAATAATAATAATAATAATAATAATAATAATATCAGTCATGAACTGCCATCTCCAATATGCAGCTGACAATACTGACCTACCTTACAGGGCTCTTTTAAGGAGTTGCCATGGTTGTGGTTGTCAGCACTTGTGGGTTTTCAGTTACTTGGCGCACAAGCATCCAAATTAAGCACTCCTTAACTTTTCCTCATAGCTCAGTCGGTAGAGCAGGAGACTCATAATATCAGGGTCCTTGAATCGAGCCCCATGTTGGGCAAAAGATTCCTGCATTTCAGGGGGTTGGACATCTCTGCGATTCTAAGTGCAACCTGACGCTCTGCCTGTTTACTCAGAAGCAAGCCCTATCAAGGAAGTAGAGCTTCCTCTCAGGTAAGTTTGTGTAGACATTGTTAACGGAGAAATCAGAGGGCTCCCTTGGATGAAAAGCAAAGACACCAACCAGGAATATTAGAGCAAAACAGCACCCAGAAGGCTTGGCCTTTATTGAAACTGTCGAGACAGGACTCCAACTTACAACAAGACGAAGCAAGATGGAAGCCCCAAACAAAAGAGAACCCAAACTTTTATTAGCTGCTAATCCCCATGTTACACCCCCCCCCAAACTACACCACTTATACATCACAGTTACATCATGAAAGGAGAGGTCTGGTGGCAAGAATCTGAGCATCCTGGACCCTGCCCCATGGTTCCCCTTGCCCTCCACCAAACATCTATCAAGTGTAACAAAATAGATCTTTACATTTCCCTGTTTCCCAGCCAAGTTTATCACACCCTTTTGTCTTCATCTGGGTTTGGTAGTTCTGGAATGGCTACCTGTCTGGCACTCAGGTATCAGGAGGCCAGGGATTATCACTCAGGCAGAGGGGCTGCTGAGTAGCTGAGCTCACATGTCTATATGAATTTCTGAAGTTTTCCCAGTGAGCCAGTACATAGGTACATTTATCAGTGAATTCTTACATTTGGTATCGTGCAGCAGAGGCCCTTTGAATAGATAGGAAGAAACTGTGACCAAGTGTTTTGTGGGGACAAATCACAAAAGTCACAAAAGCGATTGTGCTGGTTTTGGCAGTGGGCTGCATGTGCATGATATCTGCTGGAGGGGCAACCCCCCCCCCCAACCTATACATAAATTCCTGCAACAACTTCCAGGAGCCTAAAGGTGCCCAACTTGCTTGTCATTTATTCATTGCATATTATCTCGGAGCGTACATCCTATTTTGTCCCCAGTCAGTCAGGCTGAGAAACGGTGACTAAGGCGCCCTGTCTCCAGCGTTGGCTTTTAGGCACTCTTCCAATGCAAACCCCTTGTGTTTCGGCAAACCGCTTAGGGATTTCATTTCCAGCTCGGCAATATGCAAAACAACAGCAATAACCCAAAAACAATAAGGAGGAGGAGGAACAGATGCCTTGCGTGGGGCTCAATCCTGCCTCCATCCCGTCGCCTCTCTGATCTCCCTAAGGTATGCCGCGTAGGCGGGCGGGGTGGCTGCAGCGCCGGGGCGAAAAGCACTCCAGGCATGCTCAGAGGCACTCTTGCCCCGCTGCGCTCCAGCAGGTGCCGAGCTCTGCCCAGTTTCAAGGCACGTTCCGGGGTTCAACCCTGCCTGCGATTAGTAGTCCGCCCCCCCCCCAAAGCAAGGACTCCGCGCCTCCCCCTCCTCTCCATTCATGCCTCGCCCGCCCCAGCTCAGGCCCCGCCCACCAGCCTCGAGCCCCGCCCCGGTTGCCGTGGGAACGGGACGCGCCGGATGGCGGCGGAGGCGGCTCTGGGCTGATTCCCCCTCCGGAGCAGAAAGAGGAGCGCCATGGCCAAGAACAAGGTGGGCGGCGGGAGGGATGAATGGGTTGGTGCTGGGGGGGGGACGCTAGGTGGGGAGGGGGACACTGGGTGGGAGGGAGCATTAAGGTGGGGAGGGGAGTAGATGGTTAGGGTACCTCTCCATATGGTCTTGTGACATTTCCAAGGAAGTAACTTTTCCCGTTTAGGTATGCGCCCTCCAGCTTTGCACAGATGTAAATCGGGACCTGATTCTGACACCCCAGTTGTCACATATAAGAGCATATTGTGGAGCCCAGTGCTTTGCTATAGGCTCTCCTCCTGCACGGTTAAAGGTAAAGGGACCCCTGACCGTTAGGTCCAGTCGTGACCGACTCTGGGGTTGCGGCGCTCATCTCACTTTATTGGCTGAGGGAGCCGGCGTACAGCTTCCAGGTCATGTGGCCAGCATGACTAAGCCACTTCTGGCGAACCAGAGCAGCGCACAGAAATGCCGTTTACCTTCCCGCCGGAGCGGTACCTGTTTATCTACTTGCACTTTGACTGCTTTCGAACTGCTAGGTTGGCAGGAGCAGGGACCGAGCAACGGGAGCTCACCACATCGTGGGGATTCGAACCGCCGACCTTCTGATCGGCAAGTCCTAGGCTCTGTGGTTTAACCCACAGCATCACCCGCGTCCCTGCACGATTATTTTAGCGCAAATACCCTTTAGTCTAAAGTCACCAGATGTCCCTGTTTCCCGGGCACAGTCCCCGTATTTACAGCTTTCTCAGCATTCACATGCACATAGCAAACAATAAGTGTCCCTGGATTCATTGAAAAAAGTCTGGTAACCTTACTTTAGTCCACTTCTTTAACAGCTACAAGAGAAAAACCTCCTGGGAAAAGCAGGGGTGGCCTACAATATCCCATAATAATGTGTTCTCAGGGGTTCTCATAGAATATGCCTTGGCAGTAGCTGTAGTATCCAAAACAGCAGGCTGCCTGCTGCGTGGAGCCTTCTTAGCAGCAAATCAGACAAGCCATGGGAGGCCGGTGGTCAGGACCTCCTGCAGTTTTTCTTAAAATATTAATGGCAGCCACACAGAGCAGAGGGTGGGGGGCGGGTGGGCGAGGAGCCATGCTTCTCCTATGCTCTTTTCTCAGCTCAGATTACACTACCACCCCCAACCTGCTGTTTGCCCCAAAATATTCCTGCAAGTTTCCCCCCACAGGCCAGACAGTATATCTGAGGGGGAGGGTAGTTTGCAAACAGAAAATGGTGTAGTGGGGAAAGTTGAATCCCTTCTTCACCAGCATTGTGGCTCTGGGGTCCCTTCCAGCTCTTGTTGTTGTTGTTTAGTCGTGTCTGACTCTTCATGACCCCCTGGACCAGAGCACGCCAGGCACTCCTGTCATCTACTGCCTCCCGCAGTTTGGTCATACTCATGCTGGTAGCTTCGAGAACACTGTCCAACCATCTCGTCCTCTGTTGTCCCCTTCTCCTTGTGCCCTCCATCTTTCCCAACATCAGGGTCTTTTCCAGAAAGTCTTCTCTACTCATGAGGTGGCCAAAGTCTTGGAGCCTCAGCTTCAGGATCTGTCCTTCCAGTGAGCACTCAGGGCTGATTTCCTTCAGAATGGAGAAGTTTGATCTTCTTGCAGTCCATGGGACTCTCAAGAGTCTCCTCCAGCACCAGAATTCAAAAGCATCAATTCTTTGGCGATCAGCCTTCTTTATGGTCCAGCTCTCACTTCCATACATCACTACTGGGAAAACCATAGCTTTAACTATACAGACCTGTGTCGGCAAGGTGATGTCTCTGCTTTTTAAGCTTCTGTCTAGGTTTGTCGTTGCTTTTCTCGCAAGAAGCAGGCGTCTTTTAATTTCGTGACTGCTGTCACCATCTGCAGTGATAATGTAGCCCAAGAAAGTAAAATCTCTCACTACCTCCATTTCTTCCCCTTCTATTTGCCAGGAGGTGATGGGACCAGTGGCCATGATCTTGGTTTTTTTGATGTTGAGCTTCAGACCATATTTTGCGCTCTCCTCTTTCACCCTCATTAAAAGCTTATTTTATTCCTCATCACTTTCTGCCATCAAGGTTGTGTCATCTGCATATCTGAGGTTGTTGATATTTCTTCTGGCAATCTTAATTCTGGCTTGTGGGATTCATCCAGCCCAACCTTTCGCATGATGAATTCTGCATATAAGTTAAATAAGCAGGGAGACAATATACAGCCTTGTCGTACTCCTTTCCCAATTTTGAACCAATCAGTTGTTCCACATCCAGTTCTAACTGTAGCTTCTTGTCCCACATAGAGATTTCTCTGGAGACAGATGAGGTGATCAGCTCTACCAATCTCTGATTCTATGATCCATACGATCCCCATGGCTTCTGTTAATACTGTATTTCAAAACTTGTGGCAGTGAAGAGCAAAGACTTTCTGTGTATGGTTTGGCCCTTAATTGTTCACGTGCAGCCATTGACCTTCGCTAGAGCCAAGATTTAGCGCACTCTGTGATTTCGCCACTGGAGTCCTGGGGAGGGAGCTTAACCCTGCAACATGGCAGCAGCTCTTATCCACTTGCGCAAAGAAATTTTTACCATGGCATCCAACCCACCCTAAAAAAACTGGGGCAGTGCTTTGACCAGGAACTGTCGCTGGTAAACAAGGACAGCTGGGGCGTCTGTGGATGTCATCCGTCTCATTGGATCTTTTTTGTCAGCCTCAGAATTATTCAGTACAATATTTCAAAATGCTGTCCATATGAGCAAACAAACACTGAGTGGGTGTCTGTGACAATCACGTCTCATTCAGCAGTCTCAATTGCAGCGAATGCGCGATCTGGCGGAGAAAGAGGTATCATATGTTCCCCAACCACAGAGTATCGCAGCTTCAGTACTCAGAGAATGTGGTATCGTCAGCACAACGAAAACATTACCAGGAGGGAAGAGAAGTATGGGCTGTGCATGACAAACAGGAAGACAAATACGTGTTCAGAATGTGATCTTAGAGATGCGCTCAGTTGCCTTGATGCGATGCGACGGCCTGATCCACATGACAGTCAAGGCAGTCAGGTACCCGACAACTCAAGGAATCTTCTTCTTTGGTGATCACTCGTAACCCAATAAGATTGTCTTCCATGAACACGGTCTTAACAGTGTGTCCATAAGTGACTGTGGAGGCCAATTCTAGATCCACATGCCCTACCACAGTGGGGACATAGGTTTCCGGGCGGAAGTTGATTATGGTGAGGGTTTGCCAAACATGCCTTCCTCTTAGCATGTTCCTCCCTTTTGTCCTGAGTTCAAGTGTCTTCAAAGTCCATGACACCTTTGGTAAAGGCTGTTCTCCAATTGGAGCGCTTGCAGGCCAGTGTTTCCCAGTTGTCGGTGTTCATACTACATTTTTAAAGATTTGCCTTGAGACAGTCTTTAAACCTCTTTTGTTGACCACCGGCATTACGCTTTCCATTTTTAAGTTCGGAATAGAGTAGTTGCCTTGAAAGACGATCATCAGGCATCCGCACAACATGACCAGTCCAACAAGACTGATGTTGAAGAATCATTGCTTCAACACTGGTGATCTTTGCTTCTTCCAGTAACTGGTATTAGTTCACCTGTCTTCCCAAGTGATGTGTAAAATTTTTTGGAGACACCATTAATGGAATCTTTCAAGGCATACCTGGGACCTTGTGATCCAGACGCCTTGCAGTCACGGGGAGTAGCGCCCTGTTCCTTCTTCCCAGACGAGACGTTGACTGCTCAGACCATTAAGCAGCCCATGCTAGCGCTGGGGACGAGCATTGGGTGCTTATTGTGCAAAAGTGGTCCTGCAAGAAGACTCCTGTTGATGTTCATGGCACACAATGGTAGCGGTTCCCGCTATTAAAATGACTGTGTCTTGTTCAGCTCTGCTGGAGCAGAATATCCCTGTTCTTAAGGGCAAAACAAGGGCCTGGTAAAATTATGTGTGTGCCAAGGGCAGAATGTAGAGATGGTGGGACTTTCCCCCCTTTTCTTATTTTTCCTTGGCATGTCTCGTCTAGTATCCCCTACCCCCACAGTGGCCAACCCGATGCCTTATGGGAATCCCACAAGCCAGGGCCTCACCCACTTTTGTGCCATAGTGACTGGTACTCAAAGAAGGCGCCTCTGATTCTGGAGGTATCTTAAAGGCATCATTTTATTGGCATAGATAGACCAAAGCGTGCTGATTGGAAGGTCAGAAGGTTTGAATCCCCGTGGCTGGGTGAACTCCCATTGCTCAGTTCTAGCTCCTGCCAACCTAGCAGTTCGAAAGCACGTCAAAGTGTAAGTAGATAAATAGGTATCGGTCTGGCAGGAAGGTAAAAGGTATTTCCGTGCGCTGCTCTGGTTCGCCAGAAGCGGCTTAGTCATGCTGGCCACATGACCCGGAAGCTGTACGCCGGCTCCCTCGGCCAGTAAAGCGAGATGAGCGCTGCAACCCCAGAGTCATCCGCGACTGGACCTAATGGTCAGGGGTCCCTTTTCCCTTACCTTTAGCTAATTGGTAAATTAACTGATTAAAGTTATTAGCTGCTTTTTTTGAGGCCACCCAAATGAAGATGGCAATATGTACGTTGTAATTTACAATTTACTGTAAAACAATTTATCCCTTCACTCCATGTCCCCTCCCCACCCAACACCATTTTATCTTCCACAAGGGAGGGAGGGAGGGAGAAAAGCAAAAACAAGCCGTGAGTTGTTTTGCAAGAATTTGCAGCAGGGCTTGCCAGACCCCTGGCTTCTTTTGGAAGGAGAGAGAAAGTGTAAAATATTGTATCACTAATATACTTTCTTTTATAGACTGAGTGATATAAGAGACAGAGCCAAACAGAATATTTCAAATTTCTGGGTCATGGTATCACGTTTTTAGGAACTACCATCTCATTTTTAGTCGCCATTTCCTCGTAAAACGGAAGAAAAAAATATTTCTGATGTCTTGCATTATATTTGAGAGTACCTCATCATAACAGAGGAGTTGTTTTTTTTGGTTTTTTAGGATACTCATTATTTCACATTCCAATTTAATTTGCTTTTCTTTTTATCTCGTTGCAGAACGTAAACTACAAAGGGCCTTATGGTTACCAAAAACTGAAAGAACGGTGAGTGGTTGGTTGTCCCCCAATCCCACATCTGATCAAATAATTTAAAAATTGTTTCCTCTGGGGCCTGGTGTATTTTTGTGGACTCTCTGCTGTAATAGGCAGAGTGCAGGGAGTTGTATTCCAAACATAAACCGACGTTAAGATTTTTGATGCAAGAAAAGTGTAGATTTTTCCATCGCTTTGAAAAGCCGAAATGTGTGCTGGGGTGATTTTTAGGCATTTCTCCACAATGGAGGATGGATGGCAGCTAATGGATTGAGGTTGAATCCTGACAAGACAGAAGTACTGTTCTTGGGGGACGGGGCGGGTGGGTGTGGAGGACTCCCTGGTCCTGAATGGGGTAACTGTGCCCTGAAGGACCAGGTGCGCAGCCTGGGAGTCATTCTGGACTCACAGCTGTCCATGGAGGTGCAGGTCCATTCTGTGTCCAGGGCAGCTGTTTACCAGCTCCATCTGGTACGCAGGCTGAGACCCTACCTGCCCGCGGACTGTCTTGCCAGAGTGGTGCATGCTCTAGTTATCTCCCGCTTGGACTACTGCAATGCACTCTACATGGGGCTGCCTTTGAAGGTGACTCGGAAACTGCAATTAATCCAGAATATGGCAGACTGGTGACTGGGAGCGGCCACCGAGACCACATAACACCGGTCTTGAAAGATCTTCATTGACTCCCAGTACGTTTCCAAGCACAATTCAAAGTGTTGGTGCTGACCTTTAAAGTCCTAAACGGCCTCGGTCTTGTATACCTGAAGGAGCATCTCCACCCCCATCATTCTGCCCGGACACTGAGGTCCAGCTCCGAGGGCCTTCTGGCGGTTCCCTCCCTGCGAGAAGCCAAGTTACAGGGAACCAGGCAGAGGGCCTTCTCGGTGGTGGCACCCACCGTGTAGAACGCCCTCCCAGCAACCCAGCCAGATGGGCAGGGTATAAATAATAAATTATTATTATATTATGTCAGGTATTTCTCAGGGGTAAACCGCAAACACGTCTGCAACAAACTCCGCTAAAGTTATAATCCCACAAAACTACAACTTGCCTATCTTGCCTGTGGAGATCTCTATGTTAACCAGAAGGTTGGTGGTTCGAGGCCACTCAGGGACGGCTGTGGGCAGGATTCAAGCATTGCATGGGGTTGGACTGGATGACCCTTGGGGTCCCTTTGAACTCTACAATTCTATGATTCCATCTTCCTGCACACACAGTGGAGGCTGGTTCCCTGCCCCACCAACCTCGGCCTGCTCTCAGCCAGCCCCTACCTGCCTGCTTTCTGTCAGAATCTCTGTTCGACTGAGCTACTCCTCCAGTTGAGTCTTCCGAATCCATCAGGCTCTCCTCCTCGGACGTGTGATTAACAACCTAAGCCTTTGATGAGGCTTCAGGCACGTTCCTATTACGCAGAGTATCCAAGCAGCAGAAGGAGATGGAAATATGTGCTACATTGCTACATTTGTTCTAACTAGGACAGAAAAGAATATGCATCTGCTCTCTGTGAGAGTCAGTGAACAACACTGGAACAAAAAACCAGGAAATCAGTAACATCAACATCTGTCTCCCGTGAGACTTCCAACAGTCTGGAATGTAAACAGAGTCTTGTGACTCCAAGCACTGCACAGTGGCATAACAGAAACCTAACACTTTCTTCTTACTTATAGCTAATTCCAGGGAGCTGTCAGCTTCCTCCTATTTAGTCTCCGTTTTGTCTTTGTAGAAGTCAACAGGGAGGAGGAAGAGAATGAAACCAGAATTAGTTGGCTCTTCCTCACGTTGGCTCTGGCGCCACCTACTGTTGGCCTCCCTGCCTTCTGCCCTACCAATCCCAAGGCACACCATAGAATCATAGAATCATAGAATCATAGAATCATAGAGTTGGAAGAGACCACAAGGGCCATCGAGTCCAACCCCCTGCCAAGCAGGAAACACCATCAGAGCACTCCTGACATATGGTTGTCAAGCCTCTGCTTAAAGACCTCCAAAGTAGGAGACTCCACCACACTCCTGGGCAGCAAATTCCACTGTCGAACAGCTCTTACTGTCAGGAAGTTCTTCCTAATGTTTAGGTGGAATCTTCTCTCTTGTAGTTTGGATCCATTGCTCCGTGTCCGCTTCTCTGGAGCAGCAGAAAACAACCTTTCTCCCTCCTCTATGTGACATCCTTTTATATATTTGAACATGGCTATCATATCACCCCTTAACCTCCTCTTCTCCAGGCTAAACATGCCCAGCTCCCTTAGCCGTTCCTCATAAGGCATCGTTTCCAGGCCTTTGACCATTTTGGTTGCCCTCCTCTGGACACGTTCCAGTTTGTCAGTGTCCTTCTTGAATTGTGGTGCCCAGAACTGGACACAGTACTCCAGGTGTGGTCTGACCAGAGCAGAATACAGTGGCACTATTACTTCCCTTGATCTAGATGCTATACTCCTATTGATGCAGCCCAGAATTGCATTGGCTTTTTTAGCTGCCGCGTCACACTGTTGGCTCATGTCAAGTTTGTGGTCAACCAAGACTCCTAGATCCTTTTCACATGTACTGCTCTCAAGCCAGGTGTCACCCATCTTGTATTTGTGCCTCTCATTTTTTTTGCCCAAGTGTAATACTTTACATTTCTCCCTGTTAAAATTCATCTTGTTTGTTTTTGCCCAGTTCTCTAATCTGTCAAGATCGTTTTGAAGTGTGATCCTGTCCTCTGGGGTGTTAGCCACCCCTCCCAGTTTGGTGTCATCTGCAAATTTGATCAGGATGCCCTTGAGTCCATCATCCAAGTCGTTGATAAAGATGTTGAATAAGACCGGGCCCAAGACAGAACCCTGTGGCACCCCACTAGTCACTCTTCTCCAGGATGAAGAGGAACCATTGATGAGCACCCTTTGGGTTCGGTCAGTCAGCCAGTTACAAATCCACTGAGTGGTAGCATAGTCAAGACCGCATTTTACCAGCTTCTTTACAAGAATATCATGGGGCACCTTGTCAAATGCCTTGCTGAAATCAAGGTAGGCTACATCCACTGAGTTCCCTTCATCTACCAGGCTTGTAATTCTGTCAAAAAACGAGATCAGGTTAGTCTGACATGACTTATTTTTCAGAAATCCATGCTGACTATTGGTGATCACAGCATTCCTTTCTAGGTGCTCACAGACTGTTTGCTTAATGATCTGCTCCAGAATCTTCCCTGGTATTGATGTCAGACTGACTGGGCGGTAATTATTTGGGTCCTCTCTTTTCCCCTTTTTGAAAATAGGGACAACATTTGCCCTCCTCCAGTCTGCCGGGACTTCGCCTGTTCTCCAGGAATTCTCAAAGATGACTGCCAGTGGTTCTGAGATCACATCTGCCAGTTCTTTTAATACTCTTGGATGCAGTTCATCTGGCCCTGGAGACTTGAATACATCTAAACTAGCCAAGTATTCTTGTACTATCTGCTTAGTTATTCTGGGCTGTGTTTCCTTTGCTGAATCATTTGCTCCAAATTCTTCAGGTCGGGCATTGTTTTCTTTATCGGAGAAGACTGAGGCAAAGAAGGCATTGAGGAGTTCAGCCCTTTCTGTGTCCCCTGTTTGCATTTCACCATCTTCTCCTCTGAGTGACCCCACTGTTTCTTTGTTCTTCCTTTTGCTACGAACATACCCATAAAAGCCTTTTTTGTTGCTTTTAACCTCTCTAGCAAGCCTGAGTTCATTCTGTGCTTTAGCTTTTCTGACTTTGTGTCTACACGTGCTGGCTATTTGTTTGAATTCCTCTTTGGTGGTTTCCCCCCTTTTCCATTTTTTGTACACATCCTTTTTTAATCTTAATTCAGTTAAAAGTTCTTTAGATAGCCACCCTGGCTTCTTTAGGCACCTTCCATGTTTCCGTCTCAATGGTATTGCCTGACGTTGTGCTTTTACTATCTCCCTCTTAACAAACTCCCAGCCATCATGAACTCCCTTTCCTTTTAGTATTGCTGTCCATGGGATCTCACCCAGCACTTCCCTAAGTTTTATGAAGTCGGCTTTCTTAAAGTCAAGAAATTGAGTCCTAGTATGCTTGGCTGCTCCTTTCCACTGTATAGTAAACTTCAGAAGAGCATGATCACTCGCGCCTAATGATCCTTCCACATCTACCCCACTAACCAAGTCATCAACATTGGTTAGGACCAGATCTAAAATGGCTGTTCCTCTTGTTGCTTCTCCCACTTTCTGGACAATGAAGTTGTCTGCAAGGCCAGTGAGGAATCTGTTTGACCTTATGCTCTTGGCTGAGTTTGACGTCCAACAAATATCCGGGTAATTGAAGTCCCCCATTACTACTATCTCCCTTCCTTTTGCATGCTTGGCCATCTGTTCCAGGAAGGCATCATCTATGTCCTCCGTTTGGCTTGGGGATCTATAGTAAACTCCCACAATGAGGTCTCTGTTATTCTTCTCTCCCTTAATTTTGACCCAAATGCTCTCACTTTGGCTTTGAGGTTCTAAATCTTGGATCTCTTCACAGGTATACACATCCCTGACATATAACGCCACTCCTCCTCCTTTCTTGTCTGGTCTGTTTCTCTGAAATAAATTGTATCCCCCCATTATTACATTCCAATCGTGGGACTTATCCCACCAGGTTTCAGTGATGCCTATTATGTCATATTTAGTTTGCTGTACCAAGAGCTCAAGCTCATCTTGTTTATTTCCCATGCTTTGCGCATTAGTGTACAGACATTGAAGTCCATTAATCATTCCCCCGTGTCTCTTATTTAAGGATTTTTTCCTCCCACCACTAGGTCCGCGTGCTGTTTGCTCCATTTGGTCTATGACATTTGGATGATCATCTTCATTAATTGATAGACTCCTACCTTCAGGAGCACTGTCTCCCTCCCCCACATTAGTCAGTTTAAAGCCCTCCTGATGAGGTTTCTGAGATTTTTGGCAAAAACATTTCTCCCAACCGTTGTGAGGTGCAGCCCATCACTTGCCAGAAGTCCATCTTCAAGAAACTGCAGTCCGTGATCTAAGAATCCAAACTGTTCCTGTTTACACCATTTGCGAAGCCAGCTGTTCACTTCCACTATTTTCCCCTCTCTCCCTGGGCCACGTCGTTCAACTGGGAGGACAGATGAGATGACAATTTGTGCATTTAGTTGCTTCAATTTCCTGCCAAGAGCCTCGTAGTCTCTTTTGATCTTCTGGAGGCTGTTGCTTGCAGTGTCATTGGTTCCCACATGAACCAAGAGGAAGGGGTATTTGTCAGTGGGTTTTATGATTCCTTGCAGTCGTTCAGTTACATCTTGGATCTTAGCCCCGGGGAGACAGCACACTTCCCGAGACATCTTGTCAGGCCCACAGATCACTGCTTCTGTTCCCCTCAGTAGGGAATCCCCTATCACCACTACACGCCTCCTCTTGGGTTTGGTCGGGGTTCTTCCGTGAGCTGTCCGTTCCAAGGTCGCCTGCACATTCCCTGAGGACTGACTTTGCTGCTCGTCTTCATATACCTGATCAACTGTAATGAGGGAGAGATCCTCAAATGGAGTCTGCTCTTCATCTTCCATGCTAGGGGAGAGGACCTCAAAGCGATTGTGTATTTCTAAACAATCAGAGTGAACCCTGGGCCTCCTACTTCTTTGAGTCACGTTTCTCCATATATCTGGCTCCTGTGTTGGTGAACTATCCTCCTTCTCAGGGGAGTCCCCTGTCTCCTCCTTGGTGGGGACGGTGTGCTCTGTTGCTTCCAAGAAGAGCTCCAGCTCTCTAATTCTTTGGAGCGTAGCTACACGTTCCTCCAGTTGCTGGACTTTGTCTTTTAAAAGGGCAATCAACATGCAATTGCTGCACGTAAAGCTGCCTGCAACCTTTGGCAAGATGGCAAACATTGCGCAGGAATCGCAGGCGACTGCAGCTGTTCCCTCCCCTTCCATCTTGAGATCGTGTCGTTGGGGGTGGCTACAGAGGTCCTCCATCATAAAAAGCTTGAAGACAGGACAAATAACTTCCCTCACAAAAAAAACCTAGGTCTCCCCCAACAAACGTTTGAGACTAGCTCCCCTAAATCTAAAAGATGGGTATAACTGCGTGCGCCGCTAGGCGCGCGCCGCTGCCCTGCAAACTCTGATAAGCTCCTCCCACAGCTAATCCCCTGCCTCAACAGAAACCCTGCCCCTTCTGACCTTTACACAGGGAAAACAGCTAATCAGCCGCAAAGAAACACACACACACAAGAAAACCCCTTTTGCTCCTTCTTCAACTACTGCCCTGCAAACTCTGATAAGCTCCTCCCACAGCTAATCCCCTGCCTCAACAGAAACCCTGCCCCTTCTGACCTTTACACAGGGAAAACAGCTAATCAGCCACAAAGAAACACACACACACAAGAAAACCCTTTTTGCTCCTTCTTCAACTGCTGCCCTGCCAGTTGCCACTGTGTACGCAAACCTATCCTGGCAAGTTGTGTTACCTAAAAGAGGGACACACACAAAAACAGGAGACAGTTTTCACCTGCCAACCGGATGTACTGACAAGTCTGGCAGTAAAACAAAGGACATCTGTCAACAGAAATGCTGTGGAAGGCCGGCAGACACTGAAAAACAGGGGATAGGAATCTGCCTTAAACCAAGTCCGGCCATTGCTGCCTCTTGATTAGCGCTGCCTGCTTGCCATTCCTGGCCTCAAACCCAGGCAGCTGGAATCTGCATTGAAATACATTTCAGGTAGGCGGCGTATAATTTGAGCTGGGACTCCTCCAAACATTCCCCATATGCCGAGGCTCAGTCGTCTCGCATTATTTTGATAACAATTGTGAAAGTCCCTCCTGCCAGGGATAGTTTGTCATGTTCAAAGTGAAAGGATGGTTAAGCAAAAGGAAGGAGATGCCTTATAATTAGCAGATATTGCCTGGATCGAAAGAGCTTCTCTGTTCCCATGGCTGGGGTGTTCATCAAATCTTCTCATCTGCATGGAGCACTTCTTTCGAGACAGAGAAGCGACTTAAAAGCGGGGGTCAGGGTGGGGGCTTTGCAATTCACTGCCCCACCTCCAGGAATGCCCAGTCTCTCAGCTGTGTGGCTGCTTTGGCTCCTGAGCCTAGTGCTTTACCAACTGCACTGGCTCCCGGTGGAGTATAGGGTCAGGTTTAAGGTGCTGGTTTTGACCTTTAAAGCCCTATGCAGCCTAGGACCCTCGTACCTACGGGACCGCCTCTCCTGGTATGCCCCGCGGAGCACTTTAAGGTGCACAAATGAGAACACTTTGGAGGTCCCAAGTTGCAAGGTGGTCAGATTGGTCTCAACTAGGGCCAAGGCCTTTTCAGTACTGGCCCCGACTTGGTGGAGCGCTCTGTCACAAGAGACCAGGGCTCTGCGGGACTTGACATCTTTCCGCAGGGCCTGCAAGACAGAGCTGTTCCGCCTGGCCTTTGGTTTGGACTCAGTCTGACCCTTATGTTGCCCTCCCCTTATGGTTTTGATCTATGGGCTACTTTTAAAATGAGGCTGCTTTTTAAATTGCATTTTAACCAGTATTTTAAATTGGGGTCCCCCCCATTCTGTTTTTACTGTGATTTTATTGGTGTTAGCTGCCCTGAGCCCATCTCTGGCCAGGGAGGGCAGGGTATAAATAAAATTTATTATTATTATTATTATTATTATTATTATTATTATTATTATTATTATTATTATTATATTACACAAGCCCTTTTTCTGCCACATGGAGTGGAAAACTCACCTTTCCTATTTCCATTTGGGTCTCATGTGCCTTGCAAACAAGCCACAAAGGTGTGACAGAGTAAGTTCAGGATGGTGTTTGAGAAATGAGAAAAATTAGCAAAAGAAGAATGGATACAAAAACTTATGGAACATCATCATCATCATCATCATCATTTTATATGTATGCCGCCTTTCTGTTGTTGAAGCTATGTTCAAGGCGGCTTACAACATGGCAAGATTTACATAACTACAAACATAACAGAAGTCATAAGCAATAAATAAAACACAACAAAACGTACACAACCAAATGGAAACAATTTCCACGTAAATCATAAGATCTAAAACTAAAGATAGAACAATGATATCAATAACAGCAACAGCTCTCTCAATCCTCCGTGAACAATTCTTCAGCCCAAGAATCTGTTCAACAGCCTCCACTTTTGTAGCTGGAGTCAGAATATACAGAAATGGTGAAACTTACCAGAAAAATAAGAAATCAAGATAACAAACTTTTTATAAAAGAATGGAAACGGTTTATTGAATATTTACAAACAAACTGTAAACAGATAAGGACATAGGCAGGATTATTGTAATGACCTGCGGTTTTGTAAGAGCATATATTTAAAGCAGATGAATAAGAGAATAAGTTAGGTTAATTTGTAAAAAAATTAATTTTAAGGGACCACAGAAAGAGGAGGAAGGAAGTCGAGTTTTGATATGTTAGAATGACTGTAAAACTATTGAAAACTGTGAGTAAAAATTAAAAGAAATAAATAAAAATAAACGAGAAGCGGATTCATAAACAATACATGGCAGGCTTTTGTAGGAGTCCAATAATTCTTTGGCGGAAGTTCTGCGACAGGTAAATTGCTACTGCTACAGGCTAGTAGTGTGTTTTATTTATTTATTTATTTCACGGCATTTATATACTGCTTAATAGTCATGGAACCACTAAGCAACTTACGAAACAAAACTGACTTAGAAGTGCCTTTACAGTTCTGCTGCAGCTGCATAGCTTAGATTTAGGAAGCCCACGACCCTCATCCATCGTGGCCAAGCTGGCAGGGGCTGATGGGAGATGTAGTCCAAAACATCTGCCGCGCTCTAGGCTGGGGAAGGCTGCTCTAAGGTCTGGAGAGTGAGCATTTTGCATCTTCCTCCCTGCCAGAGACACCACCGCCCTTTAAACACACCTTAATTGCATTTGTTGTGTAATTTGCTAGGTGAGAGAGAGAGAGAGAGAGAGAGAGAGAGAGAGAGAGAGATTAACAGATGACTTATTTGCAATGCAGTGCACCGCTGCCCTGGAGCTGGGTCAAGACAGCAACTAGAACTGTTAATAGGTTGTATGAATACGCCCACAATATATATACACAAAAAGAAAACTATAGCTTAAACTTTAAAATGCCAGCAGATTTTATTATAGCACAATGTTTTATTGAATTGAATGCATTATGTAAACTGTGTTACTTTTATTGTTGTTAGCTGCTCTGAGCCCGGCTTCAGCTGGGGAGGGTGGGATATAAATACAATTCTGCCCGGTCTCGAATCTTCCATTCCTGGGTAAGGTGATTGAGAGAGCGGTTGCTGAACAGCTTGGTAGGTTTCTGGATGAAACATCTGCTCTGGACCCATTCCAGTCCGGCTTCCGCGCTGGTCATGGGACCGAGACGGCTCTGGTCGCCCTAACAGATGATCTCCGCAGGCAGCTGGATCGAGGCGGGTCAGGGCTGCTGATTCTTCTAGATCTGTCAGCAGCCTTTGACATGGTCGATCACGAACTCCTGGACCACCGCCTTGCCGACGTGGGGATCCAGGGCACAGTCCTTCAATGGCTGCGCTCGTTTCTCTCTGGTCGGGGACAGAGGGTGGCGCTTGGGGGGGAATTGTCATCACGCCACTCCTTGGTGTGTGGAGTGCCTCAGGGTGCAATTCTCTCCCCGATGCTTTTTAACATCTTTATGCGCCCCCTCGCCCAGCTTGTCCGGAGTTTTGGGCTGGGTTGCCATCAGTATGCTGATGACACCCAACTCTATCTGTTGATGGATGGCCATCCTGACTCGGCCCCAGACACACTGACCAGATGTCTGGAAGCTGTGGCTGGATGGTTACGTGGGAGCCGGTTGAAGTTAAATCCTTCGAAGACAGAGGTCCTCTGGCTGGGGCGGGACGATATGGGATCGAGGGGGCAACTCCCATCTCTTGCGGGGGTGCAATTAGTGCCAGCACCGGCCGTTAAGAGTTTGGGTGTAATCTTCGATACCTCCCTCTCTATGGAGTCGCAGATTACAGCTATAACAAAGGCGGCATTTTTTCATCTCCGCCAAGCTAAGCAGTTGGCCCCTTATCTCTCTCGTCCTGACCTAGCCACTGTGATCCATGCGACGGTCACCTCCAGACTGGATTATTGTAACTCGCTCTACGTGGGGCTGCCCTTGAGACTGACCCAGAAACTCCAGCGGGTGCAGAATGCCGCGGCGAGACTCCTTATGGGGTCTTCGCTGCGAGAGCACATTCATCCGGTATTATACCAGCTGCACTGGCTCCCGGTGGAGTACAGGATCAGGTTTAAGGTGCTGGTTTTAACCTTTAAAGCCCTATACGGCCTAGGACCCTCGTACCTACGGGACCGCCTCTCCTGGTATGCCCCTCAGAGAAACCTACGGTCTGCAAATAATAACATCCTCAAGGTCCCAGGCCTCAGAGAGGTTAGGCTGGCCTCAACTAGAGCCAGGGCCTTCTCGGCTGCAGCTCCAAACTGGTGGAATGCTCTGTCAAAAGAGACTAGGGCCCTGCGGGACCTGACATCTTTCCGCAGGGCCTGCAAGACAGAGTTGTTCCACCAGGCCTTTGGTCAGGGCGCAGCCTGACTCCCTCCTCTGGCAACCTGCACATAATTCTGCTTAATTGGTTGCCATCAATTTGATTTAATTAATTTTTATAATGAAATATTTTTAGATTGTGTGATTATTTGACTGATTATTTGATTGTTGTTAGCCGCCCTGAGCCCGGCTTTGGCTGGGGAGGGCGGGATATAAATAAAATTTATTATTATTATTATTATTATTATTATTATTATTATTATTATTATCATATCATCATCATCTAACGGGATCCATGTGTCTTGCTTATACACAGAGAACCCCGAGCTTGCATACGGTTCAAGTGTGCCCTTACAAACACCATTTTAGACGTCCTTCGACAGCGACCAGGATGGGTTGAAGTGAAAGAGTAAGGCTTGCGGTTTTCTTCTTAAGGGCGTGATGGGTGGCAAAAGGTCTGCAGGTCTTCCAGGACTCCGCTATACAGCTGCAAATAAAACGTTTTAAGTGGGTTGTAATGCACATTATTCAAACGTTACACTAGATGGCGACGGTGAGCTATGGTAAATTCAATATATTTTTCAAAACATTTTTTTAAAAGCATTTTCACAACGTTTTTTTTAATATGTGTAATATGTGTGTTGATTTCACCCCAGCCAAGATGAAGCTTCCTCCTCTTTTTGTGTGCTGGGGGAAAAATGGATTCTGAAATTCCTACCAGGGATAGCTTTCAGGAAGGAGATTGCACATACACACACAGTTTTCAGACATTTGCACATGCTCAGAGAACAATGCACACAGTCAGCACTAAACAAAAGAGTCGTAGTTCACTGGGATTCTCTCATCGCTCCCAGCAGCCCCTTCTTCTGGCTTCAGTCCCAGAGAAATACATTGTCTTCTCTGCACACTGTTACTAAGGGCAGGGAGCGCAACCACCTCTGGGCTCATGTAGAGATTTGAGTACGTTGAAGGAATAAATGGGAACGATGGGGATCCCAAATTGTGGAGTTTGGAGTTAATTTTGCTTCCTCTGTCTGCCTGCTGCAGCTTAGAGGTCAGCCAGCAGGACAGATTCATTCTGTATTGTCCATCAAAGCAGCTGCAGGTGATCATCCTATATGGATGTTTGCAAGGGGTTTGTATTCCCAACAGTGCCGGATTTACGTATAAGCTAAACAAGCTATAGCTAAGGGCCCACTCTCTTAAAGGTAAAGGTAAAGGGGCCTCTGACCATTAGGTCCAGTTGTGGCCGACTCTGGGGTTGCAGCGCTCATCTCGCTTTACTGGCCGAGGGAGCCGGCGTACAGCTTCCGGGTCATGTGGCCAGCATGACTAAGCCGCTTCTGGCAAACCGGAGCAGCGCACGGAAATGCTGTTTACCTTTCCGCCGGAGTGGTACCTATTTATCTACTTATACTTTGACGTGCTTTCGAACTGCTAGGTTGGCAGGAGCAGGGACCGAGCAACGGGAGCTCACCCCGTCGTGGGGATTCGAACTGCCGACCTTCTGATTGGCAAGTCCTAGGCTCTGTGGTTTAACCCACAGCGCCACCTGTGTCCCTTCCCCACTCTCTTGGGGGCCCCCCCAAAAAATTAAAGGAAAAAAACCCTGTATGTACATTTCCAAAATATAAGATAAAAACGAAGCAAAATAAAACCTACATACAGCAACCGTGTTTTGTGTTGTGTAGGCTCCTAGGATGTAAGTCATGGGCTCCGCCTGCTCGCCTGCTCCCTAAACTATCACTGGTTTGCTTCTTTCTATTTATAGGGTGCCTACATTCTGCATGGACTGGTTGCAGGGCAACATGTGCAAATGGCTTTAGATACCTGTTAGGTCCATCAGTTACCATAAAGCAGGGGTGAACGTTTTTAGGATTGAACTTATTGAGCTCTTTTGAAGGATTGAACTTGTTGGGCTTTTTTAAGGATTTGACCCCAATAAATAAACTGCCCCCAAAATGGACTTTGGACATGCCTGCCATATGGCATATATTCCACAAAGGACAGCTGGGCATATAGAGGGCCCCATTACGTTTGGTGGCTTAGGGCAGGGGTCAGCAAACTTTTTCAGCAGGGGGCCTGTCCACTGTCCCTCAGACCATGTGGGGGACCTGATTATATGGCGGGGGGGGGGGAGAGAGAACGAATTCCTATGCCCCACAGATAACCCAGAGATGCATTTTAAATAAAAGGACACATTCTACCTCATGTAAAAACACATTGATTCCTGGACTGTCCACAGGCCAGATTTAGAAGGCGATTGGGCCAGATCCGGCTCCCGGGCCTTAGTTTGCCTACCCATGGCTTAGGGCCTCATCAAACCTAAATCCAGCCCTGATTCCCAGCAAGGCAAGGGCTTCTTTTTTCAAGCCTCTGTGTTCCCCATATTTTCCCCCAAAGCCCCACATTCAAAGCTGCATCTCCTTTCCTCACTAAACACACCCGATTTCTCCTCAAGTCCTGGATATAAATGCAAACACGCTTCTCTCTTCCCGCTCTCTGGCCGTTCCCAAACATCAGTCGCTAGCCATATTCTTCTCCAGTCCCAGGATCCCTGTTTACTCCTCGGAAATGAAAAATGTGTGGGATCCATTCAGGCTGGAGATCATACATGCCTGAGCAGCAACGCCTCCCTAGGCGCAGATAAATGGACGTCTTTGTGCTGCGTACGCTTGCTGTATTTACATTTCCAGAATGGAGTCCTGGAACAGCCGTGTAAAGAGGGACTTTCATCTCCCCCAGCAAATGATCCTTTCTGCAGAACTACTTAAAATCAGACCACCTGTGATTGGGTGGTGGGTGAAGAGACCTGTGACCATTTCCTTCTTTAAAAAGAGAAACTATGGTGGAATCTACATACGTAAAAAAACCACAACGCTGTGAAAACGCTTTTATAATACAGTCATACCTCGGGTTGAATATGCTTCGAATTGAGCGCGTTCGAGTTGCGCTTCTCGGCAACCCGGAAGTAGTGGAGCGCGTTACTTCGGGGTTTCGCTGCTTGCGCATGCGCAGACGCTCAAAATGACGTCACGCGCATGTGCAGAAGCGGCGAAAAGCGACGCAAGCGTGTGCACACATGCCGTTGCTACTTACGTTTACTTCTAGATGCGAACGGGGCTCAGGAACGGATCTTGTTCATATCTAAAGGTACCACTGTAAATGTTTTGAAAAATATATTGAATTTGCCATAGTTCACCATCGCCGTCTAGTGTCACATTTGCATATTGCACTTTACAACACTTAAATCGTTTTATTGGCAGCTGTATAGAAAACTTGCAGAGTCGGCACAGCAGAGGAACACCCTTTTGCTAGGTGTAATTTCCGCAATGATGATTTCAACTATTGCTGCTCGTTACTATTATTATTTCATCCCCTTTTGCACACACAATCTGCTTGCTTAAATATGTGGAGACCCTGATTCTGGCCTTGTTGGGGTCTGGGGTTTGAATGATGGGGCGTAAAGGTTCTCAGTGGGTAGATGGGTCAACTTTTTTTCTACCCACACCTGTTGAGAGTGTTGGGATGCTGCTGGGAGTCGGGGGCAATTGGAAGGCCCCCAGCTGGCTCCAGCCACCGGCCGGTAGCCGGGCGAGCCTTCTAGCCTCGGCCAGGACGATCAGCTTCACATACCTCTGTCTCTGCCAGGATCTCGCAGCAGCCTTACATTTCTGTAAGCAGCATAGATCTGGGCCCAAAACCCTGTTGTGGGATGCTGTCAGGGGCAATTGGCAGGCCCCCAGCTGGCTCCAGCCGGTAGCCGGGCAATACTCCAGTTCTCAGAACAGCATCAAAACTGCGACTCAAGCCTCAGATACCTTTAGAGACTCTGAGCACGCAAACCAGCAGAGATAATACCTCTTTTGCAGCAGAAGAGGCGGACAGAGAAATGTGTAAGCATAATGTACAGCATTTTATTTAGTATAGTTCAGGAACAAAGGAAAACATGTCTGCTTCCCTTCGTCTCCAGCAAAACAGCACAAAGCAAAAGCTATATACAAACGGAAGTTCCCAGTGAGACTGTGCTGGAAGTAAACAGGCACAACAGTCATGCCTGTACTCTTTTAAGGTGGAACAGAACTATGTCCTAACAGAAAGTGGGTGCTTTGTTTCTGCAGGGGACCATTTCCTGTTGGTCTTTGAGGCCATAAAAGTCAGCTCTGGGGTCCACAGCTCACCTTGAAGACCTCCCATTGATTTCTAGTGCTGCTCTCCATGTTAATCCTATGCTTCATATTGCATTGACATTTTTTGGTTATTTATTTGAAATATTTATACCCCGCTCTTTAGTGGGAAAGGCTCCCCCAGCAACTTAACAATCATCCGTAATAAGATAGTTCCCTGCCCTCAGGCATACAATCTAAAAATACATGACACATGAGGAAAAGCAGAAGAGAGGGGGGAAAGCAAGCTGGGTTCTTCAAAGTTATAGTTCTTATAAAACGAGATGAGAATTGGCAAAGCTTTTGCTAAAATTGTTCCTGTCAGTGAGATGTCCCCTAAGAACAATCTTCAGAGGGCCATTCCATAATATGCTTTTGCTGCCAGTTAAAAATGAGGAGAGTTGCTCTAACAGAGATGCTTGGATGCGCTTTTCCTGGGCAGGAAGATGAGAAGTTTTCTGGGACTCCTTCTTTCCATTGCAATTCCTGGGAGATGAAACAGTGCGGAATATCAGAAACGCAACATGTTACCTGACAGCCGCCTCATTTGGCAGTCAAGGAAGCCACGCCGAGTCTTTATTTAACATATATTAAAAGGGCTCGGGTTGCACCTTTAAGTCTTAACTGAAATGATTTTGTTCCAAGAGCGACTGATAGGCTCTCATGTGACAGTTTGCAATAAACACACTGACATAAAATGCCTCTTTATTCATAGTTCTAGAAAATTGATATGCTTGGATGAAAGCAGTCCTGGGAGCGACATATGCTCTTAAATTAAAGGCCCAGGATGTTTATGGCATTTTAAGCCAGCCAGTTAACGGATCCATAAAAGCGGCGCAGTGAAGGAGCGAAAGGGACCTTGATGTGCTGTTTTTTGTGTCCAACTCGATGTTCTTTGACCTTTTCCCGACAGCGAAGGGGAGTGGGACTTCTACTGGTGTGACGTCCGCTGGCTCCAGGAGAACTTTGACCACACTTATATGGATGAGCATGTGCGCATCAGCCACTTCCGCAATCACTACGAGGTGAGAGGAACTTGGTGACTTGGTGCCAGCCGGGTCACACTAGAACGGAGTCGGGCTGGGCGATACCTGGTTTTCAACATCGCGATATATCACCAGCTGAACATAGCGATAAAGGTAAAGGTAAAGGGACCCCTGACCATTAGGTCCAGTCGTGACCGACGGGGGTTCAAACCGCCGACCTTCTGATCAGCAAGTCCTAGACTCTGTGGTTTAACCCACAGCGCCACCCGCATCCCTAAACATCGTAATATACATCGTGAAATAAGGATGGACTATGCAAAAGCTAAAGGGACGCGGGTGGCGCTGTGGGTTAAACCACAGAGCCTAGAACTTGATGATCAGAAGGTTCGCGGTTCAAATCAACATGACGGGGTGAGCTCCCGTTGCTTGGTCCCTGCTCCTGCCCACCTAGCAGTTCGAAAGCACGTCAAAGTGCAAGTAGATAAATAGGTACCGCTCCAGCGGGAAGGTAAACGGCGTTTCCGTGCACTGCTCTGGTTCGCCAGAAGCGGCTTAGTCATGCTGGCCATATGACCTGGAAGCTGTACGCCGGCTCCCTCTGCCAGTAAAGCGAGATGAGCGCCGCAACCCCAGAGTCGGCCATGACTGGACCTAATGGTCAGGGGTCCCTTTACCTTTATGCAAAGGCTGGCTTCACGGTTTCACCCACATTGGGATTTTTTTGCATAGAACATACAGACCACAATTCACAATATATCGCCAGGTCAAAAACTATGAAACCGATATCACAATACGGACTTCAAACCAGTTTGGGTTGATGTATCAATATATCACCCAACCCTGGTTTGAATTGAAAGCAACTTGGATAACATGGTCCCCCATGGAATCACCAGGTTTGCGGCTCTGCTCACAATCTCTTCCTCAAAACCCATTCATCGTTCTGAGAATCAGAGTGTCTTCCTTAAAAACAAGAGTAATAATAATAATAATAATAATAATAATAATAATGTATACCCCGCCCATCTGGCTGGGTTTCCCCAGCCACTCTGGGCGGCTCTCAACAGAATTAAAAGCACAATAAACCATCAAACATTAAAAGCTTCCCTAAACAGGGCTGCCTTCAGATGTCTTCTAAAAGTCAGATAGTTGTTTATTTCCTTGACATCTTATGGGAGGGCGTTCCACAGGGCGGGTGCCACCACCAAGAAGGCCGTCTGCCGTGAGTTTGGCCTTCACGGTTGTAGAGATGGGGGCAGCAGTGGCGGAGCTTCTTACTCCAGCACCGGGGGGGGGGGCAGAGAACAGATGGGGCTGCGATGGCACCCTGCCTGGATTGTGCTTCCACGGGCGGTCTGCTCCCCCGTACTCCTCTTCCTCCTCCAGTAGGGGGCAGTGTCTCTTGTGTCAATTAACCATTTTATGCAAACAGCCTTGAGCTGTGCATCTTCATAAGAACATAAGAAGGGCCTGCTGGGATCAGGCCATCAGTCCACTTAGTCTCTCGGTGACCTACCAGATCCCCCAGTGGGAAGCCTGCAAAGCAAGTGGAGCTCACCCCGTCGCGCTGATTCGAACTGCTGACCTCACGATCGGCAAGCCCAAGAGGCTCGGTGGTTTAGACCAGAGCCACATGTGTTAGGTTGTGGGTGAACATATCAGACGACACAGCGATTCTTCAAACAGCTCTTGTTTATTCACAGGCCAGAACAGAACTGAACTGAAGGGTTCAGCCAGCCTGCTTATATAGAGCTCCAGTACAACACAACAGTAACCACTTTCTTTAACTATCCAATCAATGAACGTCACTTTCAATCCCTTATTTGCATATGTGGACCTGAGTGAAAACTATCCACAGTATCCCCTTGCTGGCCCAGGGTGAGAACTTCAGTACATAACACCATGCGTCCCCTCTAGGCGGGGGGGGGGGGAGAGGCAAGAGGCTGCCATGGGAGTGCTGAAGGTGGGCCCCTCCAAGTACATTGATTGCTTATTTATTGTAACTCGCTCTACGCGGGGCTGCCCTTGAAGCTGACCTAGAAACTCCAGCGGGTGCAGAATGCCGCGGCGAGACTCTTTACGGAGTCCTTGCCACGGGATCACATTCATCCAGTGCTTTACCAACTGCACTAGCTCCCGGTGGAGTACAGGGTCAGGTTTAAGGTGCTGGTTTTGATCTTTAAAGCCCTATGCAGCCTAGGACCCACGTACCTACGGGACCGCCTCTCCTGGTATCCCCCGTGGAGCACCTTAAGGTCCACAAATGACAACACTTTGGAGGTCCCAGGTCTCAAGGTGGTTAGCTTGGTCTCAACTAGGGCCAGGGCCTTTTAAGTACTGGCCCCAACTTGGTGGAACGCTCTGTCCCAAGAGACCAGGGCCCTGCGGGATGTGACATCTTTCTGCAAGGCCTGCAAGACAGAGCTGTTCCGCCTGGCCTTTGGTTTGGACTCAGTCTGACCCTTATGTTGCCCTCCCCTTATGGTTTTGATCTATGGGCTACTTTTAAAATGAGGCTGCTTTTTAAATTGCATTTTAACCTGTATTTTATATTGGGGGTTTTTTTCTTATTATTTTTTTCCGGAATTTTACTGGTGTTAGCCGCCCTGAGCCCAGCTCTGGCCGGGGAGGGCGGGGTATAAATAACATTTATTACTATTATTATTATTATTGTTGTTGTTGTTATTTGAAGTTGACAAGGTTAGAGCAAAACCCCTTTACATTTTCAGCTCTCATTGATTTCAAACCTATTTCCTTTGGACACTTTTTTCCCCTTTTACTATTCTGAGTTGTCACAAGCCGAAGGATAGCCAATTATTAGTAATAGCTATTTCTTTTCTTATAAATTACTTACAGTACCTCTGCAATAGCTGAAGGTCTGTGCATGTTTGGTAAGTCGTTCTATATAAACAGGCTTTCTCTCGCCCTTCTGTTTTCATTAGGAAGAAGGCATAAAAACATTTTTCACGCAGTGTCTGTGATCAGTGAATCATCAGTTTTGCTGAATTAATCAAACAAAGTGGTTTTAATTGGGTTTTGAATAAATGCGCAGCTAATTGTTACTGTTTTGAACTGTGTTGTGTTGCTGTCTTCCTCAGCGGGTTGTGCAAACGGCTGTTCTGAACGATGCAAAGTAAATTATTTTTTACTTTTAAAAGACAACTGAAGGCGGCCCTGTTTAGGGAAGTTTTTAATGTCTGATGCTGTATTGTTTTTAATATTCAGTTGGAAGCTGCCCATAGTGGCTGGGGAAACCCAGCCAGATGGGCGAGGTATAAATAAAATTATTATTATTATTATTATTATTATTATTATTATTATTATTGGGCAGGGTAGTGGGAACTGCTCTTGGGACGTGGGTGGCACTGTGGGTTAAACCACAGAGCCTAGGACTTGCTGATCAGAAGGTCGGCAGTTCGAATCCCTGTGACGGGGTGAGCTCCCGTTGCTTGGTCCCTGCTCCTGCCAACCTAGCAGTTCGAAAGCACGTCAAAGTGCAAGTAGATAAATAGGTACCACTCTGGCGAGAAGGTAAACGGCGTTTACGTGTGCTGCTCTGGTTCGCCAGAAGCGGCTTAGTCATGGTGGCCACATGACATCTGTACACTGGCTCCCTCGGCCAATAAAGCGAGATGAGCACCGCAACCCCAGAGTCGGTCACGACTGGACCTAATGGTCAGGGGTCCCTTTACCTTTACCTAGTGGGAACTGGGGATGAGTTGATGGAGCCAAGTGGGCAGGGACCAAAAAAAGTTTGGGAACCCCTGAGCAAGATGAGTAGCTAGATAAAGCAGCTCCTGTTTCACATGAGCATTTATTGAGGCTGTTTTTCTCTTTAAAAAAAAAAAATTGGAAATTTTATTTACAGCATAACATAACGCCCCCACCCCACCAATACAGAAATCCACCCTCATTAAACTTGAACATAACATACAATAAGCATAACATACAACAATACAAACAACCAAATACAGTGGTGCCTCGCAAGATGAAAAGAATCCGTTCCGCGAGTCTCTTCGTCTTGTGGTTTTTTCGTCTTGTGAAGTAAGCCCATTAGCGGCTTAGCGGATTAGCACTATTAGCGGCTTAGCGGGTTTAGTGGATCAACTGATAAATGGCTTAGCGGCTTAGCGGATCAGCTGATAAGCGGCTTAGCGGATCAGCTGTTAAGTGGCTTAGCGGCTTAGTGGATCAGCTGATAAGCGGCTTAGCGGCTTGGGAAAGAGGGGGGGGAGGAAAAAACCCACGCAGGAACTCGCAAGACATTTTCGTCTTGCGAAGCAAGCCCATAGGAAATTCGTTTTGCGAAGCACCTCCAAAACGGAAAACCCTTTTGTCTAGCGGTTTTTCCGTCTTGCGAGGCATTCGTCTTGCGGGGCACCACTGTAAAAGATTTCCTTTATCCTGTAACTGGCCTCCTTGTTTACTTCTTATAAGCTGTTTCCTTTATGAATAATTATTAAGATTTTTCTAACTATAACTTGAATATGCACAAAGTCTCCTGCAGACATTAATCGAAACAAGTCCAGGTATGTATTTTAGGGCACTGTTTTGTGAAGTATTCTCTGCATTTCCCCCATGCTTTTTGAAACTCTTGTCTAGTGCAGTGTTTCCCAACCACTGTTCCGCGGCACACTAGTGTGCCGCGAGATGTTGCCTGGAGGGAGGTGGGCGAGTCGGGTGGCGAGAGGCGGGGCGGCGACGGCGAGGAGAGGCCGCCCAGCGCGGGGCTCTCGCCGTCTGCCTGCCTGGCTGCCTGCGAGCTCGGCGGGCAGCGCCTCCGTCCGCAGCGCCCGCCTCGCGGCTCTCATTCCCTGCCCCTGCCAAAGCTCACCCAGCCAAGCCGTGCTCTCCTTCCTGCCTCGCTTTGCTGCCTCCTCCCCCCCACCCCCAAAGCTTGGAGGTTCCCCGGCAAGGGGGAGGGAAAAAAATTGAAACTTACACTTTCGTGCGTCCCTCCCGGCGTGACGCTGCGCGCTGACGTCACGGGGCTGTAATGGTGGTGTGCCTCGAGATTTTTTTCATCAAACAAGTGTGCCTTTGCCCAAAAAAGGTTGGGAAACACTGGTCTAGTGTGATCTCAAATTTCCTCTGTTAATCTAGCCAGTTCAATATGCTCTAACAGTTTGTCTTGCCATTCCTTTTTTGTTGGCACACTTTCTTTTCCCCAGTTTTTAGCAATCAGGATCCTTGCCGCTCCTGTGGCATAGAGGAATATTTTCTGAACTTCTCTTGCTATACCTGTGTCCGTTATCCCTAGTAGAAAACCTTCTGTATTTTTCATAAAGTTATACTTAAACATATTTATTTTTTAAGCTTGTCATATAATATAGTACAGTGGTACCTCTGGATGCGAATGGGATCCTTTCCGGGACCCCGTTTGCATCCTGAAGTGAACAAAACCTGCGTCTGCTTGTGCCGCAATTCACCGCTTCCGCGCAAATTTTGAGCATCATTTTGAGCGTCTGCACTTGCGCAAGCAGCGAAACCCAGAAGTAACACGTTCTGTTACTTCCGGGTCGCCATGGAGCGCAACCTAAAAATATTCATCCTGAAGCATATTTAACCCGAGATAGGACTGTATAGTAAGGGACACGGGTGGCGCTGTGGGTTAAACCACAGAGCCTAGAACTTGCCGATCAGAAGGTCGGCGGTTCAAATCCCCGCGATGGGGTGAGCTCCCGTTGCTCGGTCCCAGCTCCTGCCAACCTAGCAGTTCGAAAGCACATCAAAGTGCAAGTAGATAAATAGGTACCACTCTGGCGGGAAGGTAAATGGCGTTTCCATGCGCTGCTCTGTCTCGCCAGAAGCAGCTTAGTCATGCTGGCCACATGACCCGGAAGCTGTACGCCGGTTCCCTCGGCCAATAAAGTGAGATGAGCGCCGCAACCCCAGAGTCGGCCACGACTGGACCTAATGGTCAGGGGTCCCTTTACCTTTACCTTTATTACTGTATAGTATATGAGCTGGTTTTTTCTCATCCTTCGTGCCCCTGCAGCTGACTCGGAAGAACTACATCGTGAAGAACCTGAAGCGGTTTCGGAAGCAGCTGGAGAGGGACTCTGGGAAGCTGGAAGCCATGAAATGCGACTTCTTCCCCAAGACCTTTGAGATGCCCTCGGAGTACCACTTGTTTGTGGAGGAGTTCCGCAAGAACCCTGGAATCACCTGGATTATGAAGCCGGTAAGAGGGCTTATGGCCGAGGGGAATGGGACGAGGTGGCTCCACCATTTATTTATATTTAATCTTTTTTATTGATTTCCCAATTAAAAAATCAAATTAATATATCCAATCATAATACAGTAGTACCTTGGGATGCGGACAGGATCCGTTCCGGAGCCCCGTTCGCATCCTGAATAGAACGTAAGACACGACTGCATGTCTGTGCGTGCGTGGGTTGCATTTTGCCGCTTCCGCGCATGCGCGCGACGTCATTTTGAGCGTGTGCGCATGCATGAGCGGCAAAACCCGCTCCGTTACTTCGAGGTTGCCGTGGAGCGCAACCCGAAAGCGCTCAACCTGAAGCACATTCAACCCGAGGTATGACTGTACTCCAATTAAAATAAAAAACTAAAATAAAAAAGACCAAAACTATAGTCCGAATTATAATTATTTGTTTTTTGGAGCTCCCCACTGTCTGGATCTCTGAAGCATATCTCCACATTCCAGTCCTGCCTTTCCTCATTGTTTCCATGTTTTCCATATCTCGATTTTGACACTTTATAATTCTCCGTCCCTGAGTTCACGATTCTCAATCATGTCAAACATCATATACTTTCATCCGTCAATTACAGCTTTATTAGCACTGTATTTCTCGCTCTATAAGACGTACCCGACCATAAGACGCACCTAGTTTCTAGAGGAGGAAAACAAGAAAAAAAAATATTCTGAATCAAATGTTGTTGAAGAGGCTTTGCGTGGCTATCCCTGAAGCCAGAACAGCAAGAGGGATTGCTGCGCGCACACATTTCCCCTTACTTTTTAGGAGGGGAAAAGTGCATCTTATAGAGCGAAAAATACACTATATATTTTTCCAACTGCCTTTTTATCAGCGCAGCTTCCTCTGACTCCATTCCAATCTGGGATGTTGTCCAAGTCTGTTATCTGAAGTTTAATGGCGCAGCAACTCCCAATCATTAATTGTCCAAACCTTCCTTTTGAGCTTTATTGAACCGGAACCTTCCAAGTTAAATTGTTAGGCCAAACTGTTTGCAATATTGCAATGTAGATAAACTGTATTCCACAAATATCAGTCATTTGGCGATCGATCAGCCTTTGGAGACCGCACTCTTCCCCCTCCGGGCCCTAGAAGGGGGGGGGCTGCTAGACACCCAGGTGGCACCACCATCGTCCTGGCACAAATTAAGCACACGCCTTCTCCGGAGGAGATTATGGCGGGATCCACGGTGCTGCTGCTCCCAAGCTCCAGGCAGGCAGGTGAGAAAAGGCGGCCGTGGCGGGGAGGTTACAGTTCAGGTGTAGAAAGCACGCTTCGCCTGGGGGGAGCCCCTGATTTAGGGAGAGGATCTCAGGTAGGGAGGGGCGCGTGGTGCTTATAACAATATAATAATAATAATTTATTATTTATACCCCGCCCATCTTGCTGGCTTTCCCCAGCCACTCTGGGCAGCTTCCAACAAAATATTAAAATACAATCATCTATTAAACATTAAAGGCTTCCCTAAACAGGGCTGCCTTCAGATGTCTTCTAAAAGTCTGATACAGTGGTACCTCTGGTTATGTACTTAATTCCTTCCAGAGGTCCGTTCTTAATCTGAAACTGTTCTTAACCTGAAGCACCACTTTAGCTAATGGGGCCTCCTGCTGCCGCTGCGCTGCCGGAGCACGATTTCTGTTCTCATCCTGAAGCAAAGTTCTTGACCCGAGGTACTATTTCTGGGTTAGCGGAGTCTGTAACCTGAAGCGTATGTAACCCGAGGTACAACTGTATCTGCATTTGTACTGGCACTTTGCCCACGTTTTGAACGTTTGCATGCATTATCCGGCACTGCAAAATTTCGGTTCCAAGGGATGGCTGTGTTTCGGTTTGAATATTGTTTCGGAAAGTGGAAACCAGGTAGGTTTTAAATGAGATCTGACTTGAATTTCTCTCTCACTGTGTGTGTGTGTGTGTGTGTGTGTGTGTGTGTGCGCGCGCGCGCGCGCGCACATAGATATATATAATAAATGAAACACTCTGAATTTTCTTCAACGGGTCTCTGTCGCCTTCCATCCCCCGGAGCTCCGATTGCCCCTTTCGCAGACCTTAGGAGAAACAAGCTTTTCCTGCATGTAATATTCTGCTCACTCGCTTCCCCAAGGGAGCAGGGGGGGCAAATCTGCCTCTTTGGGAGGCTAGCAAAGAAGCCGAGAGGAGGCGAGGCAAGGCATGCCGTCGCTGCCAGATGATGAGAGACGTTTTAGCATCATGGATACGGCCCCTCCGCGCATAATTACCTCCACACCCATCTGCGAGGCTCGCAGTGGGGCAGGTCGTTTGCCGGCCGATAAAAGCTGGCACCAGCCGCTTTTCGCCTCCCGCCTGCAAATGAGGGGCAGGCCTCCGAGTGGGGGAATGGGAGGCAATTATGCAAACGAGCGCGTGAATTACTGCCAGGAGGATAACAGCCAGCGATTATCTAAGTCTACAAATGATAATTTGTGTTAATTGCCAGCAAGAAACCTTGCATTAAGCTGATTTGGGCCCACATCCTCAATTAACATTGGGGAGGGAAAAGCAGGATATGCGGAACGAGACTGTATTAAAAAGGTTGCAATTACCAACGTTGCGCCGACAAGTGGAAAGACGCGGGTTGAAGAAGGCTCTGGAGGTGGAGGCAGGAGTTCAGTTCTCCTCAGGTTCTGGTTAATAGATCCGTTTTTTACTACCCTCTCCCTTTCGAAGGGGGAGAGGAAAATTAAGTTAAAAGTCAATATTCGCTTAAATACCTCGTTCACGCTGCGTATTCTAGAAAGGCCTTGGACTAGCAGGTGAAGTTGGTGCCTTCTCAGCGGGGTTGGGTTTGAGTGGTGCCTAATGAGAAGGACCTGGGAGTTCTGTGCTGCAAATTCTGCGAGCTGAAACCCGGAGTTTTATGCCTGCGATGTATCAAGGCGGAATATCTCACTGTCGCTTCATCGTTAGAGAATGGGATGCAGAGCAGAGCAGAGCAGATGGAGACGCAAAAGAGGTGTTTTGTAGTGTTGGCAGCCCTGGGATCTAGGAAAGAATTAGGCAAAGGGTCTGGAACAGGAAGAGGGTCTGGAAAAGAAGGACGGGAACAAGGAGCAGCCAACCTGCTCACTTCGCTAGCCAACCTGGTTGCTAACCCAGTGGCCTGCTTACCCGGTGTCAGGAGCGAGCCAGCAGTAAATCACACCCTGCAAGTTGGAGTTAACTCTTAATTAGCAAAAATGCAATCAACACAGGAGTGCCAGGCCTAATGAGCATGGCAACTCACTCCAATAGATCTTGCCCCCATGAAGCAATTGCTCAGACTGAAGGTCCCCAAGTCCCCACCTCTCCAGGGTTTTCCCCAAGCAATCTGAGACTGTGTGTGATGGCCTGGGAATCGGATTCAGAGGCTGAATCTGAGGAATCCCAGCCTGCACAGGAGTCCCCGCCTCCAGGACCAGCTGAACCGGGGCTGGGGCTTGAACCTGAAGGGTCCTCACCTGTGCTGGATCCTCAGGAGCAGACACCAGCTGAATCTGCTCTGGCTCCGGAGGTGATGGAGGACCCATTGCCTGCAGGTGCTCCACTCTCAGCCCCGTCAGGGGAAGAGGAGGTTGCCTCAGGGTCTGGTAACCCCCCAGCCTCTCCTGAGCTGCAGAGGCTCAGGGCAGAGAGGCGGAGGGAACTAAGTTCCCACAGGAGGAGTGCTCGCCTCCAGGCCTGGAGGGGCGAGTCACCAGAGGATCGGGGCCGCCTTATGCCTCGGGGCAGATAAAAACCAGCCAGCCCCAGTCCCAGGTTGCGGGAGCAACATTGTTGGTAGCCTGTTCCTGCCGGCACCCTGTCCTGCTCTCCCGCCAGAGTTCCTGACCACACCCGACTGCTTGCCTTGGACCCCGCTTCAGCCTTGACGGACAGCCTCCATACCACACCCTCGACCTCGGACTGGACTCAGACCACGCCGCACGGTAACTCCCCAGGACCAGCACACTGCGCCTGCATGAAGCTAAGATCGCCCAGTCCTAGGCGCGCAGGAGGGTGGAGCCGGCTTGCCGACTCAGCATCTTGCTGGTTCGTTCACTCCCAAACTCGCGGTGCAGAGCTGCCTGCGGCAGAAGAGCCCACCACAGTGCTCCGACTGATGGGCGGGCTCTTCCCCGGACTCAACTCTCGGGCCCTGGACTCTCGGGCTGGCGCCCCTGAGAGCCTGGCATCCGGGTGCCCCGCACCCCTAGTGCCTATGGGTAAGACGGCCCTGTCTGGGAGACCAGTGGGGGGCTTTTTGCAGCAAGAGTGGGAGACACTCACCTGTGCGTCTTCACTGGCCTGACCCATCTCTGTCTCTTGGCTTCCCTCCCGCTTCAGCTTCTGCCTCTGAGTCTGAACTTCTCTCTTCCACAGACTCTCCCCACTCACTAAGGCCTGCTGCCTCGTCAGCTTCTGACACCTCCTTCTCCCAGTCTTCTGCTTCTCCGTCATCCCACCAAGACTCCCCAGACTCTGGGCTTTACGTCAGGAGTTCAGCCTACACTCGAGTAGGACCCTGGCAGAGACACATGCCCGACTGGCATGTTCTCTCCCTCCTGGTTGATCGGTTTGGGAGCTTCATAAGCTTTCTTCTGCCCGAACATCACAGCGACCGATGCCAACCGACACCGGCAGACATCTGCAGAGTTTGCGCACCTTGCGTGACAGACCTCAGCAACTCAGCATTTTGGCTAATCTACTTTATTTACATATCAACACACACGGAGCACTTCAACATGGCTCCGTCTCTCTCTAGTATCAGACAGCAAAGAGAAAAAGAACAAAGGACAAGAGTCCCACTTCACGGAACACAGTCACACAAACATCTTGTCTTCGTCTCTTGCCACTCTGTGGAGTCAAAACATACACCGTCATGTGAAAGACAACAATCCCATGACTGCGATCATGGAACAGGAATTCTAACATATTCTTCCCCTGGGGTTTCCCCATCTAGTTCATCCCACCATTCCTCAGCATCCAACCGGCCCATGACATCTGGGATCTCTAGGATGGGGGGGGGGGCAGATACAAATGCTTTGCAGGCTTTATTTATTTATTTATTTATTTATTTATTTATACCCCACCCATCTGGCTGGGCTTCCCCAGCCACTCTGGGCAGCTTCCAACAAAATATTAAAATACCGTAATAAGGCCCGTATAGTTAAAGCTATGGTTTTCCCTGTGCAGTGGTACCTCGGGTTAGATATGCTTCAGGTTCCAGATGCTTCAGGTTACAGACTCCGCTAACCCAGAAATAGTACCTCAGGTTAAGAATTTTGCTTCAGGATGAGAACAGAAATCGTGCTCCGGCGGCAGGAGTGGGAGGCCCCCATTAGCTAAAGTGGTGCTTCAGGTTAAGAACAGTTTCAGGTTAAGAACGGAGCTCCAGAACGAATTAAGTACTTAACCCGAGGTACCACTGTAGTGATGTATGGAAGTGAGAGCTGGACCATAAAGAAGGCTGGTGGCCAAAGAATGGATGCTTTTGAATTTTGGTGCTGGAGGAGACTCTTGAGAGTCCCATGGACTGCAAGAAGATCAAACCTCTCCATTCTGAAGGAAATCAGCCCTGAGTGCTCACTGGAAGGACAGATCCTGAAGCTGAGGCTCCAAGACTTTGGCCACCTTATGAGAAAAGAAGACTCCCTGGAAAAGACCATGATGTTGGGAAAGATGGAGGGCACAAGGAGAAGGGGACGACAGAGGACGAGATGGTGGGACAGTGTTCTCGAAGAGACCAGCATGAGTTTGACCAAACTGCGGGAGGCAGTGGAAGACAGGAGTGCCTGGCGTGCTCTGGTCCAGGGGGGCACGAACAGTTGGACACAACTAAACGACTAAACAATACATCAAACATTGAAAGCTTCCCTAAACAGTAATGAATACTGTAGTACAGTGGTGCCCCGCAAGACGAATACCTCGCAAGACAAAAAACTCGCTAGACGAAAGGGTTTTTCGGTTTTGCGTTGCTTCGCTAGACGAATTTCCCTATGGGCTTGCTTCGCAAGACGAAAACACCTTGTGGTTTTTTTTTAAAGCCGCTTGAAGAGGCGCAGTTGTGACGGACCGTGCTTCGCAAGACGAAAAACATCGCAAGACGAAAAGACTCGCGGAACGAATTTTCGTCTTGCGAGGCACCACTGTAGATAGCACAGTTCTCTGCAGTGTCAGCCCAGCCCAGAGTGCATGAACCACCTTCCTTTGCTGGCTAGCACCTGTCAATCCTCTCCCAGGCCCCCAATGTCTGACCATCTTGGCACGGAAGGCTCCATGCCATGCTCAGCTCTGTGCTGATTTAAGCAGCTGCCACTTAAACGAGGGGTGGGAGGTGGGGAGAATCTCGTGAAAAGAGCTGGCAATAAAAATATTTCTTTCTTTGCCTTACAAAATGTTCTGCTTGGGGGGGCGGGGGAATACACGGGCCTTAAAACTAGGAAGGTAATATACGAGACCGAGACAGGGACGTTTTAACAGCCCAATATCTCACTTCCTGCGAGGCTCGGAAAGCGTGCTTTATCACCTGGGGGAGCTGGGATTCCGGGATTTCAGAGCTGGTTTCGAGGAGGACACGGCCCCAGAAATCCAGGGGGGCTGTGTGTGGCTTTAGATGATTCTGTACACAGCCAGGGGCTCAGGTGGTAAGGATCAGGCCGCCCACTTACAGGATTGGCCACTGACGTGCAAGGAGCCTGAGAGTTTAATGTACAGTGGTACCTCGGGTTACAGATGCTTCAGGTTACAGACACTTCAGGTTACAGACTCCACTAACCCAGAAATAGTACCTCAGGTTAAGAACTTTGCTTCAGAAATTGGGTGGTGATAGCCACTAGCTTAGATGGCTTTAAAATAGGAGTAGACAAATGGATGGGTGGCTCACAGCCATAATAATAATAATAATAATAATAATAATAATAATAATAATAATAATAATAATAATAATACAATTTTATTTATATCCCGCCCTCCCCAGCCGAAGCCAGGCTTAAAGCGGCTATCAACAATAAAAGTAACACAGCATTCCAAAATCAATTCATTCTAAAATCAATTCAAAATCAAATTAATGGCAACCATTGCGCTAGAGTTCTGTGAGGATTACCAAAGGAGGGGGTCAGACTGTGCCTTGGCCAAAGGCCTGGTGGAACAGCTCCATCTTGCAGGCCCTGCGGAAAGATGTCAAGTCCCGCAGGGCTCTGGTCGCTTGTGACAGAGCGTTCCACCAGATCGGAGCCACAGCCAAAAAGGCCCTGGCTCTGGTCAAGGCCAGCCTAACCTCCCTGTGGCCTGGGACCTCCAAGATGTTTTTATTTGAAGACCGTAAGGTCCTCCATGGAACATACCAGAAGAGGCGGTCCTGTAGGTACGAAGGTCCTAGGCCGTATAGGGCTTTAAAGGTCAATACCAGCACCTTAAACCTGATCCTGTACTCCACCGGGAGCCAGTGCAGCTGGTATAGCACCGGGTGAATGTGATCCCATGGCAAGGATCCTGTAAGGAGTCTCGCCGCAGCATTCTACACCCGCTGGAGTTTCTGGGTCAGTCTCAAGGGCAGCCCCACATAGAGCGGAACTTCAATGTACAGAATCAATTCCTACCTCCAAGGTGGTTTTCTCATCAGCATGAACTGCAAAGGTAACTTTAGCAGCCCTTGATTTACAACCAAAACATCTGTGGGGGTGGAAGCAGTCCCATTTAAAACTCCCCCCAATACTTGCAAGGGAAACTTTTTCCCTGTGCCGCTGGAGAGACAGGCTGCATAGCAACATGCAGAACCATAAAGATTTTACCAGCTCTCCTCTGGGATGGCCGGCATAACTCACCCGTGGCACCACCACTCATGAGTAATGCCACCATCCCAAATTTGTGCCCGTAAAACCTTTATATCATGGCACACCATCAAGCATTCCCTTTTATATTGCTAAATAAAATAGCATCGTCAGCTTTAGAAACACAGCAGGGAGGAGGCGGTGAGCCGTTCCGCTGAGCTGCAGCTGGAAAATTTGTGGGTGGCTGGTTTTAAGACAAACCGGGCGCCTCTTTGTAGCCTTCCTCCCAAACGACTTAAGGCTTTTCACAAATATCTTAATTGCTGGGTCCCAGAAGGTGCCTGTTATGTGATAAGGGACACAGGGGCCCATAAGCTGAAGTGTCATTCCCTCCCCACAGCAAGAAATGGATTCAGATTCTGCACTAATAAACAAACAAACGAAAAACCTCCTCTTCAAATGGTTCAATTCAGTCATGTATATCCACAAGCTTATTTTGCAGAAAATAACTTTATAGTGTTGAATGCGTCGTTTTCTTCCACAGGCAATGTTTGCAGTTTTTCATGGGCAGTGTTAGCAAAGGGACCGTAGTAATATTTATCACGTCCGCATTCCATCTCTTCTCCAGGGAGCTCAAGGCAAAGTGCATGAGGTTATGCCATTTTTTTCTTAACAAGAAACCTGTAAACGTTGAGGGATGATGACTGGCCAGGGGATTCTGAACTCTAAACAGCCAAGTTAGCCAAATAATTGTAGGATAAAAGGTAAAGGGACCCCTGACCATTAGGTCCAGTCATGACCGACTCTGGGGTTGCGGTGCTCATCTCGCTTTACTGGTGTACAACTTCCGGGTCATGTGGCCAGCATGACGAAGCTGCTTCTGGTGAACCAGAGCAGGGCACGGAAACGCCGTTTACCTTCCCCTCAGAGCGGTACCTATTTATTTACTTGCACTTTGACGTGCTTTCGAACGTCTAGGTTGGCAGGAGCAGGGACTGAGCAACAGTAGCTCACCCCGTCGCGGGGATTCGAACCGCTGACCTTCTGATCGGCAAGCCCTAGGCTCAGTGGTTTAACCCACAGCACCACCCACATCCCCCAGTTGTAGGATAAAAAGATGCAAAATGATCAGCTTCCGATATTGGCTTAACTGGGGCAGGTTTTCAGAATCCGTTTCCTCTTGGTGCATCATGTGGATTGCTTTGGAGCAGAATTTATTGAGAAAGTTGTCATTTTATTTCTCTGCCAAGGACAGAGTGCAAAACAGTCACTTCGCAGCTTCCTTTTTTTGCAGGCCGAGAGAGAGAGGAAAACGGCGGGCGGACGAAGGGCTGGTAACGTTTTCCCTCTCTTTTGCAGGTTGCCCGGTCTCAAGGGAGAGGCATTTTTCTCTTCCGGAAGCTCAAGGATGTAATTGATTGGAGGAAGGTGAGATGCCTCCTTCTTCTCACCTCTCAGGAAGGGATTAGTTGGGAACAGCCTACCATACAGTTTTGCCCGGTGAGCAGCACCTTTGCATCAGCTGCTTAGGGATTGGGGCCCATATATTTCTTCCTGCCCTCTACTGTTTAGGGTGCCTTATGTATGGAGATCATGGGTGACCCTGGAGGCTTCTGGCTTCTTTGAGCCCTGGGAGATTTTCAGATGTAACTTGGCTCACACCAGAAAAACACAAGAGCTCTGGTATGATGAGTGGGCTGACGATAATACTATTCACTCTGGACAGCACACCCAGAATCTTACTTCAGTTTAAAACCAACCAGACAAGCAGAATCTTCTAATTGCCATGATGTGCAGCTGCACACTTTGGTCTTTTTTGTTGGTTTTTGTAATATGGTTAAAATATAAAAGGAGAACTCTCTGAATGCCTAGATCCAGGTTTGGGGCAAATATTCTTTGGTGAGTGAGCTGCAGCAGAGATTTAAAATCGCAAGCTATGCAGCAAAGTGAAGTGTGGAAACATTGGCTGTTAGACCTTTAAAACATTCCCTTGTAAGCTGCTTCCAAGTTTCCCACTTCCTTCAGCATTGAAAGAGACCATGTTTGGTAAGTTAAAAATGGTTGACTTACAAACTCTTTAAAGGTCAGGTTCATGTGCTTTTCCATACAGCAGCAAGAAAAGACAAGCAGTACAACTTAGTTTCAAAAAGTGGTAAATGTTTCAAAATCATTTTTATAGAAACACAAAGATGGCTTACTAAAGCCACACGGTCTGAACTTGGAGCATCCAGATTAGACATTCTTATTGGTCAGGTTCATATGGTGGAAAATAAGAAACATCTTTGTTTTCTGAGAATGCCTCTAGGCATGCCCAGATGTAGTCTGGGGAAACAGATGGCAGCTGAAGGTCAGGGCTTGGCGTAGCAGCACAAACTGCCTGCCTGGTAAATAACATTTATTCAAAATTAGGGAGGGTTAAGGGGGCTTGCTGGTGCTGAAGGAGGCGTCTACGGGTGCCCTGGTGTGTTAGAGTAGAGCGCCCAGATTTAGGTGTATGGGGTCTCCCTCTTCCTCTTATTCAGGCCGTAAAGGTAAAGGGACCCCTGACCATTAGGTCCAGTCGTGACCGACTCTGGGGTTACGGCACTCATCTCACTTTACTGGCCGAGGGAGCCGGCGTACAGCTTCCGGGTCATGTGGCCAGCAGGACTAAGCCAATTCTAGCGAAACCAGAGCAGCGCACGGAAAGGCCGTTTACCTTCCCGCTGGAGCGGCGGTACCTATTTATCTGCTTGCACTTTGACGTGCTTTCGAACAGCTAGGTTGGCAGGAGCAGGGACCGAGCAACGGGAGCTCATCCCCTCGCATTGATTCGAACCGCCCACCTTCTAATCGGCAAGTCCTAGGCTCTGTGGTTTAACCCACAGCGCCACCTGCGTCTCGAATTCAGGCCATAGCTATCTCCGTATTTGGGTTTTGAAACGAATTTTCCTGCAGGTCTAGAAACCTAACAACGTTAGGTGGGATATACCTCCTGCTATATCAGATTTACCAAATGTGATGTTCCCCAGATGTTTTGGCCAACAACCCCCATCACCCCTGACCATCGGCCTTGCTGGCTAGAGTTGTATTGTGGGCAGCCTGCTACTGCCATTGTTCTTCTTATGTTGCATCTGTTAGTCGCTTTATACAAAAATGAAATGTCATGGGGGGAAAATGCAAACAGAAACAAATGGACTTTGGTGATTCAGCTTCCGGCTTCTCTTTATAGACCACTGAGGCCTGGATGTCTGGGTCGACATGTGAGAGGCAATTTGGTCTAAAGGCCATTCTGGTCCTTCCTGTGTCTCTTTATTTCTCTGCTTTGTACAATAGCAGGCAAGCAGCCCTGAGCGAAGGCAAAAACACTTCCCATATTTAAAGCTGAATCTGACCTCAGGGGAAACGTCCTTCCCAGGCCTCCAGTGTACATTTCAACCTAACCCCACAGGTAGACAAGAGCAAAGGTAAAGGTAAAGGTAAAGGGACCCCTGACCATTAGGTCCAGTTGTGGCCGGCTCTGGGGTTGCTGCGCTCATCTTGCTTTATTGGCCAAGGGAGCCGGCGTACAGCTTTCGGGTCATGCTGCCAGCATGACTAAGCCGCTTCTGGCGAACCAGAGCAGCGCACAGAAACGCCGTTTCCCTTCCTGCCGGAGTGGTACCTATTTATCTACTTGCACTTTGACGCGCTTTCGAACTGCTAGGTTGGCAGGAGCAGGGACTGAGCAACGGGAGCTCACCCCGTCGCAGGGATTCGAACTGCCGACCTTCTGATAGGCAAGTCCTAGGCTCTGTGGTTTAACCTGCAGGAGAATGTTAAACAGTGCTTCCATTCTTCCTGACCTAAGCAAGTCACCCGATCTCCTTCACAGGACGGTGTCCGCGTGGATGACCAGAAAGATGAAATTCCGGTAGAGAATTACGTAGCGCAGCGCTACATCGAGAACCCATATTTAGTCGGTGGTGAGTTGCCTGCTTATCAGCCCAGAATATGTGTACACACACACACGCACAATCCTGCGCCTCCGTCCCAAATTTGGAGTGAATTTCCCTGACCGCCAGAGTCTCATTAATAAGGTGGGGCACATGCACACACAGCCCCCTTTCTGGGATAGGCTGCCCAATGGAGATTGCATTTCCTACATCAGACTTAAGATGACCATTTGTACTAGTCTAAATGTACATGTCCGTGTGGCATGAATGGTTAGTGCCCACTCTTGCCCTCTGCATGTAGATCAGCAGATAACTTGTCTCTTTGGGAAGTCAGAGAGAAGCTCTAATTCCCACTAGTTCCAGCTGCCTGCAATTGATACTGTATGCTCCGTCGGAGGTGAATGATGTTTGCGGCTCGCTCAGTAAACTATCCGGTGATTTGTTCTGTAGCGGATAAGGCACTTCTATTGTTTCTGATTGACTTTGACTTTTCTACAAGTATCTGTTTCTGTGGTTTTTGTTGCTTAACCGTGACAGTTATTGGTAGCAATTACACAGCCTTGAGCGATAAAACCTTCAGTTCCTCTGTTTACCTTTCAGCCACTTCGCTGATGAGGCTGAAACATCCCAGCAGGGCTTTGGGTTTCCATGTTTCAATTATTTCATCTATCATCATCATCATGGTCCCTTCCAAACCTAAAATTCTATGTATGATTCTATGCTATAAATATTCACACAGGTCCCACTTTAAAAATGTTTGCTATAAGAAAATTCACCTATCCAAACACAACGAGTTAGTACCCAAACCTTGCTATACACACTGCAGATTCAGATATTCAGACAGAGAGCATTTTTACTTTCTCGTTTGCCTATTGCTGGTTGACTGAAGAACAGGGGAGGAAGGGAGTGGCGAGAGCAATTTTTTCCTGGGTTTTCCTCTCTCTTTTTGCCCTTTGGAGGTCAACATTCTGTGCTTCGGAATGCATTAGAAATCTCCCCATAGGAATCAGTGAAAATTCTCAACTTGTTATGTGAACACTCACCTAATGGATGATATCCAGGGAACACATTCTGTTCTGTAAGTGGAACCTGCATGTACATAATAGTCCTTACATAAGCAAAAAAGACAGTTTGCTGCCCCAAGGTGCTTACAGTCTAAGAGTACCTCCAGACTGGGAGTACAGGTGTATTCTGCAACATGTCAACAATAAGAGTGTGCTAGTGGTGGATTTGTACCAGACCACCCACACAACCCTCTCAGTTGTCCTGTAATGCTTCCCCAGTGCTGCTGCATTAGTGCTGCCTGAAGGGGCACTATTGTGATAGTAAAGGTAAAGGGACCCCTGACCATTAGGTCCAGTCGTGGCTGACTCTGGGCTTGCGGCGCTCATCTCGCTTTACTGGCCGAGGGAGCTGACGTTTGTCCGCAGACTGTTTTTCCAGGTCATGTGGCCAGCATGACTAAGCCACTTCGGGCGAACCAGAGCAGCGCACAGAAATGCCGTTTACCTTCCTGCCAGAGTGGTACCTATTTATCTACTTGCACTTTGACGTGCCTTTGAACTGCTAGCTTGGGAGGAGCAGGGACAGAACAACAGGAGCTCACCCCATTGTGGGGATTTGAACCGCCGACCTTCTGATCAGCAAGTCCTATGCTCTGTGGTTTAACCCACAGCGCCACCCGCGTCCTGGCACAACAAAAGTGGACAACCCACCCACCCCAGAATATTTGTGGTATAAAAGTTACGAGACTTCAGGAGGAAGTTACAGGGCAAGCACTGACTAGAAGTGAAGTGCTTTGTTTGCCCCCAAAACCTTTGCAGACACAAACAATATCGAACGTGGGAGTGTGTATAACCGCCCTGATACCACCAGGAGCACAAATCACCATGAATGCCAAAATGAAAGGACACATGGAGGGAACTAGCGCAAATATAGTGCCATTCTTGAGTCCTGAGAATGAGGAATAAATAGCAAAGGTGGGGCAGTAATTCATGAAGCTATTTCTCTTGGGTTCACAGGGCGGAAGTTTGACTTGAGAGTGTACGTCCTAGTCATGTCGGTGAGTGAACAGGCCGTCGCCCCTGCAATGCCCAGTCCGTCCCCTAAATTGATGTGATAGCCAGCTAGGAGGGACTTATACCTGAAGGAGCGTCTCCACCCCCATCATTCTGCCCGGACGCTGAGGTCCAGTGCTGAGGGCCTTCTGGCTGTTCCTTTACTTCAAGAATTAAAGCTACAGGGAACCAGGCAGAGGGCCTTCTTGGTAGTGGCACCCGCCCTGTGGAATGCCTTCCCATCAGATGTCAAAGAGATAAACAACTACCTGACATTTAGAAGACATCTGAAGGCAGCCCTGTTCAGGGAAGTTTTTTATGGGTGACATTTTGATGTGTTTTTGTTCTTTGTTGGAAGCCGCCCAGAGTGGCTAGGGAAACCCAGCCAGATGGGCAGGGTAAAGGTAAAGGGACCCCTGACCGACTCTGGGGTTGCAGCGCTCATCTCGCTTTATTGGCCAAGGGAGCCGGCATACAGCTTCCAGGTCATGTGGCCAGCATGACTAAGCCGCTTCTGGCGAACCAGAGCAGCTCACGGAAACACCATTTACCTTCCCGCCAGAGCGGTACCTGTTTATCTACTTGCACTTTGACGTGCTTTCTAACTGCTAGGTTAGCAGGAGCGGGGACTGAGCAACGGGAGCTCACCCTGTCGCGGGGATTCGAACCGCCGACCTTCTGATCGGGAAGTCCTAGGCTCTGTGGTTTAACCCACAGCGCCACCCGCGTCCCTGCATGGGCAGGGTACAAATGATAAATTATTGTTGTTGTTGCTGCTGCTGCTCACCACCACTTTCTCTTCCTCCCAGTATATCCCACTCAAAGCCTGGCTTTACCGGGATGGCTTTGCTCGCTTCTCCAACACCCGCTTCACCCTGAACACCATCGACGACCACTGTATCCTGACCTGTCTGCACATTGCATGAGCTGCTTCAGGACGCAACAACTTTTTGTCAGCTGTTGGGTGGGGTGGGGGAGAGGGGCATTTGCAACAAGATGCCCGTGTGCTTGGTGCAGGAAGACTGCAGAGCCCACTCACGCTGAGCAAGTCTGCCAGCCAAGGTGAGCAGCCTTGCCTGAAGTCCCTGGCAGATCGAGGCAGCTGCAAGCACTGAAACAGTCTTCCAGACCATTTTAGGACCACTGAGGACCAAATCGCATGCGATGCTAAATGCATCACTTCTTAGGAAGCTACTTCATATCTGTTTCTATATGTTCTATTTATTGTGTTTATACCCTGCCCTTTTATGTGGGAGGAAAATATTAATCCCTGTGACCCACATGTGTGGGGTGAATTGGCTGGGTGCCTGGATTCAAAATGCAGGGCTAAACTCACACTCCAGCAGGAAAGAGACCTCACTAGCAGGAGCTTAAAACACACAAAAGTCAAGCAGCAATATAGTGTTAGGAAGGCAGGTTGTTAGAACTTTTTAGTTTGCATGCGAACAGCGCCCCTCTCTACTGCTTTTGCAATGAACAGACCACACACTGTTAAGTAAGTTTAAAATGCTTTACTTACAAAACATGCCATAGGTCAGATTCATGCATTTATCCAAGCAGCAGCAAAGAGAACAGAGGCAGAATAATCTTGGGTAGAAAACAGAAAGATAGTGTCAAACACATGCTCTAAGCTTGGCGCTTGCTTAGGCATGTCTTCCTTGGTCAGTTACATGATGCAGAGAGAGTGAGGGAACAGGAAGAGAAGGCTTCACTTCCTCCCCCCTTGGAGATGAGTGGGCGTGACCTACGTAACTGAGTCTAGGAATTTAACTCTGTGATCTTAACCCATTCAGTCACTAAGACTGGATCTACACACAAGAAAAACCCACTATAAATAAGTCATAAATTAAATTGTTATAACGAAAGAAAAAAACTGTATGTAAAATCACATGGGCAAAGTTTTGTGCTCTATATCGCCCTCTGGTGTCGCAGGTTTATAACGAAGTTATAGCAGCATGGCTGATGTAGCTGAGTCCTAACTTCTCCTCCAGGGAGCTCAAGGTGGCATGCATGGTGCTCCCCTTCCCCATTTAATCCCCATGGCAACCCCATGGGCAGGAGGATAGATGAACTGAGTAGCCGGGGCAAAGGGAAGCCGTTTTGGGAGCCAGGTTCATATTTTGGATTCCGGGAGCATCTCTTTCATATCATCCTTACCTCCCGCCTCCTGCCAGATGTTCACCTGACAAACGTAGCCGTGCAGAAGACAGCCCCTGACTACGACCCCGAAAAGGTGAGCAATGAGGGCCCTGCAACCCAGGTACAGAAACCCTTCTGTTTAAGGGGCCGGGGTGGTTTGGATGGGGGCTGGGTGAGGCCACACTTAAAATCCTCACCCAAGGAGTGGCTGTAGCAGGAAGACCAATGGGTTAAGAGTCAAGATAGATGCAACATTTTAACTGTAGCCCCTTTGGGCTCTGCATTTTGGGGGTGCCACTTCACCCTTTTTACAGCTTGCCCTGCACATAGGTAAAGGTAAAGGGGCTCCTGACGATTAGGTCCAGTCGTGGCCAACTCTGGGGTTGCGGCGCTCATCTCGCTTTACTGGCCGAGGGAGCCAGCGTACAGCTTCCGGGTCATGTGGCCAGCAGGACTGAGCCGCTTCTGGCGAACCAGAGCAGTATGCTGTTTACCTTCCCACCAGAGTGGTACCTATTTATCTACTTGCACCTTGATGTGCTTTCGAACTGCTAGGTGGGCAGGAGCAGGGACCGAACAACGGGAGCTCACCCCGTCGCGGGGATTCGAACCGCCGACCTTCTGATCGGGAAGTCCTAGGCTCTGTGGTTTAACCCACAGCGCCACCCATGTCCCTGCACATACAGTAAGCCAAATGCAAGGTTTGGCCTCAATTCTTTCCCCTCCTTTCGCTATCAGGTGGGCTGTTCAAAAGTGGCACATGCACATTTAAAGTGATGTGTATGTCTGCCAGCTCTGCTTTTTTAAAAAGCTTCAGGGATTTAAAAACAATTGCAAAACTCCTCTGGAAAGCAGGCAAGGAAAGAAAGTGTGTGGGTAACATGAACTTTGCCCAACTAAAACTGAATCAGTCCAAGTTACTTCAAACTGAATTGAGGGTGGGGTTCACTCCAGGGGAGGTATATAGGGCACTTTGAAACCACCTCCGTCTTCACCCCTGGGTTCTCACTTATGGCTGGGGGAACTGGAAACCTCAAGGGCTGCCTCTTTTCATATGAACTTACCCAGAACCTGAGATCATCTTCTGAGACCCTCCTTTCATGTGCCTCCTCCTCAAGAGGTCTGGAGGGTGGCAACACGAGAACGGGGCCTCCTCTGCAGTGGCTCCCCATCTGTCGAATGCTCTCCCCAGGTGTATAATGAAGGCACCAGGCACCAATACATCGATCTATTGCCCAAAACCAGTTTGAAGTCCATTTCATGAAATCAGTTTCATACTTTTTGACCTGGCAATATATTTTGAATCCATGCAAAAATCACTGTGGGGAAAAAACACGTGAAGCCAGCCAGTGCCTCTACACAGCTCCCTCTCTATTTCAGACATCATGATATCGCAATGTTTAGCTGCTGATAGATATATCGCGATGTTGAAAACCAGAGGTTGCCCAGCCCTACGCAAGGGCTAGTTGAAGGGAGCCACACTCTGCTTCCGGGCCTGAGGTTCCCCACTCTGAGAGCAATACTTTAGGTGCAGGGAGTGCCTCAGTACTGTGCTGTTCCTGTAAGGTACTTGACATTGCTGCCGTCCCACCAGCTGCTGGGCTACCAGCCTCATGGAAACATTCTTGTGATATAAATGGAGTACCGACGCTAGATGTCGAGTTGGGTTTTATAAGCAGCTGCCACTGCCGCTCTTGGTTGTTTTGGCCTGTGTCCAGTCTATTGATCCTGTTTAGGGCTTGCCCTTTTTCCACAGAGCTCAGAGCAACAGTTGATCTCTTTTGGTCTCTTAGCAATCTTGAGAGGTAGAGTAAACTGAGAGGCGGGGGACGAGTGGGGATTTGAACCCGAGTGTAATGGGTATGAGTTACTCGTGCGTAAACTGGTGCCTTTCTCGGCTAATTTGCCTTGTTAAACCTTTCTGACTGCACAGCCCTTTCTCATCGCGGCTGCCTCAGTCGCTGGCAGAATCCGTCAGTGGGCGTTTCTTGAATCTCTTCCAACATAAAAGTTGTTTGACACCCAGTCTCCTCCTCCTCTCACTGCGCGGGAGCCTTCTGTGCGGGGAAGGCGTGGGTAGCGGAGGACCTGGGCTTTCCTCACTGATGTCCAGTGAAGAGTCCTGGAGCCCTCTCTCCGATTCCCCCATCTGCCCCCCTTTATCCCTGGTGTTGCGCTGATTGGCTTCCCCCTCTACTGAGCTGTCTCTCCCCCTGCTGCTGGGTCCTTCGCCAGCATCATCTGGGAGCCTCCCCTTCGCCTCTCCCTCCGATGTCAGTTCCCTGACACCGAGTCTCCCCAGCCCAAACCCACCTCTCTGTGCCCCTCCTTGTTGGCAGTCAGTAGAAATTGCACAAAACAAACGAAATACCATGAAAATCCCTGAAACGAGAACTAATTGACTAGAAATATTATCTTATGAAAATAAACTCAATAATAAAAATCAAAGAGTTTAAGGAAAAAATTAGAAAAACCTCAAATTGAATGAAGCCTTAATGGGATGCCAGCTACAAACATCGTTTCACTGAACTATTCAGTTTCCTCAGGAGGAAATAGAAAAGTCATGAACCTTGAATGACCAAAATTCACAGGAAGGGGGTAGAACTCCCAAAAATTCTGAAATATTTATAATCCTGGGCCGACCTAGGTGAAGCAAAGCGTAGCAATAAAGGACTGAGGACTCAAAGGTACAATTTCTAATATTGAATTTACAAAAAAGGTTTGGAAACCCAAGTGGCAAGTTTTAAACAAAGCCAATTTAGAGGAAGCAAAGCCCAGTAGTAAAGAGTTGGGGACTCCGCTGTGAAAATTCTAGTGCTGCCTTTACGAAAAGGTTTAAAAAACCTAAATGGCACAAATTCAAAGAAAGGAATACAAGATAAGCTGTTTTAGATTTTTTCCCCTTAAACTCTTTGATTCTTATTATTTAGTTTATTTTCATAAGATAATATTTTTAGTCGATTACGTCTCATTTCAGGGATTTTCACAGTACAGTGGTACCTCGGGTTACAGACGCTTCAGGTTACATACGCTTCAGGTTACAGACTCTGCTAACCCAGAAATAGTGCTTCAGGTTAAGAACTTTGCTTCAGGATGAGAACAGAAATCAGGCTCCGGCAGCGCGCCAGCAGCTGGAAGCCCCATTAGCTAAAGTGGTGCTTCAGGTTAAGAACAGTTTCAGGTTAAGTACGGACCTCCGGAACAAATTAAGTACTTAACCCGAGGTACCACTGTATTTCACTTGTTTTGTGCAACCTCTTTGTCGGCAGGGCTGCAAGTGGATGATCCAGAAGTTTCGCCTCTACCTGACGGCCAAGCACGGGGCGGAAGCCGTGGAGAACCTCTTCGCCGAGATGGACAACATTTTCATCAAGAGCCTGCAGAGCGTCCAGAAAGTCATCATCAGCGACAAGCACTGCTTTGAGCTCTATGGCTACGATATCCTGATCGACCAAGACCTCAAGCCGTAAGGGGGGGGGGAGAGAGGGTCAGAGGATACTCCCAAGGGAAGGGAGTTGCTCTGGATCAGAAGAGGAGGAGGAGGAAGAGGAGAGACAGCAGGAACTGGAAGGGCTAGCTGGGCAGCAGACAGTTCCAGGGAAGGAAGGAAAGATTGCAAGGCGTTGGGAACAGGAGATTTTTTAAGGGTTCATGGGTATCTCGCCTGCTCCCAATATCCAGTTATGTGCCTCTTTCCAATATCACACAACAGGGCCACCACATAGTGGATTCAGATAACCAAAGTAGAAGGAGGGTTAAGAGCAGCCTTCTGCGACCTGCTGCCCTGCAGATGCTCTAGACTACAACTCCCATCATGCCTGACCATTTGCTGCACTGGCTGCTGGCAGCTGGGAGTACCAACTGTTAACGGAGAAATCTGAGGGCTCCCTTGGACAAAAAACAAGGACACCAGCCAGGAATACCAGAGCAAAACAGCAGCCAGTAGGCTTGGTCTTTGTTGAAGACTGTCGCGACAGGACTCCCACCTGCCACCAGGTGGAACAAGATGGAAGCCCCAAACAAAAGAGAACCCCAACTTTTATTAGCTGCTAATCCCCATGTTACACCCCCCCAAACTACACCACTTATACATCACGGTTACATCATGAAAGGGGAGGTCTGGTGGCCGTAATCTGAGCATCCTGGACCCTGCCCCCTGGTTCCCCTTGCCCTCCACCAAACACCCATCAAGTGTAACAAAAGAGATATTTACGCTACATTTCCTTGTTTCCCAGCCAAGTTAATCACACCCTTTTGCCTTCATCTGGGTGTGTTATTTCTGGAATGGCTACCTGTCTGGCACTCAGGTATCAGGATGCCAGGGATTATCACTCAGGCAGAGGGGCTGCTGAGTAGCTGAGCTCACATCTATATGAATTTCTGAAGTTTCTCAAGTGAGCCAGTACCGTATTTTTTGCCCTATAGGGCACACCGGCCCATAGGGCGCTTATTTTTTTTGGGGGGGGGAATAAAGAATTTTTTTTATTCCCCCCCCCCGAGCTTGCCGGGCTGGGGGCGGGGGAAGCCCGAGCTTCCCCCAGCCCCCAGAATGGGTCCGGGAACGATGGCGAGGTTGCGCTCAACCTCTCCATCGCTCCTGGAGCTTGCTGCTATCCGAAGCCTGGGGAGCGCGGCGCTGTAGCCCGCTGCGCACCCCGGGTTTAGGGCAGCCATCCACAAGCCTGCGGCACCCGGCAGGAAATCCCGCCAGGCGTCGCAGGCTTGGGGTGCACAGTGCCGTGCTCCCCGGGCTTCGGGCTGCAGGCAGCTATCTGCAAGCCTTCTGACCCCTCTCGCTCTCCAGGCTTCAGCGAAAGCCTGCATTCGCCCCATAGGATGCACACACATTTCCCCTTCATTTTTGGAGGGGGAAAAGTGTGTCCTATAGGGCGAAAAATACGGTACATAGAGACTTTGATCAGTGAATTCTTCTATTTGGTATCATGCAGAAAAGGCCCTTTGAATAGATAGGAATAAACTGTGATGAAGTGTTTTGTGGGGACAAATCACAAAAGTCACAAAAGTGATTGTGCTGGTTTTGGTAGTGGGCTGCATGTGCATGATATCTGCTGGAGGGGCAACCCCCCCCCCAACCTATACATAAATTCCTGCAACACGACAACAGTTGGAGGGCACCAAGTTGGGGAAGGCCGATTCAGAGCCCTACAGAGTTTTCAGCACAATCCTATCCATGCCTACTCGGAAGGAAGTCCCTATGGGTTTCACGGGGTGGGGGGGAGTTCCCCCACGTAGGTGGATATTGAATTATGGCCGTTGGCTGTCTTAACTGCTGTATTCCGAGGGGAAAGCGTAGATCCGTAGGGAATAGGACTCTTTAACTGAATTCTCAGTTTTCTCACAATGCAGTAAGTCTCGGGGGGTTGGGGAAATTGAAACTGGTTTAAATCCAATTTTTGTTGGCAGGGGCAAATGTAGTTGGAGGGGACCCTTTGCTTCTTGCCATTCCCTTCCATTGTCCAAAGGGTGAAGAGGTCAGCAAGGCAGGATTGTGCCTTTTCTTGCCGTTCTAGCCTCCAGCCATCCTCTCGCCTGCCCAGCCATGTTTCCCCTCCGCCCTTGGCAAGGAAATCTGGCACAATCAATTTCAGACCTGCCACTCTCCTTTCTCCTTGGCCTTGCCCCCCTTCCCTCCCTCTGCTGTGGCTGCTGGTTCAATTAGCGCCTTGGTGGCTTGTCAGCATTGCTCCGGTGCCTCTGCCACAACCCTGGGGACAGCTTTATTTAAAAGGAGCCGATAAGCAGACGCCAGGCAGCCACCGTCTGGAGCAGCGACTCTGCATTGTCTGACGCGCTCAGAGGAACATGGAGCCTGCCTCCCTTGGCACTCGACAGAGACCGAGTAGCAAATCCCAGGGCCTTGCAGGAGAGGACTGCAGCCCAGCTTCTTCGCATTATTCGGCTGGCTCTTCCCAGAGCCTTTGGGTGGGAATTTGCACCCAGGTCTTCAAAAGTCTGGGGCAGATGGGGCTTGCTTACCTGGGAAGGTAGCCCATCTAGGAGAAGGAAGACTCTGGTCCTAAACCTCCCAGGATTCATGAGAACGGTAATAATAATAATAATAATAATAATAATAATAATAATAATAATATCCCCGCCCATCTGGCTGGGTTTCCCCAGCCACTCTGGGCGGCTTCCAACAGAACACTAAAATACAATAACCTATTAAACTTTAAAAGCTTCCCTGAACAGGGCTGCCTTCAGATGTCTTCTAAAAGTTTGGTAGTTTTTCTCTTTGACATCTGGTGGGAGGGCGTTCCATGCCAGGGCAGCTCTGTTTTCGGAGGTTTTTAACGTTTGACGCTTTATTGTGCTTTTAATACAGTCATACCTCGTGTTGCGTTTGCTTCGTGATACTTTTTTTAGGTTGCGTCCCCCGGCGACCCGGAAGTACCAGAAAGGGTTACTTCTGGGTTTCGCAGCTTGCACAGGTGTGCAAAATGACGTCCCTCAGTTGCGGGTTGCGTTCAGCTCATGTTGCGAATGGGACTCCGGAACGGATCCCATTCGCAACCAGAGGTACCACTGTATTGTGTTGGGAGCTGCCCAGAGTGGCTGGGGAAACCCAGCCAGATGGGCGGGGTATAAATATTATTATTATTATTATTATTATTATTATTATTATTATTATTATTACTGCTGCTCCTCCCCTAGACCAAGTAAAACAATAGAAATACTTAACCAACTGACCAATCAGGTCAGTCCTGCCCCCCTAAAAAAAGTCCCCCCCCCAAAAAAAAATATCCTGACAGGGAGAAATGTAAAGTATTGCACTTGGGCAAAAAAAATGAGAGGCACAAATACAAGATGGGTGACACCTGGCTTGAGAGCAGTACATGTGAAAAGAATCTAGGAGTCTTGGTTGACCACAAACTTGACATGAGCCAACAGTGTGACGCGGCAGCTAAAAAAGCCAATGCAATTCTGGGCTGCATCAATAGGAGTATAGCATCTAGATCAAGGGAAGTAATAGTGCCACTGTATTCTGCTCTGGTCAGACCTCACCTGGAGTATTGTGTCCAGTTCTGGGCACCACAATTCAAGAAGGACATTGACAAACTGGAACGTGTCCAGAGGAGGGAAACCAAAATGGTCAAAGGCCTGGAAACGATGCCTTATGAGGAACGGCTAAGGGAGCTGGGCATGTTTAGCCTGGAGAAGAGGAGGTTAAGGGGTGATATGATAGCCATGTTCAAATATATAAAAGGATGTCACATAGAGGAGGGAGAAAGGTTGTTTTCTGCTGCTCCAGAGAAGCGGACACGGAGCAATGGATCCAAACTACAAGAAAGAAGATTCCACCTAAACATTAGGAAGAACTTCCTGACAGTAAGAGCTGTTCGACAGTGGAATTTGCTGCCCAGGAGTGTGGTGGAGTCTCCTACTTTGGAGGTCTTTAAGCAGAGGCTTGACAACCATATGTCAGGAGTGCTCTGATGGTGTTTCCTGCTTGGCAGGGGGTTGGACTCGATGGCCCTTGTGGTCTATTCCAACTCTATGAATCTATGACTATGCCCATGGTTCAATGGCACCTTGCTGCAACTGCAGCCAGGCTGGTGCCAGATGTATTGCAGCAGCGAGGCTGAGAGGGGAGACCAGGACCCCCATATATACCCTGACCAGGCTTGCACCCAGGAGAGGAGGTGTACTTCCTTGCCTCTCTAGAGAGATGGGTGCCAGCCACCTTCCAAAGGCAGTTAGCTTAGACTAGGGAACGGAACCCAGGGCAAGTCAACTGGGATAGGGCAGCCTTCACTAACCTGGTACCACCCAGATGTTTCAGACTGCCACTGATGGGTAGTCCAAAACATCTGGAGGGCACCAGGTTGGCAAAGGCTGGGATAGGTTCTGGCTTGGATCTTACTGCAGCTCGTAGAGTTGCACGGGACAGAATATTCCTCCACTTAAGGTATCGACCTCAAGGATGGACAGAAGCGGGAAGAGATATGGCGGGCAATGGAAGATGGAGAAGCCAACGGAGGAGAGCATGCCAGTCGTTTCTGCCCATCTCGAGAGCATGTACACTGTGCCCACTGTAGTATGAGAGTCAGCGTGGTGTAGTGGTTAAGAGCGGTGGACTCGTAATCTGGTGAACCGGGTTTGCTTCCCCGCTCCGCCACATGCAGCTGCTGGGTGACCTTGAGCCAGTCACACTTCTCTGAAGTCTCTCAGCCTCACTCACCTCACATATAATAATAATAATAATAATAATAATAATAATAATAATAATAATAATAGTAATAACAATAATAATAATAATAATAATAATAATAATAATAATAATAATAATAATAATAATAGTAATAGTAATAATAATAATTTATTTGTACCATTGTTTCCTATTGTTTCCCCAGCCACTCTAGGTGACTTCCAACAAAGATAAAAAATACTTTAAAATGTCACACATTAAAATCTTCCCTTAACAGGGCTGTCTTCAGATGTATTCTCAATGTCAGGTAGTTGCTTATCTCTTTGACATCTGATGGGAGGGCGTTCCACAGGGCGGGCGCCACCACCGAGAAGGCCCTCTGCCTGGTTCCCTGTAACTTGGCTTCTCGCAGCGAGAGAACCGCCAGAAGGCCCTCGGCACTGGACCTCAGCATCCGGGCAGAACGATGGGGGTGGAGACGCTCCTTCAGGTATACAGAGTGTTTGCTGTGGGGGAGGAAGGGAAAGGAGATTGTTAACCGCTTTGAGACTCCTTAAGGGGAGTGAAAGGCGGGATATCAAGTCCAAACTCTTCTCTTCTTCTTCTATGACCAAGCAGAAGAATCCAGGGAGGGTCTCTGGAGGTTAGAAGGGGCTGAATTCTCAGTAGTCCCATTCAGTCCTATGGGATGAAGCAGTTGGCAAGGTTGTTGGGGAAAGCCCCAAACTTGCTTCCCCTACAAGCCACTGATGGCACAAATAGCACAGCCTGGTAGCGTGCTCAGATACACCCCTTTAATTTCCTCACCTATAGGGACACTTCCTCAAAGACAGCAGGATGGCCGACGAATGAAGCAGGATTCTGCATGCTTCATCTAATAATAATAATAATAATAATAATAATAATAATAATAATAATAATAATAATATAATTTTATTTATACCCCGCCCTCCCCAGCCAAGGCCAGGCTCAGGGCGGCTAACAAGCAATAATAAAAACAAGTTGAATGAATACAACTTAAAAACAAGATTAAAATACAACATTGAAACATTAAAATGCAGCCTCGTCACAGGAGGAGAAAGGAATGCACCTCTCGCACCCGTATCAACCAGTCAGCCTCCACAGGACAGTTTTGCATCGGTGAACCGCCTCCCCTTTACCAAACCGCACGAATCCACGATGAAAAGACAAGCCACAAGCCCGATCTCCTTAGCTCCGGGTGCGTTAAGCACACAAAGAAGAAGAAGAAGAAGAGGAGGAGGAGGAGGAGGAGGAGGAGGAGGAGGAGGAGGAGGAGGAGGAGGAGGAGGAGTTTGGATTTGGTATCCCGCTTTATCACTACCCGAAGGAGTCTCAAAGCGGCTAATATTCTCCTTTCCCTTCCTCCCCCACAACAAACACTCTGTGAGGTGAGTGGGGCTGAGAGACTTCAGAGAAGTGTGACTGGCCCAAGGTCACCCAGCAGCTGCAGGTGGAGGAGCAGGGAATCAAACCCGGTTCACCAGATTACGAGTCTATCGCTCTTAACCACTACACCACAATGGCTCTCAGCCCCTTCCAGCCCCCATTGCTCTCTTTTGCTGTCCTTGGCAGGTGGCTTCTCGAAGTTAATGCTTCCCCCTCCCTCACGGCCAGCAGCCAGGAGGACTATGAACTCAAGACCCATCTTCTGGAGGACACCCTGAACATAGTGGACATGGAGGGCAGGTGAGTAGAGCACTTAGCCTGTGTGCCTCGTGCCTGTCATTTCAGTTGGCTCTGTTGCTGTTGAGTCATTTAGTCGTGTCCAACTCTTCGTGACCCCCTGGACCAGAGCATGCCAGGCACTCCTGTCTTCCACTGCCTCCCGCAGTTTGGTCAAACTCATGCTGGTAGCTTCGAGAACACTGTCCCACCATCTTGTCCTCTGTCGTCCCCTTCTCCTAGTGCCCTCCATCTTTCCCAACATAAGGGTCTTTTCCAGGGAGTCTTCTCTTCTCATGAGGTGGCCAAAGTATTGGAGCCTCAGCTTCAGGATCTGTCCTTCCAGTGAGCACTCAGGGCTGATTTCCTTCAGAATGGAGAGGTTTGATCTTCTTGCAGTCCATGGGACTCTCAGTTGGCTCTGCTAACCTTTATAGTGTGCCTTCCGCACTGTCGATCCACCTGAGGCTGCAGCAGGAGTCTTTGCCCTATGGAAATAAGCAACAAGACATGTGCACTGCTTACGACTCCCACAGTTTTCCTGCATTCTCAAGTGCTGCAACCCTCAATCTTATGCAGTGCATTCAAAGCCAAGTGCAATTTCATGGGAGATGTTTCAAACCTGCTTTCCTGTGCTGACCATCTTTCTGCAAAACCACCCAGTCCTCCTCGGTCTCTCCAACCTCCTTTTGCAGGAACTTCTTCCTGGGTTCCTCCTGAAGCAAAGTTTATTTGTTTTTGTTTTTAAATAATTTTTCTTATTATTAATTGACATCCATACACAATCTTAGGTACATGTACAGCCTTAAATAGTTATACCATTAAATATTGATTTAAACTTGTATTTGTACATGCTCTTTTCTTATAATTTCTAACTAAACAATAATAAACCAAAACAAAAATCCAGTAAACTAAATTATATGAAAACAGACTTCCCGTCATTTCCCGATGTAAATTACATTTACAACATTGAATGTAGTTATACTACTTACCTTACTCTTACTATAGTTTCCAGTACTTTCTTATAACATACCATACCGTTTTCCCTTGCTTAGTAGTATTTAAGTTACACAAGGGTCATTCAAACTCTGCCATAGATGTTATGTCGTTGTTATATTTTTGTAGGTATTTCTTAAACATATCCCATTTTTGCGTGAATGATTGTTCCGTATTTCCCCCTAATCTATCTGTCAATTAAGCCAATTCTGCATAGTCTAATAACTTATTCTGCCATTCCCTTACTGTTGGTACTTTCCCCCCCTTTCCAGTTCGATGCAATTAATAACCGGGCAGCCGAAGCAAAGTTTATTTCTGTTCCTAATCCACTCCCTTTAAAAGACTTGGGGCAATTAAGGAAGACGATATATGCCAACACACCTTGCCAGGAAAGCGCTGGGTCAATAAACCAGGTGGATCGCTCTGTTCTATATATAATTTTAATTTATTTTAACATATAAATTATAAAACGTACCACAAAACTTATCACTTATACAGTCTTTTTAGACTTCCATCAGCACCTCTGATGATCCACCGTTTTAACCACTTCTTATGCATTTCTTAACTTTATATTGCCTTTACATCTCTTAACAAATCACCCTTCCCCTTCTCCATTTTTGCAATATTTCCAATAATACTCCTCACAAAAATTCTTGCATACCTACAAACGTTGTCTGATCTTCACAAATACTTTTCAAATAGTCTGTAAATTTACTCCAGTCTTCCGTGAATTTCTGGTCCTGCCTGTTTCGAATCCTTCCTGCTGGTTTATGTAGTCCATTAACTTCATCCTCCATTCTTCAATCGTCAGTAATTTTTCTTGCTTCCATTTTTGGACCAGTAATATTCTAGCTGCTGTTATTGCATATAAAAAGAGCTTACATTCCCTTCTCAGTTTTCTGAATTATCAGTGGCATGCATCCCTTGCACAGGAGATGGATAAGTACTAAACTCGTCTCTGTCCTCCCAAGCTGCCATCTCGACATCCCCTCCAAGGTTGGAGCTTGGATGAGCAAATCCATCCCAGGAAGGGAGATGCAGAGCAAAGGATACAGGCCTGCCCTTGACTCTCAAGCCTTTGCTCCTACAGGTTGACGGGGAAGGAGAAGCGTGTCGGAGGCTTTGACCTAATCTGGAACGACGGTCCCGTCAGCAGAGAAGATGGGAATCTGGACACACCCATGAACGGCTTCGTTGCAAACACCCACCTAGGTATTCAGCCGAGTGGCTCTTAGGAGACATAGGCAGGGTGGGGGCTGCAGGCGTTGCTGTTTCCCCACCCCCAGGTGTGTCAAACCCATCTCGGCACTGGAGAGCGGTGGCTGGGATCATAGTAATAATAATAATAATAATAATAATAATAATAATAATAATAATAATAATAATAATAATAATAATAATTTATTATTTATACCCCGCCCATCTGGCTGAGTTTCCCCAGCCCCTCTGGGCGGCTTCCAACAAAGTACTAAAATACAGTAGTCTTTTAAACATTAAAAGCTTCCCTAAACAGGGCTGCCTTCAGATGTCTTCTAAAAGTCTGGTAGTTGTTGTTCTCTTTGACATCTGGTGGGAGGGCGTTCCACAGGGCAGGTGCCACCACCGAGAAGGCCCTCTGCCTGGTTCCCTGTAACTTGGCTTCTCACAGTGAGGGAACCGCCAGAAGGCCCTCGGAGCTGGACCTCAGTGTCCAGGCAGAACAATGGGGGTGGAGACGCTCCTTCAGGTATATTGGACCGAGGCCGTTTAGGGCTTTAAAGGTCAGCACCAACACTTTGAATTGTGCCTGGAAACGTACTGGGAGCCAATGTAGGTTTTTCAAGACCGGTGTTATGTGGTCTTGGCGGCTGCTCCCAGTCACCAGTCTAGCTGCTGCATTCTGAATTAGTTGTAGTTTCTGGGTCACCTTCAAAGGTAGCCCCACGTAGAGTGCATTGCAGTAGTCCAAGCGGGCGATAACTAGAGCATGTACCACTCTGGTGAGACATTCCGCAGGCAGGGAGGGTCTCAGCCTGCGTGCCAGATGGAGCTGGTAAACAGCTGCCCTGGACACAGAACTGACCTGCACCTCCATGGACAGCTATGAGTCCAAAATGACTCCCAGGCTGCGCACCTGGTCCTTCAGGGGCACAGTTACCCCATTCAGGACCAGGGAGTCCTCCACACCCGCTCACCTCCTGTCCCCCCAAAACAGTACTTCTGTCTTGTCAGGATTCAACCTCAATCTGTTAGCCGCCATCCGTCCTCCAACCGCCTCCAGACACTCACACAGGACCTTCACCGCCTTCACTGGTTCTGATTTGAAAGAGAGGTAGAGCTGGGTATCATCCGCATATTGATGAACACCCAGTCCAAACCCCCTGATGATCTCTCCCAGCGGCTGCATGTAGATGTTGAAAAGCCACGGGTCACGTTTTGCCGCTTCCGTGCATGCGCGTGACATCATTTTGAGCATCTGCGCATGCGCAAGCAGCGAAACCCGGAAGTAACGTGCTCCGTTACTTCCGGGTTGCCACTGAGCGCAACCCGAAAGCTCTCAACCTGAAGCACATTCAACTTGAGGTACGACTGTAACTTGAATCCATTGGTTCAAGTCCAGAGCAGGAATTATGGGAATAGATCTTGACAGGTTAATTCAGGGTAGTTGTTTCTGAATCAGCCTAGCTCTTTTAAGTTGCTGCTGGCGATTCATTCAATATTCTTGGAGATGATACTGATATTATCATACTTCTTTTTTTAAAATCCCTTATGCGTTGCTGCTTTAAGCCACTGCAACCCCTCAACTTCACCACCCATTCACTTGAATAGCTTCCCAAAAGGCACACAGTACAGATTACCACGGTGTTGTGGTCCGTTCTTTGCTTGATGCTGACTTGAGGAGACTCGGCTCTCTCTTCCCACCTCCAACTCCATCAGTCTCAGCGCCTATCACAGGCTGTCAGGTAGTACTAAGGGGGGGGGGCGAGAAGCTCCTGCAGCGTTTCCTGGGGGCACACTTTCAAACTGACTGAACCACAGCTCAGCCAGAGAGGCAGATTATCTCCTCGCTCCGTGGAAGGGGACAAGTCACATGTAACACCTTGTTATCGCTTTCATTTCAGGCTACAACAATGACAGGAAGAAACAGCTGAGGCAGCTTTTCAAGTCTTTTCAGACGCAGCAGAAAGTTTAAACATTGCAGCGGAGAAATGGTCAGATGTCGGAGTGTGTGTGTGTGTGTGTCTCCGGGCTCTGGAGTTGAAGTGAGGTCCTTGCCGGCTTTGCTGCCTCAGTTATGTGTCTGCAGGGTTTTCCTCCACTTTGGGGAGCTTCAGGTACGCTGTTGAGAAGATTCCCTTTCCCAGCAGGCTGACCAAGCACTGGACACAGAACAGCTTTTAACCTTGGCATGTTGCAAAAGTCGGGTCTATTGCACCGTGTTTTGGGGCAGGAAGATGGTGCACTACTCACCTGGCCAGGTGCAAGCAGTGCTTAACATGGACAGCATCCATGGGGGCGACAGCCAGGGGAGGAATACAATTGTTGCTCCGCCAACTGATTGCAGCAAATCAACTAGCATCTTCCACATGCAAGGCTGAAAAGAGTGATGCGTCCCACCCAAAGACCCACTGCCTTGACTAAAATGCATTGCAGCAAGCATGAATAAAAATTAATGCCTTAGTACTGCTAAGGACCCAGAAACATGTCCCTTTGGTTCTTGACTAGAGAATAATGTTATGGGGTGGCAGCGAGGCAGAGCATACCAGAACCACCTGCTGGTACTCAATAACTGTTTCCCTGGAAGTGTACCCCTTCCTTCCCTTTTGCACACTCACTGCTATAAGGAATGAAGCCTAGGACTTACCACTGAGCCTAGGACTTGCCAATCAGAAGGTCGGCGGTTCGAATCCCCGTGATGGGGTAAGCTCCTGTTGCTCAGTCCCTGCTCCTGCCAGCATGTCAAAGTGCAAGTAGATAAATAGATACCACTCTGGCGGGAAGGTAAACGGTGTTTCCATGCGCTGCTCTGGTTCGCCAGAAGCAGCTTAGTCATGCTGGCCACATGACCCAGAAGCTGTACGCCGGCTCCCTTGGCCAATAAGCGAGATGAGCGCTACAACCCCAGAGTCGGTCACGACTGGACCTAATGGTCAGGGGTCCCTTTACCTATCTCATAACCAAAGCACAAGGCTTCGGTGGATGGGTTTGCTCAGGTTCCAGTCTAAAGGTTGGATATATACATGCAGTGGTACCTTGGTTCTCAAACTTAATCCGTTCCGGAAGTCTGTTCTAAAACCAAAGCGTTCCAAAACCAAGGTGCGCTTTCCCACAGAAAGTAATGCAAAATGGATTAATCTGTTCCAGACTTTTAAAAACCACCCCAAAACAGCAATTTAGCATGAATTTTACTATCTAACGAGACCATTGATCCGTAAAATGAAAGCAATAAACCATGTACTGCAGTCACACAATCCATCAGTAGATGAACTGGGTCCCACAAAATCACAAAAACAAGAGCCACAAAAACAAAAAAGTAAAATAAATAGCAAAAAAAAGCATAACACTCAAAATGGAAGTGTGACACTCAAAATGGAAGTGTGACACTCAAAACGGAAGTGTGACACTCAAAATGGAAGTGTGGCACTCAAATCGGAAGCGTAACACTCAAAACGGAGCATGTTTGGCTTTTGAAAAAAGTTCACAAACCGGAACACTTACTTCCGGGTTTGCAGTGTTTGGGTTCCAAGTTGTTTTGAGTACCAAGGTACCACCCTGAACAGAAACTGGATTGTGTACAGAGAATCCCCTGCTTTTTCTCAAGGAGCAGAATAGAATTTCGAGCCTGGCAGCAGGAGCAACACAGGGGTGGTGGAGCCAGGAATAGCACTTGCAGATGCAACTGGGCATCATTCACCCCCTCCAGTGAGATAACCTGATCTCAACACCACTTCTGAGGGTGGGCGCACATTGCTACCTTCCCCTGGCAGCACTGATCAGCTTTCACTGCATCACGGACTGCCACTTGATGGCTGGTCTTGTGAATGCTCCAAGAGCCCAGCTCGCCTACAAGTTTGGGCTCAAGGGGCATTTTGAAAGTTTCAAGACACAGGAAAATGACAGCAGTGATAAGAAGCCTGTGGGCCTCCACATGTTACTCCTATCAGCCCCAAGCAGCATGACTGCTGCTCAGGGATGATGGGAGTTGTAGTCTAGCAATATCTGGAAGGCCACAGGTTCCTCATTCCTGGGTTTGTGGTCACAAGTGACCTTTGTCCAACCACACAGGTCCATCATGGGATTGTGTCGCTTAACCCTTTGACATTCTTTCTTAATTTTTAAAAATGTATTTACTAAATTTGTAACTGCCCTTCATCTGTAGATCTCAGGCCGGGTCACAAGAGAAAAATACAAGATAAAAAACACAAAATACCTAATAAAAGCAAGAACCAGTAGCTTCCCTACTCGCTTAGGCAATGCCACCTGCAGCAGCTGCTCCCTAGTGCCAAGACAAATCACCACAGTAACTTCTGCTCTGCCCAGAGTTGCTGCCGAGCTCTTTGTCTTCTCTGGAGCTTAAGGGATCTGCCTACTGTTGATGGACAAGTAGGTGAGCTTGCCGTGAAGCCTATTCCATAAAGCTCTGGTGATTTCATCATCAAAGAAGGAGAAATGTACCTGGAGGATTTTACATAAAATAAATACGATGTGAGAGTGGGAAGACGGGAGCCACAGCAGGCTTCCAGGAAGTGGACTGGTGGATGTCCAGGCCAGGATTACAAGTGACTTCACAGAATCTTATCTCTAAACCTACGTCCCCACTAGACTCCTCAGCACCCTCATCGTGTAAAAATGGAAACTAGTGTGGTACCTCGGTTTAAGAACAGCCCTGTTTACAAACTATTCAGTTTATGAACTCCGCAAAACTGGAAGTAGTGTCCCGGTTTGCGAACTTTACCTCGGTCTAAGAACGGAATCCGAACTGTGGAAGTGCACCGGCGGCCGGAGGCCTCATTAGGGAAAGGATGCCTCGGTTTAAGAACGGACTTCCGGAACGGATTAAGTTCGTAAACCGAGGTACCACTGTACTGGTTAATTCGGTCATTTAACGTACAGGATGAAGCTTCTTTTGGAAAGCCAGGAGTGGAGAAGTTTGCCACCTACTGGTGACACAAGGTGCAGGTTGAAAGAGACAAGAGCTCACAACTTTGTTACTCTGGCAAAGCCAGGATTCCCAGGCTTGATTACCTTGACTTAAACCAATGATCAGTGCCTACCGTTCCATACAGCCTGCCCCATTTTAAGCTGGAAGAAGCTGCGCAGAAGGGCCAGGTGTTTGGCAGGAGCTGAGGGAGGAGGCAAGCATTCCCAGCTGCGCCGTTTGGTGTTTTCGCACACCTGGCTCACAACCCCCTTCCCACAGCAAGACAGCCTGTTGGGCAAAAGGGGCATGTGTGGCTTTATGGGCTTTGTGCCCAGAGTTTTAACACATAGGAATTGATGCGCTCGGGCGAAGAATCTTAACACAAGCAAGCTGCACAAAAGAACACTTTCCATCGCCACACTGCTTTTGGATTTGAGCATACAATTTATTAGTACAAAGACGTGTGCATTCGTGTCCTGTTCCTGCCACTTCCTTTCCAGCAGTCAGAACTCAGCAACCCATCTTACGACGACAACATTGCAACCTCTTACTCTTCGGACTTCAATGCTTGTGCTTCAGTCAGACTGTCAAAACTGCAGAAGGACACCAGCTTGAGCATTTTGCTTCACCCAAGCCCAAACCTCTCCAACAAAGGATGCCAGGGATCAGATGCTCAACAGCTCAGGAAACCTCCTTCTTCAGGCATACATGAATCTGCCTTTTGAAAAGCGAGCAGCTCTCTCGAGTTTTTTCTGTGCAGGAGGCGGCTGCTAAATCCACACCAGGAAGCCGCTTCAACCATCCACCACGTTTCTCATGAACCGCATCTCTTCGGCGCTCAAAGGCTTCAGGCTGTAGCCTTTCAGCTCTGGCTTACCTTTGGAAAGAGCAAGGATTACATGAAAATGATGTACAGATGGTATATAACACCAGTGCAGATAGGAGGAATGTATAAAACTGGCTCAAACACATGTTGGAAATGTAAGGGACTTTTTACCATATGTGGTGGGACTGTAGTAAAATTTAAAAATTTGGGGAAATGATATATAACGAGTTGAAGAAAATGTTCCAATTAACATTTGTAAAAAAGCCTGAAGCATTTTTGTTAGGGATTGTAGGAAAAGACCTGCCAAAGAAACTGAAAAACATATTTATGTACGCAACAATGGCGGCAAGAGTCTTAATAGCACAAGGATGGAAGAACGAGGAAATCCCGACCAAAGAACTGTGGCAAGAGAAATTGATGGACTATGCGGAATTGGTGAAATTGACACACAAACTACGTGACAAGGACAACTGTGACTTTAAAGATGAATGGGAACCTTTTACAAAGTATTTAAAGAAACAACAAAATGAACTGGACTCCTTGGCAGGGTTTGAATAAACATATACATTTTTTTTATTGGTAACATATGGACAGATAAATTAAGGATCTTTACAATTTTATAATATGCAGAGAATAATATGTGCTGAAAAACCACAGAGAGGAGCTGAGGGAAGTCTGGGGGTGGGTGAGAGGGATTTTTTTTTCTTTTGGGGGGAGGGGAAAAATGGGGGGAATGAGGATGATGTATTTTTGATAAATTGTTATGTTGAAATTCTTAATAAAAATATTTTTTTTAAATAAAATAGGAAAGAGCAAGGAGGTGAAGAGTGTTAAAAAGGTTGGGAGGAGCCACAGTAGAAGCACCAGCCGAGCCACTGGGGAATCTGCAGCTTCCTTTGCAAAGTGTGGCTTTGGCTCCCTTGGCTGGATTTCTGGGGACCACATGTGCCATCACTGGCTGTGAAGTGCTCAGCGGTAAAGGACAAACATTTGGCCCAAGAAGCTTAGAGCTGGGACAGAGGTGAGCAAATACAGTTTGAATTGATTCAGTTTCTGCCAAAGGACGCTCAGAAGACTACAGCCTCATTGGTGGGGGACGGGGGAAGGAAAGAAGGAGCCTGCTCTGGAATAGCACGAGGGACTCGGCGACCTTCAGGCCCTGCAGCTTTATGAACTGTCAATAAGGGATGAAGAAGAAAAAAACATTCCACTGTGGCAATGCGGCTAAAGCTTTGCTTAATGATGCATCCTAGCTTGGACACTGATAGTAGGGTAGGAGGGAAAGGGGTTTAGATGGTGGAAACCATACAAACTAGGCGAGGCATCCTTCACACAGCTAACCATTGTGTGGATGAATTTCAAAAGGTACAGAGCAGGTGGGGGAACCCCGTGCCCCCCCCCCACAACGGAAGTTCAAAACCTTTTGCTCCACGCTGCGATCCCAAATCGGACCTCCCCTCCCCAAAAGAAATCCTGCTATTTGCGTTGAAAGAAAAGCTTTGATTGGCAGAAATGGGAGCATTTACTCCAGTGCAAATAGTAGGTGTGTGGGGCCTGATCCCAGGTCAAGACTGCTGCAGAGGTGGCCAAGGTGAAAACCTCCCCACCTCACGCTAGGATTCTGATCTAGAATCCTGTAGCTGCTATAAACTTTTAACTCATTTATAGCTTTCCTTTACACTTTGTGGGAAGCCGCCCAGAGTGGCTGGGGCAACCCAGTCAGATAGACATGGTACAACAAATTTTGTTGTTGCAGTTGTTCCGCAGAAACCTTTTCTTACAATTGTCTCATTCCATGGAGGAAACACTTTGACCATAAAGTAGGCTGTTCCAGAGCACTCCCCAGCAGTAGGGAAGCTCCAAGGTCTTCTGGGTCTCTGCCAGGTCTCATGGCTGCCTGGTTGATATTGACCAGTGACAGAGCCTTTTCAGTGGTAGTTCCCCATTTGTAGAATGCCCTCCCGGATGAGGTGCACTTGTCTCCCTCATTACTGACTTTCGGGGGAAATCTCAAAAGGTTCCTGTTCACCCAGACATTTGATGGTTGAAAGGCATTGTCCCTGAGATCACTGTTTTTGGAGTGTTGCGTGGTTGTTGTATTTCTTTTGTTTGATTATTGATGTGTTTCCTGCCCTGAGGTCCTTTGAGAGGAAGGGCAAGATCTAAACTAAACAAAAACCAACAAAATTACCCTGCCTCGCCTCAGCTTCCACTACACCCCTTGCTTAGCTTATAGAGAACAAACACCCCAATAAGTAGACTTGAACCAGCCTATTCTCAGATATTTATAAGCGCACACTTGCTCTTAAAAGAATAATCCTGCTCACCCCAAACCACTATGGTTATCCCAAACCACTACTGCTGATCGAGATGGCATGAAGAATGGAGGCAAGAAGGCAACTTCTGAGCCCTGAGCACTTGATCAAGAGCCAACCAACCCATTGTTCCCCATCAAACGCAGCCACCTTATTCCAGCCTGTCTGGCAAATACCTTGAGCTTCCAAGAGACGGTTGACCTTCACTTTCAGCTCCTTCCGCAACTTGGCTATTTCTTCATCTAGGAGTTCTTGATCTAGAGAAAAAACAGTGACATGTCACCTGGAAGATTTAAGACTCACTACCTGAATTAACCCACTTTATTCCCTGCTTTGTCTCTCGGGAGCAAGCACTGTAGTAGAAGGACTCTTTCTCCGCACTGGAAAGCTTGCCGTTGTGTTGTATTAAGATGCCGCCCCCCTTTCAACTCATTAAAGGTAAAGGGACCCCTGACCATTAGGTCCAGTCGTGACCGACTTTGGGGTTGCGGCGCTCATCTCGCTTGACTGGCCGAGGGAGCTGGCATACAGCTTCCGGGTCATGTGGCCAGCATGACTAAGCCGCTTCTGGCGAACCAGAGCAGCACACGGAAACGCCGTTTACCTTCCCGCTGGAGCGGTACCTATTTATCTACTTGTACTTTGATGTGCTTTCGAACTGCTAGGTTGGCAGTTCCCATTTAAGCTTCAGTTTAAACCAGCATGAATTATATCTCACTGGCGACTACAAGCCAAAGATTTTTATTTACTGCAACTAAACACAACAATTTGGGGACATCTCTTGCACACCAACAATTTCAATAAAATTCCAACACATGGATTTTGCTGTACACTACTAGTACTAATTACACGAATACTAAACTAATACATTGTTGTAAACTGCTGATATATTTCTATGATACAACGGTATAAAAATATTTTTGTAAATAAATACAAATAAATAATACAGTTGCATCTGAAAGGAGGATGGGATTTCCCCTCAAGGCTGGCTGGGTAACAGTTCAGGGGCTCTGTGTAATATACAATTTGGCTGATTTGCTTCAGTCACTTTAGGCCTCAAAAGTTGTTATTTAAATTATTTAGATTCTCTAGAAACACACAGTTAATACGACATTGTCCCCATCTTCAAAAAGGAGGAGGGGAGAAGACTCGGGTAACTACCAACTGGTCAGCTTGACATCGATACTAGAAAAGGTCCCATAGCAGAAATTAAACGGTTAACAGTTAGAAAAGGATGCTGTGATTACTAAGACCCAGCATGGGTTTCTCGAAAACAAGTCATGGCAGGTTAATCTCATTTCTCATAGAGTTACAAGCTTGGGGGATCAGGGGAATGCTGTGGACATAGTGTATCTTGATTTCAGTAAGGCTTTTGACAATGTCCTCTTTCCCCTTCAGTGGCCAGTTACTCAGCTTCTTCCACCCTCTGTCTCTGGGGACAATTATCCCCCAATCCCCCCCCAATTCATTTTAAATAACATCAAGCTGGTTGACAGGCCTCATAACTGCAGGGTGCAGGCAAAAGTTTGACAGCGTGTGACAAAGCCTTAGAAGCTAGCATGCACTCAGACGGCATCTGCCACATCAGCACAAAGTTGCCAAGATGGTACAAACTATGAAAAGAGAACCAAGATGATGAACTGCAAATTGACTTGACTCTCGAAACCACAGATTTTTCCATACAGATGACAGAAAACATAACGGGGCTCTTACCTCTCTGCAACATGTCCTTGGTTTTTGCTTTCCCAAACTGCACAAACATGTTCCCAAAGCAAACCATGACTTTATCTGAAAACAAGAAGACGAATCTGCATTAAAGAATCATAGAATTGTGGAGTGGGAAGGGACCCTGAGGGTCATCAAGTCTCACCCAATGCAATGCAAGAATCTCACCTAAAACACCCATGGCAGATGATCATCCAATCTCTGCTTAAAAACCTCCAAGGAAGCGAAGGAGAGTCCAAGACCTCCTGAGCGAGTCCCTTCCACTGCCAAGCAACTCTTTCCGTCAGAAAGTTCTTCCTAATATTTAGCTGGAATCTCCCTGCTTGCCATCTGAATCCATTGGTTCGGGTCCTACCTGATTACTTAAAGCAGGCATGGCCAAACGTGGCCCTCCAGCTGGGCCTACAACTCCCATCATCCCTAGCTAAGAGGACCAGTGGTCAGGGATGATGGGGATTGTAGTACCCAAACAGCTGGAGGGCCAAGTTTGGTCATGCCTGACCTAAAGCTCATGAACACCTTCTAAGTCTCATTAGAACAACCACCTAACAAAATAAATACAGTGGTACCTCGGATTAAGAACTTAATTCGTTCTGGAGGTCTGTTCTTAACCGAAATGGTTCTTAACCTGAAGCACCACTTTAGCTAATGGGGCCTCCCGCTGCTGCTGCACCCCCGGACACGATTTCTGTTCTCATCCTGAAGCAAAGTTCTTAATCCGAGGTACTATTTCTGGGTTAGTGGAGTCTGTAACCTGAAGCGCCTGTAACCTGAAGCATCTGTAACCTGAGGTACCACTGTACAGTGGTACCTCTGGATGCGAACGGGATCCGTGCTCGCTTCGGCAGCACATATACTAAAATTGGATGCAAACGGGATCCCTTCCGGAGCCCTGTTCGCATCCTGAAGCGAATGCAACCCGTACCTGCGGGTCGCGATTCGCTGTTTCCGCGCATTATGTCATTTTGAGTGTCTGCGCATACACGAGCAGCAAAACCCGGAAGTAACGCGCTCCGTTACTTCCAGGTCGCCGTGGAGCGTAACCTGAAAACACTCAACCTGAAGCACTTTTAACCCGAGGTATGACTGTATACCCAGATCTGCCCTACCCCTTATCAAACTGGAAGCCGTATTCAACTAACTTGTTTTGCTAGTGGACATCAGCGTGGGAATTCTCACTAGCACAACAGGACTTTATCCCACCCTTTCCTCCCTCTGTGCCCTCCTCAACTTTGCTCAAGAGGGCTGGGAGAACCCCCAGAACAGCACGTGGGATGGTGGTGCTGAGGGGAGATGGTTGCACTGGGCAAACAGAAATTCCTGGGCTGACAGAATGGTCACTTTAGCACTACTCTTGAATGCAACCCAGTTTCTTGGCCTTTTGGCTAAGATCAAGTGTAGTAATGCAACCCAGTTGGTGGGGCTGGGATGGGAGGAAGTCAATGGACTCTGAAAAGCTGCCTGAGAATGAGAAATATTCCACAAGAGAGGGGTGAAGCAGACACCATCATTGGACAAAGACTCAGCACAAAGGCCTGGCCTAAGACGCGCATGAAGCAAAGCACCATCGCAGGCCCAGCGCGTTTATTCCGCCTTGCCCTCATTAATGCAAAAGGCTTGCTGCGTGTGAGGGAAGCCAGGCAATTTGCTGAGCACAATCTTCCCCCGGGGAGAAGAGGAGACGCGGCTGCCACTTGCGGCAGACGTTAGTCACCCAACTTAACGTGTCACCAGAAAACATTTGGATAGGACGGGCAGGCTGAAGGCTGGCAGCAAGGGAGCGGGGAGCCAGCGCAATTTGTGAAATGTAACAGTAACTATTATAAGTTATCACTAAACACTACAGTTACTGCATTATTTCCCGTAGTGGCATCTGCATTTATAGTTACCAGCAGCACTGCAAAAATTCATGACGCAAAAGCCGTGACTGGGATCAGGCTGATTCCCTGTCCTGCTACTAAGCAGGATTATGAAACTTCTGCTGTCTGCTCTATTGAGCGGATACCGAGAAAAGAAGAGAAACTGCCATTCTTCTGACCTTATAAAGTGATTTATTTATACAGGTGTGGAGGGAAAGGATCTAATTATTAAGAGACAGCCCAACACAGAGCTGAAGACATATTTCAAATTTCCAAGCACCACATTTCTAGGTGTTCAGATGATTTCCCCTCCACCTGAGTGTACCACATCCCAAAACAATACAAATGCAAGCAATTTAAACCAAACCTAACAAATATAGAAAGTCTAAGGCAAAATCAAAAAGCGGTTGTAACATTTACAGAAGAGGTAAGGCAGTCTGTCAACAAGTAACTTGGTCCTGAGCCGTATAGGGCCTTATAGGAACTTGTCGTAATCACAGTGCATTCAACTTCTACAGCGGCATCTGCAGCCAATTACTCATTTCTACAATTATGAGCTTGTTCTCACTTCATGCTGGGATGACCATCTTAGGCTCTCTTACAGTGCATGAAGGAGACAGCTGCATTTGATAAGCTTGCTCTAGTCAAAATGCTCAAGAAGAAATGAAAGAGTTATTCCACATAACAAAATTGCCCTTGCTGTTACCTGAATTCTTTCTATCGCATCCTTCAAAATAATGCTGGCTTGGCAAGGGGCAGTTTCTATTAGGTTTAGCTCTACAGTGGCATCTACAGTTATAGTTCCAGCAGTAAATAATAAAATAGGCGGAGGTCAGAGAAAATACAGGAGTCTCAAAAGCTCGGCTCTGCCCTCGCCGGTCCTGGAAGGATCCTTTAAAAAAGTCCCATATGCTCAGAGACTTTGCGCCTGTTCATTGGGGGAGATAGGAAGCCCAGAGCACTTGTTCTTTAGATGTCCCTTTTACGAAGAGGCACGTAGTGAGACCATTAATCCCCTGCTGGTGAGGCTCGCTGACCTCCCAGAAAAGCAAAAAATTGACCTTTTCTTGTTATGCAAAGATCATAAGACGACCCAGATGGTCGCCAGATTCTGTGTACAGATCTGCAGGCGCAGACCATGCCCCGACCCAAACTAGTTCATTAAGAAAATCCCCAAACTCGTTTCCATGGATGACTCTGAGTCATCTCTCTGCGGCAGCTCATCTTAAAGTTTTAAGTGTCTATACGCTTATTGCATTTATAAATTTTAAATTTATTGTTGTACATTATTTTAAATGTTTGTTTTCCTTCTGGGATTGTACCCCCAAGTGTGTTTTATAAGCTGGTCTCCGACTGCAATAAATTATCTATCTATCTATCTACAGGCGTCTCAAGACAATCTAGATTCAGCATAGAGGCATATAGGACATCGAAATTGCAGGAACAAATGTGAACTTCATTCACAAGTAAAGAGGCCTGTGTGGCCAGAGTACCAAGTTCAAATCACTTCTCCATGCAAGAGGTCTTGGGAACTCCTTAGCTGTCAGCCTTGTGTAATTTACAGGATAGTTGCAAGGAAAACATGCTAAATCTGGGGTCCTTGGAGAAAGTTACATTTATGTTCTGCTTTATGTTCTGCTTTACAAAAAAACTTACAAAGCAAGCAGCACAGCACAAGGTATACCTGCCCTATACTTTGGTACATTGGTATTATTGGAATCCTGGTACAGTGGTACCTCGGGTTACATACGCTTCAGGTTACATACGCTTCAGGTTACAGACTCCGCTAACACAGAAATATTACCTCGGGTTAAGACCTTTGCTTCAGGATGAGAACAGAAATCGCACGGCAGCAGCAGGAGGCCCCATTAGCTAAAGTGGTCTTCAGGTTAAGAACCGTTTCAGGTCAAGAACAGACCTCCAGAACTAATTAAGCTCTTAACCCGAGGTACCACTGTACACAGGAAGACCTGGACAGACATCAGAGCTCTCAAACTGCCATGTGCCATATGCTTCTGGGAAGCAATGGGTTTCTGTAGACAGACTGAAAAGGGACAGGAGACTATCAGCTCAACAACAGCACACATGATATGCGCACAAAGGAACTGCAAGGTTCAGACCATGGCATCTCCTTTTATAAGCATCTCAGGTGGCAGGATGGGAAAGGCAGACTGCCTAAGGCACTGGAGAACTGTCGCCAATTACAATGGACTGCAATGTGTGATGTTCGAAAAGACCTCTCACCTGAAGTCTCCATGTCCTTGCTCAGGGCCCTCAGGGCCTCCCGGTTCTGATTTTGTTTCATACCCAGATCCACAATCTAAGGGAGAAATGGGGAAAAAACCTTCAGGGTGTGTCACAACAAGATTTCCATGAAGGCCAGTTCACAAGCACTCCCCTGATCCCCGTATTGTATTTTTATGTTGTTCTAACTGTTCCTATATGGGGTGTGGGTGGCGCTGTGGTCTGCACCACAGAGCCTAGGGCTTGCCAATCAGAAGGTTGGCAGTTCGAATCCCCGCAACGGGGTGAGCTCCCATTGCTCAGTCCCCTCTCCTGCCAACCTAGCAGCTTGAAAGCACGTCAAAGTGCAAGTAGATAAATAGGTACCGCACTGGCAGGAAGGTAAATGGCGTTTCCGTGCGCTGCTCTGGTTCGCCAGAAGCGGCTTAGTCATGCTGGCCACATGAACCAGGAAAACTGTCTGTGGACAAACGTCGGCTCCCTTGGCCAGTAAAGCAAGATGAGTGCCGCAACCTCAAAGTCATTCGCGACTAGACTTAACTATCAGGGGTCCTTTACCTTTACCTTTTAACTGTTCCTAAGGCCTTACAGAAAAGGGCAGGTAAGAAATCAATACAATGTGCAAAAATTATGATCGTAAAAAAACACACCCTCAAAGCAGTTTACAAAAAAAGGTAAAGCAATAAAATTATAAAATTACGGTATCACTTGGAGAAATTAACAACAGTAATCTGAAGTTTTCAAAAAGTTAAAACAATAAGACTGAAAAAAAAGAAAATTAAAACACACACCAACTTTCTAAACACCTGGGCAGCCTTGCCTAAATAAGAGAACAAGGGAGGCATCCATGGTCAGTTCTGGCACCTCTTTTTCTAGGAAAAATAGCACTGATAATAATAATGATGAAGCATGGATGGGTGGGTGGGTAACTGTGGTCCCTGGCCAAAGGGTGGAATAGAAATGTAATAAATGATAACAACAGTTGGTCGTCCAAATGTTGTAGGACTGTAACTCCAGCCACCCCTGAAGGCATCTGGGGCGGAGGAGGGGGCACAGGTTTGCAACAAGGGAATGCACACAAAGCCCATGGTGTGTGTGTAATACACACACACACACACACAAACATACATAAACATACATACATACATACATACGTATATTGTTTACTGCTTAAACAATATATGTATGTGTGTGTGTATATTACACACACACTAAACATCATACAGTGGTACCTCGCAAGACGAATGCCTCGCAAGACAAAAAACTCGCTAGACGAAAGGTTTTTCCGTTTTCGATTTGCCTCGCAAGACGAAATTTCCCTATGGGCTTGCTTCGCAAGACGAAAACGTCTCGCGACTTTGTTTCCTTTGTCTAAAAACAAAGACATGTTTTGTTTATAAAGTTAATTTATTTTCCCTTCAATTTTTGAACTGCTCTTTACAGTATGTGTGACTTTAAAGAGCAGTTAATAAACTGTTGTTGTACCAAATTTGGCTTTGTTTGGACTTTTTTTGACCATAGGAACGCATTAATTGATTTTCAATGCATTCCTATGGGATTTCGTGATTCGCAAGACGAAAAATTCGCTAGACGACAAAACTTGCGGAACGAATTAATTTCGTCTTGCGGGGCACCACTGTACATATATACATACACACACACACACAAACACACATATATATACATACATATATTGTTTACTGCTTAAACAATACGTGTGTGTGTGTGTGTTACACACACACACTAAACAACATCATACATATACACACACACACACACACGCATATATATATATATATATATATATATATATATATATATATATTACACCCACACACCCCACGGGCTGTGTGTGTGTGTGTGTGTGTGTGTGTGTGTGTGTGTGTGTGTGTGTGTATATATATATATATATATATATATATATATATATATATATATAAATAATCAGCTAAGGCACCCTCCGCCCACCTGGAAGCTGAGGAAGCCTAACCTTGCCATGAAGGGGAGCTTAACCATTCCCTGCCCTACACTTTTGGGGGGGGCGGTTGAGATGGCGGGGGGGGTCTGTCTGGGGGCGCCCGCTCCCTCCTCCTCCCTCCCCGAGGCCTACCTGCTGCCTCCCGCCCATCACCTCCTCGGCCAGCTCCTCCACCTCCGCCAGCACCCGCAGCGCCACGTCCGGCTCCAGCTCGCCCATGGCGGCCCGGAGGGAAGGGGAGCCGCGGCGCGGAGGAGGAGGAGGAGGAGAGGCCTAGTCGGAGGCCGTTCCGCGCAGGCGCCTCGCCTGCCTCCAGGAGGGCGGTCGCCATGGCAACCCGGCTAGGCCCGGCCCGCCGCCTTTCCTAGTCCCCCGGTTCCGCCGTTGGGGCCCCGGCCCTGGGCCAGTCGGTAGCCGGCTTCCCTGCACCGTCACGCTACCGGGTGGCCCTCCGGATAGCGAAAGTGGCTCCGTTAAAACTTCAGGGCTTTGCTGCTCTTCCGTGGGAAATGCCGCTTTGTTTATATTATATTATCGCATTTGTTGGTTTGTATTTTCTTTTCTTTTTTAAAAAAATATTTTATTAAGTTTTCACAATAGAAAAGCATACAAAGACAAAGAAAATACAAAATCACAAAAAACAATACAAAAATACAAACATTAAACACATCAAAAGAAAAAGAAAAAAGAGATAAAAACACATATAGTAACAAAAAAACAACAACAAAAATTCCCTCTTTCTTAATTTCTCATCTTCAATTAACTTATTTTCCCGACTTCCTCACGTCTCCCGTTCTTGTATCCCTTTTTAGAAATTAATTCAGCAAGTTCATATCCTATTAGTTTATCTGTTGTTAATCCAATGTATTTTCTTTTCTTTTCAAAGCAGCAAGTAAAAAGCAGGAAATGAAAACAGCACAAGAATTGCAACTGTGCGTTTGCCTTGAAAATGCAAGCAGAACTTGCCTGACATCATCATCAACAATCATCATCATCATCATCATTTATTTATTATTAATTCAATTTATATACCTCCCTTTATCAGAAGATAACATTAATGTGTACAACATTAAAAAAACACATTAGAGAACCAGGTAGGTAGCCGTGTTGGTCTGACGCAGTAGAAGTATATTAAAAAATATTTTTAAATGTCCAGTTGCACCTTAGAGACCAACTAAGTTTGTTCTTGGTATGAGCTTTTCTGTGCATGCAAAAGCTCATACCAAGAACAAACTTAGTTGGTCTCTAAGGTGCTACTGGACAATTTTTTTATTTTTTAAATATATTTTTACATTACAGAACATCGGTGATAAAAAAACAGAATAAAAGCAGAATACTGTAAAAACAAACTGACGGACAGCCTAATAATACAAATACTGTAATGCACAAATTCCACAGCTAAAAGAACTCTTATTTCTATTTTAAATGCTTATTGTCCTCAACAGCATAAAAAAGGGTTTTACAATTTTGAAGTAAGTATTGCAAGCAGAGGAAGCTTAGACGTAAAAGAAACCTAGAAAGGGAAGTTCAGGGGGGGATGGGGAATTCAATTTGGTAGTATTTTTTATGATGTGATTGTGATAAAAATGTAAAACCCAATAAAAACTATTTTAAAAAGAAAGAAAAAGGGTTTTCTGGGGGTGGGGGGCTTCCCTTCAGGGTAAGCTTGGCGGCGGCATTTCCCAAAAAGGCCTGCCACTGAGTCAGCACCCATGTTATCCACACACAACAGCCCTGTGAGGTAGGTTGGGCTGAGGGAGGTCACCCCCAGTGAGCTTCATGGCTGAGCGGGGGATTCGAACCCTGGTCTTCCTCGAGGTCCTGGTAGTCTGACGCTATTGCACCATGATGGCTCTCCAGCCGGACTCACTGCAAGACCAAGGCTGCAGCCCCTTACCTGGGAGTAAGCTGCACACTGAATTCAATAGGACTGGCTTCCGAGTAGACACGTAAACCTTCATAGGATTTAAAGGGGGTGGCTTTTGAGGAGAGGTCCGAAGGAAGAGAGCGTTTGGACCTCTAGAGAGTGTTTGGAGCAGCAAGGGAGCATGTTAAGAATTGCGTATGTTATAGGAATTTAAGGTCTCTAATAATAATAATAATAATAATAATAATAATAATAATAATAATAATAATAAATTTATTTATATCCTGCCCTCCCCAGCCAAAGCTGGACTCAGTGCGGCTAGCAACAGTAAAATAATACAATATTCCAAAATCAATTCATTATAAAATCAGTTCAATATATAAATTAAATGTTCATAAATGTACAAGGCAAACACATACATAAATATATAAACCACATGTCTGAAACAGTACAGGAAGACAGTCCTGAAACCATTTTTGACTCTCCCAAATTGACCTCAAATGTTTCTCTGCAAGGAGGGAGGAAATGGGAAAGCCTCCCCATTGTCTCTTTGCTCACAAATCCTGTCTTAAGGGTGTATCTGTGTATGAATAGGGTGAGCCTGTGACATGGATTTAGGAACTAAGTATTTACCTTCACAAAAGAATGGCCAGGCTGCCCAGGTAATGCAATCAGTGACCATTATCAGGTATCCTGGCGGGCAGGATTTCTGCTGTAGACCGCTTCGTGTGATCTATTTCTGCTGTAGACCGCCCCTTCAGTGATGTATGTATGTATTGGGTAGTGGCCTTGAGCAACAGGGTGGCAATTTCAAAAGTCTATATAAGGGCTTGCACACCAATGTTCGGGGTTCCCCCTTCCTCCTGCGTGGGGTGGTGATGAGCACCCTGTTGCAACAGTGTAATAAAGATCAGGCTTACAAGTTGCTTTGCTTCTCAATATTCTCTGGTTGGCCTCTGTTATTTCCTCCTACCGAAAGGGAACCCACTTAAGGACTCTATAGGGGCTCTTGGATACCCCATAAGGGAAAAGGAGCAGATTTTGTTTACAACATGTAAGAGACCAGTTGAAGGGGGCAGAACTGCAGGAACAAAACTAGAGGAACTGCCTGGGAGCTTTGGAAGAATAAAGGGCAGAAAGGTAAGTTGGTTATTTATGTATTTCTTCTTTGGCGATCACTCGTAGCCAGGTAAGATTATCTTCCATAACGGTTTTAACAATGAATCCATAAGTGACTGTGGAGGCCAATTCTGGATCCACACGTCCTTCCACAGTGGGGACATTAGTTTCCAGGCGGGAGTTGATCTCAGCATGGATTTGCTAAGTCTGCCTTCCTCTTAGCACATTTCTGCCTTGCGTCCTGAGTTCGAGTGTCTTCAAAGCCCAGGACACCTTTGGTAAAGGCTGTTATCCAATTGGAGCGCTTGCAGGCCAATGTTTCCCAATTGTTGGTGTTTATACTACATTTTTAAAGATTTGCCTTGAGTGGGTCTTTAAACCTCTTTTGTTGACCACCAGCATTACACTTTCCATTTTTAAGTTCAGAATAGAGTAGTTGCTTTGGAAGATGATCATCAGGCATCCGCACAACATGACCAGTCCAACGAAGTTGATGTTGAAGAATCATTGCTTCAATGCCACTACTGCGACCCGTGTTTTGTTAGCCTCAAAATGGAAAACAAGCGAGGTCCCAACTAAAGAACAATGGCAACTTAAGCTGATGGAATGTGCGCAGCTTGCAGACTTCACATCTAGAATAAGAATAAGAAGAACATAACATTTAGAGAAGATTGGGAAATGTTTATTGAATTGTGTACACTTGTAAATGTTGGCAGCATTAAGATAAATTCAAAAGTGTAAATAAGTTTTGATGGATGTAATAATGGAATACTGAATGGTTTAGTTTATGTAAAATATGCAGGGATTTGGGATATGTAAAATGAACCATGGAAAGAGAGGAAGGGAAGTCACTGATAATTTAATTATGTTTAAATGAGTATTCTAAATTGTAAAACAGAAAATTTAATAAAAGTTATATAAAAGAAAGAAGGAAAAAGAAAGGTACCGTAAGTTGCAGTGAGGTCATGGAGAGCTCTGAAATCAGGGCCTGGACATAGAAGGGAATGGGAAACAAATGTTTGGATTTGGGGAAAGTGGCCATCCGGTGGTCCCTTTTAGAATTTAGTTGCTACCTAGGGATTTATTGAGTGGGTGGTTACTGTCTAACTGTGGTAGTGAAGAGATAGGAAGGACATTTCCCAACCAGTCCCATGGAAAGGTGACCATTTGCCTCTCCCTTCCTTCCTGTAGGATTTGATCACCCTGTAGTCATGTAGAACTGCATTGCTTCTACCATGACGCACCGCGTATTTGCTCTCTCAACAGTGATTTGCTTTGCCCTGGATTGCATGGGTGCTGTTTTGTTGCAGCAGAGTGTCGGGTGAGATGCACTTTCCCAACTTGGTGAGTCTGTGGTTTATAATTTCAGTAGCAGCTTTCAGTGAAGAAAGTACTTTGCAAATCTTAACCACATTTATCCACTTTATGACTGAGCAGAAACTTAAATCCAGCCTTCTGGCCTCCAAAAACATATATTTATTCACTTCACTTTGCTGGCCCAAATGGGAAAAAACAGGACAATTAATTTTATTTTATTTTATTTTAGGCAAATGTGTGAGGGGCTTACAAATTTTAATCTTGAGAGAGCAGGGTTCAAGGCCCTGTTTGTTCATGAAGGTGACTGGGTAATCCTGGGCCAGTCACCAGCTCACAGCCTAATCCAAAGTTCACAAAGTTGTTGTGAATATAATAGGGAGATGAGATCAGTGTCCGCAGTCTTGAGCTCCTTAGGAGGGAAGGTGGGATATAAATTCAATAATAAATAAATAAAGTAAATTGTTTCCATATCTTTCTTTCTTTCTTTCTTTCTTTCTTTCTTTCTTTCTTTCTTTCTTTCTTTCTTTCTTTCTTTCTTTCTTTCTTTCTTTCTTTCTCTCTCTCTCTCTCCCTCCCTCCCTCCCTCCCTCCCTCCCTCCCTCCCTCCCTCCCTCCCTCCCTCCCTCCGTGTCTCTCTCTCTCCGTGTCTCTCTCACACGCATACTTTGCCCCATTCTTCCTTGCCCCATTCTTCCATTGATATCCTTCTCTTGCCAGGATACCCTGTGATGGATTATTTGCCGCAGAAGCGGCCTCTGAATATTTGGCAGCCTGAAGTGGCGGTGGAGGGAGGATGGCTATTTCTGTGGAAACGAGTCAGCAGAACTTTTGATGAACTGGCAACTCTGCTGCATGAAGTCCTAGATTACGTTAATGTAATTAAACAGGGGCACTTGGTTCATGAGAGGCATCTGCTAAATGCACAAAAGCAATAAAAGTGAGAAATTGTGGCTTCGCGGAGACTCGTCCCTGCCAGAAAGCCAGCCAATTGTCATTAGGAGATTGCAAGCTCTTGGCTTTAGCTGCTGCCTGAGTTCTGAAACTGCATTAGGCACACTTAGAGCTCGTATTTGCATCATGGCTGACACCAAGTTCTTTTGCTATGGGGCAACAGGCGAAGAAGCCCTAGAGAAGGGGATTCAGCGTTGTGTTAGGAACGATGCCAATGATTCTCAGAATAGAGAACCCCTCTGTGGCTTGGGATAAGCCTAGTGGTGGCAAGTCTCATCCTGAGTCACATTTGCACCCCACCCTTCCCCCAAGGAGTGAAAGGAAGCATCCATGGGGTAGCGATTGGACCAAGTTCCACCTATGGCAGCCTTCACAAACCTGGTGGCCTGCAGGTGATATGGACTGCAGCTCCCATCTAGCTCAGCATCGTACGACTTTACTGGCGTGGCCTGATGGGAGCCACAGTTCAAAACATTTGGAGGGCACCAGCTTGGGGAAGGCTGTGCCCCACAAACTTCATGAACCAAGCAGGAGCATGAAGCCACATCTCCTTGGTCCAAGTCCAATTCTCCGCCTGTCACATCGCAACACTGGCTTGCAAAGAAAAGTAGTGGCAATTGTAATTCACCATTAAATGGGCTGCTCTATTAGGTATATATTGCAAAGCAGAAAATCGCTTGCTTGATTTCGTTTGTAGCATTGGCACAGCTTTTGGTACAGGTTGTTGTGCGTTCCTTTTATTGTTTTTGTATGTCCCTAATGTTTTTTGTTGTGTTGTGCTGTTTTGCAAACAGCTCTGGCCATTTGACTGACGGGCGAAGTATTAATCTCTTAAACAAAGAACCACAGTAAATGCTTCTAAAATACACTGCTTTTATAAGTATGTTTTGCAGTTTAATCTTGAACAGACCCAAGAACAGGCCTTTGGAGACTTGTGGGGCATTTTACTCATCCCCGCTGAAATCTTTGCGCCTTGCCCAAACTGAAATTTGAAATGGCACCTTGACTTTAGAAGTCATATTTCAAATCTGGTGGGAAAATGCACATCACCACATGGCTGGAAGCTGTGGGCGACTAGCTCTGGGTGAAATGGCCGTGGCCACACCATGCATTGAAAAGCCAACACCCTCTAGCTGGCTGGCAAGTCACACCCAAAATACTGAAATGGCACTGAAATGGCAGCGTAACTTAATTGAAACTCGGAGGGGAAATGACAGAGAGGAAGAGCAGAGAGTGGAAATGGAAAGAGTTTGGAAATAAATGGCTGTATCCCCTATGGTGTCCTCATGCACCGTCCAGCCCAATAAATAAATCAGGAGTAGAAATCCAGGGGAGATTGGAAGGGGGTTGGACTAGATGACCCTTGGGGTCCCTCCCACAGCTCTACAATTCTATGAGTCCATCCCCAGGAGACTGTTGAGTGAAGCTGTTAAGAGTCGTTGTCCAGCTCTATAAGAAGAGCACGGCTGAATCAGACCAAAAGTCCATCCAGCCGAGCAACATGTTTGCTGAAAATAAACAAAACAGCTGTCCCTCACTCTTTGCACCCCACCCCAAGCAAGTGGTGTTCAGAGATACGGTGCTTCTGAACACTGAGGTACCATTCTGCTGCGACTTACTGACAGATCTTTCCCACATGAGTGCGTCTAACTAACCCCGCTTTAAAGCCGCCGCCGCCACATGTTGTGGTAGCAATTTCAGCTGTGTACGCGAGAAACCATTTGTTGCAGGTCCACCTTTGCCAATGCAATCCCACGGACATCTACTTAGACCTAAGTCCCACTGCATCAAGTTAAGCGTGCAAAAGGTTGGCACCTGAAAGTTGTCCCTTTTGCACACACGCACGGATCCACACGCCTCTAAATAATGCATGCTTTGTCATACTCGATTCCCACTGCTTCGTTGCCACCACCTCCTGGGTGATGCACTCTGATGCTTGCTCTCTCTCTCTCTCTCTCTCCTTGTAACAATCCACCCATGTCAAACAGATGGGCTCATTACAAGAGAAGGGGGTTGCCTCCTTGCGTTTTGGCTTAGCAGTACATCGCTGAGAGACCACTGGAGAGAGCGGTGCAGCCAATGAGATCAGATTTCATTCTCTGGCCCAAGCACAGACTGCTCTTGCCTCTGCCGGCAGCCAAGGGAAAGTGGGATCTGTCTGCGAGAACAAAGGCAGGATTCTGCCAGCAACGTGTCACCCTTAGTAAAAGAAAAGGCTTGAGAACTGCTGCCTTAAAAGTAGAGCATTTGTTAGTGTTGGCCTTCTGCAGACAAGCAACACCTGCCGCCCGCACAGAATCTATTCTGAGGAAAGCAAGACAAGGTTCTCTGTCATTCAGGAACCAGGCTTCAGCATTCAGCGTCAAACCTCTCCCAGAGAGCCTGCAGACTAGCAGCAGGTACCTGGAAGACCAGAAATAGACCTGGCCCCCAAAGGCTTCCCATCCCCACCTGCCCACCTCCCTGCCACGACAAACATAATAGCCCTGGGACTAAGGACTCCCCACAAACACTTCCAGTGTTCAGACTGGCAGCCTCAGATCTTCCAGCAGCAGCACCAAAATTTCCCCCACGCCCTTGGTGCCGCTTGTGAAAACAAGTTCTGTCCTAAAGAGACTTTTACCTGTACCAGATCCTTCCCCAACTCATGCTGGTTTTAGGATTACTTCACGACTAACCTGGCTACTCCCCTATAAGTACATGTTTTTGTGTGTGCCACAAATGAACCATGAATGCAACCCACACGTATTTGCTGCTGCTCGACTTGCACAAGCAGACTGGCTGGGGCTCACCGCTGAGTGTCCACTACCCGGCAAACTCAGTTTGTTGCAACGCAGTGTGTGAAGCATCCCTTCTTTACACACACACACCCTTAGCTCGCGTTTTGCAGAGAGATGATGACAAATGGCTGCTTGTTTGTATTCAGCTGGCATGGACGATCCGCCAATGGCCAGCCCTGTTGCTGTGCAGCTGTGCTCCCGCTAGGAATAGCAACCTAATCTTCCCTGACAGTTTGGCCACACCTGATCCTGCCACAACTCAACTGGGCTGTCCTCCCAGATAGACGTCTGCCTGCAAGCCAGTTTTGCAGTCTTGACACACGGACTGACATTTGGAGCTAGGAAATTGGATCTGACCAAAGGTGTGTGTGTGTTTGTCTGTGGTGTTAGTGGACTCTTACATTGGCAATCCAGTGGGCTGGCAGCATGGGTTAAGAGAACTCATTTGGGGAGATGGTAAAGGAGAGGGCTCTCCACCAACGGTTCAAATCCCTCGTTCGAACATGTTTCTCCTGTGATGTCTTTGGCTTAACTCATGAAGTTAAGTTCACTGCAAGAAGTTACAGGGAACCAGGCAGAGGGCCTTCTTGGTGGTGGCGCCCTCCCTGTGGAACACCCTCCTAACAGATGTCAAGGAGATAAAGAACTACGCAACTTTTAGAAGACATCTGAAGGCAGCCCTCTATCAGTCAGGAGGTTTTTAATGTTTGATGTTCTGTTGTGTTTTTATATGTGTTGGAAGCCACCCAGAGTGCTTGGGACAACCCAGCCAGATGGGCAGGGTGTTGTTGTTGTTGTTGTTGTTGTTGTTGTTGTTGTTGTTGTTGTTGTTGTTGTTGTTGTTGTTATGAATCCTCCACACCCAGCGACGTTATTATTATCACAATTACCATCTTTCCGCCAAGGAACTCAAGGTGACGTGGCACACATGGTTCTCTTCCCTCTTTATTTTATCCTCTGAAATATACTCGGAGTCGAGAGTGGATTTCATACTCTTTATTCAGCTCCTAGTGGTGAGGAGGAATGAAAGTTCCCCCAGAATGTCTGCTTTATATACATTATTTACACAATGGGCCCCACGTGATTGGCTAATTCCGGGATTCACCTGTAGGCCAATCAGGTTGCAGATTCACTTCCACCTGGAGCTGGATTGGGTGGCTCCTGTGGACCAATCAGACTGCTGCATTCTGGATCCTATTGTTCTAGGACCAATCAGACTGTTGCATTCTGAATCCTATTCTAGGGCCAATCGGACTGTTGCATTCTGAATCCTATTCACCTCAGTACATAACATCCTCACAACAGCCTGTGAGGTAGGCTGGGCTGAGAGTGAACGACTGGCCCAAGATCACTCACTGAGCTTCATAGCTGAATGTGAACCCTGGTGTCCCAGGTCACAGTTCAACACTTAAACCACTACATCACACTAGCTCCCTGCCAGGTGCTGGCCATGGACACAAGGTGACTTTCAAAGGGATTTGGCAAATTCATGGAGGAGAAGTCGATCAATGGCTTCAAGTCACAATGGTCATATACCGTCTCCAGGAAACAGAGGCAGGAGAGGACAGTTGCCCTCATGGCCTGCTTCTGAGCTTCCCAGAGGCATCTTGGGAGTGGCTTTGGGCCACCGGGTGACGCACTAGAAAGTCTTTTGGTCTGACCCAGCAGAGCTTCTCTCACATGGTCACCATTAGCTCAGAGGGCTTTTAAGAAAGCCTTGCTAAAACAGGTGCATGGAGGCCTTTGCAATGGCTCTTTGCTGCAGTAGCAAGAAGCGGAATGGGTAGCACATCTTTGATTGCCCCCGAGTTGCACTGATGGCCAAGCCAACAGCAGCTCTATCCATTTCGCTGCTGCTTAAGAGTTTCCTGGGGGCAGCTGGCCGGCCGCCGTCAGAGACAGCGTAGACTCGATGGCTCCTTGGCCTGCCATCTTTCTCCTTTTCTCTTTAAGAATTGGCTGGGACAGGAGGCACGGGTGACAGAAGGGCAGGGGAATGGACGGTGACTCACGTCTCCTCTCTGCAGCCTTGGAAGTGGCGGAGGCAAAACCGGTTGTCTCGGGTGTGCGATAAAAGGCTAATTTTTCACATCACGAGCTCGTCGCCATACAAGGGGGTGGCGTGAAGCCTTTGTTGCACGCTCACTTGGGATTTGCAAGAGGCATGTGATCTATAGAGCCTTCATGTCACTCCCTCGTGTGATGATCTTCTTGCCGTTCTGTGGGGCTCACGCACCTCAAAGGGTTCTCTATGACTCCTCAGACAGGACGGGTGCTAATTTGTACATTAACTAACAGGAGGGGCTGTTTAAGCTTCAGCCTCCCAGCTGCTGCCCTGCTCAGTCCCATCAGCCCTTCTGTGGCTACTGGAGCTCAGGCCCTCATGCATTTTTAACAGAAAACACAATTAGATCATGATCGACAGGCGCTCACAAGTGCCGTATTAATGGCCAAGGAGGCTATTACACACTTCCTTTGTCCGGGACCGTAATATACTGGGCTAGTTAGCCTGTGATGCATTAGGGCTGTTCCCCTGGCCCTCGGGCTCACACTCCCAGCTTCTTCCCTTCCTGCCGGCATTTTTGGAGAGGCCTGACGGTGACAAATTGCTTCTTGTTTCCATTCATCCCTCATTGACAGACTGCCAATGGTAAATCTGGCTGTTCTGCTGATGTTTCAAGGACTGGCTTGGCGCTGGCATTTTATCACTGCTGGAAGCGCCCTCCTCTCTCTCTCTCTCTCTCTCTCTCTCTCTCTCACACACACACACACACACTTTGCTAGCTGCAGTTCGCAGCAAAGGGCTGGCGTACTTTTCCACTGGGCTGCCGAGAAGTCGTTTCGCGGAACCCAAGAAACCAGCATCAAGGGGAAGGTATTTACAGATGGTTAGCCATGCAGACGGCTGCCCCAAACTGGTGGCGTGAGCTTCCAGAGGCAAAAGCCCGTAATGCTACAGGCAATGCGTAAAAGGAAGGGTGGTGTGGAATCTCTGCTGCGGTGCCTGGTGTCCTGTTCATATCCCCATGCCCACGTCGGGAGTGGGCGTAGCTCAGTGATGAGAGTATCTACCTTGCAACCAGAAGGTCTCAGGTTTAATCGCCGCTGGCATCTCCAAGTAGGGTTTAGAGAGATTCCTGCCTGATATCCTGGAGAGCCGCTGCTTCCAGTCAGTGTAGGCAGTACTGAGCAAGATGGAACAATGGTCTGACTAATCATACGGCAGCTTCTTCAGTGTTCCCGTGTGCACATCGTAGGAGTGGCCACTAAGACCGTGTAACACTGGTCCTGAAAGACCTACATTGGCTCCCAGTACGTTTCCAAGCACAATTCAAAAGTTTTGGTGCTGACCTTGAAAGCCCTAAATGGCCTCGGCCCAGTATACCTGAAGGAGTGTCTCCACCCCAGGTCCAGTACCGAGGGCCTTCTGGTGTAGGGTTACCAGACATCCTCGGTTTCTGGGGACAGTCCCCGGATTTGCAAATCTGTCCCCGGGAAACGTGGCAGCGGCAGCCTCAGCAGCCTGGAGCCAGCCTGGTAGTACAGTTGGCTCTGCCTGGCTTCAGGAGTGGATCGCTGCCATGGCGCCCGCCATTTTTCCTCTCCGGAAGTCCCCATATGATGTGTCTTGTGCGCAACACATCATATGGGGACTTCCAGAGAAGAAAAAATGGGCAGAGGGCAGCGAGCAGCTCCTGAAGCCAGCCACAGCCAACTGCGCTACCAGGCTGGCTCCGGCTGCTGAGGCTTCCTGCTGCTGCCACTGCCAAAGGGGAACCGGGGACGTCCAGCAATACAGATCTCCTACCCCCTGCCCCCTTTGTTTTGACTGATCGGGGGAGGCTCGGGAGTTGCGGGTGGGTGGTCCGCTGTTGCCCAGTTTTTAAAAAACTCTGCAAAAAAAGGGCTTTGCACGTTTATACAATATGCATGTGTGCTTTGGCCCAGGGTCTTTTGCCTCACCATCCCCACTACTCACTCCCTGTTGCTACTCAGCTTCAAAAAAAAAAAAGTGTCCCCGGATTCATTGAAAAAAATCTGGTAACCATATTCTGGTGGTTCCCTCACTACAAGAAATGAGGTTACAGGGAACCAGGCAGAGGGCCTTCTCGGTGGTGGCGCCCGCCCTGTGGAGTGCCCTCCCATCAGATGTCAAGGAAATAAACAACTATCTGACTTTTAGAAGACATCTGAAGGCAGCCCTGTTTAGGGAAGTTTTTAATGTTTAATGCTGTATTGTGTTTTTAACATTCGGTTGGAAGCCGCCCAGAGTGGCTGGAGAAACCCAGCTGGATGGGCGGGGTATAAATATTATTATTGTTATTATTATTATTATTATTATTATTATTATTATTATTATGGTCAAGTCAATTCCTATGTGAGAATGGAGGTGTCTCATTTGGATTAGGAACCCTCAATCGCCTCACTGATGCTACTCAGTCCTGCGATAATGTCACCAGAGGAGCTATGGGGACAGCCCCAGCTCTGACCCTAATCCTGCCGAGATTCACCCTTCAGCCCCCTGAATGATTTGGCAATTGGCTTCCCTGCACCACCAGGGAGCCATCAGTTCGTGCTCTGCGTAACCAGGCCTGGCTCTCTCTCTCTCCCGCCCTGGATCCCCCTGAGCCATTCGTCCCCCTTCATCTCCCTTTTTAGCAGCTGTTGACTGCCATGCAATTTGTCAGAGGCAATTTAGCATTCCAGAAGTGCCTCGTGAGCCCTCCCCCCCCCCCCGCATAAAGCTGCTATGGAGCAGTCATTATTATCCCCTTCCCCTGCCATTCCAGCCCTGCTTCTCCTGATTAAAATCATACCGTTCCACGTCACCCACAGATTTCCGAGGGTCAAGTGGGGACCGGAGGGGAAGGGGGAGGGAAAAGCAGCTGCATTTCAAGAAGGCTCCGTCCAGTCCTCTGTCATCAGCAGCGGAGGTAATGGGAAATAATTTTGGTCCGAAAAAAGGAAGTCTCAGCCATCAGTCTCTCCCCAGCTGCCTGCTTGGCAAAGGCTGTTTGAAATCCTGAACCCTTCAAAATGGGAGACTTTCCAAGCAGTGGTGACATGGCATGAGAAAGTCGGGCTTTCAGTATTTTGGTCCCTTTAATGGACAATTTATTATTAACTATAGTACAAGGCATGCTCTGACAATCCATTATTTCAGATATATGCTTAAGACTTAAAAATAAAACAAAACCCTCAGCCTCTTCTAGAAAGAACATTTTAATGGTTGTCTGTTGACCTTTTCATAGTGTTTACCTGTCATTTTAACTCTATTTACTTTGGCATATACTGTATTTTTCGCTCTATAACACGCACCCGACCATAACACGCACGTAGTTTTTAGAGGAGGAAAATCCGTAGGCATGACACCCGTAGGCATTTCCTCCATAACACGCACAGACATTTCCCCTTACTTTCTAGGAGGAAAAAAGTGAGTGTTATGGTGCAAAAAATACGGTAATTTCTACCTTGTGCTCCCGTTTTTGGGGAACAGCTCTGGTATACAGAATGGTCTGTACATTTCATAAGACAAATAAATCAGAGGACCCGATGAAGCTCAGCATCCCCCTTTGAATACATGGGGGAAGCACCCTCATTTTAGATGAACCAGAAGTCCACCCTGTATCCTCTCTTAATTTCAGGGAACAGCCTTTCATCGTGATCCAATAAAACAGTATATACTCAGATGGTTCTGGGGTGCTCATGTGAGATCTCGCATGGCTATCTGGGTTCCCAGATAGCCAGCTTATAACTTTTTTGTGTGTGTGTGCTGGGTAACTGAAATATACTCAGAGTCGAGAGTGGATTTCATGCTCTTTATTCAGCTCATAGTGGTGAGGAGGAATGGAAGTTCCCCCAGAATGTCTGCTTTATATACATTATTTACACAATCGGCCCCACATGATTGGCTAATTCCGGGATTCACCTGTAGGCCAATCAGGTTGCGGATTCGCTTCCACCTGGAGCTGGATTGGGTGGCTCCTGTGGACCAATCAGACTGCTGCATTCTGGATCCTATTGTTCTAGGACCAATCATACTGCTGCATTCTGAATCCTATTGTTCTAGGACCAATCAGACTGCTGCATTTTGGATCCTATTCAACTCAGTACATAACAGTAACCCACCTTGCTTGGGTTCAACTTGCACAATTTCAACCAGCCTGCCTTCAACCGTGTATGGTTGAAATTCCGCAAGCTAAACATGCATAAAATGTGATCGTACTGTACAGAATCATTTCCATTCCTTTCTGAGCAAGTAGTTCACCTGGTGTGCACCCATAGAAGTCTAAGGTGCAGATTTTCCAGTTCATAGAGTGGATATTTCAACCTGAAACGCTTTGGGCTCTGTTTGTGGGACACCCAAGGTAAAGGGGCAATAGGATGGACACCACTGCCTAGTTGGCTTTTAGAAACATAGGATTGTAGGGTTGAAAGGGATACAAAAGGGTAATCTAGTCCAAAACTGCAATGCTGGATCCTTAATTTGAGAGGACAAGTGAGCAAGAAGCAAAACACAGATGGGGAGGACAAGTAGAGATCGGTTCCAGGAAGAAGGTGAGGCTCAATGGGAAACAGAACTATAAGGAACAAAGGACTAAAGTTTGGTTTGGAGGGACAAGCATTTTCTAGTACCCAGGGGAAAGGGGTCAAACATTTCCCCCTGCACATTTCCCTTTATTTTATTTTAATAAAGTTTGAAAAGATATACAAAAGATATACAGTGGTACCTCTGGTTATGTACTTAATTCGTTCCGGAGGTCTGTTCTTAACCTGAAACTGTTCTTAACCTGAACCTTTAGCTAATGGGGCCTCCTACCGCTGCCGTGCCGCCGGAGCACAATTTCTGTTCTCATCCTGAAGCAAAGTTCTTAACCTGAGGTACTATTTCTGGGTTAGCGGAGTCTGTAACCTGAAGCATATGTAACCTGAAGCGTATGTAACCCGAAGTACCACTGTACAAAAGTTAATATCCAATATCTTTTTAGGACATTAAAGATAAAAGAATCTCAATAAAAACCCAAACCAAAAAGAGGAAAAGAGAAAGAAAAGGAGAACATTTCTTTTTCTTTTTGTATAATCTCAGACCACCACCACCACTGTACCTTTTCCCATAAGGCTCCATGAGGTCTAGGAGCTTACTTTGTTCAGAATAATCACTGAGAGCCTAGAGAGGAATTCCGTTTCCCAAAACAAAGAGGTATCGTGCAGTCACAAAAGATCCACGGGGCATGAATCATAAAACTGCCCACTGTCACGTTCACGTCTGATCTGGGCCAAGCCAAAAGGTCAAGGAGCCCTTCTGTTTCAACAAACCACCCTCTCGATGGAGAGGCACAGGCCTCTCCTGCTAAATGAAGTTGTCTTCATCTATAAGGAAGAGAAGGTGCAGCACACAAGGATTCTCGGAGGCAGGTCCTTAACCACCAACCTGAAGAAAGCTTTTATCACTCATCCTGAGTGTCTCTAAGCATCAGCTGAAAAACTTATCATTCCTTCCTCTGGAGGAAATGGAAAAGGGAGACAAAGACTCTCTTTAGCTTTGCCAAAAGCCATCATTCTTCTACGTTAAGGAGGCTGCAGTAGTCCTGAAGTTATGATCCTGGGGCAAACGCCATCTGAATTATAGGCAGAGCTGTATGCATCAAACAACATTCTGAAGTGCAAGGAAAGGAAGTGAGCAAGGAAATTCTGCAGCCTGAATGTGTGTGGGGTTTTTTGAATTTGCATAGCTTATTCTTCTATTTTGCATAATTTATTTGGCCTTGGGAAGGGGCAGAGAGCTCTGCGTGACCCTGAAGCTGCACGTGCATCCCAGCCACTAGAAATCTCCTCCTCCTACCTCTTTGATCTCTGAGATCAGAAAGTATTGGCCACTCACTTTCAAGCTCATCTTCATAGCCATAAGGACTAGATACTTGAAAGTCATTTTAAAATCTTTTTGTAAACCACTTTGGGAGGCTGTGTACTTGAAAGGCACTACAAATCCCAGAAAGAAAACCAAAAGCTTAGAATTCCAGGCTTTTGCACCGGGCAGTCTTGAAGATCCCAATCCTACCTAGACTTCTCCTTAATTTCCTCCCAGCAATAAGAACTTTTTTAAAAATCTGGACTTTGCAAGACTCCTTCTGCCATTTTCTAATTCCATCACAGTGGATTCAGTGCCAGGCTTAGGCTACCCTTGTTCCTGAAAATATCTATCCATTATCCTTAACACAGGATGACAGCCAGCCAGGATATGTCCCCATTGCCCATCAAATAGCACAAGGCAACAGGTACTCCCAAAGCAGTAACAATACAGTTTTGTTTGGATATAATCTCTTCTGAAAGATTACCTCTAAATTGGAAGATTATGGGTCATAATCACATAAGGCTATTTGTTCTAGTTAGCTAGAGATGCCACACTGACAAGCAACAGGATGCGCCAGTGAGACGGTGCTGCAAATGAGTGCTGTGCCCTGCAATTCCCAATGCTTACGTTGCCCAAGGAATAGGCACACCAAGAACTCGCTGAGATCTCTTTCCCCATTTTCGTTGAGCCGAAGTTCAGCACTCGGCAACCTGATCCAAAACATCCTTCATTGTTTGCTGGGGGTGAGAGGCTGATTTCTGTACCAGCTCGAAAGCAACCTTTCACCCATGAGACTGTTTAGTCAGTCCAGTGAATGAAGCACTGGGCTTAGAAGAACTGAGTCCAAAACTACCCTTCCTCATTAAGCCCCCATGCAAAGTATTACAAGCAAAGCTGAGTGTTCTCTGCACCAAGCCCTCCTCCTAATTCCGCACAAAGGGATGCTAATTCTGCAGTTTGAATAAATTATGCAGATGCGCACTGTCCTTTGCACAGTGCATTCTGCTTCCGCTGGCTATTAAAGAGGAGCGAGGAGCTGCAGGAATCAATTCAGAGGGGGCAGTCAGTCTGCCTCTCCCCCCTCTGGCCTCCCAGATTTTACCAGGCATTGTCCATATTTTCAAACTTCCAATTCAGATTGGAAGTGGAGATTCTTTGGTAGCTAGTGTTCTGATCCATATTTGGCGGAAGTGAATGAGAAAATTCCCACGGAATATGGTGGTTCTGAGTGGCACTCTTCGCAGGGTTCTCCCCACACCCCCTTGTAAATAAAGAAATGACAAAACATGTTCCAAAGAGCACATGCTGGGAAGGGTCATGCAGAAGGGCAAACCATGTTTGTGTATGCGTGTTGCCTTCATTCCCTGCTTGTAAGCTTTCCTGGAGCATTTGGGCAGCCAGTGCAAGAGACAAAATGCTAGTCCTTGTAGCTGTTTACAATGCCCTCAGAGAGACTGCGATCTACATCAATCGGTCATGGAACAGTTTTTCTCCCTCTCTTGCAACAATAGAGCTCATGGGCATCTAACATGGGAGCCCAGTACGTTTCTGAGCACAATTCAAGGTGTTGACCTTTAGAGCCCTAAACGGCCTCGGCCCAGTAGACCTGAAGGAGCGTCTCCACCCCCATCGTTCAGCCCAGACACTGAGGTCCAGCGCTGAGGGCCTTCTGGCTGTTTCCTCGCTGCGAGAAGCCAAGTTACAGGGAAGCAGGCACAGGGCCTTCTCAGTAGTGGCACCCGCCCTGTGGAATGCCCTCCCACCAGATGTCAAAGAGAAGAACAACTACCAGACTTTTAGAAGACATCTGAAGGCAGCCCTGTTTAGGGAAGCTTTTAATGTTTGATGGATTACTGTATTTTAATATTCAGTTGGAAGCCGCCCAGAGTGGCTGGAGAAACCCAGCCAGAGGGGCGGGGTATAAATAATAAATTTATTATTATTATTATTATTATTATTATTATTATTATTATTATTATTATTATTATTATTATATGTCTGGATTGCTTTGAATGGGAAAATCTTGAAACATTGATGGTTTTATTGTGTATATTTGATGCTTTAACAATATATGTGTGCAAACTTCCCTGGGATATATCGCCTTGAAGGGAAGTTTGGAAATCATAGGAGACGGCCTTTTTGTAAGCTCTGGGAGGAAGATGTTGTAGTCCTTAAGTCTAAGTCCCTATGAAATAAAAGCATCCAGCGCTCTAAACTCTCTTCCCCCATCATCCCACAATTCTGTTGCATTGCTATTTTGACTGCCGGAGATAAAAGGGTCAGAGAGGGCCTGGTAAAATTGTTTTCTCAGGACACCGTGTCCTGGCTTCATTAGGCCTGTCAGCAGATTCAGGATTGCAAAAATGGAATAAGTGCGTCCTCAGAGTTCAGCAACGCAGTTGAAAATGTGGTCCAGAGCTGACCACCTCTCGCCTTCGAGGGAGGAAGTAATGAACCAGTGAAGCCCCTGGAAAAAGATGGGATGACTCACAGCCGGCCTCAGACTGACTGTGCCCCACTTGAAAGTTCCTCTCATCTCTGTCAATGACACAGACAAGGAGATCTAGCAGGAAGGGACCACTCTTCTGAACGAGGCCGGGAAAGTGCCAGCAGAAGTTCCTTGGGGAGGACCAATCATGAAATGTTAAGAGAGAGTCCGTAGTGGAGCAGTGGTTAGAGTGTCGTACCAGTCAGACAAGCAGGATTTCAGCAGAACTGGCAGTGCCATGGGGACCAGACACTTGAGTTTGCGTAAACTTATCATCATCATCATCAACCTTTTATTCGACCGTCAGTCAGAAAAAAGTACAATTGTCAATACACAGTTAAAACATCCAAGAAGATTTTAGAGCTTAGCCAACACTAAAATGGGCTAAACAGATAGCCCCATATCAATACAATCAATTAAAGTCTTGCGACGCTTAAAAGCTAAAAAAAGAAATTTGGCCACCAAGGAAGGTATAGCTCTAGTGATGTTATTCAGCAAGTGTAAAACCTGGTTTTCTCCAGGTAGGGAGCTAAATTGACATAGAAGTGGGTCTATAAAATTTTGTCTAAGCTCTGCATAAGAAGGGCAAGTCAAGAGAATGTGTTCGGTGGACTCAACCACACCCATGGCACAATGACAGGTTCTCTGGGCGTATGGTACTCCCCTGTACCTTCCCCACAAAATCGCAGAGTCAAGGACATTTAATCTGGCCGCTGTAAGAAGTCTGCGGTATTCCACATAGTGGATTTCTGCAAGGTAGGGGGCTGGTATGGTCCGATAAATCTGGTCCCCTAGGAACATCCCTGGTTTTGCCTGGGCTATGTCCTCTTGTCTAGCAATGTCACTCAGTCTCCGGGAGATCACAGCTCTAGCTTGATTGTACGACATAGACTCAAAGTAAAGATGAGACAATCCGCAGGATTGAACCTCGTTAGTGACCTCCCTTTCCCACGATGATTGGAAATCGTCCCTCAATATCAAGGGGGCAATACCCACTGGTTTAAAACAAAGCTTGAGCCATAGCCAGAGCTTCGTCTTCAAGGCCACATACCGTAGAGCTTGCCAGCCGACCTCTAATCTCATAACTGCACCCGCTACCGAGGGGGGAATCCTAAGGATGGCTCTAAGGAATCGCGTTTGGATAGAATCCAGTTTCAAAAAGTCCCTACGGGAGCCTAAAGAGATGCCCACCAAAAGAAGGGGGAGGACTTTCATTTGAAAGAGTCTCAAAGCTATCTTCACTGATTGAGCCTGATTCTTAGCATATAGAGATCTAATCTGGATGGCTGCTTTAGATGCATTAGTTGTTATATAGTCTCTATGGGCCAGAAAAGACCTATTTGACCGTATTACTTGTCCCAGATATTTAAAGCAGTTAACCTGCTCTAGGGGGATCCCGTTCATCGACCATCGATAGAGTCTCGGTCGGGCAGAGAAGACCATGATCTTGGTCTTAGCATAGTTGGGTTGGAGCTCATGCTGATCACAGTATTCATGTAGAGCTTGCAACATTCTCCTCAGTCCAATAGGGGATCTAGCAAGAAGTGCAGCGTCATCCGCATACAGAAGAACATTCAGAGATCGGCCTGCTAGTTTGGGGGGGTGGAAAGCATCATTGGCCATGTGAGTCACCAGTGAGTTAATGTAAAAGTTAAACAATGCTGGGGCCAATAAACAACCCTGTCTTACCCCTCTAGTGGTGGTAACGGGGTTGGAGACTAGGCCTTTATTGTCTAGCCTGATTCTCAGAAAGGTGTTTGTATGGAGGCTGATAATCAGATGAAGGAGACGACGATCGATATTTGTTGCAGCCAGTTTTGTCCATAGCTGCTTTCTAGAGATTCGATCAAATGCCTGCTTAAGGTCAATAAAAGCCACATGAAGAACCTTTGGGGCTTTGCCGGCATACTTTTCCGCCAGGTGATTCAAGGTTAATATTTGGTCTGTAGTAGATCTTCCAGGGCGAAAACCCGCCTGTTCATCGGCAATGATATTGTTGTCCTCCATCCATTTCGATAGTTTGTTTAGTAGGTACCCCGAGTAAATCTTCCCGATGACATTTAGCAAGCTGATTGGCCTAAAGTTGCTTGGCTCTGTACGTGGGCCTTTCTTATGTATTAATACAATCAACGCAGAGCTCCAGCTGGAGGGAAATTTTGCTGTTTTGTTTATATACGTGTAAAGTGCAGCTAAAAGTGGGATCCACCAATCTTTATTTGCTTTGATGGCATCAATGGATATAAGGTCATCACCGGGGGCCTTGCCTGCTTTAAATCGATCTATGAGGGTTTCAACTTCAGGGCATGTAACTGGGTCCCAATCGGGCAGTGCTTCCGGCTCCACCGTATCTCCGCAGGCATCATGGGCTGCATACAGATCGGCGAAGTATCTTTCCCAAGTGACCGCTGAGATGTGGGGTTCTATTCTTGCAAGCGGCCTACCCAGGTATCTGGAAATTAACTGCCAAAAAGAGGCTGGATTTCTATTCTCTGCAGCTATCAAAAGGTTGTTCCAATTGTTTCTTTCTGCCTCAAGCTTCTTTTCCTTTAGTAGGGCTTTATAACTTCTCCTGAGGGTGATAAGACGGTTACTTGGCATGGGGTCATTTGATGCTCTGTATGCCACCCATTCATTATACAGATGATTCTTGAAGTTTTTGCATTCCTCATCGAACCATTTTTTGTGGAAAAACTGTTTACCATGCTTTGTGGGGGACCGGACTAGTGTTGGTTTTAGAAGTTCTACTATATCGTCATATATTGGTAGAGGCTCATCCGCCTGCATAAGGGAAGCCCTTTTTATTTGGAGCTGATCAGACCAGAGAAGTTCGTTCAACTGCTGGGCCGAATTAGAGGTCCATTTAAGGGCTGTAGGTCTTATCTCCAGATGATCATTTGATAGGTGCACAAAGGAGTGCCTATCAAGTTCGTCAGCCAGAGTCAAGGAAATTTCTAGAGGGAAGTGATCGCTCTCCAATCTTGTAGCCACCTTAAAGCTGGATATTTTTGGGGTAAGGTCAGGAGATATCCATACAAAATCAATAGTGGATGCACGTGAACCTGACCAATAGGTGAATTCGGCAGGGTAGTCCGAGCTGACTGCCCCATTTAGCAGAAGGAAATTGAGGGCCAGCAAGGTTTGCCTGCATTTGAAACCTGCGTAGGTGGCTATGTTATCTTTGAATTTCCTTGGTAAAAGTTCTGTAGTCACAAGAGGTGAAGAAGGGTACTTGCTAAATTTAGAGAATAAGATTTGGTCAGTATGTGACAGGCGTCCATTAAAATCTCCCGCCAACAGAAAAGTGGCTTCGGGGTATTTATCAAAAAGTGTTTCCAATGTCGCTTGGATTTCCTGCCATCTCAGATCAACCAAATTTCTCTTATAGATTGGACATAAGTAGATATTGATCACTACTATCGTTTCCTCTGCTGTTTGCAACTTTATAATCAGCATGAGTGACGACTGGATGTCAATTTTTTCGGCCTGAAGATTTATGGCTAAGGAAACAAAGGTAGCCAAGCCTCCTTGCGGTCTACCATGTGATAACGAGTTCTGCGTGGCATTCAGGTAAAAGCCCTTGTATCCTGTTAGATAGAAGTCCTCACAGGCCCATGACTCTTGGAATAGAAGGATGTGGCTGCCATTTATATAGGCAACAAATGATGGATCTGTCAGTTTGGATTTAATACCAGCCACATTCCATGATAGTAGTGTAAGAGGCCGCTTTGTGTTTCCCTCAAGTCATGATTTCTCTTGCGTGGTTAATCCCGGAGAATCCAAATGGGGGTGCACGCTGCGTGGAGGGGCAGTAGGGTGAAAAAAGGCAGTGATTTTTGATTGTTTGCATTTCAGGTTCAAGTTGTCACATGTCACAGGAGCAGCCAGAGGCTGGGGCGAATTTATAGATCGCTGTAAGAGAAAGTCTTGGTACGAGGGGGTGTTACTAGCCGACAAGTTCATAGACTCGTCGTTTGCCGTATGCTCTATAGTTACAGGAGTCGTGCCTTGAGGATCGAGGCTTGTTGATGGAAAAGCACTATGTAAGACAGAAGAAAGACATCCTTTTCGGTTAGCTTCCAGTAGCATGTTTAGCCTTGCCACTGCCTCAGTGTTTGTCCAAAGGGCTGCTGGATCTCCCAGAGTCTCTTGCATCGTCATGGTATCAGCACAAGGAATGCAGCCATTTTGAGGACTGGAGATCGTTATCGCTGCAGGGGGGTCCACATGGGCTTGTGTCTGGCAATCTTTAGGGGCATCTATAATAGCCGAAGCTGGACCTGTCAAAGCTCTACCCCTTAAGGCAGTCCCTTCTTGCCGGTGGGATGGTCGGTTAGTAAATCGTGGGGAGGGGTTCATAGGAAGGGTCCGTTGCTGGGAATTCCGATCATAATCCTCAATCCTCCTTGTAGGCCTGCTAACCAAATTTGCTGAGTTTGGGGTTTTCCCAATAGTGCCCCTACAGTTGTTAAAGAAGCATCTTTGTGGGAAGATTCCAAACCAGTTGAGACGATTTTGAAGTTTGCTCAAAAGTGCAGGAAGCCTGGGAGAGTCGAACTTGAGCAACAAGCGCTTAAATTTTGGAGTCTCTGGCAGCCATTCTAATGATAGGAGACCACCCTGGGCCAAGTAGGACCTGGTCAACCTTCGCAATGAGATCACAGCTGCTTTACAATTTCTCCAGGCATAGTAGGGGAAGCAGGAGTGAGCGATGTTCAAGCATATATTGTTAGGGGTGAGTTGGAGGTTTACTAGCTGCTGCCCCCTACTTAGACTCTGTGCCTCATGATTATCAGGTCCCTGATGATTTAATGGCGGATTCAAAATCGAGACAGGGGTTTTGATGAAGGCATTTAGTTTTTCCTCTAACATATTGATGGAAGCTGATAGCACCTTTATTTTGTCAGCCAAGTGCAGGCAAAATTTCTGCAAAGTCCTCAGCTCCACTGATTGTACTATATCACATAAAGATTTACGATGAGGGTCGGGGTAGGGAGAGAGGCCATCTGGGCTGGAGGTTATATCCAACAGCGATTTGTCTCCTGGCAAGGGAGTATTTGCAGTCGTAAACTTATAATCTCTCAATTGGGACGCAGGTGGCACTGTGGATTAAACCACAGAGCCTAGGACTTGCCGATCAGAAGGTCGGCGGTTCGAATCCCCGCGACGGGGTGAGCTTCCGTTGCTCGGTCCCTGCTCCTGCCAACCTAGCAGTTTGAAAGCACGTCAAAGTGCAAGTAGATAAATAGGTACCGCTCCGGCGGGAAGGGAAACGGCATTTCCGTGCGCTGCTCTGGTTCGCCAGAAGTGGCTTATTTATGCTGGCCACATGAACCGGAAGCTGTACGCCGGCTCCATCGGCCAATAAAGCGAGGTGAGCACCGCAACCGCAGAGTCGACCACGACTGGACCTAACGGTCCCTTTACCTTTACTATAATCTCTCAACATTTAGGACCTGGGAGACCAGGGTTCAGATCCCCACTCAGCCATGAAGATTGGGCCAGTGCAATTGACTGGCTTCCTGCGGAGCACCTGCAAGCTTCCACGTTCATGCCTTGCACCACGCTCCCAGGCAGTCTGCTAAAGCTCCCAGCCCTTCCCTGATAACTTGCAACTTCATTGTTTCTCATCTGGGCCTTTTACTGATGAGGGTGAGTCAGCTTCCTAGGATGGGGTTACTGTGTTATTGGTGGTTTAAATATTTCAGCAGATGCATTGGGAAGTCATGAATAGGAAATGAGGGTCATTCAGAACCAGCTCGGTGCTGCCACAGTTCAATGACGGCTGCAGGTCCAGAGGCCAAAGGAAATGCAACACACCCTCCCCATTCCTCAATAATCCCTTTCAGCATTGCAGGAGATGTTGGGGTGGGTAGAGGCTGCAGCTGTCAGATCGCATGCAAGCAGTGATGATGGGAATTGTAGTCCAAAGCATCTGGAGGGCACGAGGTTGGGGAAGGCGGCGTGGCCACTGCTTCTCCTTTGCAAAACAGCCGTGGGAAGGTGCTTCTGGAAAACAGTGGATCTATTCCTACATGCTCCAAGATTAAGCCAAGACGTGGAAAACATAGGCAGTGGCTCAGCCTTGCTGCAGATGAAGCCCTGAACCCATCACCGAAGACAAACCATTATCTCTCCATTGCTGCCTTTCATGTGGGGACCTACCTCACAGGGCTGTTGCATGGATTGCTGAGATATTGTACATCAGTCACTTTGCAAATGGCACCATATATGTTCTAAGGATCATTATAGAATCGTAGAGTTGGAAGGGACCCCGAGGGTCATCTAGTCCAACCCCCTGCAATTCAGGAATCTCATCTAAAGCATCCCTGACAGATAACCACCCAACCTCTGCTTGAAAACCTCCAAGGAAGGAGAGTCCAACACCTCCATTCCGCAGTCAAACAGTTCTTGCCATCCGAAAGTTTTTCTGTATGTTTAGTTGGAATCTCCTTTCTTGTAACTTGAAGCCATTGGTTCAGGTTCTACCCTCCAGAGAAGGAGAAAACAAGCTCGCTTCATCCTCTATGTGACAGTCCTTAAGATATTTGAAGAGGGCTATAATATCCCCTCTCAGTCTCCTCTTATCCAGGCTAAATATGCCCAGCTTCTTCAACCGTTCCTTTTAAGGCGCAGTTTTGTTGTAAACAAAAATCTTCCCTTCTTCCCTTATGGGGTGTCCAAGAGCCCATATAGAGTCCTTACGTAGGTTCCCTATCGGTAGGAGAAAATAACAGAGGCCAACCAGAGAATATTGAGAAGCAAAGCAGCTAGTAAGCCTGATCTTCATTGATCTGTTGCAACAGGGTGCTCCCCTCATACGCAGGAAAGGAGGAGGAACCCAGAACCCAGGTGTGTCTGCCCTTATATAGACATTTTAAATTGCCCACCCTGGAGTTCAAGACCACCCCCAGAAACATCATACATACATCACAGAAGGGGTGTAGCTCAAGACCACCACCCCAGACACATCATACCTACATCACAGAAAAGGCTGTCTACAGCAGAAACCTGAGTGCGTTGTTTATCTCCTGTTGCTGTTTATCTCCTGTCTGGCAGGTCACCTGTTAATGCTCACTTGATTGGATACCCTGGGGAGCCTGGCCAGTCTTTTGTAATGATAAATACTTAGTTCCTGAGCAAGGTCACAGGCTCACCCTATTCAAACACAGACAGACATACCCTTAAGACAGGGTTTGTGAAGGAAAAGACAGGGAGGCTTTTCCATTTTCCTTTGACCTTGCAGAGAAAACATTTGGTCAGTTGGGGAATAAAAAATGGTTTCAGGTTGGTCTTCCTGTGCTGATCTATGTATGTGCTTGGTTGGTACACTTATGAACATTTATTATATATCTAAGACTTTAAAATTCTTATCACAGTTTCCAGCCTCTTGATCATCTTGGTCACCGTCCTCTGTACACCTTCCAGCTTGTCAACATCCTTCTTAAATTGTGGTGCCCAAAATTGGACACGGTATTCCAGATGTGGTCTGACACTGCACACACACACACCTAATACACACTACCTAATACGCAACAACTCCTAAAAATTGGAGACTGCTTGTGGTTGTGGAGGAAGAAGTGGCACTCTTCTCATGCTTAGTGGCGCTCTTACCTTTATATTATCAGGTAACCCTTCTTAGCAAGCCCTGCAACCACCTAGCAAGCAAGCAAGGAATACCCACCTCTCCAGGTGGTTTGAGAAGGAAATTGCTTGCCAAATGATGGATGTGGAGCAGGATGAATGCTAGAGAGGCCTCAGAGGACCTCAAATGAAGGTTGTCAACTTCATTCCTTTAACAGGTTTTATCCAGCCTCCAGGAATCCTCAGAAAACAGCCATAACTCAGTGGCAGAGTGTCTTCTTTGCATCTGAAGGTCCCAGGTTCAGAGAGACCTCTGCCTGAAACTAATGGCTTAACTCATAGGCAGCTCCCTATAATACCTGGGACCAGGTGGTCCTAGTCAAAGGACTTCTTGCCCTTGTCTCTACCAGGATGAATCACAGACTTACAGGGAGGGTTTATGCATCCTGCAGAGTGCTTGCCATGGACTTCCACTGCCATCAGACTCATCTGCTTCCTTCAGTCTTTCTCTGCTTCGAAGCTTCTGCCTCTCCATAGGTTTCCAAGGAACTCCGCTGAGCCGACTGGCCAACTGTATTTGAAGGGTGAACTTGAAAGCACCCATTAATCAGTGGCTGTGCCTTCTTGCCAAGACCCACTGAGATAATTGAGTATTAATTGGTGGCAAGGCTTTGCCCAGGAAGCTTCTCACTAAGAGCCTGGGGCCTTCAGCACACAAGATGAGGTTTCTACCGCTGAGCTGAGAGACCTCCACTTTGGGCAGCAAAGCGACTTGTGTCAGCTCGGCTTACCATTCCTTCTCATACCCTACGTCTGTTTTCTTCTTTAAATGGATTGTGTGGCGGGTTAATCATGGGGGAAGCTCTTACACAGAGAGGGCTGCCTTCGCATCCCTTCAGGCCTTGGAGTCAGTGTGAAAAAAAGCACCCACCACTCTGTAAGATGCCAGGGTTGCTTCTAGGAAGAGCTGTTTACCGAATATTCCAGCTGATTTGTTTGCAGAAGTTTGCAAGGAGGTGATAGAGGTGGCTGTTTATTGATGTTTGTTCTGACTTGTTAATGGGGAGGAGAATAATAATAATAATAATAATAATAATAATAATAATAATAATAATAATAATTTTTATTTATATCCCGCCCTCCCCAGCCGAAGCCGGGCTCAGGGTGGCTAACAACAATAAAATAGTACAACATTCTAAAATCATTTCATTATAAAATTAATTCAACTCAAATTGATGGCAACCATTAGGCTAAAGTTCTGTGAAGATTGCCAAAGGAGGGAGTCAGGCTGCGCCCTGACCAAAGGCCTGGTGGAACAGCTCTGTCTTGCAGGCCCTGCGGAAAGATGTCAAATCCCGCAGAGCCCTAGTCTCTTGTGACAGAGCATTCCACCAGATTGGAGCCACAGCCGAAAAAGCCCTGGCTCTAGTTGAGGCCATCCTAACCTCTCTGTGGCCTGGGACCTTCAGGATGTTTTTATTTGAAGACCGTAAGTTTCTCTGTGGGACATACCAGGAGAGGCGGTCCCGTAGGTATGAGGGTTCTAGGCCGTATAGGGCTTTAAAGGTGTTGTGCCAAGCAATTGTCAGCCCACACTTCCCAATCCGTTTCCCCCCTCACTTTCCTTCTTGCAAGACGTCCGATTTTTCTTTCCTTACTTTGTATCTTTATATACTGCTTAATATTAAGGCAATTGCCGAGCAGTTTACAAAATAACAAATATCTCACACACAGAGAGAGAGGCAGCATATAAAACAACTTAACAGTAAAATCCTCCCACCTGCACAACAAAGCAAAAATATAGCAGCACAATTTTGAAGTGGTTTCATTTCCCCCTGAGTGCCAAGACCACTTTAACTGCCCTATCTGAATGTGCTTGTATGCAGCTGAATCTCACCTGCGAAACTGTGGCAGTCTGAAAGGGGCCAAGCACAGCCTTCGCCAACTTGCATGTTTCAGGCTGCCTTTCCCATCAGCCCCAAAGCTGGCATGCTTGGCTGGTGAAGGCTGTCTGAGAGCATTCGCAACTGCAGGAAACTGCAGTTTGTACAGAAAGAGCAGCCAAGACACACAAGCCTGCCTTAAACTGAGTCAAACCAGGGTTTCATATCCCCTGGCAGTGTCTACTCCGACTAGTGGCAGTTCCCAAAGGGCCTCTATTATTATTATTATTATTATTATTATTATTATTATTATTATTACACTTATTAAATTTGTAGATCACAGTGCAGTTCACAGCATAAAAATACAAAACGAGGACACAAAAGACTTGACAAAAAACAAACATGTAACCTTCTCCAACAAACATATTTTAGTAGTAGTAGTAGAAGAAGTAATAAAAATAAAAAAAAATATTTATATTCCGCCCTCCCCAGCCAAAGCCGGGCTCAGAGCGGCTAACAACAGTAAAATAATACAGCATTCTAAAATCAATTCATTATAAAATCAGTTCAATATTATTATTATTATTATTATTATTATTATTATTATTATTATTATTATTATTATTTCTCAAGCCTCTCTGCTGCTCCCTGAAATTCTTGAACTAAAATGACTGCAGATGAAATCTGGGTCCTTCTAGATAATGTACAAAGCATGCGCTCCAAAGCAAAAGTCTTCTGCAAAAGTCTTCTGCACACCTCCTCTTGTGACATTCCATGTGCTCTTTTAGCACATAGGTGTTCAGAGTCAGGGGTGGGGAATCTTTGTATCGCTGCAGCTCATCTCTTCTCCCTTTTCTTATGGCGGCAGCTAGCTCTTTCTTCTCCCATAAGTCTCTTTGCTCCCTGATCCTCTACCAGCTCCTGGCACCAGCTCCCAAGCTTGGCACTGCTGCCCGGGCTGAACATTGGCCAAGAGAGCAACTCATCATGAGTCAGACAAGCACGCCTGCCTGCGAGCGCCTGATCTGACCGTTTCTGACAAAGTGCACCACCGGCGTCAGTGAAGCATTTCCATGAAAGGAAAAAAACAAACAGGCAGGCAGGCAAACCCCCAAGTGCTAAATATAGACTTTGAAGCTGGCTCTGACCTGTCTGTCCCCTCACCTATGACTCCCACTGTGCACTGAGCAAATCATAGAACTGTAGAGTTGGAAGGGACCCCGAGGGTCATCCAGTCCAACCCCCTGCAATGCAGGAATCTCAGCTAAAGTATCCCTGACAGATGGCCATCCAACCTCTGCTTGAAAACCTCCAAGGAAGGAGAGCCCACAACCTCCCAAGGGAGGCGGTTCCACTGTCAAACAGCTCTTACTGTCAGAAACTTTTCCCTGGTGTTTAGTCAGAATCTCCTTTCTCGTAACTTGAAGTCATGGGTTCGAGTCCTACCTTCTGTGGGGTCTAGGAGGAACAGAGAGGCCGTGTGCCATGGACAGCAAGTGCGGAGGGCAACAAGCAAAAGAGCTATGGAGGTGGAAGAACTGTGTGAGAAGGAGAGGGAACCAAAAGAGGCAAGGAAGCCAAAGAGGTATAGGGCAGAGAGGGCTCTCTCTCTCTCTCTCTCTCTCTCTCTCTCTCTCTCTCTCTCTCTCTCTCTCTGTGTGTGTGTGTGCATGCCTGCAATTCACACAATGATCACCAGTAAGCATAATACAGTGGTACCTCGGGTTAAGAACTTAATTCATTCCAGAGGTCTGTTCTTAACCTGAAACTGTTCTTAACCTGAAGCACCACTTTAGCTAATGGGGCCTCCTGCTGCTGCCTCGCTGCCGAAGCCCAATTTCTGTTCTCATCCTGAAGCAAAGTTCTTAACCCGAGGTACTATTTCTGGGTTAGCGGAGTCTGTAACCTGAAGCGTCGGTAACCCGAGGTACCACTGTACTGGATTGCAGCTCTCAAGTTCTTCATCATTTCTTAGTTCAAACTGTTCCACGCCCCTTTTCTGAGGTTTCAGTGCCAGCGCTGGTCAATAAGCAACCAATCACGTGGAATATGGAAGGAACATTTTGGACTGAAGCCCTGGGGCAGATGACACAGTAGGGGACCAGTTAAAAAGCAGATTGCACGGTGGGTGTTTAACTACGTTTATTAGGCATGTGGGGGTGGGGTTATTATTGTGATCCCGTTATTTATTTTGTGTTTTTATGCTGTAAACAGTCCTATTATCTTTGGCTGAAGGGCAGTATATAAATGTCATACAACAACTATAATGGCAGTACCATTTAATGTGCACTTAGGTCTCTGAGCCACGAGAGATTTCAGGGGTTCCTGCAAATACCTTTTGAATGAAGTCACGGAAGACTTAAAGCATTCTGTGATATATTTATTTATGCATATCCATTGGTTGCACATAGGTGGAAATTCGCGGCATTAATGGCACATCAGATTTCTAAGAGGGCCCTTGGGTAGCGGTGTACACAACCTAACACCACAATCCATAGCTATCCAGTCATTATTATTTTTTTAGAAAAAGCTGGCTTTTGGTGTGCTTCCCAAAAACCTAGCATTGATCCAAACTGAGGGAAAGAATGACCTAGCTGCGTTTTAAACCTCAGCGCAGATCCACCCCCCAAAGTCCTGGGAATTGTAGTTCCCACCTCACAGTACTATAATTCCCAACCGCCTTAACAAGATACAGCTGCTGGGATTCTCTGGGAGAAGTTATGTCCTTTAAATGTGCGTTGGCCCAAAAATGGAAGCAAGAAGAATTACCGACGATTGAAGAATGGAGAATGAAGTTAATGGACAATGCAGAACTAGATAAACTAACAGGAAGGATTCGAAACCGGCGGGACCAGAAATTCACGGAAGACTGGAGTAAATTTACAGACTACTTGAAAAGTATTTGTGAAGATCAGACATCGTTTGTAGGTATGCAAGAATTTTTGTGAGAATTATTGGAAATATTGCAAAAATGGAGAAGGGGAAGGGTGATTGTTAAGAGATGTAAAGGCAATATAAAGTTAAGAAATGCATAAGAAGTGGTTAAAACGGTGGATCATCAGAGGTGCTGATGGAAGTCTAAAAAGATTGTATGAGTGATAAGTTTTGTGGTACATTTTATAATTTATATGTTAAAACCAATTTTAAAAAATTTAAAAATAAAAATAAATGTGCGTTGGGTGTGCCTTAAATGTCTGGGGTGGATCTGCTGCCATTCTGCACATTGCAGAGAAGGTCCGCCCCCTTCCCCAAAGGCCCTGGCCAGGGACTGACCACAGGTGGCTCCAGTCTTCAGTCTTCTCTGGCCTCATTGTGGCTGAATGTAAACAGGGTCTGGCTGGAAATTATTGCCCCAGTTGCTTCCAGGACAGGGGTGGGAGCATCCGCCCCTCCCTTATCACTGTATAAACTGTCAAGCAAACAGTGAACAATATACAGAGCAGCTGGAAGCGTGGGAGGAAGGCTAAACTAAGTAGATAAGTATTTAGGAATTTGGGAGAGAAGTCAGGCAGAGGCTGGGTGTGGAGGAGGGAGGGAGAAGGTACACTTAAGAGAACATCAATGAGGTGGAAAAACATTTTTTTGGAACGTGTGTTCCTTGGGTTGAGTCTGGGACAAGAAGAAATAGAACTTTTAGTGTCATTGGCCTGGTCCTGTGGAGCTCTCTGTCACTAGAGAAACAGGACTGCAATATGTTGGGATACTGTCGGGGAGATGGGGGCATCAGGCAGGCCCCCAGCTGGCTCCGGACGATCACCGGTCTCCCGTGGAACAGCATCAGTCAGTCAGCGACATGAGCCTCAGATACGATTAGAAACCCATGCACACTAATTAGCAGAGTGAATAAATCTCCACAGTGAAAGTGGCGGACAGAGGCAGATGTAAGCATTATGTACAAGCGTTTTATTCAGCATAGCTCAGGAACAAAGGAAAACATGTCTGCTTGCCTTCATGTCCAGCAAAACAGCAGTAACACAAAAGCTATCGGTATATACAAAGAGAAGTTCCCAGCGAGAGCTGGAAGTAAACAAGCATGTGACACACAATAGTCATGCCTGTACCCTTTTAAGGTGGAAAGGAACTATATCCTAACACAATATGCAAAAGGACCACCTCTCTCCATATGATCCTACCTGGACCGTCATCTGAGGCCTTTCTTCATGTGCCTCCTCCACGCGAGGTCCAGAGGGAGCAACACAAGAATGGGCCTTTTCTGCAGTGGCTCCCCTTTTGTGGCATGCTCTCCCCAGGGAGGATCACCTGTCACCTTCATTATACACTTTTGGGCACCAGGGGAAAATGTTCCTCTTCTGCCAGGCCTTTGGCTGATAAACACCCAATACACTTTAAAATGTGGCGTGGGTGGGGGGTTATTAGTTTGTTTTTTCTTCCTGTTTTCATTATGTATTTTGTGTTCTTACCTGTGCATCTCCTCCTTGCTGCCAGACCACCACCCCTTTTGGTAGCCCCAGATAGACCTGACCCGGCCCAGAGTGACCAGGGGCTGCCTCAGCTTGACCCAGCCACACCCCAGACTGACCCGAATTCATCCAGATGGATTCTGGTACACAACGCTACTGCAAACCTTGCTGTTTCCCTCTCATCTGCTGCCCCCCACTTTATGCTGTGGGGTGCCAATTTGGCTTCACAAACATCAGCACTCACAGCCTGAACATCGGTTATAGAGTGGATGCTGCAAGCTAACAGGTCGAGCAGCTGGGGCAACCTAGTCAGATGGGCAGGGTAAAGGTAAAGGACCCCTGACAGTTAAGTCCAGTCGTGGGCGACTCTGGGGTTGCAGCGCTCATCTCGCATTACTGGCCGAGGGAGCCGACTTTTGTCTGCAGACAGTTTTTCTGGGTCATGTGGCCAGCATGACTAAGCTGCTTCTGGTAAAACCAGAGGAGCACACGGTAACGCCGTTTACCTTCCCACTGGAGCGGTACCTATTTATCTACTTGCACTCTGATGTGCTTTCGAACTGCTAGAAGAAGAAGAGTTTGGATTTGATATCCCGCTTTATCACAACCCAAAGGAGTCTCAAAGTGGCTAATATTCTCCTTTCCCTTCCTCCCCCACAACAAACACTCTGTGAGGTGAGTGAAGCTGAGAGACTTCAGAGAAGTGTGACTAGCCCAAGGTCACCCAGCAGCTGCATGTGGAGGAGCGGAGACACGAACCTGGTTCACCAGATTACGAGACTACCACTCTTAACCACTACACCACACTGGTAGGAGCTGGGACCGAACAACAGGAGCTCACCCCATCGCGGGGATTTGAACCGCTGAACTTCCAATCGGCAAGCCCTAGGCTCAGTGGTTTAGACCACAGCGTACAAGTAATTAATTATTATTATTAGGAAGATAGAAGTCTGTGGGGTGGGGGTGTGGAACGGAGATGTCTTATCCAGCCTACTCTCTTTGTACCCATAACAGATCTTGGCAGGCAGGAATGAGCGGGGGGGTGGTGTGTTGTTGCTTTTTGCAGCATGGAATAAAAGCATGATCACCAGCAAATGCCTGCACATTGGACGTAAGTGTTCATCGAGGGACCATAACTCCATGGCAGAGCACATGCTCTGAATACAGAAGCGCAGTCTCTGGCAGCAGGTGGTGTGCATAGCCACCACCAGGGAAAGCAGACAATAGTGGCCTGGTTGGACCAATAGTCTGACCCAAGGTGAAGCACCTGCAATGCCCAGTGGGAAGCTCAAGTCATCCTACTTCCCCCCCCCCCATCCCTTCAAGGGTTTTAACCATGCTCAGCGCTGCATTACTCTGTAGTCTCATGTAATAATATAAGAAAATGCAAAGAGGCTGCTGGATCAGCTCATCTCGTCCACCAGATGCCTGTGCAAAGCCCACAAGCAGGATCTGCGTGCAAGAGCAGCTCTCCCCTCCTGTGGTTTCCAACAACAGGTATTCAGAAGCATCGCTGCTTCCAGTTGTGGAGGCAGGGCCTAGCCGTCATGGCTGGAAGCCATCAGCAGCCCTCCCAAGCATGACTTTGTCTAATTTTAAGCCATCTCGGTCGGTGGCTGCTTCTGCCTCTTGTGGGAGTGAGTTCCATAGTTCAGCTGTATGTCCGCTTCTCAAAATATACAGAAATGAGGGTGAGGTTGAAAAGCACGTCCTCCCTGCTCCGTTGACTTGCTCTGCTGTAAGTGCAACACAAAGGCTAGCTGGGTGGAAAGGGTCCTTGATAAGCGATGCCCCATGGCTGTCAGGGGCTAGTTAACTACGATGGGCACAGTCCATGCTCCTTGCGCAATGCCTGTTCCTTTCAGTGGGGCTTGAAGGGCCGTAGCATGCAGAAGGTACCAGGTTCAAACCCTGAAGGCATCTCCAGGTACAGCTGGGGCAGACTCCAGAAAGCCTCTGCCAGTCTGTGTAGACAGTACTGAGGCAGATGGACCGATGATCTGACTCGCTATTAGGCAGCTTCCAACGTTCCTTGCGTAGGAGAACCCCACCCCATCAGGGATGGTGTCCTGAGAATTGCCCAGAGCCCCAGAACACCTGGTTAAGCTAGAAGAGCCTCTTTTCCTTGGCCTTAGCAATGTGCTGATCCAGGCCAAATATTTGTGAGCATTCACAACACCTGCGGCGCCATTCATGCGCTGCAGCTGTGACACAATCTCGAAACCGCGAGTTGCTGGTGCCATTCCACAGCCCGCTCTCCCATCCTGCTGAAGAAGACACAACATCCTGCAGATCCAGTTTTTGCTTGAGAGCGAGGATGACAGACAGTTAATCAAATGCCCAATCTCATTCAAGCTGCTTCCCTTTAGCCCTTATCTCTCCTGTTCGGAGGCTTCAAGGCTTGCCCTTTTGCTAGGTTTTCTTCCTCTGGTTAGCAGAGAAAAGGCTTCTTTTTCTCCCTGCTTACGCTTAATTTCTTTTACATCCTGCAGGAAACTTGTAGAACCTATTGCCTATTGCATCCTTTCAGTTTTGGCTCAGGGGATCTGGGCAGCCTCTGGAGAGGACTAAAGATTACTGGGAAATTATTTCCCCATCATTTCTGCAAACCCCCTGGAGAATCCCCTTTGAAACCTTCACTTCATGGTCCCTGAGAAGCAGGAGTGACATGACGAGGGAGGCCCCATTTGGGTTAGGGGGTCACACAGGCCTGCAATGATGACAAAGAAGAAAACAAAGGCAGAGGAGGAAAGTAAAAGAAGGCAATATTCTCTTCTCCTTTTATTTGATTTCTTGCTCTGCACTTTCCTAAGGCTCGGAGTGGGTTACAAAACGGCAGCATAACAAAGGCTGAAAATGCATCTTGTGTGTGTTTTAAAACACATCATCTTTATTAAGACACTGGGAGGACTGATCATCTGTCTCCTTGGTGTGCCAGAATTATTAAGGCGGCAATCCCATGCACACTTAAAACCTGGGAGTAAATTCTATTGAATACAATGGGATTTATTTCTGTACAGAGAACACCCTGTAAGGGGCATATGTACGAGTTTGAAATCTGGCATTTGGCGGGCACATAAGGCAAGGCAGTCTAATTGCTAGTATTGTTTTTCAAAGGACATTTATGTATCTGTCGCTTGAAAAAGAAGGGGCATGATATGTTCCCACAAATGTTTAAAGGCCTTTCACACTAGCTAGGCAGCTGAAACACCGGAGGATTGCGAGGGACGGGATTAAAAAATAAGAACCTAAGAGGAGCTCTGCTGGATCAAGTCAATGGCCCATCTAGACCAGTATCCTGATCTCACAATGGCCAACTAGATGTCTCTTTTGGGAAACCCACAAGCAGGACTGGGGCACCAGAGCATTCTCCTCTCCTGCGATTGGGCACTCAGCAGCCTTGGAGGACAGCCATCATGAACTGTAGCCAGTTGGCTATCATCCCTGGACCAGTCCATTCTCTTTTAAGGCAACATGGAGGCAGGGTGGAAGTGGCTTGAGAAGATCTGTAGTCACCAATCAACAAAAGTACCTGACAGTAGCCAGGACAGGGAGGTCTCCTCAGAAAGATCATGCAAGTCACAGGAACCCTAGACTGGAGGAAGTCCCATCTCCCACCTCCAAGCATTCTCTATAATATTGGCAAGAACTAACCTAACTACCTAACTACCCCCCTGTGTGTTGTAGCGCAATCATTGGGGTTGGCATTGATGACTCCAGACACCCTGCCGGCTCCACAGTTTAAATGGCTAAATCCCCAATAACCGTCTTACCTCCGAGGAAAAACCCTCCCGGCTGATGCGATTTGCACAGCGCCGAGCACACGTGTGGCCAGGGCTACAGCAATCTGAACTGAACGGTCAAGGCAGCGGCAGGAGCTCCACCCAGGAGACTCCTAGCCTTTGTCAAGCCCCCTAACCTCCACACCTGCACGGGGAGATAAACCCCCTCCCTTCAAATGATAGAAGAGTCCCCGAACCGGCATGAGGTGGGAGGGGCAGCCAGCAGCATCCTTCCAGCATCATGCATGCTCTAGGTTGGGGCGGCGGGGGGAGAGCCGTTGCCTCCCACCTTTGAAGAGGGGAGCAGGGGGTCCCCGGCAGGATTAGGCGAGGGGAGCAGGGAGGCGTGGCAGGCCGGCGGTGGGGAAGAGGAGGGAGAGCAGGGGCCGGTCTGGGACTCCTGCAAGGCGGCGAGGAAGAGGGTGGAGAGGGCGCCGCCCGAAGCAGCTCCGGAGGGAGCGCGTGAATGGGCCGTTAGAGGAATGAATGGGGGGGGCGGAGGGAGGCGGCTCTCGTGCTCCTCCAGACGCCCCCCTCTCCTGATCTAGGGAGGTGATCGAGAGAGGAGGGAGAGGGAGAAAGAGGGCGCTGCCTGCCTGCCTGCCTTCCCTCCCTCCCTCCTTCCCTCCCCCACCTCCTCTCCTCCATCACCTCCTCCCCTTCCTCCCCCCACCCCCAATCTGGCCACTCTCCTCCCTCTTTCCTCCCTCCCTCCCTCTCTCTCTCTCCATCCCTCTCTCCCTCTCTCCCTCCATCCGGAAGTCTCCGTCTCTCCCTCCTTTCTCCCTCCGCCTCTCCTCCAACATGGCCGCGAAGTCGGATGGAGGAGCGGCAGGCGCCGCCGCCGCCGCCTCCGCCTCGTCGTCGCTCGTGCGCCGGGAGGGATCCGGCGGCGGCGGTGGCGGCGGAGGGAGTGGCGGCGGCGGAGGCAGCAGCGGCGGCGGCGGGAGCTGCAGCTCCAGCTTGGCCCGGGGGTCCCGTCGAGGAGGGCCGCCGCCCCCTCCGCTGCCCAACCCGGGCAGCCCCGCCGCCTCGGGCTCGGCCGCCGCCGCCCCGCCGTCGCTGCTGCTGCCGGGCCGCGAGTACAGCCTGCTGGACTGCTGCTGGGTGCTGGGCGCCCTGCTCGTCTTCTTCTCGGACGGCGCCAGCGACCTGTGGCTGGCCGCGCACTACTACCTGCGCGGCGAGTACTCCTTCTTCGGGCTCACGCTGCTCTTCGTGCTGCTGCCCTCGCTGGTCGTGCAGCTGCTCAGCTTCAGGTGGTTCGTCTACGACTTCTCCGCGCCCAGCCGAGCCTCGCCGGGGCCGCCCGCCGCCGCCTTCAGCACCAAGGACGGCGCCAGGACCAAGGACAGCGCCCGAGCCGGCCTCCAGCCGCCGCCGCCGCCCCAGCCGCCTTCTCCGCGGGCTTCCTCCGGCGGCGGCGGCTGCTGCCGCCTCTGCGTCTGGATCCTCCAGTCCCTCATCCACCTCCTGCAACTCGGCCAGGTCTGGAGGTGAGCGAGGCGAGCCCGGGGGGCGGCGAGCACAAAAGGCAGGCCGAGCGGTGGGCTCCCTCCATGTGCGCACCGGGGGAGCGGGGCGGGGGGGCGGGGGCAGGTCCTGGTGGGGTGGGTGGGTGGGAAGCCCTCCGGCATATTCCCCCGGGCGCTGCTCCCCACCAGGGGAAGTTTTAGGGTGGTGGGGGACCGCGCCTGTGAACCTCGGGGAGCAGAGGAGACGCGGCCGGCCTGGAGGGGGGCGGGGGCTCCGAGCCAGAGGGGGGGGGGGATCGTCCCCGTGGTAGGAGGGAAAGAGAGCAGCCATGCAGCCCTCTGGCACGCCGGCAGTTCCTGGGCAAGCCGGCCGCCGCCGCCTCCCTGCCTCTTTTCCCTTGCCCTGCCCAGCAGCACCCCAACCTCCTTCCCCTCTCCCCAAAAGGGCCTGATTCAGGCCAGGGAACCTCGGTGCTCCGTCTGCCCATTCTCTTGTTCAAACCAGGTGGTAGGAAATGAGCCTGTGCTTTCTTTAAGCTACACTCCCTAAAAGGTGGGCTAGAAATCTAATGCATAATTCACTTTATTCTGCCAGGCCTCCCAGCTCTAATTTGTAGCCTGAGGCTTTAAGGGCTCCTGGACATAGAGAGACTTATCAGCCCTTTAGCCCTGCAAGGCAACAAATCTGAGGCATGTGCTGAACCATCTGGCTCCGAGCAGGGGCGGGGAGGTTAGCAGCACCTGGCTGGTCCCTATTATGTGTCTGAGGGACAAATCCCACTTCCAAGACCAGCTTCAAGGGTGCGTAAAGGGGACTTGGCACCCTCTTTCTCTTCAGGGCCAAGTCTTGGCTTGGTACCGGAGAGCAGCATCGATTTTGTTAAACGAATTCTCACCAATGGGGAAAGGAAGGCGACAGTGGAGTCACTCTGATTTGGTGCTCTGTGTGGAGATGTTTTAAGTGCTGTACTAAATATGATTTATCTAAGGTACTGCAATGTGTGGTGGGGAGGGGGGGAGGGGAGAGAGAAGGAGAGGAGAGAGAAGGATTGCCATGACATAACTGGGTGTCTCTGCTGTTAAACTGTAGCCGTGCATCTCATTGACCAGAGGGAACGGGACCCATGAAATGAAAGGTTGGAGGGCAAGGCAATCACGGGTTCTTTCAAGGGGAGAAGGTGTCAGAAATAGAATTAGATTCTTCACCCCAGGAGACACGCGCGGGAGGGGGTGAGGAGAAGGTTAGAAGGTTATAGTGCATCCCAGTCATACTTCACCGTCATGACAGCCCTGTTAGGCAGGTATGGCAGAGGGAGGGAGGGGACCAATGCGGCGTCCACCGTCCCATTCTGCTCCCTAGAGAAACCTGAGAAGCGCTGCCTCCTCGTTTACTCCACGCCTCCGACTTTCTAAGAATCCACCAGAGTGTGCTGAGCTGTCCTGTTCATAACATTGTCCCCAACCCCGTCGGCTGCAGCCCTGGACGTTTGGAGGGCACCAGGCTGAGGAAGGCTGATCCGAGACGTTGTTTGCTTCCTTTTGCTGGCACTGGTAGTGGTGGTGGGGGGGAGTGGCATGCCTACCCCCCCCCCCCCAACAACTGAGGCTAGCAGATCATTGCTACATGGGAGCTGCTCTCAGCCAACCGCTGCCTGGTTTGTCACAGTGTCTGTGATTCCATTGAAATGAAAGGCCCTCTCCAGTTGGAGACGAGGGCAGAAGCTGTGCGCGTGTTTTCCAGCCAGAGCTCTCCTCTTCACCACCCGCCCTCCTCTTCTTCCCTGCGTTTTATCCACAGCCCCCCACCGCCCCACTCCCCGAGACCACCTTTAAAGGAGCTGAGACCGGGGAGGAGCCAAGTAGGCCCCTGGGAGCTGGCTTGAGAGGGAGAGCGCAGATGGAGTAGGTGCACTGAATGCCTCTCCGGCAACCACCTCCACTCCAGGGCTCTTAGATGATCATTTCCTGGCAGGTCTATTTCCTCAGGCCAGACTATTGAGCTGACCTTTCGCTCCCCCCACCCTCCCGCCCACTCCAGACAGCTCTCCTTTTCCTGAGCCTCACAGCTCCCTCCCTCCACACGGCACGACCGGTCTGTAATGGATCTTCCTGCAAGGGAAGTTGGAGCTGAGCTGGAGACAATGGTGAATTTCTGAAAGAGCCTGCTTAGCTATTCATCGATCGCGGCAAATTGGAGCTGCAGAAGGGAGTTCTCGCCCTTACGCTCCAGTGTAAGGTGAGGTCTCGTCTGGCTCCCAGGGATGCCATGTGGTGGGTGTTTTCCCCGCTCCTGCTGCCCGTGGCCTTGCTCAGGAGAAGGGAGGAACGCAGAGCGCACATCCTTCATACAGTACAGAGCTCTGCCTCCTTGGCCGCTCCTCTCCCCATTCAAAAGAAGGCGAGCCACGTCCCCTCCCATTCATGATTCCAGCCCGTTCTCATCGCAGCTGTTGACACGGGGAATTGACAAGGGAAAGCGGCAGAATGTGCTCTTCATGGAGAAATGCAGCCTCAGTGGATTTCATCGGTTTGCAACATCGCGCCAGTCTGAATTTTCCCTGACACTGGGGATTGCCACGTGTGGAGCTTGCAAAAGGCTCTGGCAGATTTCCTTTTGTGCAGCTCGCCATTGAAAGCTTTTTGTGGTTTTGCTCTGTTCTGCTTGGACGTTGAGGAGCCCCCACCCCCACCCCCCCACCATTATTCAGCTGCTGTAAGGACGGGCTCAAGTTGTTGCAGATTCATGAAGTACAGCTTGTCGGTTATGAATGGAGGAAATTGCTGATTGCTAGCTGAAGTAAAATTTCCGGGGGGGGGGGGAAAGCATGATGATTCAGTTTGGGCATGGAGATGTAGCTGGGCCTTGATTTGAGCTGCAGGACTTAACTCTGAGACCCCAAAGCATTTGTGATGCATTTGAGTGAGTTGCAATGAAGGTTGCTACAAGTGGTTTTAGCACAGAGAACCAGATATTTATTGGGAGGGGGCCAGTGGCGTAGCGTGGGGGGTGCAGGGGGGGCCGGCCGCACCGGGCGGAACATCTGGGGGTTAGGGTTAGGGGGCGCAAATCCACGGGTTAGGGGGCGCAAATTACTTGCCTTGCCCCGGGTGCTGACAACCCACGCTACGCCACTGAAGGGGGCTGAAATCTCCTGAATTTCTTCTCTCTTGTGACTTAGTGGGTTCAGAAAATCGCGTTGGTGCCCTACTACTACTACTACTACTACTACTACTAATAATAATAATAATAATAATAAATTTTATTTATATCCAGCCCTCCCCAGCCAAAGCCGGGCTCAGAGTGGCTAACATCAAATGTATAATACATTAACATAAAATCAGACAATCAATTAAAATACATCCTCAAATCAGATCAGAATCAGAATAAAATCCAATCGGATGGCAACCCTTAGTCCCAGCTACTTCACGCAGCCTGGCCTGGACCCACCTAATCTGTTTTACTGCCACACCTGTGGTGCAGGGTGCGACCCCCTCAAAAGAATCAATGGCGGCCCAGTTGGCTTCCATACATGGAATAGGGAGTGGGAGGAATCCGGTCCTTTGCTTCAAGCAACAAAATGCCTTGGGCTGGTCCTGTGTGTGCCCTGGTGCAGGATCCACTCAGACCACTGCTTTGGCATGGGAGCGCTGGTCAGAAAATAAACAGAACGGTGTGTACCCTGACCACCTGCAGGGCACAGCATGTGATACTGGACACTGGATTCAGCTTCCTATCTCGACTGTATGTCCAAAATATCTTAGTGGCCGCAGAGCTATGCTAGAAAGTGGGCGAGCAATACCCACCCAAACCATAAAAGCCAGAGGAGTGGCTGGATGAGACTCCCGTTTGTGGGGGGCAGAACTTCAGTGCCTTTCTACATCCCTTGGCCCTTCCTACAAACTATCAAAGCTGGTTTGAATCAGGCCAAAGACAATAAACTGGACAAATCTGCCCACTATGTGCAGGTTGCATAATTCAGCTTGTCTTGGATTGCCCAGGCACAGGGCAATGGATTGTTTGTGTGGGTGACACCCAGCCCTGAAAATAAGCAAGCAGGCATGAATTGGGTTTTAAGCCACTTGGGTCGATTATGTGGCATATTTACAATGCAGTCAAACGAAGAATGCATGCTTGCTAGAGAGGCACATGGTAGCTGAAGGTCGGGGACCTGTAAATTTCTGAGAGACTCCCACTGTGCCCTGTTAGGGGTAAGGAATAGCCATACGTATACTGTAATCTCATCACCTGGCCAGGCTGCTTCCTCTTTGCTCTTTGACCTCATTCCAACAATCTGCATGTGCTCAGACACCCTCTTAAACTAGACTAAAGTATGTCTTTGTAACTGAATTACCATTTTAAGCCTGCCTGAACAAAGCTGCTGTTCTCTGTTACTCTTCAACAAGTATTTTGAGAGAGTAAATGTTATTTTTACCTGTCTGTGTGATTGTTGTTTTAAAGGGGGGGATACCAGGAGAATCCCTTCTGCTTTATAGCATCCTGGGTTACTTAAACTAAAATGCTAAAATTAGCCTATCAAAGCTTCCCTTTTAAACTGCAAAGGGATGGGACTCAGCTGAACTCAGGGTGAGGAAGGAAGGATAATATCAAATAAATATATCCTCTCCTAGCATCTATACACATCGCTACAAATAAATCCACTGAACTGCTGGATTATAAACAGGCATGGCAATTGGTACGAAGTTCCCCTATTCTGTTCTCAAGCCTGGCCCTCTCCCCTCCCTGATCTGCTCCACCAGGCAGGGCATTAAGCCAATTAAAGCTGTCCCTCTCTGAGCGGCCCTCCTGGCCACTGATGCTCTTGAGCTGTGTATCAGTCTCTTCCTAATCTTGGGATTTGTGGCACTTGCTCCACTGACCAGTTAAATGCGGTTTGCTAAACCCATTAGCGAGGCTGGATTTGGTGCAGGAAGTAGACAGTTGTTTCTAAGAAGTGATGAATTATTGCTAGATGAACTGTGCCCGGCAAGAGGAGAATGTGAGGCTGGGCTTCCTCCCGACCCCCCCCCCTCCCCTTGCATCTCATAAGCTCCTTTATAGCACGGTTCTGGAGACGGCGCCTGTTGTGCGCAGCAGATATTAGGGCTGGTGCCACAGTTCTGTGACGAAATGCACCCCTTGCACACCAGAGGTCCCAGGTTCAATAGCTGGCATCTGATCATAGGATCTTTGGCTTGCAAGGCTGTTGCCTGCTAGCATGCGTCGTGCTTGGCTAGATGGACCCATGCTTTGACTTGGTAGGAGGTGGCTTTGCTCAAACTCTCCCCAATTTCATCTCTGCAATTGCATTGTGTGTGTGTGTGTGCACCTGTGTGCAAGGCCTGGCATCTTGCCCCTGAGCATAATTTTGCACCAAAACATTTTCCCTTCTTGAAAAAAATCACAGAATCTGTTTCCATGCAAAACCAGCTATAGCGCTTGTGGTTTACTTGGTTGCTGAGAGGCTGCATTTGTGAGGAGCCTGCAATTCTGAAATGAATTTTCTTAGAGGCTAATGTTGAGCCTCCCTGGGCCAAGTCACGCCTTGCACAATTCCTCTGTGCAGTCATTGTAGACCAGTGGTTCCCAAAGTGGCCAGTGGTGCCCTCTGGTGGGAAGTGGAATTACCTAGCGGGGTGCTAAGAGAGAAAGGAGCCACTGAGGGGTTCTGGAGGTGCAAATGACTATCAGAGTTTGAGAAGCTGGATCAAGTTCACAAATTACGTTGAATTAACTAAACTAGTTTCAATTGGGTTTTGAATAAATGTGCAATTAATTGTCACGCTTTTGAATATTATTGTGTTGTTATTTTCCTTAGCGGGTCGTGAAAACTAATGTTCTGAATAATGCTTTTTATAGGGTAGGCGACCAAGGGGGCAGTTGCCCCTTTACACTGGTGTAAAGACGATACTGAGCTAGAGGGGCTGACTCAGTTCAAAGCAGTTCCCTATGTTCCTATATAGCTTGGTTCATGTGTGACCTTCTGTGCAGACTGATCACTGAACAGGCAGGTTTTCTGTCCATGGTACCACCTTGGAACAAAAAGTGATGTTGAGCCATTGTCACATGCAATGATCCTCATAGAAGCTGCATGGAAATTCCTACAGGAAAGTGCCTTTCATGAAAGGAGGTGGTCTGCCTGCCTTCCTTGCCTTGTGTTCAGAAGTCTCTGTAGCACCAATGTGATGTGCTTGTGAAGATATAATTAACCACCTTAACATGATGAGCCCTTCAGCATCTGTCTCGGGCTGATAAGATTTCCAAGGTGGGGAGATCCCCTGTGCCTTGTTACAAGAGGTCAAAGCCCTGTTCTCATCATGTACATTGTAGAACTGTCAAGAGGAAAACAAAGATCCTTCAGGCATAGTCGGATGTTGGGGGACAATTTTTGCGCAGGTTTTCAGGTCCTTTTCAACTATCACGTATCCCCAGTACACACACACACCCCGCCGCCAATACTCAGTTGCTCAGGGAACTAGAAAGTTTGCAATCCAACTTCTGCGAGGGAAGCAAACATTGTCATCCTAGCTGGAATTAGATCTCACACTGGGGTTGGCCAAGGGGTGGGAATAGGTTAATGTTACAGAACCCCAGCTGCCACTCCTCCGAAAATCACACACACACACAAAGGGAGAGAGAGAGAGAGAGAGAGAGAGAGAGAGAGAGAGAGAGAGCAATTTGAATTAGAAAAAGGGTCCCATTTAGAGGAATAGGAGCTTTCTTTGTAAGCCAAATTGCTGTGCAAGGGTGATTTGAAGGGGAAACTGCAGCATGCAAGGAGCATTATCCTTCTCTAGGTGTCACCAGCCCCCAAACTACATGCTCCTGCAGCAATTAGGCTGGAGGGAGGAAGCTCCCATTTGCATGAATGGGAGCTAAGCCTAATTGCTGTGTGTGAGCAGGGCTAAAGAGGGGAGGCCCCGCCAGAACTAGACGCATCATGGTCCCTTCATTGCCACTCCAAATTTAAATAGATGGGGGGAGAAAAATTTCCCTGGGGGAGCTTTCTTGCCAACATAAAATATTTTTTTTTTAATAAAATTTTTATTGGTTTTACAAAATTTTAGAGAACAAACAAACACTTAAAAAGACAAACATACACGTATAATTTCATAACATATTTTCATAAACCTCTTTTCTGGGACTTCCCCATACCCCCCCTTTCTGCATCCCAATGTCCATAATTTTATAGCAACTCCCAATTGTTACTTTCCAACCTCTGTCATCTTAGTCATCTCTGTATTCTGACCTTATATCACTGTATCCCTTTGTTCCTGAAAACCACAACACTCTAACATTCATTAAGTTTATAATGGTCCTTAAGATAACTTTTGAATTTTCTCCATTCTTCTTCCGCCGTCTCTTTTTCTTGGTCACGGATTCTGCCTGTCATCTCGGCCAATGTCATATAGTCCATCACTTTCATCTGCCATTCTTCCAGAGTGGGTAGATCTTGTGTCTTCCAATACTTTGCGATGAGTATTCTTGCTGCTGTTGTAGCGTACATAAAAAAAGTTCTATCCCTCTTTGACACCAATTGGCCGACAATGCCCAAGAGAAAGGCCTCTGGTTTTTTAGGAAAAGTACATTTAAGTACCCTTTTCATTTCATTATAGATCATTTCCCAGAAAGCCTTAATCTTCGGGCATGTCCACCAAAGGTGGTAGAAGGTACCTTCAGTCTCTTTACATTTCCAACATTTGTTATCGGGCAAATGATAAATTTTTGCCAGCTTGACTGGGGTCATGTACCACCTATAGACCATTTTCATAATGTTTTCCTTTAAGGCATTACATGCCGTGAATTTAATACCGGTGTTCCATAACCATTCCCAGTCAGCTGACATAATGTTATGACCAACATCCTGTGCCCACTTAATCATAGCCGATTTGACTGTTTCGTCCCTTGCCAACATAAAATAAAGCAGAGAGCTATAATTTTGGGTATCTTATTAAACAGTGAAGGTTCCTACATGATGACAATAGGCAGGGAGTTCCAGAGTACAGTTGTACCTCGGGTTAAGTACTTAATTCATTCTGGAGGTCCGTTCTTAACCTGAAACTGTTCTTAACCTGAAGCACCACTTCAGCTAATGGGGCCTCCTGCTGCTACCGCGCCGCCGGAGCACAATTTCTGTTCTCATCCTGAAGCAAAGTTCTTAACCTGAAGCACTATTTCTGGGTTAGCGGAGTCTGTAACCTGAAGCGTATGTAACCTGAGGTACCACTGTATAGGTGCTGCCCCACTAAAAGATCCAGTTTTTTACAAATGCAGAATAGCTGTTATGTGGCAGTATTGACTCTGGATTCGGATTAGTGCTATTGCTCTGATATTTTGTGGGTTGTGTGTATTGACCTTTTTGATTGTGACCGCGAGTTTAGATTGTATATGTATCATTTTAGAATGACATCTATCTTGTAAGGGCACTGCTAGGAAGCAGAGCGTACCTTGAAATAATACAAAAAGGAGAGTAAATCCAGGTTGCAGCCGTACGGGAGTCTCTATCCAGTTCAAGAGCTCTTGAAACTTTGTGGGCCCAGTTGGAACAAATGGACCACGAGCAAGACTCCACTATGGGCCATACGAAGCAACCACAGAGGACCCCTGGGATGCCAAAGCGTCTTGTGGCAGCAGCCCTGAGCAAATCTGAAGGGTTTGTCAATCTGCGTGCAGTTGCTATAGGAGTATAGCATCTAGATGCAGTTGCTATAGGAGTATAGCATCTAGATCAAAGGAAGTAATAGTGCCACTGTATTCTGCTCTGGTCAGACCTCACCTGGAGTACTGTGTCCAGTTCTGGGCACCACAATTCAAGAAGGACACTGACAAACTGGAACGTGTCCAGAGGAGGGCAACCAAAATGGTCAAAGGCCTGGAAATGATGCCTTATGAGGAACGGCTAAGGGAGCTGGGCATGTTTAGCCTGGAGAAGAGGAGGTTAAGGGGTGATATGATAGCCATGTTCAAATATATAAAAGGATGTCACATAGAGGAGGGAGAAAGGTTGTTTTCTGCTGCTCCAGAGAAGCGGACATGGAGCAATGGATCCAAACTACAAGAAAGAAGATTCCACCTAAACATTAGGAAGAACTTCCTGACAGTAAGAGCTGTTTGACAGTGGAATTTGCTGCCAAGGAGTGTGGTGGAGTCTCCTACTTTGGAGGTCTTTAAGCAGAGGCTTGACAACCATATGTCAGGAGTGCTCTGATGGTGTTTCCTGCTTGGCAGGGGGTTGGACTCGATGGCCCTTGTGGTCTCTTCCAACTCTATGATTCTATGATTCTAAGCGTCTCTGAATTGTTTCCCCCAGACATGCATTTCATGGTGGGAACAAGCACCCCCTGTTCACATGCATGAGAGATCCGTGTGGGAGTTCATAAGGATTGCTTTGAGCTGCAGCCCTTGGTTGTCAAAGACTTGGAAACTTAATGGGGGCTTGCAGGCTGCAGTCCTGTGCACACTTCCTAGGGGGTGAGGCCCAATGAGATCAGTAAACCTGCCTAGGACTGTGCTGTAGGAAGAGCTTCCACAGAATAAATAAATGAGTATTTTGCACAGCTTGCTACCTTTTCCTTCCAGTCCTTATCTGCTTTTTCATGCTATCCTTTGTGTGTGTGGGTGTGTGCACGCACACACCCACACACACACACACACACACCCCCTCTCCTTCCTTCCTTCCTTCCTTCCTTCCTTCCTTCCTAGTTTACATTTCTGCAAAACCCAAACAGTACACTCTAAGCAGATCTTGCAAATAATGATGCACATTTATGCAGCAAAGGATGGCTGCACCGCTAATTGTGACTTCACATGGCTACTAAGAGTGTATTAACTTATGGTCTGTGTGTGTGGTTTGGGAGCTACACGGTCAGGGAAAAACAAATACTGTCCAGGGTCGTAAAGACTGCGGAGAGAATAATTGGGTGCACTCTTCCCACCTTGGATCAAATCTATGCTTCCAGGTGCCATAAGAAAGCTGCAGAGATAGCGCGGGATAGTGTGCACCCTGGAAATGATCTCTTTCAGCTTCTGCCTTCTGGAAGAAGGTACAGGGGTATAAAGACTAGGACTAGCCGCCTGAGAAACAGTTTCTACACAAATGCGATTTTGGTTTTAAACGCATTGTAAGGAGTCTGTATGGGAGTACAGTGGTACCTCTGGTTAAGTACTTAATTCGTTCCGGAGGTCCGTTCTTAACTTGAAACTGTTCATAACCTGAAGCACCACTTTAGCTAATGGGGCCTCCCACTGCTGCCGTGCTGCTGGAGCACAATTTCTGTTCTCATCCTGAAGCAAAGTTCTTAACCCAAGGTACTATTTCTGGGTTAGCAGAGTCTGTAACCTGAAGCAAATGTAACCTGAAGCGTATGTAACCCGAGGTACCACTGTATATTGTATTTAAAAATGGGGTATCAGAGTTTTTAGGGGGCTAACCAGGGATAGCTGGGATAGCAGGCTTGTTGGGTTTTGAATGTCTGATGTAGATTTTTCAATTTCGTTGTTCTGTATGGGACAATGACAATAAAGATTATCGTATTGTGAGATAAAATCATGGAATTGTAGAGTTGGAAGGGACCCTGAGGATCAAACCTGCAACCTTGGCGTCATCAGCACCACACTCTAGCCAACTGAGCTATCCAGGCCGATAGCCACAATGGCTACCATCTCCCTCCACAGCTGGAGGCAATATACCACTGAATACCAATTGCAAGGGAGGAGAGAGGCTGCTTGTGGGAGTCTGGACTCTTGTGGGATCCCCATTGGGGCCTCACGTTGGTCCTTGTGAGAATAAGACGCTGGACTAGATGGGTCCTTGGGTCTGATCCAGTAGGATCTTCTTGTGCTCTTCTGTCCATAAGGTGCCAAGATGCAACAGAGGACAGGACACCCCACAGTTGTTCTGTACAGAAGAGGAAATTTCATTGAGTGGGTGTGATGGCCTGGGAATCCGATTCAGAGGGTGAACCGGAGGAATCCCAGCCTGCACAGGAGTCCCTCCTTCCAGGGCCGGCTGAACTGGGGCAGGGCCTTGATTCTGAAGCGCCTGCACCTGTGCCGGATCCTCAGGAGCAGGCACCAGGTGAATCCATTCTGGCTCCAGAGGTGGTTGAGGACTCAGTGCCTACAGGTGAGTCTCCCCCTGGGCCCAGTAACCCTTCAGCCTCTCCTGAACTGCAGAGGCTCAGGGCAGAGAGGCGAAGGGAACTGGTCTCTCCCAGGAGGAGTGCTCACCTTAAGGCCAGGGGAGGCGGGTCTCCTGGGGGCCGGGACCGCCCCTGGCCTCAGAGAAGATAAAGGCCAGTCAGCCCGGTCCCAGGTTGCGGGAGCAACGTCGTTGTTGAGTACCTGTTCCTGCCCGGACCCAGACCTGACCCTCCAGTGTTCCTATCCCCACCCGGCTTCCTGCTTCGGACCTCGCCCTGCTCCTTGTGAACTGTTTCCAGGCTAGTGACTCAGGACCGGACTTACGCCAACGGTAACCTTCCCCCCGGGACCAGCACAGTGTGGCTTACAATGCAAGTTGCACTTGCTGAGAGTCCCTCTTCTGCCCAGCTGTTAAAGGTCCAGACGTCCTGTTGTCTTCTGCATGTGTGGCAACTCTTTGGTGTTCAGGGTCTGATTGTAGTGGTGCAGGAGCTAAACTTCTGCCAGTGCTTTGAGCACCTGCTGTGCCTCTGCCTCCCACCTGGGTAGGGCAAGAGTAGAACTGAGTAGAACTCGTCCTGTATAGCAGGTGGGAGTGAGCAGAACAGCTGTGGAATGAGGCAGCAGCTGAATAAGTACACTACCACCTGGGGTTATTTTAAAAGGCAACAAGGAACTCCAGGTGAGGATCTGGCGAACCTAAGCACCTTGACTTTCCAACGACTTTGTGCCCAAGGCAGCCAATTTTGTGCACCACAAAAGGCAGCAAATTGTGAGTTATTTAAAGTATAATAATAATAATAATTTATTATTTGTACCCCGCCTATCTGGCTGATTTTCCCCAGCCACTCTGGGCAGTTTCCAACAAAGATTAAAAATACAGTGGTACCTCTGGATGTGAACGGGATCCGTTCGAGAGCCCCGTTCGCATCCTGAGTAGAACGTAACATGTGACTGCGCGCCTGTGCATGCGCGGGTCGCGTTTTGCCGCTTCCGCGCATGCGCGCGACGTCATTTTGAGCGTCTGCGCATGCGCGAGTGGTGAAACCCGGAAGCAACGCGCTCCGTTACTTCCAGGTCGCCGCGGAGAGTAACCTGAAAATGCTCAACCTGAAGCATATTTAACCCGAGGTATGACTGTACATTAAAATGTCACACATTGTGTTATTGTTGTGTGAGGACAATTTGGGTTTTCTATCTCGTCTCCCAAGGGGGCCATATGCAAATCGTCCAAATTTCTATCTCCTACTGCAGGCTTCCTCAACCTCGGCCCTCCAGATGTTTTTGGCCTACAACTCCCATGATCCCTAGCTAGCAGGGATGATGGGAATTGTAGTCTCAAAACATCTGGAGGGCTGAGACTGAGGAAGCCTGTCCCACTCAGTTCACAGTTTCTCAAGTGAGAGGTGTTGGGACTTAGACCTGTTCGCAGATCAGACCTTGGGTTTCCACAGGCCCTGTGCCTTTAAGAAGCTGTGCAGCAGGCAAAAATTCAACAGGTGCAATCTAGCTTCCCACAGCCCCTCCAAATTGGGAAAGGCTTGACCTGTTGAATTTCTGCCTGATGTGCAGTTGTTAAAGGCATAGGACAGGAAACCTGCTAGATGGGGAAATGGCGGCAACCTCAGTCATGCCATGGAAGCATTTATCTCTAACCCCTTGACATTTGGCAGACTGGCTGTGATCACAGGGTGGTAAGGGAAAGGTTCTCTGCACATGCACTGATGACACCCTGTGCCTGCTCCTTTACACTGCAAAAAAGAGGGCAAATTGCGGGGCACGTGTGAAAGAGGACAAAGCTCTTGCATCCTTAACAGCTGTGCAGAAGAGGGCATTTCAGAAGGCATGGGTTGGCATACAAGCCTTTTGGCAGAGAGGTAGCATAGAAATAAACTACAACCTAATGATCTGCGTCCTGGTGATATCCTGGCTCAAATTAAGCTCTGCCACTGCTGCCATCTGAAAGAAAGGGCCCCCTTCTTGCTTTTGCATGGAAATCGTACTGCTAGCCTGTTATTATGTTTGCCCTGAGTTTCCCACAAGGTGAGAAGCTGGAGGCTGCCCAAGCACAGTGCTTGTGTGGGTTTGTTTTCTTTCCCCAGATCACTGGAAGCTCACGGTGTTTTGTAATATTTTATTAGCAAGCGTTATATGCAGGCAAAGGGGAAGTTGCAGCTTAATTCGCCAACAGATCGCTGACTTCATTGTTGCACATCAGATTTCCAGAGTGAGACACAACCCTATATCTCCCGATCTTCCCTTTCTCCCCCAAACTACTGCTGCCTGTCTCCTTTCCCTCCCTTTCAGCTGTATCACAGGCTGAGGTCACTTCCGAACGAACTGTTTATTGAACATTCATCCTGACTTGTTGCACAAAGTTTGCAGGGAGGTTGCATAACGCCTGCTGTTGACTGATAATTCATTTTGATTGGGTTGCAAAGAGGTTATGTACACACCCTCACATCAATTGCTATCTCATACTTGCATTGCATTTCCCCTTTGCTTATCGCCCCCCCCCTTCTTTTAGGGAAGCAGGCTTGAGGCACAAGAGTGTCAGATCCGCTGTGTAACCTGAATTTGCCATTATGCAATTGAATACCATCTGCAAAATAGTGGGAATCTGGAAGCAGTCTACAGATTACGTCATTCTTAGGTGGGATGAGGGGAAGAAGACTCCATAAGACCCATTAGGGCCTCCAGGGATTTCCTAGCCATTTAGAAAGCACCCACTCCCAGTGGCGTAGCGTGGGGGGTGCAGGGGGGGCCGGCCGCACCAGGCGCAACATCTGGGGGGGGGGCGCACTCGCACTTGCAGCTCTCTGCCCCTACCTGGCTCACTCACTCTCTCTCACTGCAGTGCTGGCTGTGCGATTCCGATCCGAGCCGCTGGGTCGCCACCCACTGTGGAGGGGGTGGGTGCTAGGCGTGCGGTCCGGAGAGAGAGCAAGGGACTATCTGGGGGAGGGACAGTGCAGTGGCCGCCCAGCACAGCGCTGAGCGCGGGAGAGAACCACACCAGCCCAGCCCAGGCAGCAGCAAGAAGAAGCTGGCAGCGGCGGCAGGTTAGGGGGCGCAAATTACTTGCCTTGCCCCGGGTTAGGGGGCGCAAATTACTTGCCTTCCCCGGGTGCTGACAACCCACGCTACGCCACTGCCCACTCCCCATTTACAGCTAGCAGTCTCCCTAACCAAAGGTGCTCTGCAACTTTGCCACCATCTAGTAAGGAAGTTTCAACAATGCCGCTGCCCCATTAACCCTCTCCTGTACAATGGCCCCTATCTCCAACACAACCCACTGGTTTGAAAGCCTGAAAATTATAGTATTTGGAAGGCAGATCTGTATGGTGCACAGGAAAATATATAGATTTGGGGCAACTTAAATGTTTAAAAATGCATTTGCTAGGTGGGTAGTAAGGAGATCCTTACCCTCTAACCATACGTGCCGAATGGCTACAGTGCCTATTTTCTCACAGGGTGCTGGAGTGAACTGAATTTGTTCCGAAAAATGGGACTCACCTGCCAAGCGTTGCTATTTGATCTCAGATACGTATCATTCTGTATTGAGCTGATATACTGAAAAGTGTAGCATTTGGGAATCATGGAATTATAGAGCTGGAAGGGACCCCAAGGGTCATCTAGTCTAACCCCCTACACTGCAAGAATCTCAGCGAAAGCATCCATAGCAGATGGCCATCCAACCTCCACTTAAAAACCTCCCAGGAAGGAGAGGTCCACCACCTCCCAAGGCAGACCGTTTCACTGTTGAACAGCTCTTACTGTCAGAAAGTTTTTCCTGATGTTTAGTTGGAAGTGAGATATTGCAGTATATGAAGCTTAGCTGACTTGCACCACTCCACTCAGGCTGACATTTTCATTAATAATAATAATAATAATAATAATAATAATAATAATAATAATAATAAGTAAATTTTATTTATATCCCGCCCTCCCCAGCCGAAGCCACGCTCAGGGCGGCTAACAACAATTGTGTATTGAGAATGATTTGTGCCCATGATGGTTTCAGGACAGAATAGGTTTGACCCGGCTTTCAATACAGTCATACCTTCAAAGTCGAACGGAATCCGTTCCAGAAGTCTGTTAGACTTCCAAAACGTTCGGAAACCAAAGCACAGAACCCACAGAACCCGCATCGGACATTCGGGTTCCAAAAGAACATTTGAAAACCGGGACACTCACTTCTGAGTTTTGATTGTTCAGGAGCCAATTTGTTTGGGAGTCAAGGCATTTGAGATCCAAGGTACAACCATACTGTTTCACTCCTGCAGGGGTTTTAGGGAGGGCATAGTACTTCATTTCTGCATAGCTCACGTCCCACAACTTCCTGCTTGTAACTTTTCCTACCACAAATATTCTGGGTTTTGCTTCTTGCACTATAACAGAGGTGGATTTGTTGTTGTTGTTTAGTCGTTTACTTGTGTCCGCCTCTTCGTGACCCCATGGTCCAGAGCACGCCAGGCACTCCTGTTTTCCACTGCCTCCCGCAGTTTGGACAAACTCATGTTCGTAGCTTTGAGAACACTGTCCCACCATCTCGTCCTCCATCGTCCCCTTTTCCTTGTGCCCTCCATCTTTCCCAACATCAGGGTCTTTTCCAGGGAGTCATCTCTTCTCATGAGGTGGCCACAGTCTTGGAGCCTCAGCTTCAGGATCTGTCCTTCCAGTGAGCACTCAGGGCTGATTTCCTTCAGAATGGAGAGGTTTGATCTTCTTGCAGTCCATGGGACTCTCCAGAGTCTCCTCCAGCACCAGAATTCAAAAGCATCCATTCTTCGGCGATCAGCCTTCTTTATGGTCCAGCTCTCACTTCCATACATCACTACTGGGAAAACCATAGCTTTAACTATACAGCCCTTTGTTGGCAAGGTGATGTCTCTGCTTTTTAAGATGCTGTCTAGGTTTGCCATCACCTTTCTCCCAAGGAGCAGGTGTCTCTTAATTTCGTGACTGCTGTCACCATCTGCACTGATCATGGAGCCCAAGAAAGTAAAATCTCTCACTGCCTCCATTTCTTCCCCTTCTATTTGCCAGGAGGTGATGGGACCAGTGGCCATGATCTTCGTTTTTTTTTCTGTTGTGCTTCAGACCATATTTTGCGCTCTCTTCTTTCACTCTCATTAAAAGGTTCTTTAGGTGGATTTAGGGCAGTGCAACTGTTTCCCCTGCACTAGGTGCCAAGCTAAGTGGGGGACACCCTAGGGTGCTGCATCTATGACACAGCATGAGCGGAACAGAAGATGAGAAGCAGGGGCATGCCAGATTTTGGCCTTGTGCAGGGCACTGCTGAAATTTGAAAAACCAAAGTCTGCCCCTGCACCATAGCGCAAGGCAATAGCAAACCATAGCAAATGGCAATAATGAGGTAACGTTGGGGAAGCGTTGCAGAACAATTGCCAAAATGGAATGCTGTGTAGACGGTCCAGTACAAATCCACCACTATTATTGTGTGCAGAATGTCGTTTTGCAGAATACACCCACAAAAAAATGGGCAACTGCTTGTGAACTGAGGATTTATTTGCTTTTCACAAGTTTGGCAAACTTAACATTTCTGTATTCTGCTCTAATGTATCTGGAACGCAGAAGTGAGATGTTACTGGATAATGCACATGGCTGTCTAAAGTGTGTGTGTGTGTGTAGCTAAGACCGTGAAGTCCAGGGCCCATAATTACCCAGCTGCACCATGGCTGACTGAGGCTGATGAGAAATGTCGTCTGAAGCACATGAAGGGCACCAGATTGGGGGAGGCTGTTTTAACATCTGCACATTATGCTTCCACATGATGGGCTCGCCCACATTTCTGCTTGTCCTGGTCCTAGGAAGCATGGGTCTGAGCGGTTTTCCACTTCCCCTGTGTTTTCTAGGCACGGGTCCAAGCTGTTTTCTGTTTGCCTCACTGCTTCCCCAGGGAAAACCTGCTCTTTACTGCTGAATCGGAGCAAACATCAGTCTGTGGAAAACCCGATAGACATTGGCTCCGATCCAGTGGTAAAGATCAGGTTTTCCTGGGGGAAAGTGGTGGGACTGGCAGAAGTCAAGATGAGTCCTAAGAACTGTAATACAAGCTGCCGCTCGTCTCCGGTCAGAGACGGGCAGTAATTTTGGTTTTGTCATCGTGCCAGGGAATAACCGTCAACCAGCTCAGCAGTGGGACTTCCGAGAATGATTAGAGGTTATAGTGGACAGCAAACTGAAACTGAGTCAACAGTGTGGCTTCAAAGAAGGGGTGAGACAACCTCGGGGAGAGGGCTGGGAGTCTGTTAACTCTTCCTAGCCATGACAGCTAAATTGAACCTGTATGGTCAGAGACAATGTAGCTCTCTCTGTGTACCGGATGCTGGAGAGAAGCAAGAGATCCACATTCATCACATTCAGGCCTTCTTGAGAGATTCCTGAGGAATCTGGTTGGCTGACCTTGGAAAGAGAAGGGGGGATTAGATGGGCCTTTGATCTGCTCCATCAGGACCCTCCCCCTGCCTTTGTTTTCACCTTCGAATAATGGGAAAGGCCAACCAAGTACAAAATATAATACCTGCAGGTTCCGTGAGTCCTTGCCCACTCACTCCTTGCTTGGACACCTCCAAACAATATAGTGCCACTGTATTCTGCTCTGGTCAGACCTCACCTGGAGTACTGTGTCCAGTTCTGGGCACCACAGTTCAAGAAGGACACTGACAAACTGGAACGTGTCCAGAGGAGGGCAACCAAAATGGTCAAAGGCCTGGAAACGATGCCTTATGAGGAACGGCTAAGGGAGCTGGGCATGTTTAGCCTGGAGAAGAGGAGGTTAAGGGGTGATATGATAGCCATGTTCAAATATATAAAAGGATGTCACATAGAGGAGGGAGAAAGGTTGTTTTCTGCTGCTCCAGAGAAGCGGACACGGAGCAATGGATCCAAACTACAAGAAAGAAGATTCCACCTAAACATTAGGAAGAACTTCCTGACAGTAAGAGCTGTTCGACAGTGGAATTTGCTGCCAAGGAGTGTGGTGGAGTCTCCTGCTTTGGAGGTCTTTAAGCAGAGGCTTGACAACCATATGTCAGGAGTGCTCTGACGGTGTTTCCTGCTTGGCAGGGGGTTGGACTCGATGGCCCTTGTGGTCTCTTCCAACTCTATGATTCTATGAAACAACCTGTCTTCCTGATTTGTTTGCAGGGAGATTAGACAGTGCCGGCTATTCAATTAGCATTCACTCTGATTTGTTTGCAGAGACCCTGCAGGGCAGTTGCATCCAAGTAAGGGCTATCTCGTACTTCCCCGTCTCTTTCCTAATTGCAAAAAGGCTGATCCTTTGAGGAAGTGGGCGTGTTGCGCAAACTATAAATTGTGGAGCCTCAACTTGCTGGCATGTGACTGATTCCCACCCTGAAGTCTGCAAGTGTGCCTCTTGGCTGTTGACACTTTGCTCCCACAAGATATAAAGGTCCCCTGACCATTAGGTCCAGTCGTGGCCGACTCTGGGTTTGCGGCGCTCATCTCGCTTTACTGGCCGAGGGAGCCGCGTAAAGCTTCCGGGTCATGTGTCCAGCATGACTAAGCCGCTTCTGGTGAACCAGAGCAGCGCATGGAAACGCCGTTTACTTTCCCACGGGAGTGGTACCTATTTATCTACTTGCACTTTGACGTGCTTTCGAACTGCTAGGTTGGCAGGAGCAGGGACCGAGCAACGGGAGCTCACCCCGTCGCGGGGATTCGAACCGCCGACCTTCTGATCGGCAAGTCCTAGGCTCTGTGGTTTAACCCACAACGCCACCCGCGAGGAGGAGACAAATTCATGGGGGAGGAGGTGGCTGTTGCAGGCTGCGTAGAGCTGCTCAACGTTGATGGAAGTTGTAGTCTAAAACATCTGGCGGGCACCAGGTTGGCAAAGACTGTAATCACCCTCCTCATCTGCCTTTTGAAAGAGTAATGCTCCTAACCGTGTGCAATGACATTTCAGGTGCCTGAGCCTTTTGCCGCCTCTCCGCAGTTCAGAACGGTATCTCTGTTTTCTTTCTACGAATATAGCGTGCTGAAGCTCATTGTCACTTGCCTGTCCCTGCAGCCATGTGGTGTTCAGCAGTGTGGACAGAACAGAAGAGGGATGAGCATGTTAAAAAAAATATGCCGTGCCCCATGAAGTGTGTGAAAAGAGCCTGCAATTCCTCACGTAGCTTACAGTGGTAGAGCAAGGAGCGTGTCTGCGAGGGGGGCGTTCAAAGCTGCGAGGCTGGAAGCATCATGAGCAAAAAAAAAAGAGCTTGCAGAATTAGGAAAAAGGACCATTTTGTCCAGTACCCTATCCTTACCAGGTGCCTATGGGAAGCCTAGAATCAGGCCCTGAGCGCAACAGACCTTTCCCTGCTTATGATTCAATAATAATAATAATAATAATAATAATAATAATAATAATAATAATAATAATTTATTATATATACCCCGCCCATCTGGCTGGGCCTCCCCAGCGACTCTGGAAAGCCCCCAACAAAATATTAAAATACAGTAATGCATCAAACATTAAAAGCTTCCCTAAACAGGGCCGCCTTCAGATGTCTTCTAAAGGTCTGGTAGTTGTTTTTCTCTTTGACATCTGGTGGGAGGGCGTTCCACAGGGCGGGTGCCACCACCGAGAAGGCCCTCTGCCTGGTTCCCTTTAACTTGGCTTTTCGCAGGGAGGGAACCACCAGAAGGCCCTCGGCGCTGGACCTCAGTGTCCAGGTAGAAAGATGGGGGTGGAGATGCTCCTTCAGGTATACTGGACCGAGGCCGTTTGGGGCTTTCAAGGTCAGCGCCAACACTTTGAATTGTGCTCAGAAACACTTCAACTGCATGCTGCCTCCAACATTGGACATAGTCTGTGTGGCTGGTAGCCTTTGATAGCCTCATCCAACTCCATGAATTCAGGGCTGTCCCATGGAAGAGGGAGCAAGCTTGTTTTCTACCACTCTGGAGGGTAGGACTCGAACCCACGGCTTCAAGTTACGAGAAAGGAGATTCCGTCTAAACATCAGGGGAAACCTTCTGACGGCAAGAGCTGTTTGACAGTGGAACAGCCTCCCTCGGGAGGTTGTGGAATCTTCTTCCATGGAGGTTTTTAAACAGAGGTTGGATGGTTTTACAACAATGGCCATTTGTCATGGATGCTTTAGTTGAGTATTGCAAGGGATTGGACTAGATGGCACTTGGGAGCCCCTTCCAGTTCTACAATTCCACGTTTCTATGAATTTGTCCAATCCTCTATTAAAACCATCTTAGGTCCAAGGCCATCACAGTTGGAGGCAGCAATTCTTCTGAAAGCCAGTGAAATAAATAAATTAAAGTCTTATATATACCAAACAAACACGTACATAAATATGTGAACCACATGTCTGAAGCAGCGCAGGAGGGCAGTCCTGGAGCCATTTTGGCTCCCAAACTGACCAAATGTTTTCTCTGCAAGGTCAAAGGGAAATGGAAAAGCCTCCCCATTGTCTTTTCATTCCCAAAACCTGTCTTGAGGGTATATCTGTGTATGAATGGGGTGAGCCTTTGGCCTGGCTCAGGAACTGGGTATTTGTCACTACAAAAGACAGGCCAGGCTCCCCAGGGTATCCAATCAAGTGAGCATTAACAGGTAACCTGCCAGACAGGAGATAAACCACGACAGGAGATAAACAACGCACTCAGATTTCAGCTGTAGACCGCCCTTTCTGTGATGTAGGTATGATATGTCTGGGGGTGGTCTTGGACTCCAAGGCGGGCAATTTAAAATGTCTATATAAGGGCGGGCACAGCTGGGTTCTGGGTCCTCCTCCTTTTCTGCGTGTGAGGGGAGCACCCTGTTGCAACAGATCAAGAAAGATCAGGCTTACTAGCTGCTTTGCTTCTCAATATTCTCTGCTTGGCCTCTGTTATTTTCTCCTACTGATGGAGAACCTGCAAAGGACTCTATAAGGGCTCTTGTGTCCCCCATAAGGGAATAAGGGCAGATTTTCATTTATTACACCAGTTGCTGGAAACCACAGGAGGCAGGAGTTGCTCTTGTGATCAGCTCCTGATTGCAGGTTTCCCATAATGGGCATCTGGCTGGCCCTGTGAGAACAGGATGCTGACTAGATGGGCCATTGGCCTGATCCAGAACTGTTATTTGTATGCTCTTAATCTGAATGAATAACCATCACTTCTGCCTCAGCACCCTCCGTTTGCCACAAAGCAGACAATCGCGGGCTTTGAATGTGTGGGGTGTTTCTTTTATATATATATATTTCGCCACAAGCACTTCTCACTTTACCCCAAGTGCCATTTTAAACGTCGCATTCCGGAATAGACCTGTTGAAAAAACAAAAACGTTTCGTATTCCAGCCGCTGCCTGGAGATGAGCCGCACAGCGAGTGGCCAGTTAAAGACCCTCATTATTAACCTTCTTCAGAGCGATATAAATAATCCAAACCAATCCGGGCATCTCTCTCCCCAGCCAGCCACGCTCTTAAGTTGTTCCAATTACAGCCACCCATTTCTGAGTGTCGGGAAGAAGAAACGCAAGCCCCCCTTGTAACTAAATTCATTAATCATCATCTAGGATTCCCTCCCCCCCCCCCCAGACTTCTTCTATTTTAAAAAAGAGAGAGAGAAAAGGTGGTGGAGGGAGAGATAAAAACCCGCAGATCTAAACCTAATTGATACGGAGTAGAATTTTTCCTAAAAAGTAATTTGGCGATATTAGTCTATAATCCTTTATTTAGAACAAGGAGAGGAAAAATGGCCTTTGGGAGGGGGGTGGGCTGCAGCCGTTTAAATCCATTATGCATCGTGCGAAGTCAGATAATTAGACAGGCCTCCGAGTGGCAAGTCAGTCTGAATGATGTCACGTCAAAGAGCATTGATTAAAGGCTTAGAGACCCCCCCACTTGTCTCTCCCCCACCAACACCATCATAAAACAGGCAGCTGTGGGTTTGTTAGATCACACTTGTCAGCATGCAGACCAGAAGGGAAGGTGATGGGTTCAGCGCTAGATTTAGGGTGGTGCAGGTGGTTCCCCCACACAGGGCTTTGAGCAAAATAATAATAATATTTATGGCGAAAATAAGAAATATTTGGCGGTTCCAAATTTTGTGCAAAGTACCAAAGTCCACCCCTGAGGGGCTGCTGGGGCGAGGAGAGCAGGATTAAGTGGCCAAACCCTTGGAGGGTCTTGTTTTGTTATTCTACTGTTATTTATTTTCTTTTTGCTTTGATGTCCAACCTTTCCTTCAAAAAAACTCAGCATAATAATAATAATAATAATAATAATAATAATAATAATAATAATTTATTATTTATACCCCGCCCATCTGGCTGGGTTTCCCCAGCCACTCTGGGCGGCTTCCAAAAGAATATTAAAATACTATGATACATCAAACATTAAAAGCTTCCCTAAACAGGGCTGCCTTCAGATGTTTTCTAAAAGTTTGGTAGTTGTTGTTCTCTCTGACATCTGGTGGGAGGGCGTTCCACAGGGAGGGCGCCACTACCGAGAAGGCCCTCTGCCTGGTTCCCTGTAACTTGGCTTCTCGCAGGGAGGGAACCGCCAGAAGGCCCTCGGAGCTGGACCTCAGTGTCCGGGTAGAACGATGGAGGTGGAGACGCTCCTTCAGGTATACTGGACCGAGGCCGTTTAGGGCTTTAAAGGTCAGCACCAACACTTTGAATTGTGCTCGGAAACGTACTGGGAGCCAATGTAGGTCTTTCAAGACCGGTGTTATATGGTCTCGGCGGCCGTTCCCAGTCACCAGTCTGGCTGCTGCATTCTGGATTAGTTGTAGTTTCCGGGTCACCTTCAAAGGTAGCCCCACGTAGAGCGCATTGCAGTAGTCCAAGCGGGAGATAACCAGAGCATGCACCACTCTGGCGAGGCAGTCCGCGGGCAGATAGGGTCTCAGCCTACGTACCAGATGGAGCTGGTACACAGCTGCCCTGGACACGGATTTAACCTGTGCCTCCATGGACAGCTGTGAGTCCAAAATGACTCCCAGGCTGCGCACCTGGTCCTTCAGGGGCACGGTTACCCCATTCAGGACCAGGGAATCCCCCACACCTGCCCGCCTCCTGTCCCCCAGAAACAGTACTTCTGTCTTGTCAGGATTCAATCTCAATCTGTTTGCCGCCATCCATCCTCCAACCGCCTCCAGACACTCACACAGGACTGTCACCGCCTGGCACAGATGGGTCTCCTCTCCTGATTCCATCCTCACAACCTTGTAAATTAGGTTCAGCTAAGGGAGACAGCATCTTAAAAAGCAGAGACATCACCTTGACAACAAAGGTCCGTATAGTTAAAGCTCTGGTTTTCCCAGTAGTGATGTATGGAAGTGAGAGCTGGACCATCAAGAAGGCTGATGGCCGAAGAATGGATGCTTTTGAATTCTGGTGCTGGAGGAGACTCTTGAGAGTCCCATGGACTGCAAGAAGATCAAACCTCTCCATTCTGAAGGAAATCAGCCCTGAGTGCTCCCTGGAAGGACAGATCCTGAAGCTGAGGCTCCATACTTTGGCCACCTCATGAGAAGAGAAGACTCCCTGGAAAAGACCCTGATGTTGGGAAAGATGGAGGGCACAAGGAGAAGGGGACGACAGAGGACGAGATGGTGGGACAGTGTTCTCGAAGCTACCAGCATGAGTTTGATCAAACTGCGGGAGGCAGTGGAAGAGAGTGCCTGGCGTGCTCTGGTCCAGGGGGTCACGAAGAGTCGGACTTGACTAAATGACTAAACAACAGCAACAACAAAGAATTGTAAAGCTGCAAGCTACACCCCAGAGTCAGTCTAGTCCAACCCCTCATAATGCATAAAATGAGCTTGCTCCATCTTCCATGTCACAGCCCTTCAGATATTTGAACATGGCTGTCATATCCCACCCACTACTTAGTCTCCTCTTGTCCGGGCTAAACATACCCAATTCCCTCAACTGTTCCTCATCAGGCTTGGTTTCCAGACCCTTCATCAAGGGTCTGGTCAAGGGTCAGGAAACCAAGACATATGAGGAACAGTTGAAGGAGCTGGGTATGTTTAGCCTAAAAAAGAGGAGACTGAGAGGGGATAAAAAAAAAGGTAAAGGGACCCCTGACCATTAGGTCCAGTCGCGGACAACTCTGGGATTGCAGTGCTCATCTCGCTTTACTGGTTGAGGGAGTTGACTTTTGTCCACAGAGTTTTTCCGGGTCATGTGGCCAGCATGACTAAGCCGCTTCTAGTGAAGCAGAGCAGCATATGGAAACGCTGTTTACCTTCCCGCCGGAGCAGTACCTATTTATCTACTTGCACTTTGACGTGCTTTCAAACTGCTAGGTTGGCAGGAGCAGGGACCAAGCAACAGGAGCTCACCCCGTCGCGGGGATTCGAACCGCCGACCTTCCAATCGGCAAGCCCTAGGCCAGGGGTCAGCAAACTTTTTCAGCAGGGGGCCGGTCCACTGTCACTCAGACCTTGTGGGGGGCCGTTCTATATTTTTCTGGGGGAAATTAACAAATTCCTATGCCCCGCAAATAACCCAGAGATGCATTTTAAATAAAAGCACACATTCTACTCATGTAAAAACACGCTGATTCCCAGACCGTTTGCAGGCTGGATTTAGAAGGCGGTTGGGCCGGATCCATAGCTGTCAACGTTTCTCTTTTTTTAAGGGAAATTCCCTTATTCCGAATAGGATTCCTCGCAAGAAAAGGGAAAAGTTGACAGCTATGGCCAGATCCGGCCCCCGGGCCTTAGTTTGCCTACCCATGTCCTAGGCTCAGTGGTTTAGACCACAGCACCACCTGCGTCCAGGGAGATATAATAACTATCTTCAGATTTTGTTGTGAACTGCCCTGTGATCTATTGAGGAAAAGCATAATAATAGTAATAGTAATAATAATAATAATATCTAAAGAGCTGCCACATGAAAGATGGAGCGAGCTTGTTTTCTCCTGCCCTTGAGGTTAAAACCCGAACCAATGGATTCAACTTACTAGAAAGGAGATTGCGACTGAACATCATGAAGTACTTTCTGATGGCCAGAGCAGTTTGGCAGTGGAAGAGAAGCTCTCAGAAAATGGAGGCCTCCCCTTCCTTGGAGGTTTTTAAGCAGAGCTTGGATGGCCATTTGTCTTGGACTATCCTGAGCCTCCTGCATTCCACGGGATTGGACTAGATGACCCTTGGGTTCCCTTCCAACTCTGACCAAGGCAGAATAGAGAGTAGCTTTTACTTCCCTCGCAGCAGTTCAGTTTTAAATTCAGGAGCATTGCACCAACGAAGAAGTCATAAGCTAGTTAAGGCCACAGTGGCTAAGCCAACAAGCAACAGTGGTCACCAGCGCTGCAATTTTTTTAAAAGAACCAGCGTCTGATGACCCCACTGTTTATTCCAGGGAAAGCGTTCGCCTTATCTGTATTATACCTTCAGCCTTTATGTTAATTGTTATAATTAAGCTCCTTAGCCTCTGCCACCCCAACCACCATCCTTAATATGGAGGCAGCAATTAGCGGCAAGGGTCTTCTCTGTGGGATTCTGTTTGATCATCAGCTTTGGAGAATTAAATACTTTTTAAAGGGTTTCTTTTTGTTTGTTTTTGAGAGAGAGAGAGAGAGAGAGAGAGAGAGAGAGAGAGAGAGAGAATGCATTTGATTCCTTATTGTTCATGGAGCTGAAGCGGCCTTCATCATCCCGAACAATCTACTGATGCCCTGTCAACTTGCTGGTGGTGGGGGTGGCAGTATTATTTTGGATTGAAACGCAAACCGTGGGATCAAACACACAATTATTATTATTATTATTATTATTTGTACCGCGCCCATCTGGCTGGGTTTCCCTAGCCACTCTGGGCAGCTTCCAACACAATATTAAAATAGAGTAATGCATCAAACATTAAAAGCTTCCCTAAACAGGGCTGCCTTCAGATGTCGTCTAAAAGTCTGGAGTTGTTCTCTCTGACATCTGGTGGGAGGGCGTTCCACAGGGCAGAGGCCACCACCAAGAAGGCCCTCTGCCTGGTTCCCTGTAACTTGGCTTCTCGCAGTGAGGGAACCACCAGAAGGCCCTCGGAGCTGGACCTCAGTGTCCAGGCTGAACGATGGGGGTGGAGATGCTCCTTTAGGTCTACTGGGCTGAGGCCGTTTAGGGCTTTCAAGGTCAGCACCAACACTTTGAATTGTGCCTGGAAACGTACTGGGAGCCAGTTTAGGTTTTTCAATACCGGTGTTATATGGTCTCAGTAGCTGCTCCCAGTCACCAGTCTAGCTGCCACATTCTGGATTAGTTGTAGTTTCTGGGTCACCTTCAAAGGTAGCCCCACATAGAGCGCATTGCAGTAGTCCAAGCAGGAGATAACCAGAGCATGCACCACTCTGGCGAGACAGTCTGCGGGCAGGGAGGGTCTCAGCCTGCGTACCAGATGGGGCTGGTAAACAGCTTCCCTGGACACAGAACACAGCCCTGGATACAGGACATAGCAAAATAGGGATCCGCTTCCCTTTCTGGTGAGCTGATGGGAGATGAAATCTTATTCTGATGCAAGCTGGGCATCTGAAAGAGAGAAGATTTGTTCCCTGCAATGAAAACAGAATTGGGGTGAGGGGTGGGGCGGGGAGGGAGAGAGAGAGAGAGACAGACAGACAGGGAGCTGGCTACCTGTTAGATCTGTGATGTGTCAGAGACCAAACTGAGAGACCACTGAGAAGTAGAAGCATGCATATGTACTCAGTACTTGGTTTGGGCCCCTTTTGCATAAATTACTGCCTCAATGCGGCGTGGCATGGATGCTATCAGCCTGTGGCACTACTTCTCAGAGGTCCAATCTTGCTCTGTTTGCAGTCCTTGTTTTGCTGATTTCATTTAATATTCTAATTTTCTGATATTGTTAATTTGGGGTTTTCATCAGCTATACGCTATAATATCACAATTATAACAAATAAAGGCTTGACATATCTTGCTTTGCATGTCATGAGTCTATCTCATATATTAGTTTCACCTTGTAAATTGAATTACTGAAATAAATGAACTTTTCCACGATATTCTAATTTTCCAAGTTTCACCTGTACATTACCAAGCAGCGCTTCAATCTGCCACTGAGGAGCCCTGGAGAAGTGTCAAAGTCACCCCCAGGTAGCCTTCGATGCACAACACTGCGGCCAACAGTCTGTGTCGAACTTCTGACTGCAGTGCCCCCAAACTGGATATTTTATAGATCTGTGTCGTTAGGGCCAGTACAGGTTCAGCTACGAGCGGCCATACATCAAAGGCTTTTACTGACCAATGCTATTTACCAACAGACCACGCATCAAAGACCTTTTTACAAGGGATATAGAAAGTAATACAATATAGATCCAGGAAGAGTTAGGTAGATAACCTTCTGTCTGGAAAGTGTGGTCTGTGTCCCTGTTCTGCATGCAAACACACAATGCAAGCCTATCCCATTTTTAAGACTCTTTCCACCACCTGCTGTATCGCTGGGTCCACTTAATCTGCAAGAACCGAACTTGCGCTGGCTTCTGAAAGCAGCTGTGTCGACAAAGGGACCATTCCCCCTTTTTTAAATGAAAAAAGTCCACTCTTAAGAATGTTTCATCTCGTAGCAGACATTGTTGTCCTTCTTGCTGAATAGCCGTGACTCATGAGCTGACTCGGCAACATTTATTATCTGAATAGGCACTTATGAAGTAGTATGGAAGCCAGGGCAGAATCCTTGCGCATTCACAAAATGGGCTTTGTATACATGAAGGAATGGGTTTCCCAAACCCAAAACTGACTGTGCAGGCAGTTTGAAACTGCACCAAAATCCTTATTTTTCCTTAGCTAAAATCCATTAACTTGAGCTCTGAGTCAATGTATAAACAAAAACCCGGCTGTGCTCAGAGCCCTCTCCTTTATCAGTTTGTGACAGCAGGGATGACCCTGACTGCACCAGTAGAACAGAGAAGACACATCAGTGCCTTATCTTATGTCCTGACCACAAAAGACGCACAGACCTAAGTCGGGGAACAACGCCAGAAGCGTGTTCTCGGAGATGATGACCTCTTCCTCCAAAATAAGAGTAGGAACAGGAAGATCCTTTTATGGTCAGAGGTACAGGAAGGAATTCCCTTTTATGGTTAAGAATACCAAAGCAAGAACATATGTGATGTCAACCTGCGTACATAGGCTGACGTGGTTGGATTCCTGGGGAAGGAGGGAGAGAGTGCCTGGAGGATATATATATTGCATGAAACCTCATTTCTTTGGACTTGCTGTTGTCTCACCACGCAAGTGCCTTCTGCTATCCGGAGAGCAGAATAAACTCTTTCTTGGAATCAACCTCGGTGTCATTTGACTTCCTTCCTCCTGTCCCGGAGCAACGCAGACCCAATCGGTGAACTCCAATAAGGCTACAGTCCCTTTCCACTCTCCCCTGAGTGGTGATATGACAGCCATCTTCAAGTATCTCAAGGGCTGGTGATCTTTGCTTCATCCAGTAAACTGATATTAGTTCACATGTCTTCCCAAGTGATGTGTAAGATTTTTCCAAGACACTGTTGATGCAATCTTTCGAGAAGTTGGAGATGGCATTTGTAAGTGTAGACTCAGCCTGATCCACTCCAGACCTGAGCAGCATCACCTTTTAAAAAACACTTCTGTGTGATTTGGACTCTCACTGCAGTCTCGGTGATCTTAGGTCAGCATTCTCCAACCTGATGCCCGCCAGATTTTTTGAACCAACAACTCCTGTCCGCAAGTGACCGAATCAAGGGCTGCCATACGTCCAGATTTTCCCAGACATTACCGGGATTCCAAAGGCGGAATTAACATCCAGGCAGAATTTTCCAGAAGGCGGCATTTTGTCCTGGATCAATCCAAAAAAACTGGAAAACTTTCAACTTTTCCACAAAAAAAAAACCCCTCAGCAAATGCTACCCGAAAATCACAACAGTCTGGAAGTGGCCTAGATAGGAGAGGCTGCCTGTGGTTAGGAAGATGTGCTCTGTGCATGATTCCAGGCACTTTATTAATATTTCGCATGCTCCAGGGCATAGCTTGGGCATTGAAAGGTCACATGAAGCTGCAGGTTACGCCAGCTGCTAAATTTAGCAGCTTGAGCCAAACTCTATATTAAATCTTAAGGGTTGGTTCCCCCACCCACTACAGCCTATCTGCTAAAGCCAGAGAAACTGGCCACTGGGTTTCCAGACCTCCACATGGCAGTAATTGGGACATAATGACGCTGGAAATGTGACTATTAAAATCACATTATTTGCTGACAAGACGGGCCCTGTTCACTTGTCAACACTCGCTGGGCCCTTTCGCGACTCACAGCAGGAGAGACTTGAAACCATCTCAGGAAAAGAGAGAAAGGGGTGGGAGGGGGTGACTGAAAGTTGGCTTATTAAAGCGGGGAGGGGGAAGTCAAAGGGGTTATTATGGGCTGCTTGCAAGGCGTCCCTTTTGTGCTTGGGGAGAAAACACCTTTCACTTGCTGCACGAATCTCTTGCTAAAAGCCATTCTGAAGCCGGAAGAAAAGGCTGGAGTCGTGTGTGAGAAAGAGCTGGAGAGGGAGAAATATTTGGCAGAGTTTGCACAGAATACTCTGCAGTTGTTGTTGCTGTTGTTGTTTAGTCATTTAGTCGTGTCCGACTCTTCGTGACCCCCTGGACCAGAGCACGCCAGGCACTCCTGTCTTCCACTGCCTCCCACAGTTTGGTCAAACTCATGCCGGTAGCTTCGAGAACACTAGCCAACCATCTCATCCTCTGTCATCCCCTTCTCCTTGTGCCCTCCATCTTTCCCAACATCAGGGTCTTTTCCAGGGAGTCTTCTCTTCTCATGAGGTGGCCAAAGTATTGGAGCCTCAGCTTCAGGATCTGTCCTTCCAGGGAGCACTCAGGGCTGATTTCCTTCAGAATGGATCGGTTTGATCTTCTTGCAGTCCATGGGACTCTCAAGAGTCTCCTTCAGCACCATAATTCAGAAGCATCCATTCTTCGGCGATCAGCCTTCTTTATGGTCCAGCTCTCACTTCCATACATCACTACTGGGAAAACCATAGCTTGCAGTGCTTTCTAAGGCCCATTTGACTTCACTCTCCAGGATGTCTGGCTCAAGGTCAGCAACCACACTACCTGGGGTATACCAGCCATCCATATCTTTCTGGTATAATTCCTCTGTGTATTCTTGCCACCTCTTCTTGATGTCTTCTGCTTCTGTTAGTTACTCTGCAGTTAGCACATGCCATTATACGGCTCTGCAGATCAGAGCCCAGTGTCATAGTTTCCCTTAAGGCCATGCCTCTTCTTTTTCAATTTGTTCCTGGGTTTTCCAGGCCATGTTTTCCTGTTCGTTCCTCCTATAATCAATAGGACAGCACTTTTCTTGCTGTCTCCACCTTCAGTCCTGCCCACTCAAGACAGGGAGCCAGAGAATCAGAAAACCGGATAATCAGAAAACTGGATGAACAGACAATCGTTTGACAAATACAAAAGGAGCTGGGACCTTTCCAAAGCGTATTATTAAAGGCAGAAAATAAAACTGTGATTGGAGCCATCACAACCAATCAAAACAAATGAGTGACACACACACACACATTTAGCTCCTATATCGTTGAATTGTAATTTTTATACGAGTGCCAAACAGAAGAACGCAAAATAAGCACACAGAGAAAGCCGTAGCTTTTACTATACGGACCTTTTGTCGGCAAGGTGATGTCTCTGCTTTTTAAGATAATGATAGCCATCTTCAAATATCTAAAGGGTCGTCACGTGGAATATGCAGCAGACTTGTTTTCTGCTGATCCGAAGGAGAGGACCGAAACCAATGGCTTCAAGTTACAAGAAATGAGATTCCGACTAAACATCAGGAAGAACTTTCTGATGGCAAGAGTTGTTTGACAGTGGCACAGACTCCTTCAAGAGGTGGTGGAATCTACAAAGATCTACCACCGACAGAAATTGGGAATCATGCCGGAGCTGCTGCGGCCGGCAGCTCCCATTCCTCTGTCTTTTATGTATCCCTGACCTCCTGATTAGATTACCGCCATGACCTCTACACAGGGCAGCCCTTGAAGACTGTTCATGGCATATTGTGCATTATGCTGCAGCCTCCCTCTTAGCTAGAGCCGGCTGCAGAGCGCATGTTACAGGCAGTGCTGTTTCTATGGAAAAAGAGGTGCTGGAATTCACCATGAACACCTCCCTTGTTCTCTTGTAATAGCAATGGCACCCACCTGAGAGGTGCCAGAACTGAGTTCCGGTGAGTTCCTGTTGAAGAAAAGGTCAAGCTGCAGCTATTTTGCTCCAGAGAGTCAGTGTGGTATAGTGATTAAGAGCGGTAGTCTCGTAATCTGGTGAACCGGGTTCGCGTCTCCGCTCCTCCACCTGCAGCTGCTGGCTGACCTTGGACCAGTCACACTTCTCTGAAGTTTCTCAGCCCCACTCACCTCACAGAGTGTTTGTTGTGGGGGAGGAAGGGAAAGGAGAATGTTAGCCGCTTTGAGACTCCTTAAAGGGAGTGAAAGGCGGGATATCAAGTCCAAACTCCTCCTCCTCCTCCTCCTCCTCTTCTTCTTCTTCTTCTTCTTCTTCTTCTTCTTCTTCTTCTTCTTCTTCTTCTTCCTCAGCACTGACTTCCAGTTTGCTACTGAGCCCAAATCAAAGGGGTGACGAATGCCTGGAAAGTCCTGTCTGGCCTGCAGGAACATCTGCTGCCACCTCCTCTTCCTCTGAGGTTTGGTAGCAGAGGTCCTTCCTTATGTTGTGGGGGTTCATGCCTTTATGGGAGTGAGATGGGGAGCTTAAAAGGGGGGCTCGGCCTTTATAGGACTCAGCGCCAGCTCCAGATGACCCCCTTGCAGACCAGAAGGCCCGCCTGGGATGGGGGGAGGCTGCCTCCTCCCCAAGCCATTACCTCTGTTGCTTCCCCAACGTAACCTGTGCCTTGAAAAGCAGCTGTTGAGCTTGGCATCTTCCTTGGTGGCGACGGGCATGCCCTTGGCGCAGCTCATCCAGCTGCTTCCTAGAGCATTGCGCCGCTGCAGCGTTCTGGACATATTTGAATGCCTGGGAAACTGTCCAAAGCCCATTAAATCCTCAATCTCTCTCTCTCTCCCCCCCCCCCACTTTTCTCTCTGAATATTTGAAGTCTGGGATTAACAGTGTCTGTCACATGTCAGTGTCCTTGGTAATGCAGCCGTCCAGAGCACCGGCTGACAGCTCAAGAGCAGGGCTTTCAGGCTGCCTCGGCCGCTCTTGACCCCGCGGCGGTTTTGAACCTGCCTTGCTGGTCCTTTTCTGTGCCCTGACTCTAGGGGGGAGGCTCCCCCCGCCTTTTGCTACCTCCCCTTTCCACTCCACATTCCCCAGCTCCTATGGGGCTCTTCTGTTGCTGAGATGTATCATCTGGGTGAGATGTCCTCAGTTGGGTGAGATGTCCTGCAAGGGCATCCGCTGCGGGCCATTTTTCTATCGGATGCTCAGGAGTCACAATGGGAAGTAGATGATTGTCAGGAAAGACAAAAGGACCTAGCAGTACAGTGAAAGGCAGTGTGGTATAATGGTTAGAGTGTTGGGCTAGGAGCTGGGAGGTCAGGGTTCAAATCCCAACTCACTGGGGGTGACCTTGACATCGATTCTGCTTCTATTGCCCTTTGCCAACCTGATACCCTCCAGTTCTATGATTATTGACAGTGATGTAGAGTGGGTAGAGCTCTGTTGGAGCAGAGTGTACCTGTTCCGAAACTACACCTTAAATGTGCTTTGGGATCTCGTAGTTTCCAATATAAAATATGAGTGGAAATGGACCAAGAGGAGTTTGAAAGGATTTGTTTGAAAGGTAATAAAGGTGATCCGGGGGTCTTCCGAGGCCTCCCCTCTGTCTCCTGTGAAAGGTGCAAAATATGTTCATTTATGGGAGAATGGCGGGAGAACGGGCAATTTTTACCATGTCAATCATTAGATCGTCAACTCGTACCTCTGTTTGCTTGAAGAAGACACATCCTTAAAGGGGGAGAAAATGATGGATTTTGTGCCCTTTCTTATTGGGGGGTCAGTTATCTCTGAAGCCAGGATGTCAGCTCTAGGTTCCCAGAGTCACAAGTGATTTCGAGGTTACAGGGGGATTGTTTCCCACAATGCAGTGCAACACGAGCAAGACAAGTCCGCTCTCATGAACCAGAGAAAAAAGTCAGGTCACTACACCATGCTGAGGACAGGGGGAAACCAGTCTTTAAAAATGTAGCAGCAGCAGCTGTTATACTAGGAACATGGCCTCATCTGTGGTGGCACCCTTGCAGGTGAAATGCTCTCCTGCAGAGAGGCCTGTCTGACACCTTACCTGGGTGCTACTTGGGTGCCACGTGAAGATAATTTTAGCCTATTATTCCTTTTAATCAAAGCAATTTTGTCGCCATGAGAGATTTACAGGTTTTTTTTGAAGATTCTTTTAATCTATACTAGTGTTTTCATTGTTCCTGGGACACCCTGAGAATGTATTTGAAGGGTGGGATATAAATCCCTGCATTTAATTAGTTGTATGGGAGGAGATGACTGGTACAACAATGACAGATAGCTTTCCTTCAAGCCTTCCTCCTCTAGTTCTTATTTCAGTTCTAGTTCCTAACAGGCACACACAAAAAACTAATAGCAAATTAAGCCTCTCTGTTTATCACCTTGTTTCTTTGATCCTTTTGGATACGCAGATTACGATATGCATCTTTACAGATTAAAATTTGCAACTCAAGTGTGTGCCTACTTTCTTGGAAGAAAGTATCACTTACTCTCTGGTAGGGCTGCAGATCCATGCTTATGCCTTGAAAAAAAGGTAAAGGACCCTTGACAGTTAAGTCCAGTTGGGAATGACTCTGGGATTGCAGTGCTCATCTCATTTTACTGGCCGAGGGAGCCAACGTTTGTCCGCAGACAGTTTTTCCAGGTCATGTGGCCAGCATGACTAAGCTGCTTCTGGCGAACCAGAGCAGAGCACGGAAACGCCATTTACCTTCCCGCCAGAGTGGTACCTATTTATCTACTTGCACTTTGAGGTGCTTTCGAACTGCTAGGTTGGCAGGAGCTGGGACCGAGCAACGGGAGTTCACCCCATCGCGGGGATTCGAACCGCTGACCTTCTGATCGGCAAGCCCTAGTCTGAGTAAAACAAAAATGTGTTGGTCAGCCAAATGCAGCCAAAACCAAACTTTAGTCGTGTGTGAGATGAATCCCACATGTAGATTGTTGTGTGCGACAACCCTCCATGCGTGTAAAATTGCTGCATAAACACACAGCAATTTATATGCATAATTGCTACTTAATTTCCCTCGAGGATAACTCTAGCGGAGGGGATTTGTCATGCTCGGGATCTGTCTGCTTATTTAAGGTACTTATATCCCACCTTTTATGGTATAAGCCTCACAAGGCAGCTTATAGCAAGTAATAAATACAATGTTTATTGAACGCTCAAAACAAATGGATAAATTAAAAACTAAAATAAGAAAGTAGCATAAAACCATCAGTCAATCCCTCGCGACATTTAAAAAGCAGGTTTTTAAATGCATATGCCACACAACTTGCATGAGAGTCATGTGTGAGACATGTCAGCATGTTGTATACTCAATCATGGGGACAAGCTGTTGTGCCTGGACTGTAGAGACCAATAGGGGAGAGACATGTTTTGTTGCAGCTGGGGCAGATGAAGGTGTCCAGTTGTTCTGATGCAGATGCACTTTGGCGTTTCTTTTCTCTGTGGTCATTCCAGTGGTCATGCCTCCTCAGGTCACTGCTATGGATGCACGACCTGCCTGTCTCCAGGCACTGCAGTCTTCTGACGTTCTTATGTTACATTAAAAGCGAATATGACAAACCTAGACTGCATCTTAAAAAACATCACCTTGCCAACAAAGGTCCGTATAGTTAAAGCTATGGTTTTCCCAGTAGTGATGTATGGAAGTGAAAGATGGACCATAAAGAAGGCTGATGGCTGAAGAATTGATGCTTTTGAATTATGGTGCTGGAGGAGACTCTTGAGAGTCCCATGGACTGCAAGAAGATCAAACCTCTCCATTCTGAAGGAAATCAGCCCTGAGTGCTCACTGGAAGGACAGATCCTGAAGCTGAGGCTCCAAGACTTTGGCCACCTCATGAGAAGAGAAGACTCCCTGGAAAAGACCCTGGTGTTGGGAAAGATGGAGGGCACAAGGAGAAGGGGACGATGGAGGATGAGATGGTGGGACAGTGTTCTTGAAGCTACCAGCATGAGTTTGACCAAACTGCGGGAGGCAGAGGAAGACATGAGTGCCTGGCGTGCTCTGGTCCAGGGGGTCACAAAGAGTCGGACACGACTAAACAACAACAACAACAACAAAAGAGAATATATGAATATATAAATCTGGCAAGACTCACAGCATTTATAAGGGGACAATCGGACCAGAAATTAGTAAAAATGCGGATGTGCTAAAGAGTATATGAAAAAACATTGTTCTGGAGTAAGCATATCGATATGTAATGAATGATGCTTTGCAGGGTTAAAGAAAAAGAAAAATGGTGTAAAAAGTATAAATCTAATCTACATTAGACACAACAATTTAGAAAGAGTAAAATTTTTTAGGTCTTAGAACAAAGGAAGGAAGTCAATATGTGTATATGTATGTAATGACTAGATTAGAAGGAAGATATGATTTTATTTAAGGGACGCGGGTGGCGCTGTGGGTTAAACCACAGAGCCTAGGACTTGCCGATCAGAAGGTCGGCGGTTCGAATCCCCGCGATGGGGTGAGCTCCCGTTGCTCGGTCCCTGCTCCTGCCAACCTAGCAGTTCGAAAGCACGTCAAAGTGCAAGTAGATAAATAGGTACCGCTCCGGCTGGAAGGGAAACGGTGTTTCCGTGCGCTGCTCTGGTTCGCCAGAAGCAGCTTAGTCATGCTGGCCACATGACCCGGAAGCTGTACGCCGGCTCCCTCGGCCAATAAAGTGAGATGAGTGCCGCAACCCGAGAGTCGGCCACAACTGGACCTAACGGTCAGGGGTCCCTTTACCTTTACCTATGGCTTTATTTGTAGATGTGTGCTTTTCTGTGTTTTTTTGTTTTCTTTCTTTTGTGTTGTTTTTCCTTCTTGTTTGTATAGTTTTATTTTGGATTCAGTGTTTGTAATTTTTGTTGTAATTTTGCATTGAAAATAAAATTTTTATATATATAAAAAGCGGGGGGACATAGGATCCTTGTCACGAACAGATGGTCAGGTCCAAAGATTCCCCTTTTGTCCAGTGATAGACAGACCACGTTCCCAGTCCCTGGGGGGTGCTATCTGCTCATCCTCTGATGCCTTCCACAACAAGCCTCACTGAAGACTGTCTCAGACTCCATTCAAGCCTTCCTTCCATCAAGTGAGTCAGGCTTACCACCCCCAAGTCACACCGACTAAGGAGCCTTGACTTATGGTGGCAGGCGGGAAAATGATCCCGGCTGACTCCTGTCTTGCCGGAGGCATCCAGACCCTCTTGCGGAGAAGGCCGTTTGGCAGGCCCCCTTGGTGTCTTGGAGCTGTGGGGCTGACAAGCTCCTGCAGCCCTCTTTAGAGCTGATGTATGGGGCGAAAGTGCTGGAATAAGGTTTTTCTCCTGGCCCTCGGTGGCTAATGGAGTCGACTGGGAGCGTTTTATGGATCCGATATAAAAGCCATCCGTTTGGGTGACAGGTTTACTAGGTCAGGAGGGAGCTTTATAGTCCCTGTACCTCTTGCTTAATCCTTCTCCTTTCGCAGTCGTCATCTCTCCCCTTTCACAAAGGCAGGAATCCCTTTCGGTGCAGAAGGGGCGCAGGAAACAAGGTGCTCTTTCCCTCTCATCCTTCTCCTCCTCCCCTCTCTCTCTCTCTCTGCTTCACAAAGTGCAGAGTGAAACAATTCAGCCATCTCTCCCAAGAGGCAGTGAAGGCCACCAATCGGGCTGGCTTTAAAAGAGGAGGAGACAAATTCATGAAGGAGGAGAGGGCGATCGATCAGTGGCTTCGGCCTCGGTCCAATATACCTGAAGGAGCGTCTCCATCCCCATCGTTCTACCCGGACACTGAGGTCCAGCGCCGAGGGCCTTCTGTTGTTGTTGTGGTTTTTTAAAAAAATAATTAACCGGCCAATCAAATCAAATTAAATCACATCACATAAATTCCAAATTACAAAGCCGAATTTTAAATTTTGTTGGGGGGACCCATATTTCAAGATCCGAAGGGGGATTCTGATCATCTTGCTACTGCGTTAATGTCCAAATCAGTCCAAATCAGTCCAAACAGAGTTCATAATTCTATCCAGTCTTATCTTGCTGTTTCCACATCACATCTTGTTCATATATTTTCTCTTTTTTCTTTATGATGTCTTCTGATAGTCTCCTTAAGTTGATAAACACCAATAATAATAATCCTGTGTGAATTTTTCCGTTCTTCCAATCCTCAAATCGAGATGGTTTCCATATATCATCGCCTTCATAGATAACATCGCTCTTTCCATCATTAATTACAGAACTGTCGCTCTTAAGTCCCTCTGAGGAGTTTCACCCACAATATAAAAACAGCTCTATTTCTCTATTTCTCCTCCCAGACTTATGTCCTCCAACAGAATTTCCCAATATGGCTACGGCATTTTTAACTGTGTCATTCGAAAGCCCTTATACATTCCACACTCTTCTTAAAACATGCTTTGGTTCGAAAGTTTATCTCCACACAGCCTTAAATCCACAGCTTAAGTCCTTAAAACGACATTTCTGACTTGCGCCGAGGGCCTTCTGGCGGTTCCCTCACTGTGAGAAGTCAAAATAAAATAATAAAAAAATTCCTTCCAGTAGCACCTTAAGTAACTTAAGTAACTTGAGAAGCCAAGTTACAGGGAACCAGGCAGAGGGCCTTCTTGGTGGTGGCACCTGCCCTGTGGAACACCCTCCCAGCAGATGTCAAAGAGAACCACAACTACCAGACTTTTAGAAGACATCTGAAGGCAGCTCTGTTTAGGGAAGCTTTTAATGTTTGATGCATTACTGTATTTTAATATTTTGTTGGAAGCCGCCCAGAGTGGCTGGGGAGGCGCGGCAGATGGGCGGGGTATAAATAATAATAATATATTATTATTACTACTACTACTACTACTACTACTACTACTACTACTACTACTACAACCTGGAACCTTCCTTACACCGAGAAAGAGAGAGAGAGGGAGAGACTGTTTGTATGTACAATGGTACCTTGGGTTACAGATGCTTCAGGTTACAGACTCTGCTAACCCAGAAATAGTACCTCAGGTTAAGAACTTTGCTTCAGGATGAGAACAGAAATCAGATGGCGATGTTGCTGCGGCAGCAGGAGGCCCCATTAGCTAAAGTGGTGCTTCAGGTTAAGAACAGTTTCAGGTTAAGAACGCACCTCCAGAACGAATTAAGTTCTTAACCTGAGGTACCACTGCATTATGTGATGCTGGACTGTGCAAGCATAGGACTGGGTTCCTAGTGGCTTCGGTGGGTAGCTAAAAGTTCCCAGGCCAGAGGCATTCAAATTTATATGCATATGTGCAAATTTACAAAGAATCGGTAGAATTTACATTTCACGGCGTGCAAACACATTGATTCCCCCTCCAAATCACACTAGATACATTTTCCGATTCATTTGCACCGCTTCCCAGATCACGCAGAATCAGTTCAATTTATTTAACCATTACTCCCAATTAATTCCCCACGCGGACGATCTGGATCCTGCTCCGCAATCAATTTCTCTTCATTTGCCCCCCGTTTGTGGATATTGCATCATTACCCCTCCCCCTAATTAAATTAAAGTCACAACAAATCGGGTGCTCACTGAGACTGAGCAAGTGGTGGAGGGGTTTTGTTTTATTATTATTTTACTCTGAGACAAGGTGGCCGGTGGTGGCCTTTCTTCTTTGATAATAAAAATGACTTAAAGCAGAGGGCGAGCCAGGCCACCACCATTGCTTTTCCCGTGCACTTGCGGTTTTAGCGCTGCATAGCACACGACAACGACAGCTCAGCAGCGCACTTGCCTTTGCTAAAGAGTTTAAAAGAAGAAGAATAGGTGCTTTCATCGCACAGCTGATGTGCGCTGCTAGCACTCGGCTCACACAGAGAGAGAGAGTCACTGACAACAGGATTTAGGCAAGAGACCCAAAAGACCCAGGGCATAGATTCCAAGGAAGTTGGATTGTTGTTTGGTTGGTTGGTTGCATTTATATATCACCTTGCTGTGGGTTAAACCACAGAGCCTGGGGCTTGCTGAGCAGAAGGTCGGCGGTTCGAATCCCCGTGATGGAGTGAGCTCCCGTTGCTCGGTCCCTGCTCCTGCTCACCTAGCAGTTCGAAAGCACATCAAGGTGCAAGTAGATAAATAGGTACCACTCCGGTGGGAAGGTAAACAGCGTTTCCGTGCGCTGCTCTGGTTTGCCAGAAGCGGCTTAGTCATGCTGGCCACATGACCCGGAAGCTGTACGCTGGCTCCCTTGGCCAGTAAAGCGAGATGAGCGCCGCAACCCCAGAGTCGGTCACGACTGGACCTAATGGTCAGGCGTACCTTTACCTTTACCTTCCAAGGTGGTCATTCTCCTCCCCCCCCATCTCATCCTCACAACAACCCTGTGAGGTAGGACAGGCTGAGAGATGGTAAGTGGACCAAGGTCACCCAATGAGCTTCATTGCTGAGTGGGGATTTGATCCCTGCATCACACTCAATATTGTCTACACTGACCGGCAGTGGAAATTCAGGATTTCTGGCAGGAGTCCTACCTGGAGGCATCATCAGCGATTGAATCCGGGGCCTTTTGCTTGCAAGACTCATTGTCTACCACTAAGCCATGGCGCCCAGCCCTCCTTTCATAACATCCTTGCTCATGCACACCTCTCCTTTTCGTAGCCAGACAAGTTTAGTGTCAGCTGAATAATTCAAGGGCTGCTGTTTGCCAGGAGCTCCTTGGCTATCCAGAAAGGAGAGCCGGAATGGAAATTCTAGCTGGGATTGCCCGCGGAGAGGGAATGAGGACTCTGTTGGCCACAACACCCCATTGGGTTGAGTGACCTTGGGTCAAGCTTTAAAAAGCCTCTCTTGCATAGCTATGAGAGGACAGACTGGAGAGGAATGGAATACGGTGGTACCTCAGGTTAAGAATGAATTCATTCCAGAGGTCCATTCTTAACCTGAAGCTGTTCTTAACCTGAAGCACCACTTTAGCTAATAGGGCCTCCCGCTGCTGCCGTGCGATTTCTGTTCTCATCCTGAAGCAAAGTTCTTCACTCGAGGTACTATTTCTGAATTAGCGGTGTCTGTAACCTGAAGCGTCTGTAACCTGAAGCGTCTGTAACCCGAGGTACCACTGTACAGTGGACGCTCGGGTTACGAACATGATCCATGTGGGATGTACGTTTGCAACCCACAGCGTTCGCAACCTGCGTCTGTGCACGCGCGGGTTGCGATTCAGCACTTCTGCACATGTGCAAAGCGCGGGTTGCAATTCGCCGCTTCCGTGCATGCACAAAGCGCAATTTAGCGCTTCTGCGCATGTGCAACCGCCGAAACCCGGAAGTAACCTGTTCCGGTACTTCCAGGTTTCGACGGTCTGTAACCCGAAAAAACGCAACCTGAAGTGGCTGTAACCCGAGGTATGACTGTAAAGTTCTTCTTTATGCAGTGCATTGTTAAACTATGGAACTCCCTTCTGGGTGGCTATAAAAGAGGATTAGACAAATTCATGGAGGAGGAGAGGACTATTGATGGCCACTAGCCAGGAGGCCTATGCTCTGCCACCACAGTTGGAGGCAGGAATGCCAACCTGGCCCCACGACTGTGGGTACCCGGGGCTACGGGTGCCATGCAGCGTGCACAGCCCTGGCACCAAATATTTGTGGGTGCCTGGCCCCTTCTTGGGGAATGTTGTGGGTGCTTTGGCCCCAGAGAGTTGGCACCTGTGGTTGGAGGCAGCGATGCTTCTGAACGCCAGTTGATGGAAACCACAAGAGGGGAGAGTTGCTTTTGTGATCAGATCCTGCTCGGACCCTCCTTTCCCACAGGCAGCTGGTCGGCCATTGTGAGAACAGAATGCTGGACTCGATGAGCAATTGGCCTCATCCGGCGGGCCCTTCTTATGTTCTTAGTTCATGTGCAGCCTTGGTGTTTTATGGCAAGAATTGGGGCGTCGGGGGTCCTGCTAAACTGGTGAAGCAACATGGAGAAGTCAACTCTCCCCTGCAGAAAAACTGTTAAGAGGACGAGGCTATCAGGGGGGAAAAACCAAACTTGAATCCGTTCCAAACATGCCCTGGAACAAAATCTCCCCCACTGCTCTCATTTGGAAATGTACCTTAGCTCAATCAAAACATGGTTTAATATTCACAGGACGAAAATAGTTCCTTGCTGGAGCGTAAATAGAAAGTTCAACCTGTTTGAAAATGCCCCCCTCCCCCTTCATATGTGCTGCAATCCACGCTTCGCTGAAGTCAAGAGCAAAACCCACACTGGTTTTTAATTACAGTTTTCTGACGGCTTTTGTTTGTCTGTCCGTCGTCCCCCCGTCCTGCAGCCTGAAATGTTCCATTGTGTGTCCATCATGACAATTTAGAAAATCTGCTCACCCCACACTCTTCTCTACCCCAGTCCTTCCTCTTTTCTCTTATGCTGGCATAAAATTCCGATTAATTTCTTGGAGAGAGAGAGAGAGAGAGAGAGAGAGAGAGAGAGAGAGAGAGTCTTCTAGTGGCACCTTAAAAACTTTCAAAGTTATTATGGGATGTGCCTTTGTGGATTACAGCCTGCTTCATCAAAAGCATTCAGTGCTGTCCTGCAGTACAAATATCTGTGTCTGGGTGGGGCAGAGGATGATAAACCACGAAGTCAGGTGGGGAAAATGCCAAAAAGTACAGACAATTACAGCATCCCTGAAATCATACATATAAGTACTTGCAAGCCGGGATAGAATTTAATGCATCTGGTGAAGTGGACTGCAGTCCCTGAAGTCTTATGCCATTATCATAGAATCGTAGAGTTGGAAGGGATCAACAAGGGCTGTCTGACCCAACCCCCTGCAAGGCAGGAATCTCAACTAGATCATACATGACAGTTGGCCATCTAACCTCTGCTTAAGAATCACAACCTCCCAAGATAGTCCTTTTCACGGTTAAACAGCTCTTACTCTGAGAAATTTCTTCCTGGTGTTTAGTTAGAATCTCCTTTCTTGTCACTTGAATCTGTTGATTTGGGTCCTACCCTGCAGAGCAGGAGAGAACAAGCTTTCTCCATCCTCCACATGATGATCCTTTTGATAGCTGAAGATGGCTATCATATCTCCTCTCAGTCTCCTCTTTTTCTAGGCTAAACATACTCAATTCCTCAAGCAATCCTCCTCATAAAGCTTGGTTTTCCAGACCCTTGATCATCTTAGTTGCCCTCCTCTGCCCATGTTCCAGCTTGTCAACATCCTTTCTAATATGTGATGCCCACTTCTGTGGGTGCAGCCTAGAAAAGCATTAGCTTTTTTTGCTGCTGCATCACAGTGCTCCCCCAAAGACCTTAGAGCTCAGGCAGATTTGTATGGGAGGTTTGGGATAACACGGTCCTTCGCATTTCTCCCAGGATCTACCAGGTATAAATCTCACTTCTCTTTTTCTTTTTGTGGGAGAATACCATTTAGAATGTTGTTGTTGTTTAGTCGTTTAGTCGTGTCCGACTCTTGTCCCCTTATAAATGCTGTGAGTCTTGCCAGATTTATATATTCATATATTCTCTTTTGTTGTTGTTGTTGTTTAGTCGTGTCCGACTCTTCGTGGCCCCCTGGACCAGAGCACGCCAGGCACTCCTGTCTTCCACTGCCTCCCGCAGTTTGGTCAAACTCATGTTAGTAGCTTCAAGAACACTGTCCCACCATCTCGTCCTCTGTCGTCCCCTTCTCCTTGTGCCCTCCATCTTTCCCAACATCAGGGTCTTTTCCCGGGAGTCTTCTCTTCTCATGAGGTGGCCAAAGTCTTGGAGCCTCAGCTTCAGGATCTGTCCTTCCAGTGAGCACTCAGGGCTGATCTTCTTGCAGTCCATGGGACTCTCAAGAGTCTCCTCCAGCACCAGAATTCAAAAGCATCAATTCTTCAGCGATCAGCCTTCTTTATGGCCTAGCTCTCACTTCCATTAGAATAGCTTGGGCCTAAGCCGTACATACATGAAATGGTGTTCGCCCCATCAGCTGTCACGGCGCCCCAAACAGTGACTTGCAAGATGCAGATGGAGCAATATGTCGCTTGCAGAGAGCATGCTGCTGAACTGACCTGGAATCTTTAGCACTGTGACGACGACAACAGAATATTTGCACTTGACTCTGTGGAACCTTTTCGGGTTCGGTGAACCTTTCAGAAAGATGGGGTGCAGGGAAAGCGTGGCAGCAGAGGTGCGGTGGAAGCAGGGACGAGTGTGTCAGTATTTGCAATAAACACCTAAAAGAAAAGCATTTTTTGGGTAGCAGCAGAACTACGTCTCCCCCAAACACCTACACAAAGTGCAGATTGATGGGCAGATGGTTGACACAGTCGTCGGCAGCAGGAGCCAAGGATCCTTTCGTCATCCGGCCCTGCGAGGAGTACAGTGCTACAGCTCCATGTGGCTCTGGGAGACCAGCTGTTCCTGCCTCCTTCTCTGGCACATTTGATCAGTGCAATGAGCTGTCTATAAAATCTCCTCCCCCTCACAGCACCCATTTGATGGGCGTTTCACTAGAAGTCGGGTGAAGGTTGGTTCTGGAGCTGGCAGACCTAGAGGGAGACAGACAAACGTTCTACAGACACCCTTCCCTCTCCATGTAAACTACCGTATTTTTTGCACCACAACACTCACTTTTTTCCTCCTAGAAAGTAAGGGGAAATGTCTGTGCGTGTTATGGAGCGAATGCCTGCGGGTGGCAGGGGGGATCTGCTGCAGTCGTGAGCAGAGGATCCATGGTTCCCCTTCCTTCCCTCCTCCGTGGTTACAAAGCATGGATCCACATGGATCCTCAGGATTTTTGCATTGGGCTACTCCAAACTCACTGTCAGATCACATGTCTGTGGCCACAGCATGAACCACAAAAATCATATATCCACTATTTCATTTAGAATTTTTTTTCTTGTTTTTCTACGTGCGTGTTATGGTCTGGTGCGTGTCATAGAGCAAAAAATACGGTAATTTTATGCCTACAGCTGGCCTGAGGGAGGATCTACCTGCAACAGGTATGAGTGCCCCCTGGAGGACAGGAGACAACAGTGCAAAGGAAGTCCAGGGTGACCAACAGACACAAGCCTGCTCTGTTGGTAACAAGTGATCGGAGCTGCCTCTTTCGCCACCGCCTGGCATGGCTCCTGGGCTTTTAAAGATGGCGGACTCTCCTTCACTGGAGGTTTGTAAGCAGATGGTCACCTGGCAGGGAAACTTTAGTCACGATTTCTGCATCGCAGGGGGTTGGGCTAGATGACCTTTGGGGACATTTCCAACTCTATGATTTTATGATTCTAAAAATGAAGGGGATGGTGAAAAAAACACTCCTGCTTGTTGATTTTCTTAAGGAGAAACGGAAACTGTCTCCCTGGCCTTCTGCCACCCCTGTTGAAGCATCCTTTACCTAGGTTGTGCTGCGGCTGTGGGAAGTGGTGGCTGTTTGGGGTGAGATCTTGCGAGATTTGGGGGCGAGCTCGTGAGATCTCACTGGAAACCATAGGAGGAAACTCCTAGGAGCCAAAGTTTCTTCGCGCCCCCCCCCCAAAAAAAACCCCCCACAAGGTCTACTCACATCAAAAGTCTTGCTAGGATGCATATACATATACAGTGATGAAAATCAGGCAGGCAATAATCCCAAAACGTTACAAATATCCATAGTCCAGTTCAAAATGGCAATTGCTCTCTGGAGGAGAACAGAGATACTGTCTTCACCCATCGCAAATAGGGAAAAGTGTGTGAGTGGCCATTGTATTTTTTCCCACCACCAGGTTTGGAAGTATGATGTCATAGAGTCCCCTCCACGCGGGTTCTGAAACAGCAGGCTACCTTTGTCCCGGTTTGCAATTGTCTAGCAATCATGCCTTTGTGATTTTGTCTGCAAATCCTCCCACAGGGAGTTTGAGTCAGTGTCAGCAGTACCGAGCCAGACAAATCAGTGTCCTGTCTCATCATAAGGCACCTCTGTTGGTGCTGCTTCTTGTGGGAATGTTCAGGGATGCAGGAGAGGATATATTGTCTGAGAATAGCCTTTCCAACTTGTGTTAACAAGTTCACAATTTAGCAGAGTAACATTCCCCTTTTTAAACTCACAGCGGATGCGTTTCTCAGGCTCGCTAAAGCCTCTATAATAACTGTTCTGGTATTTCCCCCTTTTTCCCTCATAAAAGATAAGACACGACACAGTCTTCTATAAAAGTATAAAAAGGTTTACTCACACATCATTCTGTTCACAATCGGATCCCAGAAGGCAGACTTAGCTTAGAAAAGTAACATACACCTGGAAACTATCTCATAAGGAGACAGAGAGCATCTTTGGCTAAGCAGATGTTGCTTCTTTGATGCATGTAGTCAAAGAGAGAGAGATGGCTGCCCTGCCCTGTGCTTTTGTCGTTACCTGCACAGGTGAGGCCACGCCCACCTCTAGTCACATGCAGAGGAAGTCTGTCCCAGCCCAGAAGGAAACAGGAAGTTTACCTGCTGGCTGGACAAACATTCCTCCCCGTGTGTAAACATGTTCAATCTAGGAATGTTGTACTTGACTGCTCTTGTGTTTCACATCCCACACTTCTCTCTCCCCCCAGAGCCCACCCAATCATCCAACTCAACCAGGATGCAGCTTCAGTACCTGAGAAGGCATTGGCTCACATTAACCCTTTGTTCCCTGGGCACTTCCCCTTCCTCTTCTCTTCCTAGTAAACTCCTAGGGCAGGGACCCAGTCTACTTGCTTATGGGATTCACATAGTGGTGCTGTATGAACAATTGTGCAATCACTATCCCAAGTATAAATTGTTGCTATCTTGTGAGGGCTTTGTGTGACCGTGGAATGGCAGGATGTGCATTTACTTATTTATTTGAACCAAGCTGAGCAGAAGCGGGACCCCACCCACTTAGAAGCCAAGCTGGAGGTTCTCAGACAGCCTGGTAGAGCACAAGTGAGGAATTATTATTATTATTATTATTATTATTATTATTATTATTATTATTATTATTATTATTTATTTATACCCCGCCCATCTGGCTGAGCCTCCCCAGCCACTCTGGGCGGCTTCCAATCGAGTGTTAAAAACAATACAGCATTAAATATTAAAAACTTCCCTAAACAGGGCTGCCTTCAGATGTCTTTTAAAGATAGGATAGCTGCTTATTTCCTTCACATCTGAAGGGAGGGAGTTCCACAGGGCGGGTGCCACTACCGAGAAGGCCCTCTGTCTGGGTCCCTGTAACCTCACTTCTCGCAATTAGGGAACCGCCAGAAGGCCCTCGGCGCTGGATCTCAGTGTCTGGGCAGAACGATGGGGGTGGAGACGCTCCTTCAGATATACTGGACCGAGGCCGTTTAGGGCTTTCAAGGTCAGCACCAACACTTTGAATTGTGCTCGGAAACGTACTGGGAGCCAATGCAGGTCTTTCAAGACCGGTGTTATGTGGTCTCGGCGGCCGCTCCCAGTCACCAGTCTAGCTGCCGCATTCTGGATTAATTGCAGTTTCTGGGTCAACTTCAAAGGTAGCCCCACGTAGAGCGCATTGCAGTAGTCCTGAGACCCTCCCGTCCTTGCTGGACTACAATGTCAATCATCCCTGACCATTGTCCCATGTTGACTGCAGGGGCTGATGGGAGCTGGAGTCCAATGACACCTGAGTGTTACAGGTCACCCACCTTTGCAGCAGACTTTCAAGAAGGATTCCATCTAGACTGATCAGAGCTTCTTGCTCAGATTGAGCAACCGAACAGTAGTGGTGGAGGAAACCTCTCTGGCGCCTGGGGCAGGGCGCTGAGGGGCAGGGTGAACCCCCTAGCGGCGCATGTGCAACGCCCATACAGACGGCGCATGCACGGTGCCCGAACGGATGATGCTCAAGCGACAGCCTGTACAGACAATGCATGCGCGGCAGCCTGTATCAGCGCCGCACACCCTCGGTTGCTCTACAGCTGGGGGGGCAGTGGGCCATCTTGTCACCCCCCCCCAGGTGGCACCTGGGGTGGACCGCCCCCCGCCCCCCTTCATACGCCCCTGCCAAGCAGGAGCCAGCAGTTATACGAGGCCAAATGCAACCATATTGGCTTAGTGCGATTACCTGATCCTTGCTGGGATGGAAACCACACTACACTTTGCACCGCAGTGGTGGCGCTCTGTGGCCCTGGACATCAGGCCAGCAGCTTCTTCTAGAGGTGCAAGGAAAAAGACTCCTGATCCCATTGCAATAATTCACAGTTTGGTCCCCTCCAGGCTTGCGGTTCTCCGGTCTTCACCTGCTGTCTTCCGCATGCCCCCTCTCTCTTCTGTGCAGGTACCTGCGGACCCTGTACCTGGGTCTCCAGAGCCGCTGGCAGTCGGAGCATCGCCGGCGGCACTTCTACTGGAGGATGATGTTTGAAAGCGCCGACATCAGCATGTTGCGGCTCCTGGAGACCTTCCTCAAGAGCGCCCCACAGCTGGTGCTGCAGCTCAGCATCATGGTGCAGCAGAACAGGATTGATCCATTGCAGGGTGAGTGGAGCCTGCGGAGAAGCCCCCTCAAAGCCCATCAAAGTCCTCACCCAACTGGTGGTGATTTAAGTTGATTGCACCTAAGTACAGGGATGCCTGTACAGCTGATTTGGAGGCCTTGTACTACCAGCCCACTTCTCCCAAAAATGCAGTGTTTTTTGTTTTGTGATAAGGAAATTGGAAAATGCGCTAGGAAAATTAAATATACTCGGAGTCGAGAGTGGATTTCATGCCCTTTATTCAGCTCATAGTGGTGAGGAGGAATGGAAGTTCCCCCAGAATGTCTGCTTTATATACATTATTTACACAATGGGCCCCCCGTGATTGGCTAATTCCGGGATTCACCTGTAGGCCAATCAGGTTGCGGATTCACTTCCACCTGGAGCTGGATTGGGTGGCTCCTGTGGACCAATCAGACTGCTGCATTCTGGACCCTATTGTTCTAGGATGAATCAGACTGCTGCCTTTTGGATCCTATTCAACCCAGTACATAACAGAAAGTTTGGGGTGATGCTGGCTTTGATGCAACCTCATCTAACCTCCCTAAAAACAAATCAGAACAAATGCCCCATGAGCAACTTGTCTGTTGCTCCTGTCAATAAATTCTCGACCAGGTGATGGGAGGAGAATTTGATTCAGTAACTGGGGAGCACAGCATCACTTTTGCCTTTCCCTAACTCAGTGTTTCCCAACCTTTTTTGGGCAAAGGCACACTTGTTTCATGAAAAAAATCTCGAGGCACACCACCATTAGAAAATGTTTAAAAAATTAACTCTGTGCCTATATTGACTATATATAAAGTAACTCTCTTTAATAGGAATCAATGAAGGCATATTCTACATATGGAGCTGAAATAGTCGAAAAAATTGTAAGAATGGGCTTGTATCATGCCAGATGGGGAAAGGTCACTTTTTACTTCTGTAAAAAAAAATAAAAAAATAGTAACAGCATAGAAGGTAATGGTTAGGCTAGCATCCCTCTTCCAAATATGCTAGGTTTTTATTTGCAGGGACTGTTCTACATGGGAAAGCATTCAGCACTGTCATTCTCCCATCTGCCATCTGAATTGGTACTATTCTGGGTCAACTTACTCTGCTGCATGTGTAGATGAAAATGGCACCAAGTGTGGGGGAGGGGGCAGAACAGGTTTCAGATACAGGATATTAAGCATACACGTACTTCAGATTGAACTGGTTGCTTGCTTTGCAAGTTTTCATTTCCCAAATGACTGCCTTGGCAAGCGCAATACCTACCAGGCTCAACGCCGGTCTCGCGCTGCCGGTCTCGCGCTGCCGCTTCTCAAGGATCCGGGAGGAGGAAGGTGTGAAGGGAATCCCGAAGGCGCGAAAACCTCGCGCATGCGCAGGCCTTCCGCCTGCGACAGCCCAGTAGGCCGGCCGAAGCGAGCGGCGATGGGATGTGGGAGCTCGCTCGCTCGCCGCCCCGCGTGTGCCTATGTGGGGCACGTTACAGCCCCGTGACGTCAGCGCCACGCAGGCAGCCAGGCAGGCAGACGGCGAGAGCCCCGCGCTGGGCGGCCTCTCCTCGCCGCCGCCGCCCCGCCTCTCGCCGCCCGACTCGCCCGTCTCCCTCCCACGGCACACCAGGCAACGTCTCACGGCACACTAGTGTGCCGCGGAACACCGGTTGGGAAACACTGCCCTAACTATCACAGGAACTGAGCATGCTGAGGCTTATTTTTAAGCAAACATGGCTAGAATTCCACTCTTTTTCCCAGAGCCCTTTGCACAAATCCAGCTATCATTTTTGGGCAGGTGATGCGTGACTGTAACAGCATTTGCACCTGAGATTTGATATTAACAATCAAGTCAATGCTGCGATTATTTCAGTTCACCCCAAGTATTTCCGTATTTTTTAAAAAGAAAGAGGTAAAAAAAATGCTATATTTTCCACACCTTCAAAATTTTCAGAAATGTTGTATCTCTTCCTGTCCCTCAATCCTTTACCCTGTAGTACTCACTTTCTCCACCTTGCTGTAGCTCCTGCAATTGTACACCTGCAATTTTACCTCTTTCTTTCCATTTTCAGGCTGTCACCTTCTTTCTGTTCTCTCTCCATCTTCCCCGCACCCTCTACTCATGCTTCCTGTTTCCACAATAAAAATGACTATGCTAAGCCAGAGCATAGAATAATAGAAATGTAGAGTTGGAAGGGGCCCCCCAAAGGCCATCTAGTCCAATGCAATGCAGGAATCTCAGCTGGAGCATCCATGACAGACTGCCACCCAACCTCTCCTTAGAAACCTCCAAGGAAGGAGAGTCCACTAATAATAATAATAATAATAATAATAATAATAATAATAATAATAATAATAATAATTATACCCCGCCCTTCTCAGCCAAGACGGGTAGCTAACACCAGGTATAAAAACAATTGATTAAAATACAACTTTAAAAACAAGATTGAAATACAACATTAAAATGCAGCCTCATTTCAGCAGAAACTCAAAAACTTTTTGGGGGATAAAAACGTCAAGTCTTCACCAAGGCCAACTATCCAGACTGGTCCTACGTGGACCAGAAAAAAGCCAGGGAAGTCCCCAAATAGGAGTTCCATCACAGAAGAAAAAAGGGAAAAAGAAAGAGGGGGAGGGGATCAAGTGGATTCCAAGCCAAAAGCCAGGCGGAACAATTCTGTCTTACAGGCCCTGCGGAAAGAAATCAGATCCTGCAGGGCCCTGGTCTCATGAGATAGAGCGTTCCACCAGGCCGGGGCCAGTGTTGAGAAAGCCCTGGCTCTGGTTGAGGCTAATCTGACTTCCTTAGGGCCCTGGACCTCTAGGGTATTGCTATTTATGGACCTTAAGGTCCTCCACAGGGCATACCGGGAGAGGCAGTCCCATAAGTCTCCGAGGGAGACTGTTCCACTGTAGAACAGCTCTTACACTCAGGAAGTACTTCCTGATGTTTAGCCGAAATCTCTTTCTTGTCATTTGAATCCATTAGTTTGGGTTCTACCCCCTGGAGCCATGGAAAACAAGCTGGCCCCATCAGCAGTTACCAGTCTTTTTAGTTTTAGGAAATGGGAAGTCCGGTGCAGTGCATCGAGGAGGCAAAACACAATGTTCTCTCCATACTTCCACAAATCTCTCCTGTGCCCCTCAGCTCCTCCACCCCATGCCCTAAGCAGGTCAAATGCTTCATAAGGAACAGATTCCTTCTCCCAGCAGTGGTCCGTCAAAGGCATCACTGGGAGAGAGAGGGGCATGATGCTGAAGGTGACAAAAAGGATCTCCTGCCAGCGTGTTTGTACTGCGCTGGCCTCCTGATCGCTACAGGGTGTCCCCCTCTTTTCTTTCCAAACCGCTCCACCCTCCTACAGCTCGTCTCTCTCTGTGTGCTATATATTTCCTTGAGGTGGGCATGACCAGCATTACAGACGCGGCCACAAAGTTGTGACCCAATCCCCTCTTATCTATTGATTTCCTTGCATCCCATGTTTTCTCAAAGGAGTTCAGGGTGCACAGACCATTCTCCCCCTCTCCATTTGATCCTCAACAACAACCCTGTGAGGCAGTTTAGGCTTGGAAGCAAGGACTGGCATCCAAGGTCACTCCCAGTGAGATTCATGGCCAACAAGTGGGGATCTGAACCCCAGCCTCCCATAAACCCTAGTCCAATGCTCTAACCACCACACCACGATTGGCTCCAGTTCTTGACATTTCCTAAACCATGACTCCGTTCTTCCTGCCTGTGTGCCTTTCTCACATGCACACAGACTCAGGCTAGTACCAGCATCCTCCTGCTCATCCTTCCATCGCTCCAGTCTTTCTCCACGACCTCTTTCTCCTGTCCTCCTCTTGGACACCAGCCTTCCTGCCTCCACCTCCCCCTCTCTCCCCCCCTGCGATCCCTCAGTAAGACCGTTTCTCTTCCCCCTAATTCCCGGCTTTCCCTTTCTCTCTCTCTCTCTCTCACCTGGGCAGGTCTCTCGGCTTCCGCCTCGCTGGTGTCCCTGGCCTGGACGCTGGCTTCTTACCAAAAGGTGCTGCGGGACTCCCGGGAAGACAAGATGCCCATGTCCTACAAGGGGGCGGTGACGCAAATCCTCTGGCACCTCTTCACCATCGCCGCCCGGGCCATCGCCTTCGCCCTCTTCGCCTCGGTGTTCCACCTCTACTTTGGGATCTTCATCGTCACCCATTGGTGCATCATGACCTTCTGGATCATCCAAGGCGAGACGGATTTCTGCATGTCCAAGTGGGAAGAGATCATCTACAACATGGTGGTGGGCATCATCTACATCTTCTGCTGGTTCAACGTCAAGGAAGGCCGCAGCCGCTGCCGCATGTCCATCTACTATGTCATCATCCTGTCGGAGAACGCCGCCATGACGGGCCTCTGGTACTGGTTCAGGGACCAGAGCGGGGTCCCCGAGTCCAACGCCTTAATTGTCGTCTGCGTGGTCACCTCCAGTTTCGCCTTAGGAGTCTTCTTCATGTTCATCTACTACTGCCTCTTGCACCCCAACGGAACCATTTTCGGGCCGCGCGGCGGGGGCTGCGTGTGCGGCGAGGAGCCCACAGCGGTCCCTTGCGGGGCGGGGCCCCCGGCCGACGTCGTCACCAGCCCCCCACGCTCCTTGCCGAGGACTACAGGGGCCGAGAGGGAGGGCGTGCCGGGGGACAGAGACAGCTGCGTGCCGGTCTTCCAGGTGAGGCCCAGTGTCCCCCCCACGCCCGTCGCCCGGGCCCCACGGACAGAGGGGCCCGTCATCCGCATCGACTTGCCCCGCAAGAAATACCCTGCCTGGGATGCCCACTTCATCGACAGGCGCCTCCGAAAGACCATCCTGGCCTTGGAGTACACTTCGCCCGCTACTCCGCGCCTGCAGTACCGCACGGTGGGGGTCTCTCAGGAGCTGCTGGAGTACGAGACCACGGTGTAAAGCGGAGTCCCCCCCTCCCGTGGGGGCCTGGAGCCACACCGCAGGGGCCCTTCCCAACCCCAAGGGCCACGCCTGGCTCCTCAGCAGCCAGAGCGAGCTGGCCTTGTGGTCCTCTCCCCGCCATCTTTAAGGCGAGGCAACGGAGGCCCAGACAGCAGCGTCTTGACCCCAATGTCTCGTCAGCAACTTTGATTTGGTCTTTCTTTCTGTCCCCCGAAACTCTCACACACACAGCACTGACGACTCCTGGTCCCCAACTCCTCCAGAGACAGGGGTGAGCTTGATTGAGGCCAATTGGTGCTATCTCTTCTCCCCAAGCTCGCTGCCCGGCCATAAGGTTTCTTCTCATCCCCCTCCCCATCCCTCAGGCAGGGTGTGCTGTTTCTCCTCCTGCCCTGAATAGGGGAGGGGGGATGCCACCCATCCCCTTGATGCGCCCCTGTGAAGGAGGCCCTGTGGTCTCTCCCAAAATACCTCACCTGTTCACCTGAGCCCAGGTAGCTAAGGCCTCTCGAGTCCGTGGATTATTTGCTGACCTCCGGTTGTTGGGCAATGGGGAGAATAGGCCGCCTAAGAGTGGCTGAGCAGTGATGATGGGATCAAAGTTAACCTGTGGGCAGGTGGCGGCGTTGATTCTGGGGACGCTTAAGGGTGCTGGAGAATCAAAAGATGGCTTCTGGGAGGGAGATAGGAGTGGCTCACAGGGGCTGGGAATGGGCCTTTAGGGGCTGTGTGATACCTGCTGGCATCCGTGTGGGTTTGATGTGAGAGTCCGGGGCCATCTTCCCTTCCCTGGTGCCTTCCATAAATTTTGGGCTACAAATCCCATCAGCCCCAGCATGATGGGAGTTGTAGTCCAAAACACCTTGATGGTACCAGAGAAGGCCGGTCTGGGGCACACTGGTAATATAAACAGACCCTTCTGTAAACAGACCATGGGGCTGAAACGAGAGCAGATTTAGCCCTTGAAAACATGACTGCCCGTCTCGTTCCTCGTCCATCTCCATTGGGTGTCCGTTTTCTCGCGACACGCGTCCCCTCATTTAAATATATGTAATTTGACATTGACAAGGAGGGCTTCCAGGAATGAATGGGTCTTCTTCCAAGCCGTGCGGGCACAAAAGGCAGGGCACGCACCGTTAATACGCCAAGCCAAGGAGCCGGTCTCTAAGGACATGTTACCTACATTGCAGTCCTATCTTGATTTCTATACCTCTTTTTCGCTTCCCCCTCCCCAAAGATCCCTGGGGGTTGTAGTCGGGTCAAGGTCACCGACGGCATTCTGCTAAAGAGAGTCCCAGCTTCCCCCTCATGGAACTACAGTTCCCAGGGTTCCTTGGGAGAGGGGGCGTGGCCATTGCACCACTTTAGTCTGTAGTGTAGATATATATGCCTTAAAGGAGGTGCTGTGAGTGTTCTAGCCAGGATCAAATGGGCTGTCGTCCCCCTTCCCCCCCACTCAGCCCACTGAGGAAAGGGCTTCTCACCTGAGTGGGTTGGTGGCAGCAGCCGCTGCTTTGTGGCTTCCCAGATGATGTATTTTCCCCCAACTGCCCCCCAAAAAGCTCCGTTCAGGCCGGTCGCAGCAGTGTTGGCCCCGCGGGATGAGCGACCCAGAACAGAAGTGTATACATTAGGTGGGTATTCTTCTCCATAGCGCTATCAGTATACATTGGTGCTTTTTTTTTTTTTTTTTTGGAATGACATGTAGAAAAGAAGAAGCGTCTATCTGTCATGGATGCTTTAGCTGGGACTCCTGCACTGCAAGGGGAAGACTAGATGGACATGGGGTCCCTTCCGACTCTACCATTTCTTGATTCTAAGGGAAAGCTAGCAGCCACATGGTTACAGAATAATGTGTGCAAGACTTGATCGGGCTGGATGGTAAGATAATGACACAGAGTCCCACTGGCCCGTCAAGTCCAGCATCCTGTTTTCAAAGCAGCCAACTAGATGGGAAAGGGGCAATCAGGATTTGAACCCAAGACCCCTCTCCCTTCCTGTGGTTTCCAGCAGCTGGTATGCCGAAGCAATGCCGTCTCCAACTGTGGAGTCAGAGCAGAGCCATCATGGCTAAATAATAATAATAATAATAATAATAATAATAATAATAATAATAATAATAATTTGTTTGCCCCTCCATATGCTGTTGAACTATAACTCCCATCAACCCAGGCTGGCACGGCCAGTGGCCGGGGTTGATGGGAAATGTAGTTCAACAACATCTGGAGGGCCAAAGCTTCTGTTCACCTGCAATGCGTACTTTACTGGGAGCAAGCCCTACTGAATCCAGTAAATATGTTAAGGATGGTTCCAAATACAGCCTTTGAGCTGTACAGCATTCTTTGTCAAGTGTACATACAGTATTCGACAGCAGAAAAACGAAAACAAAAACTAGATGAAAGGACCTGACCAGACTGATATGAACCTCAGCAGGGTGTGGGAAAATAATAAAAAGGTACCGTATTTTTCACTCTATAAGACGCACCAGACCACAAGACGCACCTAGTTTTTGGAGGAGGAAAACAAGAAAAAAAATATTCTGAATCTCAGAAGCCAGAACAGTAAGAGGGATCACTGCGCAGTGAAAGCAGCAACCCCTCTTGCTGTTCTGGCTTCTGGGATAGCTGCACAGCCTGCATTCGCTCTATAAGATGCACACACATTTCCCCTTACTTTTTAGGAGGGGAAAAGTGAGTCTTATAGAGCAAAAAATACGGTAAATGTAAAGGGACCCCTGACCATTAGGTCCAGTCGTGGCCGACTCTGGGGTTGCGGTGCTCATCTCGCTTTATTGACCGAGGGAGCCGGCGTACAGCTTCCGGGTCATGTGGCCAGCATGACTAAGCCGCTTCTGGCAAACCAGAGCAGCGCATGAAAACGCTGTTTACCTTCCTGCCTATTTATCTACTTGCACTTTGATGTGCTTTCAAACTGCTAGGTGGGTAGGAGCAGGGACCGAGCAATGGGAGCTCACCCCGTCACGGGGATTCGAACCGCCGACCTTCTGATCGTCAAGTCCTGGGCTCTGTGGTTTAACCCACAGCGCCACCCGCGTCCCGGGAAAAGAATAAGAGATCTTTAAAGGAACTAATTTGATTTGAAGTGCTAACCTTAATCTTTGGGTTCCTATTGGACCTGTGTCATCCTTGATACAGGCCACATACATGATTAAGCATCCTTAGGTCTAGGCAGTGGTGGGACTGGCCTCGAGGGGGAAGGAAGAATGTGGAATAAGGGGCTGTGCTTTTTGGTCAGCAGAGAAATTGACTTGGATGAAAAGGTTGAAGGAAGCTATTTTAGCAGGGTCAGGGATGAGGCCTGTCAGCTGGGGGGCAGGGATATTACTGTTGACAGGAATATGGCTGGTAAAAGATGGGAAAGGGGAACATTCCGGTTTATTGAGTTGAAAATATTCTGTGCTGCCTTTTTTTGCTGCTGAGGCTTTGAAGAATGAGCGGGATATTTTTAGAAACTGTCCATCAGTCCTACTGCTGACAAAAGCTCCCACCCAAATTAGTAAGCGATGTGTGCAAAATTGTGGGTGGGCATTTGCTGGGTGTGGAATTTGATTGTCCAGCCCATTTGAATTTGACTCTAAACTTTCCTTAACTGGATTAGAAAATTAGTCTCCAGCTCTAGCTGAGCCTTGTAGATTCAGCGCTCAGTGCTCACGCATCCATATTTCTGTGATGAAGTAGCTTGAATTTTGTGATGTGGGTAGATTATGTAAATAGGAACCACTGATTCTGATGGAGATATGGAGAGCACTCAAACCCATTCAGCCCCTGAGATGCCACCAGCCATTGCACAGCCATTTCTGAGTTTATCTCTGGCTCCTATAAGGGCTAGAAACTTGTTTTGAAGAGCTGACAACCTAGGGCCAATTTTAAATTCTGCACTGCCGTGGTTCCAGCGCATGGAATGCACATGACCCTGCCTTTAACTGTGCAAGACCGAAGGGCAGCTACACAGCAGCCGCTTAGAGTCCCCTGGTGCTACATTTACTGCAAAAATATCTGCAGCTGCTAGGGCAGGGATAGGCGGAAGAGAAAAGCAGATTTGTTGCAGAGAGGAGAGAGGTCCCTGGCCCCACCTTAAACCTCCCTGCAAGAACTACAGCTGTGCAAAAGGCCCGGATCCGTTCTGCTTCCATTTTCCCCACCTTGTTTCACCAGCTCAGCTGAAAACAGTTGCCCATCGCTTTGCTTCCGCCCGATGTGAAAAACTATCTACCTCAGGCTGTGATTAGCAGTGTCCATTGAAGCCCCCCACACTACCAGCAGCAGCAGGGAGGGGCACTTAGGAGGGAGGGGGGCCTTGCCTGCATTCTCCCTCCCCTGAACAGTCTGTGCCATCATGCACAGCTTGGACCGGGCAATTAGCAAAGCATTCCCAGCTTCTGTGGCAGATCGCAACCCATGCCATCTGATTCCTGCAGGCTGCAGGTGAGGCCCCCAACGGCTGCCAAGGTGCCGAGACAAAGGGGCCCGTTTGAAAGGGACAGTTTTGTCCCTGTTGCTCTACTCCTTGAGTCTCGGCTATCAGGGAGCCTTCCTTGCTGCTAGGGCTATTTCAGGACTGGGAAAGGGTCTGAAAGTCTGGCTCTCAAATCCAGCAGCAGCAGAACGGAGGGTGTGATTGTGGAATGACCTGTGTTGCAACGTCATCCCCAGGCTTGTGTGTTCCCACCTGTTAGGAGAGCAGCAGACAAAGCTTGCCCTCTTCTGCATGTGGCAAGCAAGGTGTATTTATGGCTACTAGCCAGGAGGGCTAGGCTCAGTTGGCAGCAGCAACGCTTCTGAATACCCGTTGCTGGAAACCCCAGAAGCGGAGAGGTGTCTTGTGCCTGGATCCTGCTTCCTGGTTTCCCATAATAGGCAACTGTTCAGCCACTGCGAGAACGGGATGTTGGACTCGATGGGCCTTTGACTCTTATTGTGTTCTCTGGAGACGTAGGCGGTGGCGCTTTGCTTTTCAGCTTAGCAAAATAAGTGACGCTGCAAAGAACATGGGAGCCCCTGTGTTCTTTATTACGAAGCGGCAAAATGCACATTGTCGGAAGGGTGGAGTGAAGGCAGGAGCCAGGCATTGAAGGCCCATGATCTGCTCTCCTGTCTCTGAGAATGTATCCTAATTTATTCTCAAAGCAGCCAAACTGGATCAGGACTACAGCAGCAGGGAGGGGGAGGTTGAAATAGAGAAGTGAGCTGAAAATGGAGAAGTGGAGGGGTGCCCGGGGGAATAATAATAATAATAATAATAATAATAATAATAATAATTATTATTATTATTATTATTATTATTATTATTATTATTATAATACCCCACCCATCTGGCTGTGCTTCCCCAGCCACTCTGGGCAGCTTCCAACAAAATATTAAAGTACAGTAATGCATCAAACATTAAACAGGGATGCCTTCAGATGTCTTCTAAAAGTCTGGTAGTTGTTGTTCTCTTTGACATCTGGTGGGAGGGCGTTCCACAGGGCGGGTGCCACCACCGAGAAGGCCCTCTGCCTGGTTCCCTGTAACTTGGCTTCTCGCAGGGAGGGAACCGCCAGAAGGCCCTCAGCGCTGGACCTCAGTGTCCGGGCAGAACGATGGGGGTGGAGACGCTCCTGCAGATATGCAGGACCGAAGCCGAAGTGGGACATCTGGTGGCTGAGGGGCGCTGGCATTTGCCAGACCATGCCAGGTGCAGATGTTTGTCCTGATGGAAGATCCAGTTCTCCTCTGGGCCCTGGGCTTTTTGTGCCTGCCTGACTTGTGCTGACACCTCCAGTACAGTAGATATAAGCCACTTAGGAGATCACTCAGCTAAGCTAGGCCAAACAGCACAGCAAAGGCTACGGCTGAGGCAGGTTCTCTCCCTCTGAGAAAGGATCAGGGCCATAGCTCAGATGCAGAACGTTTGCTTTTCATGCCGGAAGTCCCCAGCATTGCCAGGTAGGTCTGGGAAAGTCCTCAGGCTGAAGCCCTGCAGAGCCAGCCCAACACTGAGCTTGATGGACCAATACTCTGGTTCACCAGAAAGCAGCTTCCCATCTCACCGAGTTCCATGGTGCCAGTTGGCAGCGTCCTGGAAGGGCTCACCCAGCTGGAGGTTTGTGATGGGGCCGGGGGCTTCCTCGCCACCACGGAATCATAGAATGGTCGAGTTGGAAGGGGCCCTCCAAAAGCCATCTAGTCCAACCCCCTGCAATGTCGGTATTGCAGCGAAAGGATCCCTGACAGATGCCCACCTGACCTCTGCTTTGACTCTTCCATTGAGGGAAAGCTCACTTCCATCCATGTGAGTGGGACAACACCACGCAGATGTGGGCATTTAAAAATGACCAAACTGGTTGTCAAAGGGCTTACGGTTTTAACCGAAGTGTGAAGGAAACAAACTGCTGGATGGAGCTGATGTGAGCTGTAGGGCGAAACATCTGGAGGGCGCTGGGTCGGCAAAGGAGCTTACTCGGCCGTGTGTTTGGCAGCTTGGTGATGGTTTCGTTGGCAGCTGCCACTGCTGTGCTCCAGACGTCCAGACGTCTTAGAACTTCTGGGTGCAGCGCATGTGAACCAGCTTCCCCTGGTTCAGTCTGAAGAAGGAAGGCTAAAGTCATTGGCTAATCCTCTTGTGTGTGAAACAAAATTTTAAAAATCCTTCCAGTAGCACCTTAGATACCAACTAAGTTTGTTATTGGTGTGAGCTTTCGTGTGCATGCACACTTGGTATCTGAAAAAGTGTGCATGCACACGAAAGCTCATACCAATAACAAACGTAAAGGACCCCTGACCATTAGGGCCAGTCGTGGCCAACCCTGGGGTTGCGGTGCTCATCTCGCTTTTCTGGCCAAGGGAGCCGGCATACAGCTTCCGGGTCATGTGGCCAGCATGACTAAGCCGCTTCTGGCGAACCAGAGCAGCGCACGGAAATGCCGTTTACCTTCCCGCCAGAGCGGTACCTATTTATCTACTTGCACTTTGATGTGCTTTCAAACTGCTAGGTTGGCAGGAGCAGGGACCAAATAACGGGAGCTCACCCCATCGCGGGGATTCAAACCGCCAACCTTCTGATCAGCAAATCCTAGGCTCTGTGGTTTAACCCACAGCACCACCTGTGTCCCCTATAACAAACTTAGTTGGTCTCTAAGGTGCTACTGGAAGGATTTTTTAAATTTTGTTTCGACTACGGCAGAGCAACGTGGCTACCTACCTGTAACTAGAACCTCTTGTGTGTGTTAAGGGCAGGCAGGGGGCTGGTTATGGTTACACAGTTATTGGGAAAGGGATTTGGCATAGGATTTGGCACAGGATCCTGGGAGCTCTCCAACGCTTTGTCCAAGGGCTGAAACCTAGCACTGAAAACAAGGTCCCTAGCATCGCTCTGAATCGGATCACAGCTGCCTATCTGCACCTTCCTCAGCAGCTGAGCTTAATTTCGCTCCCTAGGAACCGAGACTCTATTGGGAGAGCAAGAAGGAAGCAATATTGGGCCATGCAGTCATAAAGGCAAATGAGACCTGCAGTATGGGGTGGTCCCATTCACTGTGCCAGCCAGCCAGCTGTGCCCTCCTGCGTATGACTCCATTCCATTCCTTTTCCCTCCTGGTTTACTGTCGCTTCACCCCACCTGCAAGCGTCAGTGAGCACTCCATAGCTACTCTGCCCTCAATGGGCTGTTTTTGGAGGTTCCTCCACTCCCCCATATTACTTCGCCAGCCCCCAGATGATTTTTTGTACCTTGGCATTCCTCTGAAGCTGCTGATTCCTGCTGTCCATATCCTGTTGATCCAAAGAGGTGCCTAAAAGGCCTTCTGGCAGCATCTATCAGAACTGCTTCCTCTACAAGGCTGGTGCGAACCATCATAGTTTCCTGCCTGGTGGATTGGACCAGCTCTTGATGGTCTGGTCTTTTGCCCGAGATGTGCAGTTGTTGGGCTGAGGTCTTGCCACAGGTCCAATTCGAAAGGGCAGGATTCTGCGCTCTTTCTGAGGAGGGTGAAGCAGCTCAGCTGCAGAGCATCTGCACTGCATGCAGAAGGTCTCTGGGTCAGGCGCCATTGGCATCCCTATGTGGGGCAGGGAGAGAGTCCTCCGGGAGAGCCATTGCTGCCATTGCTGACAGTACTGAGCTAGAAAGACCATTGTTCCAACTTAGTTTAAGGCAACTTCCTGTGTTCCTGGAGTTTCCAGTACAAAAAAGACAGTCATGGCCCTGAGAAATTGCACAAAACGAACAAAATAACGGTATTTCACAGTATTTCATTTGTTTTGTGCAGTTTCCTGGAGTTTCAGCTTCTGTGTGCAGGCTTATGGTTGAAAAGACACGACACAAAAGGGAAAAGGAACAGGGAGGGAAGAGGAAAAATAGCAAACTCGGGCGCCAGTCCTTTAAGTAAATAGTAGCCCTTCTAAGCACTTGGGATGCTTACGCAGCCAGGCCGGTTCTTAAAATGCAGCAGATGCAATGTCTCCCCAATGCTACTTGTTCTGTTGAGGGGATAGTTTTGGATGGGCGAATAATCATCACCTTCATCACCGCCAGAAATTCAGGAGGGCTGAAGTGGAAAGAACAAACCAAGGCAGCTTTAGGTATCTGGTGCTACATGCCCTATTTCCCCTGGTGACACATCTCTTGGGTGCCCAGCTGCCCCCCTCCCCACAATGGCTATGGGTTTTGATAGGGACTGAAGCTTCTGCCTGCTGGGCCTTTCTGGAAAGGGGAACATGAAGGACTGGGCAGTCCTGAGCATGAGTTTGCATGTGTTTGCTCCCTCTCCTTGTGGGGAAAACGGCACGATTAGCAATGACCTTGAAACGCCCTTCTGTGGGTCTTTCAGAAGGGCTGGGGGGAGCCTCCGAGAGCTGAGCAAAGCCATTATATTAAGATGCGCAGCATCTCTGCAGCATTCTCTACATGGGGAGTTCTTGCTGGGGGAGGGGGAGATCCTGCTGGCAAAAGGAGGGGGGTCTACTCTCTATGCACTCTCGCCACGGTCTTCTCAGCCTCTGGGCTGCGAGCTCTCTCAAACTTTGCAATAATCTCAGAGTAGATCCCAAGCAGACACTCCCGCAGCCGGCCAGCGTCTTCTCCCCCCCCGGTGATGTGTACAGGTGCGTGAGTTTGGTGTGGGTGCCAGCACATGTCTCTGCATGCAAAAGGCAGTTATGGAAGGGAGATTAAAAGGAGAACACAATAGCATCCACCCTCTCTCCCCAGACTGAGGGGGTCCCCTTCTGAGTTTCTGTAGCTCTGCCATACAGCTCTCCTTGACCTGGGACAGGGAGATGGAGGTCTGCAAATGGACTGGAGCAACCCAGCCGGGTGGGCGGGGTACAAATAATAAAATTATTATTGCCATGTTGGAACATCCATCTGAGATTACGGGGTGAAGCCGGGGAATCGGTGGGGATGGTGGGTGGCCAAGGAGCTTTGGAGAGAGAGAGAAAAAACAATTCCCATCATTCACAACTTTTTTCCGTTACTGTTTTGGTGTTTCATGGAAGCTGAAAATAGGGCTGACTTAACAAAACGGCGAGTGAAACCTTTGAAAAATGTATGCTTTGCTGTTACCTGGATCCTGAACGAGGGGTGCCACAATTCCCACAAGTGCATCGTATCCACGAGGAAATCTATTTTAAAAACCAGACCTTGTTTTGCTTGACTCTTAAGCCGTCTCTCCCCAGTTAAAAACCACAGTGCAACCCAGAAACGAGGATTTCTGGCCCAGGTGGAAGGCCCACGTGCCGAATTTTGAACCTGGGTGCTTCCGTATAGATCTGGGTCTCCCTGGGATGGTGGCGCATGTGGAAGGGGGGAGCGGCTTTGCTTTTTAAGAGAAACACTGGTTTGGGGGTGAGGGGCAGGGCAGGTGTGTCTTCAGAGGTGCTACACACACACACACACACACACACACACACACACACACTTTTCAAAATGAGGATGCTGAACTCCTGGCTTACCCTGGTGCAAATTAGAAGCAGGACTGCCAGGTCAGACTTTCCAAAAAGAGGAAAGGGAGGACAAGGATGCTCTCTGGCTGTGATGTTCTGAGATAAGAGCCATTCAGTATCTTCTGTGGAGTTATGATGCTCAAGGAAAAGCTGTTTTAGAATCCAGAGCCCTGTTTAGGCTTTTTTGGCGGGGCCAGTCTGATCTATGCTAGGCCAGGGAACTGGCTGGCCATGGAGGAAGGGGCGGAGGACCCCACATGGACACATTCTCCCCTCCCCATCCGTGCCTCCCTCCCCTTCTCCCTCCGCCCTCCTGGGATCTGGTCCTCTCCACCACGTTCTGTACATACATCAAACGCCTCTTTCTTCTCTTGACTCTCCCACGCAGACACATGTCGGTGGGCGGGAGGAGCCGAGGATCTGTACTGAGACTCTTTTGTATACCACAAACTTTTTGTATATTTTTAATTCTGCTGCAACATGATATTAAAATTCATTTCAATAAAGCCTGCCTGGGTGAGACTCTTTCTTCTCCTTCCTCCTGCCTGCTTTCTCTTCTCCTCTGCAGGCAAACCACGCTTCTAATTGCCATTGGGGAATAGCATGCAATTCACTTGTGGAACTCATTGACACAGGATATGACGAGGATCACTCACTTAGATGGTTTAAAAACAGATCAGACTCAGCGTGGGTGGGGCCCTCTGGAAAACCTCTTTATTGACAATTCACCCAGATTTGTTTGCAGAAAATTTGCAGGGAGATTATACTCTTTTTTTGTTTAGTTGTTTAGTCATGTCCGCCTCTTCGTGACCCCCTGGACCAGAGCACGCCAGGAACTCCTCCCTTCCACTGCCTCCCGCAGTTTGGTCAGACTCATGCTGGTAGCTTTGAGAACACCATCCAACCATCTCGTCCTCTGTCGTCCCCTTCTCCTTGTGCCCCCAATCTTTCCCAACATCAGGGTCTTTTCCAGGGAGTCTTCTCTTCTCATGAGGTGGCCAAAGTATTGGAGCCTCAGCTTCAGGATCTGGCCTTCCAGTGAGCACTCAGATTATACTCTACCCAGTGTTTATTGAGCGTTTATTCTGATTTGTTTGTGGGGAGGTCATACTACAACAGCATCTTAAAAAGCAGAGACATCACCTTGCCAACAAGTATCGTTAAAGCTCTGGTTTTCCCAGTAGTAATGTATGGAAGTGACAGCTGGACCATAAAGAAGGCTGATCACCGAAGAATTGATGCTTTTGAATTCTGGTGCTGGAGGAGACTCTTGAGAGTCCCATGGACTGCAAGAAGATAAAACCAATCCATTCTGAAGGAAATCAGCCCTGAGTGCTCACTGGAAGCCCTTTTTGGGAACGGAGGGCTTGCTTGTTTTAAAGTGGATATATTTTGCTAAAGTGCTTCAATCCATTTTAATTGCACAAAGCTAAATTTTTGGTATGCACATGACCCTGAGGGCTGAGAGCCACAATGGCTAAAGGTGAACCTCAGTGGTCCTGAGCAGTGTATCTGAGGGCAGGTTGACAAGCGCAAGCAGGATCCTAAATACAGTCCGCAGCTCCACAAGCCAAACAGCCAATTCAATGTTGCTTCTTTAAAGGCCTAAGAAACCCAAACAGCTGCTTGCAGGGGCATTCAGAGTTTCAAGGTGGTCCAAAGTTTTAACATGCGCAAGCATTATTTGGTCATGCGCAAGCGTTATTTGCGCATGAACAAGCATTATTTGCACATGCATAAGCGTTATTTCCAGTGCACATCCAGGTCAGATGAGGCCCGTGCACATGCGCACAAGCTATTTCCAGTGCTCCTCCGACCCAGAAGTGCGCTGGAAATAGCGTGTGCGCACGTGTATGGGCACGCGCTCCCCTGCCCTCCGGCCCGCCGTGCTTTTGGCGCTGGAGACACCGGCCCGAGGCATGTTAAGTTTGCTGACCCCTGGTGTAGATCTTTCTGGTGCCACCATAACTGAAGAGAATGCAAAAGGGGGAAAGTACATCAAAACATAAGAGGCTGCTGGATCCGGCCAATGGCCCATCCAGCCTAGCATCCTGTTCTCAAATGCAACAGCTGCATGCCTGTAGGAAACTGCAAGCAGGATGCGACCACAAGCGCCCTCTCTCCTTCTGGGCTTTCCAGCAACTGGCCTTCGGAATCATTGCTGCCAACATGACTAGCAGCCTTTGAAAGCCTTTTCTCCTGTCCCCTCCTCCTATGCAAATGAGTTCTATAGTTTAAGTATGTACTTCATGAAAAGGTGGTATAATAATAATAATAATAATAATAATAATAATAATAATAATAATAATAATATAATTTATACCCCGCCCTTCCTGGTTCAAAAACCGAGCTCAGGGTGGCTAACAACAAATTTAAAACACTTAATTGTATTAACAATTCTGTCATAAGACAAACAAGCGGGACTACAATGGCAAAAATTAAAATTTCCAATTCAAGCAGATGCCTGGGTTAAAAAAGCACAGAACACTTTCAAATAGATTGAACAACCAATGGTTTTAGCAGCAGCTCCCATGTCATTTTTCACTTACAGTATGCAGCTAGGCAGATTTGCCTTGGGTTTTCCTTTGGGGGGGCAAATCCAAAGTCACTAGACAAAAAAAATGTGAGATTGGTTCTGGCTGAGGGCAACATCAATGAGAATGATGCCCAGAGATCTTGGAATCAAATCACCTCTGCAACTTACGGTCAAGCCCAGTTTGGACAAGTCCCTCTGATTCCCAGCTGCCGGAAACTCCATTGCCTTTACGTCCTGCTTGTGGGAAGCGATGTGCTCTTTAAACAGTCATGGCTTCCCCCAGAGAATTCTGGGAGCTGTAGCTAGTTAAGGGCACTGAGGGTTGTTAGGAGACCTACAATTCCCAGAATTCCCTGGGAAGAGGGCTTGATTGTTAAACCACTCTGGGAATGGTAGCACCTGGCAGGGAATAGTAGGGACCCTAATTACTCTTAGGATGCAGGTGGCGCTGTGGGTTAAACCACAGAGCCTAGGACTTGCTGGTCAGAAGGCCGGCGGTTCGAATCCCCACAACGGGTTGAGCTCCCATTGCTCAGTCCCTACTCCTGCCAACCTAGCAGTTCGAAAGCACGTCAAAGTGCAAGTAGATAAATAGGTACCGCTCTGGCGGGAAGGTAAACGATGCGCTGGTTCACCAGAAGCGGCTTCGTCATGCTGGCCACATGACCCGGAAGCTGTACACTGTCTCCCTCGGCCAATGAAGCGAGATGAGCACCGCAACCCCAGAGTCAGCCACGACTGGACCTAATGGTCAGGGGTCCCTTTACCTTCAATTACTCTTTAAGCACTTTTAACAAACTACTGCTGCCAGAATTCTTTGGGGTAGCCGCAGCTGTTCAAAGTGGTATCGTGGTACTTTAAATGCATGGTATGGCTTCAGCCAGAGCCGACAGGGCTGTTTTTATGGTCTTCCTTCTTAGGGGTCATTTGCAAGGTCGCAGGCCTTTATTCCAGATTAATGCAAAGATCAGATGCCTGCGACGCAGTAGAGGTCTCTTGGTGGCTACTAGCCATGATTACGCTTGTCATCTGACCGGCTCTTGGCCGGCACGCCGTCGTTTCTCATGTCCAGGCTTCCTGCCATTTCACGCAATTAAAAAGAGAGAGAGAGATAAGTTACCAGCTGCGTTCAGAGCTGTTGCCATTTCTGGACAAAGGGACAGCGCCGATCTGTTGCAGGAGGGGAGAGGAGGTGCCGATTCCCAACATTTCTCCCCAAGGAGAGAAAAACAAAATCATCTGTTGTTGTAGGGTGGGGAGGCGAGTGCTCAATGCCTTCTCGCATTCTGCCTCAGCGCTGTGAAAGAAGTCCCTGGATGAAATCCGAATGCGCTCTTCACATTGTCACAGCGCTGGCTCTTTGGCAGGGAGGGAGAGCAGAGTAGGGCCGAAGCTCAGGAGGAAAAGCTTTGCATGCACAACATCTCCTTCCTGCACTCCCATTCCCTTCCTGGTACTGCTGCTTAAAAAAAGAGTTCAGGTAAGAAGACAGCGAGCCATTGCCAGCCGGAGTCGACAGCACATCAAGCTCGTTTTTGTTTGGGACCTTTATAATAATAAATAAAGAATAATTTTTTATTTATATCCTGCCCTTCCCGGTTCAGAAAACTGGGCTCAGTGCAGCTAACAACAAATTTAAAACACTTAATTGATGCAACAAAAAACAGCATAAAACGTGAATAACGATCAATTCAGAATTCAAAAATCAATTTAGGGGGGAAATCCATCCAATAAACATTAGATGATCACCAGGGCTAGCTGGCTAAGTTAGTGCTATTTGGGCCAGCGAGGAGACCAGGCAGAAATTAGATGTGGGATCCCAGAGCAGGTAATCTTCATAAAAAGGGGAGGGGGAGGGAAGGAAGGGGAATAAAAGATCAGGCACAGTTCAAGTTGAAAGCCAGGCGGAATAGCTCTGTCTTACAGGCCCTGTGAAAGGAAGTTAAGTCCTGCAGGGCCCTGGTCTTATGGGACAGAGCATTCCACCAGGTTGGAGCCATCACTGAGAAGACCCTGGCCCTGGTGGGGGATAGTCTGATTTCCTTAGGGCCCGGGACCTCTAAACTATGATCACTGCCTTCCCACCACACACACAAAATAAAGGCAGCTTATGATGAATCAAATCACAGCAAGGGAAATAAGGGGAGATAGGCATAGCTTAGTGCCGCATTCGCCAACCTGGTGCCCTCCAGCTGTTTTGGACTACAATCCCCATCAGCCCCAGCCAGCAGGGTGGATTCCCATGTACCTCCCACACCCAGGAGATTCCATTCTTCCTGACTTTTGCAGTGTAGGAGGGTTGGACTGGATGACCCTCAGAACCCTTTCCAACTCTACAGTTTTGTGACTCTGACTTGACTGTTTCCAGGCTCGTCCTCACTTCCACCCATCCCATACCTAGAAGGCACGGGTCCAAGCAGTTTTGCTTTCTCCTGGAAAGCCCATTCTTTAGCACTAAAAAGGTAAAGGTAAAGGGACCCCTGACCGTTAGGTCCAGTTGCGAACGACTCTGGAGTTGTGGCGCTCATCTCGCTTTACTGGCCGAGGGAGCCGGCGTACAGCTTCCGAGTCATGTGGCCAGCATGACTAAGCCGCTTCTGGCGAACCAGAGCAGCGCACAGAAACGCCGTTGACCTTCCCACTGGAGCGGTACCTATTTATCCACTTGCACTTTGACGTGCTTTCGAACTGCTAGGTTGGCAGGAGCAGGGACTGAGCAACGGGAGCTCACCCTGTCGCGGGGATTCGAACTGCCGACCTTCTGATCGGCAAGGCTTGGCTCTGTGGTTTAACCCACAGCGCCACCCGCGTCCCTCTTTAGCACTAAATCAGAGCAAATGTCAATCTGGATAAAACATAGTTGGCATTTGCTGTGTTTCAGCAGTAAACAGTGGGTTTACCCAGGGGAAAGTGCCAGGGCAAGAGGAATTGTGGATGAACCCAGAAACTTGACCCTGCCTTGTTAATCCACCCCCCCAACTGAGGTTTTTGGACAGAGGTTGGGTGGCAACCTAGCAGGGATTCTTTAGCTGTGGTTCCTTCATTGCTGAGGGTTGGTATGGATGACCTTTGGGGTTCCCTCTCAATTCTACACTTCGATCCTTCTCTGACATCCAAAAGCCCCTCCGAGCCCCTTGCTGTTCCACAGCAGCTCCCATCTGCTTATCAATCCCAGGAGGGGCAGGAACTTGGCAACTTGACATCAGGGCCGGTCGCTTGGTGGAGTTTCCGACACAGGATGGAGGAAACAAAGGATGGCTGGCGTAAAGGAAAAGCCGCCTTCCTGGGGCAGGAGCAGAGCGAGGACGAGGCATGGAGCACGAAGCAAAGAAAGGCAAGAAGGTGAGTGTGGGGGGGGGGCAAATGCCGTATGGGGGTGCTTTTCTGTGAATTGGTGTGTTGGGTGCTCTATGGGGTGAAGGGATGACACACATCAGTTTCCACCTCTCCAACCTGACCTGATGAGGAAGGCTGGGTTGTGTGCAAAACAGATCCTTGGATCTCTTAAGGGAGCCGGCAACAGCCAAGTGTATAGTCCAGGTTATGGGTAGGCAATTAAGGCCCAGGGGCTGGATGCGGCCCAATCGCCTTCTCAATCCAGCCCGCGGACAGTCCGGGAATCAGCGTGTTTTTACATGAGTAGAATGTGTCCTTTTATTTAAAATGCATCTCTGGGTTATTTGTGGGGTCGGCCTGGTGTTTTATATGAGTAGAATATGTGCTTTTATTTCAAATGCATCTCTGGGTTATTTGTGGATCATAGGAATTCGTTCATCCCCCCCCCAAAAAAAATAGTCTGGCCCCCACAAGGTCTGAGGGACAGTGGACCGGCCCCCTGCTGAAAAAGTATGCTGACCCCTGGTCCAGGTGTTTCAGACTAAAACTCCCATGTGTTGTAGTCTAAAATATCCGTCAGGCACCAGGCTGGCATGGGCTGCGTAAGGTGTTCAGGGAACCCCAGCTGCCCTATGCAAACGCCACACAACCTTTTTCCTAAGCCACAAAAAGGATTTGGCCCTTAGAAAGGAGGAGGGGCCAGCAAACAATGGTGCCACCACTGTCAGCATGCCGTGAAACGAGACAGCCGTGCACCGCAGAATCTATTTTGGAACTGCCGTTTCCATCACTTGTTTTCTGCCCGTCCCCAGCCCCATGTTGCTATCCGGCGACTCCCAGAGCTTTGATTGAGCTGGCCCCAGAATTCCATCCTACAAGTTGAGTGCAAAAATAAGTGCAATGCATCAGAGCAAACAGAGTACAGTGGTGCCCCGCAAGACGAATGCCTCGCAAGACGGAAAACTCGCTAGACGAAAGAGTTTTCCGTTTTGGAGGTGCTTCGCAAAACGAATTTCCTATGGGCTTGCTTCGCAAGACGACAATGTCTTGCGAGTTCCTGCTGGGTTTTTTTCCTCCCCCCCCTTTTTCTAAGCCGCTAAGCCGCTTATCAGCTGATCCGATCAGCAGATAAGCCGCTAAAAGCCGCTAATAGCGCTAATTCGCTAATCTGTCAATGGGCTTGCTTCGCAAGACGAAAAAACCGCTAGACGAAGAGAATCACAGAACGGATTCTTTTCGTCTTGCGAGGCACCACTGTAATTACCTGTGACTTTAATCAGGGGTGTAGGAGGGGGGGACGGAGGGGGCGGGGCAGCTTGGGTGCCACTCCAGGGGGTGACAAGATGGCCTCTGCCTTCCCCCAGCTGTAGAGCGGCCGAGGGTGCACACAGTCCGTATGGGCGCCACTCACACGGCGTCTGTACGGGCTGCCGCTCTCGCACGCCGTCCACATGGGCGTCCGTACAGGCTACCGTGTGTGCGCACTCCATACGGGATGCCGCACATGCGCAATCCGTACGGGATAATGCTCGTGGTTGCCGTGTAAGCGGCAGCCCGTACAGAAGCTGCGCGTGAGCAGCATCCCATACGGAGTGTGCATGTGTGGCATTCCCTACGGACTGCGCATATGCAGTATTCCACATGGAGTGCACACGCATGGGATGCTGCACATGCGCAGTCCGTATGGGATGCCGCACATGCAGGCCCAGGCGGGGGGGGGCATATGGGCCACTTGGCCCGGGCCTCCGATTCCAAAAGAGGCCTCGGTCAGCATATTCACAATCGCAGGGGATGCACTGGGGCGAACGCGGAGGCGCAAAGGCGGTGGCAGTGGTGGGTGGATTCCTGGGACCATGGCTGGCAGCGCGAGGGGAAAGCTTCCCTGGCGTATAAGACTCCAGTTATCCCCAGGGTAAAAAAGGGGGGGTACATTATCTACCTGGCCCGGGCCTCTGCCTGGCTCTGCAAGGCCCTGCGCACATGCGCACTCCGTACGACACGCTCCTGCCCCAGGTGCCAGAGAGGGTTCCTCCGCCACTGACTTTAATCAATCTTGGGTTAGGTGGCCGGTCTCTGCTCCTGGTGTTGGTGCCAAGCACATTCACATTTTAGAAACCAACTGTTACACATCAGAATGTAGGACGCTACCTTGGACTGAATCAGATCATTGGGCCATCTCTCCCAGTACTGCTCACACTGGCTGGCAGCAGGTTTCCAGGGCTTCAGACAGCCTATATTCCCAGCCCGACCTTGGGAAGTAATAGTCCTACTCTATTCTGCCTTGGTCAGACCACACCTGGAGTCCTGTATCCAGTTCTGGGCACCACAATTTAAGAGGGATAGTCACAAGCTGGAAGGTGTGCAGAGGAGGGTGACAGAGATGGTCAAGGGTCTGGAAACCAAGCCTGATGAGGAACAGTTGAGGGAGTTGAGTACCGTATTTTTCGCTCTATAACACGCACCAGACCATAACACGCATGTAGTTTTTAGAGGAGGAAAACAAGAAAAAAAAATATTCTAAACGAAACAGTGGATGTATGATTTTTGTGGGTCATGCTGTGGCCACAGACATGTGATCTGACGATGAGTTTGGAGTAGCCCAATGCAAAAATCCTGAGGATCCATGTGGATCCATGCTTTGTAACCACATTTTTGCACCACTGCGGCCCCAGGCAACAGTGGGTGCGTGATTTTTTTGGTGCAAACTGTAGCCATGGACATGCTATGTGATCTGATGGTGAATTTGGGGTGACCCAGTGCAAAAATCCTGAGGATCCATGTGGCTCCGTGCTTTGTAACCACGTTTTAATTGGGGAAGGAAGGAAAAGCACTCAAGGGACAAGGGACACACGTGGGGTGTGTGGAGAAGGATGCTGCTAATAATGAAGAAGAGGGGTATAAGGGGAGAAGGCTCCTCTCCTCTCGCGCTTTGCTCCTTTAAAGAAGCAGGCTCTCTGTCCCTCTCTCCTCCCCACTCAGCGGCTCTTCTCCCGCTTTGCTGTTTCAAAGCAAGCCACGGAGGAGGGAGGAAGGGGAACCATGGATCCTCTGCTCACAACTGCAGCAGATCCCCCCGCCACCCGCAGGCATTCGCTCCATAACACGCACAGACATTTCCCCTTACTTTCTAGGAGGAAAAAAGTGAGTGTCATGGTGCAAAAAATACGGTATGTTTAGCCTGGGAAAGAGGAGGCTGAGAGGAGACAGGATAACCATCTTTAAGTATCTGAAGGGCGGTCACACGGAAGATGGAGCAAACTAGCTTTCTCCTGGTCCAGAGGTGGCACCCGAACCAATGGCTTCAAGTTACAAGAATGGAGATCCCGACCAAACCTGAGGAAGACCTTTCTGATGGAAAGAACTGTTCAGCAGTGGAACAGATTTTCTTGCACTCTCCTTAAAAACTGGAGGTTTTTAAACAGAGGTGTGGGGGGGGGGAATCTGTGAAGGAGTTGAAAGGAGAGGGGGGGAGAGATGGGGGCTATGTTCTTTCGTTTTATTGCATAGTGTTTGTGCAGGTAATTCTATGAACCAGGATTCAGCCACAGACTGCTTCAGAATCACCTGAAAGCTGTTCACGCCTCTTGCTTACCTGGCATTGACAGTCTCACTTGGCCACTCACCGCAACTGAGATGCCTTCAAGGTAGAGGAGCGCTGGAAGGGGTGGGCGGATGTGCTCTCTGCACATGATCAGAGGAGCTCCCCAAATAATAATAATTAATATTTTTTTATTTATACCCCGCCCTTCCCAGTTCAGAAAACCGGGCTCAGGGCGGCTAACAACAAATTTCGTCGTCTAGTCGTGTCCAACTCTTTGTGACCCCCTGGACCAGAGCATGCCAGGCACTCCTGTCTTCCACTGCCTCCCGCAGTTTGGTCAAACTCATGCTGGAAGCTTCGAGAACACTGTCCCACCATCTCGTCCTCTGTCTTCCCCTTCTCCTTGTGCCCTCCATCTTTCCCAACATCAGGGTCTTTTCCAGGGAGTCTTCTCTTCTCATGAGGTGGCCAAATTCTTGGCACCTCAGCTTCAGTCTGTCCTTCCAGTGAGCACTCAGGACTGATTTCCTTCAGAATGGAGAGGTTGGATCTTCTTGCAGTCCATGGGACTCTTAATAGTCTCCTGCAGCACCACAATTCAAAAGCATCCATTCTTCGGCGATCAGCCTTCTTTATGGTCCAACTTTCACTTCCATACATCACTACTGGGAAAACCATAGCTTTAACTATACGGACCTTTGTCGGCAAGGTGATGTCTCTGCTTTTTAAGATGTTGTCTAGGTTTGTCATTGCTTTTCTGAAACACTTAATTGATGCAACAAAAAACAGCATAAAATACAGTATAAAACATGAATAGCAATAAATTCAGAATTCAAAAATCAATTTAGAGGGGAAATCCATCCAATAAACACTGGATGATCACCAGGGCTAGCTGGCTAAATTAGTCCTATTTGGGCCAGCGAGGAGGCCAGGGGAGAATTAGCTGTGGGATCCCAGAGCGGGTGATCTTCATAAAAAGGGGAGGGAACTGAGGCGAACAGGCATTGAACTGACCCTGCAAGTCCCAGGACTCAGCCCAGGCCTATCTTGAGCCTTGCAGAATCTTTTCAAGAGAAGCGAATGTGCTTGCCGTTCTTGGTTTAGCTTTAGGAATCGAGGGAGGGGAGCAATGATGTCTTCTCCCCCGCCCTGCCCACATCCTGAGCAGATGGGTCTGGGTGGCCTTTCCCCACCCTGTCACAGTTCCAGCACCATCCGAAGCCTCTGGGGAAACATTTCCCCTCCAGCTGTCCAAGGCGAAGCCCAGCTGTCAGCCTGGGCTCCTGGCCGAAAAAACAGCAGCAGCCAATCCCAAGACCGGCATGTTAAATTGCTTTGCTTGGGCATCACCCATGGGGCAAAGAGAAGGCAGTTGTTGGGCGCCTGAAGCAGGTGGTCCCAATGTCTCCCCTGCCTCCACTCTAACTGTCTGGAGCAGGGGTCCCCAAACTAAGACCCATGGGCCAGATAAGGCCCAAGGACTCGTTTATCCGGCCCACAGTTACCCCCGCCACCCGCTCTTACCCGCGCTGTGCTGCGCGGCTGCCCACTTCTGGGTCGGAGGAGCACCGGAAATTGCTTGTGCACATGTGCAAGCATTATTTGCGCATGCACAAGTGTTATTTGCACATGTGCAAGTGTTATTTGTGCATGCACACGTGTTATTTGCACATGTGCAAGCATTATTTGCACATGCACAAGCATTATTTGCGGTGCACATCTGGGTCAGAGGAGGCCCGTGCACATGTGTACAAGCTATTTCCGATGCTCCTCTGACCCAGAAGTGTGCTGGAAATAGCGTATGTGCAAGCGTACGGGCATGCACTCCCCTGCCTCCGGCCCACTGTGTGATCGGCGTTGGAGACACCGGCCCGAGGCGCGGTAAGTTTGCTGACCCCTGGTTTAGAGGCCTCCTGATCCATCATAAGGTTTTCCAGTTCAAGCCCCACAGAAGTGAACGGGAGCTGCAAAAGATCCCACATCAGTGAGATTTTTGCACAGGGAAATTTCCCCAGGGGTGTGTGTCATATCTGCAAACCGCTGCACCTGAAGGATCCATCCACCTCACTTTGTGGCCAGGTGACCTGTTGATGGAGAATTCATCCTGATTTGTTTGCAGGGAGTTTGGGTAACACCGGCTGTTTAATGAACGTGCATTGCAATTTGTTTGCGATGGTTATCTTAATGCAGTGGTTCCTGGACTTTTTTGAGCTGCCTCCCCCTTGGCTCCATAAATGTCGTGGACCCCGGTGCCCTCTATCCTATAGAAAGCATCATCCAGAATAGTGGTTTGCATGTTATAATAATAATAATTTATTATTTATACCCCACCCATCTGGCTGGGTTTCCCCAACCACTCTGGGCGGCTTCGAACAAAGTATTAAAATACAGTTGTCTGTCAAACATTAAAAGCTTCCCTAAACAGGGCTGCCTTCAGATGTCTTCTAAAAGTCTGGTAGTAGCTGTTCTCTTTCACACCTGATGGGAGGGCATTCCACAGGGTGGGTGCCACTACCGAGAAGGCCCTCTGCCTGGTTCCCTGTAACCTCACTTCTCGCAATGAGGGAACCGCCAGAAGGCCCTCGGAGCTGGACCTCAGTGTCTGGGCAGAACGATGGGAATGGAGACGCTCCTTCAGGCATACTGGACCGACGCCGTTTAGGGCTTTCAAGGTCAGCACCAACACTTTGAATTGTGCTCGGAAACGTACTGAGAGCCAATGCAGATCTCTGAGGACCGGTGTTATGTGGTCTCGGCGGCCGCTCCCAGTCACCAGTCTAGCTGCTTCATTCTGGATTAGTTGTAGTTTCCGGGTCACCTTCAAAGGTAGCCCCACTAAGGAAAATAATAACACAGTAAAATTCAAAGTAGTGACAATTAATTGCACAAAATCCAATTAAAACAATTAAATTCAATTAACACTGATGATTTCGAAGTCTGATAGTCATTGACCTCTCATGCCCCCTACCTCTTAGTGTCCCCCACTGCCCCCCCAGGAGTTGCTACTACCCACCTGAGGAAACCACGGGCTCTTTTTAAGGAAAGGGCCGGTGCTGTGATGCTTTTATGATGATATGTATGTTTCAATAGATTATAGATAAATTCTATTGATGCCTGGAATTGGTGCCTGGAAAGCATGGGACGAAAGGTAAATATGGATGAGCCCTTAACGTGTGGAACTGGATGAGATTAGCTGGAAACTGAGGCAAAACTTCTGGAGAGAGGAAGGGGCTACCTAGTTGCTTTCTGGGAATGTGAGAGAAGGGTCTGTGTGGGGTGACAGAGCCCAGGTTTCCTCGCCCGGTATCCTTCCTTCCTGTTGATTGCTGTAGCAGGAGCAAAGATAAATAATGCAAAATAGCAATGATATGCAAATTGCATTCAATTAGGCTGCAGGCTTTTTATTTCCTTGATACAGAACTTAATTTGGCCTTCTGGCAGAGAGCGCGCTCGGAGCCATCTGCATTTATCACGGAGTCTGGACGAAGCCATGGAATCATAGCATTGTAGGGTTGGGAGGGACTCCCAAAGGTCATCTATTCCAACCCCCTGCAGTGCAGGAACGTCAGCTAAAGCATCCCTGACAGATGGCCATCCAACCTCTGCTTGAAAACCTCCACCACCTTCTGAGGGAATCTGCTCCACAATCCACGGTCAAACCGCTCCTAGTGTCAGAAAGTAATTCTTAATGTTTAGTCGAAATCTCCTTTCTCGTCATTTGAATCCATTGATTCAAGCCTTACTGTGCTGGTCCCGTGGGTCAACCGAGAGGCGAGGTCCGAGTCCAGTCCAAGGTCGAAGGAGCAATATGGAGGCAGTCTGTAAAAGCTGAAGCTGGGTGCAGGGCAGGGAGTCTGGTGAGGTCAGAAGCGATGGCAGAAGAGCAAGACAGGGTTCAGGCAGGAACTGGCAAGCTACAAAGTCGCTCCTGCAACTAGGGACTGGGGCTGGCCGGCTTTTATCTGTCCTGAGGCATAGGGCGGCCCTGATCCACTGGTGACTCGCCTCTCCTGGCCTGGAGGCGAGCACTCCTCCTGCGGGAACTTAGTTCCCTCCGCCTCTCTGCCCTGAGCCTCTGCAGCTCAGGAGAGGCTGGAGGGTTACCGGACCCAGAGGCAACCTCAGCTTCCCCTGACGGGGCTGAGAGTGGAGCACCTGCAGGCAATGGGTCCTCCATCACCTCTGGAGCCAGAGCAGACTCAGCTGATGCCTGCACCTGAGGATCCAGCACAGGTGAGGACCCTTCAGGCTCAAGCCCCAGCCCCAGCTCAGCTGGTTCTGGAGGCGGGGAATCCTGCGCAGGCTGGGATTCTTCAGGTTCAGCATCCGAGTCCGAATCCCAGGCCATGACATTTACCTTCTGCAGCAGCAGCAGCAGAAAACAAGCTTGCCCTATTTTCCGTGTGATTGCCTTTCAAATATTTGAAGACGGCTACGTCTCCTCTTCTCCAGGCTAGCCATACCCAGCTCCTTCAACCGTTACTCATCAGGCTTGGTTTCCAGACCCTTGATCATCTCGGTCGCCCTCCTCTGCACACCTTCCAGCTTGATCTAGACCAGGGTTCCCCAAACATGGGTCTCCAACTGTTTTGGGACTACAGTTCCCATCACCCCTGGTCCACTGGTCCTGCTAACTAGGGATGATGGGAGTTGTAGTTGAACAACAGCTGGAGACCCAAGTTTGGGGAATCCTGGACTTCTGTTTATGCAGCCCAGGATTGCATCGGCTTACTTTGCTGCTGCATCGCACGGTTGGCTCATGTTTGCAACGAGGGCATCTGCCGGCATCTGGCCTGCCTGCAGCCCGTTCTCCATCACCCTCCTGTTGCGGCTTTACTGACGGGGCCTCTGCTTCTGCCTGCTTCCCCAACAGGGCTTCGTGTCACCGATCAAGAGGCTCGTCTTCCCAAAGGCAGCCCGAAGGCAGGCCCTCAAGAGCAGCCTCTGCCGCCGCCCTCTTCACTCTGTCCCGCTCTACCCTCCGGACTATCTCATCGACCCTCAGATCCTCCTGCACGACTACGTGGAAAAGGAAGTGAAGGTGAGGGTGCACAAGGGGCAGAGTGCGGAACTTGCTGGTGTCAATGCAGCAACTGAGGACCATGTGATACATTTTCTGCCAGTGTGCTATACCTTATGTTCCTATGCAATTAAAACTTCCAAACTATTTGACAGCCTAAATCACGAAAACATCCCAAAATGACGCAATGTATGTTCTGGATCTGAAAAACAACAACAACAACAACAACAACAACAACAACAACAACAATAATAATAATAATAATAATTTATTACTTATACCCTGCCCATCTGGCCGGGCCTCCCCAGCCACTCTGGACGGCTTTCAATAAAATATTAAAATACAGTAATGCATCAAACATTCAAAGCTTCCCTAAACGGGGCTGCCTTCAGATGTCTTCTGAAAGTCTGGTAGTTGTTGTTCTCATTGACATCTGGTGGGAGGGCGTTCCACAGGGCGGGTGCCACTACCGAGAAGGCCCTCTGCCTGGTTCCCTGTAGCTTTGCTTCTCGCAGTGAGGGAACCGCCAGAAGGCCCTCAGAGCTGGACCTCAGTGTCCAGACTGAGCAATGGGGGTGGAGACGCTCCTTCAGGTATACTGGACCGAGGCCATTTAGGGCTTTAAAGGTCAGCACCAACACTTTTAATTGTGCTTGGAAACGTACTGGGAGCCAATGTAGGTCTTTCAGTCTGTCCTCCTCACCACAGATCTATCCAGACATACCCCTCTGCTTTCAGCATGGAACCATCACTTAGAAGATTCCTGCCTCAGCCTTGTCCCACTTTATTGTGGCTTCTTATCTCTTTATCTCCAGTTTTTAGGTCACCTGACTTGGGTAACGACTTCCTTGAACCCCTCCAGCCGCGACGAGCTGTTGCAGCTACTGGACACCGCAAGGGTAACCTTCCAATGTACTTCAATGCGCTTTGGTGTTGTTCAATTAACAGTCCTATGCTTGAAACGGAAACTGCCCGCTTGGGAGGGCGCGAAGGGATGCAGAGGTGCTGAAGAGACTTGCGACAGGCGCCACTAGGGAGAACCACTAGGATGAAGAAGTTATGTCGCCATGTCTCGGCTGCCAAAATAACTTGGCCGCTTGGGATTCTATATATCCCAGGTGCTCCAGCCCAGGTGACAAAGCCTCTTGGGCCAATCCTTCTAATCCCTTTCTGAAGCTACCTGTCTGGTGGTCATCATCAGCACAGCATAAGCAAGTATGTTTAGACTCAGAGACTATTCTGCCTTTCCCTGTGGTGTGTGGCTTGGCTGACTTGCCTGAGTTATCTGAGTCAATTTCATAGAAGTGTGGAGTTGGGAGGAACCCCAAGGCTCGTCTAGTCTACCCCCCTGTGCTTTTCTGCATTGATGGGATGGCCTCATAGTCCAGTTTCCCCCAACTTGGAGTCCTCTAGGGCAGGGGTCTGCAACCCGCGGCTCCGGAGCCACATGTGGCTCTTTTACACCTTTGCCGTGGCTCCGGGGCGGATACTAGCGAGGGGAGGAGGCGCATTGTGCGCCCCGACACTCCCCACTGTGGCGGGCGCTGTACTGGCTGTGACGTCGCATGGGGGCGGTGCGTTAGTCACGCACCGTCCCGACGTCACCTTCCTGCCCGCCCGCCCGCTACATTGTAAGGGGCATGTACGCTGGTCACTGCATTGAAAGGGGGCATGTATGCTGGTCACTGTTTTGAAGGGGAGTGAAGAACACACACACACAAAAAGGTAACTTGTTAATTTAACCTTCATTTCTATGAGGAGGAGTAATTCTGAGGGGTCAAACGAAGAAATAATTTTAAAAAGTGACAAAAAAGTTATTTTTATAATGACGAGTTTTGCGGCTCCCAGTTGTTTCTTTCTTCGGAAACGGGTCCAAGTGGCTCTTTTTGTCTTAAAGGTTGCAGACCCCTGCTCTAGGGGCTGATGGGAGTTGTGGTCCAGAGCAGCTGGCCTGGAGGACTACAGCTTGGGGAAGTCCTTCCCAGGGATGCAAAACTGGGCACCATTTAATGGGTTCCCACCTCCTTTTTGCTCCACCTTTCCTGCAGCAACTGAAGGAGCTTCCTCTGAAGACAACCCCGGAGCAGGATAGCATCTTGAGCCTATCGGCCCGCTGCCTGCTTCTTACCTGGAGGGACAACGAGGAACTCATCCTGAGGATCCCCACCCACGAAATTGCAGCCGCCTCCTACCTGCGGGACGATGCCCTGCACCTCCTGGTGCTCAAAACAGGTGTGGGTCGGTTCAGGTAACCTGGAGGATTCCTGGCTACAGAATTCCCACCTGGTTGAAAATGGATCAGGCCACTTCCAAGCCATGGGCCTCAGGGCAGAATGTTTGTGCATGGGCTGGCTCAGTTGGTACACACAATTTGCAATATCTTTCCCCTTTTCTCTTGCAATACAGTGGTACCTCGGGTTACATACGCTTCAGGTTACAGATGCTTCAGGTTACAGACTCCGCTAACCCAGAAATAGTGCTTCAGGTTAAGAACTTTGCTTCAGGATGAGAACAGAAATCGTGTTCTGGAAGCACGGCAGCAGCAGGAGGCCCCATTAGCTAAAGTGGTGCTTCAGGTTAAGAACAGTTTCAGGTTAAGAACGAACCTCCGGAACGAATTAAGTACTTAACCCGAGGTACCACTGTAAAAAATTTTTTATACACTATATACATTTTTATTTTAAAAAATTAACATATCAGTTCCAACAGTCATACAACATAACTTCTCATCTTATACAGTATTTTGGACTTCCATCAACACCTCTGATGATTTTCTGTTTTTATCACTTATTCCGCATTTCTTACTTTCTGTAATACATATAATTATCCTTAACTAATAGTTCTCTTCATAGTCTTTCTTGCAATATTTCAAATAATCCACCTTACAAAACTTCTTTTCTCTTGCAATAATTTTTATTGGGTTTTTTTATGGAATTGATACAAAGAACTACCAAGAACAAGTCAAAACATTTCCCTCTAATTTCTCTTGAGTTCAGGGGTTCGGCCAGGATAACCGGCTCTCCTCGGCTGTAATGTGTGAACGCGCAGGATTTGCTCACCTGGTTATTTATAGCAGCATGGGTCTTCCATTCCCAAAACACAACCTTATTTTGCAGCGAGTTGTTGCCAACTTGGAAGCAAATGAGCATTGCTATCTCCCAGCCTAACCTGCTTCACAAGGTTGTTCTGAGGTTAGACCAAGAGAAATCCATTCACTATTATCCTGACAGGTTAGAGATAAGCCAATACAGCCTCTTCTCCATTGGAGTTCCCTAAGCGCCACCGCTTGTCGTGCATAAAATCAGAAAATTGCAGAGGCGGAAGGGACCCAGGGGGTCATCTAGATCAACCCCCCCTGCAATGCAGGAAAACTTAAAAAACTTAAGTTTTCTGCTTAAAAACATCCAAAGGAAAAAAAGTCCACCGCCTTCCGAGGGAGTCTGTGTTGGAGTTGTTCCCTGATCTGGACCTTGCGTACGAATGGTGTGTCTCCACTGCAGTAAAGGGCTTCAAAGTTTTACTGCGGTTCAATAAACTTTCCTCGCTCTGGTCCCAAAAGGAAATCCCAAGCTTGTTCTTCCTTGCAGAACTTCTCTGCAATGAGCTGCTGCTTCTACAGTGGAACCTCAGTTTTCGAACGTAATCCGTTCCGGAAGACGGTTCGACACCTGAAATGTTCAAAAACCGAGGCACAGAGGGCTGTTGGCAAATTGAATTGAGTTAGCAAAATTGACGGATTTAATAAGGCATAAACCCAAAACTATGGTACAGAAACAATGGGAATGTTTAAATGAAGATTTACACAAGCAGGGCTCAAATGCAAAAGTTGTGCTTAGACTAACCTTGTGAAGAATATAAAGAATACAAAGATTTGATGGATTATGAAAGAACTAATATTTTAACTAGGATTTATATATTGTAATGTTTAAAGTATAAATTTGGTATTATTGATTATGAAAAATATTTCTTTTTCTTTTCTTATTTTCTTTTCTTTTTTCTTTTTTCTTTTTTCTTTTTTCTTTTTTCTTTTTTCTTTTTTCTTTTTTCTTTTGTCTTTTTTTTCTTTTCTAGTCTGCATTTTGGAAAATACGTAGACAAATGTGTTTACAATGTTATGTATGGACTTTTGTTTCGATTTCCTTTTTCTACTTATTTTCTTGTAATATACAATAAATAAATAAAAAATTTAAAAAGAGAGAGAAAACTGAAAAACACACAGCGGAAGCCATTCGACTTCCAAGGCGCATTCGGAAGCGGAAGCATTTACTTCCGGGTTTTCGGCGTTCGGGTTCCGAAACGTTCGTCAACAGAGACGTTCGAGAACCGAGGTTCCACTGTACTAGGTGTTATGGACTGTTTGGACGCAGAGGAGGGATGGAAGGCAGCAGCTGGGGAGCCCCCGAGGGAAGAAAACTCAGAGCCAGGGGGTTGGGGGTGGGATGGTGATGAGTGGTCAAAGGGAGAAACGGAAGAGGACTGAGAGGAGGAGAAGGTTTCAGCAGCATTTAGTGAGCTTTTCTTGGACACTGTACTTCTGCAGATGCAGCCTAGAATTGTTGTTGTTTAGTCGTTTAGTCGTGTCCGACTCTTTGTGACCCCCTGGACCAGAGCACGCCAGGCCCTCCTGTCTTCCACTGCCTCCCGCAGTTTGGCCAAACTCATGCGGCTAGCTTCGAGAACACTGTCCCACCATCTCGTCCTCTGTCGTCCCCTTCTCCTTGTGCCCTCCATCTTTCCCAACATCAGGGTCTTTTCCAGGGAGTCTTCTCTTCTCATGAGGTGCCCAAAGTCTTGGAGCCTCAGCTTCAGGATCTGTCCTTCCAGTGAGCACTCAGGGCTGATTTCCTTCAGAACCGAGAGGTTTTGTTATGTACTGAGTTGAATAGGATCCAAAGTGCAGCAGTCTGATTGGTCCTAGAACAATAGGATTTAGAATGCAGCAGTCTGATTGGTCCTAGAACAATGCAGCAGTCTGATTGGTCCTAGAACAATGCAGCAGTATGATTGGTCCTCAGGAGCCACCCAATCCAGCTCCAGGTGGAAGTGAATCCACAACCTGATTGGCCTACAGGAGAATCCCAGAATTAGCCAATCACATGCAGCCCATTGTATAAATAATGTATACAAAGCAGGTATTTTGGGGAAACATTCATTCCTCACTACTCTGAGCTGAATAAAGAGCATGAAATCCACACTCGACTCCGAGTATATTTCAGGTTTGATCTTCTTGAAGTCCATGGGACTCTCAAGAGTCTCCTCCAGCACCATAATTCAAAAGCATCCATTCTTCGGCAATCAGCCTTGGCCCAACTCATGGGCCTTTTTTGCTGCTGCATCACAGTGTTGGCTCAGGTTAAGGTTGTGTTGTTGTTCCTATTATTCCCAGGCTTGGGAGTGGACCCGGTCCCTGCAGGAGGCAGCTTGGATGTTTACCCTGGAAGCACCCAGGAGAAGAAATTCGCCGGAGGGCCAGCTGAGAAGAGACCGGCAGAACCCCGGCATCTGGGGGGCACGATGGAGCGACGCCACACCATCTGCAGCCTGGACTGGAAGATGGCACGGGGCGGGCCGGAGGGCAGACCCAGCGGAGGGGGCAGCCTGGAGCGGAAGCAGGGCACGGGCAGCTGGGAGAAGAGGCAGGGCCCCGCAGGCGGCAGGCCCTTCGGGAGCTGGGAGCGCCGGCAGACCTACAGCGGCAGCTGGGAGCGCCGCCCCACGGGCAAAGCTGGGGGCAGCTGGGAGAGGAGGCGACAGGCCTACAGCGGCAGCTGGGAGAGGGGCAAGACCTGGGGCAGCTGGGAGCGCCGGTGGCACACCGGGAACAACCCCCTAGACCCCAAAGAGCCCAGCCCCGAAGCCTATTGCAATCTCATCATCCTGGCTGTGGCTAACAGGGTGAGCAGCCTGAAGCCCGGTCTCGTCCTTCCTTCAAAACAGACAATCTCTCTCTCTCTCTCTTTCATATTTTTAAAAGCTTTTTTTTATGACTCAACAAGATAAAAAAAAGTGATCTGTATAAAAACAAAAGCATAAAAAGAGGGGGGGGGACATGTATATGAAAACAAAAAGGGAAAAGGAAAAGGAAAAGGCAACCCTGGTCAAAGGCCTGGAAACGATGCCTTATGAGGAACGGCTAAGGGAGCTGGGCATGTTTAGCCTGGAGAAGAGGAGGTTAAGGGGTGATATGATAGCCATGTTCAAATATATAAAAGGATGTCACATAGAGGAGGGAGAAAGGTTGTTTTCTGCTGCTCCAGAGAAGCGGACACGGAGCAATGGATCCAAACTACAAGAAAGAAGATTCCACCTAAACATTAGGAAGAACTTCCTGACAGTAAGAGCTGTTTGACAGTGGAATTTGCTGCCAAGGAGTGTGGTGGAGTCTCCTACTTTGGAGGTCTTTAAGCAGAGGCTTGACAACCATATGTCAGGAGTGCTCTGATGGTGTTTCCTGCTTGGCAGGGGGTTGGACTCGATGGCCCTTGTGGTCTCTTCCAACTCTATGATTCTATGATTCTAACCCTAGATAAGGAAGTTTTTAAATGTTTTATTATGTTTTTATATATGTTAGAAGCCACCCAGAGTGGCTGGGGCAGCCCAGCCAGGTGTGCGGGTTAATAATAATAATAATAATAATAATAATAATAATAATAATAATGGAATAGGACATTCCTATTTTAATTGGAAGGGACGCAGGTGGCACTGTGGGTTAAACCACAGAGCCTAGGGCTTGCCGATCAGAACGTTGGCGGTTCGAATCCCCGCAACGGGGTGAGCTCCCGATGCTCAGTCCCTGCTCCTGCCAACCTAGCAGTTCGAAAGCACGTCAAAGTACAAGTAGATAAATAGGTACCACTCCGGCAGGAAGGTAAACAGCATTTCCGTGCGCTGTTCTGATTCGCCAGAAGCAGCTTAGTCCTGCTGGCCACATGACCCGGAAGCTGTACGCTGGCTCCCTCGGCCAGTAAAGCGAGATGAGCGCCGCAACCCCAGAGTCGGCCACAACTGGACCTAATGGTCAGGGGTCCCTTTACCTTTTACCTATTTTCATCAGAGGAATGCTGGAGGGTATGATATACCACCTAAATAACCACGTCCTCTAGACTGGTCACAAATGATCAAGCAACTCTGGAAGATGGATCTGACTGCCCTTTCTCCCTCGGGTGCAGGACATGGCAGAAGAATCGTGTGCTCTCATCTGCCAGGTTTTCCAGATAATCTATGGGGACCAAACCATTGAGTGTGTGGACCGGGCTGGTTATCACTACACATCCACCATGAAGCGTCCTTGGCTGTCTAGCCGGAGTGAGTACATTTAGGGAAGCTTTTAATGTTTGATGCATTACTGTATTTTAATATTTTGTTGGAAGCCACCCAGAGTGGCCGGGAAAGCCCAGCCAGATAGGCGGGGTATAAATTATTATTGTTGTTGTTGTTGTTGTTGTTGTTACGCAACCGCCTTAGACAGAGTCAGCTCATTCATTTATTTATTTGAACAATTTATATACTGCTTAGCTTCAAGCGTCTCTAAGCAAATTACAAAGTTGCAACGGGGGGAAAAGTCAGTTGTAACTATTCAAACAAATATAAATGCATGCTGGAATGAAGAACTTGAGGCGAGAGGGGACATGTCTGACCTCAACTGGAAAGGAACTCCATAAAATTGGGTGCATGGTACTTTTGCTTTTGCTTTCTTTGGCGATCCCTCGTAGCTGAGTAAGATTGTCTTCCGTGAACACGGTCTTAATGGTGTGTCCATAGATGACTGTGGAGGCCAATTCTGGATCCACATATCCTTCCACAGTGGGGACATTGGTTCCTGGGCGGGAGTTGATCACGGTGTGGATTTGCCAAGCATGCCTTCCTCTTAGCACGCTTCTCCCTTTTGTCTTGAGTTCGAGGGACACCTTTGGTAAAGGCTGTTCTCCAATTGGAGCGCTCGCAGGCCAGTGTTTCCCAGTTGTCGGTGTTTATACTTTAGATTTGCCTTGAGAGAGTCTTTGGCATTACGCTTTCCATTTTTAAGTTCGGAATAGAGCACAGTGGTACCTCAGGTTACATACGCTTCAGGTTACATACGCTTCAGGTTACAGACTCCGCTAACCCAGAAATAGTGCTTCAGATTAAGAACTTCAGGATAAGAACAGAAATCGTGCTCCAGCAGTGCGGCAGCAGCAGGAGGCCCCATTAGCTAAAGTGGTGCTTCAAGTTAAGAACAGTTTCAGGTTAAGAAAGGACCTCCGGAACGAATTAAGTACTTAACCCGAGGTACCACTGTAGTTGCTTTGGAAGACGATAATCAGGCATCCGAAGAACATGACCAGTTCAACGAAGTTGACGTTGAGGAATCAATACTACCCCAGTATCGTCTGCTGTGACCAGCAGTGACTGAACTGTTGTGCCCAAAACTAGGTATGGGTCTTCAGATGAGTAGAACAGCGCCATTGGTTCCTGCTCATTGCAAGCAAACATTTTTTAGCATTGCAAACCCCCTTTGGCTAGTGATAAAATAAAACTGGTGGAAATAGTTTTATGGGTGCCTTCCATATGCTCTAGGCCATGACTTGCCTCATCCCTGACTACTGGGCTTGGCTGACTGTGGATAATGGGATTTGTAGTCCAAAAAACCTGCCAAGTACTATATGGGCTGCCCCTGGGCCACCTGGTGGTTGCAAAGTGATGCGCACCAGGCCACAGATTTGCAGAGGACAGGATGGAGGGTTGAGGTCTGACAGCGCAGAAACCTGTTTTCCTATACCCCGTTTAACCCCCTGTGCTGTCTTCTTCCAGGTGAGAGCTGTCGGACGGATGGGACGTACGGCTATGATGCTGATTTCAGCTGCTGTAGCTCTTTGTGAGTCCTGCCCCCCCCCCACACTGGTAACAAGCGGGATGTCTGGATGGGGCTGATGGGAGTTGTAGTCCAAAATGGCTGCACCAACTGGGGCTGATGGGAGTTGACATGGGAACAGTACCTGGTTGTCGAAGGCTGACCTGATTTGTCATTTAATTGGTTTTGTTAACCAACTAAGCACCTTTTCATCTGCTAAAAAGGTACCCTATGGGATTCTTTAATAAATCATTTCTAAAACTAGTGCAGATAAGATATCAGGTACCATTTAGGAGGGACGCGGGTGGTGCTGTGGGTTAAACCATAGAGCCTAGGACTTGCCAAACAGAAGGTCGGCGGTTCAAATCCCCGCGACGGGGTGAGCTCCCATTGCTCGGTCCCTGCTCCTGCCAACCTAGCAGTTCGAAAGCATGTCAAAGTGCAAGTAGATAAATAGGTACCGCTCTGGCAGGAAGGTGAACAGCGTTTCCATGCGCTGCTCTGGTTTGCCAGAAGCGGCTTAGTCCTGCTAGCCACATGACCCGGATTACTTGCTCCCTCGGCCAATAAAGCGAGATGAGCACCGCAACCCCAGAATCGGCCACGACTGGACCTAATGGTCAGGGGTCCCTTTACCTTTACCTGGTTATGGTAACCAATTAAGCACCTTTTCATCTGCTAAAAAGGTAAAGGAGTTGTAGTCCAGGATGGCTGCACTGGCAGTGGGGGCTGATGGGAGTTGTAGTCCAAAATGTCTGCTCCGGCTGGGGACTGCTGGGAGTTGTAGTCCAGAATAGCTACACTGGCAGTGGGGGCTGATGGGAGTTGTAGTCCACAATGGCTGTGCTGGCTGCAGGGGCTGATGGGAGTTGTAGTCCCAGGGCACAATGGGGAAGGCTGACCTAGTCCAACACCACATCTGCAATTGGGGAGTGGGGAGGAGAAGGAGACCTTCTTGACAACATGAGACAGGAAGCGTTACTGATCCGCTTGCTTCCTTCCTCCCTCAGTGACGGTTCCCACGACACCTTTGAGGCCTGTTGCAGCGACACTTCGTCCCCCTCCTTCCACCAGTCCCATCACAGCCTGGCCACGGCCTGCAGCGGCAGCGACCAGAGCAACGCTGGCCTGGAGCAACTACAGGACTACATGATCACAGTGAGTGGGGTTTGGGGAGGTGGCCTGGGGGGGAGAGGCACTTTGGGTGCCCTGAATCCACGAGCCTTGCAGTCACTGGGTGCTTCTAAAACCTCCTCCTGGGAACTGTCCATTTGCATTATTATTGCAAAAATCAAAATCACTACAAAACTATTTCACCTATAGATGTAAACATAGGCAGCATGATAGAAGTTTATAGCACTGCATAGGCATGGAGCAAGTAGATAGAAGAAAAATACACACACACACACACACACACACACACACACACACACACTGCTTTTGGGGGGGACGCAGGGGTACACATACCCCTAAACATTTTGTGAATCTAAGTTTGGCCTCGTTGAGGGGCAGTATTTCAATATGAGTAGGAAAATGAGAGTACCCCTAAACTATTTTTTTTAGAAAAAAAGGAGTGTGTGTATTACTAAATTTTCTGTTTTACAATTTACAATACTCATTTTACATCCTTAAGATATCAATGACTTCCTTTATTCTCTTTCCATGGTCCATTTTACATATAATAAATCCCTGCATATTTTGCAAAAACTATACCAATCAGTATTCCATTATTGCATCCACCAAAACTTATTTACACCGTTTTCAGGTGTACACAATTATTTCCCCTATATACAATAAACATTTCCCAAACGTTTCCCGAAAGAGGTGCAAGACGTCTGTTTTTACAGTTCCCTCCTTGCAAATGATAAATGTTTGTCGTTTGGCGTGACTGTCCTGCCTCTTTGCCTCGCCCCACAGCTCAGGAACAAGCTGACGCCGCAGGAGATCCAACAGTTTGCCTTCTTGCTGAGAGAATACCGGATGGGTCTGGCGGTGGAGGGATACTGTGCCGGCCTTCTCCAGCTCTACGGAGAAAAGCGGAAGTTCCTGCTGCTGGGTAAATGAAAAATATCTGCTTTTGGTGGGGCAGAAGAGGGAAGAGATGGGAAAATCGCAGCTGGGGGAGGTCAAGTCACTTCCATACATCACGTCTGGGAAAACCATGGCTTTAACTATACAGTGGTGCCCCGCAAGACGAATGCCTCGCAAGACGGAAAACTCGCTAGACGAAAGAGTTTTCCGTTTTGGAGGTGCTTCGCAAAACGAATCTCCTATGGGCTTGCTTCGCAAGACGACAATGTTTTGCGAGTTCCTGCTGGTTTTTTCCCCTCCCCCCCCTTTTTCTAAGCCGCTTATCAGCTGATCCGATCAGCAGATAAGCCGCTAAAAGCCTCTAAAAGCCGCTAATAGCGCTAATCCGCTAATCCTTCAATGGGCTTGCTTCGCAAGACGAAAAAAACCGCTAGACGAAGAGAATCACAGAACAGATTCTTTTCGTCTTGCGAGGCACCACTGTACGGGCCTTTGTTGGCAAGGTGATCGGGTGATGTTTTGCCCTTTGGGGGATTGCAGGGACAGGCTCCTGGTGACCTGGTGGGCCAAGGAGCCTTCGCCCAATCTCCCTGGCACCTTTCTCTGCTCCACCTCCACAGGGATGCGCCCCTTCATCCCTGACCAGGACATCGGCTACTTTGAGAGCTTCCTGGAGAACATCGGCATCCGCGAAGGAGGGATCTTGACGGACAGCTTCGGGCGCATCAAGAAGAGCATGAGCAACACCTCGGCCTCCGCCGTGCGCAGCTACGACAGCTGGTCCTTGCGCTCGGAGTCAGAGTCCTTCAACCGCATGATCACGGACATCACCCACGACATCGAAGCTCTGGCGAGGGATGAGGAGGAAGAGGAGGAAGACGACGACAACAATGGCAGCGGTGACAATGATGATGAAGACAACTACCTGTGAGGAGGGGAGACCACCTGGGCCTGAAAGGCAGAGGGGAGCCAGGAACACTGAAAGCTCTCTAATATGAAGTCAGACAATTGGTCCAGCAGGCTCAATATGGGCTATACTGACTGACAGCAGCCTTTTAGGGTGGGTATCTCCAATGAGCCTCTTGGGCTTGCAGATCAGAAGGTCAGCGGTTCGAATCCCCGCAACAGGGTGAGCTCCCGTTGCTCGGTCCCTGCTCCTGCCAACCTAGCAGTTCGAAAGCACATCAAAGTACAAGTAGATAAATAGGTACCGCTCCAGCAGGAAGGTAAACAGCATTTCCGTGCGCTGCTCTGGTTCACCAGAAGCGGCTTAGTCATGCTGGCCACATGACCCGGAAGCTGTACGCCGGCTCCCTCGGCCAGTAAAGCGAGATGAGCGCCGCAACCCCAGAGTTGTCCGCGACTGGACCTAATGGTCAGGGGTCCCTTTACCTTTTTACTCAATGAATATCTGGATCCTGTACACCCTCCAATTGCCCCTATTTGCCAGGGACAGTCCCGGATTTACAGAAGCCATTCTGGTTTCTGAATCCCAGAATGTCCTGCTTAGCCTTAGGATGTCCCTATTTTCATCAGAGAAATGGAGAATAAGTACAGAACCAAGGAGATAAGTCACTATACAGCCTTTAGAAGACATTTGAAGGCAGCAATGTATAGGGAAGTTTTTTTTAATGTTTTATGTTTTTATCTATGTTGGAAGCCTCACAGAGTGGCTGGGGCAGCCCAGTGTGATGGACAGGGTATAAATATTATTACTATTACTATTATTATTGAATAAGACATCCCTATTTTCATCGGAGAAATGTTGGGGGGCACGGATCCTGGCAAGCAAAGGTGAGCCACCCCTTTCTCTCCCCACCTGCTCCCCAGTTGTGAAACTGATCTGTGTTGGAACATCCATGTTCAGAGGCAGTCTACCATTCAATATCATTTGCTGAGCGGTGGGGTTGGGAGAAGCCTGTGGAGCTCATGTCCTGCCTTTGAATATCCCAGAAGGATCTGGTTGCGCAATGTGAGAAGCAGGATGCTGGACTAGATGACTTCTGGCCTGATCCACCAGAGATCATAGAATTGTAGAGTTGGTACCCCGAGGGTCATCTAGTCCAACCCCCTGCAATGCAGGAATTCTGCCTATGTTCTCGCACCTGTCCCACCCACAGCTTGCTCTCTGCAGTTTGAGTTCGTTCTGCTGGTCTGCTAGGTTCAGGAGAGTCCCCTTTGGATGGACTTCTGATGTCTTCTCTTGTGAAGTTGGTCAAGCGCCAAGCAATTTTTAATAGAGCAAGACTGCCCTCTGCTGGTCTCTTGCAGAACCTATGCAGTGAGCTTATAACGTGATAACCAAGACAGGTATCACATTGCAGCCTCGTTTGCAAGTTCTCTTTCGAGACTCAAGCTTTTACAATCGGTGCAATGGCAGGGTTTTTATTTTGTTTTTGAAATGAGGTTACAACCTCTTTTAGGAATTGCAATATTTACTTGTTTTCATACTAGCAGAAGCTTTTCTGGACTGGTTTCCAGCCCTATGCAACGGCCCTCCCACAATAAAATCATTAAAACCTTAGGCGGAACCCAACACTTCTGCAAGTGGACCTCCACTCATGCAATGGGACTTCATCCATCCTGTCCTTCCCCATTGCCCTACCACTAACGCAGAGAGGGGAAACTGGGGGTCCCTGAAACATTGCTACACTCCAAATCCCATCGCCCCTGCCCACTGGGCCATTCTGGCAGGGGCAGATGGGAGATGGAGTGCGACAACATCTGGAACCCCCTGGGCTCACCATTCCTGAGGTCTCTGCAATGGCTGCTTTGCAGCTCTGCGGACAGTCCTTGGTTGATCAAGAGATTCCTCTAAGCCAGAGTTCTTCGATCTTGGATCTCCTGGCATTGTTGGACTACATCTCCCATCATCCCAAACCAGCTAGTTGGGGGTGGTGGGAGTCGTAGTAGTGCAGCGAAACCTGGGGGCCAAAGGTTTTCTCTGACCTGCAGCAAAGCAGAGCAAGGGTCAATATGAGTCCGTTTGGCGGTGCTTTGAGAAACCACGAGAGGGTGCTGTCCTCTCTTCAAAACACCCTTCCCTTTTAAGGTTTGTGTAAGGCAGAATGGTTTGCCCCTCATGGAGCTACAATTCCCAGCACCCTTAACAAACTACAACTCCCGGGATTTTTTGCTGGGTAAGTCATGTTCTTTCAGCGAGTGGCTTGTGTGCTACCTGTGTTTCTTGACTCAGCAGTGGCGCTTATAACTCGTGGAAATCATTCCCGTAAGGTGTTTTCCACATCAAGGTCTGTCCCTGGAAAATGTGACGGGCAGGAGAAAAGCCTTGTGGCTGGATCAGTCCCAAGGGGGTCCACCTTGTCCAGCACGGATGTTGGAGGCAACAATGAGCTCTGATGGCTAAGTACTTTCCCTCTGTCTCCTTCTTCCTCAATTCTCGGTTGACTGAGCAGCAAAAGAAAGATTCGTGGGTTGCATCAAAGTGTAAACATGGAGCAATTTGCATTTCAGAAAAGGAAGTTCCCCCTCTTGCAATTTCCGAGAAGAAGCCCAGGCCTCCTGCCAGCTGGGTGGGGCTAAGGTTGCTTCTCGTTTGGTACCTGCTGGCCCCACAGATGCCCCTGACCAGGCTGGAGGGTGAGTCACCAGAAGGACGCGGTTGTGACATCATTCCGGAATCTGCACCAACTTCCTCCCACCATTTCGGGCAAAGCTTTGCATTTTTGCAACGTGGTAAAAACCACGCTTTGCAGGGAAACTCCGTAGAAATGCTTCACAAAATATTAGTAAAAGTCCCAGGTCTTGAACTCCAATTCCATTGGAGCACCACCCCACTGTCCACTCCACTGACAAAAGTCTTAAATCCCCCTTTTAAATCTATATTGTTAAAAAATGCCTGAATCGCTCAGGCAGTAGAGCTATCAATCTAAAAGTCGTGGGTTCAAGCCCCATGTCAGGTGAAAGGATCCTACATTGCAGAGCAATCACTCTGTGATTCTATGAAATCCTAGGCTAAACTGGTCTGGCTAAGCCTAGCCGGGCAGATCTCCTTTGTGAGTCAATCCCTGGCTTTTTGAGTGTTTGAGGGTAGCTAAGAGACCATTCATCCACACTGACTCCCAGACGAAGGCATCTGTAAAAGAATTGCAGGCCAGCAGTTTTGAGTCAGAAATAGAGGACCAGGACATAGCTGAGTTCTTGAGCTCTGCAAGCAGAGTGGGAGGTGCTGGCTGGTCCTATCAAGCAGGGATGGGAAGCTTGCTTGCTTGCCTCCATCAGATGTTGCTGGACTCCAGCTCCCATAAACCCCAGCTTGCATGGCCAATCGTCAGGAAAGATGGGAGTTGTAGTCCTGCAGCCCCCTCCCTAGAAGACCTGATGTCAGACCAATGGACTTCAGGTGAGTTGAGTTCTTCGGCCGTGTTCCTCCAACTACACTCAACTGTTAGAATTCCTGCTCCCTGGTTGCAGTCATGGGATGGTTGTCTTTCACATTATGGTGTATGTTTTGACTCCACAGAGTGGGAAGTGACGGAGACAAGATGTTTGTGTTACTGTGTTCCGTGAAGTGGGACTATTGTCCTTTGTTCTTTCTCTTTGCTGTCTGATGCTGGAGAGAGAGGGAGCCATGTTGCAGTGCTCCGTGTGTGTTGATATGTAAATAAAGTAGATTAGCCAAAATGCTGAGTTGCTGAGGTCTGTTACGCAAACTGCGAAGACTCTGCGGATCCCTAAGTGTGCCGATGTCTGTTGGCATCAGTCTCTGTGATGTTTGGGCTGAAGAAAGCTTTTGAAGCTCCCAAACGATCGACCAGGAGGGAGAGAACATGCCAGTCGGGCATGTGTCTCTGCCAGGGTCCTACTCGAGTGTAGGACAAGCTCCTGACACAACCTGTGTGCTTGTAAATTAAAGGCAATGTTGCAAGCAAAACACCAGTAAGCCTCCAGTGACCTCCTCCCAAAGGAAAAAAAAGTTGGGTGAGAGAGGCACTCCTGTAACTTTTCACAGAAGAAGTGGGCCGTGCAAAACGGCACGTTAGGTCGATGGTGCAGGTGGGTGTAGCTTTCAGTGAAGAGAGAAAAATCCATCACCTCATTTTCTGCAGAAGAGCAAAGACTTTCTGTTTAAACCTTGCATTCAGAGCCTTTGCTAGTTCCTTCTTTTAAACAGAAGGTGTGGGTACGTGTGGGGGTGTGTATTTATATAAGTAGTCCATGAAAATAATAACCAGATTTCAGCAAGAAGGGCTAGACAGGGCTTCTCTCGCAGTGGGGAAGTGGACGTGGTTTGCATGGCACCAACCTCAGCTAAGTTCTTGCAGTGAACTGATCATCTTCATCATCATCATTTATTATTTATACCCCACCCATCTGGCTGGGTTTCCCCAGCCACTCTGGGTGGCTTCCAACAAAATATTAAAATACAATAGTCTGTCAAACATTAAAAGCTTCCCAAAACAGGGATGCCTTCAGATGTCTTCTAAAAGTCTGGTAGTTGTTGTTCTCTTTGATATCTGGTGGGAGGGCGTTCTACAGGGCAGGTGCCACTACCGAGAAGGCCCTCTGCCTGATTCCCTGTAACTTGGCTTCTCACAGCGAGGTAACCGCCAGAAGGCCCTCGGCGCTGGACCTCAGTAGATTGATGGGGGTGGAGACGCTCCTTCGGGTATACTGAACCGATGGCCTCCTCTTGTTGGAGCGCAGGAAGGAATGTGTCAGGCACAAGGGATGGAGAAGAAATCTGGCTCACTTCACATTTAAAGACAAACTAACCTCGTTCACACTTTCTGAAACAATATGCAAACCAGTGCAAACCCTTCAAAATGCACACTTCTCTGGGTTTTGCAGCACAGCTCTCCAACAAAGTTGAGTTGAGTTAACCTCTGTCTGCCTTCGGAGACAATCGAGTGCACCTTCTGGCATGAAGTAAAACCGCTGTGAAGAATATTTTAAGTTCAATTTAAATCAAGGAGTAGATCTAGATACGGTTTGGGATGCGGGTAAAGCCGTCATAAGAGGCTTCTGTATCCAACAAAACGCATTCCAAAGGAAAATAAGGGAGAAGAAGAAAATGGAGATATGGGAGGAAATTAGAAAAAAGGAAAGGATCCTTTTCCAAAAACCAGATGATGAACTAATTAAGCAAAGTATAAAAATTTTACAGACACAATTCTCCATGATAATAAATGAAGAGATAGAATGGAAGATAAAATGGTTGAGACATAGAAATTTTGAGTTTGCAAATAAACCTGGCAAACTTTTGGCCTGGCAATTAAAGAAGAAAAAGGAAGATAGAATTATCAATAAAATTGAAGACAAGTGGATTCAAGAACCGAAGGGAATTAGTAAAAACTTTGCTAGGTCCAGAGACTCTAGAAAAAATAATTGATTATTTGGGCAAAAATAAACTACCAATAATACCTAAGGAAAAAACTGAAATCTTGAACTCACCAATAACAGCTATGGAGGTGCAACAAGCTATACAGAGATCAAAAGTAGGAAAGACACCAGGCCCAGATGGTCTCCCAGCTAATTACTATAAAAAGTTAGAACAAGCATTATTTCTTCCCATGAAAGACCTAATGAATAATATTCTGGCAAATGGAAAGCTACCGAAGACCTGGAAGGACAGCTTTATTACTCTTATCCACAAACAGGGAACAGATGCCTCAAACATGGCCAATTATAGACCCTGCTAAACAACGATTACAAGATATTCGCAGACATTCTTGCAAATAGATTAAAAATGGTGCTGAAAGAGATAATTCATAAAGATCAAACTGGATTTCTTCCCGGACGATTTATGCAATCCAATATTAGATGTGTGATTAATGTATTGGAATATTTGGATATTAAAATTGATAAACCAGCAGCTATTATGTTGGTGGATGCTGAAAAAGCTTTTGATAATGTGTCCTGGAAGTTTATGAAAAAATTAATGGAAGAAATCGGACTGGGAGAAAATATTTGTAAAGGAATAAATGCCATCTATTTGGAACAATATGCAAAATTGATCATCAATGGAAGAATTACTGAGGAGTGCAAAATAAACAAGGGAACCAGACAGGGCTGCCCACTGTCACCACTGATATTTATCTTGGTGATGGAAGTCTTGAATAATCAGATAAGAAGGGATCAGCTTGTTAAAGGCATCACTCTGGGAAACAAAACATATAAAATTAAAGCTTTCGCGGACGATCTACTTGTTATGACTGAAAACCCTAAAGAAAGTCTGAAAAGAGTGCTGGAATTCATTAAAGAATTTGGAGAAGTGGCAGGCTTCAAGCTGAATATAACAAAAACAAAAATGCTTGTTAAAAATGTAACCACAGAAGAAAAGGACGATTTAGAAAAAATATTGGGCCTGAAAATCTCCTCAAAAGCGAAATGCCTGGGTATTTGGATCACCCCCAAGAACATAAACTTATTTCAGGATAATTACACCAAAACTTGGCTAGAGATTAGAAAAAAACTTTGTAACCTGAAGTAAACTAAAATTAACATTTATGGGTAGGATTTCCATTATAAAGATGAATGTACTTCCGGAATTAATCTTTTTATTTCAAATTATTCCAATACTGGGCGAAGCAGGTTGTCTCAAGATATGGCAAAGAGAAATTTCCAAATTCCTGTGGGAAGGGAAGAAACCTAGGATTAAACACCTGATCTTAATAGACATAAAAGAGAGAGGAGGCTTTTCCCTACCCGACCTAAAACTTTACTATGAGGCAGCCTGTTTCACCTGGCTAAAAGATTGGTGCACGTTGCAGGATTCGGACCTCCTCGACCTGGAAGGTTTTGACAACCGTTGGGGATGGCACGCCTACCTAATATATGGAAAAGCGAAAATTCATAAAAAACTTTACCAACCATATAATAAGAAAGTCACTCTTTGCTGTATGGGGAAAATATAAAGACCTGATGGAGCCTAAAGTCCCGTGGTGGACTTCTCCAGTAGAAGCCATAGCAGTAAAATGGAAAAATACTCAGGAAAGCTGACCAACATATAAAATACTTCTTAAAAATGAAGATAACCAAATAAAATTAAAAAACTTTGAGGAAATAAGAGACCACATTTCAGACTGGTTCCAATACCATCAGTTATTTGAAAAATTTAAATCTGACAAACAAAAGGGGTTCTCAACAGAAATTTCCCGATTCGAATCTGATCTTCTAAATTCTAAAAGAAAAACTCTTTCCAAAACTTACCGACTCCTCCTTGACTGGACAGTCAAGGAGGAGGAGGTAACAGTGGCAATGGTGAGGTGGTCCCAGGATTTTGGCTATTCAATAACCATGGCCCAATGGGAAAATTTATGGAAGATCAATTGGAAATTCACAAATTGTTACACGATTAGAGAGAACTTTCAAAAAATGCAACATCGATGGTATCTAACACCATGGAAGCTTTCAAAAATGTATAAAAATGTATCAAGTAATTGTTGGAGATGCGGAGACTCAGGAACATTCTACCATATGTGGTGGATATGTAGGAAAATACAGGTATTCTGGGAGAGTATACATGCAGAACTGCAAAAAATGCTAAAGATCTCTTTCAATAAAAAACCAGAGGCCTACCTCCTGGGAATAACAGATTTGGATATTCCACAAAAGAGGAAGGGTATCTTTTTATATGCGACGGCGGCAGCAAGTGTTTTGATCGCAGCAAAATGGAAGAGTAATGAAATCCCCTCTATTCAAGATTGGATCCAAAAGCTGACAGAATATGCTGAATTAAATGGTTTATCAGAAAAAAAAATAAATCAAAACAGGAATTTGTTTTTAAATGGGAGGTTTTTAAAGAATATCTGAAAAATAAATATAGTAGTTTAAATTCTGTTGCAGCATTCGAGGAACTTCAGTAATAGTTGCAAGGTAGATATATGAAATTAGATTTAATGAGAATAAGTTTAATTATGAAAAAAAGGTGTATTGGCAATAAGTAATATGAATTTGAAGTATGGAATAGACGGGAGGTTGGGTCTTTAGTGTTAAGATCAATAGATGTTTTATTGTTTGCTAAGAATATTAAGTGTCTATGGTTATTTTTGTAATTTGTGTGTAATTCGGTATTTGTGTTTTTTGTTTTTTTGTTTTTCTTGTTGTATAAATAAAAAACTTTAAAAAAAGAAACCACTGTGTTAGCAGCGCCAAAGCAACATCCCCAGGGCATGAACACAACACCAAGCCAAACCCCATGTGAAAGGTTACTGGTACTTCTTTGGTGATCACTCGTAGCCAAGTAAAATTGTCTTCCATGAACATGGTCTTAACAGTGACTGTGGAGGCCAATTCTGGATCCACACGTCCTTCCACAGTGGGGACATTGGTTTCCATGCGGGAGCTGATCACTGTGTGGATTTGCCAAGCGTGCCTTCCTCTTAGCACGTTTCTCCCTTGCGTCCTGAGTTTGAGCATCTTCAAAGCCCATGACACCTGTGGTAAAGGCTGTTCTCCAACTGGAGCACTCACAGGCCAGTGTTTCCCAATCGTCGGTGTTTATACGACAATTTTTAATATTTGCCCTGAAAGAGTCTTTGAACCTCTTTTGTTGACCACCAGCATTACGCTTTCCATTTTTAAGTTTGGAATAGAGTAATTGCTTTGGAAAGGTGATAATCAGGCATCCACACAACATGACCAGTCCAACGAAGTTGACGTTGAAGAATCATTGCTTCAACACTGGTGATCTTTGCTTCTTCCAGTACACTGACATTAGTTCGCTGTCTTCCCAAGTGATATGTAAACATTTTTGAAGACACCGGTGATGGAAACTTTTGGGAATTGGAGCTGTCATTTAAAAGTGGTCCATGTTTCACAAAGGTTACTACCACTTAAGAGCTATGCCTTGCCGATAAGGGTCCGTATAGTTAAAGCTATGGTTTTCCCAGTAGTGATGTATGGAAGTGAGAGCTGGACCATAAAGAAGGCTGATTGCCAAAGAATGGATGCTTTTGAATTATGGTGCTGGAGGAGACTCTTGAGAGTCCCATGGACCGCAAGAAGATCAAACCTATCCATTCTGAAGGAAATCAGCCCTGAGAGCTCACTGGAAGGACAGATCATGAAGCCGAGGCTCCAAGACTTTGGCCACCTCAGGAGAAGAGAAGACTCCCTGGGAAAGACCCTGATGTTGGGAAAGATGGAGGGCACAAGAAGAAGGGGACGACAGAGGACGAGATGGTGGGACAGTGTTCTCGAAGCTACTAGCATGAGTTTGACCAAACTGTGGGAGGCAGTGGAAGACAGGAGGGCCTGGCGTGCTCTGGTCCAGGGGGTCACGAAGAGTTGGACACGACTAAACGACTAAACAACAACAACAAGAGCTATGCAATGTTTGCAGGTTGAAGAGAATTGGACAACATTCCAAAACTGCTAATAAAAATATGGCCCTGCGTTTGCCCCACGCATAATTGAGATGAGATTGAGTAGAGTTGATTTAATATTTGCATTCCTCTTTCCCAAGTGGCTGACAAGAACCCTCGAATTGTAGAGTTGGAAGAACACTGCGATCACTGTAATATCAAACACAATATCATATAAAGCAGACAACAACAACAACAACACCTTCATCAACACAATCAGTACAATTCAGTAAAGTCAAAGTAACTGATAGTAAGTAGATAAATAGGCAGGAAGGTAAACGGTGTTTTCATGCGCTGCTCTGGTTCGCCAGAAGCGGCTTAGTCATGCTGGCCACATGACCCGGAAGCTGTACGCCGGTTCCCTCGGCCAATAAAGTGAGATGAGCGCCGCAACCCCAGAGTCGGCCACGACTGGACCTAATGGTCAGGGGTCCCTTTACCTTTACCTTTCTACAAAGAACTATAGATTTAAAGAAACATTTCAGGTGGGGGGGGCAAGTTCATTGAATCCATGGAGGCTTGTCAGCTTCAGATGTGTTTGTAGGGAAAGGATTACAGTATTCTGGACCTATTTCAGCCTAGTTTGCCCATGTAGCAACATGGTAGAGATCTCAAGGAAGCACCACATGGACTGAGCTTTCACTGAGAAACCTTGAACCAGTTGCAATTTGTGAAGGTAAAATGGGTCAGGGTGGAGAATCGTGTGTGCTACTCAGAGGAAAAGAGGAATATAAATTATAAATTGACGTAGAAGTCCAAATCAGTTTCTTAAACCTTTTGCAATGCCAGGAGCCTCAGCTCCGTTATCTGAAGTACAGTGGTACCTCGCAAGACGAATGCCTCGCAAGACAAAAAACTCGCTAGACGAAAGGTTTTTCCGTTTTCGATTTGCCTCGCAAGACGAATTTCCCTATGGGCTTGCTTCGCAAGATGAAAACGTCTCGCGACTTTGTTTCCTTTGTCTAAAAACAAAGACATGTTTTGTTTATAAAGTTAATTTATTTTCCCTTCAATTTTTGAACTGCTCTTTACAGTATGTGTGACTTTAAAGAGCAGTTAATAAACTGTTGTTGTACCAAATTTGGCTTTGTTTGGAATTTTTTTGACCATAGGAACGCATTAATTGATTTTCAATGCATTCCTATGGGATTTCGTGATTCGCAAGACGAAAAATTCGCTAGACGACAAAACTTGCGGAACGAATTAATTTCGTCTTGCGGGGCACCACTGTAATAATCAAGTGAGCACCTCTGAGCATGTGTGAAATGCCTTTCACTCACCTCCAAGCAGCCACAAACAATTGTGTGTGATTTGCAGACAGCCTCTTGAGTGACTTCCCTTCTAGGAATCGAGAGGGATGACTCTGGTCCAACTGGACTGGCTCTCAATTTTTTAGACAAACTCAAGAGCTAAAGGCAGCCCTGTTTAGGGAAGCTTTTAATGTTTGATATTTTATTGTTCTGTTAATAATCTGTTGGGAGTTGGACTGGATGATCTCTGGGGGTACCTTCCAACTCTACCATTCTACGATTGTAAAGAAAAATACTTGTGGCCAGTGGGCAGTTACTTCACATCAGTGAAGTGGCACAGTTTGTGTTGGGAACCTTCTTCAGCCCGTCGTAATCAGGGCAGTGACCACACAGAGGCGTGGAGGGACTGAGAAAATAACAAAATTGGAGAAGTGCCTTCTTTCTCATGCCAGTGCCTTGTCAAGAGGGGAAAATGACTCATGGTGCTCTCAGACGATGACCCCCACACCGTCCTGCTATGAAGTGTGGGAACTTGAAATAATAGAATCCCAAACTCATCTCTCACACAGTGCCCCTTACCTGTTTATTCAAAATTCAATTTACACCATACCCTCCAACATTTCTCTGATGAAAATAGCGGCATCCTATTCAAAATAATAATAATAACAATAATAATAACAACAAGAACAACAACCCATCCATCTGACTGGGTTTCCCCAGCCACTCTGGGCAGCTTCCAACATATATGAAAACATAACATCAAACATTAAACATTAAAAACTTCCCTATACAGGGCTACCTTCTAAGATGTCTTCTAAAGTTTGCATGGTTACTTATCTCCTTGGTTCACGGGTCACATAACTCCATACCTTCCAACATTTCTCTGATTTAGTGCTAAAGAGGGACACGGGTGGCGCTGTGGGTTAAACCACAGAGCCTAGGACTTGCCGATCAGAAGGTCGGTGGTTCGAATCCCCGCGACAAGGTGAGCTCCCGTTGCTCGGTCCCTGCTCCTGCCAACCCAGCAGTTCGAAAGCACATCAAAGTGCAAGTAGATAAATAGGTACCGCTCCGGCGGGAAGGTAAACGGCGTTTTTGTGCTCTGCTTTGTTTCGCCAGAAGCAGCTTAGTCCTGCTGGCCACATGAACCGGAAGCTGTACGCCGGCTCCCTCGGCCAATAAAGCGAGATGAGCGCCACAACCCCAGAGTCGGCCACGACTGGACCTAATGGTCAGGGGTCCCTTTACCTTTTTAAGGAAAAGAGGGACATTCCATGATCAAATCAGAAAATGGGAAGACTTATGTAAATCTGGGGCTGACCCTGGAAAATAGGGACACTTGGAGGCAGGGCCATCTTACCCATAGGTGCTAGGGGTGTGGGGCACCCAGGCACCGGGCTTTCAGGGGCAACAAGCCGAGAGTCTGGGGCCGAGATTTGGAGTCCAGGTATTGGGAAGAGCCGACAGCTGCTGCCAAGCAAAGTAGAGCCCTCCGAGCGCTGCAGCTCTTCTGCTGCAAGCGAGCGAGGCGCTGAGGCAGCCGGCCAGCTCTGCCCTCCTGCGCACCTGGGATTGGCAAGCTGTCGAAAGGCCTACCCATCTTAAGACAGCCCTGCTGGGAGGGTCCGTTTAAACTACTTAGTTTGATTAATTCAACAATGTTAACGAACTTCATCCAGGGATGCCAGCTTTTCAGAGTTTGATTGTGGTTTACACCTCCAGCAGCCCTTGAAACTCTCTTACCTCTTTGCCCCCCCTAGGAATTCTTAGCCCCCCATAGCTATGAATATATATCCTTTGGGCCACAGCAGCGAGGCTGAGGGGGGGAGGTCTTGTTGTCTGGGCAGCCCAGGAGCTCCAGACACCCTGCCAAGGCTTGCACCCGGGGAGATCACGTTGGTGCAGCAAACACTCCCAGAGGTGCACTCCATTATCTCTTGAGCCGGAGAGATGGCAACATTCGTAGCTACATAAATATAAGCAAAATTGCATTGAGACGGCGTGTTGACGGCCACCCAGCCAGGAGCTGCCGTTATGCACCGGTGCGATACTTCAACCACATTCTGAGTTTCAGTCAGTTAAAAAAGAAATGTTTATGTCGCAGGTCCTTTGCAAGGTTCAGCTCCGAGCAAGACAAGCCTCTGCGTCTCCAGCTTCCAGCACCAACCACAAGCCTCACACATTGCTCCTTCTTGGCCTATTGCTCTCCATTCTAGAATGAGTTGTGAAAAGTCCCGTCCATTTGCCTCTATGGCAACAGAACTCCCTCTTTGGCCATGTAAACGTCCCTCTGTGCTTAACTGACTAGCTAAGGCCATTATCTTACCAAAAAACCAGTATGACCGATTCACCGTGCTTCCTCTTGTAGAATCTAGACTCACAATGGCAGGTCACAGGTGCGCAAGGGACTCACGGGTTATGACCCGTGACTGACCAGCCCACCACCTATAACACTATTTTCAATGCGATCGGCTTGTGCATTTCCTTTCTGTAAATGGTGTTAGATGAGAGATGCTTGTGGTTTCTTTCATTTGCTTAGTCTTTTCTTTTTTGTTTTGTCAACCACGTACCCTGGGGCTTATTTTGGTATAATCAGCGCATAAGGAACAAATAATGAGCCCTGGAAAATGCATTTTGGTGGGGAGGTGTCCTGCAGGACAGCAAGCAGCCCAGGCTTTGCTGTAGCTTCAAAATGCTACTCCAGAGTAATTCTGCTTCAAAGTGCAGCAGCCCTTAACAGCGGCCTCCTCCCTCTATTTTCTGCATGTTCCTGTTTTAAACTTTTAACAGAGAAGCACACCAGCGAGGCTCCTTTCCTCGGTGACCCTAGAACATGACTCTCCCGTGGGCGGGGGTGGGCGGGGGTGGGCGGGTTGGGCTCCAGAGTTGTCATGCTTTTTTGAGCTAGAGAGGGAAGTGCGGGGGGGGGGGAGAGAGGGATGTTTCCTCTTTTCTTCTCCCCAGAGAGTGAAAGGTTGCTTATTTATGCAGTAGAAATAGACTGAAAGAGCATCTTCACCCCCATCGTTCAGCCCAGATACCGAGGTCCAGCTCCAAGGGCCTTCTGGTGGTTCCCTCACTGCGGGAAATGAAGCTACAGGGATCCAGGGGCGGCCGCCGAGACCACATAACACCGCTCTTGAAAGACCTACATTGGTTCCCAGGACGTTTCCGAGCACAATTCAAAGTGTTGGTGCTGACCTTTAAAGCCCTAAAGGGCCTCGGTCCAGTACAGTGGTACCTCGTGTTAAGTACTTAATTCGTTCCGGAGGTCCGTTCTTAACCTGAAACTGTTCTTAACCTGAAGCACCACTTTAGCTAATGGGGCCTCCTGCTGCCATTGCGCAGCCGCTGCACGATTTCTGTTCTCATCCTGAAGCAAAGTTCTTAACACGAGGTACTATTTCTGGGTTAGCAGAGTCTATAACCTGAAGCGTATGTAACCCAAGGTACCACTGTATACCTGAAGGAGCGTCTCCACCCACATCGTTCTGCCCGGACGCTGAGGTCCAGTGCTGAGGGCCTTCTGGCGGTTCCCTCACTGCGAGAAGTGAGGTTACAGGGAACCAGGCAGAGGGCCTTCTCGGTAGTGGCACCTGCCCTGTGGAACGCCCTCTCATCAGATGTCAAAGAGATAAACAATTACCGTATTTTTCGTTCTATAGGACGCACATTTTCCCCTCCAAAAATTAAGGGTAAATGTGTGTGCGTCCTATAGAGCGCATGCAGGCTGCGCCGCTAAGCCCAAACCAGAACAGGAAGACAGAGCACTGCGGAGTGCTCCGTCTCGCTGCTCTAGCTTGGGGACGGCTGCGCGCAAACCTCTGCAGGGCAGCGGGGCGCTGCGCTCCAAAGGCTTCAGGGATCTTTGAGGCTGGCAGTGGGGGAAAGCAGCGCTTCCCTCCACCGCCAGCCCCACAAGGTCTGGTGAATGTACCTTGAACATACCTTGTTTTAGAGGGGGAGAACAAGAAAAAAAATTTTTTTCCCTGTTCTCCCCCTCCTATGGTCTGGTGCGTCCAATGGAGCGAAAAATACGGTACCTGACATTCAGAAGATATCTGAAGGTAGCCCTGTTCAGGGAAGTTTTTAATGTGTGACATTTTAATGTATTTTTAATCTTTGTTGGAAGCCGCCCAGTGGCTGGGGAAACCCAGCCAGATGGGCGGGGTACAAATAATAAATTTTTATTATGTTTATTATTATTATTGTTGCCAGGCAGAGAGCTTTCTCCGTAGTCGCACCCTCCCTGTGGAATGCCCTCCTGTTAAATGTAAAACAGATAAACAACTCTATTATTTCCAGGAGACATCCGAAAGCAGCCCTGTACAGGGAAGTTTTTAATGTCTGAGGTTTTATTGTGATTTAAATATTTTGTTGTGAGTCACCCAGAGCAGCTGGGGAAATCCAGTCAGGTGGGTGGCATATAAATAATAAAACAGAAATCAACATATAGATGGTCATTAAATGAAGGATTATTAAAGAAGCCAGAGCTATAGGGGAAAGGGGTGAAAGTCCTAAAAGACTACGGTACTTTGAAATAAATTTAAGCAAAGGGACAGACTTAAATATGGTACAGGATGCCGGCAAGGCAGTAATAAGAGGCTTCTTTATATACAACAAAACACTTCCCAAAATAAATCAGAAAACAAGAAGCAAGAGGTAATATAAGAACTTAATATGAATGAAAATAAATGAACTGAAAAACTGGGAAACACGGTTGTAATGCAGACTATTAAAATGCTACAAACAGTTATCAATTCTGACTCTACATGAAATTAAAATATCCTAAACGGAAAGAGTCTGAATTTGCAAACAAACCTGGAAGATTGTTACTGTGGCAATTAAAGAAAGAAAAGAAATCTAATGTGATTAACCCACCCACCAGCCGCTGACACTCTGGAGGGAAAAAAGATGGCGACGTTTTGGTTTTAAGTGACTAACAAAGCAAAAATTGCAACACTGAGCTGGGTATTTGGTGGCTGGATTGGCCGACCACAGGTAGCCCGTCTAGCACAGCATCCTGCTCCCAGAGTGGCGAATCTGATGCTCCAAAGGTAAGGCCATGAGCAGGATGCGGCCGCAAGAGCAGTGGAGGGAGTTAGGAGCCAATGGTGGCCTCATCCTACGTGATTTGGGGGTGTTCAGAAGTAATAATAATAACAATAATAATAATTTATTATTTATAACCCCCCCCATGTGGCTGGGCTTCCCCAGCCACTCTGGGCGACTTCCAAAAACAAAAAAAATTAAATACTGTAATACATCAAACATTAAAAGCTTCCCTAACCAGGGCTGCCTTCAGATGTCTTCTAAAAGTCTGGTAGTTGTTCTTCTCTTTGACATCTGGTGGGAGGGCGTTCCACAGGGCAGGTGCCACCACCGAGAAGGCCCTCTGCCTGGTTGCCTGTAACGGGACTTCTCGCAGTGAGGGAACCGCCAGAAGACCCTCGGCGCTGGACCTCAGTGTCTGGGCAGAACAATGGGGGTGGAGATGCTCCTTCCGGTATACTGGACTGAGGCCGTTTAGGGCTTCAAAGGTCAGCACCAACACTTTGAATTGTGCTTGGAAACGTCCTGGGAGCCAAGACCGGTGTTATGTGGTCTCGGCGGCCGCTCCCAGTCACCAGTCTAGCTGCCGCATTCTGGATTAGTTGTAGTTTCCGGGTCACCTTCAAAGGTAGCCCCACGTAGAGTGCATTGCAGTAGTCTAAGCGGGAGATAACCAGAGCATGCACCTTTCTGGCAAGACAGTCTGCGGGCAGGTAGGGTCTCATCCTGCGTACCAGATGGAGCTGGTAGACAGCTGCCCTGGACACAGAATTGACCTGCGCCTCCATGGACAGCTGTGAGTCCAGAATGACTCCCAGGCCGCGCACCTGGTCCTTCAGGGGCACAGTTAACCCATTCAGGACCAGAAGGGGCAAAGTGCATTTTGGATAGCAGCCCCACCCCACATTTCTGAAAGATGAACAGCAGCACATTCCACACAAACATCTGGCGCTTATTTTCTCCGAAGGAAGTCCTGTTGGTTTCTTCAGGAGTTAACATTCCAGTAAGTCTGGTTAAGGCAGCACCCTTATTTGAACGTGTAGTTTGTGATTTGGATATGAGCAGTGCAAGTAACGACAGGGGTCCAGTTGTGGAGTAGGGCAAGCAGAGAAATAAGCTGCTTGCCCGGGAGGGAAAGCACCGTTCCCTCCTCCCCTATCTCCCCCCCCCTGCACCTGCCGCAACCCTTTAACCTCTTGAGAACATCTATGCAGGGTTCACATTTCCATATTGCAAGGCAAAAACATAGTAAGAGCTTGTTGTTGTTGTTTAGTCATTTAGTCGTGTCCGACTCTTCGTGACTCCATGGACCAGAGCATGCCAGGCACTCCTGTCTTCCACTGCCTCCCGCAGTTTGGTCAAACTCATGCTGGTAGCTTCAAGAACACTGTCCAGCCATCTCGTCCTCTAACCTCTCCATTCTGAAGGAAATCAGCCCTGAGTGCTCACTGGAAGGACAGATCCTGAAGCTGAGGCTCCAAGACTTTGGCCACCTCATGAGAAGAGAAGACTCCCTGGAAAAGACCCCGATGCTGGGAAAGATGGAGGGCACAAGGAGAAGGGGACGACAGAGGATGAGATGGTTGGACAGTGTTCTTGAAGCTACCAACATGGGTTTGTCCAAACTGCGGAAGGCAGTGGAAGACAGGAGTGCCTGGCGTGCTCTGGTCCAGGGGGTCACGAAGAGTCGGACACGACTAAACAAGAAGATGAAGATGAAGATGAAGATGAAGAAGAAGAAGAGGAGGAGTTAGGAGGTAACCTGAGGGTCATCTAGTCCAACCCCCTAAAACGCAAGAATCTTTCGGCCATCACGACCCTGAGATTGAGAGTCTCACGCTTCACCGACTGAGCTAAAGAGTTCTAGTGTTAGGAGGAGAGAGGAAGGAAAACGCTTCTATCCAATTTAGCCATGAATTTGCCTAGTCTCCATCCGAAGGGGTGACCGCCCTTTGCCTCTTGCGAGAGTGAAAGGTAACTACAGTATTTGCTGAGAGAGAGCTCTCTTTTTAAAAAGTGGAAGGGCTGGTGGGGACGAGGAGCCTGGGGGGCGAGGCCTTTGGGAAAGAGGCGCGGCCGCCGTGGGGCTGGGCGGTTCTTAAGCGCGCGGCTTCCCCATCGCGGGCGCGTTGGCTTCTGCTTCTGCGGACCGTGAAACCGTCGGGGAGGCGCAACAACTGCTGTTTTCCTGCTTTGCTGCAGCAACTGCACGGGGCAGAGACCTTTCCCTCTCCCCTTGCCGGGCATTTTTGTGGGGTGCGTCCCCCCCCCCCGAGGACTGCGTACAGGCGAGAGCCATTTTGGAGATGCCCCTGGCCCCCGAAGAGGCTCTAGCGAGCGCGCAGGAGCTGCCGGGCTGCTGAGAACGCGCCGTCGAGGGAACGTAGGAAGGCGGCAGGCAGGTGAATCCGCGGAGGGACGGCGGGGACAGGGGGCAGCCGCGAGCCTCCCCTCCCTCGGCAATGGCAGGAAGGAGATGGGTCGTAGGAGGGAAGCATAAGGAATGCTTAACCCGGAGTCTTGTCTCTGTGTTTAAGGCCCTGGAGCCTGTGGAATGATAAGGCAGCGGAGAGCGTTCTCTAGAGCATGTGCAGAGTTTGTTTTCCTCTTTCCCCGAGTCATCACTCACCTGCGCTTTCGGCTCACCTGGGTAGTCGTGAGCCTCGGTACTTCTCTGTTGCGAAGCAGTGGCGTAGCGTGGGTTGTCAGCACCCGGGGCAAGGCAAGTAATTTGCGCCCCTAACCCGTGGATTTGCGCACCCTAACCCTAACCCCCAGATGTTGCACCCGGTGCGGCCGGCCCCCCCTGCACCCCCCCCACGCTACGCCACTGTTGCGAAGGCTCTGGGTGCTTTGATCAGGCGTCTCCTTTTTCAGGGGGTTTGTAGGGGACATGCCCCCCCCCCAAAACCCTCTGTTGTTTGCATTGTATAGCTCATAAGTCACCCCACTGAATTTCAGCGGCTGTTGCGGCAGGAGCTGAACCTTGCAATCCAAAACATCTGGAGGCTGGAGGGCGCCACGTTGGAGAAGGCTGCTGGAATATGTAGCCAGGTGGTGAAAGAAAGGAGTTTCACAAGGACTCAACTCACCCTTTCAACTAAATGTATAGCCCTCAACCATGCTATTCAGTGTGCACCTGAGAACGTGCTGTACACTGCAATTGAACCGGAGTTAAGTCGCGCAAGCTCTGGTGCCCTAAGGCTTTTCAGCAGATCATAGTTTCTAGAGGCACAGCAAAGATATTCTAAGGGAAGGAACAATGGAGGAAATCTAGCATCTTGAGTCTGTTTTAGTCTGTATTGCAGCTCGGGGTGTGTGTGTGTCCAGCTCTGTCCTTCTGGTTGTTTATACACACCTCCCGCTCCCCCTGCAAAAGCTGCAATCCACTGCTCACCCAGTTGGTGGGGGGATACAAGTACCTGTATTTTTCTTCCAATAGTTGTGTGAGGAAAGACTAACCATTGGCATGGCTGCCTCAGATTGTTAAAAAGGTAAAGGGACCCCTGACCATTAGGTCCAGTCATGGCCGGCTGGGGTTGCGGCGCTCATCTTGCTTATTGGCCGAGGGAGCCGGCGTACAGCTTCCGGGCCATGTGGCCAGCATGACTAAGCCGCTTCTGGCGAACCAGAGCAGCACACAGAAACACCGTTTACCTTCCCACCAGAGTGGTACCTATTTATCTACTTGCACTTTGACGTGCTTTCGCACTGCTAGGTTGGCAGGAGCAGGGACCAAGCAGCGGGAGCTTACCCCGTTGTGGGGATTTGAACCACCGACCTTCTGATCAGCAAGTCCTAGGCTCTGTGGTTTAACCCACAGCACCACTATGGTTTATTAAAATCACACACACACAAACTTTGTCCATAGGTATAACTATGGTTTCCAACAAACCATGGCTTGTTATTGGGTTATGAACCTTGGTTTGTTTTAACTGCAGCTTGTCATCATGCTTAAACTCAACACCCCCTCCTGAACCAAGGTTTGTTTGGCCAGACCACCTCAATTGCAGGAGCAACTGGAAAAACAACAACAAACCTTGGATAAATAAGCCATTGTTTGTCTGATTGTCTGTGCGGCAACTCATGATGAACTTGTAGTTTGTCAAACCACGGTGTAGTGTTACATGGAAACCAGACAATTTCCTCCTCCAACACTGCTGCTTTGGGGGGTAAAAAACTGAGCCCACATCTCCACCCAGGGTCTTCAAGGAGTTTGGAGTGGAATGTGCACCTAATATTCTTATTGTTGTTTCCTTAGTTTTGGCATATTTGAAAATCATCTCTCTTCATCTCTCATAAATAAAATGAAATATTGGTTTGCTTCTGTGACCAAATGGCACGTCACAGTAAACCATAGTTGATGGTGGGTTGTCCTGTCCCCTCAACACACAGAGGAAACAAACCGTGGTTCCTAGTGTCAGGCGCATTGCACATAGGTCTAGGGCACAAATTTGCATTAGCTATTGCATAATGCATGAATGCTTCTGAGCAAATTGTGCAGAGTGTGTTGTGTGTGTCATAGACATATCTCCACTGGTCTACCCCCTAACAACGCTCCTGGTGGGTGAAGTATGTCCATTGTGGTTGGTTTTGCTCCAACAGAGCACGAGGTCTCTTAGAGGCCAAGGGATGCTCAGCGCATGGGCTCCGGAAGGCCAGGGATGCTCATGTGAGCCCATCAAGATCTCACAAGAGCACTCCAGAATTGGTGCACCAACAGGGCTTTGCCCCCCACCCCGCCCCCCCTCCAAGCAAGGCAGAGAGCTGAAGAGCTCATACCACGCTGTTTCTGCTTGGCTTACGTGGTGTGGAAAGAGCTTTCAAGCTCTCGGCTTTGCTTGCATTTAACTTGCAGAATTTCAACCAGCCGGCCCCTAGCCACATATGGTTGAAATTGTGCGATCTAAGTGGCCAAAAGATTTGATTGCATATTCTCTCTGCAAATGCAGGCGGCTTTAGCGTGACTCGGCAGCTTTGATGTTTCAGACGGTGAGCCCCTGCTGTCACTCCTCAACTTCAGCACACCTTGAAAATATTCCCTGTCTCGTCAGCACCATTTTATTCGAATCGATCTCATAATTTGTACTTTGCCCACTTTTGCCAATTAAAAAATACTTGTGCAATGGTGCTTAAGTGGAAAAATGTGTTGATGCAAGTCTTGAAAGACCTACACTGGCTCCCAGTACGTTTCCAAGCACAATTCAAAGTGTTGGTGCTGACCTTTAAAGCCCTAAACGGCCTTGGTCCAGTATATCTGAAGGAGCGTCTCCACCCCCATCGTTCTGCCCGGACACTGAGGTCCAGTGCCGAGGGCCTTCTGGCGGTTCCCTCACTGCGAGAAGCCAAGTTACAGGGAACCAGGCAGAGGGCCTTCTCGGTGGTGGCGCCCGCCCTGTGGAACGCCCTCCCATCAGATGTCAAAGAGAAAAATAACTACCAAACTTTTAGAAGACATCTGAAGGCAGCCCTGTTTAGGGAAGCTTTTAATGTTTAATAGGTTATTGTATTTTAGTGTTTTGTTGGAAGCTGCCCAGAGTGGCTGGGGAATAAATAAATTATTATTATTATTATTATTATTATTATTATTATTATTATTATTATTATTTAAAAAACAGATTTCCTTCTTTCTTTTAGAAAAGTGCAACATGCGCCCTTTCCAACTGGGACAATTTCAGGCAACTTTCATGCCATACTTTTAAAGTTCTGTGATACCACTTTAGACAGCCCTGTTGTATTCCCCAAAGAATTTTGGGAGCTGTAGTTTGTGAAACTTGCTAAGAGACACCCCCCCATTCCCCTCACAGAACTACAATTCCCAGAGTTCGCTATGAAGAGAGATTGGCTTTTAAACCATTCTGGGAATTATAGCTCTGTGAGGGGGATGAACCTCAGTAATTTTTGGACTTTTCAGACAGGCCCCCTGGAGTTAGAAAGTTTGAGAAGCCTTGGCCTAATCCCCTTTTAAAGTCACAAAGCTGTGGAGGCCATTATCTCATCGTGTGGCAGTGAATGCAAAGAATTAAATTCCCCACCTTTCTTTTTTTTCTTTTTTTTGGGGCCAACGGACCCATTTGGAAACTTCAGAAGGCTCCGGGGGCGCCAGTCACAAAATGGCTGCCGTTAGGCAGGAGCGTAACACCTAATAGCTGCCACATCTAAAAGATCAGGGAAAAAAAGAGATTGGGGACCCAAAATTGAGCAAGCATCTCCTACCCCCCTGTCTTGGGCATTGTAGTTTTTTGAGGGTATATTTACTGGAACACTTGTGGCCACCATAGGAAAAAGGAGCTGGCAGGGCCCCTGAATCAAATTATGCACTGTGGGGAAAAGTCTTAATTTCCCGAGAAAGTTCTTCTTCCTCATGCAAAAGCATGGTCAGTGCACAGGGGCTGCCTTGTCTGCAGATCTGATGAGCCAAAAGACAAGTTCTCTTTTTAAATTATTTTTAAACCACTGCTAGGAACCAAAGGGGACAGGGGTGGTACTGTGGGTTAAACCACAGAGCCTAGGACTTGCCGATCAGAAGGTCGGCTCCCGTTGCTCGGTCCCTGCTCCTGCCAACCTAGCAGTTCGAAAGCAAAGTGCAAGTAGATAAATAGGTACCACTCTGGTGGGAAGGTAAAAGGTGTTTCCATGCGCTGCTCTGGTTCGCCAGAAGCGGCTTAGTCATGCTGGCCACATGACCCGGAAGCTGTATGCCGGCTCCCTCGGCCAGTAAAGCGAGATGAGCGCTGCAACCCCAGAGTCGGCCACGACTGGACCTAATGGTCAGGGGTCCCTTTACCTTTAAGGAAAAGGAGGAAATTCCGGGATCAAATCAGAAACTGGGATGGCTTCTGTAAATTTGGGCCTTTCCCTGAAAAATAGGGACACTCAGAGGGTCTGATCTAGCTTAGTTTGTTCTACACACTGACAGCTGACAGCTCAGGAAGGCCTACCTGGAGATGCTGTTGGCCCTACATTTGCAAATGTGCAATACATTAAAATGCTTAATATTGCACTGTTGTCAGTTTGGGGGGTCAGTCTGGATGATGTCCTGAGTCCCTTCCAGTTCTTGGGGTCCAAATGCTTGTTTACAAAGCTATTGTACTACCAACCTTACTATATGCTTGTAAAACGTGGACCACTTATAAACGCCATCTCCAACTCCTCAAAAGATTCCATCAACGGTGTCTCCGAAAAATTTTACACACCACTTGGGAAGACAGGTGAACTAATACCAGTGTACCAGAAGAAGCAAAGATCACCAGTGTTGAAGCAATGATTCTTCAATGTCAACTTCATTGGACTGGTCATGTTGTGCGGATGCCTGATGATCGTCTTCCAAAGCAACTACTCTATTCCGAACTTAAACATGGAAAGCGTAATGCTGGTGGTCAACAAAAGAGGTTGAAAGACTGTCTCAAGGCAAATCTAAAAAAATGTAATATAAACACTGACGACTGGGAAACACTGGCCTGTGAGTGCTCCAGTTGGAGAACAGCCTTTACCAAAGGTGTCCTGGGATTTGAAGACACTCAAACTCAGGACACAAGGGAGAAATGTGCTAGGAGGAAGGCATGCTTGGCAAATCCACACTGTGATCAACTCCTGCCCGGAAACCAATGTCCCCACTGTGGAAGGACGTGTAGATCCAGAATTGGCCTCCACAGTCACTTACGGACTCATTGTTAAAATAGCATTTATGGAAGACAATCTTACTCAGCTACAAGTGATTGCCAAAGAGGAAGAGGAAGAAGAAGAAGAAGAAGAAGAAGAAGAAGAAGAAGAAGAAGAAGAAGAGAAGAATCTGACAGAGGAATTCGCCAAACTAGTTAGACCAGGGGTCTGCAACCTTTAAGACAAAAAGAGCCACTTGGACCCGTTTCCGAAGAAAGAAACAACTGGGAGCTGCAAAACTCGTCATTATAAAAATAACTTTTTGTCACTTTTTTATTATTTCTTTGTTTGACCCCTCAGAATTACTCCTCCTCATAGAAATAAACGTTAAATTAACAAGTTACCTTTTTTTGTGTGTGTGTTCTTCACTCCCCTTAAAAACAGTGACCAGCGTACATGCCCCCTTTCAATGCAGTGACCAGCGTACATGCCCCTTACAATGTAGTGGGCGGGCGGGCGGGAAGGTGACATTGGGACGGTGCGTGACTAACGCACGCACCGCCCCCATGCGATGTCACAGCCAGTACAGCGCCCGCCACAGTGGGGAGTGTCGGGGCGCACAATGCGCCTCCTCCCCTTGCTAGTATCCGCCCCGGAGCCGCGGCAAAGGTGTAAAAGAGCCACATACGGCTCCGGAGCCGCAGGTTGCAGACCCCAGAGTTAGACAATTCTCTTAGGACAATGACCTCTGCAGGCCACTTAAGCGTCCTGGTCAGCACCTCAAAAAATGAGCTAGGTTGCAAGAACTACAACTGAGTGGTGGCACCATCTGGGCAGATAGGTGCCCCTCATCTCCTAGCTGCTAGGTAGGAGAACAACTGCCAGAGTTTTGGGGTGTGAGCTGAGCTGGAAGCAGGCAGGAAGCTGGATACACAGAGACCTGCTTGCTCTGTGCTGGGTTCAAAGCAGTGACTCATTGAGACGCAAGATCCTTTGGGGTATTCATGCTGTCAGCCCCTCTTATCTTATGCTCAGGTTGTAGATACAGCCGTACCTTGGTTGTTGAATGCCTTGGTACTCGGACGTTTTGGGTCCCGAATGCCGCAAACCCAGAAGTGAGTGTTCCGGTTTGCGAACGTTTTTTGGAAGCCAAACGTCCATCACAGCTTCCAATTGAGTGCAGGAAACTCTTGCAGCCAATCGGAAGCTGCACCTTGGTTTTCGAGCATTTCCGGGAGTTGAACGGACTCCCAGAACGGATTAAGTTTGACAACCAAGGTACCACTGTGTGTGTAAATAAAGCCATATATGCAAAAGACTAGGGACGCAGGTGGTGCTGTGGTCTCAACCATTGAGCCTCTTGGGCTTGCTGATCGGAAGGTCGGCGGTTCAAATCCCCGCGGCGAAGTGATCTCCAGTTGCTCTGTCCCAGCCTTCCAACCTAGAAGTTCAAAAGCATGCCAGTGCAAGTAGATAAATAGGTACCGCTGTGGCAGGAAAGTAAACAGCGTTTCCATGCGCTCTAGTTTCTGCCACGGTGTTCCATTGTGCCAGAAGCAGTTTAGTCCTGCTGGCCACATGACCCAGAAAGCTGTCTGTGGACAAACGCCAGCTCCCTCGGCCTGAAAACGAGATGAGCGCCACAACCCCATAGTCTCCAGGGGTCCTTTACCTTTTACATATACAGTGGTACCTCGGGTTACAGACGGTTCAGGTTACAGACGCTATAGGTTACAGACTCTGCTATCCCAGAAATAGTACCTTGGGTTAAGAACTTTGCTTCAGGATGAGAACAGAAATGACATGGTGGCGGTGCAGCGGCAGTGGGAGGCCCCATTAGCTAAAGTGGTACCTCAGGTTAAGAACAGTTTCAGGTTAAGAACGTATCTCCAGAACAAATTAAGTTCTTAACCCAAGGTACCACTGTATCCAAAATACCTCAGTCTCTGCTGACCTTCATTCTGAGGAAATTGAACCCTGAGTAAGTGCCCGGAAAGCCTTGGCGTTTCCCCGCTCAGAGATTGAGGTGGCGTGAAACAGCACTTTATAGCAAAAGAACTTCCCGTTTTGAAGTTCTGCTTGTGCGAACCCCTGCAAAGTGACAGGCTGAGCTAGACGGACCAGTGTGTGGAGCGACTTATGACAGTGCTGCAAACAGGGCTTAATTTCCCCGAAACACACAGTTCTACCCCAGCAGTGCCTTGGTCTATTGTCCCAAGTATGTTCAGAGGCACTTTTGGCCTCTTGTTGCATGTCACCCTTCCCCGGCTTCTGACCAGCGTTCGAAATTAGCCAGGCGCCAGGCGCATTTTGCGACTGATTGCAAGCAGTTTGAGATGTCTTGGCGACTCAAGATTTAAAATTGCTGCCACTGGCACCGAGGGCGCAAGAGGAGAAATGCCTCCCCGATGTTTTGGGGGCAACTTGCAGCCGTGCCGGCCAGAGCTGGCGCGAGTTGCCACGCAAACGTCTGGAGGCCGCCATTGCAACAAATGCAATGTGTAAAGATTGAAACCCAAAATGCTGGCAGGCGGAGGCCAATTGAAACCGGTAGCTTGTGTGTGTGCTTCTTCCTGTCCCCGGAGAGAGAGAAGAAACTTTCTCTTCCTCCTAACCAACTTCCGCTGCGCCGAGGAAAGCTTATCTCATACCCTTGTGGCGCCGCTTTGGGCCGGTGGCCGAAATTCTGTTCCCTGTGTGCCATGCCTCTGGATCCACTGGGTTGAGAGCGCCTTCTGCTTTTCAGAGGCTGAGAGGGGATGTTAAATGTCTACAGGGGATCATGTCAGCGGCGAAGGAAATGGCCTTTCCCCACTTGCCTCCTATCACAGCTCTGTGGTTATTGTGGTGGCCATGGTTCGTAGGGAGATAATGCTCTAGGGTGAGTGTTTTTCCTGAGAGCGTAAGGTGTTAAGAATAGTCTGCTATTCATGATATGTGGTGGGAATGTAGAGAAGTAAAAAAATTCTGGGAAATGATATATAATGAGTTGAAGAAAATGTTTAAATTAACATTTGTAAAAAAACAAAACAACCAGAAGCATTTTTGTTAGGGGTTGTAGGAAAAGACCTGCCAAGGAAAATAAAGAATCTATTTACATATGAGACATTAAAAAATTCTGGGAAATGATATATAATGAGTTGAAGAAAATGTTCAAATTAACATTTGTAAAAAAACCAGAAGCAGTTTTGTTAGGGATTGTAGGAAAAGACCTGCTAAGGAAAATAAAGAATTTATTCATGTATGCGATAACAGCAGCAAGAGTCTTAATAGCACAAGGATGGAAGAATGAGGAAATCCCGACAAAGGAACAGTGGCTAGAGAAATTGATGGATTATGCAGAATTGTCCAAGTTGACATATAAACTGCGGGACAAGGACAACTGTGACTTTAAAGAAGAATGGGAACTTTTTACAAACTACTTAAAAAAACAACAAAATGAATAGGACTCCTTGGCAGGTTTTGAATAAACACACACAAATTTATTGATTGTTAACATGATAGACAGAGAATTTGAGGATCTTTACAATTTTACAATGTGCAGAGAATAACATGTGTTGAAAAATCAGAGAGAGGAGCTGAGGGAAGTCTTGGGGGTTCTTCCTGGGGTTGCGGAAGGGGGAAAGGGGGGGGGGACAATGAAGATGATATGTTTTGATAATTTGTTATGTTGAAATTCTTAATAAAATGATTTAAAACAAAAAAAAGAATCGTCTCCTGGATCAGGCCAATGGCTCATCTGGTCCACACTCCTATTGTGCAAGCCGGATTCATGCGCAAGGGCGTAGCACCACATGAGTGAAGGCCTCCACCTGAACAAACCATAAGCGCACAGCCAACACTTCCCTGCACACAGAAAAGACATGGGGAAAAAGTTGGAGGCAAGATCCTGAAGGGCTTGCTTTCTGTGTGCAGGGAACTCAGTTTCCACTCCCGAATTTTTCACCTGCTGCGCAGCCTCACAACTCTGACCATCTGTAGGGAAAATTCCTGTTCCTGATAGCAGCAGGAGCACCGCCGCTGGGTTAGTCTTTTAAATATTGCTTTGCCTATTTCAATAGTGATGGACGGGCCACGGGATTAGCTTGAAGCTTCCAGAATTATGTTGGCTTGAGTTACAAGGGCAGAAGAAGAAAGGGTCTGTTTGGGATGCAAATTGGGTGCAGCTCAACTCGGACGCTGAGGGGGCTGCGCTAGTGGATGCAAACTCTGAAGTTTATGGTTGCCCACAAAAGCTCACAGTGTTACTATTGGTTTGCAAAGCCCTTAACGGCTTGGGACCAGTTTACTTGTGGGATATGCCCTCTTGACTGCACAACATCCTACTTGTTCTGCACTTGCAAGAAACCAATCTGTTAGTGTGGCAGCACCTGCACTTTGGAACTCCCCGCCACTTGACGCCTTGGCTGTACTTTTTGACAGTTGACTTAAAACATTGTTATTTAGGCAAGCCTACAGACGCGTCGAAGTTACACGTCTTTTATTTCTTTTTAGCTGCTGTTGATTTTAACAATCTTCTGAATATTTTAAAACAACTGCTTTTACTTGTTTTAATCAGCAATGTTAATGTTTTGTTTTATATCTCTGTAAACCGCTTGGAGATTTCCTTACCATCAAGTGGTACATAAATTTTGTTAGATAAATAAAGAAAAACACGTATTTTCGTCTAGAGCCTGGGCTTAGAATCTCTTCTCTCTCTTTCTCTCTCTCCCCCCCCCCCCAGAATGGGCTGCATGAAATCCAAAGAAATCAACCTCAGTGAAAAAGTCTCAGGAACTCGCCAGAGCTTGGGTGATCTGAATAATTACATGCCAGACCCCACTAACCCTGTAAGTCTAAATTACTTGCCAGTCTCAAAGAAAAAGTCAAGAGAGATACCGTATTTTTTGCTCTATAAGACTCACTTTTTCCCTCCTAAAAAGTAAGGGGAAATGTGTATGCGTCTTATGGAGCGAATGCAGGCTGCGCAGCTATCCCAGAAGCCAGAACAGCAAGAGGGATTGCTGCTTTCACTGCGCAGAGATCCCTCTTGCTGTTCTGGCTTCTGAGATTCAGAATATATTTTTTTCTTGTTTTCCTCCTCCAAAAACTAGGTGCGTCTTGTGGTCTGGTGCGTCTTATAGAGCGGGAAATACGGTATTTTATGAAGTGTTAAGGGTATTTAACGGAGTGTTAAGAACTTTCTGATGGTAAGGGCTGTTTGACAGCACAACAGATTCCCTCCAAAAGTGGATGACTTTTCCTTCCTTGGAGGTTTTTAAGCAGAGGGCTGGATGGCCATCTGTCATGGATTGTTTAGCTGTGATTCCTGCATTTCAGGGGGCTGGACTCGATGACCTTTGGGGGTCCCTTCAAACTCTTGAAGCATTAGCTTTAAAGGCTGGTATATTTGTGATGGGATAAGCTTTTTGGGGGTTAGAGATCACCATTAAAGGAAGCAGTCTCTAAGCCGTAAGAGCTTATGGCATCTTCTGTAAGGCCAAGAGAAAAGAGCACACCAAAAATATCAGGCCAATATAAGTTTGAATAGTGGGGGTGGTCCCTACTCGCAAAAATCAATAGTCAGTTGTAACAAGAATTACTCCATTTAAAAGTATGTATTCTGACTAGAATTACAAACTCAAATAGAGTTATGACTGTTTTACAATTTATGTTAATTTAGAATTTAAATGTATTTTCATGTAATATTTGATACTTCCAGCTGATGAAGGTGAATACATCGAAAAAGGGCTCTGTCCCGGTTTCTGATCCGTCATTGACTTCTGACTTGTGCTAAATGGTTGAAACTAAGACCTTCACGTCAAATATGACAATGGACTAACATGAATTTATCTCTACTCATAAACTCTTATCTCTAATTCTGTAACGGATTATTGTGTTGTACATATCATTATGAGTTTGAGTTTGTAATCTCTATTTGAGTTTGCAATCCTCGTCAGAATACATACTTTTGAATGGATTAGTCATTGTTACAATTGACTATTGATTTGCGAGTAGGGACCACTCCCACTATTGAAACTTATATTGGCCAGAGTTCTTGGTGTGCTCTTGGTATAGTTAATAACAAGAACTCCATCTTCCGTAAGGCCGGCAGTGATGTGACCTGTCTCCTGAAACAGCTGGAGGGCACCAGTTTGGCAAAGCGTGCTGCAGAGACTGTGGAGCAGACTGAGGATTAGAAATGCTGTCTTGCGAAGGTTCTGTTTTCCTGTTCATAAATTATTTCTGTTCTCTTGCATCCCAGCGTGGCACAGCACCCAGCAAACCGAAGCCTTCCGTAACCGATGGTATGTATACCTGCTTCTATGGTCTGTCTTGGCGGGAGGGAGACACATAGATCTATGGCCCCTGGCCTACATCAGAGAGCTGTGTGCTGCAAAGACATATGTCCCCTTGTCACCCAGGGGCTCAGCTTTCCTCATCCATAAAAAGATAAAGGGTAGAGGGACCCCTGACCATTAGGTCCAGTCGTGACCAACTCTGGGGTTGTGGCGCTCATCTCGCTTTACTGGCCGAGGGAGCCGGCGGACAGCTTCCGGGTCATGTGGCCAGCATGACTAAGCCGCTTCTGGCGAGCCAGAGCAGCGCATGGAAACGCTGTTGACCTTCCCACCGGAGTGGTACCTATTTATCTACTTGCACTTTGACGTGCTTTCGAACTGCTAGGTTGGCAGGAGCAGAGACCGAGCAATGGGAGCTCAGCCCGTCGCGGGGATTCGAACCGCCGACCTTCTGATCGGCAAGTCCTAGGCTCTGTGGTTTAACCCACAGCGCCACCCGCGTCCGTTGTTCCACATCCATACCTGCCTATCAACCAGCTGGTTTAATTTGTTTTATTTTGTAACGTTTATATACCAATTGCAAAAACAAAAATAAAAAATTGGAGCGGTTTACAAAAAAGAAAAAAAGATAGAAGAATAAAATCATCAATGAGGAAATTCAGCAATAATAACTTAGCAATAATTTAGCTGCCGGCGAAGTGAGGTTTGTCCCTGCATCCAGAGTAAACACTGTGTTTGTGTGAATACAACCCTTGCTCTTCTCGCAGGAACAGAGGAGTTTATCGTTCTGGCTCTTTACGACTATGAAGCCATCCACAAGGAAGACCTGAACTTCCAGAAGGGCGACCATCTCAAAGTCCTAGAAAAGTAAGTACAAGACGCCCTCTAGTGCAGCTGTTTATTGAGCGAAGGTGGGGAGGGAGTCTAATCTGGGAGTAAGTGTTGGGGGGGCCTGATCTGCTGCCTGCTTTCTTTGGGAATCTGGCTGACCCAATTTGTTATATCCTATCGGCTGGATCCCCGTAAGTGTTAGGGCAGCTCTGCAGGGGTGGTTTTTTTGCCTTCTTTCAGTTTGGTGTGAAAAATCCACCCCCGCCCCTCGCACAGTAAGAGGTTAGGGTTATCTATTAGTTCGTTTGTGTTCTTACTAAATAGCATAAAAATATGTTTCATATATAATACAGTACACTTCCTGGTGGCTATTTGCAGATTAGTTGCGCCGCAGAAGGCGTGCTGGGGAGACCACACATTCAAGAAACGCAAAATAACTTTTGCTAAGGTTTTAGCTACAAAAACTCCTTTTACACTAAATTACAATATATCAATAATCACGACCCATTCACCAGGGTCCTGAGAGAGCTGCATGCTGCTCTTTATATACCATACCCAACAGCTTATTTACCACAACTTAACAGCACCTGCTATACTGCTCCACGGCTGTAAAACTAGGTCATGTTATTTGCTCTGGCCTTTAAAGAAATACACACCTCGTGGAACCATAATGAACCTTCAAATTTAAAGAGACCATTCAACACTTCTATGCTACAAGTCTAAGACACAGAAAGCCATAGCGGTCAACATTTCCCTTTTTTAAAGGGAAATTCCCTTATTCCGAATAGGATTCCTCGCAAGAAAAGGGAAAAGAAAAGGGAGAAGGACATGGGTGGCACTGTGGGTTAAACCACAGAGCCTACGACTTGCCGATCAGAAGGTCGGCGGTTCGAATCCCTGCAATGGGGTGAGCTCCCGTTGCTCGGTCCCTGCTCCTGCCAACCTAGCAGTTCGAAAGCACGTCAAAGTGCAAGTAGATAAATAGGTACCGCTCCGGTGTGAAGGTAAACGGCGTTTCTGTGCGCTGCTCTGGTTCGCCAGAAGCGGCTTGGTCATGCTGGCCACATGACCCGGAAGTTGTACGCTGGCTCCCTTGGCCAGCAAAGCGAGATGAGCGCCGCAACCCCAGAGTCAGCCACGACTGGACCTAATGGTCAGGGGTCCCTTTACCTTTAGCTTTATGCAGAAAGCATGTAGAGGCATTCATATCTCTACACTACAAAGCAACTGTGGCTGTATACCTCTTTACCAGCTGTTGCTTCCTTCCAGGGTATTGTAGTTTGTTTATGGTACTGAGTTGTCTGTTTCCAGCTCCCTTTGACAGATCCTAAGCTTACCTAGCAGAGGTATTTCCCCTGGGAACAAGGAAAGATTATAAAACCTGTTTAAATCCGTAGCATAGGTAGACTTGCCCCCGGAGAATCCTGGAATTCCCAGCACCCTTTACAAACTGCCGTTCTCAGTTTTCGTTGGGGGGAGCCATGTGCTTTTAATAATAATAATAATAATAATAATAATAATAATAATAATAATTTATTATTTATACCCCGCCTATCTGGCTCGGCTTCCCCAGCCACTCTGGGCGGCTTCCAACAAAATATTAAAATACAGTAATGCATCAAACATTAAAAGCTTCCCTAAACAGGGCTGCCTTCAGGTGTCTTCTAAAAGTCTGGTAGTTGTTTTTCTCTTTGACATCTGGTGGGAGGGTGTTCCACAGGGCAGGTGCCACCACCGAGAAGGCCCTCTGCCTGGTTCCCTGTAACTTGGCTTCACACAGTGAGGGAACCACCAGAAGACCCTCAGAGCTGGACCTCAGTGTCCGGGCTGAACGATGGGGGTGGAGACACTCCTTCAGGTATACTGGACCAAGGCCGTTTAGGGCTTTAAAGGTCAGCACCAACACTTTGAATTGAATGCAGCCATAGACCTTTGCAGCCCATTCAGACAACTACATAGACACGTGTTGGTGGACCCTGGGAAAGTCTCTGGCTCATAGCCCTTGAACCCTTGCCACATACCCTTTAAGATGCATTTTAGCATCTACCCAAGCACAGCATCTTATATCATGCCTCAGTTACGTTTTGGCCTTTGGCAAACCTCAGCAGCAAGCGGTCTGCATTGCAGGGGCGTCGCTGCGTGGAATGCCTCTCTGAGCACCCGTTTTTGAACTTGCCATTTGAGCGTGTGATTGCTCCTCCTCAGTGACAGAAGATTGATATTCTCGACCTCTTTCCTCCCCCCCTTCCTCTCTCTTTCTTTCTCTCTGCAGCTCGGGCGAGTGGTGGAGAGCCAAAGCCCTCTCGACAGGCCAAGAGGGTTATATCCCCAGCAACTATGTCGCCAGAGTCAACTCCCTGGAGACGGAGGAGTGAGTCTGCTCTGCTGCTGGGGGGTGGCGAAGGGGGTCTTCTCTGCATGGCGCTTATCTAGGACTGCAATTAAAGTGCCCTTTGTGCTGGGGGTGGGGTGGGATAGTGAACAGGGGCAAAAGACCCTCTCCACCTAGCCCTGCCAGCTTCCACCAGCATAGAATTCACTAGTATCAACCCAAGTGTTGATGGATTTTCACAAGGACTTAAAAAAATAAATAAGAAATTAAGAAAGCGGACCAAAGGCTCTTTATGTACGCCACAGCAGCGGCAAGAAACATGCTTGCCCCAAACTGGAAACTGCAAGAAATTCCTACTATTGCAGAGTGGCAGACAAAATTGATGAGTTATGCGGAGCTAGCCAAACTGATGGGAAGAATTTGGGATCAGGACAATCAGAGGTTTCAAGAAAGTTGGAGTAAATTTATGATGTATATAAAGGATAATTGTAAAACTTTAAAAAGACTGGCAGGATTGAAATAGCTCTTACAATGTGTGACAGATAGAAGGTTAAAAAGTAGAATACGCAATATAAGAAAATAAGAGATACCCACTGAAGGGAGGGAGGGAAGTCGCACGCTCGGCAGAGCTAGAGGTATTTATGTGATTTAATGTATTGTATTGCAAAAGTATGTATAAGGAAAATAATAAATACAGAATTGCAAACTGATGTGGAAATGTGGAGAAACAAACTAAAGTTTGGGAAAATGAGAAACTGAAATGGACCGATTTGCCCCTGCCTGCTTGGGAAGGTGCGCAGCGCATGCAAAGCCAGATCTGGCTTGCTCACCCTCCTGTCTTGTGACTGTTGCCCCCCCAGGTGGTTTTTCAGAGGCGTCAGCAGGAAGGATGCTGAGCGGCAGCTGCTGAGCCCTGGGAACGTGATAGGCTCCTTCATGATCCGAGACAGCGAGACAACCAAGGGTAAGTGGTGCTGGTTCGTGTGTGCGTGTGCCAAATCAGCTCTTCCCCACAAACAGCTGGACCTGCTGGAGAACAGATGCCCTGTTGTTCAGAGAGGAGCTGCTCGTGTATAGAAATAGCCTGCTGGATGCTTCTGGAAAACCCACAAGTGGGGCAGAGCGGATGTTGTTCAGTTTGCTTTCCTCTTCCACCGTCCAGTGGCATAGCAAGGTCAAGTGGTACCCAGGGCGGAAAATTTCTTGTGACCCCACCCCCACATTGAAATTTATTTATTTTTTGTGCCTGCAAAAATGGTTTGACTTTACAGTCATACCTCATGTTACGTTTGCTTCAGGTTGAGCGTTTTCAGGTTGCGTCCTGCAGTGACCCGGAAGTACCGTAACGGGTTAGTTCCGGGTTTTGCCGCTCACGCATGCACAGACATGCAAAATGATATCACGCGCATGCACAGAAGCAGCGAATCATGACCCGCGCATGCACAGACGTGGAGACGCGGGTTGCGTTCATTTTAGGTTGCAAACGGGCCTCCGGAATGGACCCTGTTCGCAAACAGAGGTACCACTGTATTTCATTTTATTTTGCGGAGCCAAAGTTGTGGGGCTATTTAGTTGTGAAGTTGCTGAGCTTTTTGGGGGGAGATCACACACCCTACAGCCTGCACACCAAAACCAAAGCGTCTCTCACAGACGTTGAGTGCCGCACAGCATTTTGTCACCCCCCCTCGGAGGTGGCACGCAGGCCAGACCGCAACCCACCTTGCAACGCCTCTGCCAACATCCTGATACACCATCTTCCTTTCCCCTCTCTTCCTGTGGGGCAGTCCCAGAGTGGAGGGTTTGGGCAGGCCCCACTTGTTGTGTGAGCCTCTGCAGTGCAGGGGGTTGAAACTGGGTTGGGGAGGAAGTGCTGGCGATCCAGTGTCACTTTCCAGTTCTCCCTCCTCCTGCTGCTGCTGCTGCAGGACAGCTTCACCCACCTCTGCTCCCTGCAAGCTTTTCCCTATGTGTGACTTGCAGGAGGAGGAGGAGGAGGCGCTGCCAGCGACAGGGAGGTTAGATGGCCAGGTTCCTGCCTGGTGCTTGAGGACAAGTCTTGCCCGGCGCCTGAGGACAGGTCCTGCCGTGCCATCTGTATCTCTTGCTTGAGCAGGATGTTCTTCCTCAAGGACCACAGGAGACCCCCAACGGCCACTTGCAATCTTCCCCAATTCCTGGGTGAGTCAAGGCAATCATAGGGCAGGGGTCAGTAGGCTGACTTGTGAGGGTTGGGCTTGAACATAGGAAAGACAGACTCTGGCCTGGTTTGTGTGTAACACACAGTTTAGGAAAATGCCGTATTTTTCGGTCTATAAGACGCACCTAGTTTTTGGAGGAGGAAAACAGAACAGCAAGAGGGATCTCTGCGCAGTGAAAGCAGCAATCCCTCTTGCTGTTCTGGCTTCTGGGATAGCAGCGCAGCCTGCATTCGCTCCATAAGACGCACACACATTTCCCCTTACTTTTTAGGAGGGAAAAAGTGAGTCTTATAGAGCAAAAAATACGGTACCTTTTCATTGTTCAAACCCAGCCTAGTGGTTTGTTTCCTGCCAGCAAACCACAATGGGGAAGCCATGGCTTGCTGGTTAACAGACCTTGGCTTGTCTTAACTATGGCTTGGAATTATTGGCCAAACCTATTTGGTGTTTTGCAACTTTCCGACTAGTTGCAGGACCTTAGCCAGAGTAAACGCAGAATCCATGGAAGCAATTGGTGACTTGGCTGCAGACAGGATGACGAAGCAGGAACCAGGAACTTGTAGTTAGGTGTTTATTATATACAGTGGACTATTTACAGGAACAGAACACAGATCTTTAGCTTGCTCTCTCATACACAACTCACAACTCCTACACTGACACTGACCCACCGAACTAACAGTTAGTAGGCCATTAATTATCACTCCCTTGAGAGAGCTTGACCAATCAGGGAGCTGTCTCCATGCCTCTTTATCACCAGGCAGACTTACTCCTTCACATGACCTTTTGGCTGTCTGCCAAACCTTAATTGACTCTGTGTGAGTAGCTGCACGTACACAATTTACAAACAGGAATTGCATGTGAACTGTGGTTCGCTTGGCCAGCCCACCGGAAACACTTGCCAAGCTAAATAGGCATGAAGCGAGAGCAGTTGGTAAACAAACCATGGCTAACTTGTGGTTTGCTAAACAAACCATGGCTTGAGCCAGCCTCCCCCAGCCTGGTGCCCGCCAAACGTTGTGCACAACTCCCATAAGCTGTGTGGCTGGGGCTGATGGGAGTTGTAGTCCAAAACTTCAAGAGGGCATACCGGGTTGAGGAAGGCTGCCTTACACAAACCATGGTGTAGTGTTACATGCAAACCAGGTCATTGCACCCAGCCTGAGGCACACGGCAGATATCATCAGTAGTTTTATATGTTTCTCATTGAAGCTGGCTCCTTAGAAACACTCCCCTCCTCCCATTTATAATGGACTAGATCCGAAACCCCAAGAGCAGGTATGGGAGAACTGGTGAAATGGTTACGTGAACCTCCTTTTTCAGTTTGCATTCCTCCCTCTTGGCCCAGGTTCTTACTCCTTGTCTGTGCGAGATTTCGACAACCAGAAGAAAATGGAGACAGTGAAGCATTACAAGATTCGGACGCTGGACAGTGGCGGCTTCTACATTTCTGCTCGGAACACCTTCAGCAGCTTGCAGGAGCTGGTCAGCCATTATAAGGGTGAGCCTATCTTGGGTGCTCCCTGGAACGCCTCCATCTCACATAGGATGTCACATAGAGGAGGGAGAAAGGTTGTTTTCTGCTGCTCCAGAGAAGCGGACACGGAGCAATGGATCCAAACTACAAGAAAGAAGATTCCACCTAAACATTAGGAAGAACTTCCTGACAGTAAGAGCTGTTCGACAGTGGAATTTGCTGCCAAGGAGTGTGGTGGAGTCTCCTACTTTGGAGGTCTTTAAGCAGAGGCTTGACAACCATATGTCAGGAGTGCTCTGATGGTGTTTCCTGCTTGGCAGGGGGTTGGACTCGATGGCCCTTGTGGTCTCTTCCAACTCTATGATTCTATGATTCTATGATTCTATGATCTCTTTGTGACTGGCTCACGGTCACCCGGTGCGTTTTACAGCCAGGAGGGATTTGAACCCTGGTCTCCAAGGTCTCTAGTCCAGAACTCTAACCACTACTCCACGCCACTCTCTCACGTATCTGCGATGGGTTCATATCAAGGCTTCTCCATGGTGGCACAAGTGTAACAAAATTTGTGGTCCATTTGGAGCCTTGTTTCCAAAAGCGCCAGCCTGCAGCCTTGCCTTGGGATCCTGCAGGGTAGAATAACCTGTTGTTCTCTTCCAGGGCAAACTGATGGTCTTTGTCAAAAGCTGACTTACCCGTGTATCGCTCCGAAACCTCAGCAGCCCTGGGAGAAAGATGCCTGGGAAATCCCCCGCAGCTCTCTGAAGCTGGAGAAGAAACTGGGAGCTGGGCAATTCGGAGAAGTCTGGATGGGTAAGAATGTCGGAACCGGCCTGTCAAAGGATGAAGCGGAGGGTCTCCCTAGTCCTCTATGTTAGTTCCCTGTGATGGCCAGCCAGATGGGCTTCTGGGAAGCAGAGTTATACTGCCTCTGAACATGGAGGCCACATCTGGTAACCATCTGTTGCAGCCAATTCCATATGTTGTAATAATAATAATAATAATAATAATAATAATTTAAAATTATTCCAACAAAACACTAAAATACAATAACCTATTAAACATTAAAAGCTTCCCTAAACAGGGCTGCCTTCAGATGTCTTCTAAAAGTTTGGTAGTTGTTTTTCTCTTTGACATCTGGTGGGAGGGCGTTCCACAGGGCGGGTGCCACCACCGAGAAGGCCCTCTGCCTGGTTCCCTGTAGCTTTGCTTCTCGCAGCGAGGGAACCACCAGAAGGCCCTTGGCGCTGGACCTCAGTGTCTGGGGAGAACGATGGGAGTGGAGACACTCCTTCAGGTTTACTGGACCGAGGCCGTTTAGGGCTTTAAAAGTCAGCAGCAACACTTTGAATTGTGCTCGGAAACGTACTGGGAGCCAGTATAGGTCTTTCAAGACCAGTGTTATATGGTCTCGGCGGCCGCTTCCAGTCACCAGTCTAGCTGCTGCATTCTGGATTAGTTGTAGCTTCTTCATATGTTCATGAAGAAACCCCAGAAGAGTCTGGAACCGTGCTGCCTGATGTGCTAGCTTTCTAGATGCAGGGTGCTTCTGACACTGGGTCTTGCCAAATAACGTCCATAGGCTTTGGGGGCCTGTTGTTTTAGTCTAGAAACTGTTCTTACCTAAAGCTAAAGAATTCCGTAGCCCATTCCGCATTCTGCTTTTACACCGCACACCGTGCTTGCCTGGAAATCACAGACTGCACAACATCCCTGGGCATCAGTTAGCATAGTGTTTTGGATCTCATATGGTCTCCCTGGGTATGGTGATGGAAAGATCTATTTCCCATGATGGATAGCTCACTTGGTAAAGCATTGGACCCTTGAGCTCAGGCTCATGAGTTTGAGCCCCATGTTGGGCAAAAGGATTCCTGCATTTCAGGGCGTTGGAATGGACGATGCTCTGTGATTCTGCCGCTCTGAAACAGCCCCTTCTCTCCTCTCCAGCCACCTACAACATGCACACAAAAGTGGCCGTCAAAACCATGAAGCCAGGGAGCATGTCTGTGGAGGCCTTCCTGGAAGAGGCCAACATCATGAAGACCCTGCAGCACGACAAGCTGGTCAAGTTGCATGCCGTTGTGACCAAGGAGGAGCCCATTTACATCATCACCGAATACATGGAGAAAGGTGAGACGCAGGAAGGAGCGGAAGGTTCAGCAGCAGCCTTTGCCAACCTGGTCTCTCCAGATGTTTGGGGCTACAGACTCAGCCGGCACATCTGGAAGGTACCAGGTTGGTGAAGCCTGTTCCATCCCCAAGCTTCTGTCCCCAAAAGGAGGTTTTTGCAAAAGGCACCTGCCCCAACAATACCTTTTTCACTCGTCCTTCTCTTTTTTTACTTTTTAAAATAATTTTTTATTGGAAATTTTATTTACAACATAACATAAACCCACCACCACCCCCAATACAGAAATCCACCCTCATTAAACGTGAACATAACATACAATAAACATAACATACAACAATACAAACAACCAAATAAAAAAAAATTTCCTTCCTGTAGCACCTTAAAGACCAACTAAGTTAGTTCTTGGTATAAGCTTTCGTGTGCATGCACACTTCTTCAGATTCTTCAGGTATCTGAAGAAGTGTGCATGCACACGAAAGCTTATACCAAGAACTAACTTAGTTGGTCTTTAAGGTGCTACTGGAAGGAATTTTTTTTATTTTGACTTTGGCAGACCAACACGGCAACCTATCTGTAACTGGAACCAAATAAAAGACTTCCTTTATCCTGTATCTGGCCTCCTTGTTTACTTCTTATAAGCTGTTTCCTTTATGAGTAATTATTAAGATTTTTCTAATTATAACTTGAATATCCACAAAGTCTCCTGCAGACATTAATTGAAACAAGTTCCAGGTATGTATTTTAGGGCACTGTTTTGTGAAGTATTCTCTGCATTTCCCCCATGCTTTTTGAAACTCTTGTCTAGTGTAATCTCTCATTGCCTCTGTTAATCTAGCCAGTTCAATATACTCTAACAGTTTGTCTTGCCATTCCTTTTTTTCACTCCTCCTCCTCTGTTTTCAGCCTTCTCATCACAATCAAGAAGGCTAGAAAATGGAAACTTTTTTTAAAAGCAACATGAAACCCGAGTTCCTTAAGAATCGGGGTTATTGCCTTGTTTTTGGCAGCAGGCAGCCTTCCTCACTGTCTCCCAGCATCTACAGGGCTGGTACAATTTAGCAGCATTCTGCGGAGGCGCCGTCAGCTCCTAGCACATGAGTGCCACATGCTAATGAGGTTGCGCAGGATGCAGCACGCAGCTGGGAGGAAGAGATAGCTGGGTGGGGAGCAGCAGGAGAAGGTGGAGGAAGAAGATACTAGAATTGCAGAGTTAGAAGGGACTCCCGGGGTCATCTAGTCCAACCCCCTTCAATACAGGAATCGCAGCTGAAGCATCCCTGACAGGTGGCCACCCAACCTCTGCTTAGAAACCTCCAAGGAAGGAGAGTCCACCGCCTTCTGAGGGAGTCTGTTCCGCTGTCTAGAATCTCCTTTCTTGTAACTTGAATGCATTCGTTCAGGTCCTGCCCTCTGGGGCAGCAGAAAACAAGTTTCTCCATCTTTCATGCAACAGTCCTTAAGATAATAAGAATAAGAATTTATTCTGGGCTGCATCAATAGGAGTATAGCATCTAGATCAAGGGAAGTAATAGTGCCACTGTATTCTGCTCAGGTCAGACCTCACCTGGAGTACTGTGTCCAGTTCTGGGCACCACAGTTCAAGAAGGACACTGACAAACTGGAACGTGTCCAGAGGAGGGCAACCAGAATGGTCAAAGGCCTGGAAACGATGCCTTATGAGGAACGGCTAAGGGAGCTGGGCATGTTTAGCCTGGAGAAGAGGAGGTTAAGGGGTGGTATGATAGCCATGTTCAAAGATATAAAAGGATGTCACATAGAGGAGGGAGAAAGGTTGTTTTCTGCTGCTCCAGAGAAGCGGACACGGAGCAATGGATCCAGACTACAAGAAAGAAGATTCCACCTAAACATTAGGAAGAACTTCCTGACAGTAAGAGCTGTTTGACAGTGGAATTTGCTGCCAAGGAGTGTGGTGGAGTCTCCTTCTTTGAAGGTCTTTAAGCAGAGGCTTGACAACCATATGTCAGGAGTGCTCTGATGGTGTTTCCTGCTTGGCAGGGGGTTGGACTCGATGGCCCTTGTGGTCTCTTCCAACTCTATGATTCTATGATTCTATGATTCTACCCCGCCCTCCCCAGCCAAGACCGGGCTCAGGGCGGCTAACACCAGATATAAAACACTTGATTGAAATACAACTTTAAAAAACAAGATTAAAATAACAACATTAAAATGCAGCCTCATTTCTGCAGAAACTCCCAAAAAAAAAAAAATTGGGGATGAAAATGTCAAATCTTCACCAAGGCTAACTATCCAGACTGGTCCTACGTGGACCAGAAAAAAGCCAGGGAAGTCCCCAAATAGGAGTTCCATCACAGAAGAAAAAAGGGGAAAAGAAAGAGGGGAAGGGGATCAAGTTGATTCCAAGCCAAAGGCCAGGCGGAACAACTCTTTCTTACAGGCCCTGCAGGGCCCTGGTCTCATGAGACAGAGCATTCCACCAGGCTGGGGCCAGTGTTGAAAAGGCCCTGGCTCTGGTTGAGGCTAATCTGACTTCCTTAGGGACCTCTAGTGTGTTGCTATTTATGGACCTTAAGGTGCTTCATGGGGCATCCCGGGATATTTGAAGTCAGATATTATGAAAGTGCCTTTACCTCTAAGGTGGGAATAAGCCCCTCTGGAACAAAGGCGATTACTCCAGAGTCCAGATGCAGAAGACTCGGCTGCATCCTTGAGAGGCCACCTTACCAGATGTCCCTGCAAAACTCTTTGGTGCTAATTATGATATAGGGCAGCTTTTCCCAACCTGGTGCCCTCCAGCCATTTTGGATTACAACTCCCACCAGCCCCTGGGAAAGGCTGATTATAGGGAGACAGGGTGGGGTAAGCCCGTGTCTCTGAGCATCCAGACAGCCCATGTCTATGTGAGCCTGGGAACGAAGTATGTGCTGCCCCACTGAGCAATGGGTCCCTTCCTAATGGAAGATCTAGCCCCCTCTGAAGAACACAATGGACAGCGCCCTGATGGGTTTCTTTCCTCTCCGCAGGCAGTTTGCTGGATTTCCTGAAGAGTGATGAGGGTCACAAACAGCAGCTCCCTGTATTGATAGACTTCTGTGCCCAGGTGAGTGTGACCTGAAAAAGAGACCTGCTACTGGATCAGGCCAAAGGGAGCTCATCCAGTCTAGCATCCTTTTCTCTCTCTCTCTCTTTAAAAAAAAAATTAATTCATTTTTCATTTTCATTCATTACATACATCTCAAATTCTTAACGTTTACTATATATTCCTCCCTCTCCCCCCCCCGACTTGCGTTTCTGGTTTGTTTCTATTTTCATCCACTTTGCTATCTCTCTACAGAAAAGGTTATTAATAACATAACATCAAACCTATAAACCTAAAAATAAAATTAACTACATCATCTTATTTCACCATCTTCTAAACATTTTCTGATGCTAATAATGTGAATGTTTATTTAAATCCTGCCATCAAGTCTATTGACTTTGTTTCTGCAAATATACAATATGAATGGTTCCCAATCTTTTTCAAAGTCTCTGTTGTCTTTTTCTCTTAGTTTTTCTGTCATTTTTGCCAGTTCTGCATAGTTCATCAACTTCTCTTCCCATTGTTCTTTAGTTGGTATTTCTCCAGGCTTCCAATTTTGTGCAGTCAACATTCTTGCTGCTGTAGTGGCATACATAAATAAAGTCCTCATTTCTTTTGTATTCAGTGTATCTGAAGAAGTGTGCATGCACACGAAAGCTCATACCAAGAACTAACTTAGTTGGTCTTTAAGGTGCTACTGGAAGGAATTTTTTTATTTTGACTATGGCAGACCAACACGGCTACCTATCTGTAACTGGAACTCATTTCTTTTGGTATGTCTTGACCTAAAATACCTAATATAGCATCCTTTTCTCACAGTGGCCAACCAATGCTTGTGACAAACACACAAGTAGTACTTGGATCTCTCCCCTCCCGTGGTCTCCAGGATTTAGAAGCCTAGTAGCCATTGATAGCCCTCTTCTCAATGAATTTGTCTCATCCTCGTTTAAAGTTGCTGGCCACCCCTGCCTCCAGTGGCAGCATGTTCTGTAGTTGGCAGGAGTGCGTGCAGGAGCCAGGCCCTGTGACCAATAGGACTTTGCAGGACTGGGGCCTTCCTGACTTTGTTCTAGAGAGGCAAGGCACGGCCACACAGGTGAGGCCACTTGGTAACTCACAGCACCTGGTGGCAAGAGCCGGGAAGGGATATAAGGTCAGCATTTCTTTGCCACAGCAACACGCTTCCTGCCTTGCTGTGTTTGGCTTCTTGCTTCCTGATCCTTGAACCTCAGCTTCTTGACTCCCTGCTTCCTGATCCTTGGACCCCTGACTTCGTGACTCCTTGCTTCCTGATCCTTGGACCCCTGACTTCGTGACTCCTTGCTTCCTGATCCTTGGACCCCTGACTTCATGACTCCCTGCTTCCTGATCCTCGGACCCCTGACTTCGTGACTCCCTGCTTCTTGACCCTCGGACCCTTGACCTCGCGACTCCCTGCTTCCTGATCCTTGGACCCCTGACTTCGTGACTCCCTGCTTCCTGATCCTTGGACCCCTGACTTCGTGACTCCTTGCTTCTTGATCCTCGGAGCCTTGACTTTGTGACTCCTTGCTTCCTGACCCTCGGAACCTTGGCTTCTTGATTCCCAGTTCTCTGACCCTTGGACTCTTGGCTTCCTGGCTTCTGGACCCCCGTTCCTGCTCCCACCCCGCCATCTTGCCCCTGGTCCTGACGTCCCCTGCCGGGCCTTCGATCGCCCGTGAACAGGACCGTGACAGTAGTTTTAACTTTACGGGAAAGGGCTTCCTTTCTTTCCTCCCAAGTCTGTCCTCTCATAACTATAGACAAGAGACACTTTTTAAAGCCTGACCCAAGGTGACTCAACCCAGTGGAGTCTCTATTCCCTCTGCAGGGCAGGGTAATCCCAGCTAGAATTCCACACCTGTCCTCCATCCTGGGCAGCCAAGGAGCTCCTGCAAAACTGCGTAGAATCATAGAATTGCAGAGTTGGACCACAAGACTCGTCTAGTCCAGCAGTGCAGGAATGTTTCACCTGACATGTGGCTGAAACCCAAGACCCTGAGCTTAAGAGTCTCATGCTTTACAAACTGAGCTATTCCAGTTACAGATAGGTAGCCGTGTTGGTCTGCCATAGTCAAAATAAAAAAATTCCTTCCTGTAGCACCTTAAAGACCAACTAAGTTAGTTCTTGGTATGAGCTTTCGTGTGCATGCACACTTCTTCAGATACACAGAAGAAGTGTGCATGCACACGAAAGCTTATACCAAGAACTAACTTAGTTGGTCTTTAAGGTGCTACAGGAAGGAATTTTTTTATTTTGAGCTATTCCACCTCTTGAATTTATTCAGTTGACGGTAAACTTGTCCAGCTACTAAAAAGTCCGCAGTGCTGCAGCCTTTCTTTATAGGGTGTCAATCATTTTGGGCACCCCTTTCTGAACCTTTTACAACTCTGCAATATTCTTCTGGACAGGGGCAATGCCACCCCACCTCTACCTGAGCCTCCCTTACCTGGTTTGTGTTGTGGCACACGCAAAGTGGCAGTGGCAAGTTCTGGTGAGTTCTTGCCAGAAGCCGGTACTGCTACTGGTGCCACTTCTCTGCCAGCCTGGTGGTGCGGCCTTCTTGGGCTTCTGCCCTACTTTTTGAGGCCAGGTGGCTAAAACTGTGCAGAGGATTCCAAATGCAGTCGTACCCTAGATTCGTACGACGGCAATATGTTTCGCTCACTGCCCAAAACAATTCTGCGAGGATTGTCCCACCTGTTCAGGGCCAAAGAAGCTGTCCAACAGGTCTTTGGGTGTGTGTGGGTCATTGGGCCATGCCAGCCGCAATGGCTGCTGGGAGTTGGAGTCCTGCGACATCTGAAGTGCCACAGGTTCCTTCCCCTGTCCCTGCATGAGCAACCCTGCAGATGTGAGAGTTCCTAGGCTTAGAGACCCTCCAGTGGGTTCCTAACACCAGGCACCACTTCGTTGGTGGAGTTTCATTGCATTTAATATCTAGGGATGTGAGAGCGTTGGGCCATGGTTGTGAGAACCCATTGTTTCCCGCAGTGATGCAGATTTGAATAGGCAAATCTGCCTAGTGTGCTTTCTTTGTTTGCATTGACTCCTAAGGAAGTAGGAAACCTGGAACGGGTCCAAGGGCATTTCCTTCCTCGGGGTCTCCCTCCGCTGCGGAACAAGGAGGCCTTTGTCACAACGGTCTGTGCTCTCCCTCCCTCCACCAAACCCAGTCCATCAAAAGAGCAGGTGTGCCCAGGGTGCCATCCGTCTTGCTTAGGTTGGTGGGGCTGACAGTTAACCCCTTAGATTCAGGTCTCTGCGGAGCCGCAGAGACATGTCGTCCGATAATCGCTCAATGTGAATCTCCGGACCAGGAAGTTTTGAGTCAAAATCTTTCCTCACCTATGACATTACATGGTTTTCGACAAGCTGCTCTTAGGGCGTAGAATCATAGAATTGTAGAGTTGGGACCCTGAGCGTCATCTAGATGCAGGAATCTCAGCTAAAGCATCCATGACAGATGGCCACGCAACATCTGCTTAAAAACCTCCAAGGAAGGAAAGTCCACAACCTCCCGAGGGAGACTGTTCCACTGTCAATCAGCTCTTAAGGCCAGAAAGTTCTTCCTGATGTTGAGTTGGAATCTCCTTTTTTGTAACCTGAAGCCCTGGGTTCGAGTCCTACCCTCCAGAGCAAGAGAAAACAAGATTGCTCCTTCTTCCATGTGACAACCCTTAAGATATTTGAAGATGGCTCTCATATCGGCTCTTAAGTCTCCTCTTTTCCAGACTAAGCATACCCAACTCTCTCAACTGTTCCTTATAAGGCTTGGTTTCCAAACCCTTGATCGTGGTCGCTGTCCTCTGCACTCGTTCAGCTTGTCAACATCCTTCTTAAATTGTGGTGCCCAGAATTGGACACAGTATTCCAGGTGTGGTCTGACCAAGGCAAAATACAGTGGTACTATTACTTCCCATGACCTGGACACTATACTTTTGTAAAATCGCATTAGTGTTTTTTGCTGCTGCATCACACTGTTGACTCTTGCTAAGCTTGTGGTCTACTAAGATCCCTAAATCCTTTTCCCGTGTACTACTGGCATCTTCGGGTACAAGTAGTTATACTTTCAACTGGGTTTATAATGCTGTTTCTGGGTTTGGAGTTGCCTTATTTGACTCTCACCATAGTTGAGAATGAACATAGTTCTTTGGGGTTTGGACGGTACAGCAAGCTGCAGTTGACTGAAGCTTTAGAAGTTCTCATGACTTGCACGGTGGGAAGAGAAGGTGTTATTTATCAACCAGCCCATAATTTCTCAACCTCACCTTACAGGGTTGTTGTAATGGCGCAGTGGGGAGAAGCATGAGCCCCTCCTTGTGCGTCTCAGAGGAAACATAATAAGTGAAAAGGAATCCTGCCTGCCGCAGTTCTCATCAGCATCACAAATCTCTCTCCTTCACTTATTTATTAATGTAAATTATTATTTATTTCATTTATTAACCGGCTTCCCATGAGGCACCCCAAAGCAATTTAATTTTTAAGTGTGACGCGGCAGCTAAAAAAGCCAATGCAATTCTGGGCTGCATCAATAGGAGTATAGCATCTAGATCAAGGGAAGTAATAGTGCCACTGTATTCTGCTCTGCTCAGACCTCACCTGGAGTACTGTGTCCAGTTCTGGGCACCACAGTTCAAGAAGGACACCGACAAACTGGAACGTGTCCAGAGGAGGGCAACCAAAATGGTCAAAGGCCTGGAAACGATGCCTTATGAGGAACGGCTAAGGGAGCTGGGCATGTTTAGCCTGCAGAAGAGGAGGTTAAGGGGTGATATGATAGCCATGTTCAAATATATAAAAGGATGTCACATAGAGGAGGGAGAAAGGTTGTTTTCTGCTGCTCCAGAGAAGCGGACACGGAGCAATGGATCCAAACTACAAGAAAGAAGATTCCACCTAAACATTAGGAAGAACTTCCTGACAGTAAGAGCTGTTTGACAGTGGAATTTGCTGCCAAGGAGTGTGGTGGAGTCTCCTGCTTTGGAGGTCTTTAAGCAGAGGCTTGACAACCATATGTCAGGAGTGCTCTGATGGTGTTTCCTGCTTGGCAGGGGGTTGGACTCAATGGCCCTTGTGGTCTCTTCCAACTCTACGATTCTATGATTCTAATATAGCAAGGTATATCCAACTGTTGCATACTAGAAGGGTCAGCCGGTGTCTTGATTTGCTGTTCTGTTGTGGAGGCTGCATTGGTTTGCATTTGGGCAGGGGGCATGAGACTTGTTCCATTTATCAGTGTTTGTAAGAAGAAAAAGGTTCTGACCTCCCTTTGTCGCCTCAGCCTGGTCCTCAGGACCCTTGTCGGCATAAAAGTGTCCACGAGAAAAGTATCTTTGCAGAGTACTTTCTGCTTTTATTCTTAAAAGTCTTTCTGCAAAAGCGACTGACCAACTGTACACACATCAACACTACCAGCTTTCACTAACCAACCAACCAACCAACCAACCAACCCAACCAAACGCCAAACTAACATTTCTCACTCTATATATACCACCCGGTGCAGACCGCTGACTCATGCAGACCCAGCTTTTTTAGGCATTAAAGAAACAGCGGCCAATTTTTAGCCATGGCACCATTAACATCGTCTGGACGCAAATTCCTCCCCCCAAAGGCGGGAATTCCGTGCAACTGCAAGAAAACTTGTTTAAGGAAAGCTGCAGACTTTGCAGGTCACCCTTGATTTCATTTTACAGAACATACTCTCCAGAGGCTGCTGCAAAGATTTACTGGGGCTGTGGAGGGATGTGAACTCAGTTCTAAGGGTGTGTCTAGTGAACCCAAGTGGTACTCTCAGCACACCAGTCATTTATGTTGTCCCAACCTCCCTAGGTGCTGCACTATCGCTCCCCTTACAACAGATCTATCTCTCTTTACTGCAGATTGCAGAAGGCATGGCTTTCATTGAGAAGCGAAACTACATCCACCGGGACTTGAGAGCTGCCAACATCTTGGTCTCGGCCATGCTGGTGTGCAAGATTGCCGATTTTGGCTTGGCTCGGGTGATTGACGACAACGAATACACAGCCCGGGAAGGTGCAAAGAGAGGCTTTTTGTATGCTTGGTTGCACAAGCCAGCCCCTCCTGCTTTTGTCCTGTCAGTCTTTCTGTGTACAGTATGCATTAGGGTTTAGACACTTGATAAGGATGGAGGGCACAGAAATTTCAATCCAGTTTGCACTGAAGGCAGACCTACCCAATTTGCACTTTCCGAAGCAACATGCGAACCAAAATTCACACTTCTCCGAATTTTGCAAGGCGGTTCTCTGGAGTACTCTGAACAATCACAGGCAACACACAGCTAATAATGTTCTAACAAAATATTTGTAACAATTCTTAAACAGAAAAAATGTGAAAAGAGTCACAAATAATAGAAGTCAATCAATGTTGCATGAACAAAATTAGAAAATGTAGTCAATCAGTATCAAAGAGGCAAACAAAGCCTTTCCACAGTCACAATCCTGTAACCGTGCGGTAATGGATGTTCCAAACGTAGCAATTCTGAAACAGAAAATATGTAATGGAGTCACAAATAATAGAAGTCAATCAATGTTGCATGAACAAAACTAGAAAATGTAGTCAATCAGTATCAAAGAGGCAAACAAAGCCTTTCAACAGTCACAGTCCTGTAGCCGTTCCAGACGTAAAACAGTTTTTCCGGATGACGAACTGTTTCGACAGTCACTCTTCATCAGCGAATAAATGGTCCTAACAGGTACATCAAGTAGCCAAGGATCAGTATTCACTTAGAAGTGTAGTAAGCTGATATTCTATGGAATAAACCCGCATAGCTTATTACTTGCTTTTTCTCTAAACTAAAAAGTCCCGAACACTGCATCCGGAGGAGAATCGCTTCATCCACTTTAGGATGCAGCTTCACGAACCTTTAGGAGCCAGATTTCCTTGCAGTAAAAGACTAGTAGTGCAGGCTCTTGCCTGTGTCCACAATGCAGTTTGGAAAGCAAACCTGTTATCTGCTGATAAGCCACTTCTTGCCGCGCATACCATGCCACCTTTCTGAGCCTCACCTTCTTTGTTTTGACCATCCTGGGCAGGTGCCAAGTTTCCCATCAAGTGGACTGCGCCCGAAGCCATCAACTACGGCTCCTTCACAATAAAGTCTGACATCTGGTCTTTTGGGATCCTCCTGATGGAGATCATTACCTATGGGCGGACCCCATACCCAGGTGCGTAATAAGAAAAGTCTCTTTGCAGGCACCCACACCAAACATTTAAGGCACATGGCTTTTCCTTGAAACTGTACTTTGTTAAGAGTGAGTTTGAGGCGTAAGCTGCAGTTCTCGAGAATCTTGGGGGGAAGCTGTGACTGTTAAAGTGCTATCAATATTCTTTAGATACAGTATATGGTGCAGTTTTGATGTTCAAGTCTCCAGATTTTTTTGGCTCATGGATACTTGGTGGAAAGGAGGAGCAAGGGGTGGTGATGGTCGCAGAGAACCCCACAATAACTTTAAGGGCTGGGACAGCTAGGTAGTTATCCACCCTTGTTAGAAACAAACGTCCAAATAGCTCCACCAAGAGATCTTAGTTTAATAAGAATAGCATCCTGGTCAAGCTTCCAAGAGGAATTAGCTGGGAAATAAACTGCTTAGGCAAGAAAACAATTTAACTTCTTGGATGGGGCTATTTTAAACTGCCCGATTAAATATGGGAGATTGTTTACCAAATACAACCATGTGCTCTCAAAAATCTCTGTTTGGCAGCTTTGTATGTTCATATTTTCATGCAGTGTTCCAACTTTTCTGCTTTCAGAAGGGATGTTATTTGGTGAGCAGATGGGTCCAATTTTACTCCGTTTTTTAGTGGGCGATATCCAATGCATTTGTTTCCATTAGCAGAAGGACTGCACTAGCACATCCAAAATTCTCCACCCTCCACCCCCGAATGTGGGCTGGGCCCTCCTCAAATCTGCTACAAAGGGTTGGGGGCAACTCCTAGAACAGATTTAGGAAGCACTCAGGGGAAGGAGAAGGGATGCGGGTGGCGCTGTGGGTTAAACCACAGAGCCTAGGATTTGCCGATCAGAAGGTCGGCGGTTCGAATCCCCGTGACGGGGTGAGCTTCCGTTGCTCGGTCCCTGCTCCTGCCAACCTAGCAGTTCGAAAGCACGTCAAAGTGCAAGTAGATAAATAGGTACTGCTCCGGCGGGAAGGTAAACGGCGTTTCCGTGCGCTGCTCTGGTTCGCCAGAAGCAGCTTAGTCATGCTGGCCGCATGACCCGGACGCTGTACGCCGGCTCCCTCGGCCAAGAAAGAGAGATGAGCGCCGCAACCCCAGAGTTGTCCGCGACTGGACCTAATGGTCAGGGGTCCCTTTACCTTTACCTACAGGGGAAGGAGAGGAGAAAGGTTCAAGTGCACAAGGAGAAATCATTGTGCTGATGGAATGAGTCACATAGCTCTGCTTTGGATGCAACCCTTAGCTTCTACAAGTCCATAGGAACCTAGGAATGCTGTCAGAGCATTGGTCTACCTAGCTTAGCATTGCCTACAATGACTGGCAGCTTCTCTCCAATATTTCAGGGCTGGGATCTCTCTCAGCCCAACCTGGAGGTGCTGGGAACGGAACCTAGGACCCTCTGTGTGCAATGCAGGTACACAACCACTGAGCGATGGTTTCTCTCCCTTCCGTTTGAATTCAGGGATGTCGCACCAGGAAGTGATCCGTGCCCTAGAGCGCGGCTATCGGATGCCACGCACGGAGGGCTGCCCAGAGGAGCTCTATGAAGTGATGATGCAGTGCTGGAAACGCAAGCCTGAGGACCGCCCGACGTTCGAGTACAATCAGAGCATCCTGGAGGACTTCTTCACTGCCACCGAAAGCCAGTACCAGCAGCAGCCTTAAAGGAGGCGGAGGACCAGACAGCAGAGTGGGACAGTCACTGCAATACGATGCTTGAGAGAGAGCCAGTGTTTGATGTCAAGATCCCCCTGTGGCTTAGGCAAAAGTAGCTGCCTCCATCTTGGGAGCTCACAAAGGAACATTTTATTGACTGCTGTTGGGAGACAGGACTGTACTTGATGGACCCTCAAGACGATCCGACATAAGCAATTGTTGTGCTCATAGCTAAAATGCCTTTTTAAAAACTCCATTCAGTAGATGCCATTTCTGCTGAAGCATGCCATGCACTTTTTGTCTCAAGGTTTTGTTGCCTGCTAGAAAACCACTGGCTGTTGCTCTAGAAGTGTCTGGTGTGTGTGTGTGTGTGTGTGTGTGCGTGCGTGTGTGTGCGTGTGTGTGTGAGAGAGAGAGAGAGAGAGAGAGAGAGAGAGAGAGAGAGAGGGAAAGAGAGAGAGATTGTCATTTGACGGGCGTGGAATGCAAGAGAATCTGACTAATTGACCAGCCAAATAATATTATAAATATACAGTACCACTACTTACAGGCATTCTAACTAAGCTTGCCACCTCTTTCTTAATGCAAAGGATGGTTGCTTATTTAGCAGTATGAAATTTTAATTCTGGATAGGAATCTGTTCCCTGAAATAAACCACAGATGGTGAGCCTAATTGGCTTATATTGATCGCAGGAGCCCTGGTAGCAAGGAGATTAAATCCTAAACTATTCTAATCAATGTATTATTTACAGGTTATAATATTATAGAAATATCACTGTATGCCAACAATATTCAAGGGAACAAACTGTTATTCCTGGTTTTTACTTGGAGTGCCAGGGGAGGTCTGACTGTTACAGACAAAATGAACACATAATGAGAAGCAGGTTTATTTTTTAATTATGGTTGCAGTTGTGTGTGTTTGTGAATCTAGATTCCTGAAGTAGGAAGGAGTTGCTTCTACCCTATCTTTCAACTTGAATAAAGCCATGATGGCATTAAAAGGGCACTGAAATGCTATCCTTAGATTCATGGAATACCTGACTGCAGTCAAATATCAGGCAACTCTGCTGCCAGTCAGAGTAAACAATATGCAGCTGGGTAGAGAAACAGTCTGCCCTGGTACAAGGTGACTTCCTACAACCATTACAGGTGGACTGGACATTTGTATGGTCTTTCTTGTGCTGAATCAGGAGTTTGCAAGACTCTTGTGGCTTAGGCACCCTTTGATCCTTGTGCAAGAGAAAGGGCACTAAGACCACATCTGTTCACAAGAGCAGGACTGCACTGTTTTCACAGTTGCATTTCAAGTTTGGGGCGTATGTATTTTTATAGAAAATTCCCAAACCAGGTAACAATAAAACAACATAGAAAATAGAACTGCAAAGTTGCAGAATCCTAAAACATAAAAGATTGAAAGAATGAGATTTTTTTAAAAAAAATATGGCAGAGAAGTAGCATAAGGAGCAATAATGGATCAGTGACAGCTCAGTGTATATTTGGAAAAGATGACCTCAGTAGATCTCCTCCCAAAGAAGTCCCACCTCCTCCTTAGGGCTGTCCCCACTGCCCAATCCCTTACCCCTCCCAGACCCAATACAAACGGAGGGAGTGTGGAATTCCTTCACCTGCCTACTATTCTCTCTCTCTCTCTCTCTCTCTCTCTCTCTCTCTCTCTCTCTCTCTCTGGACCAGAGGGAGAATGGAAAACCAGTCAAGGCTGCTGTCCCATCTACATGATCTTGCACGCTCAGAGGAGTGGCGGAGCCAGGAAGCTCTGGGGGTTGACAATGCCCCCCCCCCAAGAAAAAGAGTGTGGATAATGAAAGTTGACCAACAATGCTGCCCCCTGCCGTTGACCGTTATCAGATAAAAGAGCATATTAAAGTAATTCGGAATAAAAATTAGCCAGTTAAATATCCATATATCTAGGTTCTATCATTTCGAATTCAAGGTAGGTAGATTTCATGCCAAATTATACATTTTCACAGTTGGGATTAAAAGGGGGTGGGGAGCTGCCAAAGGGTTATTTCAGCAAAAGGGCTATATCCGTTTCCTCTTCCCTCCACCCATCTGCTCTGCAATTTTGTTGATGTTTTTCTTTAAAAGTTAAATTAAAATATACAGATATTTTATCTAGTGTAGAAGAGAACTTTGCACTTTTCACACATCCTTCGTGTCTGCCCATTTTGTTTGTATCTTTGTGATGTCATCTGGTGAGCTGTCCACGGGCTGGACCCAGAGCAGGTGAAATCCAGAACCTCCACAACTTGGGATGTTTGCATTTTTAATGCCAGTGAAAGTTGAGGAAATACTTTCCGCAGATAAACAGAAGCACCCTTACAGCCGGCCTCTGCCTTGTCCTCATTTTCTGCCTGAGCTTAACAGCTCTGCAAAACTAGGATGCTCCGTAATAAATAAAATAGGATTTGTTTCAGGATATTTTGAAATGTTGGGATGTAAACTTTTTTGCACGTTTTGCAATGATAAAAATGTTAAGAAATCAAACATTTGTGTATGTATGTGATTTGGACACGGGCTGTGATAATTTTGGAACAGTGCATTTGGAAGTGTAGCAGGAACCCCCCCCCCTAATCATTCAGTTTGTACAAACTTCACACACACACACACACACACACACACACACACACACTCACACTACGCTTCTGTTATAAATTCATAGAAAATCAACCATACATCGGATTTGTACTGTTCCACTTATATTTTACCTCATGAAGGAAGGACTATAAAATGGGGAAGGTTTGATACAGGACAGCCATAATCCCTTGAGCATACCAGCACATACACAGGAACCCTGCCCAGTTGCTATGCCAACCCTGATGGTCCTAGACAGAAGACCATCAAGATCACAAAGAACTTGCATATAGGAGTGGATTCAGCAGGACTGGAACAAAGGACAATGATCAGCTCTTCCCTCTGGGGGCAGGAAACTGCAAACTCCCCTCTGTCACCTGGAAAGTACTCATGGGGAGGGGGAAAGGGGGAAACAGCCAGGTGACAGGACACTCAGGTTACCACCACCACCCCTCCCTCAACCCCTCCTTTCTGTGATGTATGTATGATGTTTCTGGGGGTGGTCTTGATCTACAGGGTGGGAATTTCAAAAGTTTTTATAAGGCCTTGCACACCATTTTTCTGTGTCCTTTCCTCTGTCCTGCAAGTGAGGGGAGCACCCTGTTGCAACAGTTCAATAAAGACCAAGCCTACAGGCTGCTGATTTGCTCCAATTTACTCTGGTTGGTGTCTTTACTTTTTGTCCAAGGGAGCCCTCGGATTTTTGCCGGTAACAGGAGCCAGTTTAAAACTATATTGGCAGGATCTAACTAAAGTTGGATCCCATGTCCATATGATCAGAAGCAACTCACTGCGTTCAATGTGGGATACACCCCTGTGTAAATGTGCCTACAATTCTCTTTAAGGAACTGCAGCCCTGACAATCCTTAACGTCAATAGGACACCCACTCAGTGGCGTAGCGTGGGTTGTCAGCACCCGGGGCAAGGCAAGTAATTTGCGCCCCCTAACCCGTGGATTTGCGCCCCCTAACCCTAACCCCCAGATGTTGCGCCCGGTGCGGCCGGCCCCCCCTGCACCCCCCACACTACGCCACTGCACCCGCTTACTTTTTCTAAAGGTTTTCAGGCCTTAAAATACTATAGATTCCACACCACAACTATGAGCAATGTCCAGCATAACACTAAAAGACAGCAAAGGGTGTCATACAGATCAGGTTGTCCTCCCCCTTAAAGAGCAGGTCAGCAGCTATGCATATACCCTATGCCCTTTTAAAATACAGGGGTTGGGGGGTTATTGGGTTGTTTTTATTTTAAGTATATATTTTGTGGTTTTATATTTTGATATTGTTCTGTCAACTGCCCTGAAACCTCCAGGTATAGGGCGGTACCTAAATTCAATAAATAAAATAATAATTGCTTAGAGATCTAGATGCTTGGAGTTCTCTGATGCTGTCACTCGTGTTAATGGAGAAATCTGAGGGCTCCCTTGGACAAAAAAACAAGGACACCAGCCAGGAATACCAGCGCAAAACAGCAGCCAGTAGGCTTGGTCTTTATTGAAGACTGTTGCAACAGGACTCCCACCTGCCACAAGATGGAACGAGATGGGAGCCCCCAAACTGTTATTAGCCGCTAATCCCCAAGTTACACCCCCAAACTACATCACTTATACATCACGGTTACATCATGAAAGGGGAGGTCTGGTGGCAGGAATCTGAGCATCCTGGACCCTGCCCCATGATTCCCCTTGCCCTCCACCAAACACCCATCAAGTGGAACAAAAGAGATATTTACATTTCCCCGTTTCCCAGCCACGTTAATGACACCCTTTTGTCTTCATCTGGGTTTGTTCTTTCTGGAATGGCTACCTGTCTGGCACTCAGGTATCAGGATGCCAGGGATTATCACTCAGGCAGAGGGGCTGCTGAGCAGCTAAACTCACATGTCTATATGAATTTCTGAAGTTTTCCCTGTGAGCCAGTACATAGGTACATTTATCAGTGAATTCCAACACAGTGGTGCCCCGCAAGACGAATGCCTTGCAAGACGGAAAACCCGCTAGACGAAAGGGTTTTCCGTTTTTCAATGCGCTTCGCAGGACGAATTTCCGTATGGGCTTGCTTCGCAAGATGAAAATGTCTTGCGAGTCTTGAGATTTTTTTTTTGCTCCCTCCCCCCTTTTTCTGAGCCGCTAAGCCTTTAATAGCCTTTTAGCAGGTAAGCCGCTAAGCCTTTAATAGCCGCTAAACCGCTAATAGCGCTAATCCGCTAAACCGCTAATAGGGTTGCTTCGCAAGACGAAAAAACCGCTAGACGAAGATACTCGCGGAACGGATTAATTTCGTCTTGCGAGGCACCACTGCATTTGGTATCGTGCAGCAGAGGCCCTTTGAATAGATAGGAAGAAACTGCGATGAAGTGTTTTGTGGGGACAAATCACAAAAAATCACAAACGCGTTTGTGCTGATTTTGGCAGTGGGCTGCATGTGCAGGATATCTGCTGGAGGGGCAACCCCCTCCCAACCTATACATAAATTCCTGCAATACTTCTAACAATAACTGCACATGGCGTCTGAAGTGCCCAGGGAACGTGGCTTTAAGATCAAGGAACTAATGTTCTTTCAACTGAGTCGAGCATCCTTTGGGAGAAACGGCGCCCCAAAGACACCTGCCCTTGGCAACGCACCTGCCGCCCTTACTAAAGATGGCGGCGACTATGCTTCGACGCATAAGGTCACGGTGGGGTAAAACACCTTCAGCAAGCCAATGACGCTCCACGCTCTAACCAGAGCGCGTTTGCCAGCACTAAAGATGACGTTCCGGTCATCTTACCCACGAAAAAGATGGCTGCCTCACTTATCCCCCCACCCTCCATTGCCCCTAGTAAAGATGGCGAGGAGAGGGGGAGTAGCCGTTCTGCCAATACCCAAAATGGAGACGCGGAAAGGAGGGCCGCTTATTTCCTCCCCTCTCAACAACAAAAAAAAACCCCCACGGCTAAACTGTTCTCGCGAGATGACGCTCCTTTCGCGGAGGCCGAACGGCTTCCCGCCTTTTCCAGCGGGGCGAGCGGGAGAGAGCGACTCCGCCGGGCAGAAGCGGAAGGCGGCGGGCCCTTCCCCTCAGCGGCGACGGCCTGCTTCCGTCTCCATGGCGACGAGCCGCCTCGGCCAACCGCGAGCCGCTTCCGCTGACGTCGGCGCCGACACGTGGATCCAAGATGGCGGCGTCTGGGGTGCTGGTGAGTGGGGAGGCCGGGGAGCCTCCTTCCCCTCGCGCTGTCTCGCGGCCGCCGGGGGGCTCCGAGGGCCCCTTTCCGGGGCGGGGGTCGCTTCGCATCGCGGGCCCAGACCCCTCCCCGGCCCTTTTCGGAGGGGGGCGTGGGGGGTGGAGATGAGGGGGCCTCGTTTGCGCGCCTGACGGGACCCTCCTGAGGTGACACACGCACCCCAGAGAAACCCCTCACCCAACCCCCGGGGTAGCCGGCGAAGGCCGCGTACAGCGCCGTGCGCTCCCTCCGAAGGTCTCCCCGGGAGACGCGAGGCCGGCAGGGAGCCCGGCAGAGGCGTCCCCGGCTGTTGCTGCTCTCGCTTTGGGCCACCCGACGAGCAGCAAGCCCTGAGGACTCGCCTCGGCAGTTTGCGTCCCTTCCTGGCAGGGGGTGGGCTGGATGACCCTCGGGGTCCCTCCCAGCCCCGCGGTTCTGCGACAGGCGACAACGGCGCGTCCGCTTTTTGTTGCTCCCGCATCGCGATCCTGAGACCTTACTGAATTGCGTTAGGTGGTCTTGGTGAATTGAAAAACCAGCAAGACATTGCGATCTCTGTAACGTCAAACACGGTAGCATACGAATGAAGCCAGTGGCAATGAATTCATCCAAGCAATGCAAAAAAAGGCGTAGTAATTCGAAATGATATTCTGTTGCAACTGTTTCAAAAACGATGGGTAGCAATGCTTTGTCACCTGCTTTGTGAGGTCTGCCTGAAAAGCGGGTATCAATCAGTGCTGGTGGCACTAACAGACTCAAAATAGCCGAAAAGGTGGAAATTGCAACTGGAACCACATGTCAGCTACTGATGGGACATTATTTTTCCCATCCTTGATAGCTGTATTTCGTAACATGCCTTGCTGGTTCACTGTGTTCTGTGTGCAACTGGATTCCAGTCTCTAATCTCACATTCCCCATAGAGCTCTTGTTTTACACAGCCAGATTGGGCCAGGAATGATGCTGTTGTCCATGGGTAAGCAAACTAAGGCCCGGGGGCTGGATCCGGCCCGATCGCCTGCTAAATCTGGCCCGCGGACGGTCTGGGAATGAGTGTGTTTGTACATGAGTAGAACGTGCCCTTTTATTTAAAATGCACCCCTGACTTGTGGGGCATAGGAATTCATTCATTATTTTTTTTCCCATAATATAGTCTGGCCCCCCACAAGGTCTGAGGGACAGTGGACCGGCCCCTTGCTGAAAAAGTTTGCTGACCCCTGCTGTAGTGCCTCTAAAGAGGTTGCCATTTTCAAGGACTCCTGCTGTGTTTAGACAGCTGTGGTCCAGCTTTCAGGAAGTTGTTGGGGGTGAGTGACCGACCTGAGATTGTGTTCCTGTCTCGAGGAAAATTACTGGTGAATTTGCTCTGAATCGAGATTGTCTTCTGGATCCCATGTTGCAGGGACTCCTTTCACAGCCTGCGACAAAGTTTGTGTCCTTTGTCAACCTTGTGTTTGCATTCAGAACTTTCTTGCAACACGCCTGGAGGCAGAGAGTAGCATGACTTCCTTTTCTGTATGCTAACAACCAGAAGCAGTGAGTTTCGGTGCACTGCACACCAAAGCTCTGCCATAAACTTGATAAGAATCACACAGGCTGGAGCAGCTTAACGGGCTCAGTCACGGCAGTGGAATTTTGTTGGGCAGGGCACCTTGTGGTCACTTGATGATCTCAAGGATTATCTCAAGGTTTGTCTAAAGGCAAACAGTTTTGTGTCACAGTTTTTCTAGTGCTGATGCTTGTCTTCTGCACTCTTAACTTGCAGAACATGTTGTTTCTGCAAGGAGGATGATGATACTCAGTGATGATGTGAGAAGGTATAGAGAGTTCTTATCTCATCCCCTTTCTACAGAGGATTATCTCTGTGGGAAGGAGGAGGGGAGGCCTTATTCCTATTAATGCAAGGCCAGAAGTCCATCTGCTCCAGCACCCTTTTCACGGCATAGGCTGGCAATATGCTTTGGGAAAGACAGCAGCTCAGTGATATATTTGCTTGGAACATGAAGTTTCCTGGTTGGTTGATCCATCTATCCATTTCCATGAACATGCCTAATTCACTTTTGAAGCCATCCAAATTATTCATTATTATTTTTGTTATTTATTGAATTTCTATACTGCGCTTCGTCTGAAGATCTCCAGGCGATTCACAACATAAAAATAAAAAACGAGAACACAAAATACATAATAAAGCAAAAGCAAACAAAAGTGACAAGCCCACTCTCACAAACACATTTAAAAGGCCATAGAATGGTTAATCAGCCAAAGTGCCTCAGAAGATAACAACAACAACAACAACAACAACAACAACAACAACAACAATTTTTATTTATACCCCGCCCTCCCCAGCCAAGGCCGGGCTCAGAGCGGCTTACAAGCAATAATAAAAACAAGTTGAATGATTACAACTTAAAAACAAAATTAAAATACAACATTAAAATATTGAAATATTAAAATATTAAAATTTAGCCTCATCGCAGGAGGAGAAGGAAAGGAAAAAAGAAAGAGAGGGAGGGAATCAAATTGGCTCCAAGCCAAAGGCCAGGCGGAACAACTCTGTCTTACCGGCCCTGCGGAAAGAAATCAGATCCTGCAGGGCCCTGGTCTCATGAGGCAGAGCGTTCCACCAGGCCGGAGCCAGAGTTGAAAAGGCCCTGGCTCTGGTTGAAGCCAATCTAACTTCCTCAGGGCCCTGGGCCACTAGGGTGTTGCTATTTATGGACCTTGAGGCTCTCCGTGGGGCATACTGGGAGAGGCGGTCCCATAGGTACGAGGGTCCTAGGCCATGAAGGCCTTTAAACAAAAGCAGCACCTTAAATCTGACCCTGTACTCTACCGGGAGCCAGTGCAGTTTGAAAAGCACTGGGTGAATATGCTCCCATGGCAGAGACCCAGTGAGGAGCCTCGCTGCAGCATTCTACACCCTCTGGAGTTTCTGGGACAGCTTCAAGGGCAGCCCCGCATAGAGCAAATTACAGTAGTTAAGCCTGGAGATGACCATCGCATGGATCACTGTGGCCAGGTTGGGGTGGGAAAGGTAAGGGACCAACTGCTTGATGCGGCGAAGGTGGAAAAATGTCGCCTTGGCTGTTGCTGTAACCTGCACCTCCATGGAAAGGGAGGCGTCAAACCCAAACTCTTAACGGAAGGCAATGGCACTAATTGGGCCCCCGCAAGAGAAGGGAGTTGGTCCCTCATCCCCATACCATCCCGACCCAGCCAAAGGACCTCTGTCTTCGAAGGATTTAGTTTCAGTCGGCTCCCACGAAACCATCCAGCCATAGCCTCCAAGCATCTGGTCAGTGTGTCCGGGGCCGAGTCGGTGTGGCCATCCATCAGCAGATAGAGCTGAGTGTCATCAGCATATTGGTGACAGCCCAGCCCAAAGCTCCGGATAATCTGGGCAAGGGGGCACATAAAGATGTTAAAAAGCATCGGGGAGAGAATTGCGCCCTGCGGCACTCCACACACCAAGGAATGGCGCGACGACATTTCCCTCCCTAGTGAGGTGAGCTCACTAAATGAGCTCAGGGTCCAAGTTGGTTCATATTGTGAGAGGCGGTCCATGAGGTATTGCTGTCCTGAGCCGTTTAAGGCTTTATAGGTCAAAACCAACACTTTTAGTTGGGCCTGGAAAACAATTGGCAGCCAGTCCAGTCCAGCCGGGATCTTGTGACCATCTCCTCACCTTGTGACAGCAGATGCTATAAATTAACTATGCATAGTGTGAAAGGGCACTCTTTTATCTGCCCTGAATCTCCTGCCAGTTTCATTAAGTTACCTCTGCCCACCTCCTCCGCACAGTGCTTGCTGGTGTCCAGCTTTTGTGAACTTGGTATGAGGAGGTGAGCACAAGGAGAGATTGCCAAGGGAGATTCTGTGCATCAGTTCTCGCAACGGTTTAGAAAGCCCCATTGGAACTTACATCTCAGTAAACATGCCTAGGATTGCCTTTGCTTCAGAGAGCAGGACAATATGTGGAAACTGTGAGGAAGCAGATATAGGTTAAATGAAACAGTAAAAACTGTTTGGCAGTGGAACCTTTGGGTAGGTGTGGGTCTCTCTTCCTGGAAATGTAAACAGAGGCTGGGCATCAGTCAGCGAGGCTGTAGATGCAATATTTTTTGTACTGGGCCAGGAGTTGGACTAGATGCCCTTTGAGGCTTCTCCCAACTCTGAAATTATATTATTCTAACTCGGTACAGTGGTACAGCTAAGTACTTAATTCGTTCCGGAGGTCCGTTCTTAACCTGAAACTATTCTTAACCTGAAGCATCACTTTAGCTAATGGGGTCTCCTGCTGCCGCCGCGCTGCCGGAACTCGATTTCTGTTCTTATCTTGAAGCAAAGTTCTTAACCTGAAGCACTATTTCTGGGTTAGCGGAGTGTGTAACCTGAAGCGTATGTAACCTGAAGCGTATGTAACCCGAGGTGCCACTGTACTTTGAGACCTGAGTCTCGTCTCTTCCTTCCCTACCACACCCACAATTTTTCTTCCCTAGTTACATTAGCTTCTTGACTTGTGATGTTTGCATAGTTTTTAACTGCCCTGGTTTTGGAGAAGGGCGGGTTTATTTTATTTTTTTAAATGCACATAGCCTAAAAATGCTATATATGGTTGAGACTTTTAGGGAGTTATTCGTAAAACAAGACACCTCTGTTGTCTTGCTTCCACTGCTGTTCCCCTGCCTCCCCATTGTCTTCAGTTTTTTTTAATATATAGAATTTTTGAACCCTGTTTTTGTTTTGAGCCATGCATTTACGTTGGACACAATCAGTGAGCAACTTTGCCTCACATTCTGTTGAATGAATGTGACTTAAGCAAGAGCTTACTTCTGCTTCAAATGCAGCTGTTTCTCACACTTGCTGAAAAGCTCCTTAATTCTAGTGTGGCCTAGAAAGGTTGCTGACCCTGGTAATAGATAGGCTGGTTGGTTAGGAACATAAGAAGAACACAGGAAACGGAGTCAGACTGCTGGTTCATCTAGCTCAATATTTCCTACACTGACTGGCAGTGGTTCTCCAGGGTTTCAGGCAGGGAACTATTCCCAGCCCTACCTGAAGATGCTGAGAATTGAACCAGGCATCTTCTGCACGCAAGGCCAGTGCTTTACCACTAAGCTGCTGCCCTTCTCAGTTACGGTTGTAGTTGATTTATAGAGGTGGCTGCCAGTGTGTTTTGTAAAAAGAGTATTTTGCTACTCCTGCTTGGTTATGGTTTCTAAAGTTTTGGACAGGAGTTGCTGTCTATCCTCTGCTGCTTTTCAAGACTGTGTGTGTGTGTGTGTGTGTGTGTGTGTGTGTGCGCACACACAGTGCACCACTTGATGTGTCAAGATGTCTTTAATTACTTTTTTATTTAGTTTCATTCAGTTGCACATTTTTAACACTCTTTACAATACATTCAAATTATAACTGTTTTCAATACCATGTGTGTATGTATTCCTTTTTCTTATCCTTGTGACTTCCCTCCACCACATTACAGCTTCTTCTACTTAAATTTCTGTTGTGTTGTGAATATTGTTTTTATTTTTATCCATAAAACATCTATCCATATTTTAGCTTTATGAAATGTAATCAATGCATATCAATGGTTTTGTTTCAGAGCAACGTTTTGTCACATATTCTTCCACAAATTCCCATTCTTTCCTAAATTTCTGATTTGATTGATATCTAATAGCTGCTGTCATTCTGGCCAGTTTTACGAATTCACATACCTTATTTTGCCAATCCGCTTTTGATGGGACTATGTCCCCTTTCCAATTTTTAGCTATTAGCATTCTGGCAGCAGCTGTGGCATATAAAAACATTTTTTTCTTGTCGTTAGGGTTATCTATTGATAAGATGCCTAATAGAAATGCTTCTGGTTTTTTTTCCAAATGATGTTTTGAACATCTCCTACTTTGGAGGTCTTTAAGCAGAGGCTTGACAACCATATGTCAGGAGTGCTCTGATGGTGTTTCCTGCTTGGCAGGGGGTTGGACTCGATGGCCCTTGTGGTCTCTTCCAACTCTATGATTCTATGATTCTATGATTCTATGATCTTTTTCCATTCTACATGTATACTACTCCAGAATTTTTTAGCTTTTTCACATCCCCACTATACATGATACATTGTTCCTTCTACCATATTGCATCTCCAGCAAGTGTTAGATTTTATAGATCTTAGCTAGTTTAGTGGGAGTCATGTACCACCTGTACACCATCTTCATGAGATTTTCTCTTATTGTATAACAGGCAGTGAATCTTATGTCTTGTTTCCACAGTTTTCCCCATTGTTCCATCTGGATGGGGTGGCCAGTATCTTGGGCTCACTTGTGTCACGATCTATGAGGGTAGCTGAGCAACCGTTCTCTAGTGCAATGTCTGAAGATATGAGTCGTGTTGTTTATGGATACATGTCAACTTTGCCTTCTTTGTATTAGAGGAATTAGTTACTAGATCAGTCATCTGGGTCCTCTCCTCTCCTAGTCATCCTGGAGTTGAAATTGTGAAGAAATTGACTTTTGTAAGAATGGGTTGGTGGTGTGTCACTTAGAAGCAGGAGTTGGAAACAAAGGCCTTAGTGGACTTGTAGGCCACAAACCCTTTCTCCGGATGAGACCCTTCAGCTGGACCTGTGATGATACCTCTTTCTTGCTTCCTGGATGGTGGCAGGTGAGATGTTTGTGCGCCCAGAAGCTTCTAACTTTAGTGTGGCTGGAATCCAGCCAACTGTACAAAGGCAAGAGCCCACCCTGTCTCATAGCCCCTTGAAAGTTGAGATGTTGATCTATGTGATAGATTTGTTGCTGTACCACAGGCTTCCTCAATCTCGGCCCTCCAGATGTGTTGAGACTACAATTCCTGTCATCCCTGACCACTGGTCCTGCTAGTTAGGGATCATGGGAGTTGTAGGCCAAAAACTTCTGGAGGGCCGAGGTTGAGAAAGCCTGCTGTACCATTTGAGCCTGCAAGTGGGTGAACAAAATGTTGGAAAGTGTGTATGTGAAATGCTGTAGTCCAATGACACAAAATCACATGGTTCTCCCACTCCTCTTCTTAGCTCACAGTTATAAGTAATAGTCATTCCGCAAGTGTGTATGAGAGAGAAAATACTTGGGGAAGGAGGTTTAAGGCAACAGTGGGTAATCTCCACCCTAAAGGCCTGCTTAGGCCCACGAGGCCATTTCTCCCGAACCTCAGCTGGTTGCCCAACACATGAGATACGGGACTTGCTGTTGTCAGGGGAAGTTCAGCAAGTGGATCCTAGAGAGGAGGCCTTCTCAGTGGTGGCACCCCACTTATGGAATAGCCTACCCAGAGAGGCTCACCTGGTGCCCTCTGCATGGTCTTTTCAGCATCTTTTTATTGCCTAGGCATTTTAAAACAAACCCAGGGCTTCTTAAATTAACTGCGTTCTTGGTCCTCGAGTATGCTTTGCAGCTGAGCTGAAAATATGTTTTGTTCTAAATTTTTACTGATCTTTTTTCAGTTACTGTACTTTTAAATGCTACTTGCTTTTTGTCTTGCAAACTAGAGAATTTTAGTGATTTTAATGATGGATGAATGCATAATTTGAATAAATAAAGGATGTTGAAATGGGTCTTGAATAGGTAGACTGGATTCCTGCCCCCCCCCCTAAACTCGAGAGTTGCATTCTTATTGTAAAGAAGGCAGAGAGAGTAGTGGTGGATGAGAGAGCTACGCACTGACTTCGATACCCTGCATTTCTTAAGGGTTTCTCTTTCCTCGAGAATGGAAAGTTTTCTGTCTCCAGTAAGACAGGGTCCAGGCTTAGATCTGTTGCCTTCTGCGTGAGGCCTCATGATTGGTCTCTGTTTCTCAGCTAGAATTCCCTCTTTCTTTTAAAGAAACAAGTCTTTCGGGGTTTTAGTGGCAGCAAATAGATTAGGTATCACTCTTGGTTTCCCCTCTGTCTGCGACTTCTGCAGTTCTTGCGGATTTGCCCAAAATTACTGAGCCAGCTTTGTGGCTCAGGTTTGTGTTCAGACTTAAAAGCAAACAAACAGCCAACCAGTGTTGGGAATTGCTTGCACCTCCCTGAATGCCTTTGGCTATGGAGACAAAATCTCCTTTCTCATTGCAGGAGAAGCTCACGTGTCCAGTGGTGCTACTGCTCTTGTGCCATGGGGTGAGCAGCTTCTACGTGCCGGGGGTGGCACCCATCAACTTCCACCAAAAGGATCCTGTAGAAATAAAGGTAGGTTGGTGATGTGGTTGACCATGTGAATACAGTGGACGCTCGGGTTGCGAATGTGATCTGTGCGGGATGCACATTCGCAACCCGCAGCATTCGCAACCCGTGTCTGCGCATGCACGGGTTGTGATTTGGCGCTTCTGTGCATGCGCAAAGTACGATTTAGCGCTTCTGCGCATGCGTGACTGCCGAAACCCGGAAGTAACCCGTTCCTGTACTTCCAGCTTTTGGCGGTCCACAACCTGAAAAAAATGCAAGCTGAAGCCGCTGTAACCCAAGGTATGACTGTACATACACCGTGTGTGTGTGTGTGTGTGTGTGTGTGTGTGTAATAATAATTAACAGTGGTACTTATGCCAGCCTGGAAAACCATTAGTTAGCTATATTTGCGAAACAGTAATAATGCCCTTTTAAAAAAGGATGATTTATTACGTTAAACATTTTGTACTTTCCTTCCCCCATAAGAGCTCAGAGTGGAATACATAGGTTTATTATTACTTATTATTTTATTTTTATTACCTTTATATCCTGGCCTTCCTCCCAAAGTCGCCCAGTGTGGTGTGTCTCATAACATCCTCCTGCTCTCGCATTGGGCTGAGTGTCTGTGAGACTGGCTTGATGCCATCTAATGAGTGAGGGTTGCCTTCCAGTTTGGAGATGCTTGTAGCTCTAGCCGGCAGGAGAAGTGTCTGCTGTGCATCTCAGTTGGCCCCAGCTGCCATAGGGCTAGCGAGCAAGCTGCCCTTAGGAAAGGGCTCGCTAATGAAATTGTAAGGAGAAAAGGTACCTATGACCATGATCAAACAATACATGATCAGCCGGCAATATTTGACAGTTCGGTTGGGCCATTTGTGAACCCTGGTGGGAGCCTTGAAGGAGCTGAGAGCGCTTTGCAAAGTAGTGACAGCATTCCCAAGGAATGTTTTCTTGAGCCGTGGCTTTCAGACACCCATGAGAGGAATACATCTCCCACGCCCTACAACATAAGCTGCTAACATGGCACCCACGGGTGCATGGGGGCCTTCAAAGTCTCTTTGTGGTGCTGCAGGGTCCGATCCCCCAAGCCTGTGTGTGGTGTGAGGGTACAGCTGATCAGGGGAGAGTCGACTCCCATCATCCCTGGCCATTCGCCATGGTGGTTGGGGCTAATGGGGAATTGGAGTCCCACAACATCCAAAGGGCCACCATGCTGATTTCCCTTCCTCTAAAGCGTAGGTCTGTGTGGATATGCCTGGCAAAAGAGAGAGTGCAAGGGGAAAGGGCAAAGGGACATTTACTTTAAAAAAAATATAAATTGGGAATCATGTTGCAATAAAACTGCATCCCAAACCTGAAAATGTTGAAGTCTGTTCTAAAGTGTTGTAGAAATGCTGAATGCCCTGTGAATCCTTTTAAAGAATTGTAGGTTCCATTCCCGTAATGTTTTCCTTGCAGCTATAACAAGCTGAAAACCACAGTGGTTTCCTCTGTCTGTGCCTCAGCATTTTTGAGGGGTGTGGGTAGGATCAAGTACTACAGGAAGTTAAGTTCTCCAAGAACATTAATACATGGTTCTGGGGTTGTTTGCAGCCTCTTGGGGGCGGGTCACACATAGGCTCAAACCTTCCGTGGCCTCTTTGTTTTTGTTTTTTTACTAAAGCTGTGGGCTTTATCTTGCGATGTAAGCTTCCACACCGATGCCAGCAAGGTTTGGCAAGTCCTGCAGAGCATAAAAACATTTTTACGCGGCCAAGCCCTGGTGTCTCGATGGCCATATCCTGTCTTGTATGTTTCCTCTGTGTTACATAATTTATCTCTGTGGAAGGGGTACAACTGGTCCAGTTGTAAAGGTGGAAACTAGGGAACTTCCTTCCCTCTTGGTAGAGCTGGAACAATGAATCTGATAATCCCCTTGTTTTTCCAGGCTGTGAAGCTCACCAGTTCACGAACACAGCTACCTTATGAATATTACTCCTTACCTTTCTGCCATCCTCAGACAGTCACATATAAAGCTGAAAATCTAGGTAAGGGCACAGAGTCCACCACTTTCCTTTGCGTACTTTGGTGTCTGTGGTTGACTGCAGGATCCGTGCACTGTGTACATGAAGTGGGGGCACCCATTCCAGCGCTTTCCCCAAGGCCCTGGCTCCAGCATATTGCAGTCTCCCCTTGCTTTACTATTGCCTGTACTCTAGAATGCAATGGGCAACCAGTTATTCATTTGGGCTGATGCTCTTTCACTCTCCTTGCGTGGAATGCTTTAATCATGTGGGGTGGATCTCTCTAGGGAAACTGGTAGTTTCTAAAGGGAGGGATGAGGTGCCAGTTCCATCCAGATTGCCTGGTAAAAAAGAATAAAGTAAGCACATGGTCCTCCCAATAACACGGATGGTATATTCCAGTGGTTCCCAAACTGTTTTGGGCCACCGCTCCTTGGTTCCATAAAGTGATCCCAGTGCCCTCTATCCTAGGAAAAGCATTATTCAGAATGGTCGTTTGCATGACCCGCTAAGGAAGATAATAACACTATAAAATTCAAAACAGTAACAATTAATTTCACATTTATTCCAAATCCAGTTGAAACTATTTAGCTGAGTTAATTCAACAATAGCAGTGAACTGGATTCGGTGATACCAGCTATGCAAAATACGATTGCCAGCGCCCTCCTGCTACCCACTTGCCTCTTAGTGCCACCCCCAGGTAATCCCCCCCCCCCGCAGGGGTGGTCCCATCCGCTTTGGGAACCACTGGTGTGTTTGGATGATTTAACCTCTAAAGCTGCCTTGTCCTGAATCGGACCATTGGCCCATCTGGAAGAGCGATGGGGAACCTGTGTCTTTCCTGAAGTTGCTGGAGGGCAACTCCCATCATCCCTGACCATTAACCAAGGTGACTGTGGCTGATGGGAGTCATCAAAATCCAAAAACTTTTGGAAGGCCACAGGCTCCTGGCTCCTAATCTTGCCCAGTAGAGTCTGTTCCAGCTGTTAGCTTGAGATGTTAACAGCAGGAGATGCCAAAGTTTGAAGGCTGGGGGTTTGTTCTGCCACTCACTGCTGTGAGCTCTCTCATTCTCATTCTCCCTGCCTGCCTTTCATTTGCAGGTGAGGTCCTTAGAGGGGACCGGATCGTCAACACGCCATTCCAGGTCTTCATGAACGTTGAGAAGAAGTGTGAGGTCTTGTGCGAATCCCCCAGCAAGCCTGTAACCCTGACCAAGGAAGCGAGCAAGCTGATCGCCGAACGGATCCAGGAGGAATACTATGTCCACCTGTGAGTCTCTGTCCTCTGAGCATGAGACAGAGCAACTCAGTGGGAGTCCTCCTTACTTATGGCGAGTCAAGGAGGCAGAGGGTGGCAGCAGTGGGCAAGTAGTTCTGACTCGAGGGCTTATCTTTGCAGCATCGCTGACAACCTGCCTGTGGCCACGCGGCTGGAGTTCTACTCGAACCGCGAGGAGGAAGAGAAGAACAAGGAGAAAGACATACAGTTTGAGCATGGCTATCGGCTTGGGTTCATGGACAGCCGCAAGGTGAGGTTAATAATAATAATAATTTATTATTTATACCCCTCCCATCTGGTTGGGTTTCCCCAGCCACTCTGGGCGGCTTCCAACAAAGTATTAAAATACAGTGGTCTGTTAAACATTAGAAGCTTCCGTAAACAGGGCTGCCTTCACATGTCTTCTAAAAGTTTGGTAGTTGTTCTTCTCTTTGACATCTGGTGGAAGGGCGTTCCACAGGGCGGGCGCCACCACCAAGAAGGCCCTCTGCCTGGTTCCCTGTAACTTGGCTTCTCGCAGCGAGGGAACTGCCAGAAGGCCCTCGGCGCTAGACCTCAGTGTCCAGGCAGAACTATGGAGGTGGAGCCACTCCTTCAGGTATACTGGAATGAGGCTGTTTAGGGCTTTAAAGGTCAGCACCAACACTTTGAATTGTGCTCGGAAACGTACTGGAAGCCAATGTAGATCTTTCAAGACCGGTGTTATGTGGTCTCATTGGCTCCTCCCAATCACCAGTCTAGCTGCCACATTCTAGATTAGTTGTAGTTTCACCTTCAAAGGTAGCCCCACGTAGAGCGCATTGCAGTAATCCAAGCGGGAGTTAACTAGAGCTTGGGTCTCAGCCTGCGTGCCAGGTGGAGTTGGTAGACAGCTGCCCTGGATACAGATTTGACCTGTGCCTCCATGGACAGCTGTGAGTCCAAAATGACTCCCAGGCTGCGCACCTGGTCCTTCAGGGGCACAGTTACCCCATTCAGGACCAGGGAGTCCTCCACACCTGCCCACCTCCTGTCCCCCCAAAACAGTACTTCTGTCTTGTCAGGATTCAACCTCAATCTGTTAGGCGCCATCCATCCTCCAACCTGTGCTTTTGCCTGGAGAAGGGAGGGGATGGTTCAGAGGTGCCACAACAGCACGGACCCTCTGAATTTTACTTGTAGGCACCTGTTTCAGTTGTTGTGGAAAATAAAGCAGTGACCACAGCAGCTCCCTTTAAAGCACACTTTATTTTGCATTGTAATATTGAATGTACCAATCATAGGCCTTTGAACTTTGCTGTGAATGTTGTATGGAAATCTGAGTGCGCATGTGCACACATACCAGAAACTGAAAGGTGACAGGGAGGAAAATTCAGGCGGTGTTTACCACAAACCTGCATGCTGCTCTCCCAAAGTATTTGAGCTGCCTGGACACTAAGCCTGCCCTCTCCTTCCTGCCCTCTGGAGATCAGGTGACACATAGGCTGGTGAATGTGTGAGAGCTGGGAATTACTGTTTATTTGTCAGGCACCTAAAGTTTTTCCTTCTGTGCTGTACAAAGATTTTCGTGCTGTACGGGGATTTTAAAAAGCCAAATGCTGACAGGCTTGCAGCCTGTTACGCCCCATACAAAAGAGGAAGCCTGGATTTTGAGAGCCAAATAAATATTAGCCCAATGGTTTGATATGGGCAATTTATTCTAATTTCCAAATTCTGAATTATCTTCTGCCGGGGGCAGCATCCTAAATGGGTTATTTAACTTGCACAATCACAGCTTAACACGCTGGGCGGCTAGCCAGCTGCAAATGCACAAATTAAATGCACACAAGATGGATTTTCCATGCTGGGTTTTCCTGCTGCGGAAAGCACTTTTAAGCTCTCTGGCTTGCTTTTGGGGCTCTGGGAGGCTCTTGCATGAGACCTAGCAGGCGCCTCCCAGAGCCTCATAAGCAAGTCAGAAAGCTTAAATGCTCTCCGCCTTGCATGGTGGGCAAGGCTCACTCAGTGTGTTGGCACTGGAACGGTAGGGGTGGTTGCACAGGGGCTGGTTCTGGCTATATGTGATATCAGCTTTACACACAATCCCTGGAACCCACCCCCAGGGCAGGTTGTGAGTCTGTAGTTTGATGTACAGTGGCACCTCTGGATGTGAACGGGATCCGTTCCGGAGCCCCGTTCGCATCCTGAGCAGAACGCAACCTGCACGTGCACGGGTCGCAATTTGCTGCTTCTGCACATGCGTGTGACGTCATTTTGAGCGTCTGCACATGTGCGAGAGGCAAAACCCGGAAGTAACCTGTTCCGTTACTTCCGAGTCACCACGGAACGCAACCTGAAAACACTAAACCTGAAGCATATTTAACCCGAGGTATGACTGTATCTTCTAATCTCTACTCCCTTATCATGAAGAGTTTGAGGAGAAGTGCAACACACGAAGGAGACCTCTGAGCCTGCAAACCACTTGGAGAGATAGTGCACATCACCCCAATTAATTTGTATTTTCTTCCTCCAGGGCTTCTAACATCTCTCTTGATATCCCATCTGTTCTAGTTCTACCTGCACAACCACCTCTCCTTCATCCTTTACTACCACAGAGAGGATGTGGAAGAGAACCAAGAGCCCACCTACAGGGTGGTCCGCTTTGAGGTCGTTCCGCAGAGCATTAAGCTTGCTGGTAAGAGAAGAGAGCAAGGGCTTTGTGTTGACTCAAGCTCTGGACTTGAATTAAGAGGGACATTTTGGAGAAGAAAGTACGGGTGAGAGAGGAGATCCCATTGTATGATGTGTTTGGGGTGAGCTATGGGAGGGAGGGAGCAGCTCTTGTTCAATATTGAGGGCATAGCTGTCAACTTTTCCCTTTTCTTGCAAGGAATCCTATTCAGAATAAGGGAATTTCCCTTAAAAAAAGGGAAAAGTTGACAGCTATGCTTGAGGGTTTCTTGCATGTTCTCTCTGGCTGGCTGTAGTCGTGGACCCACAAAGCAGGAAAAGTACACTGAACGGGATCGGGAAACAGGAGCTGTTTGGGACACCAGGGATTTCCTGTTGCCTGCTACTCAAAACAACCCTCTTATCAATCACAGCTCCGACTTCACTTATTGGCAAAAAAACCCCCATGGGCAGGCAGGTGCAGCCAGCCTCGTTCATTTCACAGAAATCACTTAGAAGGGGACCTGCACGTTTTGCAGAGTCACTGCCGGCCAGTGCAAGTGAAGGGTGGGGAACCATAAATTGTTGGGACTCCAGTTTCCCTTGCCCCTGGCCATTGGCTACACTGGGTGTGCAGCTGATGGGAGTCCTCTAGCACCATGAGAAGGGGGTGCATAGGCTTCCATCTCTGGTGTGGCGGGATCAAAGGTCTGACTCCATAAAAAACTGTTTCATGCGTTGCTGCTTTTGCAGCAGGAACATGTTAGGGATACGTAGCTCAGGGCCATAGCTCAGTGGTAGAGCATCAATCCTCAGCATCTCTAGTAGGGTTGGGAGACACTCTGTGTCTGAAATTCTGGAGAGCCTCTGGCAGTCAGTGTAGACAACACTGAGCAAGACGGACCAATGGTCTTACTACAAGGGCAGCTTCCCACATTCCTGTGTATGCGTTTGTTCAACCGAAGGAACATGAGGGGCAGCGCAGCCAGAGGATTGCCACACGAGGCTAGTTGGGGGTGAGGGGACCCCAAGCTTGTATAGGGCCTGGGTCCCTGGAGTCAGGCTGCTGCTTCTGACACGTGAGGGTTTTTTTGCCCCCTAGATCTGAAAGCTGACGAAAAGGGTGCCTGTGTCTTGCCTGAAGCTGCCAACTCCGCTCCTCAAGAGATCGACCCCATGAAGGAGAACAAGCTGCTTTTCACCTACTCTGTGCATTGGGAGGTGAGGGCCGGGTTTTTTATTTGGGGAGGGAGGGGAGAAAGAGGGGAGGAGGTGGAATTGGTGTAGGGGAAATGGTCACTGTGGGGAGAAGGTGTCCGAGGGCTGGGAAACCCTAATTAAAAGAAGAGTGGGAAGCCAGTGTTGGAACATGGATTTGGAGGGCCTCAGCTGTCTTTAAGGGAACTCCTTTCATCTCCTGTACATTTCTTTTAAAAACAAGTAGGTTCTCCACCACAGGTTAAGACTCAACAGGAGAAAGCTTGCTTCAGGTGCCACCTTCGAAGAAAAAATTACGGAGTCACAAAAACACCCTTTCCCAGGTTAGGACTACAACTCCCATCGGTCCCAGCCAGCATGCGCTGATGGAAGCTGCAGTCCAAGGCGTCAGGAGGGCGCCATGTTGAAGAAGCAGAGCTTTTTAGGGGGTGGCACCCATCTTGTGAAAAGCCCTGCTCCATTTCAGCCTTTGGGGAACCTGTTAGGGCGTTTCTGGCTGGTGTGCCTTTTTGTCCCCTAGTCTGCTGCTTTGGAATTTGGCATGATTTGCCTTTTCGTGTCGTTTGTTTATTTATTTATGTACAAGATTTAAATCCCTCTTTCTGCCAAGTGAATTGTAGCATGAACTTAGCAGCCTTTAGACCTCTGGCTGATGCTTGGGCCCAGAGTTTGCAGTCCCAGGGAATCTTGTTGGTTGGAGCTGAATGTACATGCTAACAGGGAAGTGAGCAGAGGAGATCCCAGCTCCCTGCAATTGCTCCTTCCCCGGTCAACAGATGGAGCCGAGCTGATCTTTTCTTGATCTTTAGGATTATTGTCTTGCTTTCTTCTTGGGCAGCGGGGTGTGTTTGTGTTTACATCCAGTGCCAGTCATGCTCTGAGTAGACCCACTGAAATCCATGGGCATGGCTAGCTTGGGGCCATTAATTTCTGAGTGGAACCTAGTTGAATACAACTCCTGTGGGTTATTTCTTTATTCATAAAGCACTGATATGCAGAAAACCAAATACCCCACTTACCCCTTTGCCTCAACTTTCAATCTCCAGCGTGGGAATAATAGTGGACCAACTCAATTAACCTACTAACTAGCTAAACTTCTCCTATAGGAAAGCGACATCAAATGGGCTTCTCGCTGGGACACTTACCTCACAATGAGTGACGTGCAGATCCATTGGTTCTCCATCATTAACTCTGTCGTGGTCGTGTTCTTCCTTTCGGGTAAGAGAGAAGCCAGGGGGTTTTGTTGGGTGGGGAGGGGTGATCTTGCCACTATACGGTAGGAATAGAGACTTAACTAGTCAAGTCGTGTAGACCCAGCTGGGCTATCATTTATGGATATGCTGAGCGAAAGAGTAACAAATCAGAAATAGTCCAGTGGGCTTGGGTTCGCATCCTACCCTCACCACCTGGCCCGATGATCCTGGCTGGGTCTACTACCCATCTAGAAGGACTTTGGAAAGACTGCCTCATAATAAAATAAAAGGGAAACCCTGCGCCAGTAGAAAACCCAACGCATAAGGGCTGCAGTTTCTAGCCCACCTTTTTTCACCCTGTTGTGGAGCCCTTGGTGTACACACACAGTCTCAGGCCTAGAAGGGCACGTTCCACTCTGCCTCCTCATTCTGCTTCATAGGTAGACTCTGAAAGACTGTGAGGGTATTGCAAGGAGGATTGGAAGCTGGTTGTAAATATGTACTGAATGCTTCTGGCACCCGGTCTGGTCACTGCGGTTTTCTTCACCAGCAACTTGTGTGTCCGTCAGTGTCCTTAGCTGCTTGTCTTTGCTCAGTGCCTGGTGCCTGTCTCTCAGTTTTGCTGCCTGCAGATGGGGTTGAGCTGCAGCAGGGCCGGTTTGTGCCTTGCTTTCCCTTCAGTTGTGGCCAAGCAGTGTGGGGTAAGGGCCACAGTCCATGCTGCACTCTGTATGTGCCACTTCCTCGGCATGCCTGTGTCTGGATGGAAACAGCTGCAAGCAATTTTGTGTTGCTACATGAGGGCAGGCAAAGGCACAAGTCTTCCCTTTGACCCGTTTTTGGAAGGAAGGGGCGCCCCCTGGTGCACAACGAGAGCATTGCAAGAAATGAGGGATGTAGTGGTTATTTATTTAAAAAAAAATAAGAATATGTTCAATAAGCATTATCTGCTTAGAATGGAATGGAATGGAATATAACCTTTAGAAGACATATGAACACAACCCTGTACAGTGGACGCTTGGGTTGCGAACGTGATCCATGTGGGATGCACGTTCGCAACCCGCAGCGTTCTCAACCCGCGTCTGTGCTGTTTACCTGGTTGAAAAGAGGTGTAAGGGTATTAACACTGGTGTGATCATAATAAAGTCCTGGGAGTTACAAGGGTTATAACTTAATCTTGAGTATATCCCCGAACAGGTATAGCTCCCTCTGGCTTCCTTTACTTGGCTACCTTGCTTTTGTTCCCTCCTCCCCTTGGGCCCCACTGCCCAACATGGCAGCCCGTGAAAGAGACACTTTTAAAATGCCCCTGAAGAGGAAAAGAATGGCTTGCACTGAAATCAACCCCCCTGCCCTCCAAGGTCCTGTCCAAGTGGCGACTTCCTCTGCTTTTGCTGCGGCCCCATGTGTGTTAGCAGAAGGTGTGAGAAAATGTGAAAATGAATACTTGTAGCAGCAGCAGCAGCACCTCCTTTGGTGTAGGGGACTCAAAAGTGCAATTCTTGCTGTGAGAACCCATTGCTACTGTCTGAGGACATGTGGGCAGATGTGGACGGTGGGGGACTCTGTGTCGACTGACGCATCACTCCTCATGACCCTCTGCTCCTGTATGCTGCTGGCTTGCAGATGCTTAGGTGCTCAGTGGAATAAACTGCAGTTCATTCATTCCAGGTCTTATTCGTTTCAGGTATTCTCAGCATGATCATCATCCGGACGCTCCGGAAGGATATTGCCAACTACAACAAGGAAGATGACATTGTACGAGAAGCATGATGTGCTTGGGGCTGGCAGGTGGGGTGGGGTGGAGAGGGAGTGGGGACCCTTCCTTGCATCTTGAGAACGTTCCCAGACTCTCCTTTTGAGAAGGGTAGAGGGGAGGTAGCCAAGGAAATGGGTAGAGAATGTAAGAGGAGCTCAGCTGGATTAAATCCAACTTTATTCAGCACTGGGTTTCTCATAACACTGGTCTTGAAAGACCTACATCGGCTCCCAGTATGTTTCTGAGCACAATTCAGAGGGTTGGTGCTGACCTTTAAAGTCCTAAATGGCCTCGGCCCAGTATCCCTGAAGCAGCGGCTCCACCCCCATCATTCTGCTCGGATACTGAGGTCCAGCGCCGAGGGCCTTCTGGCGGTTCCCTCACTGCGAGAAGCAGAGTTACAGGGAACCAGGCAGAGGGCCTTCTCAGTGGTGGCGCCCGCCCTGTGGAATGCCCTCCCACCAGATGTCAAAGAGAAGAACCAACTACCAGACTTTTAGAAGACATCTGAAGGCAGCCCTGTTTAGGGAAGCTTTTAATGTTTGATGCATTACTGTGTTTTGATATTTTGTTGGGGGCTGCCCAGAGTGGCTGGGGAGGCCCAGCCAGATGGGCAGGGTATAAATAATAAATTATTATTATTATTATTATTATTATTATTATTATTATTATTATTATTATTATTATTATTATTATTATTATTATGTCAGCCAGGCGAGTGCCTCTGGGAAGCCCATTGGAGCAAGGCTGAACCTGGAGGTAGCACATAGCTATATTGTCCAGTAGCCACCTGGTCACTTTCTGCTGTTCACCTGACCGATCCCTTTTTTAAAGCGCTGCTGTGTCTTGTGGCATCAAAGTCCATAGCTAGTGATGTGGGTAGAGAGTCCCTTGCTAGTTCCAGAGTTCATACTGGGGCTTAGCCACTTAACGGCAGATTCTCGGCAGACCTTGCCAGGCCTGCCTTCTCATTCCTTGCTGGGGTGAAACACTTTTCAGGTGCAGGCAGTAACCAGAAGGCCTTAAGGTTTTGTGAAATGTGGTGACTCGCTGCAAAAAAATCCTTTGGGGAGGGGAGGACATGCTCTGTACATCTCTGTGGCAGTGGGGAGGGGGGAGAGAAGTGTACGTGGCAGTCCCTTTCGTGGGGCTTGATTTCAATCCCCCTGTGTGTCGATTTTCCCTGCAGGAAGACACCATGGAGGAATCTGGGTGGAAACTGGTGCACGGTGATGTGTTCAGGCCGCCTCAATATCCCATGATCCTCAGCTCCCTCCTGGGCTCCGGAATCCAGCTCTTTTGCATGATCCTGATTGTTATTTGTGAGTATCCCGCCTGGGGGTGCTTCTTTGTGAAAAGGGGGCAGGGGAGAAGAGACTCTACAGGCTAAGGAGGAAACTACAACTAATCCAGAATGCGGCAACTAGACTGGTGACTGGGGGCGGCCACCGAGACCACATAACACCGGTCTTGAAAGACCTACATTGGCTCCCAGTACGTTTCCGAGCACAATTCAAAGTGTTGGTGCTGACCTTTAAAGCCCTAAACGGCCTCGGTCCTGTATCCCTCAAGGAGCGTCTCCAACCCCATCATTCAGCCCGGACACTTGAGGTCCAGCGCCGAGGGCCTTCTGGCGGTTCCCTCGCTGCGAGAAGCAAAGCTGCAGGGAACCAGGCAGAGGGCCTTCTCGGTAGTGATGCCCACCCTGTGGAACGCCCTCCCACCAGATGTCAAAGAGATAAACAACTACCTGACATTTAGAAGACATCTGAAGGCAGCCCTGTTTAGGGAAGTTTTTAATGTGTGACATTTTAATGTATTTTTCATCTTTGTTGGAAGCCGCCCAGAGTTGCTGGGGAGACCCAGCCAGATGGGCGGGGTACAAATTAATAATAATAATAATAATAATAATAATAATAATAATAATAATAATAATTATTATTATTATTATTATTATTATTATTATTATTATTAATTTTCATGACTGCTCGCTAACCCACTTCAAGCCTGTTTGAAAAAACAAGTGGGGATAGAAAATTTGAAAAATAGTGGTGAACAAATGTGCTTTGTGAATACTCAGCAAAGCACACACACCCCTTCTCAGTGTGCAAGGGGCAGGTTGGCTTTCTGTAGCGGAGCATTGGTTTGTGAGTGGTGGGCTTTAATCCTCCTTGCCTTGCCTTTCAGTTGTGGCCATGCTGGGGATGCTGTCTCCTTCCAGCCGAGGTGCCCTGATGACCACAGCCTGCTTCCTCTTCATGTTCATGGGGTAAGTGGTGTGGCTTGTCCTTTGCGGCAGCCAGCATCCCTCTGCCTGACCTGTGATGGGAGGTAACCTTCTGCTTCTCCTCTCTGTGTCCTCTGCACTAGGGTTTTTGGTGGTTTCTCCGCTGGCCGACTCTATCGGACACTGAAAGGCCACCGGTGGAAGAAAGGGGCTTTCTGCGTAAGTGATACTGATCTTCACAAACCCCAAGGGACTTGGGAAGGTGCATGAGGGCAAACTGCAGAGCCTCATTTGTTTCTGATGATGAAATAACCACTGTGGCTGTTGGAAGGGGCCCTGGCATAACCTCGGGATAGAGTTGCTGGGGGTGTGATGCCTTGGAATCTGACCTTTGCATTACAACAGAAAACAGGCATAATAGAAGAAATCAGGCTTTGGGGAGGGGAAAAGGGGCACAGTGAAAATGATTTCTTGCTGCCGCCTCCTGTTTTATTTATCATTGGTGGGTTTTATGATATTGATTTATTTTGTTCTAGATTTTTATTAGTGTTTGCCATTAAAATGTTGCTTGCCACCCTGGGGCTCCAGAGTGAAGAGAGGACTACAGATTCCTTAAATAAATAAGTTGTAGTTGGCTGTTTGAATAACTCCTGCAGCTTTGCAGGTCCCTGCTGCTTTTGCTTCTGACTGACTTGGCAAGGCCTGGCTGCTTCTCCACATCAAATCTTGTGTTTAGTCTCTGCTCTGGGACTTCACTGTTTGCTTCTGGGATGCTTTCAGACTTTTACCCCACAGCATCAGGAGTGCAAACTGAGATGAGGATGATTCCTAGCATTTTTAGGTAGGTCGGTCGGTAGCAATTTTATGTGTTTATTACTGGAAGTCCCTTTTGATAAAACTGAAAGGAAGTACCTTTGAGTGTGCAGAGACTTTGCACTGCTTCTCCCGTTGCAATCTTTACAACAATCCCGTGTGGCTGGTCAATATTGTTATCACCATGTTGCTGTTGGCATGCACCCAAGGAAACGGGAGCAATTGGCAGGCCCCCAGCTGGCTCCAGCCCACCGGCCGGTGTGCCACACAAACTCCGGTCGTTGGTGCAGCATAAATCTGCAACCCAGGCTTTAGAAGACGGAGCACGCTATCCAGCAGAGAAACGCTGCACAAACTGAAGTGGCAGGAGAGACTGTGTGAGCATATTTACAAGCAGGCTTATTCAGCGTAGATCAGGACAAAAGGAAACATGTCTGATCTCCTTCGTGTCCAAAGCAAAACAGAAAGCTGTACACAAACGGAAGTTGCCAGCATACAATGCTGGTGTGTGTTACAGGCATGGGACACGCAATAGTCCCATGTCTGTTCCTTAAGATGGAATGGAACATCCCAACAGTTGCAGGTGCTGAAGCAGTGTGTGTTGAGGGGACTAATCTGTGGCAGATCTGGAATTTGAATTGGGGCTTTGTGAGCCATAGCTTGGTCTGTGGATCACCGGCTCTTGCAGGGGCTCTCAGGCTGCTGCCTTCTGCGCCTGGTGCTGTGAAGTGGCGTAGAAACTGCATTAGGTTCCTTGGATGAGCCTTGCTGACACCGTCTGCCACTGTCATCATTCAGTCCTGCTTGTTTTGCTCCTTGCAGACAGCCACCCTGTACCCAGGAGTCGTCTTTGGGATATGCTTCATCCTGAACTGTTTCATCTGGGGCAAGCACTCGTCGGGAGCGGTATGTATCTTCCCACCTCACTTTGCTCTCTCTGGAAACACTTGGCTCGGTCTACTCTTTTCTAACTCTTATATTCATAATTTGTGTGTGTTTATATGTTCTGAGACATAAGAAATGTTGGTTAGCTCTTTTAAGCTCCTCATATACTTTGCCTTCCCTAATATACACATAGGGACGCGGGTGGTGCTGTGGGTTAAACCACAGAGTCTAGGGCTTGCTGATCAGAAGGTCAGCGGTTCGAATCCCCGTGACGGGGTGAGCTCCTGTTGCTCGGTCCCTGCTCCTGCCAACCTAGCAGTTCGAAAGCATGCCAGTGCAAGTAGATAAATAGGTACCGCTCCGGCGGGAAGGTAAAGGGCGTTTCCGTGCGCTGCTCTGGTTCGCCAGAAGCGGCTTAGTCATGCTGGCCACATGACCCAGAAGCTGTATGCCGGCTCCCTCGGCCAGTAAAGCGAGATGAGCACCGCAACCCCAGAGTCAGCCACGACTGGACCTAATGGTCAGGGTCCCTTTACCTTTACCAATATACACATACTACTACTACTACTACTACTACTAATAATAATAATTTGTTTCTTGTACCCCCACCCATCTGACTGGGTTGCCCCAGCCATTCTGGGCAGCTTCCGACAGAATATAAAAGAACATAACAAAACACGAGACCTTAAAAGCTTCCTGATACATTCTGTGAAATTATCTCCCTCCCCTCAGGCCCCACCCCCAAGAGGATGCTGCCATTTCTGTAGCTATTAAAAAAGACATTTAAGAACAATTTTCTAAATCTTGATTTTTCCAAAATATTCTGTGAAATACGCAAGCAGGACACATTTTGAACATTAGGAATTAGGAAACCGCGTTAGCTGCCTGGTGTTGCATTCATTTCCCCCCCTGGCAGGCAGGTTCTCTTAGACTCACCTTCACCAATCTGGTGTCTTCCAGATCAGGGAGCCCTTTCTGGCTGGTGGACCAGATCTTTATCTCCTGGGCCAAATCTGGCAGATGTGCAGAGCCCGGGATCCAGTTGTGCCGGCCGCACCAGTCTTTTCAAGTGCTTTTGCCCAGCAGGGAGTGTGTCTTTGAACTGTGACAATGCCTCTTGCCTGCCAGGTTGGGGAGAGGGGTGTGTGGCTGTAACCGTGCATGGAAACCTCTGGCTTTTATGTGGGCAACTGCTCCAAAAAAATAAAAGAATCTCACCTGTTTCTCTAGCTTCACCTGCCATTATTATATGGTCCCCCAAAGGCTTCCCAGCAGGGAATGAGGTGCTTGGACTGCGAAAGTTTCCCCACTCCTTCTCTAAAGAAATGCTAGGCCATAGTATCGCCTTGCAAACCTTCCGTCTTGATGCTCTGGGGCAAAGGGGGGGGGGGCTCCAGGTACATCTTGCCTTGCCGGGTCCCGTTCAGCTATTGCCGTACCTTCTGCCAGCCACCCGTTCTAAGCGTTGGGTTGCCGTTTTCAGGTCCCTTTCCCCACCATGGCGGCTCTCCTTTGCATGTGGTTCGGCATCTCCTTGCCCCTAGTCTACCTGGGATACTACTTTGGATTTCGCAAGCAGCCTTACGACAATCCTGTGCGGACCAATCAGATTCCAAGGCAGATTCCGGAGCAGAGGTGGTACATGAATCGATTCGTCGGGTGAGTGACCCAGAAAACCCTTTCCTGCGCAGCTGGGCCAAATGACAGTTGGGTAGCTCTTTTCTTCTTTTTGGAGATCAGTGAGCAAATTGCTGCAGAAAAGTTTGGAAAGATCCTTAGGCCCTTCCACTGCCAGCTCAGGCAGTAAAGCATGAGACTCTCAGGGTCATGGGTTCAAATTCCACAGGGCAGAAAGATTCCTGCCCTGCAGGTGGATGAGCCAGATGACCCTTGGGGTCCCTTCCAACTCTACAATTCTAGGATTTGATGATTCTAAATAGGAGCTGGAGCACTGCTGCTGCTGCTGGGTTTGGGGTGACGTTCAGTTGAGCTACCCAGAATTTGATGGCTCCGTCTAAGGGCTTATTTCTAAAAGGATGTGTTGTTCCATTGCTGGAAGGGAAGGCTTTCTAGTGATGGCAAGCAGTTCTGCCTCTCGGACGGCTTGTCATGTATCATCATAGTTTAGAGGTCCCGGGCCCTAAGGAAGTTAGACTATCCTCCACCAGGGCCAGGGCCTTCTCAGTCATGGCTCCGACCTGGTGGAATGCTCTGTCCCATGAGACTGGGGCCCTGCAGGATTTAACTTCCTTCCGTAGGGACTGTAAGACAGAGCTATTTCACCTGGCTTTCAATTGGAACTTAGCCTGATCTTTTATTCCCCTTCCTTCTTTCCCTCCCTCTCCCCTTTTTATGAATATTACCTGCTCTGGGATCCCACAGCTAATTCTCCCCTGGCCTCCTCGCTGGCCCAAATAGGACTAACTTAGCCAGCTAGCCCTGGTGATCATCCAATGTTTATTGGATGGATTTCCCCCCTAAATTGACTTTTGAATTCTGAATTTATTATTCACGTTTTATACTGTATTTTATGCTGTTTTTTGTTGCATCAATTAGGTGTTTTAAATTTGTTGTTAGCCGCCCTGAGCCCGGTTTTCTGAACCAGAAAGGGCGGGGTATAAATACAAAATTATTATTATATTATTATATTGCTGCCACCACCAGCACCCCAGTCAGCTGGATCATCTGCAGCCAACCAGGGTGGGGCTCAGGCACTTTGAGTGGCAGAAAATGAAAAGATGGTAACTGTAGCTCAGTGCCAGATCATATGTTTTGGAGCCAGGTGATGCCAGGTTCAGTCCGGGTCATGTCCTGTTGAAAGGCTCTTGGATTACAGAGTTCAGAAAGCTGCTGTCTGTCAGTTTTGTCACCAACTCTGTGCTGGATGGCTCAAAATGCAGAGCTTCCTAACTTTCTTACAGCCCCAGAGCTGGAATAGATGGGAACATAGACTTACGGATGGCCACTCCCCATAGTAACCAAATGAAATACTAGTTTCTGGGGGAGGAAAGGCAGCCTAGAGCTGTTGCCTGCAGGCCCTGCTTGTGGGCTTCCTGGAAGCGGCTGGCTGGCTGTTGTCAGAAACTGTGCTTGACTAGATGACCTTGGATCTTATCCAGCTGGCCTGCTCTTAGGTTTGCAATGTGTGCAGCCCTAACTAGCATTACTGGATCTACACCTGCTCCTACAGTAACCAAATTCTGTCTCTCATCTTTAGGATCCTTATGGCTGGAATTCTGCCTTTCGGAGCCATGTTCATTGAACTTTTCTTCATCTTCAGCGTAAGCGCCATTGCTGCTCTCTTCTTTTCTAACATGGGCTTTCCAGAGAGATGCACCATATGCCTTTTAAAGAGTGGTGTTGGGATGGGGTCTGTCAGAACAAACAGGACTTTTATTCAGCTCAGATCTGGCACCTCTCAAGTGGTTGCCATTGCTATTCTAAGAGAACCAGGGAGAAGTTAATGGTGAGCTCCAGCCCCTCTTTTTCTAGAAAAATAGCACTGAGAACAAGAGTGTTTTTGGGTGGGTGTGCACAGGATGAAGAATGCTTGCTGTTCCTTGTCAAGTCTTCTGGGCTTTGCACTCTAGGTTGAGATGTGGCCCTGCAGAGCCTTCCAGTATCAGTCATGGCAGCCCCAGATATTGAGCTGCAACATTTTGCTTCTTTAACTGTCTCCAATTGGGGAATGCCTTGCAAGAAGGGATGGGTGCAAGACAGAGATGCCTTTCATGAGCGTAGAACGGATCCAGGATCCCTTACAATTCTCCTGAGGAAATGGTCCAGCAGAACAGAAAATGCAACTTAGTTCTGGGAGACCTGTCTAGAGCCAACTCAGTTACACAAGCAATTGAAGAATCCCCCGATTCTTTGAGGAAAAGCCATGGTTAAAGTGGAGAGAATTGGCTAGAGGTTTGTGATGTAGGTTTGCTTCGCTGCCTTTTTCTGCGAAGCGATAAGCTTCTTGTGTATCAAGAGCTGTCCCACCATACTCATGTCTCCTCCTTTGTGCACATCTTCTTCTCTCGAATCCAGGCAATTTGGGAGAACCAGTTCTACTACCTCTTTGGCTTCCTCTTCTTGGTGTTCATCATTCTCGTGGTCTCTTGCTCCCAGATCAGCATCGTCATGGTGTACTTCCAGCTCTGTGCAGAGGTAATAGAGCAGATTAATCCTGGGGTTGTCGTTGGGGGGTTGCAGGGAATGGAACACAGTTCTACAAGGTGCTTCAAAAGGAAACATGGATCAGATTTAGGCAGAGAGACAGAGCTCCTGTCCTCAAGTATACAAGCCAGTTAATATATTCATCTGAATTGATCAGTAATGCTTTTCCAGAACTGCACAAGAAAGCCAGCATATCCTGGAGGAAAGTCGGCTTTTCCCTGGCATGCTAATTTACTGTGTGCAAGGAGGGTTTTTGGCTTGTGTTTCTGCGAGGAAGAATTTACACTTTGACGTGTCTGGAGAGTCTGGCTTCAGCTTGCAGTCTTGCCTAGTTTGAAGAGAACCGCAAAACAGTGCAAAACAGTGGATGCCCAAACACGACTGGGCACCTGCGAGGGTTGTTGAGAGTGCTGGCAGAATGATGCTGTATGTCTTTCCTTCGTTTGGCAGGATTACCGATGGTGGTGGAGGACTTTCCTAGTGTCCGGAGGTTCTGCCTTCTATGTGTTGATTTACGCAGTCTTCTACTTTGTGAATAAGGTACTGCTGCTATTTTCACCAGATCTGAATCCTACACTCAGTAACTATTTATTAGGCTGCGATATCTGGTCAGGGAGGCTGTCGAGTGGCAAAACTTGCTGCTCTTCAGCACTTCGGGTGGGAGATAAATAAATATATATTTTTTTAATTTATACCCCACCCTTCCCGGTTCAAAAACTGGGCTCAGGGCAGCTAACAACAAATTTAAAACACTTAATTATAAAGACAGCATAAAATACAGTATAAAAACATGAATGGCAATAAAATTCAAAAATCAATTAGATAATCCCCAGGGCTAGCTGGCTGAATTGGTCCTACTTGGGCCAGCGAGGAGGCCAGGGGAGAATTGGCTGTGGGGTCTCAGAGCGGGTGATCTTCATACAAGGGGAGGGGGAGGGAAGAGAAGGGAAGGGAAGGGAAATAAAAGATCAGGCTGAATTCGAATTAAAGGCCAGGTGGAATAGCTCTGTCTTACAGGCCCGACAGAAGGAGATTAAATCCTGAAGGGCCCTAGTCTCATGGGACAGAGCATTCCACCAGGTCGGAGCCATCACTGAGAAGGCCCTGGCCCTGATGGGATGTTCCATGATACACAACATGGTTGAGGTGGGAGGCCAAGGGAGGTTCCCACCCTGCTTTTCCTTGGGTTAGGAGGGCTACTGCAGAGGCTTTGGCGCACGCTTCCTCTGCCCTGACCTCCTTCTGGTTCTCTCTTGCAGCTGGACATTGTCGAGTTCATTCCTTCCTTGCTGTACTTCGGCTACACAGCTCTCATGGTGCTGTCCTTCTGGCTCTTGACGGGGACCATTGGCTTCTATGCAGCCTACATGTTTGTCCGCAAGATTTACGCTGCTGTGAAAATAGACTGAAGATGCTCTGGCGCCATGTGGCACAAAGCAGCTGGTCCCCTCTGTTTCCTCCTAGGAAGGAAGTGGGGAACTCTCTCTCTCTCCCCCTCTCTCCTGTTTCTCCCAAGGAAACAAAACCCGGCTGGAGTGGGGGACACAAGGAATAAAAATAGTTCAATTTTTTGGAATGTAACCTTTGGCACAGCGTCCGTGGAATCGGGTTTCTTGGTGGGGAGGGTGTGTAGATACTTTGCATTTTAACTTTTATCCTATTCTGGTTATAAGGGATTTATTTTCTCTCTTCTTTTTTAGCCGAGACACATTCCCCTCAATGAGTAATCTTTCTCCCTCCTCCCTTTTCGTCTAATTCATTTTCTGTAATGACAGTAATAGGAGATTGCAATGGTTACAAATTCACGAATGAGTTTGGGGAAGATTCATCCTTTGGTGATGGCACAGCGTAGCCTTTTGCTGTGCCTTTGCTTGGGGCAAGACAGTAGAAAGAAGGTCTGCTGCCGCCTCATCATGCTCCAGTTCCGGCAAGTGCAGTTTTCTCACGGAGGGCTCTCAGACTGCCTGCCCTGGGCTGCTTGATGCTGGGAGTGTCACAGTGCAGGTGGTGGCAGACACCTATTGTCTTAGGACACTCACTTGCTTTGAACCACGATAAACTGATGATGTGGAACCACTGCCTGCTGAAAAATGGAACGGGCCTGCAAACTGGAGGAAGGCTACTTGGAAGTCCTGGGGGAACCCCAGGGGATTTCTCAACACTGGGATTTGGGTGAGGTTTAGAGACTGGAAAACGTGCTCTGTTGTTCATGTGCCAAGGAATCCATGGCTCAGATGTTGGAAACTGCTGCTGTAATGTGCAAGAGAGGGGAGGGAACTGGGAGAGCTCTGTTCCCCTGACCCCAATGTCAAAAGAAAGGAATTGTTCTCCCTTCCTACCCCATTTCCCTGCACATTTGGCCGACCCGCTTTTCTCACTTGTTCAGTTCTGTCTCTCCCTCCAGAAATTGAAGTGCATTGGCAGCTTTACTCTCGTCTTCTATGTGAACTAGGTTACGTAGTCACAAGACCAAGGTTATACTATCAAATTATATTTTAGCCAAGCACAATGGATCTCGGTCTCCCTTCTCAGAGACAGGAGCACCCCGCTCTCTCTCCTGCTCGTAGTGCGCTGCGCATCGCAAACGAGCCTGAATCAATTTACTGGGAGATGGTTGTAAACACTTCTTTTGGTAAACAGAAACTTGCTTATTTGTAATCAGAATTACAATACTGGAATTATTATTATTTTTTCAATTGCTGAAAATTAGGTCTGATTGTGGAATGGTCTAGTTGCAGCTTTCTGCTTTATGAACGAGCTGTTCCGGCAAAAGTGGGTATGCCATGGGTGGGGTGGGGGAAGGGAGGCATGCACGGGGGGGGGGGGCATTTTTTCCATGGAAAATTAATCTCTTTGGGAACATATATTTAAGATCGTTAAACATGTATTTGTTATCAATGATGATGCCTCTTATGTGTGTCTTAATTTACCTGCCTTGTGGTAACTGCAGGAAACTACTGGGGTGAGCCTGCAGACTAGCCTGCAGGCTCACAGGGAATGAGGAGCTTGCTTGTGCATTGCTCCTCTGCCCACCCATTGCTTCCTTGCCCCCCATGCCAAAGCCACGCCAGCCACGAATCAAGGTCTGACAAAGGGGGAGCCATGGCATTTACTACTTTTGCTATGGATCCCTTGGTGAACTCTGATCTGAGCTACCATTAGGGTACTTGGCTAGGGCCTGGAGTCTACTAATTCTGCGCACCAGCAGAAGCCGAGGTATGGAAGAGTTCCAGCTAGTGCAACAGGCTCCACCACCCAATGCGCCCTTGCAATTCATTCCGATGAATTGGGAGAAACCCCAGAACAGCAGGGCAGGGAGGAGGGTGGATTGTTCCGTGTGGAAAGTAGGAAGTCTTGCGCTGACATAATGATCAGAAGAGTGCAATGTTGATTTATTCCCCAAGTCCTTTCTTCCCCGTCCATGATTTTCTTTTTCCAACCAGAACTGCTCTATCCCTGGCCTTCCACTATGTTTCTCGTATTTTTTAATGTATTGTTTGAGCCCAACTGTAAATAAATATGCTGTTGTTGTCATTGTGTCTTTGATTGTGCAACTTTAGCCATGGGTGAGCTGTCTTAGGTTTCCAAGTTGCAGGTGACATAACTTGCATTTGCTCTGCTGTTAATCATTCTGATCACATCATTTGCCAAAAACTATGTTCTGTGCGAAGGGAAACTTTGCCATGGACGTCTGAGCTGGCAAGAGGAAGAATGCCCATCTTCTCCCTGCAGGACAGCCATTCTAGAAGCTACCTGATGGCTTCATTCCATTTCCGGGTTGGGTGGGTCTACTTCCCACCGGATTCCCTACTGCTTCTATCCTTGAAGGGGTGAGGTTCTGAGTAGTCCCTGTCTCACTGAAACCATATATGGAGAGTGTTGGGTTTACCATTTAGTTTCTTAAATATTGCCTTTAAATGTATGGAATAAGTTTGACCCTACCACAGCCGCCAGCACAAACTTGAAAAGGTCTTATGTCATTCAAGGTGGTATTTCAAAGCCCAAAAAGAGATCAAGACTTGGGGAAGATCTCTTATTCTTTGCAAGGGAGATACCGTATTTTTTGCTCTGTAACACGCACCCGACCATAACACGCACGTAGTTTTTAGAGGAGGAAAATCCGTAGGCATGCCACCCGTAGGCATTCCCTCCATAACACGCACAGACATTTTCCCTTACTTTTTAGGAGGAAAAAAGTGAGTGTTATGGTGCAAAAAATACGGTAAGTCTTATCAACAGTAATTTTACTAGTCTGTTATATTCCATGTCACTGGCATTTAAATATAAACAAGTAGGACCAAAAACAAAATGTTGCTGTATGTCCCAACCCCTCTAAGCACTCGTTTGTTCAGGGTTGAAGCAGCAAGTTACTTCCTCCACTCTTGTTCAATCAATCCTGCCCCGCCCCCCCCCCCAGTCTTATACTTTTCCAGCTAACAATTCACAAAGGCTTCTTAAGCCCACTAAATATGTTCACTCTACATAGAAGTCTATCTAGGAACCACTATTCCATTTGCAGGTGCTTGTTTCATAGTAGCACACACTCAGCTTGCTGTGGCTGGCATCCATCTCTTTCAAGAGAAGTAAGAGTACACCTCGGGGGGGGGGAGTCAAACCGCTGGAGAATCACAGCACCTGCTGTGGCAGCCGAAAATGGTAACTCGGACCTGCTACCTCCCACATTATTTTTGTTGTGTTGGCAGCACTGAAGTGACGTCCCCAGGGTGTGAGCCTGGACAGTGTATTGGGGTCCTGGGCTGCCCGGACAACAGGACGCCCCCCCCCAATGGATACTGGCTACTGAAGGGACTAACGTGCAACAGTTGCCTCACCCCGGGCAGCGGCAACCCATGCTACACCCCTGGGATAGGTTTCTAGGGAAGAGCCAGAGACTCCAGCAGGATGATAGAGAATATGGAGCTTGAGTATATACAACCTGCGTTGTTCATAGGTGTTCCCACTCCCACAAACAAACAGCATAGCTTATACTTCAAACATTTTTAATAAGCATTTTCATTTTTAAAAAAACAAAACACACCCTCTTTCATTTTGGACTTAATTCTGTAAGACAAAAGAAAAGCTAACTGAACAATGATGAACTGTACACTTCCTAATGGCACTTCAATCTTTAGTTTTAAAAACCTGGACTTGTAAGAAGTCCTACAATACTTTTCATCAGAGGAGGTTATTTGCTGTATTTAGAAAAAGTGCTAGATTTGTTTGAGAAGTCCCAGCTTCAGGCCTAGAGGGCCTTGGTGGCTCTTGCGGAGGGCAGGCAGGCGGGCAGGCTTGGGAGACGAGGCAGGTACGGCTCAGGTGAGCCAAAGAGGTCAGCTCCCTCTTGCAAGGTGCAAGGTCGGAGAAATTCCAAATGAGCCCTTGAAAGTTCAGCTGTTAAGACCACACCCCTGAGCAGGAGAGCAAAAACACAGTCACGGGACAGACACTCTCAGGCAGAGGGGCCACCTGTGAGTTCAAGCCATCAGTTCTTGTGCTGTTCAGAGGAACAGGAAACTTTCCCGTGAAAAATGACTAGGAATACAGCATTCCTAGATGCTGTCCCAAATCTCAAATTCCAAAGCAAGAATCGTGCCCCACTGCAGGCAGATTATGTTGTCCTCTGCCCATGTTCCCTGCCCCCCACCCTGCCCAGTACAAAGCACACCAGAGTCACAGTGTATGCTATTAAGGCTTTTGCAGGAGCAACCAGAGCTCAGCTGTCTGACCAGGGGCACGTGCCATGCCAAGTGCAGGCACCCACAGGCTTCAGTTCCTCTCTGGGGAGGTGCAGGCTACTAAGTCTTGTTTCCTTCCTGCAATGCCTCCATCACCCCCTTTTTCTCATGGGTGACAGCAGTTGCCCTGTTCCCTTACCATCCTGTATATGCACACAGAAGTACAATGAAATTATGAGAACATGGCCACCATCGCAAGCAGCAGCAGGTACATGGGAGTGATGGCCGGCGCCTTGAGGTGGCAGATCACAAAGTGTGTGTGTGTATGTGTGTGTGTGTGTGTGTGTGTGTGTGTGTGTGTGGCGGGGGGTATAGCCCCACAGCCTGCTCTAAGGCAAAAGCATCCTGTTTAGCAGGTAGGGTAAAACCTTGGTTAAAACACATTACAAAGCATTCAATTTTAAAAACAAACAAAACAAACCACAGCTCTTAGTTATTAAGACTAAGCAAAAACCCAGAGTTTTAACGAGATGCTTGCTAGAGGTTGAGAACACACTAAAACTGGAAAGGCAAAGGCAGCCATTCCAGACTACCTAGATTTTTTTTTTGGAGGGAGGGTCAGTTTAAACAGCCATGGATAACAGCAGAGAGATACTTAGTTCATTGACACGACACATAACATTTCTTTCTTTGGGTGGATGGTGAGAGGAAGCACTCTGAGATGTCCCAAGGAAACAGCTGTTGCAAAAAATGCAGAAAGACACAAACCAAGCCAGAATCACAGAGGGTTCAAGAACATACGTACTCACTCTCTCGGCCACAAAACTCCCACTTTGTGATCACATACCATTTTCACCATTTTTGTTAAGATCTGGCAGTCGAGGGGACCTTTCTGCTAGGACCACCAATGCAGAGGGGAGGGGAGCATGCAGTGCACATGTAGACAACACACTGTAGGTCTAACTCTTTGCACAGAGCTTGCACTTGCAGTCATTCATTTTATCTGGCATAACTATTTAAGCAAAGATTCCTACGTAACACTAATCCAAAAGATGTTAACTTTCCCTCTTCCTTTTAATCCCAGGAGGCTGCACAACTTTTCGCTTTCGCCCTTTCTAATGGGCAAGTCTAGAAATAGTGGTATTCTAAAATTTAATTCCACTGCTGTGAAGGACACATTCTTCTTGGGGACAGTCAATCCCACAAAACAAGGCAAGAAACAAAAGAACTTGCAAAGGCATCATCTGAACACAAAAGGACGGGAGAGCAAAGCGTTCTGGGACAGAAGAGTGTGTTAGAAAATAAAATGTCAGTCAGAAAATAAAATGGGTTATGAGTTTTAAGATGTGCCAGTGAAAGGAAGGGACGGTACAACCCTCCCTGCCCCTTGATGAGTTTACTATTTACAGAGAAGAAGTCAGTGCTGGTAAAATAAAGCCATTGGGCTTATTGCTAACTAAAAGGGGAAATAAACAGCTTGGTCAATAGGAAAGAGCCCAACACAGAGAGCTGTGATGTTGTAGCATTCGGCATAAAACAGGTGGCTAACTGGTACAGGAAGAAACCACAAAGCTAAATGTTTGGGTCGCTGTAACACTGGCATCACTAAAGCTAGGAAGGGTCTAAGTACCAGCTTCTTCAAGAGGGAGGCTAAAAAGGTACACCAAGGCTGATCAAATGGCCAAGAGGATCCAACAAACTGCAGCCATTTTAGCCAATCCCCCCTTTGACATGGTTGAAATCTTCAACAGGTGATCCTACCAGTCTTTGTGCCGCATGAACTGGCATCTGCCACACCATAAAGGAAGAAAAACCTTTTGCCTTCAATGGTTCATGAAAGGGTGGTAAATATCAGATTGGACTACACAAGAATACAAGCGGCATTTAACAGAGCATGGGCTGTGGCAAGATCACCTCATCATGACCTGAACCATTTGTAAGCTCTAGGAAAATAGGGGAGGGGGGAGATGAAGGAATGGTCTTGGTTAAAGCTGAATTCTCTCTGCGAGGAGGAATGAAACCTCTTTAACTCCAAGACCCAACTCTACTTCACAACGGGCATCACACTATGAAACAAGTTGTGTGAAATTAAGTCCCCTATAAATATGCCACATTTAGGATCAAAAGGAAGGAAACAACTGAAGTATTTTTTAAAAAAAAAAAACCACATGCCAGTTGGAAAGGGTGAATAGAGACCAGTTGTTTAGCTTTCCAAATAATATGAGCCTCAATGAAATTCACTTACAGTAGCTTAACACAAATAAAATATCCTTATTTCCACCGGCTACAAGTTTGTAGAACTAGTTGTCATTAAGTGTAATAATGGGATAAGGATAAACAACTACTAGGTAAGATAATCAGCTCATCTAACTTTTCAAGGTAACCTGAAAGTTGTCCTGACGAGCAGTGAGAATGATGGACCTTTTCCTTTTACTGTAGCACTATCTCTGGGCTAGGCACCAAGGGGAGGAACCTGCTAATTCCTATCTTAAGTGTTGCCTCCTTCCCACTGCCTAGTTGTGACAACGACCAGGCTACCTGCCAAGCAGATTCGGATTCAGACGATTTCACTCCTGAGTAAAGCTAAAAGGGGTGGAGGAAGTACCCCCCCAAAAAAAAACTTCAGAGAAAACTTAGTTCTGCACAGAGAGAATGCCCTGGTAGTGGGACAGAAGATTCTGCAACATTTCTCCTCCTCAGCCCAGTTTGAGCTGCTCTGTGCTTCTTCCTCCTGCAAAATGCATCCTGGCTGAAGAACACAGGGACATGATGGCAAATCTTACATATGTAACATGTGAACATGGCTTCAGTGGATGGTTCTCACTCAAGTTCTTGCCCCACCCCAAATTATTAGCAGAGAAATATTTTGGTATAAATGTGAATACTAAGCTTGGGGTCCAAGATGGCTCTGAATTACTGGGCGGGGTTGGAGGGCACAGAGATCTTACCTATATCTTCGGTTAGGTAATAAGAGCAAAGAAACACAAGTCATGGAGACATATTCAAAAGAACAAGGGCTATAGCCTGAAATATTCTCCTGAGTCAGACTTTTGTCAAAACTCAAGGCTGGAAGCAGCAAAGCAGGCAACAGACAAGGCAGGAATTGCCAAAAACTGGAAGAGTCACACAACAAAAAGGCAACTCAAACTGAGAAAATCGTGGATCAGTAACGTTCAAAAGTCTGAAGAAGGCAGAAGTGTGGAGATTTATCACAAGTGTCGAGGTAGGGATGTGGTGAGGATTGCATAAGAGACTGTGCAGCAATTTCTGGAAAAAGAGAGGAACAGGAAACACAACTGAGGTATTTAAAAATACTGAATGATAAGGAGAAGCCCAGACACTCTCCTATTTACCCAGCGCAAGGCACTCGCTGAAATTAGAAAGGCAACGTCTTAAAAACAGATCAAGAAGCATGGCTTGTGGAACTCACTTTCACATGCTATTGTTGAGGTACGTATAATGCAAAATACTAAACTGATATGAAAAAATTCCAGCTGGAGAAGGGCTAGCTAAGCCTACGAAGCCTGTCCTTGTGACAGGAGGGGGAATCCTGTACTGAAAGCATCTAAACACTGGAAGGCAATGGGAGAAAAACCCAGACCTTAAAAGCAAACTGGAACTAACTGGAACTAGTAGAAAAAAAACTTGTTATGTATCTGCTGAAGCAGAAGGGGCTCCAGAGAGACTACTAACTACATCTTAGAATGAAGGCAGAGGTAGGCTTATATGCAGGCAAGCAAGAGAAACAGATCCTACTGTCTTAACCCCTACTCCACCCCATATATTTATTTATATATGTATGTATATATCTGAGGTATGAAGAAGTGAACATCTGTGGCTCGTGAAGATACCCTGAAGTGCCACACAGGCAGACTGACCCCAAACGAGGTTACCAAGTGCGAGTTCATAAGGACAGGGAAGAAGGGAACCTACTTCATGAGGTATTTGCTGTGATAAGAGACAGAATAGTCTAGGAAAGCAGCTTGCTGAAATGGCAAGGGAAAAAGGAAGTGGAATCCAAGCAAGAGGGAGAAAGGAAGCAGCAAACCCAGCATGCAAATGCATGATGGAGAAGCAGAAACCCAGGAGCAACTGGGAAGCACCAATGGGCCCAGTTCATCAACTTGCCTTGGAAGACAAAGCACGCAAGGACCCTGAACTGTCACAGCAGAATCAGACAGCAACCCGGACAGCCACTGCACTCTTTGCATGTCCCCACCCTTTGGTTTACTGTATGGGTGCAAGATCGCAGAAAACACTACGAAGCAACCCTCATTTTAACTGGGTAACACATTCCTGGAACACAGGGGAAACGCTAGGAACAGGCTGTGCAAGGGGGGGGGGCAGAAAAGCCCAGGGGGTCTTACAAAGGAATGTAAGGTCCCAAGGAGACAAAAGAGCATAGGAAGTTTTGGGAAGCAGACCCATGGCGCAGGAACAAGGGTACGAAGGCATATTGAGAACACAACACAGCTGGGTCAAAGTTGCCACCCACAAATGCTACCAAACTTCCTTCAAGAGGCAAGTGGCACAAGTCTTGCTGAGCCACTGGGAGAGCAAGACTGTGGCCCTAGTCCTTTGGGCAAAGGAACGGCTTGGGCAAGCTCATTCCAATGCCTATGAGGCTGAAATATTAAGCTCTGTGGCTATTGCAAAGCACAGCCCAATGGCTTCCTCCAACAAGCACTGGGGTGAGGTAGAAGGAAGCTTCTTCTCAGGACTTGTTGCTGCTGGGCTGAAGCATTGGCTTCTCTCAGCAAGCTCCTTTGTGCTTCAAAGCCAAGGACCAAGTGTCAATTGCAAGTCATTGTGGCAGACCTCAGTGCTGAACTTAAGTAAGCCACAGAAGTGGGGAGAAGCCCTCAAGCAACGAGCTTCCATTAACAGGTGATGCCGTGGTCCACTCCCCTCCATCCCTGCGTATGCTTTGGGAAAGAGTGCTCACAAACACAGAAAAACAAGCCGGGCTGTTTGGGCTGCAGGACCCTTCTGACCCACGCTGAGATTTAAGGGAACATGACCTACAGGGCAGTCAGCTAAATTGGCAAAAGCAATCCATAGTCAGTTTTGCTTTCCCCACAGGGGAAGAAATGGAAGTAGTGAAGTGAAATCAGGGAGACCCGATTCCATTGTGTAAACAGTGTGCGAGCTGCGCCAGAAACAAGGACGGTGTTCCTGGCGCTTCCTGATTTGCAATGGTGGGGGTGAGGGGTGGGTGGGAAGACTTTTTACGGGTGCGTAAACACGATTTGGTTGGAATGAGTCTTAATGACGCGGCTCTGAAGAAAGGAAGTGTTGACTCTGCACGCACTCAGCACTGTGTGGGCGCAACCAGCAGAGGTGCTGTGGGAAGGGCAGCGGGCGACAACAGGCTCTTCCAGCCTTCCCTGTGGACTGAGGCGCTGAAATGCAGCAGAAATGTTGTGCCCTAACGTGAGGCAGACCCCCGATTCAATCACCTCCTAAAGTGGAATGAGGACGGAAGCCCCAAGGAAGGTCAGTGTGATGCCTGATTTACCAAACAAACAAGGTTGGGGAAATACCTGAATTTCTATTTGCAGCAGCCTACACACTGTCTGGGACTGAGGCGCACATCAAAGTCCAGTCCACGCAGGCACTCCTCCCCTCAAGCCTTCCCAGACTACGGTAGGAAGGAAAACAAATCCGGGCACCTTTGCCGTACCCAATCCACACGCCGAAGGGAAGTCCCATTCTTTCCCCGGCTGCTTCACTGGAACGCTTGGTGAAAACGTGGCAAGGTGGTTGCACCCAAGCCAGGAGAGAACATGGAGGGCAGCGAGTGAAGTGCTCCGAAGCCAAGGGAGGTCGCAGCTCCTGGCGCCTCTTGCGGTGGCAAAGTGGTGAGGAGTGACTGGGTCTCTCCCTGTGAATAGCCCATGACCAGACCCGCCGAGGACACGGGAGGGTTGATTGACGGGAGGTTCAAGGGGAGGAAGCCCAGGAGATGGGAGAAGTCCATGTTAGCAGCACAGAGAGCCTCAGAAAGCAGAGCGGGGCTCTTGGAGAGCAGAGTTTCCTCCAGGGTGATAGGCTGAGGAGAGGACGAGGATGGCTCACCAGGCACCAGGGACAGGCCTCCAGGGAGCTCTGCCAAACAGCTGTCCACCTCTGTTTTGGGGAGCTTGTCAGGCAAGTACGAGGTAGATCCAAGCTGGTACTTTGGGGGAGGTTGTGGTGGGGAGGACGACTCCAGGGGGTAGCTCATTCCCATTGGCAGAGGGTTAGGGACTAAAGAATGGGGCATTCCTGAGCTGGGCATGGTGGGGACATGTGCCCCATACATGCCCATTGGCAGCATCCCAGGGAAGCTCTTACTGTTCATCACATCCCGGGATGCCATGCACAAGACGGGGCTCAGTTCCTCTTTCACTGCCACGGCTGAGCTGCAGCTGAGGAGGCCTAGCATGTCCACTGGCTCCGTCTTGATCTTCAGCAGTTCTTGGGAGTGGCTCTTCTTCATGTGTCTGGTCAGGTGGTCTTTGCGGCCAAATCGCTGGGCGCAGTACTGGCACAGGAAGTCCTTCCGGCCCGTGTGCACGACCAGGTGCCTCCTCACATCTTTGCGAGTGTAGAAGCGGCGGTCGCAGTGGTCACACGGGTGCTTCTTCTCCTTCACGCTGCCCGAGGGCCTCCGGGAGTGGGCCTTGAGGTGCTCCAGCAGGACTTGGGTGCTCTCAAACATCTGCAAGCACACTTTGCAGCTGAGATCGCCACTGGCGGCAGCATGCATGGCCAGGTGGCGCCGGTAGCCGAGCTTGGTGTTGTAGTTCTTGCCGCACTCTGGGCAGTGGAGAGCTTCTTTGTTGGGGTCATGTGTCTGCAGGTGGTTGCGAAGGTGGTCCTTGCGGTGGAACATCTTCTCACAGTACATGCATTGGTGGGGCTTCTGGGCAGAATGGGTGGCCAAGTGCCTTGCGGGGAAAAGAAGCACAGGTTATAAGCAGCTTACTTGTGTCCCTGCCCCCGCCTCCACCACAAGCACCACAAAAGCTGTGCAGGTTAGCTTGGGCAAGGAGATTCTCCTCTTCCCAGTTTTAAGAGTTATAGGAGTGAAGGAGAGCGAAGAATTTGGCATTTGCCAAACCCATCCACACATCTTACACCATTCAGATCATAAATGGGACCTGGGGGGAGAATGCTATGGAGGCTTGTGTGGTGAGGTTTGTTGCCTTTCACCAGCAGCCCCAAACTCTTCATCTATGGCTGCATAGTGTAAGTTATCCTTCCCACGCTTGGGAAACACTGCTCTAAAACAAACCTGTTCCATGGCCAAGCTTGAACCCGAGGCTGCTCCGTCCTAGCCCAACGCTCCAACCCAGGGGTGTCCAAACTTTTTTCAGAAAGGGCTAGATTTGATGAAGTGAACATGCATGAGGGCCGACCAAAGTTTTTGACCTTTTAGGGTTGAAGTTGTTGAGCTTCTTTTTGCAGTTTGCCCAAGGTGATAAACTGCAGCAGGGGCCAGATTAAACTGACCGGCGAGCCAAATTAGGCCCCCGGGCCGGACTTTGAACATACCTGCTCCAACCCATCCCCCCTACATACCTGTAGAGCTTGTACTTGGAAGCAAAGGCCTTGCCACAGTGCACTTGAGGGCAGCCGTACGGTCTCTGCTCTGGGTTTGCTCTCAGCTTATCCACACTGGGGAAGGAGGCTCCTGGCGGTTCGTGCTGGCATTTCCCTTGGCTCTCGCTTTCTCGGCCCTTGGGGCGGGGGACTAGTTTCCAGCCCGTCTCCTCCTCCTCCTGCTTTGCATCTTGAATCCAGTTGGGGACGCTGGTGAAGAATGCGGTCATGGCAGGCCTAGCAGAGGAGGGCCAAATGAAGCAGAAGTCCTGCCCATGGGCATCTCACTGGTATAGTCACATCCACTGACAATTTTCAAAAGTTTCAGCAAGAAGAGGTTGCTACCTGGAATGATGAATTGCATGATTAAGGGAAGTGAATGGGCACATGCACAGAGATGAATCATAGAATCATAGAATCATAGAGTTGGAAGAGACCACAAGGGCCATCGAGTCCAACCCCCTGCCAAGCAGGAAACACCATCAGAGCACTCCTGACATATGGTTGTCAAGCCTCTGCTTAAAGACCTCCAAAGTAGGAGACTCCACCACACTCCTTGGCAGCAAATTCCACTGTCGAACAGCTCTTACTGTCAGGAAGTTCTTCCTAATGTTTAGGTGGAATCTTCTTTCTTGTAGTTTGGATCCATTGCTCCGTGTCCGCTTCTCTGGAGCAGCAGAAAACAACCTTTCTCCCTCCTCTATGTGACATCCTTTTATATATTTGAACATGGCTATCATATCACCCCTTAACCTCCTCTTCTCCAGGCTAAACATGCCCAGCTCCCTTAGCCGTTCCTCATAAGGCATCGTTTCCAGGCCTTTGACCATTTTGGTTGCCCTCCTCTGGACACGTTCCAGTTTGTCAGTGTCCTTCTTGAATTGTGGTGCCCAGAACTGGACACAGTACTCCAGGTGTGGTCTGACCAGAGCAGAATACAGTGGCACTATTACTTCCCTTGATCTAGATGCTATACTCCTATTGATGCAGCCCAGAATTGCATTGGCTTTTTTAGCTGCCGCGTCACACTGTTGGCTCATGTCAAGTTTGTGGTCAACCAAGACTCCTAGATCCTTTTCACATGTACTGCTCTCAAGCCAGGTGTCACCCATCTTGTATTTGTGCCTCTCATTTTTTTTGCCCAAGTGCAATACTTTACATTTCTCCCTGTTAAAATTCATTTTGTTTGTTTTTGCCCAGTTCTCTAATCTGTCAAGGTCGTTTTGAAGTGTGATCCTGTCCTCTGGGGTGTTAGCCACCCCTCCCAGTTTGGTGTCATCTGCAAATTTGATCAGGATGCCCTTGAGTCCATCATCCAAGTCGTTGATAAAGATGTTAAATAAGACTGGGCCCAAGACAGAACCCTGTGGCACCCCACTAGTCACTCTTCTCCAGGATGAAGAGGAACCATTGATGAGCACCCTTTGGGTTCGGTCAGTCAGCCAGTTACAAATCCACTGAGTGGTAGCAGAGTCAAGACCGCATTTTACCAGCTTCTTTACAAGAATATCATGATGGTGGGACAAGACTCCGCATTTTAAATCTACTTTTAGGCACCAGCCCTATTCTGAGTGCAGGAAAAGATTTAGATTCCTAGATGTCAACGTCAACCTTTAAAGAGCACTTGTGACTTGTTTTCAGTTTCAATATTTAAAGAAAAGATTATTACCACAATCTTAAATGCCAAAGCGAGTGCATAATTATTGCAGCAACAGTGGAAATCTGTCTGCATTAAAAAAAATGGCTCAGGACACAGTCCAGCTCATCTTGAGGTTTCATTTCTGACACAGTTTATCTTGGATTCAGTGTATGACACTCCTTTTACTTTTGCAAATGCCTGATAAAAGAGATGGCATTTACCTTACCCAACACTTACCCACTGAACTAGTACACTGCTTTAATCAGGTGAGCTGCATGATGCAAGGGCAGGGGTGGGAACCTTTTCCAGTCTCAGGGACGCCTTGCCTTCTGGGCAACCTTCAGGAGGCAAAAGTGGAGAGAGAAACTCATGTAACTTTTACCTTTGTACAGTGGGCTAGTTGCCACATCCCCTCTCACACTTCTTTATATGATATACCCAGGCCAGCAAGATGCATAGCTAGCCAGGCAAAGCAGTGAGGGAGGGGGGAGCAGGACCAGTAAATTCCCACTCTGCTATAAGGCCTGGAATACTCCCACTTGGGCGATGGAAACTACATCGTTACAATCCAAATTCCAGAAGTGTCGGGGGTGACCTTTCAAAAGTATCTTGCCTGCACTACCCCATTCCTTTGTTGATCTTCTAAATACAAATGCCACTTTTTCAATTGCTATTGGGAAAATGTCTTTTGGGATGAGACGAGTGATCTGGGAGCACCAGCCCCATAGCAATGGAAGCCAAGGAGGTGGGGGGAAATACCTGATAACTGCTCAGCTGGTAAGACCACATGAACACTTTCTACAGCAGCTCTGAGATTTCTGAAGTATGTTAAGAACAAAAAAGTCACAGCACCTTAATGTCCTCATCTTGGCCTACTAGATACATAATTATTGGTTACATTTTACATCTGGGAAACTGAAGCATGCCCTTGTTTCTGTTTTGTCATTTACATTGTTAAATTTCAAATGCCTTTTGGGAAAGATTGGGCTACCGTACACTGTAAAGCACCACAACAGTGATGGTCCTATGTAAACATCACATCATTTTCAGAAGATGTTTGAGTCAGAGTTATTCATTGTACATGCCCTGGCACCTCTCAGTTGCTTTCTCATACTAAAATTACGCCCCCCCCAACCAGCTTCAAAAGGAGGGCCACTGAAACGAAACAGCTTAGAGGCCCCAACCTTCTGACTATAGCCTCATCCCTGCCATTTCACTTAATTCATAAAGCTTACTGTTGATCCTTGTTCACGTGACGTTCCCTACTCGCGTCACCTGCCGGAGGGATGCCAAGATTTATTTTTAATGTGATTGTTGTACTTGCACATCTGCCTGGGAATTTGGCAAGCCAACAGGGCAGGCTGCCATTCTGCTGGGGCCAAGTGTTTCCATCCAAGTAGGTCAAATCAGGACAAGGCCATGTGACCTTCTCAGGGGAGGTGGGCACAAAGCCAGAGCTCCAGCACTTTTCTTCTCTCATGCCCTTCCCTCTCCAGGCAGAAAAGAAACTGCCCATCATCACTCTGGACAGTGAGCATGCAGAACCAACAGAAAGCCTTCTCCATAGCCAAGGGCTCAAGTAAGACCTGAGCGGCTAAAATGCTGTTTGTGTGGCTGAGGTTGTTTGTGTTGCTTTTACCGCATCCAAGACTCAGGGAACCCTCTTCGAATAAACAGGTGCAGAAATTGCTTAACCTAGTTTTATGGACGAAGTGAGGGTTGAAGGGGGAGAACAGGGCAAGCAGAGTTCACAGCACTAAAATCCCATATAGATAGATAGATAGATAAATTTATTGTCATTGTCCGTATATACACAGTATACACAACAACGAAAATCAAACACCCACCCAAAGACCGGGTTCACATATACATTTGCACGTATCTCTGACACTCTCATCCTATTCAGACATAATCTATAAAACATAACATAATCCAGAATATAACATGACCTATTAAGGCATAACATAACCTAAAACCTAAAACATAACCTAAAACCTATCTCATTCCTTCCTACTCTCTACTTGCTAAACCTTGCAACTGGCCCTGAGATCATTATTCATTATATGCTCCTCTACTACAGGAAGCTCCAAGTTTTTCATGTTTATTTTAAGGGGAGAGAAACGATGGAGTTCTCTGTGTATTTTCTCTCTTGGCAACGGAATATGGGAGTCAGCCTCATTCCAAGCCATGATTACTGTCTCAAATGGTCTGCTCTGATTGGCAGCAGCAGCTTAGGGGCAGAAAAGGTCTTTCCCAACACCTCCCACCGGATCCTTCTCACGCCAGAGGTTGATCCTGGAGCCTCCTGCATGCCCAGTATGCACCGCTGACCCTTCCCTCCAAAAGGCACAGAGGCTGGTGTCTTCCTAGCTACGGACCCCCCCCCCCTCACTCTGCCCTTCTTCAGCCCCAGGGCTCCTTCCTCCAGTCCCGTCCCTGCTTCCACCTGCAACGAAGCAGAGCTGCACCTGCTCTTCCTGCCCGCCCGTTTCCCACCTTAAGTCTGGAAGCTCCTCGGGGCAGGGGACTGACCTTTGTTGTTGTTGTTGTTGTGGCTCTGTAATCGCGCGCACGGCGCTACTGGAATATTATGGCCTATCTGAGGAGAGGGAGGGTGTCCCTAACATTGGAGGGGGGGTTCTTATACTGGCGCCCCGAACTCCATTAACCCCCCCGCCACCCCCGCGCATGCGTACTTTCGAGAAACCGTTCCCCCCCCCCGCCACTAATACACAACCCCCCAAGGCCGCTCGCTCGCTCGCTCACCCCCACCCCGCGAGTCGCTGCCCTCCGCTGGCTCGACCCGGCTGGAGGAAAAGGCGAGGAAGACGACGACGACGAAGGCGGGCCCAGCTCTTGTTGTGGTAACTGAGCGGGCGGCGGAGGCCCCATGACCGGAGGCTGCGGGGAAGAGGGACCGCTCCGTGAGGAGGAGAAGGAGGTGGCGGCGGCGGCGGCGGCTGAGGGGACTGAGGCGGCGGCGGTTCGTTCGCCTTTATTTTCCTCTCGCGGGCTCGCTCGCGCCCCTCAAGGCCTCCATGGCGCCACATCCGGCCCAGACCGGAAGCCGCCTCGGCCCGGCCGCTCTGCCCTCACGAGCGCCGCCGCCGCCGCCGCGGGGCGTGCCGGGAAAAGGGGCCGGTCGCCATGGAGACGGGCGCGGCCTAGCCCGGCCTAGCGAGGCAGCTTCTCTCCCGCTAAACCTTACGAGCCGAAGCCGCTTCTTCCAAGCCGGAGGAAGAGACGGAGGGAGGCATGGCTGTTCCCGGGAAGGAGCCGGTCGGCGTCGCGGGCCTGCAGGTGCTGCTCGTCCTGTTCCACCTGGGCAGCGGAGGCGAAGGCGGCGGCGCCTGGGACCCGTCGGGATACTTACTCTACTGCCCCTGCATGGGTGAGGCGGCGGGGGGGGGCGCCTCCTTTCTTCCCCTCCCAGGGCGCCACTCGGGTCATCACCGTATCCTCTCCCCCCCCCCCTTTTCTCCTTCCTCTCGCAGGCCGGGGGCTCTGAGGGGCCTTCTCGGTACCGTTGGACTACAACTCCCGTCATCCCTCACTGCGGACCGCGCTGGCTGCTGGGAGTGGAAGTCCAGCCGTACCTGTTTTTTTCAGAACTTACTCAAAATCAAGCAAATGTTTAACGTGGAGATGGAGTATTAACCACACTTGCTGTCACTGAGAATATACGTTAAGGTTCACTTTGTTTGTTTGTTTGTTTGTTTGTTTGTTTGTTTTGCTGCATGCAGGGATGTAAAGGGGCAGCTGATGAATAATCATTTTGACAAATTCTGGAGGGTGTTAACTAGAGTTTAACTGAGAACAAAGCACAGCAATAGGGGCACATCTTGGACATATCTCATGCGGAGAGTGGGAAACCGGTTTTGGAAAACTGTATTAAATTGAGTTAATTTGGCAGTGATTTGTAATACAGTGGTACCTCGGGTTACATACGCTTCAGGTTACAGATGCTTCAGGTTGCAGACTCCGCTAACCCAGAAATAGTACCTCAGGTTAAGAACTTTGCTTCAGGATGAAAACAGAAATCGTGCTCCAGCGGCGCGGCGGCAGCAGGAGGCCCCATTAGCTAAAGTGGTGCTTCAGGTTAAGAACAGTTTCAGGTTAAGAACGGACCTCCAGAACGAATTAAGTACTTACCACTGTACTGTAATTCAGAAAATCAATAAAAATAATTGGCAGTGAAGTCCAGTCATACCTAGAGGCTGCAGATTCACATCTTTTTTCTCCTCTGTTCCTTTTACCTTTTTGCTAAAACAAAAACAAAAACCAACATGTTGTTTCTTCTGCTGTGCTTTTTTGTAACTTGGGATGCTGCCGTGCTGTGAAGGTGGGTCGCAGTCCATCCAGCACAGTGTTGCTTGCGGTGACTGGCAGCAGCTTCCTTGGACTGCAAACCAAGAGTCCTTCCCAGGCCTCTATGGCCTTTTAAATTGTATGTGTGGAAGGCTGTTATTGTTTTGCTTATTATATTATGTATTTTTGTGTTTTTAATACTGTAAACTGCCCTGTGGTCCTTGAAGGGTGGCATCTAAAATTAATTCATATTAATGATGAAGGGCCTAGAAAGGCTACAATGATGATATTGGGGATCAAACCTGGTGCCTTGCGCATGCAAAACAGGTGCTCTGCAGTTGAGTTATGTCCTTTTACAAGACTGTTTCCCCCTGCCTGTCAGATGATGGGTCAGAGGGACAAGTTCAGTCCTGCTGGGTGCTGCTGCACTAGTGTGTTTTCCACAGGGCAAAGCAGACCTGTGTTGCCAGCAGGCTTGAACCTTCTGCTCATCATTTGGCGAGCAGAGAGTTCCATCCTGCTGGGTGCTGCTTCCCCAGCATGTTCCTGGTGGGGCTGCTGCCCTGTAGGTTATTGTTAGGTTGCTGCATGCTACTATTGCATTATAGGTTAGGGAGTGACCTGCTTGTGGTTCTTGATCAACCTGTGGAGTGCACCAATTAGAAGTTAAATGTTGAAAGTCAAGAAAATAATACAAAGTGTATGGACTTAAAGTGTGTGTGTGTGAGAGAGAGAGATTTAAAGACTGCTAAACTATTATAAACTCCCTGGGCAAGCTTTCAATTAAGGTGACAGCAACTGTGATTTTTATTTCAGCTTTGTAAATAGCCACTTGATTATTCGCTATGGGTATAATTTGCCTCCAGGTTACCAGACGTCTCATTGCCACCTTCCTTGATACCGCTTTCTGACAGCTTTCCAAATAAATCCACAGAGGTCAGAAGTCTTGCTACCCAAATATACTTTCTTCTGTTAGTCCTTTGTGCAATAAATTTCTTAAACTTTTGTAAGAGTTTCCTTTCTTGTTATTTGGAAGTATTTATTGGTTGCTGTTGATTACTAGGGGTTTTTTTATGCGGGGGGAGAGGACTTCTGCAAGCTTCTGTGGGTTGGGAGTAGTTCCAGAGTCCTAACATTTATGCGACTTGCCTTATGCTTAAGCTTTGTGAATAATTCAACATAATGAAGGAAGCATTTTGATTTTGGCAGCCATGTAGTTCTTCAGTATGATGTTGCCCTAGGCTTGTTGCTCTGCCCCAGCCTGGTGACTAAGAAACAGGTCTTTATGTTCTATTTCAAGGGAGATTTGGGAACCAAGCAGACCATTTTCTGGGCTCTTTGGCGTTTGCTAAAATGGTGAATAGGACCTTAGCTGTGCCCCCCTGGATTGAGTACCGGTATCACAGGCCTCCCTACACAAATGTAAGTAGTTCTGAGAACTTCTGAGGTATATTTGGGTTCTGTGCTTTTGGAATGCTACGTATTTTCCCAAAGCCACACATAAGCAGGCTCAGTGAATAGGTCCTTGGAACAGATGAGTTAATTCTGCTAGTGTTGGGTGCTATCTACATTTTGTATACCTTGTACAAGCCCAAAAAAAAAGTTTTCAACCATTAAGCTCTGGTCCCCCTCTAGCCTCTAGTCTTTAATTAGCCAACTGCAGGTCTTGAAAGCTCTCCTGGCCTCTGCTTCAAGCTGGAGTTTCATGCATAGTGAAGGAGTCAATAGTACGTCAAACCTGCAAATCTGACAGACCAGGGTAGACTAGGTTTTGGAAATCCTTCAGCCCTTTAAGTTATGCTGCTCGCTTTTCCTTCAGATGGTTGTGGATTCACTATTTCTGGAACAATTATGTGTGTGGACAGGCTCCTAAACTCTGTTTTCTTTGCATTGCAGCAGCACGTTCCCTACAAAGAATACTTCAAGCTGGCGCCTCTCCTGGAGTACCACCGGGTCATCACTTTGGAAGAATTTATGGAAAAGTTGGCACCCATCCACTGGCCTCCTGGCAAGCGAGTGGCATACTGCTTTGAAGCGGCAGCTCAGAGGAGTGCTGACAAAAGGACTTGCCCTATGAAGGTAGGAGTCCTTCTCATCCATGAGGTGCCTTCTGTAACCCTGGGCTGTAGTAAAAGCTCCGCTGCTGCCATTCTTCTAAATCAAGAAAAAAGCACACCAAGAACTGTGGCCAATATAAGTTTCAATAGTGGGAGTGGTCCCTACTCGCGAAGCAATAGTCAATTGTAACAAAAACTAATCCATTCAAAAGTATGTATTCTGACAAGGATTACAAACTCAAATAGAGATTAGGAACTCAGAGATTACAAATTCAAACTCATAAGGATATGTATAACATAATAATTCGTTACAGTATTAGAGATAAGAGTTCATGTTAGTCCATAGTCAGATTTGATGTGAAGATCTTAGTTTCAATAATTGAGCAGAAGTCAATTATGGATCAGAAATTATGGATAAGAACCCAGGACAGGGCCCTGTTTCGATATATTCACCTTCATCAGCTGGAAGTATCAAACATTGCATGAAAATACATTTAAATTCTAAATTATCATAAATTATAAAACAGTATTATGCAACAGCTAGCTAGGGACCATGGGAGTTGTAGGCCAAAAACATCTGGAGGGCCGAGTTTGAGGAAGCTTGTTCTAGATAATGTTCTGTGGATCATTTCAGTGTGTTTGTATTTAACTTTCTTTCATCCTCTCTGTACTTGGAAAGCTTCTGGGAAACTTACACACAGGTTTTAGTGGGGGCGGGACTATGGAATATGGGTTGTGTCAGCTAGGAGCTTGCGGCTCCCGTAGCAGCTGCAAATCTGCCTGTTCCTCTGGCCTGCCTCACCTTTCGTCTGCCGCAGTGAACGAGCAGCTGCCTTTGCTTTTGCAGGATGGAAACCCCTTTGGCCCCTTTTGGGATCAGTTTGCTGTGGATTTCGATAGGTCGGAGCTGTTTGGAGGCCTCTCCTTCAGTGCCTCTTACAAGGACCACTGGATTCGAAGGTAGCAAGTGTCGCTTGGGGGTGGCATTGGGCGAAGGGCATGGTTAGGCACTGGGCACATTCCTCCATTGCTGCTCTGGCTTGTAAAGGGTTCTTTGAAATCATCATCATCATCATCATCATCATCTTTTATTTGTATCCCGCCCTCCCCAGCCGAAACCGCGCTCAGGCGGCTAACATCAGACATATAACTGTTGGGATGCTGCTAAGGAATCAGGGGCAATTGGCAAGCCCCCAGATGGCTCCAGCCCACCGGCCAACATGCCGGTCAAACTCCAGTCCTTGGTGCAGCATGAATCTGCGACCCAGAGCTTCAGAAGCTGGGCACGCAACTCAGCAGAGTAAACGCACAACAGAAGTGGCAAGGAGAGGCTGTGTTAAGCATATTTACAGGCAGTTTGTTCAGCGTACATCAGGACAAAAGGAAAAACATGTCTTCTCCCTTTCATGTCCAAGCAAGCAGCATAAGCAGTAGCTATACACACAACGGAAGTTCCCAGCAAGCTGTGCTGGAGTGTAAACAGACATCTGACATACAACAATTCCACACATCTGTTAAGGTGGAACGGAATATCTTAACAATAACATTGGTATAAAATCAAACAATAATTAAATTACCTCCTAAAAAACAAGTCAGTATCAAATTAAAATCTAATTAGATGGCTTTCCGCAGGATTAGGGTTGCTGTCAACTTTCAGATTTGAAAATAGGGGATCAGCAGCCTCGAAAATAAGGGATCAGCAGCCTCACCTGTCCCAGGGACAGTCTACAGGATATCTAACGATCCAGGATAGCAGCCGGAAGCAGCGGGAGATGGTGCTGGAATAAGGGAATTTCCCGCAAAAAAGGGAAGGTTGACAGCTATGGTTGGGAACAGTAAATGCTCATCAGGCCCAGCTGCTTACGCTGTTCTTATATGGGCCTGTGAGAATGCTGGGAGGCCTCTTTCAGACTAGTTCTTATACAAAAAGAGAAGGGGATTCAGGCTGAGCCCTGACCAAAGGCCTGGCGGAACTCGGTCTTGCAGGCCCGGCAGAAAGATGCCAAATCCCGCAGGGCCCTGATCTCTTGTGGCAGAGTGTTCCACCAGGCCGGGGCCAAGGGCAGCCTAATCTCCCTGAGACCTGGAATCTCCAAGATGTTGTTATTTGCAGACCGTAAGGAAAGAAGGACAAGTATCCTGTCTTTCTGCACGGATGGCAACCAAGGTAACTTAACAACAAGAAAACACAAAAACAGACAAAATATAATAACAGACAAAAACTGAGCAGATAAAAATGCCTTGATAATAACATTACATTTTCCATTGAGGATGGGAGAAGAAGCAGTGGCATATAGCAAAATAGGGGTCTTTCTGGTTCCTATTTTTGGGAGATGACCATCTGGGTCCATTGGACTTTCCTCTAAATCATTTAGGAAAAAGCTAAACAATGTGGGGGCGAAAATACAGCCTTGTCTCACTCCCCTAGCCATCTCAATACAATCTGAAAGTTGGCCCTGCAACCCACATCTAACCTGCAATTTGCTATTACTGCACAGAGCTTTAATGAGGAAGAAGAGTCGCATAACGGTCTTTGGGTGGTATGTGTTTTGTAAGAAGTTCAAGGATCTTGGGCAGTAGAACTAGGAAAGACACCTCCAGCTCTGAGACCGTAAGACACTGCTGCCAGTTGGCATGTGTGGGACAAAGGTTTGTGACAGTATTAGGCAGCTGCATGCATGCATAACTAAAGTCTGCTTGCTTAGTCTGTTGATTTTTCAGAGATTGCTGCCGTAGTTTAAAATACAGGGAGGTGCACTTTGCAACTTCTTTCCCCTAAGGAGGCCCGCCTAAGCTCCAGTATGCAAATATTTGGGAGGTGATGCAAGTGTCTGGGGAATTAGGAAGTTCTTATGAGCTGAAGAGCATGACAACAGAAATGCAAAATACAGATTAACTTTATTCGGGTTAGCATATTCTTCATAAATCTTGTTAGTAATTCATCTCTTTGTTGTAGGTGTGTTAAAAAAAAATTAACTAGAAAAAAGCATTTGCATTAAAAGTTCTCAACAGTAAAAACTGAGCAACACTGGTGCGAGAAAACATGGCAAGTTGTAGCTCCTGTTGATCTTTCCACTGTGTCTTTTACTAGGTTTCCCTCCTCTGAACATCCTGTTGTTGCTCTTCCGGGGGCACCAGCCCAGTTTCCAGTTCTGGAAGAGTACCGCTCCCTGCATCAGTACATGGTATGGTCTGATGAGATGGTGAACAAAGGCGAGTCCTATATTAATTCGTTCCTGGTCAGACCCTACGTGGGAATCCATTTGCGTGTCGGTTCAGACTGGGTATGGTTCTTACATATACTTCCATGGGGACTGTAATGTGGGCAGGGCTGTAATAGAGTCTGACTGGCAGCTTCTAGCTCCATATGAATAAAAAAGGGAGAGGGCGGGGCTGTTAAGAACATATGCTGGTTCAGAACAAAATTCTACCTAGCTCAGCATCCTGTTGCTTACCTAGGGCCATCCTTTGTCAGCTGGGTGCCTCTGGGAAGCTCATAAGCAGGAGTTGAGATCAGGTACCCTCTCTCTGCTTTCTTCCCCAGCAGCTGGTGATATTCAGAGGCATGCTTTCTCTGATCCTGAAGGGGTGTACACATTGTGACTTGCAGTTATTGACAGCTTCTTGCATACTTGAACTAGACTGTTTGGGGATGGAAATATAACTGAAGCTAACAACAACAACAACAACAACAACAACAACAACAACAACAACACATTTTATTTATACCCCGCCCTCCCTGGCCAGAGCTGGGCTCAGGGTGGCTAACACCATTAAAAGCACAGTAAAAACATAATGGGGGGGAAAGAGAGAGAGAGAGAGAGAAAATATTTAAAATACATGTTAAAATGCAATTTAAAATGCAGCCTCATTTTAAAATAGCCGATAAATCAAGACCATAAGGGGAGGGGAACATAAGGGTCAGACCGAGTCCAAACCAAAGACCAGACGGAACAGCTCTGTCTTGCAGGCCCTGCGGAAAGATGTCAAGTCCCGCAGGGCCCTGGTCTCTTGTGACAGAGTGTTCCACAACGTTGGGGCCAGTATTGAAAAGGCCCTGGCCCTAGTTGAGACCAATCTAACCACCTTGTGAACTGGGACCTCCAAAATGTTGTCATTTGTGGACCTTAAGGTCCTCCGCGGGGCAGACCAGGAGAGGGGGTCCCGTAGGTACGTGGGTCCTAGGCTGCATAGGGCTTTAAAGGTCAAGAGCTGATCCTGTACTCCACCAGGAGCCAGTGCAGCTGGTAAAGCCCTGGATGAATGTGATCCCGTGGCAAGGACCCTCCATTAGCAATGTGGGTTTTTTGCCTGCTTTGGCTAGTTGTATGGAATTCTCCATTGCTATAAAGTCCTCCTACCTTTGTATGATGCTCTGTTTCTCACCACTTCTACCCGTGTGTGATGTTCTGTTTTTCTCCTCCCCCCGCCTTAGAAAAATGCATGCAATATGTTGAAAGATGGCACTGCTGGGTCTCATTTAATGGCGTCGCCACAGTGTGTGGGCTATGATCGGAACACCGCTGCACCCCTTACCATGGATATGTGTCTGCCAGGCCTGAAAGAGATAAAACGAGCGCTAAGACTCTGGGTGAAGAAGACAGATGCAAAAGCTGTGTACATCGCCAGTGACTCTGAACCTTATACGAAGGAAATACAGCAGCTTTTCAAACAAAAGGTAATGTCCTGCTGCAGCTGGAGCAATGAGTAGTTACTGGTGGTGCAAACTTCACTGCTTTTCTCTCTCTGGGTGTATGCATTGGAAATATTAATATCTTGCCTTTCTTCTCAGACGGAGGAATCGGGGGGGGGGCTTACAGCAGGGATGGGCAGAAAAAAGTTTGGGCTCTACTGGGTCTTTGAGTGATTTGGCAACACAGTTCTTTTGCTCAGAATACAGTGGTGCCCCGCAAGACGAACGCCTCGTGAGACGAAAAACTTGCAAGACGAAAGGTTTTTTCGTTTTCGAGTTGCTTCGCAAGACGAATTTCCCTATGGGCTTGCTTCGCAAAACGAAGCTTGCCCCGCAATCTCCGGGGACAGAGGGGAAGGCGCGTGGCCATTCCCCTCTCTCCCCGGACCCCTTTTGAACCAAGGGGCGGCAACGGGGAGAAGTGATCTTCTCCCCTCCGCCCCTTGCTTCAAAAGAGGGGACAGAGGGGAAGGCGCGCGGCCATTCCCCTCTGTCCCCGGACGGTCTCCATAGGAACACATTGATTGATTTCCAATGCATTCCTATGGGATTTCGTGCTTCGCAAGACGAAAAACTCGCAAGAAGAAAAAACTTGCGGAACGAATTAATTTCGTCTTGCGAGGCACCACTGTATATGATGTGGTTGCATTAGATATAGAGGTAGCTGAACACTACTTCGGAAATCATTCAGGTGACTTTCCACATGGCAAACCTGAGGTGAGACATTGTGGTGGTTCTTGAACCAAGGAGTGTAAGACAGAACGGCATCCAACAGACTCCGTCTGAAAGATACTCTGGGAACCTGAAGGCGCTATAGAAAGGTGGAGCTTGATGAAACAAGTTCAGGTGGAGGGATAGAGTGAGCAGGTGGACAGCTTGTGGCAAACGCCACGTCTGCTTGTGTGTGTTCACTTTCAATCACTGGGCTCTGCTTGTTTTCCCCTTTTCAGATAAAAGTGGTGTACCTGCAGCCTGAAGTGCCCCAGGTAGATTTGTACATTCTCAGCAAGTCTGACCACTTCATTGGAAACTGTGTTTCTTCCTTTACTGCCTTTGTGAAAAGAGAACGCGATGTGCATGGGAGACCCTCGTCCTTTTTTGGCATGGACTATCCACCCACGTCAAGGGACGAATTGTAGCCCCTAGAGGAAGAGATGCCTTTCGACCCACTACTTGCATACAGTTCTCATAAATACAAGGTCTCCCTCAAAGCAAGCACTGGATATATCTGGATTCTACAGGTTCATCCTCATGGCATTCCTTGAATATTACTAGAACGTGACCTGAAAGGAGAAGTGGATGACTTCCAGGAAACATTCCCTCCTCCCACATTTGTGGTTCAAATAAGCAAACCCACTCCCGTTCCTCTCTTCCCCTTTCTGTGCTGTCTTGCTACCTCTTCTGGAATTAATGACTCGTCTGGTGCTTCCTTAATGCACAGTATTCTCAAGACAGCTTGTTCACTGACAAGAAGTGTTCTGACATTAAGAACTGGGAACCAGCAGATACGTTCTCAGTTGTGCAACCGACTGACATTTGCCTTATGTCCTTTTGTTTTCTGAGCTGCCAAATGGATTTAATTCCCATTCCCCCTTGCTGGGAGTGGGGAGACTATAAGCAAATGATTTTGCTATCAGCTGTGACACGTTATGGGACTTTCACAGGAGTTTTAGTCCTAATAACTCTGGTGCCCTGTGGACCAGTTCTGTTTGAGGCAATTCCCAGGTAGCATAGAGATACTTTTTTTTATCCTATTACACAAGAGCCTTTTAGAGCATTTTTGTATTTTACAAAATTGGCAGTCTAAGCACTGTACACAGTATAAAATAGAAGTTAAGAAATAATCTCCTTTTTGAAACACCATAATAATTCGTAAATCAAATATTATGCACCTTTTATTGGGCCCATTTGCAACTTCGCTGAGAGCTCAGTGCATCAATTGCATTTTAATGGCTTGTGGTGGGTCAGCAATCATGTCTTTCTGAGCTCTCTATTCTGGAAACCCAGCCTGGCTGCCATCTTGAAACTATTTTGTTTCATTGAGCAGGGGGTTAGACTAGGAGACCTCCAAGATTCCTTCCAACTCTTGTACACTCATTCTTTGAGCATCCTTTTTATGTTTAGAAGCTGTGACCTTTGAAAAGTCTCTGAAAGGAATAACCACTTGGTCCACTTTCAATTTCAGATATTTACTTTGAGTCTCTTGAAAAGAGGAGCCAACAGATAGTGGATCTTGATTTTTTTGTTTTAAAGGTTTTATGCACTTTTCTCTGCATAATTGCTCTGAAATCATGATTCAGCTTTCTCGATGTACATTTGAACTATGCTCACTAATTTACCTGTAGAGTTTTCCCACAGAAAAATACTCAGGCAGATCTGCAAACTGTCAGGTTAATCTAGTTCATGTTATGTTTCCTCATCACATCAGTAGTAACTTTCTGTGGTGACAGCACAGCAACATACCCTCTGATAATTATCTGCTCCTGTGCATTCTGAACATCAGTTGACAAATTGTCCTGGCTGCTGACTGCAAGCCTGAACTATCCTTCCATCTGCACTCTATATTAAGACTGAATATGTTGTGCTGGGGGAAATAACTTTCTGGAGCTTTCTATTTGCTTTATTGGGCTCGAATTGCACAGACAGCATTGTTAGCCTCTGTATCTTCCTTTTAGGTGTTGATGAAACAATCTTGCAATAGCAGGATTGAATTGCAAATGAACTTTTCCTAGGTTTGGTTGCTTGTGGTAGCAGTATTGCCTCCAGTCTCTTTTCTGTCTTCCTTTGCCATCTTCTGAAAAGATTCTGGTTCATAAATGCTAACAGTTTCAGCTGACCAGTAAACACTTTTATAAGCAGCAACTTTGCAAGTTTATTAATTTAATCACTACCTTGCATCACTTATTGATAGTGAATTATCACTGGCAAGCTACAAATCTGAAAACCAGCATTGTATTTGCTGGAAACGTCTTTGCTCATCTTTATGAAGTACTGGAGAAGTTTGTTTAAAAGTTCCGTCTTAAAAGGTATAGAGAAGCACTAGGCTTGGAAGAGAAATGCAGTTCCTGTGTTTTGGTAGATTCTGCAGTGAAACCATGTGTTCCAAAGCTAACCGTAATATGGATGATGATAATGATGGTGATGATCAAATGAAAAAAAGACTCTCAATAGATTGTCCAGGAATATTTATGAAGAACAACAAAAAAACCCAAGGAAGGCTGAGGCTGTGACAGCACATGGAGATGATCTCTGACTTCATCTGTTAGGTGGGATCCTCCCTTCTGCTTGAGCTTCTGAAAGAATACAGTATTTTGATTCCAAAGATCAGTAAGTGCCACAATATTTCCGTCTGGAGCAGCAAGAACAAACAGTTACTCTTCTGCAATTCGTCAATAAGCATAAGAATATAGCAATTTCCTTGATGGATCAGGCAAAGGTCCACCTTAAACCAACCTTTTGTTTCCAACAGCAGCCATCCAGAAGACAATGGAAGGGCCTGAAGGCAGCAGTTCTCCTCACCAGCTCACCTCCATCTTGTATATCAAGTTATATTGCCATATACAAGTTCTGATTAGCTGTTATGGCTAATGGCCATTTGTAGATTTCACCTCCTAGAATCTGAAAAAAAGCTGTTTTACTGCCTGATAAACCCACGGATAGCTCCACATATTATCAAAGGAAGTTCCAGAGATTCAGTTATGTCCTGTGACAAAACTTACTTTTTTTGTCCGCCTGGCAGTAGGTGGTTAAGTCTGTTTTGTTAGACGAAGCTGGGTTTCCAGTATTATGAGAGGTAAGGGGAATCTCCCTTTTTGCTCTCCACGCTATTCATAGTTTTGTAAACTCTTTATCATGTATGCGAAGTTACTCTGCAGTTCATATATTTATATATAAAGCCCATTGTCTCTTAACCAGCACTGAAGCATCAACATTCATATCTGGAGGCTTCCTAATGGGCATGAGAATCCTCTGTGCTATACCTTCAATATATCTTGCCTCTTTGTGGAAGGAAATGCCAACCTCTGGTTGAAATACAACTAATGAAATTTTTTTAAGGTGGTTTCCTCAGCCTCGGCCCTCCAGATGTTTTGAGACTACAGTTCCCATCATCCCTGACCACTGGTCCTGCTAGCTAGGGATCTGGGGTATTTGTATGCTATGCACAATATCATAAGCCATGTTTCAATTTTTTAAAAAATTAACTAATGTACAGAGGATAACTTTGTGATTTTCATTTTCATAATAAAACATTAATCTTCCTCTTGAGTGTTTTTATGACTTGAAACATTCCTCCTAGCTTTGGCTATGGTTAACATCCGCCTGGTGAAACCATGTGCCGATGTTTTCTCCTTTTAGAAAAAAGGAAGTTGTTGGCCCAGATGGCTGCCTTTCACTCTTCAATTTAGGGCAGGGGTCTGCAACCTTTAAGACAAAAAGAGCCACTTGGACCCGTTTTTTAAGAAAAACAACAACTGGGAGCCGCAAAACCATTGCGACATTTAAAACAAATATATCTCCGGAGCCGCGATCTGACAGCGGGCGGGAAGGTGACGTCGGGACGGTGCGTGACTAACACACGCACCGCCCCCATGCGACATCACAGCCAGTACAGCGCCCGCCACAGTGGGGAGTGTCGGGGCGCACAATGCGCCTCCTCCCCTCGCTAGTATCCACCCCGGAGCCGCGGCAAAGGTGTAAAAGAGCCACATGTGGCTCCGGAGCCGCGGGTTGCAGACCCCTGATTTAGGGATTTCCAAACATAGAATCTCGCTGCCATGGACCTGATTAGGCTTATGCCATTGGCAGAAGGACCCAGCTTAGAAGTGAGGTCATGGGCTCTCTCTTTCCACGCAAGCTATGCACACTTCCAAGCATCTGTTTTTAAAAGCAACAGATTCTTGTGCAGAGTGGATTAACCAAGAGCTTCTTTGCACAGTTGAAGATTTTATCTGACTGCCCAAGAACTGCTTTTCTTCCATTGCATTTAGTCGTAGTAATAATAATAATCGCTTCGAACAATTTGATTTTTTCCAGACAGAAGATCAAATTCTAAATGGAATGAAGCTCTATTGATTTCTGTTACTTGCAAGTCAGCAGCTTGGGCAGTGTTGACTTAAGATTGGCACATGGGGAAATTCACCTGTTAAATAGTGTCAGTTGACCACCTACTATTTGAGTGTAGTTCTTAGAATGTCATCCTGTAAAGGGCAGCACACCACCTTACTTCATTCAAGTTTAAATTTGTTAGCTGGGTCAGAAAGGCATCCTGACCCTTTGGCCAGGAAGTGGTGAGTGTAAACCTTGCAGAGAAGCAAAGCTTCCCTCCTTGAACACCTCTTATATGGGGGCATTTCTGTACAGGAACGCAATACTCTGAAGAGATGGAGTCTCTGTTGGGCTTTCCTAACCACCTGGGTTGTATTTATTTTCCAAGTAAGGTCTTCACAGGGACGTGGGTGGCGCTGTGAGTTAAACCACAGAGCCTAGGACTTGCCGATCAGAAGGTCAGCGGTTCAAATCCCCGAGACGGAGTGAGCTCCCGTTGTTCGGTCCCTGCTCCTGCTAACCTAGCAGTTCGAAAGCACGTCAGAGTGCAAGTAGATAAATAGGTACTGCTCTGGTGGGAAGGTAAACGGCATTTCTGTGCCCTGCTCTGGTTCACGAGAAGCGGCTTAGTCATGCTGGCCACATGACCAGCTGTACGCCAGCTCCCTCGGCCAGTAAAACGAGATAAGCGCCGCAACCCCAGAGTCGGCCACGACTGGACCTTATTGTCAGGGGTCCCTTTACCTTTACCTTTAAGGTCTTCACTGAGATAAACTAGGAATTTAAAGGAAGAGACTCTCCCCACACAGCCCTCCCCGATGTACAGCGGGGCTAGTTCTCTCTTCCTCCGAAAGTCCAACACCATCTCCTTTGTCTTGCTGATATTAAGGTGCAAGTTGTTCCCTAGGCACCATGCGGATATTTTTTGGACCTCCCCTCTGAGCCCTCTGCCCACCTGTGATTCCCAGCCGCTAAGCATTCAGAGGCATACTGCACAGAGGCGAAGTTCAAATAGTGTTGTTTCCAAGCCCCAGGCAAGGTGTAAAGTTCTGTGCAGCTCCTGTCTTGAGTTGAGGTCAGCGGCATCTGGGGAGAGGTGTGCACCCCTCTTTTAAATGCTGCTCTTTGTTTATACTGTATGGTTTTCTATCCCTTTTTTTAACCATGCTGCAAAGTGAAGTTGAAGGGAAGTACGGTATATAAATTAACAACGTTGTGATAGCTTAACCAAAAAGCATCTCTGCTTCTCTTTCTTTTTTCACTTGTCTCCCCTTCCCTAACGGGGCTTCACACACTCTCTTTAATGAATCGGGGACAGAGAAATTGTGCACAGCAAGATACCAAAGTGATGGAGAAATTGCATCCAGCAAGCATAAGGCTTTGGGCAACAGGCCAAGATCTGGAACACTGAAGGCTTTATAGCCTCAGATGCAATTTCCCTGGTCTCTTCCAGAAAGTCCCATAAAACACATTAATCACAATTTATTTATTTTTATCAATACACTCCTGCAGTGGCCACTTGTGCTTCCATTCACTTGATGTTTTCTCTGCCAGAACTCCCATAAATTATGTTCCTTCCCCCACTTCCATTCTACCAGAATTGCTTCACTGGGCGCCAGTGCCAAATTTGAATTCCTAGAAGTCCTTTTGCCCTTAGGACTGGGATCAGATGGCATTTCTAGCTGTAAAACAAATAACAAAGATTATCTGCTGTGCAGAGAAGATGAATTAGGATCGTAAAGCTTTTAAGATAGTTTTAAGAACAAAAATTATATAGTAGATTTATTGAGGAAGGGGCTTTGATGAGCCTAAACAAAAATTACTTGCATTGGACCTTAATACGGATTGAATTCTGATGGACACAACACATGTTTCTGTGTGTAGATGGCAAGCTATTAGTGTATGGTGAGGCGCAGAGGGACCCCATTTTCACCAGCTCACTTCAGATAGTCATTCAAATCACATAACTCCTCTCACTTCTTCAATCCCATGTGAACCAGTGGTTTGGAGGTAGCACTAACCATAGTTTCCTGATGTGGAATGGCATGGGAAGCAGACAATCTCAACTCAAAAATGGAGTAGGGCATCTAGTAACGAAAGGGTGAGGAGAAAGCAACACCTTCCTGATTCTTCAAACCATGGCTGGATAATGGTACAAATGGAAATTTCTGGTTTGGACTGGTTTGGTTAATATAATGTACAAACCATCAATAGGTTAACCTAAAGAGACTCAACATATTTTCAAGAAAAACATTTAAATGCGGTTTACCACACATCAAAGCATCAAATCAAACAATCCAGAGCAAAACATTACTGACAAAAGTCAAATATAAAATATACGTTCATAGCAACATAATTGGCAGGAAACTAAAATATTAAAAGATTTCAAAAGAAAACATTACAAAAGTGGTGAACTACAGAATGAACATTGAACGCAGCAAAGTTAACCAAAAAATCCAAACCGTTATTTTGAAAGAAAGCATTATTAAATATCCAAAAAATCCAAACCGTTATTTCGATAGAAAACATTACTAAAGGAAGTCAGATATAAAATGATCATTTGAAACAGCATAATTAGCAAGAGGAGAGGGGCTGCTCTTTTGGGGAGGGAGGAAGCCCTTTGACGCCACCCGAATCCTTGTCTGCCACAGGGAGCTGCCCCATTGCTGTGGGGTTTTGGGGAGAGACTTCGCCTGTCCCAAGCTACAGGAGCTGACCCAAAGCCCAGGCTTGCCTCCGGAGAGTCGGGGCAATTTCCTGCTAAGGTGCCACCTCACTGCACTTATACAAATTGCATCCCATCTGCCATTTTCTTGCCCAATCACCTGTTTTCCCAAGATGATTTGGCAGCTCTTCCATCCTTGCTCCTGGCTGGACCACTCTGAATATATTTGCATTGCCTACAGGTTTTTTATCACTTCACCACCCACTTTTCCTTTATGCCCACATCTTGCCACAGCTCCCTTCCTACTCCTGGCAGTGAAGCTGTCCAGTTTTTGAGGGGTCTCCTATTGCCTCTCCCGCTGCCCCCCAGCGGCTGCTCTACTCTCATTCCGCTTCTTTTCCTCCTTGCCCTTATGGGATGGTTTTTAACAGGTTGTTGTTGTTCTTTAGTTGTGTCCGCCTCTTCGTGACCCCCATGGACCAGAGCACGCCAGGCACTCCTGTCTTCCACTGCCTCCCGCAGTTTGGTCAAACTCATGTTTGTAGCTTCGAGAACACTGTCCCACCATCTCGTCCTCCGTCGTCCCCTTCTCCTTGTGCCCTCCATCTTTCCCAACATCAGGGTCTTTTCCAGGGAGTCTTCTCTTCTCATGATGTGGCCAAAGTCTTGGAGCCTCAGCTTCAGGATCTGTCCTTCCAGTCAGCACTCAGGGCTGATTTCCTTCAGAATGAAGAGGTTTGATCTTCTTGCAGTCCATGGGACTCTCAAGAGTCTCCTCCAGCACCATAACTCAAAAGCATCAATTCTTCGGCGATCAGCCTTCTTTATGGTCCAGCTCTCACTTCCATACATCACTACTGGGAAAACCATAGCTTTAACTATACGGAGCTTTGTTGGCAAGGTGATGTCTCTGCTTTTTAAGATGCTGTCTAGGTTTGTCATCGCTTTTCTCCCAAGAAGCAGGCGTCTCTTAATTTCATGAGTGCTATAGGAGGGTATATTAATTGCAATTTATCCTTCCAGGCCCTCCCCCCTACGTGTGACTGTTAAAAACAGAGTTTTAAAATCCCATCCTTGGCAGCAAAATTGAAAGCATAGGAAATATGGTAGGCTGCAAAGCCTTTGAGCAAGTCCAACAAACAAAGGAAGCTGACTTCCTTCCCTCTTTGGGAAAAATCAGGCAACAGCTTGTAAAGTAAGTTTAAAAATAAGATTTACTTACTTTATAATCCAGCATTGGTTCACAGCAAAGGCAGCACTAAAAACTATGCACTATTTTTTTTTAAAAAAAAATACACAATAACCAGTCTTAGCACCAGCCAGGGACTGGAGCAAACAGAGCACCAATAAACACTGTTAACGAAGCAGCAACTAAAAGATGCGCTAAACATCCCAATTACAAGGAGAGAGAGGCTATTGGTTTGTTTTTGCTTTATTATGTATTTTTTATATTGCACTTTTATGTTGTGGACAGCCCTGAGAGCTATGGATATATGGATTCATATTAATGTCATATATACGTAAGTTTATTTATATAAAAAATCGTTTATCAATGATAAAAGAAATACAGCAAAAGCCATATGATTAGCAGCATTAACAAAACCTAAAAAAAGAAAGCTCAAGCTGAGCTCATAGAAACTCTGGATCTCCTGCTTTCTCCAGTGGATTAAAACACACCTAAGCCATACAGCTGAAAACGCCGGCAGCATTAAGATAAATTCAGCGGTGTAAATTAGTTTTGATGGCTGTAATAATGGAATACTGAATTGTATGGTTTTTGTAAAATATGCAGGGATTTAGGATACGTAAAATGAACCATGGAAAGAGAAGGAGGGAAGTCATTGATATCTTAAGGATGTAGAAACGAGAATTTTAAATTGTAAAAACAGAAAATTTAATAACAATTATATTAAAACAGAAACCACCGCGCCTGGCGCACGTGGCCGGGGCGCCTCGAGGGCCAGAGGGGCGTGTCGCGTTGCCAGGGGCGTGTCCCGTTGCCAGGGCCGAGGGCGCGGAGGAGGCGGGGCCCGTTGCTAGGGCCGGGGCGTCGCCAAGGAAGTGATGGCTTCGGGGCGGGCGGCCGCGTTGCCAAGGAAGTGAGCGGCGGCCGCGGCGGGGCCGGACTCCCCCTGCCGTATCCGGTGCTGCCGCCGCCGCCGCCGTCCCTGCCGCAGCGGCGGGAGGAGGAGGGGGTCTCCATGGTGACGGCGCAGGTGAGTGAGGGGCCTCGCCCTCGCCTTCTCCCCCCCCCACACCGTGCGCGCGCCTGGGGCGGCGAGGGGGTGCGCGCGCGCGGCGGGAGGAGGAGGAGGAGGAAGAACCGCATCTGTGGGGCGGGGGCCTCGGGCGGCTCCACGCCTCTCCCTCTCTCTCCCCCCTTCCTCACGCTCAGGGGCACACGCGTGTCTGGGTGTGGTAACGTGGGAATGCGTGCACGCGCAACGGGGTGCTCCCTCCCCCTCCTTCTGCACTCTCAAGGCACACGCGTGTCTGGGCGTGGAACCGTGGGAATGCGTGCACGCGCACCCGGATGCTCCCTTCCCCTCCCTCCTCTCGCCTTCTCCATCTGCACGCTCAAGGCACACGCGTGGGAATGCGTGCACGCGCACCCGGATGCTCCCTCCCTCTCCTCCCTAACTCCCCCTCCTTCTGCACTCTCAAGGTACACGTGTATGTGGGTGTGGATGGTGGATGCGTGCACGCACCCGGATGCTCCCCTCCCCTCCTCCTCTCTGGAGGACGGGGGTCGGCGTCTGCTCCATACACACAAGGCCATGCCCTGCTGCGACCCCTCCAGGTGAATTGGCCCTGCAGGAGGAGGCAGGGAGGGCCATGGAGACAAATCCCTGGAGGAGGAGGGGGCTATGGGGGGCTCCTAGCCAGGAGGGCCGTGCTCTTGCCCTCCACAGTTGAGGCAGCGATGCTTCTGAATCCCACTTTCTGGAAAACCACAGCAGGAAGGGAGAGGGATCTTGCCTTCGAGTCCTGCTCGGGGCGTCTGGTGGGCCACCGTGAGGAGACGCTGCTGGACACCATGGGCCGTGGGCCTGATCCAGCAGCCGGCTCTTCTGTGCTTCTGCATGTTATTAAATGCCCGTCTGTCCCCTGCAGTTCTTTGAATGTGGGTGTCCTCAAACACAAGAGGCAGCCACCAGCTGGGATGGCTTTTGCGAGACAATTAGACAAGACACGGCTGGGCTGTCCGTGGTCGCTAGCCATGATGGCATTATGCCTCTCAGCACCATAGCATTGTAGAACTGTAGCGTTGGAAGGGACCCCACGGGTCATCTAGTCCAACCCCCTGCATTGCAGGAATGTCAACTAGATCATACGTGACAGGTGGCCATGGAGCCTCTGCTGAAGCCCCCTTGTGCTTCCCATAGCCATATGAGAGCAAGATGCCGGACCAGATGGGTCCCCTTTGACGTGATCCAGCAGGGCTCCTCTTATGGACCAGAACTCACCCCTGGTTGTGGCTGAGCTTCCTTTCTGGTGGGTGGGTGGGATCACCTGCCCTCTTGCCAGGCTTTAGGTGTATATGTCCTACCTGTGTTCAGGAGACAGCTTGCACATCAAGGCTGCTCATGTATATGTCCTACCTGTGTTCAGGAGACAGCTTGCACATCAAGGCTGCTCATCAAAACATTTAGGGAGATGGAAGGAGTGTACCTCAGCAGTGGGGCATATCTTTGACATGCCAAGGTTGAATTACTTACCCTTTATATGTCAATTTTTTTAAAATAAAAAAGTCTACAAATTAAATGATAGGAAAACCCTGGAGAGCTTCTGCCAGTATTAGAAACTCAGATTTATAAGCTAATTGCCATATAGCATCTTGAACCTACAGAATGTCTAGGTGCCATTCCCCCCCCCCCAGTGATTTTTTTAAAATTGTTATTAATATTTTTCATTTCTATACCGCTTTATATTCTAAAGGGGGGAAAATCAAAGTGGCTTACAACACATTAAAACATAAAATTAAGTAATCCAGAATAAAACAAATTCAAGCTTCAAGGAAGATATTGCAGATCCTTCTCTAAGTGACATTTTGCTTTCCCCGTATTTATTTACCTACTTAATTTATATAGCGGCCCCACAGCAGAAGTACTCTAGAAAGCCAGTGTGGTGAAGTGGTTCGAGTGTCAGACTAGGACCTGGCAGATCAGGGTTCAAATCCCCACTCAGTCCTGAAGCTCACTGCGTAATCTTGGAGTCAGTCACAACTTCTTAACCTACCTTACAGGGGTGTTGCAGGGATTAACTGAGGGGGGGGTGTGAACCATGTACTCCACTCCTTGGAGAAAAAGGTGAGCTATAAATGCAATAAATGAGTTATTCTGCTTGCCTGCTTAAGAAATCTGGAGAGGCCAGCCAGATGGAGATGTCAGTCGCCAGCCTGGCATCCAGGGATCTCCACGTGGTTGCAGTTGCACCCCTGCCAGTAGCAAAATGTGCCCGGCGCCTTGCTGATGTCTAACACTGCTTCCTAGACTCTGCTTTCTGGGTACCAGTTGTGCTGTCTCCATCCTGTGGTTGTTGAATCTCCTTGGCTTGTAGGCGTGAACACATAACCGTGCACCTAAGTTTGTAATCCTGCACACACAACTTGGAAGCAAGTTCTGCTGCATTCAGTAGGGCTTGCTTCTGAGTAAGCACGCGTAGGATCAGGCTTCATATAGACAATGAAGACCAGGCACCACCAAAGTAGCCGGACTAGAGGGAGCCATACTGTCAGAGCTGCTTGAAGATCCTAGCTCACAGAGGATCACGCTAGCCAGCGATCATTAAGTAAAAGTCTTTATTGAATTACAGTTTCCATTCTCACGCTGCTGCGCGCAAACTCTACGTCTAGTAGCTAGATCGGCGAAGCTCCGTCTGAGTCTCCGCCCCGTGTGCACCAACTTAATATCCTAGCCTTGCTCCACCTTTTCCGCCTGACTGTCCTCCTCTGGGTCCCTCTACCCCCCGGGGCTTCTTCCTTCCGGGATTCTTCTGACGCTGACCCGGACCCTCCTGCCTCCTTGCGCCGGGCTTTAGGACCTGGTTCCCTTTCGGGGCTGCTTACTGCGCCGCCTTCCTCTGCATTTGAACTTGGCGCGCGCGCCCAACCTTCCACTTTCCTCTTAACCGTTTCTTCGCTCCCCGATGGAGGTGTGGCCACTCCTGACTCATGCCCTCCCTCCTGTGGTGAGCTGCCAGCGCTTCCCCCCTGGCTCCCGTCCTCTTCCCTGCTTCCTGGCGGTGACGCTGGTCCCGATTTCCAGCTGCTCCCCCCTGAGTCCCCTCTGGCTCTATCTTCCTGGGGTGCCCCCCTTGACTCCCCCCTTGCCCTGGCCACTGGTGCTCCTTTCTGTGAATCCTCTGATTCACTGGAAAGACTAGGAGATCTCGGGTCGTCGTCATCACTCATCTTTTCTTCTGCCTCCTCCCCTTCGCTCTCTGTTTCCTCCCTTGCCCGTGCCTCTGCTCCTAAACCCCTGACATCCATCCCCCCCTCGAAGCCCCCCATTCCCCCCTCCCCTCCTTCCGGTGCTGGAGCTGGGGGCTGCTGTTGCAAAGGGACGAACGTCGGATATCGGTCGCTTCCCGTGGCGGGCCTCCATCTGAACTCTCCCGGGTCTTCCTCCCTGCTCTCGTCGACGACGGTCACCTCCGCTTCCATCTCTGTGCCGCCGTGCTCGAAACCAGGGTCGTCCCCGAAAATGTCCATGTCCGTCTCTCCCTCACTTCCTCCTGGCGGCGTTGCTCGTCCTGAGCAGTCCAGCCACTTTCTGCGGAACTGCTCCTCTGGCCTATCGTCCCACCAATACGAGGGTTCTGAGGCGGATCCCGAGGGTGACCCCTCCGGGGAACGGACGTCTCGTGTCGGTTCCTCGTCCGAGTCGAACCCCCGGAACGTGCTGGCCGAAAGCGTGGGCGTGAAAAGCCAGTCGTCGAAAAAGTCTGCTGGCATAGGTCTATGTGGGAAGAGGGCATGAAACTCGTCTTTGAGCAGAGGTTCGTCTAAGGCGTAGCCCGGCACCCAGCTGTTCGCACTGGCCGGGGTGCCCTCCTTGGCGAGAAAGTATTCTACCCCCTCTTCCCCCCATCTGGAGTCCAAAATCTCCGTGACTTCGTTGATGCGCTCCTTCTGTGCCACTCCCGCGTGCCCTGTTCTGTCTCTGGCCGGACTCGGCGCCGTTCCGGGTTCCTGGAACCTGTGCGGTGCCTTGTAGGGAGTGAGCACCGATCTGTGGAATACCGGATGCATTCTGGAACCCTCCGGAAGTGCCAGTCTGAAAGCTACCGGGTTGACCTGCTCTTCGACTTGGTAGGGCCCCAGTTGCTTATGCCCTAGTTTCTTCTTGGCCAACGACCTGGCCGGCACTGCGTGGGCTGCTAACCAAACCCAGTCTCCCACGTGGAGCTCTTCTCCAACCCTTCTGTGCTTGTCTGCTTGTACCTTGTATGCGTGCTTGGCCAGCTCCAGGTGGCGCCTCAGCTGATCGTGGACTTCCTGCAGCTCCGACGCGAACGCATCTGCTGTTTGCGGCTCCCCCTCCCCCATTCTTTCCAGTCCCGGGAAGGTTCTGGGGTGCCTCCCGTTGTTGGCGAAGAACGGCGTGACCCCCGTGGACACGTGCTTCGTGTTGTTGTAGGCGAACTCGGCAAGCGGCAGGTAATCCACCCACGTCGCAGGCTGTTGATTTGCATAACATCTCAGGTACTGCTGCATGATGGCATTGACCCGCTCCGCTTGCCCGTTGGTCTGCGGGTGTCTCGCCGACGCCAGGTTGATCTTGACGTTCAGGAAGCCCATCAGCTTCTGCCAGAAATTCGAGATGAACTGCCGCCCCCGGTCGGACAGAATAGACCTTGGCAGACCGTGAACCTTGAACACGTGGTCTATGAACAGTTTGGCGGTTTGCTCCGCCGTGGCCACCTTAGCACACGGAATGAAATGCGCCATCTTGGAAAACAGGTCCACCACCACCAGCACTGCCGTCTTGCCCCTTGAGCTGGGCAGATCCGTGACAAAGTCCAGGGCCACCCTTTCCCAAGGTTCGACCGGAGTTTGCAGCGGTTCCAATAGTCCGGCCGGCGGTTTGTGCACTGGTTTGGCCCTCTGGCAGGTGTCACACCTCGCCACGTAGTCTGCGACCTCCCCTCTCATTCCAGGCCACCAGAAATCCCTGGCTACTAATTCCACCGTCTTCTCCTTGCCAAAGTGCCCGGCCGTGGGCGCGTCGTGCAGCTGCTGCAGCACCTTGGCTCGAAGTTCGTCTCCCGGCACGTAGATGGCCCCTTTACGGATGAGCAATCCATCTCTTAGCTGGAAACCGTCGGCCGCTGCCTTGCCCCTTTGCACCTCTGCCATCTTTGCTTGTGCGAAGGAGTCCCCCTGCAACGCTCGTCGCACCGCCTCTAGGTCCACGGTCGCCGCGGCGCACGCCCACACTGTCGGTGCGAAGATGTGCATGGCGGCCGCTGGTGTTGCGTCCTCCAGATATTGTGGCTTACGGGAGAGAGCGTCTGCCATGATGTTGGTGTCCCCCGGGACATACTCTATTCGGAAGTCGAAGTTCGCAAAGAACTCAGCCCAACGTATCTGCCTCTGGTTCAGGAACTGTGCCGTGCGCCAGTGCTCTAGATTCTTGTGGTCCGTGCAAACCTGCACCGTGTGCTTGGCGCCGATCAGAAAGTGCCTCCACGCCTTGAACGCTGCGTGAATGGCCAGCAACTCCCTGTCCCATATGGTGTAGTTCTGCTCGGACTTGCTGAGCTTCCTGGAGTAAAACGCTCCCGGTCGCCATACCCCCTGCGGGTCTTTCTGCAGCAGGACCGCCCCCACGGCTCTGTCCGAAGCGTCTGTCTCCACCCTCATCGGCTTGCTGGGGTTGACATGAAGCAGCTGCTCTTCCGACGCGAAGAGACGCTTGAGTGCCTGAAAGGACTGCTCCGCCTGCTCTGTCCAAATGAACTTCTTTTTCTTGGAGCTAAGCGTGTCAGTGATGGCCGCCGTCTGCATCGCGAAGCCCTTGATAAACTTGCGATAGAAGTTCGCAAAGCCGACAAACCGTTGGACCTCCTTCCGGTTGCGCGGGCTCTTCCAATCCAACACCGCTCGAACCTTGGCGCTGTCCATGGCGAGCCCCTTGTCAGACAGCTTGTAGCCCAGAAAATCCACCTCCGTCACGTCAAATTGGCACTTCTCCAGCTTGGCGTAGAGCCTATGTTGCTTTAGCCTGCTCAGCACTTCCTTGACGTGTTTGTCATGCTCCTGCTGCGACTCCGAAAAGATCAGGATGTCATCTAAGAAACAGACGCACGTCTTGTAGAGAAGTCCCGCCAACACGTGATGCATAAATGCTTGAAAAACGTGGGAGCCATTTTGCAATCCAAAAGGCATAACTCTATATTCGTAGGTCCCCAGTGGCGTGAACATGGCTGTCTTCCACTCATCACCCTCCCGCATGCGAATGAGGTTGTACGCCCCCCGCAGGTCCAACTTGGTGAACACTCTGCCCTTCCGTACCTTTGCGAGGAGGTCGTCAATTCGGGGCATGGGGAAGTCCGATGGCCTAGTCACACTGTTCAAAATCCTGTAATCCACTACGAGTCTCTTTTGGGGCGTGTCCCGCTTCTTAACAAAGAATACGGGACTGCCCCCCACTGCCTTGGACTCCCGGATGAAGCCGCGCTGCAAATTATGATCAATGAACTCCTTGAGTTCTTGCAGTTCGTCCTCTGACATGGAATACAGTTTCCCTTTAGGCAGCGCCGCCCCCGGCAGCAGGTCAATTTTGCAGTCATATGGTCTGTGAGGGGGTAGCCTGTCTGCCTCCTTCTCGCAGAAAACTTCCAAAAATTCAGCGTACTTGTGGGGAATCGCTTGCAGCGTGCCTAGCAGCAGCTGTGACTCCTCTTCCTCTCCTTCCTGCCTGGGCACGATGCAGTGTTCAGCACAAAAGGAAGAGCCGAAGGTCAGCTGCCTCTGGTACCAAGCCATCGTTGGGCTGTGCTTGTCCAGCCAACTCATGCCCAATACAACGGGCGTGTCAGATAGTTGAGTGACGTTGAAGCTGATGATTTCTCTGTGATTCCCAAGGCGCATCACCATTGGTGGCGTCTGCTTCACCACTTGCCCCCCGAGCAGCTCCCTGCCATCCACCGTGACAACCTGCAGGGGCAGTGTGGCCGGCAGCAACTGCACAGCGTGCCTGTCGACAAAGTCCTGCCCTATAAAGTCCGCATTGCTGCCTGAGTCAATGGTGATTGGCACGTCTATGGTGATTCCATTGGGCAGCTGGAGAGATGCTGTGAGCCTCACTACTGGTTTGGGCGGGAGGGGGTTCACGGGCTGTAAAATCTCTGGGGACTGCGTCACTAACACGTCTGGCTGGGCCCCAGTGCCTCTTCCTCCAGCCAGACTGCGTCGTTTCCCTGCTGCGGTCCTCCTTGCTGCGTTGCTGCAGTCACCATTGCTGAGGCTGCAGTGAGCTTGTGGGGCCTCTGGGGACACTCTTTTGCCATATGCCCTGGTTCCTCACAGACGTAACACTTCCTGTTCCCTCTAGGAGGCTTCGCTTTCACTGCTGCCGGTGCTAGGGCTCTGGTTGCTGACTGAGCCCTTGCACCTCCAACCTCCATAGGTTCGGCTCCTCCTCCTGGCGGAGGCGTGGATTGCGCCCGCGCTGCTTCTCTGGGAAGGAAGGAGGGGCCCCCGGCTGGTTCGCGCCCTCCACGCCCTTCGTCCCTGCTCCACGGACGTCCTTCCAGCCTCACCCCCACTGCCAGTGCCCTCTGAACGACCTCCTGGGTGGTTCGGGGTCTCTCCCCCCTCGCGATCTCATCTTTAATCGAGTTGTGCAGCCCCTCCCAAAAGAGGTCTCTTACAGGAGCCGAATCTCTGTCCCATTCCAGGGCACTGACCAAGGCGAAAAAGCGGGCATGATACTGCCTGACGCTGGCCCTCCCTTGTCTCAGCCCATGCACCTCCTTCCGTGCAAGATCCACGTCAATACTTGATAAAAAGCACCCATCCATCGCTTTAATAAAGGCATCCGCATTCTGGAGCGCCGGATCCTTATCTCTCCATAAATTGCGTAGCCATGCTTTCGCATCCCCATGCAGATGGGACATGATGAACCCCACTCTCTCTTGTTCATCTCTAAAGTCTTTATGCAGCAGTTGCAGTGCGCACAGTACGTCGGCTCTAAAGTTGGGATACTGTTGCAGGTTCCCATCGAAGTGAGAGACTAGCCCGCCTGTCCGTCTCGCCAACCCAATTCCCTCCTGCCGGGGTGTCTGCTTTGTCAGCACGTCTAACCTGACCTGGAGATCCCTGCAGGCGGCAGCTGCCTCCTCCTCTCTCTTCCTGGATGCGAGAACCTCGGCGTTCAGTTGTGCCACTGCTTTTCTGAGGTCCTCTATCTGCTGCTCAGCCGTCATGTCGTCTGCCGTTCGTGAGCTCGCTAGTAGGCACCTGTTTCTCTCCCCTCCTCGAGGCTGTAGATGCCCACAATGGAGAGACGGAGCTTACTGTCAGAGCTGCTTGAAGATCCTAGCTCACAGAGGATCACGCTAGCCAGCGATCATTAAGTAAAAGTCTTTATTGAATTACAGTTTCCATTCTCACGCTGCTGCGCGCAAACTCTACGTCTAGTAGCTAGATCGGCGAAGCTCCGTCTGAGTCTCCGCCCCGTGTGCACCAACTTAATATCCTAGCCTTGCTCCACCTTTTCCGCCTGACTGTCCTCCTCTGGGTCCCTCTACCCCCCGGGGCTTCTTCCTTCCGGGATTCTTCTGACGCTGACCCGGACCCTCCTGCCTCCTTGCGCCGGGCTTTAGGACCTGGTTCCCTTTCGGGGCTGCTTACTGCGCCGCCTTCCTCTGCATTTGAACTTGGCGCGCGCGCCCAACCTTCCACTTTCCTCTTAACCGTTTCTTCGCTCCCCGATGGAGGTGTGGCCACTCCTGACTCATGCCCTCCCTCCTGTGGTGAGCTGCCAGCGCTTCCCCCCTGGCTCCCTTCCTCTTCCCTGCTTCCTGGCGGTGACGCTGGTCCCGATTTCCAGCTGCTCCCCCCTGAGTCCCCTCTGGCTCTATCTTCCTGGGGTGCCCCCCTTGACTCCCCCCTTGCCCTGGCCACTGGTGCTCCTTTCTGTGAATCCTCTGATTCACTGGAAAGACTAGGAGATCTCGGGTCGTCGTCATCACTCATCTTTTCTTCTGCCTCCTCCCCTTCGCTCTCTGTTTCCTCCCTTGCCCGTGCCTCTGCTCCTAAACCCCTGACACATACTATTGCCAGCTAAGAAGATCAGGAGGAAAGAACTAGATAAAATAGCGGTCAACTGCAAAGGGGATTCAGATATTTAATTTGGCACATTTTACTAGAGAATCTTGCACTATTCTATTTTGTGCAACATAATATTTCTGGTGCAATATAAAGGCAGCATTATGTTCATTGCTCATCTGTGCAAGGGACAGTTGGCTGTGGTGGTCTTGCTTATGTAGCAGTTCGTTGCTGCAAAAAATGATTTCATCAAAGCAAGAAGGGTGCTTGTTTCCTCTCCTTAGACAGGAGAAGGAACCCAATTCTGCAAATGAATAGTTTATTCTGTCTTTGTTCTCAGGACGGTGTGTTTTAGCAGAGCCTGTGGTGTGTTGCTCTAAACTGCCATAGATCTGATTTTGACAGTTGCTCTGTTGCTTGGCTGTATTGGTTGTCACTGAATGCCTATCAGTGTGGGGTCGTATAAGGGCGATTGTCATGCAATTTTCAGTCAATAAGAAACACAGAATAGCCTGAATTGATATATTTTATTGGACCATCTTTTAATGAAGGAACATGCGCAATTTTGTGGACCGATAAAATTGTTTACATATGCGATCAACCTTGTCTTGTAAAAAAATACTTTAGAATTAGCTATTTTTGTGTTCCAACTGATGGAGAGCATTGCGCAATTATGCACCTACCCAGCAGATGTTGTCCCTGATCAAAGGCCTTGCTTGACTCTTTTGTATTTCATGGGGATGAAATAAGAGCGTCAATTAGTATATATGGGGGTTTTTTTTGTACATGACTGTGATGTCTATATGAGAGGGAGACATCTGGGAAAGCCAGGATGAGGATAAATTTTGAGGTGGGTGATTTTCTCTCGCCCTATTAAAGCTGAAAGATAGCAAAGCTTGACTTTTTCAAGAGAAGCCAAACAGCTATTGATTGTTCTGCTTTTCTGAAGGGTGTTCAATTTCAATTTTCAACTCCTTAAAAATAAAATCACGAAAAGAAATATATCTTACCTAAGTCATGTCTGTGTTTCCAGTTTCTTTGAGCCCATAGATCAGGGAACATAAACACAATTTTTTTTTAAAAAAAATTACTATATTACTAATACTACAATTTTTTAGGTGGAGGTTAAGTTGTGGTTAACTCAGTAGAATTAGTTCAGCTGAGAAAAATACCCCATCATAATGCTCCACAGTTCACACCTAGAATATTCTGTCTGATTTGAGACACCTCTTTACCACAAAGAGGAAAAATTGCTGAAAGAGAGGAAAATCATAAATTGCCCATTTATTAGATGGAATAATGGAAGGAGCCAAATGATGCTAAGAAGGAACATAATTACAGATACTTGACAGGTTCAAGTAGCAAAAATGGAAAATAATTGTTCTTAGAATCTCTTTAAATCTCAGCCTCCACCTTCCTGGTCTAGTGTGGAATCTTGTGTTTACACTACTAAAATAAAATTAAAGGCAATCCTGGAATATATCCAGTATGTAGCAATCTTGTCCTAGCTTGTTGGTTCTCAAGGCGCAAGCTATTTGAATTAACTAGTCTCCTTAATTTCTGATTTCTTCTAAAATTCTCTGATGATTGAACTGCCACACCAATTTAATTTCAAATAGTACCAGGACTTAATTTTCAGGCATGACTTCATCCTACGCTCCAAGAAAACAGGCTTTGAATTGCTTCCCGTATTCTGTACAATTGGAAATGCAATCTGAAGCTCTGGGTGAGTGTAGTGGATTAGAGTCAATTTGGGATCTGGCCAGATTGCTTTTGGATTTCAGAAGAGTGAGAGGGCTCTTTCCGGAGAGCGCCGTGTCCTAAAGGCTTGTCTAAAATAGGATGTTGGGCCGGGCATTCAGCAGGGATGGAGTGCGTCGCCTCATGAAATGTTTGGTTACAAATAATTGATGTATTTGGGTGCAAGCAATTAAGGCACAGTGGCGCGTGGCAGAACCTGCTTGACGGACATTTGCTGTCACATGTGGTGTATTCTGCTTTTGGCAAAATAAACAAGGGCACACTGCTGGGAACCAATGCCTTTCCTCCCATCATGTGGTTCCCAGAACGTCTCCTCGACTCCCAAATTCTTCAGCTGCCATCCGTGCTAGTTTCAAAGAACCTCATTGCATGCTCCAGGATGAATACCACCCCTTTGTCCTCACAATGTCAAAACCAGGCTTGAAATCCCAATTTAGTGGAAGGTAAGGAGCTACCTTAAAACCCAGACAAACCTCTCCCCCATCTAGTTCAGTAGCCTTTGCTGTGGCTGGCAGCGCCTCCCCAGGGCTTAACAGTGAGGTCTCTCAGCCCTCCTGCCAAAGGTCCTTTCACGGGAGCTCCTTGTGGCAGAAACAGGAGCATTCAGCATGCAAATCATGCGCTCTGCCACCGAGCAGCAGCCTCTCCCCTTGACTTCACCCACTTTGTATAAATTGTTAATTGAAAGGGGGAAGAAAATCCACCCTCATTATCTCTCCTTAGCCAGCCACACAGTTAATACAACGAGGCAATTCATCTGTGCTGAGTATACTTCAGTACGTGCCTTAAACCGAGACTGGGCCCAGCGGATCATTCAGTTCAGCTCTCATCCTAACTTTCTGGTGCTTGTGTGTTCCTTCGGCGTGGAAATAGAGAACCTGCGTCACCGCTTTTCAGAAAGTAGCACCTTCTGTGTGATTTGGACTATGTCACATCAGCTGTGCTGCTTGGGGCTGATGGGAGTTGTAGTCCAAAACATCCGCAGAGCACAAATAGTTGTTGGTTTTTGGGGGGAGGTTGTAATATGGGTTATGGAAGATGCACCAGGTCTCAGTGGTGTCCTAATCTCTGGCATGGCGCAGTTGCGGCGTTCTGAATCTTGTATCTTGCACCAAGTTGAATGGGCTGCTTTACACCCGACAGCTCTAAAATAAAAAATGTTCTGGTCATGTCAATACAGAATTAGGCCTGCATTCAGGCCATGGCATGTTGTGCTTGAAGGTTGGACGGGCAGGAATTGTTTTCCTGTTGAAGCTGCAGGCAGCCTGACCGAACTTGTTTATTTGATGCTCTTAGATCGTGGCTGCTTGTCAGGCTCTGTCCCTGACAGGGCTGCTTGAACGTTTATTTCCTCTGGCTTCTTGGCTCTTCCACTGGTTTGGTTATAGCAGGGGTGGGGATCTCCAGCCTCCACCCCGGACTAATTAGGCCTGCCAGGCCTCTGCATTCGTCCCACAAGGCCCTTTTGGCAAAGCCATGGTCAGCTGCCCTGCATGTGAAGTCATATATGACGTCTGTTGTGTGGCAGGTAAGATCCTAGGGGATTGTAGGCACTGCCTGCTAGCTGATTGGTACAAAGCACATTGAAAGGGGCTTTTGAAGACCTGGCAACCGGTCAGATCTTCAGAAGCCCCTTTCAAAATGCTATTTTCTGCAGCACTTTAAAAGAGGCTTCTGAAGACCCCTGTGGGCAAAAAAGGTCACCTGTCGTCATTGTGACATTAGGTGATTGACAGCTGGGCTGCTCCACTGACCTGTCCTACTTGGCCTGCTAGGGGTGGAAGCGCTAAGGGTCTGGCCCTCTTGCCAGAGCCAGTTCTCAGCCTTGGTTTGCAGTGACTTTCCAAGCACAGAGATGGAAGCAAAATCAGATTAGTCAAAATTACTCCGTTACTGCAGCCATACAGCCAGGTATTTGATTTCCAGGAAAGGAAGCCGGATCTGTCTGGAAACCTCCCATAGTCTGCTGTATAGCAGTTCTCTGACATTGCTCAGTAGTGGAGGGAAAGTGCTCAATACCTGCTCCAATCTTAATGAGATGCTCCAGGGTAAAGCTTTGCACTGAAAAAAGTGCCACATGTAGTCAGACCGAGGCAGAATAGAACTGTACTATGACTTCCCTTGATCAGAATATCGTCTTTCTGTTGATGCAGCCTAGAATAAAGGTAAAGGGACCCCGGACCATTAGGTCCAGTCGTGGCCGACTCTGAGGTTGCGGCGCTCATTTTGTTTCATTGGCCGAGGGAGCCGGCGTACAGCTTCCAGGTCATGCAGCCAGCATGACTGAGCCTCTTCTGGTGAAACCAGAGCAGCGCACGGAAACGCCGTTTACCTTCCCGCCGGAGCGGTACCTATTTATCTACTTGCACTTTGACGTGCTTTCGAACTGCTAGGTTGGCAGGAGCTGGGACTGAGCAACGGGAGCTCACCCCGTCGTGGGGATTTGAAATGCCGACCTTCTGATCAGCAAGTCCTAGGCTCTGTGGTTTAACTCACAGTGCCACCTGCGTCCCTGCAGCCTAGAATAGCATTAGCCTTTTTTGCTGCTGCGTCACACTGTGGACTCATGTTCAGCTTGTGGGCCCACTAAGATACCTAGATCCTAGACCTCAAGGAAGTGGAAGAGGGAAGTGCGAGGATGTCGTGCCGTGCATTTTCTAGCAATCATACATTGCAGGCGCAAGAGGGTGAGAAGGAGGCAAGAAGTCGCTGTTTACGTTTTTAATTAAGGCTAATGAAGGTGACTTGGAAGCATTTTAAGTAGGAAGAAAGCAAAAGCTTTATGGCAGTTTTTTAGGATCTAAAATTCCTGGATAGCGTTTGCAATTGCTGCATCGGGGAAATCTTAGAATCGTAGAGTCCAAGCAGTAATCTCAGCTAAACCATCCATGACAGATGGCCATCCAACCTCTGCTTGAAAACCTCCCAGGAAGGAGAGTCCACGGGGTACAGAGTTATACAGTGTAGGACTGTAGCTCAGCAGCAGAAGATCCTGGGTTCAGTCCTTCGTATCTCCAAGGAAGACTGGGAGAGGACCATGCCTGGAAGCCTGGAGAACTGTGGCTATTCAGTGTAGACGATATTAAACTGGGTGGTCCACCGGCTTGACTCATCACTGTACGGCAACTTCCTGTGTTCTTTCTTATCAGAAAAAGCTTCTCCTTGGGCCAATCCCTGGCAAGAAATCCCAGTTTTGAATAATGGTGGTGTTCTTGTTTTTTTAATCGAGCAAATCATTACCATATAACTCAGCTTGCACCATGACAGTGCTTTGAGTTGCTGAGGTCAGCAGCTCCCGAGGTGGAAAGGAGAGGCGTGCATTCTAGAAGATGGTTGGAGGGCAACAGGGTTGTGACAAAATCTGGGCCCATGAGGGAAGGAAAGAGGAGCAAAAGGAGGCCTGCAGCATGTGGACAACGTCCCTGAATGTACAAGACTCTTAACTTTGAAGCTGGCTGAAAATAATAATAATAATAATAATAATAATAATAATAATAATAATAATAATAGCAATAGCAAATTTTATTTATACCCTGCCCTTCCCGGTTCAAAAACTGGGCTCAGGGTGGCTAACAACAAATTTAAAACAGTTTAAAACACTTTATTATAAAAGCAGCATAAAATGCAGTATAAAAACATGGATAATAATAAAATTCAAAAATCAGTTGGATAATCCCCAGGGCTAGCTGGCTGAATTGGTCCTACTTGGGCCAGCGAGGAGGCCAGGGGAGAATTAGTTATGGGGTCTCAGAGCGTGTGATCTTCATAAAAGGGGAGGGGGAGGGAAGGAAGGGGAATAAAAGAACTAGCACCGCCCTTTTGCACATTTTCCTTGAAAGGATGAAAGTTGAGAATTTCAGAATGGCTAGACCTCTCTGAACCTCCTAGTCAGCTATTCAGACTTAAGATTTCGAATGAAGCTGTAGGAGCCACTGCAGATAATCCTCCGAGGCCCTTCTTCATGTGCCCCCTCCACGAGAGGTCTGGAGGGTGGCAACATGAGACCAGGCCTTTTCTGCAGTGGCTCCCCTTTTGTGGAATGCTCTCCCCAGGAGGACTTGCCTGGCTTCTCCATTACTTATCTTTAGATGCCAGGCGAAAATGTTTCTCTGTAACCAGGCTTTTGGCTGATAAACATTCTATGGCCTTTTAAATGTGTTTGTGGGAAGGTTTGTTTGTTGTTTGTTTTATTACATATCATGTGTTTTGATTTTGTATTTTTATGTTGTGAACTGCCCTGTGATCTACGGATGAAGGGTGGTATACAAATTTAATATATTATCATTACTACTACTACTACTACTACTACTACTGTTATTTCTGTTATCATCCAAAGTGATATTTCTCATTTTTAACAAAACTTGAGTTAAAAGCCATTTGCTTCTGCACTAATACTGATCAAATGGGAATAGGAAGCACTTATTTCCTGTCATTTAGAAAGGGGAAAAACATTTTACATTGTTATTTCTTCTTGTTGTTCTGCCTCACGGTAACTCCGAGAGGGATGTTTTTTTGCTTGTTTTTATCTTACAGTTGGGAAATTGAGATTTTGAGATGGTGGCTTGGCCTGTCCACTCTGGGAATTGATGTTTGGGCTTGGGTTTCAACTTTCATCTCTAGTGTTAAAAGCCAGACTGGGGGTGGAGGGGGGGCTGGTTTGTACTCACTGCTTTTGTGCCTTACCTCTGTGCTTAATTCTTGCCTTTGATTCTTTCCAGGTCTGGAAAAACCCCTGGCCTTCCTGGTCCTGCCGTCTGCTGAGTTTGCCCTAGCGCCAGCCTGTTGTCATGTCGAAGCTAAAGTGCTCAGAGTCGGTCAGAGTGGTGGTGCGATGCCGGCCGATGAACAGCAAAGAGAAAGTAGCCTCCTACGAGCAAGTGGTCCAGGTGGACGTCAAGTTGGGGCAGGTGTCAGTGAAGAACCCCAAGGGGACTTCTCACGAGCTGCCAAAGACTTTCACCTTTGATGCCGTTTACGACTGGAATTCCAAGCAGTTTGAGCTCTACGATGAGACCTTCCGGCCCCTGGTGGACTCGGTGCTGCAGGGATTCAACGGGACCATCTTTGCCTACGGGCAAACCGGCACGGGGAAGACCTACACGATGGAAGGTGTGCGTGGCGACCCCGAGAAAAGGGGCGTCATCCCCAATTCCTTCGACCACATCTTCACGCACATCTCCCGGTCTCAGAACCAGCAGTACCTGGTGAGGGCTTCTTACCTGGAGATCTACCAGGAGGAAATCCGGGACTTGTTGTCAAAGGATCAGTCCAAGAGGCTGGAGCTGAAGGAGCGGCCAGACACGGGAGTGTACGTGAAGGACTTGTCGTCCTTCGTCACAAAGAGCGTCAAGGAAATAGAGCACGTCATGAACGTGGGCAACCAGAACCGCTCGGTCGGGGCCACCAACATGAACGAGCACAGCTCCCGTTCGCACGCCATCTTTGTGATCACCATCGAGTGCAGCGAAGTGGGGCTCGATGGGGAGAACCACATACGCGTCGGGAAGCTCAACCTCGTGGACCTTGCTGGCAGCGAGCGCCAGTCTAAGACCGGAGCCCAGGGGGAGAGGTTGAAAGAAGCGACAAAGATCAACCTCTCTCTCTCTGCCTTGGGTAACGTCATATCTGCCCTGGTGGACGGCAAAAGCACTCACATTCCCTATCGGGATTCCAAGCTCACCAGGCTGCTCCAGGATTCGTTAGGGGGCAATGCCAAGACTGTGATGGTGGCCAACATCGGCCCCGCCTCGTACAACGTCGACGAGACCCTGACGACGCTGCGGTACGCCAACCGGGCCAAGAACATCAAGAACAAGCCGAGAGTGAACGAAGACCCCAAGGATGCGCTGCTGCGGGAATTCCAGGAGGAGATCGCGAGGCTCAAGGCGCAGCTAGAAAAGCGGTCCGTTGTCAAGAGGAAGAAGAAAGACAGGAGGAGAGACGGAAGCTTCAGCGCCGGCGGGGAGGACGAGGACGAGGAGGAAGATGGCGAAGAAGGGGAGGAGGAAGGAGGAGGTAACAAAGGTGACTACTGGAAAGAGCAGCAGGAGAAGCTGGAGATCGAGAAGAGGGCTATCCTAGAGGACCACAGTTTGGTGGCCGAGGACAAGATGAGGCTGCTGAAGGAAAAGGAGAAGAAGATGGAAGACCTCAAGCGAGAGAAGGAGGCAGCTGAAAGGCTGGGCGCCAAAATCAAGGTAGGAGGCTCTTTGCTGAGTTCTGTGGATTCAGAAAAGTGGCCTGGGAGGAACCTCTCTGGGGGAGGTTCAGTGTTGAAGACTAAAAACAGAAGCATAGGGATTGGGAATTGTTCCTGAAACGCTTCTCTGATGTTCAGAGTGGTTCTGAATTCAAAGGTTTTCCTTTCCAAATTATTCACAGCTAGAGAACTGCAGCCAGCAGTTGGAGAGGTGTAGGTGATTTAAGACCTGGACAATCAAATTCTGGCTTCAGAGGCAAGGACGGATGCATGAGATCTGTGCACTCACAGACTGCCTCTTTGTGCAAGCAGGGAAGCAAGCCAAGACTTTGCAGCTAGCCATAGTTTTCTGTTGTGTGCTAAGTGCGGAGCGATGGACAGTGGCTTCCAGGCATTGGCAGGCCAGCTTTATTTTATTCATTTCATAAAATTTATAAAACACTGTAAAAAAACAATCAAACAACCTTGCAGTTGTTTGATTTATCCTATCTTATCCTGGCCAGTTCAGAAGCTATTGCCCATAGCTTCCTAGTCCAGTTCACATGTAATAGAAAGCTATAGTTTATTGTGACTTCCTGGCTTGTTTCCTTGCTTTCATGAAGGGAAGAGTGAAGGGGTGGCATGCATGTGAAGAGCTAGTGCACATTTAATCAAGTGTTGCCCACAGCTGCCAATGAACCGTCTTCATCCTTCCTCTGTCAGCTGCTCGTAGAGTCGAGGATGGCCACCTCACCTTAATGAGCCAAAGGTGAAACAGCTTCCCATCTTGGTAAGTTTTCACAAGATCTGAAGGCTGGTCAAAAATCAGTGTTTTCTTCTAACTGTGATTAGTAAAAGAAATGCTTGATGGGGAAAAATAGGAGTGGGTATTCTCAACCCAACCCAATTCATTTCCTTTCATTATTTATTTGCATTTTTATGAATCTTAATGAACATGTAACAATCAACTGAGACCTGAAAACAATGATAATGTAAAGCAAAGCAAGCCAATGACCAAATCTTCCACTGAGATGTGAGGAAGGTGTGGAAAGAATAAGAAAAAAATATGCAGGGACATGGGTCACAAGCGGTTGCCATGTGATTCAAATGAAGACCCAGAGACACAGCAGGTTTTTATACACCGAGACCTATGCAGATGCCATGAATAGTGCTATGCAAAGTCATATTTTGCAGGTTCAGATGGGAACAATTATTCGTATATGTCATGAAACCCCACCAAACAGCTAGAAAGCCACCTTGAGTCCCTGTCAGGGGAAAAGGCGGGATATAAATAAATATGATGATGTTGATATAATCGAGACTGATCCCTCTTAATTTCTTAAAAAGTCACTCAGAGAGGAGAACCCCAAATTTATGAGTGTACTAGAAAAAGCCATCTTGTCTTCTGATTTGCATAAGGCAGGCATGGCCAAATTTGGCCTGCCAGCTGTTTTGGGACTACAACTCCCATCATCCCTAGCTAACAGGACCAGTGGTCAGGGATGATGGGAATTGTAGTCCCAAGACAGTTGGAGGGCCAAGTTTGGCTATGCCTGGCATAGGGGATGTCCTCCATCTTCACCCAAAGTGTAGAATCATTATAATGGACTGAGGGTATCAGCTGCCTTGGATGACAAGGCATGCAAGCATGGGAAATGTATGGGGAAAGCACATCTTAAGATTCTAGGCTCACTCCCTGGTATCTCCAGGGTTGGGGCAGTTCTCCTCTGCTGGAGTCCTTTGAGAGATGCTGTGAGGCCGAACAGCTGCTTCTGGGCAGCACGAACCAAAAGCCAAACTTTGGTCTAAGGAGGCACAGTTTATGAGACAACTGTGTGAGATCTTTACCCATTTTAGTTTATTTTAAAGAAAGCAGTAATTGTGAGGCTCTGCAAGATGCTGATTTTGGTTACTGGAACCCTCCACCCCTCCCATTCTGCTTTTCAGGCAATGGAAAGCAAGCTCCTTGTTGGAGGGAAAAATATTGTGGATCACACAAACGAGCAGCAAAAAATCCTGGAGCAGAAGCGGCAGGAGATTGCTGAGCAGGTGAGAGGGAGAAGTGCATGCGTTGAGATGGGTTGCAGGGGTCCCAGAGTGTGCAGAACGGGGGGGGGGGGAGCCTGTGGCTGGACTACAACTCCCATCATTCCTTCCCATTGGCCCTGCTTGCTGGGGCTGATGAAAGCTGGAGTCCCGCAATATTTGGAGGACTGAACATTCTCCACTGCCCTGCGTTGTGACCCTGGGAAGCTCACAGCACATTTTTCCATTCCACCATGGGTCAAGGATGTCTATAACATTTGGGCAGAACCCACTGGGAACATTTCCTGGGCAGGCATCTTTGGAATCCAGTCAGCAGCAATGCGAATTTAATAAGAGCATTGCTGGATCTTTTATTTGTTTATTAGATTTATATACCAGTTTGGATCAGAATAGTACTTGGTCTAATCCAGCATCCTGCTGCCCACAGTGGAAAACTTCATGCATCTAGAAAGCGCAGTTGGGGTGAAGGCAAATTCCCCCCTCTTCCACTCAAGCTCTGCAACAATTGGTATTCAAAGGTATACTTCCTCTGGATATGGAAGTTCTTTTTAGCACGGCTAATGCTGCTGTTTTGAAAGTCCTTTCCGTTTCAATGATGAGTGTGCCAGGGATGTTCTCAGTGGCTTTTGCTCTTACTGTTTCCTTTTTTATTTTATTTTTTAAAATGATATTTATTACTTTTTTAACATTTCTAACACAACACTACAAACAAAATAAGAAAAAAAAACAATGCAAATACAATACAAAAACGCTACATGGACTAACAAAACAAACAAAAACAAGCAAAAACAATTTAAAAACACCTCAAACATTTTCAATATCTTATATTTCATTCACTTATTTCCAGCGACCTCCTCCCACCTCCCTTTTTGTATTCCACTTCTACTATTTGTTTCAGCAATTCCTTTCCATCTTACTCTGTTTTCTGTTCTATATTTATCTTAACACATTCTTGCCATACTTTTCCTTTAATTTTCTATTAATCTATTTATACTTAATTCCTTATGACATTTCTGCTAAAGCCATATAATTTCATTCCAACATTTTTCTAACATTCCTTAATTTTACAGTATTTCTGTAAATAGTCTTTAAACTTTTTCCAATCTTCTTCCACCGACTCTTCACCCTGGTCTCGGATCTTGCCAGTCATTTCCGCCAATTCCATATAGTCCATCAACTTCATCTGCCATTGTCCAACGCTTCAGTGTTTTCAAAAAGCAACCATTCTCTCAACCAGCAAAAAGCAGATGGTTCACAGCAAAGTTTAAAGGTCTTTTTTAATACATGAGGTTCATGAACTTAATTGCTTGAAAACTTTGAGAACAGCTGAAAGGTAGTAAAATGCAGACACTGCAAGATCTTCCAAGAAGCTGCATGAGAAAAGCTATTTTACTGAACTTTGCTTACGTTCTTCGTTGACTCTTCCCCTTTTCCATCCTTTAAAACACCTCTGGCCAATTAACGCTTTGCAGAAAGGAAGCCCATCTTTTGAAATCCAAGACTTTTGCTCTTTCCTTTAAGGTGTGAGAACTTAGAACAGGGGTCAGCAACCTTTTTCAGCCGTGGGCCAGTCCACCATCCCTCAGGCCATGTGGTGGGCTGGAATATATTTTGGAAAATAATATGAACGAATTCCTATGCCCTACAAATAACCCAGAGATGCATTTTAAATAAAAGCACACATTCTACTTATGTAAAAACACCAGGCAGGCCCCACAAATAACTCAGAGATGCATTTTAAATAAAAGCACACATTCTACTCATGTAAAAACACGCTGATTCCCGGACCGTCCGCAGGCCGGGTTGAGAAGGCGATTGGGCTGGCTCTGGCCCCTGGGCCTTAGGTTGCCTAGCCCTGACTTAGAATGTAGGGGTGGGATTTGACTCAGTTGATACACAAGCAGAACGCCCCTCTCTCTGCCCCACATGTCCCCTGAATCTGCTCTGGTGTTTGGTGGAAAACCCAAAACAGATTTAGGGGGAGGAGAGAAGGGAAATCCTATTATGCAAGTGGACCTCATTCTGCTCACAGATCCACCTCTTACTGCCACATTGAAATCCACTCTGTGGCTGCAGTCCAGTGCGCAGGTACTTGGAAACGAGCCCATTGAATCTAGTGGTGCATAGGAAACATGGTTTGGGGTCAGTCTGCAAGTCTGTTCCGAGGTCACCAGTAAGCCTTTCGGCAATTCCAGACGAAGTTCAGGCTTCTTGAGCCTCACGATATTTCCCCTTAAAATTATTTGGAACAAAGTGAACTTTCAGAATAAAACCCTTCAAAAATGTGCAGCATTGATGGGTAACGCCTTGTGTAAATTCTCTCACCCCCTGCAAATGATTGGCATGTACCCTGACAGCGCTGAACTCCAGGCCAAAAAAAAAATAATCATCTTTGTTGTCTCCTGCAGAAACGACGAGAGCGAGAAATCCAACAGCAGATGGAGAGTCGGGATGAGGAGACCTTGGAGCTGAAGGAGACTTACAGCTCCCTGCAGCAGGAAGTGGATATCAAGACTAAAAAACTGAAAAAGGTGAGTGGCCTCCCTGAAGGTGGGCAGGCAGGTATGTACAGGTACTGTATGTGAGCTCTGGAAATTAGCATGGATGTGGCCAAATCCAGAATTGGGCTTCCCATCTTCAAGGCACTAAGATGTGACAGTTTTCTCTGCACTTTTAGGGCAGATAATAATTGTTTCAAAGGAGTCAGAGTGGATCAAACCCCCTGAATTTCCCCCCACCCAAACCAGGCACAACTTGCATCTCCCCATGAAAAATAAGGCCCTGCGGTTCCCTTTGGCCTTGGGGGAGATGCAAAGCTTTTTGACAGATGCATGTTAAAATTCAGAGTTTTTGGCTGGAAAATTCTCCACTTGCATGACCTGGTAAGCTGTTGTAATTTTACAGGTTCTAACTAGTTCTATGAGCCATAATTATTATACGTAATCGGTTGTGATGCTATGTAGTCATGTACTACCTTGATTTTTTAAATTCTGCAATAGAATTAATATTTTGCTAGGTTGGTTTCAGACAGGGCTGGGGAACCCCAGGCCTGAAATCCAACTGTGGCCCTCCAGGCTTCGTTACCAAGCCCTTGGGGCAGCCCCCAGACCACAGCCTTCGCTGACTCTGCTTGGATTCTTGAGTGTTTTAGCCAAACTGAAATGTGTCCTCTGATAATACCTCCTGCTTGTCTGAATGGAGGGCAGAGAGGGTTGTTTGAGAGCTTGCAGAAACTAGCCTACTGTACAAAGGTGACATTTGCATTTGTTGCCCCACCCACTTTACCTCTGGCCCCGCCCTCCACTGGTACGTGGCCCTCGCAAGCTTGCCCTGAAGGGAAGACGGCCCCTTGGGCTGAAAAGTCTTCCCCACCCCCAGTTTCAGAGATTCACTTTTCACCAATATTTCTGCATGCCTAATTCCTAAGGAAGAACCCTTATCTCCTGGTCTGCCCTGCAGAGGACCTTAAGGTCCATGAATAACCATAGTTTAGAGGTCCCGGGCCCTAAGGAAGTCAGACTATCCTCCACCAGGGCCAGGGCCTTCTCACTGGTGGCTCCGACCTGGTGGAATGCTCTGTCCCAGGAGACCAGGGCCCTGCAGGATTTAACCTCCTTCCACAATGCCTGTAAGACAGAGCTATTCCGCCTGGCCTTTAATTTGAATTCAGCCTGATCTTTTATTTCCCTTCTCTTCCCTCCCCTTTTAAGAAGACCACCCGCTCTGAGACCCCACAGCTAATTCTCCCCTGGCCTCCTCGCTGGCCCAAGTAGGACCAATTCAGCCAGCTAGCCCTGGGGATTATCTAACTGATTTTTGAATTTTATTGTTATTCATGTTTTTATACTGTATTTTATGCTGCTTTTATAATTAAGTGTTTTAAATTTGTTGTTAGCCACCCTGAGCCCGGACTGAGCAGCCTCTGCCCTTTATTTTTAATCAAAACTTGAGCTTACGGTATACCATTGTGGGGCACAATCCACCAAGAGGTTTCCCTGCACAAACCCTTTTGAAGTGACCGGGAGCTGTGCAAGAACTGGGCCGCTTGCTCATGAGGCAGAGGTAGTAGGCTTGGCGGTTTGTGCTGTAGCCCATGACTCTGGCTCTCTCTTTCAGCTCTTTTCCAAGCTGCAAGCCGTGAAGGCTGAAATCCACGACCTTCAAGAGGAGCACATCAAAGAACGCCAGGAGCTGGAGCAAACCCAGAATGAACTCACACGGGAGCTGAAGCTCAAGTAGGTTTTTCAGCCAGCTGTGCGTTGCTCTCCAGGGCTTGGGAATGGCCTGCAGAGCAAGCTGTCTGCTGGCCAGGAATGAAAAGCGAATATTTCACTTTTACTGAGGCTGCTTGGAGCGTGCTTGCAACATTACCTTTGTCGATCTCCGCAGGCACCTGATTATCGAGAACTTTATTCCCTTGGAAGAGAAAAACAAGATCATGAACAGGTCGTTCTTCGATGAGGAGGAGGACCAGTGGAAACTGCACCCCATCACCCGCTTGGAGTGAGTTGGTGGCCCCCTTGAGCTGGGCTGTAGGGTTTGGGGAAAGGGGGACACACCCTCCATTATCTCTTTAGATTTTCAGTTCATCCGGCCCGTTCCCTGCAGCTCTGGACTTGAAATCCAAGCTTAGCTCCATTTTTCTCAGTTGGTGGCTCACCCAAGGGCAGCAGACTTTCTGCTCCCCTCCTTCTTTTCCAGCCCCAACAATCACAACGCCACCATTCTTCAGCTCAGGTTGATTGAGGCAGGACTCTGGCTGGCAGCAGCTCTGGTTCTGATCCTGCAAGGTGGTCGCTGCAGCCTTAGATGTTATATGAGAGATGCTGTGATGTAAATACCGCTACTTGAACGCTGCAGATGCAACATGGAGTTGTGTCCCCAGCTGCCTAAAAGCGGGAATTTAGCTCAGAGCTTGCTAATGTATTTTTCTTTTCTTTTTTTTTAAATGATATTTATTGGAGGTTTGAAAGTTACAGAAAAAAGAAGAAAGAAACAATCAAAAGTTAAACAAAACAAAACAACACCTTACAATACATCAAAAATAAAAACAAAAAACAATACAGCAAAACAACAAGAAAAACAAAAACATTTAAAAACACATCCAATATTTCTGTATCTTTACCTTTCATTTACTTGTTTCATCGACCTCCTCACACCTCCCTTTTTTGTATTCTAGTTCAATTAGCTATTTCAGCAAATCCTTTCCATCTTTCTCAATTTTTATTCTATAATTTATCTTAACACAATCTAACCTTAAATTTTCCACTTTGGCCCATTAACAATCTATTTTTACTTAATTCTTTATAACATTTCTACTAAAGCCATATAGCTTCATTCCAGCATCCTTCTAACATTCATGTATTTTTCTATTTAGACAAATATTTGTGTACTGCTGCGTCAAAGCAGTTTACAGAAATCAAAAGATAAAATAAAAAACGTAAAAAGTTAAAAAGCAGACATAAATTAACCATTGTGGAAGCTCATGTTTTTGCCTACATAAGGCAACAGAACAGAAATGTTTTCAGCAGGCATTTAAAAGTTAGCACAGAAGGTGTCTGCTGAATCTCTAGTGGCAGTGAGTTCCAAAGGACTTGTAGGATGACCAATGACACTCTTGAATCTCAGTGACTGAGCAGGGAAAGAAGGGCTCAGGTGATCCCTGAGGCCCCTGGACCTACGTTGAAAATTAATACAAGGACCTTGATCCTCAGCAATTAGTTCTGAGAGGCATTTTGCCTCTGAAAGTCTCTTTTACCCTTCATGGATTTCTGTATCGCCAGAATCCTCTGCAAGTGCAACTTGCAAAGGGTCAGGAGGAGGAAACCATTGGATTGCCCAGTGCTGCCTCTTAAGGCAGCAAAATACCGTGTGCTGGACCTAGTACAGTAACGGCATTGCATTGGACATTGATGTTCATCCTCCCAGCTGGGATGTTAATCCACATGCTGCAAGATAAAATCAAGGCAGGGCCCAAGGTATGACAGCTGAGGACAGATGGAAAGGAGCAGGCTGAGAAGTGTGGCTTGTAGGGAGTGAGGAATGAAGTCGCATCTGGCGGCATATCTCATCCTGGAGATTTCCAAATTTCTACACAAAGCTTTCCCCGCATGGTGTTTGTAATGAACAAAGAATATATTAATCGAGAGATCTCTTCCTGGGCCTGTTCCTTTCAAGTATAAAGTGTCTCCAGCATCAGCGTCGGGAAACTGCTGACACAGCTTTGCTATATAAAGCCTCCGTTAGCAAATTTAGATCTGCTGACCGACAAGGAAAGCAAAATCTTCCCTCCCGTCTTTTGTGCAGGGTACACCTCATAGGAAAAGCAAGCAGGGTAGATGGCTAGGGGACAGCTCTGCCATTGCCAGGTGGAGGGAGACACGCGGCAATACCGGTTTGTGTGTCAATGTCCGGCTGGAGGACATGCCCGTGCTTGCAGAAACGTAACTGCCAGCGAAAACATAGGTGCGCTTGGATTCCTGCTCTTTTTTCATGGGGATAAGCATTCATATAATAAGGGCAGAATTGTTGTTTAGTCGTTTAGTCGTGTCCGACTCTTTGTGACCCCCTGGACCAGAGCACGCCAGGCCCTCCTGTCTTCCACTGCCTCCCACAGTTTGGTCAAACTCACGCTGGCAGCTTCAAGGACACTGTCCAACCATATCGCGCTCTGTCGTCCCCTTCTCCTTGTGCCCTCCATCTTTCCCAACACCAGGGTCTTTTCCAGTGAGTCTTCTCTGCTCATGAGGTGGCCAAAGTATTGGAGCCTCAGCTTCAGGATCTGTCCTTCCAGTGAGCACTCAGGGCTGATTTCCTTCAGAATGGAGAGGTTTGATCTTCTTGCAGTCCATGGGACTCTCAAGAGTTTCCTCCAGCACCAGAATTCAAAAGCATCAATTCTTCGGCAATCAGCCTTCTTTATGGTCCAGCTCTCACTTCCATACATCTGGACCATAAAGAATAGTTATATTTTAAACAGACTAGTTGTGTTTGTGGTGGAGGATTGCAGTAGCTAAACAGCATTGAGGAACATAGGACATGTATATCGAGCTGGACCAATGGTCCATCTGTTTCAGTACTGACTACACTGGCTGGCAGCAACCTTGCAGGGGCATTCCCAAACCCAACTGGAGATGTTGCCAGGGACTGAACCTGGAACCTTCTGTATGTCAAGCAGGTAATAATAATAATAATTTATTATTTATACCCCGCCCATCTGGCTGGGTTTCCCCAGCCACTCTGGGCGGCTTCCAACAAAACACTAAAATGCAATAACCTATTAAACATTAAAAGCTTCCCTAAACAGGGCTGCCTTCAGATGTCTTCTAAAAGTCTGGTAGTTGTTTTTCTCTTTGACATCTGGTGGGAGGGCGTTCCACAGGGCGGGTGCCACTACCGAGAAGGCCCTCTGCCTGATTGCCTGTAACTTGGCTTCTGGCAGCGAGGGAACTGCCAGAAGGCCCTCGGCGCTGGACCTCAGTGTTCGGGCAGAACGATGGGGGTGGAGATGCCCCTTTGGGTATACTGGACCGAAGCCGTTTAGGGCTTTAAAGGTCAGCAGCAACACTTTGAATTGTGCTCGGAAACGTACTGGGAGCCAATAATAATAATAATAATAATAATAATAATAATAATAATAATAATAATAATAATAATACAGTCATACCTTGGTTGTCAAGCGGTATCCGTTCCAGCAGTCCGACTTCCAAAAACATTCGACAACCAAGGCGCAGCTTCCCATTGGCTGCAGGAGCTTCCTGCACTCAATCGGAAGCTGCGTCAGACGTTCGGGTTCCAAAGAACATTCACAAACCGGAACACTCACTTCCGGATTTGTGGCGTTTGGGAGCCAAAACGTCTGAGTCGCAAAGCGTTTGAGATCCAAGGTACGATTGTAATAATTTTTATTTATATCCCACCCATCTGGCTGGGTTTCCCCAGCCACTCTGGGTGACTTACAGAATTCATAAAAACAAAACAAAACGTCAAACGTTAAAAGCCAGGTCCTCTACAACTGAGCAGATTAGGCCCTTCCCATAATAATCCTTGTGGGAAAAGTTGTTCTGATATTTAAAGTGTGCATTTGAATGAAAGAGAGGCAATCCCTCCTGACGGAAGCGCTTACATTGTCGTTTTTTCAAATGACTACAGCTCAGGCGTGGTCTCAGAGAGAACTCTGGCTATGGAAGTTTTCAAACCAGTGGCAGCATCCACACACCGGTCTGTTTCTACTCCTGCAGTTCCCAGTTACCGTATTTTTTTGCACCATAACACTCACTTTTTTCCTCCTAAAAAGTAACGGGAAATGTCTGTGCGTGTTATGGAGGGAATGCCTACGAGTGGCATGCCTACGGATTTTCCTCCTCTAAAAATTATGTGCGTGTTATGGTTGAGTGCGTGTTATAGAGCGAAAAATACGGTAAATTGTGGGATAGGCGCTCCTCTTCTCCCCGGATCATCTCCCTTTCCCTTGTTCTCATGGTAGCTCTTAGTGACCAAGACTGGCCTGAAAGTTTTCTGATGGTGCTGGCCTTGGGCTTCTCAGGCAGCTGCCGCCATGTAGCCTGGCAGCCAGGAGTGGCACAGTAGCAGCTAGGACTCTCCCTCCTTGGAGGTTGGGTAGCCATCTGCCACGGATGCTTTAGCTGAGATTCCTGCATTGCAGGGGGTTGGGACTGGATGACCCTCGGGGTCCCTTCCAAGATTTTCCTGACGCAGCAATTGCAGGCTGGTTGGAGAGACTCAGTGGATCCGAAGTTGGGCCGCTTGTGGAGGGAAGGGGGCTGGCTCCTGCAGTGGGTTTGATGTCCTTTTCCCTCGCCAGGAATCAACAGATGATGAAGAGGCCGGTGTCAGCTGTGGGATACAAGAGGCCGCTGAGCCAGCATGCTAAGATGTCCATGATGGTTCGCCCAGAAGCCCGGTACAGGGTAAGCTCACGCTCAGATCTGCATAAAATCATGAATGGTGTGGAGGGTTCCTCGTGGGAGAAGCTCGCCATCTCCCCAAATACAAAAGACCTGAGATTGGACCCTGCTAATTACAGGCCAATCAGTCTCCTAAGCATTATCAGTAAACTACAGTGGTGCCCCGCAAGACGAATGCCTCGCAAGACGGAAAACTCGCTAGATGAAAGAGTTTTCCGTTTTGGAGGTGCTTCGCAAAACGAATTTCCTATGGGCTTGCTTCGCAAGACGACAATGTCTTGCGAGTTCCTGCTGGTTTTTTCCCCTCCCCCCCTTTTTCTAAGCCGCTAAGCCGCTTATCAGCTGATCCAATCAGCAGATAAGCCGCTAATAGCGCTAATCCGTCAATGGGCTTGCTTCGCAAGACGAAAAAACCGCTAGACGAAGAGAATCACAGAACGGATTGTTTTCGTCTTGCGAGGCACCACTGTATATGCTGCCCACTTATGTGATAAACTTGAGGATTGGATGCAGCGAGAACACGTCCTTACAGAAGCGCAAGCTGCTTTTAGGGCAAACCGGTCAACTTTAGACCAAGGCCTAGGACTCCAACATCTTGTGGAAAAATACACCTCAAGAAAAGGAGGATCCCTCTACGCAGCTTTCATAGATTTTAAATCTGCCTTTGATTTAGTATCACGAGATAGGCATAGACAGACGTCTACTGTGTCTTATCTGCAGTTTATACAAAAACACTCGGGTCCAGGTTAGGTGTGACCAGCAGGGCCATTTATCCAAGGAAATCCAAACCTCCCATTGTGTTAAACAAGGCTGCGTCCTTGCGCCTACTTTATTCAACTTCTACATTAACTCCTTAGCAGGAAACATGGAGAAAGAAAATGCCTACCCCCCTAAATTGGCTGGTACATTTGATAATTTTTTTAACTGCTGCTATATCTGAATTGTCTCTGTTGTGCCCGATTGCAATTCGGTGTATTCCTGTTGTTTTGTGATTTTCCTGATGTTGTGGGTAACCCGGAGCTGGTCTGTGACTGTAATAATAAAGTTCAAATTCAAAGACCTGAGGTGCTAAAAGGTTTGGGCAGGAGGTTTACACCATGCAAAAAGAAGCACTTCGAAGTAAAAGTCACCTTTCGCTCTCTACGCTGCGCAGTGTTGCAATGGCCGGGGGGCTGGGAGGGTGGCTGCTTGTGCCACACAGGTGCATAGCTTTTGTCTTCGGGAAGAACGCCATGTCTGCACCCATAACCAGAGGTGCATCTCAGCATTGTGCCCAGGGTTGAAGGCTTCGCTGAGGCACCGATTGCTACTTTTCATCAAAAAAACTCCATGTTAGTCATGCTGTTTGTTTGGGTTCCTGATGCAGCATGACAATTCACAACAGGCCTCTATGTCAGGGGTGGGGAAGCCATTATTTCCCTTCCACAGGAAACATTTTCGTCTGTAAATTTTTAACGTATGCAGTATTTGGTTGTCCTCAAGTAGGAGAGCCAGGCTCGCTTTAAAAATTATTATTTATCTTATTTATCACAAAGTATAAGGACAGGTGCCAAATAAAATAAAACTAAATTAGAAGGGGATATCTCAGACTAAACATACAGGAACACATTTCTGCTCCAAAACTCCAAAAACAAATATAAAAAATATATAAAAATACCAGAAGATTCCAAGTAACACAAATATTAATTCTGGCAGCAGTTAAGTGATGTTACATTAATTCCCTGTCCTCTGTTAGTACAGTTTACATAACATATCTAAATAGTAAAATTGGAGGAGCCCATGGGTAAAGTATACAGGCCCGCGGGTGGCGCTGTGGGTTAAACCACAGAGCCTAGGACTGGCCGATCAGAAGGTTGGCGGTTCAAATCCCTGCAATGGAGTAAGCTCCCGTTGCTCGGTCCCTGCTCCTGCCAACCTAGCAGTTCGAAAGCACGTCAAAGTGCAAGTAGATAAATAGGTACCACTCCGGCGGGAAGGTAAACGGTGTTTCCGTGCTCTGCTCTGGTTTGCCAGAAGTGGCTTAGTCATGCTGGCCACATGACCCGGAAGTTGTACGCCGGCTCCCTCGGCCAATAAAGCGAGATGAGCGCCGCAACCCCAGAGTCATCTGCGACTGGACCTAATGGTCAGGGGTCCCTTTACCTTTACCTTATGGGTAAAGTATAGCCCAAGCTATCGACCAGTGGGTCAACTCAGCCCCCTGCTAACTGTCTCTGTGTTGTGATGCTGTGGAAGAAATCCCCACCTCAAGTTAACAAAGAGACACTCAGACCCAGCTTCCTGCAATACCCGCCATCCCTGCATGTGGGCCCTGCTTTTGCCACTTACCATCTGGCCTGGGGCGGGGCCTGGGGCCTCACAAGGACTGCGTGCTGCTTGCGGCCTGCTGCCCAGGAAGACTCCCTGAGTGAGTGCTTGTGGGCCCTGCTTTTGCCACTTACCATCTGGCCTGGGGCGGGGCCTGGGGCCTCACAAGGACTGCGTGCTGCTTGCGGCCTGCTGCCCAGGAAGACTCCCCTGACTGAGTGCTTGTGGGCCCTGCTTTTGCCACTTACCATCTGGCTTGGGGCGGGGCCTGGGGCCTCACAAGGACTGCGTGCTGCTTGCGGCCTGCTGCCCAGGAAGACTCCCCTGACTGAGTGCTTGTGGGCCCTGCTTTTGCCACTTACCATCTGGCTTGGGGCGGGGCCTGAAGCCTCATAAGGACTGCGTGCTGCTTGCGGCCTGCTGCCCAGGAAGACTCCCCTGAGTGAGTGCCTGAGGGCCCTGCTCTTGCCACTTACCATCTGGCCTGGGGCGGGGCCTGAAGCCTCATAAGGACTGCGTGCTGCTTGCGGCCTGCTGCCCAGGAAGACTCCCTGAGTGAGTGCCTGAGGGCCCTGCTCTTGCCACTTACCATCTGGCCTGGGGCGGGGCCTGAAGCCTCATAAGGACTGCGTGCTGCTTGCGGCCTGCTGCCCAGGAAGACTCCCCTGAGTGAGTGCCTGAGGGCCCTGCTCTTGCCACTTACCATCTGGCCTGGGGCGGGGCCTGAAGCCTCATAAGGACTGCGTGCTGCTTGCGGCCTGCTGCCCAGGAAGACTCCCTGAGTGAGTGCCTGAGGGCCCTGCTCTTGCCACTTACCATCTGGCCTGGGGCGGGGCCTGGGGCCTCACAAGGACTGCGTGCTGCTTGCGGCCTGCTGCCCAGGAAGACTCCCCTGACTGAGTGCTTGTGGGCCCTGCTTTTGCCACTTACCATCTGGCTTGGGGCGGGGCCTGGGGCCTCATAAGGACTGTGTGCTGCTTGCGGCCTGCTGCCCAGGAAGACTCCCCTGACTGAGTGCTTGTGGGCCCTGCTTTTGCCACTTACCATCTGGCTTGGGGCGGGGCCTGGGGCCTCATAAGGACTGCGTGCTGCTTGCGGCCTGCTGCCCAGGAAGACTCCCCTGAGTGAGTGCCTGAGGGCCCTGCTCTTGCCACTTACCATCTGGCCTGGGGCGGGGCCTGAAGCCTCATAAGGACTGCGTGCTGCTTGCGGCCTGCTGCCCAGGAAGACTCCCTGAGTGAGTGCCTGAGGGCCCTGCTCTTGCCACTTACCATCTGGCCTGGGGCAGGGCCTGAAGCCTCATAAGGACTGCGTGCTGCTTGCGGCCTGCTGCCCAGGAGGACTCCCTGAGTGAGTGCCTGAGGGCCCTGCTCCTTCCTGCCACTTACCATCTGGCCTGGGGCCTCACAAGGACTGCGTGCTGCTTGCGGCCTGCTGCCCAGGAAGACTCCCTGAGTGAGTGCTTGAGGGCCCTGCTCCTTCCTGCCACTTACCATCTGGCTTGGGGCCTCACAAGGACTGCGTGCTGCCTGCTGCCCAGGAGGAGTCCCCTGAGTGAGTGCCTGAGGGCCCTGCTCCTCCCTGCCACTTACCACCTGGCCCAGGGCGGGGCCTGACAGGCCTCACTAGGACAGTTGTTACTGCCGGAGAGGCACAGAGTGTTTTTAAAATGTTTTTTAAAAAATTTTCTTTGGATTTTTTGTATGTGGGGGGTGGGGGTGGGATGGATGTTTGGTTGGGCTTGGGGAATTATTATTTTTTTATTTTGATGTTTTTGTAATTTTTACATTTTTTTGTTTGTATTGTTTTATTGGTTTTGTTTGTTTGTTTAAGGTGTTATTTTGTTTTTAGGGGGAGGGTTCAGGGCTGCCGGGGAGTGGGCCCCAGCCCGCAAAATGGCTGGGGCATGTTCCACAGGGGGGGATGCACTGGGACAACCGATCTCAGTGATCACGGGTAGGAGGAGGAGTTACGCTAAGACCAGACCATGTCATTACAGAGGAGGCAGGTTTAGTCGTTGTCTGAGGACTATCCCTGCCTCCGGGTCTGGTCCTGTCCGGATGGATACTAGAATCAGCAAGGGATACCCACGTGACCTGAAGGTGCTGCTGTGCAATGCCAGGTCAATGATTCATAAGACCACTGCCATCCATGACTTGATCATGGATGGAGGATTTGACCTGGCATGTGTAACAGAGACTTAGTTGGATGAAGCAGATGGGCCTGTCCTTGCCGCTGCTTGTCCACCAGGTTTCTCTTACGCACAGCAACCCAGGTCACGTGGGCGGGGAGGGGGGGTTGCAGTGATTTTTAGGAAGTCATTAGTTTGCACCAGGCGTCCTATTGGGAAGACCCAGTTTTCTGAGTGCATGTTCTGGAAGTTGGGCAATAGGGGCAGTACAGGATTCCTTTTGGTGTACCGACCTCCCCGCTGCACCAAGGATTCCCTGCCCGAGCTGCTTCAGGTCGTGGCGGATGTTCTCCTGGAGACACCTAGCCTGGTCGTCCTAGGGGATTTTAACATCCATGCCGACACGAACTTACAAGGGGCCGCTCGGGACTTCGTGGAAAGCATGGCCTCCATGGGGCTGTCCCTGAATAAGTCTGGCCCAACCCATAGCCGTGGACATGCCTTGGACCTGGTGTTTACCTCTATGGATGTTGGTGATCTGACACTAAGTAAAAGCGAAATGAAAGAAGTGCCATGGTCAGATCACTTCCTGGTGCAACTGGACTTCTCTGCGACCCATCCCCTCTGCAGGGAGGTGGGACCAATTCGGATGGTCCGCCCCCGCCACTTAATGGATCCAAATGGTTTCCAGAGAGTGGTAGGGGATGCTTTATCCCATGTTGATGGCCTTTCAGCCGATTCCCTGGTGGCCCGCTGGAATGTGGAGTTAACCAGGGCTATTGACTGTTTGGCTCCGAAGCGCCCTCTCCGATTGCATGGAGCCCGGACAGCCCCGTGGTTTTCCACGGATCTGAGGGCAATGAAACAATCGTTGAGACGGCTAGAGCGCCGGTGGCGGATAACTCATTCCGAATCTGACCGGACACAGGTTAGAGCTCAACGTCGAGCCTACCAAGTGGCGATAGCGACGGTGAAGAAGAATTTCTTCACCGCCTCTATTGCATCTGCAGAAAACAGCAGCAGGAGACTTTTTCAGGTGGTTCACAATTTAGCGGAACCACCTGCAACATCGGGGCCCAGTACGGGCCACATGTTCTCCTGCAATGATTTTGCAAAGTTTTTTGCAGATAAAATCGCCCAGATTCGGGAAGAAGTAGACTCCACCGTGGGAGCAGGGCCGGGGCGGGAGAGTGCTAGAGTTCTGTCTAGTCAAGTTGAGTGGGATCAATTTCAATCTGTTACCTCCGAGGATGTGGACAGGCTGCTTGGACGAGTGAAACCAACCACCTGTCTCCTGGATCCTTGCCCATCCTGGCTTATAAAAGCTAGCCGGGAAGGACTGGGCGATGGGCTTCGTGGGGTGGTGAATGCTTCCCTCCGTGAGGGAGCCTTCCCAGACCCGCTGAAAGAGGCGGTTATTAAACCGCTTCTTAAAAAACCATCTTTAGATGCGGCCACGATGGCCAACTATCGCCCAGTCTCAAATCTTCCATTCCTGGGCAAGGTGATTGAGCGAGCGGCTGCCGAACAACTCCAGGCACGCCTGGAAGAAGCGGACCATTTGGATCCCTTCCAGTCGGGATTCAGGCCTCATCATGGGACTGAAACTGCCTTGGTCGCACTGGTTGATGATCTCCGGCGGGCTAGGGACAAAGGTGAGAGCTGTTTCCTAGTTCTGCTGGATCTCTCAGCGGCGTTTGATACCATCGACCATAGCATCCTTCTGGACCGTCTTGAGGGGCTGGGAGCTGGGGGCACTGTTATACAGTGGTTCCGCTCCTTCCTCCTGGGCCGTGTTCAGAAAGTGGTGGTGGGGGATGAGTGTTCAGACCCTTGGGCCCTCACTTGTGGGGTGCCTCAGGGTTCTGTCCTCTCCCCCATGCTTTTTAACATCTATATGAAGCCGCTGGGAGAGATCATCAGGAGGTTTGGGCTGGGTGTTCATCAGTATGCGGATGACACCCAGCTCTACCTCTCTTTTAAATCAGAACCAGTGAAGGCGGTGAAGGTCCTGTGTGAGTGTCTGGAGGCGGTTGGAGGATGGATGGCGGCTAACAGATTGAGGTTGAATCCTGACAAGACAGAAGTACTGTTTTTGGGGGACAGGAGGCGGGCAGGTGTGGAGGATTCCCTGGTCCTGAATGGGGTAACTGTGCCCCTGAAGGACCAGGTGCGCAGCCTGGGAGTCATTTTGGACTCACAGCTGTCCATGGAGGCACAGGTCAAATCTGTGTCCAGGGCAGCTGTTTACCAGCTCCATCTGGTACGTAGGCTGAGACCCTATCTGCCTGTGGACTGTCTCGCCAGAGTGGTGCATGCTCTGGTTATCTCCCGCTTGGACTACTGCAATGCGCTCTACGTGGGGCTACCTTTGAAGGTGACGCGGAAACTACAACTAATCCAGAATGCGGCAGCTAGACTGGTGACTGGGAGCGGCCGCCGAGACCATATAACACCGGTCTTGAAAGACCTGCATTGGCTCCCAGTACGTTTCCGAGCACAATTCAAAGTGTTGGTGCTGACCTTTAAAGCCTTAAACGGCCTTGGTCCAGTATACCTGAAGGAGCATCTCCACCCCCATCAGTCTGCCCGGACGCTGAGGTCCAGCGCCGAGGGCCTTCTGGCGGTTCCCTCACTGCGAGAAGCAAAGCTACAGGGAACCAGGCAGAGGGCCTTCTCGGTAGTGGCGCCCGCCCTGTGGAACGCCCTTCCAGCAGATGTCAAAGCGATAAACAACTACCTGACATTCAGGAGACATCTTAAGGCAGCCCTGTTCAGGGAAGTTTTTAACGTGTGACATTTTACTGTATTTTTGGTTTTTATGGAAGCCGCCCAGAGTGGCTGGGGAGGCCCAGCCAGATGGGCGGGGTATAAATAATAAATTATTATTATTATTATTATTATCCAACTCTCTACATAGCAAAACATGTTTCCTAAAGCAAAGCCCTCTGCTTGGCTGAGGACTTAAAACAAAAGGGACCTGGCCTCTTGTTCTCTGCAAAATGCCCAGCATACTGATGGCCTCCTATAAATAAGTAATACAGCCTTACTGAGCAGGAAGAGCATGGGTTGGGGCCAGGGGGACCAGGAAGCCAGAAAAAGGAGGCAAGCTGTCAAATTATCACTGAAATGAAGGCGCCTATTGGAAAATGCAGGATGCCAAAGACGTTTCAGTGTGTCGTCTTTATCGGGAGCAAAGAGATTTCTATTCCACTTGTAGTGAGGGGTTATTTTGAAGTCAAAATGCTGTGGACAGCTTGAGCTTTCTAATAAATATCTCCACAATCTTTTAAAAGTATAATCCACTTGAGTTCCTGTGACTGTCCTTTCGTTACCTACAATTGGGGGAACCTCCGCCCGATTTCTGCTGCAAAACAGGCACATTTGAGCAATAAAGTTGTCTGCCGGCTTGTGGGCCTAGGTGCCTGTCTGAACTCTCCTGGTTCTCATCCCTCAGGCAGAAAACATTGTATTGCTGGAACTGGATATGCCTAGCCGGACGACCCGGGACTACGAGGGCCCAGCCATTGCCCCCAAAGTACAAGCAGCTCTCGAGGCTGCTTTGCAAGAAGAAGATGAGATACAAGTGGACGCTTCCACATTTGAGAGTACATCCAACAAGAAGTCAAAATCCAGGTGAGCTCTGGTCGTTGGAAGGAGAGCAGATACACACACACACACAATTCCGGAAGCCCATATCCTGGGTAGTCAAGTTCAGGCTGAATTTGTTAGCACCAAACCACTTAAATTGAGGGGGTGGTTTCTGCACAGTAAGCAGTATTTGGTAGAGGTGAAGGGTTTTCTAAAATGTTTGAGAAAATGGGAGAGGCTTGGTATGCCCCTGCCCCCTTTTCTAGAAGCAGCCATAGAAGGAAAAGTATTTGCAAGAACTGCTTGACTGTCAGCTGGAAACCTGGTTGTTTTCTTAAAACAGTGGTTCCCAAAGTGGGCAGTGGGATTCCTTGGGAGACGCTAAGAGGCAAGGGGTGGAAGGGGCTGGTGGTGGTGTAAATGACAATCGGACTTTGAAAAGTTGGTATGACAATATCAAGCTCATCACTTTTGTTGAATTAATAGAACTAAATGGTTTTAATTTGATTTTGAATAAATGTGCAGCAAATGGTTACTACTTTGAACTTTATTGTGCTGCTATCCTCCTTGGTGGGTTGTGAAAACCTCTGTTCCGAATGCTGCTTTTTTGTAGGGTGGGGGGCACAGGGGGTGAGTTTATGGAACCAAGGGGGAGGTGGCCCAATTTTGGGGAGGAGCCACTGTCTTAAACAGAACAGCCTGGCCATCCCAAAGCAACGTAGTCGGTAAGGTTTGGTAGTAATAAGCCGATTCTAAAGCAGATTGTCCCACGAGAAGCCAATAATTCATCATTCAGCTCTACGAAATGGCTTTCCCTTTGTTTATCCCCGACAAGTTTCATTCGTCACACATTCTTCGGGTTCTTCTGTTTTCCAGGCCTAAAACGGGAAGGAAATCGGGTGGCTCTTCGTCCAGTCCATCTGGGTCTCAGCTCTACCCTCAGTCTCGTGGGCTGGTCCCCAAGTAAAACCAGTTCCCTGCTAAGGTGTGGCTGTGCAGCAGCTTTGCCTTCCGAGAGCTGAGGCAAGCAAAGGACCTTCGGAGGGGACTCTGTGGCCAGGCTCCAAAGCGATTCCCTTCGAGACGAAGCGATGGCCCCCTCTGCAGCTGAACTATTGTTGTTTTTTTGTCCAGCCAGGCGTGTTCCAGGTGGGCTTCCGTCCTCCACGATGGAGTTCCATGTCCCTCTGGCATTTGGTCTCCAAGGGGAAAGAGACTTTAGTTAGGAAATCAGAAATGCATGAGAATACATTAGTGTTAGATGCAACAAGAAGCCTGGGGGGGTTGTCACCTTGCCATCTCCTGCTCCTCTTCCTCTTACAGTCTTCTTGCTGCACTTGGTTTGCCTGCCCTTGGGATGGAGCCCAAGGCCATCTCAGCAGAACCAGCACTCTGGGACTTGATGATGCTTAATAATCTAGTGAGGCTGAGAAGCGACCGCCCGTGGCAGAAGATCCATTTCCTTTCTTTCCATCGAAAGACTGGCACCATTGGAAGGGTTTTTGTTTTTTTGGGGGGGGGCGGCAAGGGGTACAGGTGGACGTGCCTCCAACCCACGGAAGACATGAGAGTGAAATGCACCCCACAGCTACTTAGACGTGTTTCCTGTTAGAAATGCAAGCCAAAGGAGGGCTTTGAAAACCTGCTCTCTCTCTCTCTCTCCTCTGGAACAGAAGCAATAGAAACTTAACAAATCCTTTGCCTGTTTACAAGGATTGGCAAGAGTTGTCCTAGGCGGAGCTCCTAGAGACTTAAGCCATGACCGGCAAGGTCCACTCTGTGCAACAGTCAGCGCTGTGCGCCAGGTGCCAGCTCCGCATTTAGCACTCTTCCTCTGCTCACCATCCATTTTCTCCCAGTGCGCTCCACCAGGCACTTCTGCATTGAGGGAATGCTGCGACAGTTCCTTCATTGTCTTCCACTGTCCGCGTGGCCTTTGTGACTTCTGGAGGCTGGTTCTGCTTTCCGCCGCAGAGGGGTGGAAGCCGAAGCGGTTCCTTGGCCGAGCTCCCTCCTGGCTGCTGCAGAACGTTCCTTTTGTGAGCAGAGGCTTGTTTCAGACCAGAGTCTCTGCTTCTCATCTTGTCCAAAGTGGTAGGGTCTTTCAAAGTGTTCTGAGCCTCGAATCTTCTGTCGGATGGGAATGGGGTTTAAGGTTTGAGTTCGAGGGGAAGGCACCACTGCCCGTTCCAGTGGCGAGGCTTGTGCTAGAACAGTCCTGCTTCTTCAGAGTCTTCTTTCTCCTCGCCCCAGTTCCAGAGCTGCCCTGTGCAGTGTTTGGGGCGCAAGTTGCTGCTGAATTGGGCCAGGTCAAAAGGCTAAAGAAGGTGCCCCCTCCGGGTATCGTTTTACGGTTCAGTTTGTACGTTTAAGATTGATGTATATTGAGAATTCAGTTGTTAATATTTTATTTTGGGGTTGCTGTTGACTGTTGTACTGTGAATATTCCCCACCCCCCACCCCACCGGCTTCCTCTCTGAATGTTTTAACGGCCCTCCTCCCCCTAGACCCTGCTGTGGGTGCGAGTGTGCATGTAGGTATGTATGACAACTTGCTTGGTTATAGGAATACTCTCAAATGCATTTGGCCTTTGCTTTGTTGCCCTTATGTCTGAGCAGTCCTCTCCAGCTGCACTGACTCCATGGTCTCTCACCCACGCAAGCAAGGACAACCCAAAGCTGTTCCAACAAGCCCCATTGCTTTGGATTCTGGGCAGTACATTTCTGGAATGAGGCCGGTTTTTCTGTTTTCAAAGTATGACTTCCGTGGAGTGGAGCTGCCTGGCCCCTGGCTGTTGCATTGGCCAGAGGGAACCCTGCATCGCCCCCCTTTCACGGCGAGCTTGGCCGCTCTTGACAAAAAGCCTCTTTTCTTTGGCTCTTGTGGTATCAAAGTGCTCTCATCCCCATCCGGTTCAGTTCCGTTGTTTTGATCCCCTCTGCTTTGTTATTTAAGAAAAGGATTGTACGGCTTAGATACTGAGGTGTGCTGGTTTTGAATCCAAAGAATTGTTTAGGCAAAGGTACAGCGTCTGTGGGCTCTGCCATTGTATTGGGCTTCTGCTGGGAAACGTCCAGGGGGGAGAACCAGAGGGGGAATATCCTAGGGGATGCTTTGCGTGTAAGAATCAGGTAGGCAGGCCAGTGCCTCAAAGATTTCTCCAGGCTAGCTTGGAGAAAGCCCTGGGTTAAGGATACGAGAGAGAGGAATGAGCAGCAGGAGCAGATAGACCCCTCAGTGCTTTGTTTATAATGTGATTCATAACTCCTCTCCCCTCTTTCCTGACAAGGGGCTCTTCTCTTAAAACTGACAGAACTATCCTGATACAGCTGATCTGCCTGTCTGAGGTCCAGCGTGAAAGAGAAACCCATTAAGGCCTAGGAAATGACGAGTGCAACCATGGGAGCTAGCTTGCAATGTCTTTGTCTTTCCTTTGATCTGCATAATTGGATTAGCTTTTTCTCTCCCAAACATAATTCAGCAAAAGTAGCTCTTGAGGTCCACGACCATTGAAGCAGTTTCTTTAAAAGCTTTATGTGAAAATCTTGGGACACTGCTCAGAATTGTGCCAACCTTTCAGCTGGTAGGTGCACCCTATGTGTCGCGGCCATCGCCAACGTGGTGCCCTTGAGGTTTGGACTACAGCTCCTACCAGGCCCCACCAGAACTTCTGAGGGGCACCAGGTTGACAAAGACGTTTCTTGGGAGAATCCCTTCTGTTATCTGTAGACCTGGTCACAAGATGTTCAGAAAATCACTTTAAATAAATCTCTCTGCAAATTCGTTTCTGCTGTTTGTGGCATTAGGCAATGTAACTGAGGTTGAAAAATAAACCACAAATCTCATGAGTGCTGGTCTCGCACAGCCGACACACCAGAAAAGCTAATGCAAGAGCCATCCATGATCCTATGACTGTGTAACACTGGTCAGCTGGGTGGGTGCTCAGCACCTTTGTACTGTGTGTTGGTGGCTCAGCCCTGAAAGGATGGGGTGTTTGTTCATTTAAATCTGTCCTTGTTTGACCCCGCAGATCCAATCCACTGGGTAGGACTCCAGTGTGACTGAAATGAATGAGAGCAGCACAGCGGTGCAAAGCCATTTATTTCAGTGGGTCTCACACAGGGACCGTACCCAGTGGAATGAACGTGAACTGGCGCAACTGTCTTCTGAGAAACTTCCCAAACCTTTGGAAATAGCTCGTACATAGTTCCTTTTCTGTCCATAGATCTTACAGCTTGTATCTGTTATCATCTCTCTTGTCTAGGAATGTAAAAGTGCTCCTAAAGATGTGTAATAAATAAATATTCAATTGGATTTATTGTATGTAAAATAATATTAATAAAGCCTCTTCCTTCCCCTCCTCATTGTTTTTAGTTACATTTTTTCATATGCTGTTTCACATTCACAGGTTTTCTTTTGGAAAAGGTGTTCATACATTGATGGGAAACATGAGTCTTAGAATTTTATTAGATTTCTAAACTCATCCCATATTTTAAGCCCTAGATCCCAGTAGAGTTCCTGCTGTTCCCTTTTGCCACCAGACTTTTTAACCAGTATGACCTGGTTAAAATCATGTATCTGAATCTTTCCCCACCCACCTATACTTCCTCATTTCCCACCTGTTATTGAGGCCATTATTTCAGAAGGAGCAGGAGCTGGTAGTTTTCAACCTCACCCTGTCCTTCCTCCAAGCTTGCTGTTTGAGGTAGGTGGGCACAAGGAAAGAGGCAGTGCTCTGCCATTTAATCCCAGTTCCTGAACGTGTGTGTGTGTGTGTGTGTGTGTGTGTGTCTGTTTGTGTGTGTGTGTTAGGTGGTCAAAGTGTCAGAAACATTACCTGGTTCCCACAACCTCTTTCACTGGGCGTATATAAGTAGAGGCTACCTGCCAGGTATGGTAGACCTCTCTGAAGCATTCTGCAATGCAGGTATTAATACTATGCAGCTCGAAACAATAGGATGAATAAAAACTGACTCCTCTCGGAATAAAAATTATCCTGACCGAAAAGTATGGTTCCAAAAAACGGAACTTTACTAACAGAACTTTCTTCAAAAGAGACTTACAACAAGAATGAAACATACAAACAGTTGCATAAAAGCATGTGCTTCTCATGTGCTTTTCTTTCCCAGTTTCTAACACTGCTTGGGAGCCGTGGCAGACCTAACGTCCTCTATGTTGCACGAGGGTGACAGGCGTTCTGCTCATCATGGCATTGCTGCTTCCTGGCTCTGGGGTAGGTCAGAGGAGAAGAGGAAAGAGTGAGTGACCTTGCAAGATTACCTTTTCTCTAAACTGAAAAGACCCGGAGATTACAACCTTTCTCCATAGGGGAGGCGTTCCATCCCATGGTTCATTTCAGTTGCTCTTTCCTGAACTTTTTCCCAACCCTGCAACATCCTTTCTGAGGTCAGGCCACCAGAACTGTGCATGGCATTATTCCAAACACAACTTCACCATAGATAGGAAAAATTCTCCAAAAACCTCACCTTCAACTCTGAGCCTGGCTCTGGCTGAGGAGGGCGGGGTATAAATAAAAGTTATTATTATTAATGTTTTAAAGGAGAGGGTGGGAGGTGCTTCAGAGAGCAATTTACTAACCCACTTCCTGCAGTGCCCAAAATTTCTCTCCACCCCAAACAAAAGCGTTGACATTTTTGCGTGGTAATAGCACACATTTTATGGCCTACTCACATCTGGGTCTGTGGTGGTTGAGCTTGCTTCTGCAATGTGTGTGGGGGGAGGATGACACAGCTGCCCTTGACTACTGGCCCCTGCGCAACCCCCCCCCCCAAATGCTGGAATCTCAGCTAAAGTTTCTATGACAGACAGCCGCCCAATAGGACAAGAATTAGTCTGTCTTGTCACTCATGAGCCTGCTGCACTTAAGTTTTTCTATACAACAAGAACTGAACAGGAACTTCATGAACTTAAGAATAAGTTGCCTACACATCAGCAAAAGACCAGGGCACTTTGCATAGATACCTGATCATCAGCAAACGTAACAAAGGCAAAGCCTCCGAAGGGTTATTCAACGAAGACATCAATGACTTCTCCAAACCAGCAAATAAACTCACAGATATCATCTGCCTTCATGTCTTCGGTGCAATCCAGCACACCTTCCTCGGATTTGAAAATTCCTCTGAAGTTGGCTGGTGCCAATGCAGAACAAAAGATTATTATTATTTATTGAATATTTTATATTAATTTTTTAAAGCAATTTAAAAGAAGCAGTACCCTCTTGCTAGGCAGCAGCAGTCCTTATGAAGCCTGTGAGGCCCCGCCCTGGGCCAGGTGGAGAGAGGCAGGAGCAGGGCTCTCAAGACTCTCAGCAGGGTGGTCCTTGCTGGGAAGCAGCAGCAGCAGTCCTTAGATTTTAATTAATACAAATGTTTTTGTCTAGCTGTTTTAATAACCAACATACTGCATGCAGAGTTGTGTACACACATATCTGCTCTCTTGCACAGAAGCCCTTCTGCTATGAACACTTCACACATTTCCATGTGCCTGTGCAGTAAAGCCACCGGGAACAGAACTTATGTCAAGCTTAGAAGACACTCCTTTTTTGAGAAATGGAGAGAAAAAGAACAACCATCTCTGGATTCATCTGTGCTTCTGAGCAAACACTGTGAGAGATTAACATGACACTTCGGCTTAAATCGCAAGGAAACTTCCTTGAGGTTCTATTTCAGAAGTTGGGATCAAATGTGGCGCTCCAAGCCTCTCTACCATAACTTTCATCTGTGCTTCGTAGTCGGCAAATCTCACCAGACCGATCCGCTTTGACTGGCTGGATCTGCAATCAGTCATCACCTAGGGTCAGGAGAAGAGATGAGATGGCTGAAACAACAATGGCATTGCACTACCAATTACGTACCAATTCTACCCAGCTATTTCATGGGTTGAATTTCAAAATGAAGTAGTGCGAAAAATAATGTTTGATGATTTTCAGCGGAAGGTTTCATCCTGCTTTCATCATCTTCCCTTGCTAACAGCTGCAGTCTAGAGACCAGGCTCCTCTGTCCCTCAACAACCATTCTGTCTGGCTGCAGCAGAGGGAGAGAATGGAGAGAGGGCCACTCCATGAATTCTGCCGAGAAACCAGCTCAGCCATGTAACTTTCGGGGTTCTCTCTCTCTTGACTCAGATTTAGACAAACAACCCCAGCTACCAGCATGAAAAGGTCAGAACTCTTCCTTTTTTTACCACAATGACTTCAACTGACCAAACTCAATACCGAAATGGACTAAGACCACAAACTGAGCTGAATTCTGAAACAGATGCGGTTGCTCAGTCTCAGTCCCTCGCTTCAGTGGCCCTCGAGGAAAGACTTGTTTCCATTATGAGTTAAGTGAACCACAGCCACTTAGTCCCAGTGCCAAGGAAGACAAAAGTCTGAGGGCAGCAAATGGTATCTCAACAATCCTGTTCCCAAAAAGAAATTTCTGTTCCCGATAACAGGCTCGGATACCATTTTGTATGGTTATTTATTTATTTATTTTGGGGTAACTTCAACAGTTCTTGCAGTGGGTGAAGCAATATCTCTTAAGAAACCACAACAAACAGCAGTTACATTTTGATGCTCTGGCCAGTCATGGCTCATGGAAGGGTAGTTACGCCAGATACCCGGACTCTGAGAACTGCTCCAAATCTGCTGAAGAACTCCTCCAGTTCGCGCTCGGACGTTTCCCATGCGAGCCCATAAACCACCAGGTCAGCGGTACCAAGACATTCTTGTTTCACATCCATTTCCTTTATTTTCCAATTCTTGCCTAAAGATAGATGTGTCCGTAAAACACAGTCAGCTCTTTTAAAAATAGCTAAACAAATATTCTCATTAGTTGCACTGAAAAGTTTGAGTGAAGCAGATCATTCTAGAGCTACATGAAACTCAATCCTAGGTTACTCATTGGGTTTAAGTTTTTCACTCTGAAGTACCACTGTGTTCAAATGGGGCCAATTCCTTAATAACTATTTAGGATTGCAGCCTTGAGGTGTATTTGCTTTGTTTGTTTGTTTGTTTACCAATTGCTCCCACTTGCATTTGGGGGGAAGTTTTATTTGAATCCTTTTCATCTTTAAAACTACTGTTAGGCGTGTCCCATATATTTAAAAGACGAAAAGAAACCATGTAATTTAGTTGATCAATGAGGGGGTCTAAAAATAAAAGATGCCCAATTGCCTAACAATTTGAGCAACTTATACGGCTTTGGAAATCTAGGACAAACTAAAAGAAAATCGGTTATCCATATATAGGTTTTCATAGTCAAAGAACCCATAATTCTTTTTTAAAAAAAGGCAATTACAGCACATAAAAGCAAGGACTGAGCCATTTCAGAGCACACGGGAAACTGAAGCTTCCCCGGCAGTACACAGCACAGAGAATACTTGCATCACCTCTGGGGTGATCACAGAATCAGAGTTGGAAGGGACCTCTGAGGGTCATCTACTCCAACCCCTTGCAATGAAGGAACCTCAACGCAAGCAGCCGTGATAGATGGCCATGCAGCCCTCTTCCATAGGAGAGCATAAAGCCGCCAGTTAAATCATCTTCCTTCCATTGACCCCTATTAGGACACAAAAGCAATAGCCTCATGTCTGGGAAAGGGAAGGCAAGGCAGAAAAGAGGTACGGTTTGGCTTTAAGGGCATAGCAATCGGCTCTTTTACTCTTGAGCAAGAATTTCATGTCTGAGAGGCAGCTAGGCAGCATCTTACCCACCTTAACATGCACAACACATGCACAGAATTGGGCAGGGCAAGATCCCCCCCCTACTCTGAAGTAAATAACCCCGTTGGTGTTTTTGCAGCGTCTGAGAAGCTTGGTGCTTTGCAGTTTGTTGGGGAATTGGCTGTGGCTGCAGGGGGAGGGGGGAGAGAGCTGAGGCAGAGATGGTTTTGCAGAGATTGTAACTGTTTTGCACGACGACATCTCTGCAAAACCGATCCTTGCCTCGGCTCTCCAGTGGAAAACCATTACAATCTCTGCAAACATTTCATTTTTCCTCCCAATTTTTTTTATCAATTTTCCAAATTTATAACAAACATAAAAGAAAAACATCACAATATAAAAAAGACAAACGAACAAACATATATCCTAACTGTTAAAATTCCAATTCAATTATCATTACTGGATGACTTCCTCGAGTCCCCCTAGCTGAGTTTCCATATACCTCATTGAAGCAGTTTTCCAATATCCCTGCAAACTTTTCAAACGATTTCTCGGTGCACCCCCAGTCACACCCGTGCCCAACATACACGCATGCACGCTCCCAAATGAAAAGCTTCGCAGGCTTCACAGACTTCATATACAGTAATAAGTTGGTCTACATACAGTGCAAATGATTCTAAGAACCTGGGGGTGCAGAAAGGCCGCCCCTGGACCGGGAGGCTCCATAAGGACTTAGGAAAAGCTTGGCTACTGGATGAGGCCAAGTGAGGCCCCTTCCTCCTATCCTCGCAGTAAGGAGCCCCCCAGAGATGCTCTTATCCGCAAGCAGGATTCGAACGCAGGACCAGCCGCCCTCTCCCTTCCCTGGTTCCCAGCAAGGGGGAGTCCGACGCGTTGGCTGCCTGCGGTACTACTTATCTCTCCCCCCCCCATTTCTTTGTTTATTGCATTTATTACCCCACCTCCCCCCCCCAATGATCTCCAGGTGGCGCACCTGGTTCTCTCCCTCCTCCACGTGTCATCCCAGCAACCGCCTTGCGAGGTAGGTTAGGACGAGAGGCAGTGAAGGGCCCACGGCCGAGGGGGGATTCGAACCCAGGTCCTTAGCCCGACACTCTAACCATTATACCACGCTGCCGCCCCTCCGTGACACGTGGGCCGGCCCTCATAACGGGTCAGGGTTAGGGCTCTCTCGTCTCTTCCCTCCCGCCTCTCAACGGGCCAACGCGGGAGCTGGGAGCGTTAACGTGTTCGCGCGTTCC